>NC_069381.1:82097500-83347500 GCF_027475565.1 Acinonyx jubatus | reverse complement strand
AGAGAGAGAGAAAGAGAGAGAAAGAATTTCAAGCAGTCTCCTCACTGCCAGCGCAGAGCCCACTGTGGGGCTTGACCTCATGAATCATGAGATCACGACCTGAGCCAAAATCAGGAGTCAGACATTAAACCGACTGAGCCACCCAGGCACCCCAAGGAGGATTTATTAAACTGAAGGGTGAAATGGTAGGAAAAGAGGCAGGAAGAAAGAAAAAAGAAGAAGAAAGGAAGGGGAAGGGAAGAGAAACTCCATTTTTATATACTACATCAAAATGTCAAGTGTCCTGCCCTAGATCGGCATAGTCCATAGGAAGCTTTGCAATTACAAAAATAAATACTAATATTGCTCTCACTATTGAGGATCTGTTAGGTGCTCATATCTTCAAGAGTATTGCTTTGATCTTACAACAAGGATGCAAGTTCATTATTTTTGTTTCCATTTGATAGAAAAAAACCTCTGAGACTCAAACGGGCCAGGTAGCTCTCACAGCCACAGAACTAACAAGTGTTGGAGATGATTGTCAGTCCTCTTATCTGTTTTGCTTAAAAACTCTAAACTTTTCGGGGCCCCTGGGTGGCACAGTTGGTTAAGCCTCTGACTCTTGATCTTGGCTCAAGATTTCCCAGTTCATGGGTTTGAGCCCCACATCAGGCTCTGTGCTGCCGGCAGAGAGCCTGCTTGGGATTCTGTCTATCCCTCTCACTGCCTTTCCCCCACTTGTGTGCATGTGTGCTTGCTCTCTCAAAATAAATAAATAAAAACTTAAAAAAAATTTTTTTTAATAAATAAATTAATTAAATAAACCCCCAAACTTTTTCCTTAGCTGTGCAGCCTCTGGAAACTGCCACAAGTGTGGTCATAGCTATCTAGATGAGCCACAGGAGCCTGGTCTTTTGTGTACTATACAAAAATAAACAAACTACTCACCTCCTATCTCCAAGAAATGTCTCTTTTCAGGTTGTTTTTGTGTGTTCTCTGCCTCTATCCCTTACGAACATCCATTACCAATGCTACCATCAGGAATTACAGAAGCTCAAATTTAACTATCACTTTCAACTCCTGGACAGGGAACTATTGTCTCTTAGGTGAGAAATATATTATTGCCAGTTATTACCTGGAAAAGTAACCAGGATGACAGACTCCTTGCAAATGCCTTGGGACACCACAGGAGACAGGCGAGAGAGCTGGAAGCAAGAGGGCTTCAACTTCAAATCCAAATCACTTTCATTCACAGCAGATGTAAATTTCAGAAGTGCAGCCTGCAAGATTCTTGTGGGTAGTAAAGATAAGATCACTCACATAAACCATGGATTTGCCATCTGGAGTGCATGTTCTGAAACTTGTATTATCTGAGTAAAAAAAAAAAAATTTTTTTTTCTTGGCAAAATACTTCTGTCCTGTTGCCATAGTCATAATTGCATTTTTCTCTTTTTATCATGTGTGTGCTTTTTTTCAACTTGACCTATTTCTGCGACATATTTTAGAAATGGAAAGAAAATTCAAGTTGATGTAATATAGCATCTGGTTTTCCATGATAAATAGGTTTATATTTATTACTTTTATATTTTCCCTTCTTTTTTCTTTAACTGTTAGTAATAGAAGCTATTTAGAGTGTGTTTTGATTTTAAAGATTAAATCAATATATTTTGAATCACTTTTATAGAATCAAATTTGTACCCTTGAAGCAAATTATCTATTGAAGTTGCTAAGGCAACATTAGCTGTTTCTGATATTAGGGATAAAAAAATATAGAAAATTATATTTAAATAATTTAATTAGCCAAATATTTTCTATGAAAATATTTATCAGAAATATTTGTGAAGCCCATATTCATTGGCTTTAGTTTTGGTTTCAAGGAACTTTTAAAGCACTGAGTTCATTTTATAATTTTCACCAGATAAACAGAAGATACATTTCTCCAAGTCTACTCTGGGAATATGTGAGTTAATATGTGTCCTTCACAGTTTAAGTTGTGCTATTTGTCAAACTACAAAGTGTCTTGTTTGAGGAAAGAAATAAGGCATGGTGATAGATAATCATATTTTAGAGATTTCTCTTGTCAATGATGTAAGAAAAATAAAATCTTGATGTATACACACACACACACTCTTAATTTCTTTTCTGTTTTTTAATGTTAGCTTATTTTTGAGAGAGACAGAGACAGAGTGTGAGCAGGGGAGGGGTAGAGAGAAAGCAAGACACAGAATCCGAAGCAGACTCCAGGCTCTGAGCTGTCAGCACAGGGCCTGACACAGGGCTTGACCCCATGAACCATGAGATCATGAGCTGAGCCGAAGCCAGACACTTAACCAACTGAGCCACCCAGGTGCCCCCCCCAACACTTTTCTTTAATGTTTGTTTATTTTTGAGAGACACAGAGACAGAGTATTAGCAGGGGAGGGGCAGAGACAGACACAATCCTAATTTCTAAACAAATAAAAATGAACTCAATAGCTTCTGAAATTGACCAACAAAAATAAAACTCTCAGCGATTAAAAATAACAAAACAATAAAAGTATTTCACCACTTAAGCCCAGAGTGTTTAAATAATTTTTTTTGTCTTTTTAATATATTCACTAGGTTGTTTGATATTGTATTGTGGAAAAAGAACAAAAGTGTCTGGTTTGTATTTTAAAATAAACCCTGCCTTTTTTGTTCTTTATATATGTACTTGTTTGAAAAGAAAGTACCTTAGCATAAACTTATTTGTAATATAAAAACTCAAATTTCAAATTCCATTTATGTCTACAAAGAGAATCTAACAAATTGCATATGTGAGGATATTGTTTCTTTGAAAAACCCCAAAGTTTTGGTTCTTTTTGTGCATATGGAGTTAATCATTACATAATGAGAGTTGGACAAATAATTTTATTGACTTTATTTATTTATTATTATTTTTTAATGTTTCTTTATTTTGAGAGAGACAGACAGAGCCCACACAGGGGAGGGGCAGATAGGGAGGGAGACACAGAATCTGAAGCAGGCTCCAGGCTCTGAGCTGTCAGCACAGAGCCCAGTGCAGTCCTGGAACTCAAGAGCCAAGAGATCATGACGTGAGGTGAAGTCAGACAATCAACTGAGCCACCCAGGAGCCCCTTATTGACTTTATTTTTTAAGTTCCATTGATATTGGTAAGATTTTATTAGCAAAAATTTTAGTAATGCTTTGTTTTATAATACTAAGCAATAACGGAAACTCAATAATTCTTATATCTACTTTCATTACAACTAAACCCCGGATGTTTAAAGAAACATTTTTATTTAATCCTTAGAGAAATTCTCCAAGGTAGTTATTGACCTTATTTTACAAATGAGAAAACTAAATATGAGCAGAAATTAAGTAACTAGCTAAAGTCATGCAGTTCATGAATCAACCCCAAGATTGATTTCAAAGCCTGTGCTTTTACCACTAAACTGTCTTTCCTATAAGTTTAATGCTTATTTTCTGCCAGTGCCAACTATTTTAGTGTTAATTTTGGGTTACATTGCATTTGCTTATAGTCTTTTCTCTACATGGATCAGTCAGGAGACACTAGAATTTGCTGGGGTAACAATTTTAACTCTGAAATATCCATGCCTAAACACAACAGAAGTTTACTTCTCAGTCGCCCACATATACTGTTGGATTGGTGGCATGAGCTCTGCTCCACAGGTCACTAACGGCCCCAGTGTGACAGAGGCACCACCACACGGAAACTCAGAGGTGCCACACAAGGGGCAGAAAGATAAGACAGAGAGAGAGAATGGAGCATGGCATAGACTTTTCAGTACTTTAGCCTAGAATAGCAGAAGTCATTTCTATTCACATTTCATTGACCAGGACCACCTGACTGCTAGAGGCCCACTTAACTACAAGGTCTCAGGGAAGACCAGTTTCTCTTATGCAGGGAAAAAAGGAAGAACCATCTATTGGTGAACACCAGTAATGTGTATTATAGACTTCCTATTTTATGCTAATTGATTAGCATTAAGAAGTATTTTAGGGGCACCTGAGTGGCTCAGTCGGTTAAGTGAACAACTCTTGATTCAGGCCCACGTCATTATCTCACTTTTGTGAGTTCTAGCCCCACATGGGGCCTCACCACTGACAATACAGACCCTGCTTCAGACTCTCTCTCCCTCTCTGCTGCTCCTGTGTGCGTTCTCTCTCTCTCTCTCTCTCTCTCACTCCCTCCCTCCCTCCCTCTCAAAATAAGTAAAATAAACTAAAAAAAAAAAAAAGTGTTTTAGGTATTCATTGATACAACTAAAAATAAGAATTCCTTCCAAATTATTTAAGGAAAAGCACATAAACAATAGAACAAATAACAGTATGAAAGAAGCAGTGAGGAAACACAAAAGCAAAGAAAGAAGCAAGAAGAATGGATTAGACAGGGAAATAAAGGCAAACATAATCCTAAGAAGATATTGATTGGAAAATAACATAAAGCCAGAATTAAGTGCAAAAAAATGGTATTGGAACAATTACAGAAAAAAAAAACCCACCACAATTACAATACATGCTATCGGAATAGTCACACTTATCTAGTGAGTTAAAGTATGAGTAATTCTGTATGAGTCAAATACCACAAAAACAGGGTGATGAAATCAAAGATGTGCACAGAGTAGCATGTATTGTCTTAAATAGATTCACTACAAAATATGAAAGTATTAAAATCGATTAATTAAACATCCAAGCCATGTCACTAGGAAAGATTACTAAAATATATGTGATGAAAGCAACAAGAATAATTTAATAAAGGCATTAATGAATTTTGGAATAATGGGGAAAAAAAGAATCAGTCACAAATTCCCCAGACACAGCTCTTGGAAAACAGCAAGTAGTAGTAGCAGAAAGAATTGCAAGGGCAAGAAAGAATTTGATAATTCAAATAAAGAACCCCCCCCCACATCCTCCAAATGAACACTAAGAAAGTTAAGTCATAAAATATGTCAGGAAAATTAAAAAGAAATTAGGAACCACTCATACTTTTCTCAACTAATTAGTAATATCTGAAACCCAAGGTAAAATGTCATTGTTGGTGAAATATAAATTATGTCATTTGACCCAAGAAGAGAAACATCTCTAGGGTCAAATAACTGTACAATAAATTCAGAAAATTGTGGAGAGATATAATTGTGGAGAGATATCTTTGAACAGTATAATTTCAAGTGTGAATTCTTTCAAAAACCTCAATAGGAATAGAATCATTCTGTTATTTAAACTGTGTCTGATCTCAGAAAAAGAAGGAAATCTTTCCAGTTATTTTGTACAGTGACAATGACATGTATACACTGGATACTGACAAAGATAACATAGAATTTTTTAAAAATTTCCTATGAGTATTGATGCAAAAATTATGACATATTCCAAACTATTAATATCATAAATGGAATATAAATATATAATAAAATAGTTTAAGATTTTGCATTTGCAAATAGAATTAGCTTTTGGGTGAAGGGACAGTTTATTTTCAGAAATCTATTAATATGATTAATTGCATTAAGAAGTTACAAGAGAAGTCATATGATCTTATCAATAGACACTAAAAAGTATTTGCTAAAAAAATTTAAAAAAATAAAAAACATTAAAAAAATTATGTGCTAAAATGAAGTGCCTACTCCTTTTTAAAAGCCATGAAGAAAATAGCAATAGAAGGGTACTTTCTTACATACTAAATCTTATTATGTTTAAAAAGAGCATTATATAAATGTCAAATACAAATGATGATATATATCTCATAGTTTGCAAAATGCTTTATGGTAAAGTGTGAAAGTATTCTATTAAAGTCAGGATTTAGAAATATAAAGATGCTTGCTGTCATCTCTACGATTTAATATTGTCATACAAATGCCAAAGAAGTTAGAGAAGAAAATAAAATATGTGAGCAATGGAAAAGAAAATGAAGATACATGAATGTATATAAATGATATCGTTGTATCATCTTGGCTTGGAAATGCCAAGAAAGTAACTGAAAAACCAATAGAAGCAGTAAGAGAGCTCAGTAAATTGCAAATAATCTAAATACTCTAAATAAGTTGCACAATACTCTTAAAATCTAATAATAGCCACATAGAAAGAAAATAAAGGAAAAAAGATGGTTATCGATAATAATAATAAAAAGATAAATTTCCAAGGGAAAAAAGACTTTAAATAAATGTATAACATTCATAAATATATACAAACTGCAGACTTTATTAATAGGTATAAAAGGAGGTTTCAATAAAAACAGAGATATCCTATATTCTTCATTGAGTCACTTAAAAGATATTGACTCTAACATTAATTTAAACATTCGAGGCAATCCCACCAGGATGTTTTGAACTCTATTAAAATTATTCTAAAGTTCTCTGCAAGAGCAATCATGGGGAAATTTTGAAACATAACAGTAAGGTACTATGTAATAATAAAGCAGTGTGGTGCTGGCCCATAATGGGCAAATCAATAGAAGGACCAGGTGTAAGAGGTAAGGCTTAGTCTCTATGGGATAAATTTATCATAAAGAATATAATAAAAATGGCATTTCAAATCTGTGGCAGATAGATTATTCAATAAACAGCATTGAGATAACTACCTAGTATAATAGAAAAAAATAGGCTATAATACCATGTACCTAAAGCTTATTGATTTGGCTTTCTAGGGTTTTTTTCTAATCCTTCCTCTTCTTCCTTTGTTACTACCAGTATCTAAGTGAAGCCTTCATCAGTTCTCTCTAGAACTATTAAAATAGTCTTTTAACTCCTCTCCTGAATTCCATTTTTCTGTATTAATTTATATTTAAATAAATATCAAAATTAACAATTCAGAATTTTAAAAGGTAGAAATTCAGAGGAAGAAATTTATGTTCATGAAGTTTATGTTCATAGGAATTTTCAAAACAGTTTTCTGAGACATTTTAGTCATTCTATAATTTTATTTATGGTATATTACAAGGACAATATTTTAATTACATCTCATCTATTAAATTTTCAGACCTAGAGTGAAATTTCAATATGTAATATAAAAAGGCTTCTACGCTAAAAATATTATTGTCTGATTTCACAATAAGAAATAAACTTTGGTGTGAATACCATATAATAGTAAATGATACAGAAGCATTTACCTTGGTTTGGAAAAATTATATGCTATTTTTGAAAGTAGGTTTTTCTTTGTTATAATCACATTTTACATAGGGTCACATTAAAATTTATTGAATTTCCTGGATGAGGGGCTAGATTTCGAAAATCACAAAATATGGTCCTCCAATCAGCTGTTTCATTTCCTGGGGACTTTTATGGAATTCAGAATCCCAAGCAACATCCCAGAACCCATGAATCAGAATTTGAATTTTTAGAAAATTTTCATGATGTTCTTGAGAACATTTAATAATTAGATATTAATTATAAAATAATTTAAGATTATCTTCTGGGATAATTCCAGATTAATCTGCTCTTTCATATTTTCTTTCTACAACACATAAAGTCACAAAGGGTACTCAATTCAGTGTCTTTCTGCCCACCTCTTTTCTTCTTTATTTTTTCACCAAATTTAGACATTTATATACATAACAGAAAATGAGAATTGACAGAGAGCTTCCCCCTCTTCTTCTAGCATATCAAGTTTTATCAAGGATCAGCTGTAATCATCCCAAATACAAATGTTAATATCACGAGAAGCAGTATATTTTTCTTCTCTCTAGAAGAAACTATGTAGACATATCTTGGAAATATTATGGGTTTAGTTCCAGATCATCACAATAAAGAGAATATTGAAGTAAATCAAGTCAAATGAATTTTTTGGTTTCCCAGTGCATGCAAATCTATTAAGTGTGAAATACCTTTTTGTTAAAAGTGTACGTATCTTAATTTAAAATTCTGAACTTTCAACAAGTTGTAATCTTTTTGCTGATGGAGGGTTTTGCCTTGATGTTGACAGCTGCTGACTGATCAGGGTGTGGCTGCCAAAGGTTGGGATGGCTGTGGCAATTTCTTAAAATAAGACTACAATGAAGTCTGCCGCATTGATTGACTCTTCCTTTCTTGAATGATTTCTCTGGAGCATGTGAGGCTGTTTGCTAGCATTTTACCCACAGTAGAACTTCTTTCAATATTGGAGTCAATCCCCTCAAACCCTGTTGCTGTTTGATGAGCTAAGTTTATGTCTTTTCTAAATCTTTTGTCGTAGTTTCAATAATCTTCACAGCATCTTGACCAGGAGGAGATTCCATCTCAAGAAGCCACTTTCTTTCCTCATCCATAAGAAGCAACTCCTCATCTGTGAAAGATTTATCATGAGATTGCAGCCATTCAGTCCCATCTTCAGGCTTCACTTCTACTTCTCGTTCTCTTGCTGTTTCCACCACATCTGCAGTTACTTCCTCCGCTGGAGACTTGAGCCTCTCCAATGAAATCAATTTCTTCAAAACTCCTGTTCATGTTGATATTTTTACTCCTTCCCACAAATCATGAATGTTCTTTAATGACATTTAGAATGCTGAATCATTTCCAGAAGGGTTTTAGTTGACTTTGCCCAGATCCATCAGAGGAATCACTATTTATGGCAGCTATTGCCTTATAAAATGTTTCCTAAACAAGAAGATTTGAAAGTCAAAATTACTCCTTGATCCATGGGCTGCAGAATAGATGCTGTGTTAGTAGGCATGAAAACAACATTAATCTTATTGTCCATCCCCATCACAGCTCTTGGGTAAGCAGGTGCACTGTCAATGAGCAGACGTATGCTAAAAGAAATCTTTTTTTCTGAGCAGGAGTTATCAACAGCAAGCTTAAAATATTCAGTAAACCATGGTATAAACAGACATGTTGTCATTCAGGCATTTTGTTCCATTTATAGAAGACAGTTAGAGTAGATTTGACATAATTCTTTTTTTTCCTCATTCTGTAGGTTGCCTTTATTTATTTTTATTTTTTAATTTACACCCAAGTTAATTAGCATACAACGCAACAATGACTTGGGGAGTAGATTCCTTAATGCCCCTTACCCATTTAGCCCACCCCCATTCCCACAACCCCTCCAATAACCCTGTTTGTTCTCCATATTTAAGAGTCTCTTATGTTTTGTTCCCCTCCCTGTCTTTATATTCTTTTTACTTCCCTTCCCTTATGTTCATCTGTTCTGTGTCTTAAAGTCCTCATATGAGTGAAGTCATATGATATTTGTCTTTCTCTGATTGACTAATTTCACTTAGCATAATACCCTCTAGTTCCGTCCACATAGTTGCAAATGGCAAGATTTCATTCTTTTTGATTGCCAAGTAATACTCCATTGTATGTATATATATATATATATATATATATATATATATATATATATATATACCACATCTTCTTTATCCATTCATCCATCGATGGACATTTGGGCTCCTTCCATACTTTGGCTATTGTTGATAGTGTTGCTATACACATTGGGGTGCATGTGTCCCTTCAAAACAGCATACCTGTATCCCTTGGATAAATACCTAGTAGTGAAATTGCTGGGAGATTTGACCTAATTCTTGAAGGCCCTAGGATTTTGGGAGTAGTCAATGAGCATTGGCTTCAACTTCAAGTTACCAGCTGCACTAGCCCCTAACAAGAGAGTCAGCTTGTCCTTTGAAGCTTTGAAGACATTGCCTTCTCCCTTCTTAACTATGAAAGTCCTAGATGTTATCTTCTTCCAGAAGGCTATTTTTTCCTACATTGAAAATCTGTTTATTGCAGCCACCTTTATTAGTTATCTTAGCTACATCTGGATAACTTGCTGCAGCTTCCCCATCAGTACTTGCTGCTTCACCTTGCACTTTTATTTTCTGGAGACAGCATCTTACTTAAACCTCATGAACTAACCTCTGCTGGCTTCAGACTTTTCTTCTGCAGCTTCCTCACTCTCTCAGCCTTCAGAGAATTGAAGAGAGTTAGATCCTTGCTCTGGATTAGGCTTTGGCTTCCGGGGATGTTGTGGCTGGTTTGATCTGTCCAGACCACTACAACTTTCTCCATATCAGCAGTGAGGCTGTTTTGCTTTCTTATCATTCATGTGTTCACTAGAGTAACATTTTTAATATCTTTCAAGATCTTTTTTTCTTTCATTCACAACTTGGCTGTTTGGCAAAAGGGGCCTAGCTTTTGGCCTATCTCGGCTTTAGATAAACCTTCCTCGCTAAGCTTAATCATTTCTAGCATTTGATTTATTTATTTTTTCAGTGCAAAAAGATGCTTTTATTATAGCATCGGGTCAGGACCCATGGGTAGAAAGAGCTGTACTGGAATTATGATGAGGGACTGATTATATACTTTTTAGTTAGTAGAGGTCAGGGATAGGTAAGTCTCTAAGGAATTTGGAAGCAAGGTTACCAGTGAGAGATGTGCCTCTCTTCCTCTTGCTTGAGCATTTAAAGGCCACTGTAGGGTTATTAATTGGTCTAATTTCAATATTGTTGTGTGTCAGGAAATAGGGAGGCTCAAAGAGAGAGATGGGGAATAGCAATTAGTGGAACAATCAGAACACATAAAGCATTTATCTAGTAAGTTCGCCATCTTACATGGACACAGTTCATGGCACCCCAGAGCAATTACAATAGTTACATCAAAAATCACAGATCACCATAACAACCATTATAATAATGAAAAATTGTGAAATATTGCAAGAATTACCAAAATGCGATGCAGAGACACCAAGTTAGCAAATGCTGTTGGAAAAATGGTGTTTGACAGACTTGCTTGACACAGGGTTGCCAAAAACCTTCAATTTGTAAAAAATGCAATATCTGAAAAGTACAATAAAGGAAGTGCAATAAAAAGAGGCATGCCTCTATTTTACTTTTAATCATTTCAAGCTATATTTTATTGCTAACTCTGGATTTTTTTTCTCCCATTGCCAATGGCACTTTAAAAAAAATATTTTACAGTACAAAGCATTACACAAACAGGAAAACATTGAAACAATTTGTTTCAGTATGTCAGTGTGCTCCTCCCTATGACATCTACAATCTCTATTGGCAACTATGATTTCACCGTTTATGAATGACCTTGAACATAGTGTAAGTATGAATTATGTCTTAAATTCTGAGAATATGCTTTAATGTGTCTATTTTATATTTAAATATATATATTTTTTCCTCCCTCAGAAAACATTTTTTTTCATCTCATTTTATCTCTTCACTCGAAGTAACCTTGGACAATAATTATGGGTGTGCTTTTGAGGGATAAGCATTTTCTAATCTTTCTACTGTTGTCACAGCAGGAAATTGCTTGTTGGTATCATATATTTCATTTAAAAGTAGATGATCTACTCAATAAGATAAGTCTTGGCCATATGTTGGTAGCCTAAAACAATTTCATAAACAAAAAACATATTGTGAAAGTAAGGTACCTACAAAATTATCCAAGCTGCCATTATATCAAGGATTTGCCAAAGGTAAAAGTAAGATGTGTATATGTTCTTCTTTTGAGCCTCAAAGTACACAATGATTTTTATTTCTTATAACAATACCTCTCTTTCAACACTGGGGAGTTTTCTCAGTGTGTTTTCTTAGGCTGTATAAGGGGGGAAGATTCTCTTTTTGTTCCAAAGGGAAAGTTCAGATTGAGTAATTCCTGGAGGCTTAAGGACTTTCTGGAGGGCGGAAGGCAGCTAGTGTTGCAGGTCTCCAAGCCACAGGGTGGGGGCACTGGGCGAATCCAAGGAAGGACATGGCATCACCCACAAGGCTGTCAATGCTTTGAAGACACATGGACAATGTAACTTCCATGATTACATTCTACCCCCAATTCTCCATTCATTCTTTCAGCAACTCTGTATTGAACACCTGCACTGTTCCAGGCTCCATTCTGGGTACTTGAGACAAAGCCCTGAACAAGACAGAAAAAATTGTCCTCAAGAAGCTGTTCTTCTAGTGGAAGAAGACACAAATAAGTGGGAAAAAATTAAATTTGTAGAATATCAGGTAATGCATGCTGTGGGAAGATAAGTAAAGCAGGAAAGGCGCATTAAGAGGGGTTTCTCTCAACACAGCAGTCAGTCACACTTCAAGAATCAGTTCAACACTATCTCATTCTGAGAGATCTTCTCTGTTGTGTGAGATGGATGCTGACAAAATAAGAGACATAGAGTCCTGTGTTTCAAGATTAAATTCTTTTTCATTTTTTTGTTCATTTTCCCATTCAGCTTTTTAAAAAAGTTTTTTAAGTTTATTTGTTTATTTTTGAGAGAGAGAAAGAGAAAGAAAAAAATGAATGAACATGACTGGGGTGGGGCAAAGGGCAGAGAGAAGGAGAGAGAGAGAATCCCAAGCAGGCTCCACACTGTCAGCACAGAGCCCAATGCCAGGGTCAAACACAAACTGTGAGATCATGACCTGAGCTGAAGTCAGATGCTAAACCAACTGAGCCACCCAGGTGCCCGAGATTTTCCTTTCTTGTAAATATAGGCTTGATTGTATAATGCCTCTTCTCACAACCCTTTAAGGGCTTATAATCTTTCCTAGTGTAAAATCCAAAATCCTTACCATGGCCTATAACATTGCTACATGATCTGGTCCTTTGCTGACTGGCTTCATCGCCTACCATTCTCCTTGCTCACTCAGTTCCAGCCACCATGGCCTCTTTGCTATTCTTTTTGCATGCTAGGATTTTTGCATGGCTGCTTCCTTTACCTTGTAGTTTTGTCCTCCAGGTATCTAAATGGCTTGTTCTCTTACTTAGTTCAGGTCTTTCTTCAATATGACATCTTCAGAGAAGACTTTCTTGAGCCTCCTAACTAAAATATATCCCTCCAACCTCATAAATCTGTTCTTACTGGGTCTCAATTCTATTCATAAACAGAGACTGAATATTTACATCCTTAAAGTGAATAATCCATGTAAAACCTCTCCATGTAAGTGACCCTTAGGCTGAGAACAAAATGACACAGATTCAGTCATGTGAATGGCAGGAGAAATGCTTTCCAGGCAAAAGGAAATTGATGCAAAAAGTCTAAAGTTTGACAGTTTTGAATTACAAAAAAGGTCAATGTGGCTGGAGCAAGGAGGAAAAGGTGAGGTAAGTTTTTGATGAGGTTACAAAGGTGGGCAAGGGCCAGACCAAGTAAGAACTTTGGTTTGCAGTGAACAGTTTAGGTGTTATTGTATATCTGATGAGAGCACATCATAAAATTTCAAGCAAGGTGGTAGTATGTTTAAAGAATCACTTTAGTCACTGTATAGTGCCCTTTACAGCGATGAGGAAGACTAGATGAAGCATTTGTTCAGGGGGAGAAATTAAGTCTTTTGCTTTGGCTTTCTTTAGTTTGATGTGTATATAAAATATCTATATATAGACATTAAATGAGTCCGATGTTGTAGGAAAATATGGCTAAAATGTTGTCTTAGTATCTAAACAAACTGAAAGCTATCAATTAAGCATGAATTATTCATTATCTTCAATATGTTCTTCATTATGTAAGGTACCAGAGGGACACCTTATATATCTTTACATAGATATTCTTCCATAAAGATATAGTAGACCTCTTCCTTTCCTTATGAAGGTGAAAGTTAACTAGCAGTATTACTAAAGTCATAAATTGATCATAGGGCTACATTTGATGACTTTGCCAATAGAATTGGGAAAAGTAGATGATCAATGTGAATGTTAATTGTCAAATAAAAATTCATGATCATTTGCTAGATTCTTTTCTAGTTTAATTACTGTCAACTGTAAACTCATTCATTGTCATTGAAACACAATAATGAGAAAAATAGACATAGTTCTGCTCTTCAAGGAGCTTGTCATCTAGTAAAGGATAGAATTAAAATGTTTCCTAAAAATTCAAGATTTAGGGGCACCAGGGTGGCTCAGTCGGTTAAGTGTCCGACTTCAGCTCAGGTCATGATCTTGCAGTTCGTGAGTTCAAGTCTCACATCAGGCTCTGTGCTGACAGCTCAGAGCCTGAAGCCTGCTTCAGATTCTGTGCCTTCTTCTCTCCCTGCCCCTCCCACACCCCCACTCTGTTTCTCTCTCTCAAAAATAAATAAGCATTAAGAAAATTTTAAGCCATGATTTAAAGCTGTAATGATTATCATAAATGAATATTCCAAGGTGTTATGAAAACATTTGAGGTGGCTGACTTAATCTGTGTTATCAGGTAAAACTTCTGTGCTCTAGTATTATTTACATTGAATCTGAATGAAGAACGAGATGAGATGATGGAGATAGGAGTGGAGGGAAAATCATCGCATACAGAGAAATATGCATGAAGCCCCTGAACTGGGGGAAGCATGGTGTCTTTGAGAAATTGATGGAAAGCCACTGTGAGTGGAGGGCAGAGATGCTTCAGTAGGGAAGGAAAGGTCAGGTAGAGGTTGGCCTAATATGTCCTTATAAGTCATATTAAAAGCAATGGAAAAGCAATGAAAGATTCTAAACTGGGAATGCCATGATCAGATTCTCGCATTTTAAAAATCCTTCTGGCTCTTATGTATGCAATAGGTTTGGGTGAAAGTAGGGCAGGCTTGATAGTTGTAGGAGGTTCTTGTTTGTTTTTTGGAGGTTCTTATAGTGTCCTCTTTATATGGATATTTTGTATACACATCAAACTAAAGAGGGCTAAAGTTTAAACTGGAATGGAATGCTGGTAGTGGGGATGTTGGGAGTATGTAAATTCAAGATTACAGAGGTAGATGGATGACTACGTAGGTTAAAATCATCCAGACCCTGTGGAAAATTACATGAAGGCTTGAAGAAGATGCGAGTGTCAAAGATGACCAGTGGGTGTTTGTGCAATTAAAAGATGATAGTGCCCTTCACTAAGATAGGACACTGCGTAATATCGTGTTGGTTTCTAAAACAGTATGTTGCTCTAGTCTCTGCATGGTGGCCTTGTAAAGTCAAATGAAGATTTAAAGACCACACTGTATTACAGGTATTGCTTATTTTTAAGGACTTATGTTTTAAGACTTAGTTTTTGTATTTAAGCCACAGACATTCTCTATAAACACAAAACTCTTGGTTGATTTTAT
Organism: Acinonyx jubatus; assembly: GCF_027475565.1. Classification (NCBI taxonomy): domain Eukaryota; kingdom Metazoa; phylum Chordata; class Mammalia; order Carnivora; family Felidae; genus Acinonyx; species Acinonyx jubatus. The sequence goes on along the minus strand of NC_069381.1, from coordinate 83,332,550 downwards.
ATACTTATTTGATACCTTTAGCAAGTTAATCTTGTTATTTTCCTCACAAATACATATTTACCAATACCTTCTTACCATGAAAACTTTCTTCTTACCTAATAATTATAATTGATGGCAACTAAGTGTGTTGTTGTTGTTGCCTCAAATCTAACCTTTGTCTTCTTACTCTATAAGCCATCTGTATACTTGAAGTGCAAAAGGGGAATTTTATTGAATGAGTGGCACACATTTATCACTTTCACACATTCATTTCCAGATAATGGAAATTTAAGGATGCCAAGATTCTTTCTTCCCATCTCACTTTTTCACATTATTTCCTGATAGGATATCTTTCTTTTAAGTGAAATTCACAGTGGCATTTATGCTGTACAAACATCACCTCTATCGACTTCCAAAACATTTTCATCAACCCCCCCCCCCAAAAAACGCCTGACAGACATTAAGCAGTTACTCCCCACTTCCACCTCCCAGCCCCTGGCACCCACTAATCTCCTCTCTATTGACAACATGTTACTTTAATAGTTCTTACTAACACTCACTTTTTGTAAAAAATATTTATTTATTTTGAGAGAGAGAACACATGCCTGTATGTGTGTGCCTGTGTAAATGAGAGAGAGTAGGGAAGGGGCAGAGAGTGGGAGAGAGGGTCCCAAACAGCCTCCATGCTCAGTGCAGAGCCTGACGTAGGGTTTGATCTCACAACTGTGAGATCATGACCTGATCTGATATCAAGAGTCGGACACTTAATGGACTGAGCCATGCAGGTGCCCCAACACCCACTTTTAATTGTAAAAATTATTATATTTCCTCAGAATATACTTAACATTTAATAATATGAAAATTTTGCTCTATAAAATTTGAAAACCTCTCCAGCATAAAATTAATATTGAGATCTAATCTGCAAAGTCGAATTGAATACACAAATTTAAATCTACCAATTGTTTTAAATGTTCAAATTCATTCAACAAACATTAACTGACATCTATATGTTAGGGATTGTTAGGATAAAAAAATAATATAACACATGGTCCTTGTATCCAGAATATAAATTTCAGTAAATTTACTTCGTATCTGTGCTGCTGAAGCAAGCACTCAGTAAATTTACTTTGAGTAATCACTTTAAATTCAGTCAGTAGTAAGTTTAAATTCAGAATCCCTCTTATTCCACAGGTAAAGACATTGAGGCCCGGATTCTAGGAAATGTTTCCAAGTTGTGCACTGTCTCAACTAGAAGGCATTTGTTAATCAGAGATGTTAGAGTTATTATTGAGTGTACACAACAGAAAAGGTTCAATGGACCGAAACTGTTCTACAGTCTGCTATGAGCATGATCAGTATACTGGGGCGGGGGGGGGGGGGGGGATATAATTGTCTAATGGGATAATTTCAGTGGTTTAACTGGGATAATCCACATCCTCAATAACACTTAAATGTTCTTTCAAGAAGAGTGCATTTCAAAGTATGAGCATTGAAGTACATATTTCTCAGATAAATAGATGGATGGAGATAGATAAATGATACATGATAGACAGATGATAGATAGATATGAACAGAAAGAGAATATCTTTCTCTTTGTAGTTGCAAACAACTACTTTGTCACTTTTGAAAAAATAGAGAGGAGGGGGGAGAAATTGATTAATAAGATATGGACAATATCCTAGGTATCTCCAGTATTTTTTAAAAAGCTGAGGAGTCCTATCACATAAATCTAAGGACTTTTAGACTCTGCACCTCTCCTTTCTAAACTTTCAACTCCTGGAGGAGAAATTGATTTGCCTCTCTTGGGTCAGGTGTCTGCCAATGGACCGATCAAGTATGGTGAGGCTTAGCAGAACAAGGAGAATGGAAAGGCTTTGGGGGAATATTCCACCCAGGACAGGAGTCTTTTCCAGAAAAGGGGAAATAATGTCAGTAGGAAAAATTGCTCAAGAGGTTATCTATTATAAAGATATTAGTGTTTGTTTCATGTGCCATTGGAAAATATATTGTTGAAAAAGGATGAGACATTAGAAGGGTCAGACAACCACATTTTGCAATTAAGTGACTTATCAGACAAGGAAAACCAAAATCAAACAGCTTCAAAACTACTTCACACAATTATCAATTTTCTCAGAAATACAAAACTATAATTAATGAAATGTTTTAATGCATTCTAGCTGTGCTTTTTTCTGTTATTATAGTTATCTATTTTGGAAATTAGAAAATAATAAAAGAATACTAATGCAAAGTTTCAGACATTAGATTTCTGGACTAACAAATGTGATTCCTAAACAAAATACCAATCATATTCTTTGATCTTCTGTGAAAAGTCTTAATTTCTTCTGCATGATCTGATATCCTACCCACATGATCCAGGCAGTATGATCTGCAATCTTAGATCATCTTTCTTGTTCCTTTAACTCAAGACCTAGAAAAGGGCCTGAACAGTTTCCATTTTACCTCCTGAAAGCCTGATTGTACCGAAGTAATGGCAAGAAACAGAGATTGAGGCAAGGGACCCTGAAACCTGCTTCAACAATACAGCTCTGGTTTTGTTTGTTTTTCTTATTGGTTTAAGCTTCAGGTTTAGCTTAAAGAAAGGACTCTGCTGCTACAAATAGTCAAGATCATAAGGAAGAAGAGAGTTGCAGAAGTTTTCCTGATAGAAGAAGAGATTGAGATAGGCCTTGAAAAACACAGGAATTAACAGATGGCAAAAAGGGAAATACAGCTCCAGGCAAAGGGAAGAGTATGAATGAAAATTAATCAAGCATATGTAGAGATGTAGAGATAGAACTTTCCTACAATATCCTCTAATCACAATCTCCATCTTTTGACATTCTATTAATGCTTTTCCTTTTCAAGAGCAATATCTAAGATTAAGGGGAAGAAAAGTGAGTAGGGCCTGGGGTCAGAAAACCAGGGTTTAATCATGGTTGTGCTATGTAATGGCTGTGATAGTTGACAAATTTTTACCCTTATAAACCTCACCTTTCTTTTTTTTATTTTTTTAATGTTTATTTATTTTTGAGAGAGACAGAAACAGAGCTTGAGCAGGAGAGGGAGAGGGAGAGAAGGAGACACAGAATCTGAAGCAGGCTCCAGCCTCTGAGCTGTCAGCACAGAGACCAACGTGGGGCTCAAACCCGTGAACTGTGAGTTCATGACGTGAGCCCAAGTCGGACGCTTGACTGACTGAGCCAGCCAGCCACCCCAAACCTCACTTTTCTTATTTGCAAAAGAGATGTTATAATAACACTTGGTTTATAAGGCTGCATTATAGAGCGTATGCTCAGTTGGGGAATAAAAACAATGAAAAAATAAACAAGTAAATGTATACCTTGCTAACTGGTGATACGGGTTATCAAATAAAGGGAGAGGGAAGATGGTTTGCTTGGGCAGAACCATGGGTAAGGGTGTGATCTGGAGGGCTTCAAAAAGGGTGACATTGGAGCAAAGACTTCAATAAGATCATGGGCCAAGCCATGCAATTTTCCAGAGGAAGAATGTTTCCAGCAAAGGGAATGACAGATAAAAAGTCTCTTAAGTGGGGGCACATTTGGTGTAACCTAGGAACAGTAAGGAAGCCAGAAGAGCTGAAGCAGAATGACCAAAGTTTGAAAATGGGATCAGAGAGGAAGTTGAGGTGGGGATGGGGGACAGAGAAATGAAGGTCTTATAGGTTGTGATGAGGACTTTGGATCTTACCATGAGAGATATGGGAAACCAGTGGAGGGTTTTGAGCAAAGAAGTGACATAAAACAACATATTTCAAAGAAACTATTTGGGCTCTTCTATGGAAAATGGAGAGCATGGGTAGATGAAGCAGGGGGACCAGCTGGAAGGTTACTGCAGTAATTCAGGTGAAATATAATACAACTCTACAAATTTTATTTACCAATGGTAATGTGAAACATTATCATTATACTTTCTTTTTTCTCCATTGCAACCCAAGAAACACAGGTTACTTTTGAACATTTCCCCCTATTTATTGCTCGATCCAGGAAAAGGAGGAAAGAGACAACTGGCCCACAAAATGCAATTCCCACCAAAATTTTTAAAAAATGAACTTCTCCAGGCTCTGGTCTGTCCTACTTGACAATGATGCATGGTTATTGGTGCTTGAAAATGGATTGGACTAGGGGCTCCTCAGTCAGTTAAGCTTTAGTTTGGGTCTTGATCTCATCACTTGTGAGTTCAAGCCCCACATAGGGCTCACTGCTGTCAGTGCAGAGTTCAAGACCCGCATCAGGCTCGCTGTTGTCAGCACAGAGCCCACTTTAGATCTTCTGCCCCCACACCTCTCTGCCCCTTCCCCGCTTGCTTTTACACACACACAAAATAATAATAAATAAATCTTAAAAAAAAAAAAAGAAAGAAAGAAAATGGCTGGAATGCCAGGAATCACAAGGAAGTATTTTAAACATTTTTTGAAATGTTTATTTATTTTTGAGAGAGAGACAGAGCATGAGTGGAAGAGGAGCAGAGAGAGAGGGAGACACAGAATCTGAAGCAGGCTCCAGGCTCCGACCTGTCGGCACAGAGCCTGATGCGAGGCTGGAACTCATGAACCGTGAGATCATGACCTGAGTGAAAGTCGGATGCTCAACCGACTGAGCCACCCAGGCGCCCCACAAGGAAGTATTTTAAATTTTGCTTGTTTATTTCACAAGTACAGAGTTTTCTCTGTTGCACAGAGGCAAGTAAAGAAACATAATTTCTCCCAGGCCAGATTCCTTTTATGCATGTATCTATAGTGAAAAGCACCTTGCTTAGGGAGAGCTGTAACCTCAGAAAACTAGAAAAGAAAACAAAAAGCTGGGTTGAAGAACATTTTATTATAAACTTTATGAAAACATTACCAGTTTAAGAAAAATATAGTATAAGCCAATAATTTTTATTTATTTATTTTAACATTTATTCATTTTCTAGAGATAGAGCATGAGCAGGCAAGGGGCAGAGAGAGAGGGAGACACAGAATCTGAAGCAGGCTCCAGGCTCTGAGCTGTCAGAATAGTGCCCAATGTGGGGCTTGAACCCATGAACCGTGAAATCATGACCTGATCTAAAGTCAGATGCTAAACCGACTGGGCCACTCAAGCTCCCCAAGCCAATAATTTTTAAATAGCACATTAGTACTTGCGCTACTTGGTTTTAACAGGTTGCTGAGGACACAATCATAAATACATGGAAGTCATAAGCTATTGTGTTGGCGTTGTTTCACGTAGTTATTCAAATTTTGAAATATGACAACTTTTATAAAAGGTTGCTCTTTCTTATCTCTAAATACTTATTTTTCTGTTCAGTGTTTTGCAAAGGTGGACAAGGAAAGGATTCTTCAGTTGTTTCTTTTTCTATCTTTAACATAGATCTGATACAGTCCAAAAGCTTTCATCCAGGGCTAGCTTAAATGCCACACATAGCCAAACCTATGATCTTCCAAAGTTCCAGGTTCAGGGAAAGCTGCAGTGAAGAATATTATTTTGGACACAGCTTAAAGAACTGCAAGTAGTTCTGTTGTTACAAAATAGAGTCACCTCATTTGCCCTTCATTTTAAAAGAAGCTGGTGATGAGTTTAGAAGTTATTTTCCGTAGCTACTTGGCACTCATTGGCATTCATCCTGCCACCTCATCTTCACAGTATTTACCACTGAGACTTCTATGTTACAGGAAACCACACTTCCAAAAAATTGCCATTTCCCAAATTTCACTAAAATGACTCAGTTACTGCCTGAGTTTTCTGACTTTGTCACCAAACTACTCTCATTTCTCTACAACCTCCCTTTTAGTGAAAATTGGAGCTGCAAATATTCCATTTCTAGTCCCACTGCTTGCCGAGTAATTTTTTTCAGTAGACAGTTACTACTCCAGGTACTCCATAATTTTTCCAGGAAACACAATCATAGATGATAGAGGTATAAGATTAGGAGTGGGGAGGGGGGAGGGTGGGGTATAAAAATAGGAATCAAGATACAGATCAGTAGAAGAATCAGTATAGGTACGCAAACTTCTATTTCCATGTTTCCCATTGAAAAACTACCACAGAAAATTCATCCATTTGCCAATAAATGCAGCACCCAAAACTCAACAAAAAACACAACTGGAAAGTCAGAATAAACTTTCCATTCTTTGGAAGGTCTCGTGAGTAACAAAAGCCAATATTATGGTAAATTATCTTCATGTGTATAGCCTGTGCATATTATTGAATCTATTTACTTATCCTAAAGATTTCTAGTTAGAAAAAGAACATAGGATTAGAGCAAAAAGATAGGTTTAAGCCTAATTGTATGGCTTTGATCAATCATTTAGGTTTTCATTGATTCTTGGTCCTTTATTTTTAAAGGACCTATGCATATATAAATTTAGTATCATATATGTGTATATATGATATGTATAAATATATACATACATCTCATAGGATTGATATAAGAATCAAATGGATCACAGATGCAAAAAACTCTTGAAACCACCAAAATACTTAATATATTTTGTCTGTTTATTATAACTTAAAAAAAACTAACAAATTGCCCTTAAAAAGGATAGAATTGTCAGAACTTAGAAGGATAAAAATTTCACACAGTGTCTTCTGGATTTGATTGTATAATTTGTACACAATTTGTTTTAGTTCTTTCTAGCATATTTCAGTTAAATTAAACCTTCTTAAACTAAAAAAAGAGATCTATTTATATTTCTCTTGTGGACAGAATAGGAAAGATAAAAGGCAAGCCTCCTGATGAATTATTCTTCACATTAACTGCATCAGAAGCAGTGATTTATCTTAATATTTCCAGATAGTATATATTATTGTTCAACACTTATTCACTCCCTGCCTACACCCAAGACTTCTATGAGGAGAGCATTTCCTTAACCCTCAAATGTTGCCATGGCACTTGTTCCATGTTCCATCCAATTGGTGGGAGTGAGAGTGTGCCCATTCCAAAATTAGTCCTTAAGAGAAAACAGTTCTTATGATGGCCTCTCTGGGAGCTTCTGATCTTCAAACGAGAATTATATGCCCAGATATGTGCTGCACTTCCTGTCTGGGCCTAGAATGTGACACATGGAGCACAGCACCGTCCCCAGCTGCTTTGCCACCTGTGAATATGAGTGCTGTGGTTGTACACTACTGAGTTGTAGGGTATTTGTTAGGCTACGTTATTAGGGCAACAGATAATTATTATAGCTGTTTACTACTAGCACTTACTGAGAAATCTTTTGGGGACTACAAGACCTAAATCGGCCTGCTGACTCCTTCTCCCCAATCTAGTCTTTGGAGAGCACACTGGAGGGAAATTTTGAGTCTCCAGAGTAGAACATTAGTACCCAGACCACTTATCCTGTTGGGGAGCAAGAGGTAAAAGGAAAAAAAAAAAAAGACCAAATATCCCCGGTTTAGAAGTTGAAGTAATTGAAAGCCACTGAATTGAGAAAAAACACCAGGCAAGACATCAGGTTACCCTCTGGGGGGAGGAATGAAGGGGGTGAAGCAAGCAGCTGTTAATGTTCAGGGACCATCCTTCTTTTTGGAAACTAGATAATTAAGAGTTGAAAGGTGTACAACACACACATGCATTTTGTGTCCTTAATACACTGGACTTGACTATTAAGCCTATGGCCCAGCAGGCTGTGGCTATGTACCTGGGAGATGAAAGTCAGCAGTTTATAGGCAGTCTTGCTTTTAGCAGGGTTCAGGACATACTACCCCCAAATATGGCACTTTGGCATAATGAATACTTCAAGCTGAAGGAATCTAGAAAATGGCAGGTGCCAGAAAGATTTTTCTGACCTTCTCCTGAAGCAAGTCATAAGCTCCTCGTGTGAGAGATGTCCTCCTTATACCTGGAGGAAGGGAGCATCCTTATCTCTGAGGATGGAGGGGTCCCAGGAGGAAGGGGCAGGGCTTGCTGTTTCCCCAGTTTACTACCCTTAGCTCAGACCCCTTTCCATCCTACCACATTTTTTCACAACTCTCCGCTCTTTGTCAAACCAGCATAAAAACAGTTTTCTTCAGGGCTTCATTTCCTTAGGAAGTCTCTCCTGTTGCACAAAACTTACATTAAATAAATATGTATGCTCTTCTTTTGTTAATCTGTCTTTTAGTATAGGGCCCCTAGCTATGCACTTAGAAGGGTACAGGAAAAAGATATTTCTCCTTTCTTATACTTTCATCATCATATAACCATTCCCCTGCATGTAACCACTGCCCTTCCCTTAATCTTTCTGGTGGGCAGTAGAGGTTTGGTCCAGGATGACTCTAAAATGAGTCACTAGTTGACATTATTACTCTGAACCCAAGGTAATGCTGTGCTCAAAGCCAAAAAGCATTTCTTTATGTCGTATTTCAGATTATAACTACCCATCTGATCCAATGCGGTAATGAAATTAAGATATTCCAATAATAAAGAAAACATCCCAGAGATGCTGCAAAATTTCTACTATAAACCCTGTCATTTTACCAAATTCCCAGGGAGAAAATACCTCTCAACTTGGAATCTTTTTAAGTCCAAAGTTAAAGTCAAAAATAAATCCAAGTCTGATATAAAAGTCTCTTGTCGAATGAATAAAATATTCAAAGAAATAAAAGTCTTTAATCCATCCTCTAAAGTGCCCTATTTTTCTCAGGATCAGCTGGGGAAGTTTTCCACATTGGGTGGAGCTGGGGTCCCCTCAGCTGCTGAGTTAATGGAATGAGTGATTATTTCAGGGCCTCAGAGGCAACTATATAGTCCTTGACCTTACTCTAAAGAAGCCCAAATATTTCTTTTTTTTTAAATTTTTTTTTAATGTTTGTTTATATTTGAGAGAGAGAGAGAGAGCAAGTGGGCGAGGGGCAGAGAGAGAGGGAGACACAGAATCTGAAGCAGGCTCCAGGCTCTGAGCTGGCAGCACACAGCCCGATGTGGGGCTCAAACCCACAAACTGTGAGATCATGATCTGGGCCAAAGTCAGACATCCAACCAACTGAACTATCCAGGTGCCCCAAGAAGCCCAAATATTTCAAAGTATATGCATCAGATTTTATAACTGTGCTCCTACACTGAAGATTTAAAAATGATTGATTCCAGGAGTCCCTGAAGGAACTCTCCAGGCAGCACTGTGACACTCTCTCTGCTTTTTTTCAGGGTGATCATAACATCAGCACAGGCTCGATGGTGTCTGGGCAAAGGGGGGTGGATGAAGGAAAATTTTGATGTTAGCCTTATTCTGTATGTGTTTGCCAGAGTCAATGACCAGTGACCTAAAATTTATTTGGGAAAAATCTCCTAGAAAGAGTTTCATTTGGGCAGTTATCATCTTTTAGAAAAAAGTCTTCCTTTGTGCAAAATCCTTTAATTTCCATTTTGCCTTTGAACACTGAGTTTCTGGCACCATCAAGATGTGTGGATGGTGAGTTCTATCTATACAACCTCTTGTGAGCATTGGTGGTCCTATGGCACTGTGGCCATTACCCTGCCTTTTGCCATGGACTTGCTTAAACCTACAAAATTATCTATTAGGAAGGTTTTCTCTTCATTCCTACATTTGGTCAAATGGAGAAATCCCTCCATGGATCCTTGAACTGTAGCTGCTACGAATGCTTCTGAAGCTTGTATCCCCAAGGGCTGAGAAGGCCCAATACCTCTCCCCAGACTCCACTAGGTTATATAAAAATTGGAATTGAGAAACCTAAAGCCATGGTGAGAGCTGACATAATTAAGGAATCCAGACCAATTAGAGACCACAGAGCAAGATGTGACTCTGGAGCCTCTAAACCAGTCACATAGACCCAAGATTTGTCCCTGCACAGGGCCACAGATGCAGAATAGGATCTGAGCAGTTTTCTAACATTGCCTCTCTAGGCCCAGCACTAGCAATTTAAAGCCAGAAATTCACTGGTTCACAGGGATATCTGCCAGTTTGCAGTTAAAAGTAGCAAATATTATGCTGCCTATCAATCCATGAAAACAGTTGAATCCCAAATCAGCCTACCCTGCAATGCCAGGCCAAGCTGTCCCCACATATCTCAGAATCAAGCTGCAACATCCAAGGCCTGTGAAGACTTCCTTCTGTTTGGTTAAGGCCACTTACCTCTGGGCAAACCTGGAGTAACCTCTAAAGGCACCAAGATCAGAAGCCTGCATGGCTCAGGTGCTTAATGTCTGTGTCTTAAAGCTATTGGCTCAGGCTGTCGCCATTAACAGCCATGGGTACACCTGTAAAAATATAGTGAGCTACATACCAGCACCACCTACTAGGGTCAGAAACCCAAATAATCTACACTTAGTCAAGCGACAGCAAAGCTTGAAGACACCCACTCTAACTAGACTAGAAGTCTGCCTTTTTTTCTTTTTAAAGCTAACTGCCAAACCTTGTTGATCTTTCAGAGATTTGGCCCATGTACCAAAACACTGCTTATTTATGAGACCATAGTGGGTTTTCTACCACTGAACACCACGCCACCTTCCCACATTGTCTCAAATCAGAAAGCCTTATCCCAGAAAGCCTCGCCAGACAGCAGATGCCTGCTGGAGGGACATAGTGTTTAGTACAAGTTCACTGTGTATTGAGTGTAGACCAGAGACATGCTCTCTGCAGACAAGCCAGTCCTGGGCGGGGAGGGAGAGAGAAATGGGCAGAGCTAAACCCAGTTCTTCCTGCCCAACCCACTGATAGTGGAGAAGAGTTGCCTTGAGCAGAGTTCTTGGGAAGTCCAGAAGGAAGGGAAGAATAATTATGGTGCAAGAATCTAAAGATGTTTATTTTTTTTCCTAGCATCCTTTGTTAAAAAAATCACTTTCTTCCACTGACTGGATGTACAATTTCTTCCATTGCTAAATTTACATATATTCATGGACCTGTGGTTGTTTATTCATTCACTAATTCCAAACCAGTTAAATTACAGAAGTGTTAAGTACTTATTTTCAAATATTTAACTAGAGACCTAGTCTCCCCTCTTGCTCTTTTCCTCACATTGTTTTAATGATTTTTAATATGTTAATTTCCCCAGATTAAAAAATATCACTCAGTGTTTGAAATCACATTATAGATTTGGCATGGAATTCTAATACAATGATCAGACATTTTATACCATTTACTTATTTGTATTTTTTTCTTGCAACTTCTAGGTTTTAAAAGTCCAAAAGAGCGAGGAACACTTATTTTCACCTCTGCATTTCATACAACAGTTTTTACATATGTTAAGTGATGGGAGCAATAAGCTTTTTATAAATACATGATTCTTTTTACATCAATGCCCTTTTTACGAAAGAAAGAAAGAAAGAGAGAGAGAGAGAGAGAGAGAGAGAAAGAAAGAAAGAAAGAAAGAAAGAAAGAAAGAAAGAAAAGAAAGAAAAAGTATCCTCTACCTGGATTCTCTTTTCACACCTTGTCTTTTGCTATATTCTGTTTATTTGTCCAAACCCACCTAAAACATTGCTTCCTGTGGAAAGCCTACACTATACCTGCCCAGTCAGAGTCTCAGTCTCTCCTCTATGCCTCTGTGTTACTACCTGTAAGTCTCTATTATGTCCTTTATCATCTTTTACTGTGTATATAGTTATCTCTTCTAGACTTACTAAGTTAGACTTCTTGATAGAGGGACTGTGATATTCATCTTTTTTTTTTCACTCAGCATATTTCCTGATGATATAACATGGTTTTCAATATGTGTTTGGTAAATGAATAAATGCAATGAATGAAAATTGCTTTTGCTTTGTAATATTTATTATAATTGAAAATAATTAAATCATATTTTTTAATGAATGCCTTCCCCATTAGATAGCACACTTCACAGTCAGAGACCATGACGGTGTTGTTTACCATTGTATCCTCAGGGTCTGGCATAGAGTGGTTCATTAATAAATATTTATTGAATAAATTAATATTATAAATTAATAATATCATATTAATATTATGATGAGGCTCTATAAAATATTCATATGAAAGGTTTGCATAGAGAAATTGCTGTACAAATGATCAACAGATATTTCAGGAAAAGAAATACCATTTTATGATGTTTTGAGAAATTAAATTCCTTCTTTTAAAAGTCATCAAGAGACTGTGACCATAGAAGATGTCCTTCAGCAATGTAATATCTTTATTTTGCTGTAAGTCAAATTATGATGGGAAATCTACCCATAAAACATTTATATGGTGCATATAAATAGGCTGTTAGCAAGAGAAACAGCAGCCAACAGGTTTATCCTGTCAACAGAAATTTATTAACATGGCAAATAGATAAAATAACATATAAAATGAACCATAATCCTGCGTCATTTTCATTTCAACGGTCACTTCCAGAAGAAACTTTGCCATCATTGCATTTAAATGTTTATTTACATTTAGAGTTGAATATTTATAGTTTTTTGTAATAAAGAGGGGTCTGCAGAATCATCAAATATTTTTAAAATGACTTTCCAGGGAAATATATCCAGAGCAGCACACTTTGAAGGGAAAGTAATTCTGAAAATAAAGAAATCACAGGCACTCTGTGAATATGATGGAAAATATATAGATGCCATTATGGAATAACGGACTAGCCATCAGTCATCAGGAAGTTACTATTGCTAATGTATAATACATTGTACTTAATACATGATCACATATATTATCCTTGTATGATTAACTGCAAGCATAGATTGTAATACTAATATCCCAGTAAACATTTAATTTGAAATAAACCTGTCTAGATCCTACTAAGAATAAATTTGAACACTAAATTGTAAGTCCTCTTTGGAAAACTTAGTTAAGGTTCATTAATACTAATAATAGCTAATATTTATTGAGAAATCACTGTGCATCAGGCATTGTTCAAATCAATTTACACAGGTTACCCCGTTATTTGGTCTTTATTATGACCTATGCAGAAGTACTGCTATTATTACTCTCTGATTAGAAAGGGGTCTAAGGCTCACATTAATCCACGTATGACAAGGCCTGTGTTACTAAAGTCAGCAAGTGGCAGAGCTGGAGCTTGGAGTCTGTTTTGACTGTCACAGTAGATTTTAACCACCGTGCTCTATTCTGTAAACCAAACTGTTAATGTAAGGAACAGATCTGGCTGAAAACTTGATCCAGAGACGGTTAAAAATACATTTGAATGTGAATACATTTTGGCATGGTATCACTTTATAGCTCTTTGCATTTTTGCATTTTTCATTCTCTCTATTGCCTGATTACTCAAATGATTTTGCTTAGTACATTTAGTTCATCTTCCTGGCCACAGAAGACATTTGATTTTGAGACTCCTCTTCTATCACATCAAAGAGGTCCAAGAAAATAGTAAATGTTGGAGTCTAGGAGGGAAAATGAAAGGGCCTATGATTAAAAAGACTAGTTGGAAATCCAGCTCAAGTATCACTTTAAGGCTCTAAATAACGTCTGTGTCTATATCTATATATGTATCTATCAACAATTCCATCTAAATTGGGATTTAGTGTAGACCTCATTTAGTTTTGATAATGGTAGCAATTTTTTGTATGCAGATACCTCAATTTGGGATTACAGAAAATGGAACTGATTTAGAGGACACATAGGCGTTTTGTGATCTGGATTAGGAGACATCTGGTAGGGAGCAACTGAATAAAAGCACTATAATAAGAAAAGCAAGTATAATTTGAGATACAGAGCTTTATAATAGAAAAGGCCTACGCTTTGGTGTCGGGATGACCTAAATAAAAATCTCAGAGTTTCTATTTAATAACTCTAACCTCTGGGAAACACCCTAACCATTCTGCTTTACTTTTTGCCTATAGAGTGGTGGGAAGAGCAGAACATTCCTTCTCTACTAGGAAGAGTTTATGGAATGCTGAAATGTAGTTCATTTAATTTTTTGTACCTTAACTTTCTTTTTTTTTTTTAATTTTTTTAACATTTATTTATTTTTGAGACAGAGAGAGAGAGAGCATGAACAGGGGAGGGTCAGAGAAAGAGGGAGACACAGAATCTGAAACAGGCTCCAGGCTCTGAGCTGTCAGCACGGAGCCCGACGCAGGGCTCGAACCCACAGACCGCGATATCATGACCTGAGCCAAAGTCGGACGCTTAACCGACTGAGCCACCCAGGCGGCCCTGTACCTTAACTTTCTGACAGCTATAGAAACTATGATTTTTGTAGTTCACCATGTTTTTTTTTCTTTTGAATTGTCCTTTCTGCTCTTAAGCCCATGAAATGATTTTCATTTTCAATATTGTATTTTTCAGTTGTAGAATTTTCATTTATTATTTTGCATTGTTAATTTTTTTGCTAAAATTCTCTATGTATTCATGCTTATTGTTCACCTTTTCCACTTAACACATGAACATATTTATAGTAGTTATTTTAAAGTTGTTGTCTGTTGTTTCTAATCTCTGGAATATCTTTGGGTCTGCTTCTATTGACCATTCTTTGTTTTGAGAATGGATCACATTTTTGTGCTTCTTTGCATGTCTTGTAATTTATATTTGAGATATTGGTACAATAAGCAAACAATAGTAGAGACTGAATAAATGATATTTACCCCAATTGAAGGGTATGCTCCTTCCTGTAATCCATGATTGAACTGAGTTCTGGAAGAGGTTACAGTTTGGGTAAATTACAAGCCACCACTGGTTCCAAATAATTTGATGGCCCAATTAGAATTCTCCCTCAAGTAGTACTTGGGATTTAAGCACCAATAAAAATCTTGAGATGTCTTAGGGCTTGACAGTCATGTTTTTAAGTCACCAAAAGGCTTTCTCTGCACTCTACCCCACCTTTTAGTAGTCCAGAGATCTCTCTGTCCTCCTTCTGTTCTTCAGCCTTTAGTGAGCTCTGCTATGCTTTCAGTGAAGGCTCCATGAACTTGGTGGGATTTCTTTAGACCCTGCTGTTACTTTTTTTAGCCTTTGCCCTGTATACTGGTGAAGATCTCATGAGAAAGAATTGACAGGTGGGTACAGACTCTCTCTGTATCTGGAGCTCCTCAAGGTTCTAATCTGCTATGCCAAACTATATGTGGCCTTTAAAAGTTTGGCTATTTTCTCCTTACCCTGTAAATCGCACTATGTTGGACTTAACATCTTCTCCCATTTTGTTTCCTGAGATGAACATAATAGGCAATTTCTTCTCTCTTAGGAGGAGCTTATGAAGTTCTGAAATTTAGTTCCATTAATTTTTTTGTGTACTTTACCTCCCTTTTGGTTGTAAAAAAACGATATAAATTTTATAGTTCATCCTTTTTGTTGTTCTGGTTGAAGCAATAAATTCGTGACTTTTCTACATTTTGAGTGAAGAAATCTTACCTTAACCATTCTGAGTCATCTTTGGAAAGGGAATCTTTATGAAGATTTACATATAGCACGCAAAAATCTACTTAATATGGTGTCTGACATTGGTAAGGGCTTGATAAATATTAATGTCCTTTCTCCACTAAGTCGGATATCAAGGGATGCCAAGTAAAAAAAGGAACAGCTGTGTGGGTTTTGCCTGAATAGTATTTGTAAGGGGTTAAATTTGGAAGACAGAGAGGACTGATTGACAGAAAGGGATAATAAAAACTGAGTTTTTATCTGCTTCATTTATTTCTTTCAACCAATACTTATAAAAAGCATTCTTACGGACTGTGCTTATGGTATAGATCATCCTTAAAGAGACTTCTAAACTAGAGATCTTGTGCTCATCTATTATTTAGTCCTATGAATGTATCCATTATATTCTACAGAAACAAAGGTGGTTATTTTCACTTAGGTATTTGTTTAAAAGGAAATGGGAGATGAAGTGGGAGTTGTGGAAACATAACAGAATCTGATAAAGAGAAAACTAAACTAAGGAGCTAAACAAGCACAATGGGTGGCAAATTAAAGGGGAGGAAGACTCCACAATCAAGGACAGCAGACAATAGCTGACAGTGTTTGTGTCTCAAGGAAGGAAACGAATTTATAAACACCTTCTTGTTATGTACTAGAAAAGAGCTATAGATCAGTGAGGATTCACGTCAGTGGTCCACACCTGGATGGATGAATTGGCTTACTGAGAAGTGGGGGAAAGATGAAATGGGGAGGCTGCATTGTCAGTTACATCTAATCCTGCCTGCTTTCTCTTGATGGTGTGGATTTGCTCAGACCAAAAAGAGTCTTTTTGTTCAAACTGCTTTTCTCTCTCCGGGATAGCCAGATGGGTGACCCCAATAGGAAGATGAAGTAAACCTTTATGTATTAGGTTGTTGTGGAACGAAAGAATTACATGTCGGTGTGTGTGAATTTCATATCATCCAGCTTCCCCGTGAATACATGATTCACAGAAACCAAAGAAGGACAGGGAAATAAAAAAGCAAAGGAAGAAAAAATAAGAGAGTCTCACACATTTTATTTGGGTCAGTAACAAACTAAAAGCTCAATGAATTGAAATCCTGTGGGAGTGGGATCAGGACAGAATTTATCCGTTTGCAATCTTGACCTATCAGCTATGAGGTTTCCCAGCTGCAGGCGACATCAGTCTTTGCTCTCCAGAGGCAGCAGCTGGGCTCGCATTGTCCCTTCTACAATTTCCTGCTGGATCTGGGAGCATTTGATTAAAAACAAAACCGAACAAACCTTAAAGTGCATATACTTACATGCACATATACCTTAAAGTGCATAAAGGCCAGATACTTTATTTATCCAAAAGGCACTTTTTTTTTCATGCGTGAGAGTTATGCTGTGTCATCCTGCGCTGCAGCCACTTTATATCCTTTTCCTCCTCCTTAATTTCCTGTAATTCCATGGATGGAAACATTGCATCAGAAGCGTGTATCTCTGTGTAACTCGCTAAAATGGGGAATTAAGAGTCTTTTGATTGCATGATTTTCTTTGCTGAATATCATACCACAAAGGCTCTTTCAATTACACATATCACTTCTAGCTAGTGTGTCTGAGGCAATCACTACTCTAGAAAGCACAAATACGTTTTGAGTGTTTAATTAATTTATAGGCCACTGACCTTGGTAGCTGTTTCATAACTTACCCTCCTCGGTCTACTTAAAACCATACTCCCCTAAACTTACCTGAATCCCGACACATATCACATTGCATTTTAATTGGGAGATGTCAGGCTAGAGAAAAAAGTACATGGGCCTTGTTATTAACAATACCAACTCCGATACTACATGTGTGACGTTAGGCAAGTTACTCTAAGATTCATTCCCTTTACTTATAAAATAGATGTAATAATAAGCTTTCTGTTCCAAATTTTTAGGGGAAGGGAGTTAGTGTCAGGCAGAAGTAGATGGCACTACACTGGGCTGTCTTAGGATTTTTCTTTTTTATCTTGTTTCAGATTCCTTCCCATATTAATTCACCAATTTCTAAGCCTTCTTTGGAGCCAAACAGGACATCATAGTCATACTTTCTTTCCAGACAATGTAGCGTATTCATCATTTCTCTGATGCATACCTTCCTTATGCTCTCAGATTGGCTCTGGTTTAAATATTTGATAATCCTCATTTATGGAATTTCTAAGAGCAAAAGAGCCAACCACTTGTGAGCTGTGAGGCTTGGATGAGGGACACCTAAGAAGACATTCTGCCTTATTTCCCTATTTAGGGTTGTTGGTGGACATTAAATAACCCCTGCTGGTGGCTGTGCATACCAAAGATCCAGAGGGAAGAAGTAATAGAATTTATGAATTTCCAAATAAGCAGATAAAGAAGAATAAAACTTTGCTACCTAAGGAATGTGGTTTCTTCTTAAAGATGAAGGAAAAACAAAATGAAGTAATCACAAATTCAAAAGCCCCAAATTCCATATTTATAGAATTTGATCTACCATTTTAATGAAAAGTGTCTGAAAAGTCTGCCCTATTTCCAGAGAAACTTGGTCTCTTGAGTGAACACTTAACCAATCTAATATCAACCCCTGTTTGTATGGCAGTATGGTCTGCTTTATCCATTCTGTATTTAAATAGTATGTAAAAAGTAAATGATAGTTATTAATTAAGAGAGAAAGAGTCCTTAAAGGAACCAGGATCCTAAATAAACAGTGACTACACCCTTACCAATTTCATGAAGGAGAGATGGAGTGTTCAGGGGAAACAATATTGGCAAAGAAACACTCCACTATTGTCTTAAATTTAGGCCTCTATTCCTATATAGTTCTAGTTCTTCAAAGAATTAAATTTTTTCCCTATGATAGTGTAGGGACCCAACAAGTCAATGGCCTCCTCTGTCTTCCCCAAGGTCTTGCAACTCACCATCCCAACAGCAAGGAAAAAGAAATCCAGAACACACACATCAGAGAGAAAAGAAAAACATACTGACTTCAACATCTAGAGTGTACTGTCCAAGACTGCTCTCCCTAGGCTTTCCTCTACTGGGCAGTCACAAGCAATCCCAGAGCCCACCTCCTTTAACCATCTGTGACTTTGGAAAAACATCCTGTTAAGTTGACAATGAAAGGAAACATACATGGTAATGGCTGGCTGGACCTTTTTCCAAGAAGTAGTGGCATTGGCCTTATTTCCATACCAGCTCCTGGGAAGAACTACATCTAATAAGAAATCTGGGGCCTCGACTTGAATCTACTTCCCCTTTGAAAAAAAAAAATCTACAGTGATGTGTATTGTACATCTCCATTTTCTATTTCACATACATATTTCTAACCTTTTTTTATTTCTGTATTCTAGAAGAACAAGGAAATTTTTCTCTCAGTCACTGAACTGCCTTTCTATAGCTTCAGTTCTGCTTTTTATGACCTCAATTGTGAATTTAAATTGTCCATATTTCATCATAAGTTTCTAACATTTTAAATTAGCCTACTTACATGTGCTTAGCAATCATTCATTAAATTCTAGATTATTTGACTGCCCTGATATTGGATCTTGGCCCATTCTAACTGTGAGATTATATAATTGTGGTAAGCAATTACTTAAAATTTAGTGATGACAAATTGATGTTACTTGTGAAAGTTACAATATCTAATTTTCAATGTATATGAGGACAAAAAGGGGTATAATAATTTATACACCTCCTTGTTACGGTATGATGTTTCTAAAGTACAAGGATACTGAATGAGATAGACGAATATCTCCAAGAATGTAGACCTCAAAATATAAAAAATACAAAAGAGAGTGATGAGACATGGAAAATCAAATAAAGAGGTTAAATACACATTAAAAGTATTTTCAGTGAAAGACATGGGAGACATTAATCAAATAAATAATATGAGTATTTACCACAGTTAAGAAAAACCACAAATTTTAAGATTAAAAGTATCAAGCAAGGGTGTCTGGGTGACTCAGTCAGTTATGCATCCAGCTCTTGATTTTGGCTCAGATCATGATCTCACAGTTTGTGGGATCAAGCTCTACATTGGGCTTTGCGCTGACAGTGTGGAGGCTGGAGCCTGCTTGAGATTCTCTTTCTCCCCCTCTCTCTCCCTGCCCTTCCCCCATGCTTTCTCCCTCTTGCTCTCGCTCTCTAAAAAAATAAATAAATAAACATTAAATTTTTTAAGTGTCAAGCAGTATAAATTAAAAAGACCCACACTTAGGCATATAATTCTAATTTTTTTCAAATCAGGAATAATGAGAAGATTCTAAAAACTTAAAAGAATAAAATCAACTACCTACAGAGAAGTGAGAAGTGGGGTTACACTTGTTTTTCAACAACAATACTAGATAATAAAAGACAATGGAACATACTTCACTGAAAAGATTTTAGAATATTAGGAAAATGAAACTTACATAAGAGTGGTCATAAAATTTCTCTACAACACCTTACTTAACTAAGCATCAGCAACAAGGAAATGTTTTCAGCTCAATTCCTAATGAAGAATTGGTTTTCCTGTTAAAAGGTGGAAAATAAAATCCTTCATTTACTTGCCAGAGAGAGTGTAGCTACATAGATAATATATGGATTGCATCTCAGCCAGAGGTGAACATCACAGCATGCACTCAGAGCATAAGGGAGAAAGACAGTTACTGCTTCATAAGACCCATTACCAGTTAGGTATGAATTAAAATGTTGGTGGAAAGCAGATCTTCTCAGAGAGTTTCTGTATGAAACCCATCATAAAAATGTAAGAAAAGTAATAAAACTTTTAAGCATCTCAAATCAAGGTGACACACCACCATGGTATGGTTAAATATGAGACAGTGATGGAGCACACAAGAAGAGGAGAAAGAGGGGCACCTGGGTGGCTCAGTCAGTTAAGCAACCGACTTCAGTTCAGGTCTTGATCTCATAGTTTGTGAGTTTGAGCCCTGCGTCAGACTCTGTGCTGACAACTCAGAGCCTGGACCCTGTGTCAGATTCTGTGTCTCCCTCTTTCTCTGCCCCTCCCCTGCTTGGACTCTGTCTCTCTCTCTCAAAAATAAACATAACTTAAAAAAAATCAAGATTAGAGCTTGACAAAGCAGAAACTTTTTGTATGTTAATGTTCTCTCTCTCTCTCTCTCTCTCTCTCTCTCTCTCTCTCTCTCTCTCTAAAAAGATACAGAATAGGGGCACCTGGGTGGCTCAGCTGGTTAAGCATCCAACTCTTGATTTCAGCTCAGGTCATGATGTCACCATTCATGAGTTTGAGGCCTGCATTGGGGTCTGCGCTGACAGTGTAGAGTCTGTTTGGGATTCTCTCTCTCCCTCTCTCTGTCCCTCCCTTGCTCTCTCTCTCTCTCTCTCTCTCTCTCAAAATAAATAAATAAACTAAAAAAAAGAGAAAATGCAGCATATATAACTACCAGCTAAGTTACTATGGGTTGATGAAAAGACAATTTACTCAAACATTCCCTGAAATTAAACACAATACATTATGACAGTACCCTAGGGCACACAAGGCTATTGTGTTATGGAAAATTTTAATATTTTTGTGAAGTTTTCAATAGAAGCTATAATCAATAGTCAATGCAGTTATTATCTTAAGGAGGGTGAGTTTATATTTATGCACTGCTTGAGGCACAGAGGGACAATAATGTAAATCAATTAATATGGAATAAGGTATTAAAACAATATATAAAATGGTAATAAAATGTAGAATAACATTGTAGGGATCTCTGGCAACAACAAAATACATTGGTGCAACACAATTATATTAATTTTGCCTTGAAAATATTATATGGATTTTTCCAGTGATATTCATATACCTTAAGAACTCAATAATATTACAAAAGTAGCAATAATGTCTAGTCCCCTCTCAATGTTTTGCACTAATGATGAGTAGATGTAGCAAAGTGAAGCCAAATTTCTGATTGTCCTTAAATATTTCTAATGGGGTGCATTATTTGGTTTGAGAGAAAAATGTAACAGATTTACCTCTCTAATTATGTTTCTGCAAGACTAAATATTAACATTAATTAGCATTCCATTTGCACCCACAAGGAAAATCACTCTAGAATTTAAATTTGCCACAGTTAAGCCATATTCAAATAAAGTAGATTTTTTCTGTGTATATTACTTTCCTTGTGAAAAAATTTTAAAATTTCCCAAGTGAGGGGAAAAAAAACTACCAAAATAACTTACATTTGAATAATTCTTTCAACTTTTCTATAGCTATATAGAAATTTTTTTTAAGATTATACAACTTGTTATAGTTCTTAAAAAACCCCTTCAGAAAATCTAATAATCTTTTCATACAACAAAACTGCTACTCAGATACCAGCCAGTCCTAAATGATGATTGAATCTCAAATAGCATATGGGATCCCACTCTAACATCCTGGTGGGTGTTATCTAGGGTATTAGCTTGCTGAGGCTGTGTGGTTTAAACAAAAGAAATTTATTTTCTCACAGTTCCAGAGGCTAAAAGTCTGAGATCAAACTGTTAGTAAGGTTGGTTTCTTCCAAGACCTCTCTTCTTGGCTTGATGGCCATCTTCTCCCTGTGTATTCACATGTTCTGTGTTCTGTGTGTATCTGTTTCCTAATCTCTTCTAACAAGGACATAAATCATATTGGATTAAGGTCTACCCTCATGATCTCATTTTAATTTATTTACCTCTTTAAAAGCCCTATCTCCAAGTATAGTCACATTCTGAGTTATGGGGTGGGTAAGATTTCAACATATGGATTTTGGGAGATACTTCTGAGCTCATAACACCTAGAAAATATAATCTATTTTGCTTATTGCAAAGATCCCAAACATTGTTTCAGTATACAAAAAGGCACAACCCATGTATCTGGTTGGGATCTGAGGACTGGAGTACCAAGTCCCATATCCACAGTGTGTTTGGAGTGAATAGCACTTCATAAAGTTCTCTTCATACAGTATTTCATTTGACCCTCAAAACAAACTTTGTGGTAGGTGTTGCTATTACATCCATGAAATGGATGAGAAAATTGAGGTTGCGAGGATTCAGTGACTTGCACAAGGTTATACAGTGATTGACAAAGGCAGAACACAAACAGAATCCTCAAATCATACCACTTGCATGAAAGTAACTAACCAATAGTCCTTCTCCCTCCTCCCTTCTCTCCCTTCCTTCCTTCTTTCCTTCTTTCCTTCTTTCCTTCCCTCCTTCCTTCCTTTTCTTCCTTCCTTCGCCTCTCTTCCTTTTTCTCTTCTTGTCTTTCATTTTTCCTTCTTGTTTTGTTTTGGCTACTCTATTTAACTAAAAAAAATTTTTTTTTTGCCATAGAGGCAATAAGGATTGGTGTTTAATATATACATATTATATATAAAACCAAATATATATTGTACATATTATATCAAATGAAATTGCCAGTTTTCAACCAACTGTGACCTGCAAAAGCAGCAATTTTACGTGGTTTAATCAAGAAATAACACACAGTGAACAACACCCACTTTCCTATTTGCATCTCCTTTGAACTCTCTCGCTTGAGATTTACCCCCACTTCTGTGTCTCATCTGCCCCCATCCCAAACGTAGCTGTTTATCAGCCAGTTGTGCCCTTCATGATAGCAATCTGGGAACAAACTGGAAGAGTCAGGGCAGACATGGCAATATGTATGTTGGAGACTAAATAAGTGAATGGGTTATGAGTAAGAAAACAAAATAATCACTTCAAATAATTGACTTCTTATTTTTCTGTTCCACGAACATTTAAAGTTAGGCATTCCCTTCCCCAAGACAGATAATGTTTCTTTATAAAAGCAAACCAGCAAACAAACAAAAACAAGAAAAAACAAAAAACAAAACAAACCACAAAAGCACACACCCAAAACCCTTCATCATGACTGTTATTTAATATGCAATTAAATCTGTTAATACTTGTAGTACTTATCTATTACTGTGTAAAAAATCAATCCAAAATTTAGCGGCTTAAGATAATACACAATTATTATCTCACAGATTGGGAGTCCAGAAATCTGGGAGTGGTTTAGCTGGGTAGTTCTGGCTTAGAATGTCTCATTTTGTTGCTGTCAGACTTAGTGGGAGCTACATATAAGTGGGAGCTTATATGAAGGTTGGTTGTAGAAGGAAGATCCATTTCCAAATGCTTCACTTACTTCGTTATTGCAGAAGGCCTCAGTTCCTAATTGGCTTGAGGCAGGAGGCCAAATTCCTTGCCACATGGGCCTCTCCTCATAGCATGGTAACCAACTTGGTCCAGACCCAGCATCTAAGAGTAACATGAGGTCATAGTGCTTTTTATGATCTACTCTCAGAGGTCACAAACCATCCCTTCTACTATATTCCACTCACTAGAAATGAGAAATCAGGGAGGGAAATTAGTCTCAACCTCTTAAAACGAGGAGCATCAAAGAATTTGTGGGCATGTTTTAAAACTACCACACTATGTATATACAGTGCCAGGAAGCACTCAAATGACGAGTCTATGGCTCTCAAATAGTAATTGAAGTTCAGCACAGGAATTTTTAGGCTTTAGCCTTGTAGGTATATGATGGAATCCATTAAATAGGTTAAATAAGCATTAAATACTTCTGCAAAATAATTTACAAAACTGAACATCCCAGCAGAAATTTGCCTTACTTTATTTAAAAGATCAAGATACTTTGGGGCGCCTGGGTGGCTCAGTTGGTTAAGTGGCCAACTTTAGCTGAGGTCATGATCTTGCAGTCCGTGAGTTCAAGCTCCATGTCAGGCTCTGTGCTGACAGCTTGGAGCCTGGAGCCTGCTTCAGATTCTGTGTCTCCCTCTCTCTCTAGCCCTCCCCCATTTGCGCTCTGTCTCTCTCTGTCTTTCAAAAATGAATAAATGTTAAAAAAATTTAAAAAATAAATAAAAATTTTTTAAAAAGATGAAGATACTTTGATTCTAAAGCCTAGTATATGTGATATAACATAGGCCAGTGCTTTGTGGTTAGCTCACCTATAACTGCCATATGGTAGTTTTACTCAGCTTCTGATTTTATTTAAATCTATAATAATTGATGACTTCAACAAAATTCAAATAAAATTAGCATAAATTTATTAGTTTTATGATGAGTGTCAGTGTATGATGTAAAAGTTGTCAAACGCTCCTCTTTACCTTCTCTCCTGGTCTCCAAGGGAGAGCACCAAGAGCTGAAGGAATAATGTCTTCATTTTGAATGGAAGGCTCTGGTAACTTATACCAAGACTGAAAAATGGTTTAAATGATGCTTGTAATATGCCACTGTGATTCTAATGATTGTTTTCCTTCTAGTTTAGTAAAGATCACATTTTCTTTTACATCACTCCTTCACTTTACAGTCTAAATTTCATAAAGGGTTACATTATGTTATATTTTGGAGAGGAGAGGGAGATTCACATGGAAATGGCTGCCCTGGGTAATCCTCCTGGCTGGTTGTGCTTGTAGCGTGCTGGCGAGTAAGGGCTATAAGACCTGTGATGGAAGCAATAGTCCCAACCATCAGCCATCAGCTTCTCTCTCTCTTTCTTTCATTCTCCTCTTAAGTTTGGCGGATGCCATTTAATTCATTTTTTTGTCATTGTCAATTAGGATTGATCTTTCGTGGTAGAACTAATTCACCATCAGCTTTGATTTTCTCCCAGGGTTCCTGTGAAGGTTCTTTGCAGACAGCTCAGAACTCCCTCCCCCAGATGCCTTCAGCCCCCACCAAAGTGAGTCCTCCCTGCTCTGTCTTGCTGCTTGGATTTCCTAGCCTGACAAGGTGGCTTTCTCGAGTGTGGTGCTGGCAAGAAAGCCGTAAGCCATGCAACCTTGTCTCCTTGACTCATAAGCCATCCCTTCCTTGTCAAATAGTGGGAGGGCAGGCTACTTTCCTGCTACCCCTTATCCTCAGCCTTACTGTCTCTTTGTGAGACTGAACATTTCAGAGCAGAATTGAAAAGCATGAGGACCCCCAAAATAAATAAATAATTTAAATATGTATATTTTTCATCACAGTTTTTTTTTATCATTATGCTAAGATAAGATTAATGAGATCACTGCATGTCATGAATCTCCACCAATTTAATCCATACAATGAAAACCTTTTAAATTGAGTGTAGTCAGTAGGTGCCTGGGTGGCTCAATTGACTAAGCGTCCAATTTTGGCTCGGGTCATGATCTCAGTGTGTGGTTTCAAGCCCCACGACAGGCTCTGTGCTGACACAGAGCCAGTTTTAGATTCTGTGTCTCCCTCTCTCTCTGCCCCGCCCCTGCTCGCACTCTGTCTCTCATTCTCTCTTTCTCTCTAAAACAAACATGAAAACTTTTTTTAAAAATAAGTGAATAAATTGAATGTAGTCAGAAATGATCTTGAGTGCACAGAACTCTCTACATAAGTAAAATTTTTATAATTGGGAAACACTGTCTTTATTCCATTGAAGTTTCCCTATCTATAATACCCTTGTCTGAAGTTAGGGAATTTTCACGTAACTTGTATTTTTTTTTTTTTTATCATTTCAACTAAACTACAATGGACGTGTTTAAAGTGGAACATTACAAAGTGGAGCTGAGTGCAGGAATGATTCTGTAGAGCCATCCTATGCACTGCCACACATGCTGTAGCATCCCTGCTCCTTGTCCCTGAATGTCAAGAAAGGGTCCAACCCATTATGACAACTCAATTCCCATATACTTTTTCCAAATACCTCTTGAAATGAGGCATTCTACTGAAAACTACTGAACTGTGCAGAGCGAGTGGAAGTAATGAGTTGGTTTGGCTCCCCTCAGCAGGGAAGCAGACCCCAACCTCTTATAACAATTCAACTTAGAATACGGCACATATCAACTTTGGGGCTTCCTCATGATACTGCAACCCAGGAAAAAAATCACACTTCAGAAAAAATCGCACTTGACCACCACTTCAGCTTTATCCATGGAGGAATGTAGTAATTTAGATATTTCTTCTATCTTCGATGAGTTGTTTATGCACATTTTTTTCTTCCAGGTTTTTAAAGTCAAGTTAGTTAACATATATTGTAGCATTGGTTTCAGGAGTAGAATGTAGTGGTTCATCACTTACATACAACACCCAGTGCTCATCCCAACAAGTGCCTTCCTTAAGGCCCATCACCCAATTTATCCCTCTCCCACCTCCCTTCCAGTAACCTTCAGTTTGTTCTGTATAGTTAAGAGTCTCTTCTCGTTTGCCTCTCTCTCTGTTTTTACCTTATTTTATTTTTCTTTCCCTTCCCCCGTGTTCATCTGTTTTTTTTTCTTAAATTCCATATATGAGTGAAATCATATGATATTTGTCCTTCTCAGACTGATTTGTTTTGCTTAGCATAATGCATTCTAGCTCCATCCACATCCTTGCAAATGGTGAGCTTTAATTCTTTTTTGATGGCTGAGTAATATTCCATTGTATGTATGTAATATATATATATATACATATATTATGTGTATATATACTCCTTTATCCATTCATCAGTTGATAGGGATTTGGGCTCTTTCCATAATTTGACTATTGTGGATAGTACTGCTATAAACATTGGAGTGTACGTGCCCCTTTGAATCAGCATTTTGGTATCCTTTGGATAAATACCTAGTAGTGCAATTGCTGGGTTAGACGGTAGTTCTGTTTTTTACCTTTTTGAGGAAACTCCATACTGTTTTCCAAAGTAGCTGTACCAGTTCACATTCCCACCAGAAGTGTAAGAGGATTCCCCTTACTCCACATCCTCGCAATATCTGCTGTTTCATGATTTGTTAATTTTAGCCCTTTTGACAGATGTGAGATGGTATCTCACTGTGGTTTTATTTTGAATTTCCCTGATGATGAGTGATGTTGAGCACCTTTCACGTGTCTATTAGCCATCTGGATGTCTTCTTTGGAAAAATGTCTATTAATGTCCTCTCCCATTTCTTAACTGGATTATTTATTTTTTCTGGGTTGTGTTTGATAAGTTCTTTATAGATTTTGGATACTAGCAGTTTATCTGATGTGTCACTTGCAGATATCTTCTCCAATTCCATAGGTTGCCTTTTAGTTTTGTTGATTGTATCCTTTGCTGTATGCACATTTATTTTTGCATATCATTCTCTGCCAGTAATTCCAAATACACATTTAATTTTGATCCCATAAGGTCTTGACTCTGTAAGTTTTTGCCTTCTTAACTATCTGAAAGAGATTCAGCTATCTATTATTTTTTAATAAGGATCACAATCAAAATGTATAATAATTCTTCATGAACATTTCCACTGTTTAGATTGATGTACATCTAATAAGGTAGTTTTCATATTACAAACATTTTATTTTGTAAATTTTCCAAACTAGGTGGTGGGGATAATGTGGAATGTTCTTGGAATTTGAGCTCCAGCTGCAAACCAGAGTTCAGGACCTCTTCCTCCTTCACCATATTCCTGGGGTTAGAGTATCTTGTCAGATTATTGACAAAGATCATCTAAAGAAATGTTTAATATTGTGACGGAATTGGGGAGGAGCATGCACAGAGTTGCAGGAAAGGTGTGGCTATGGTACAATGTGAACTTCAAGGCACTATTTCCATGGCCATAGTGTGTATCTCTGTGACAGATAAGGTCAGATGTTGGATATTGGATTGTGCCTGCACCAGAGTGGAGGTGAAAGTGTTTGATGATCTCTCAAGCCAGCAGTAACATTACAAAAAGAAAGATGCTTGTGGATGCCAGGTGCAATACAAGTAAAAGATATTAATGTTTCTAACATTTTAAAGAAATAACTCAGGATGCAAAATGTAAAAACGAAGTTCTATAATGAGAATTTACAGAGTTTCCACAGGCACACCATGTGATATACCATTTCTAAATTACTGTATTCTTTCCTCATGTCCCAACAGGAAAACATGTTTCCGAATCATCAAAGTCAAGAGTTTAGGAGCTACACAATTTTCCCCTGCTTCATCTTCGTAGAGGTAAGAACATTCTGGAAATCCACCTTTAAAATATATATTATTTTAAAAAATATGCTATCCCTTCAAAAATAACTCCATGTATCCTCCTCTGTACACGTTGAAACTAATTGTAGAAATCTGTAAAGCTATGGGCTTCTTTTCATCTGAAATGTTTCATGGTTATGGAGATTACAAACACGGGTTCCATAGTTGTGTCATGCACAAACACCTACCTAGATCCAGAGTTATAGTTTCATTACCTCACTAATGTATCTTCTTCTCTCTGACCTTATTTTCTAATATCCACCCTACTCCTCACAAGCTTTTCTTATCCCAAGATCTTTCAGCCTTGTTCTGATTGGCTAATATAGCTTTCATCTGCCCTTAAGTTAGCCAGCAAGCCCTAAGGTTAATGTCAAGAATTTCAGGATCTTTTGTCTCTCTCCAGGGACCAACACTGATCACCTATTTTTGTTCCCTCACCTTCTTTTCTCACCTTTTTCCCTCATCTACCTTGCCAAGTTCTCTGAGCTCTTCTTTCAGACTCATTAAGTCTGTCAAGGATTATAAGGAAGTTGAGATGATGAGAAGTTAGAGTACATTGCCAAGATTTTCATGTCACACAAGATAATCATGTGCTCCCATGAAAGAGATTTAATGGCATCTGGATAAACCATTACTCATATTGGTCATTCTGAATTGTATATACATAAACAAATAGCCATTGTGCATCAACAAAGGAACTCCCAGTAGGAACCTGTTTGGCCATCTCAAACTGCTATTTATTTTTTTTATTAAGTGTATATAAACTATTAGAAGTATCACAGGGGTGCCTGGGTGGCTCAGTGGGTTAAGCATCCAACTCAATTTTGGCTCAGGTCATGATCTCATGATTCATGAGCTGGAACCTTTGTGTTGGACTCTGCACTGACAACGTGGAGCCTGCTTGGGATTCTCTCTGCCCCTCCCCCACTTGTGTGTGTGTGTGCATGTGTGCGCACACTCTCTCTCTCTCTCCCTCTCTCTCAAAATAAATAAATAAACTTAAAAAAATAAAGTCTGTTAAGAAATATCACAAACATATTTCACAGTGACCTCATCTTTATTATGTACATAATTTCCATGATATAATGAGTAAAATTAATATTTTAATTAAGCCAGAAATGCTAGTTTGGTAATAGCTTCCTTCAATGATGGCTATAACAAGATTATGGCTCAGTGCTTAGACATTGCAATTGTTTTCTTGGAGTCAGTCTCCTTTTCTATGACTGCAGTGAAGTTTTCTAATATTCTTCTATAAGGGACTCAGTGCAACCATATGTAATGAGAGGCAAGGTTATCAGGATATTACGGGAGGGAGGATGATGGAATAACCCAGCAAATGGGTTATCAACTTTCAAATGTTTCAAGTATTTAAAAATATGCATTAAAGCTTTAGAACTACAAGATGCTAAGCTCGTTAAAGAAACTCAGTTTTGAAAAAAATCCAGTAAAAATACAAAAGTAAGCTAAAATGAACTATGTTTAGTAATCATGGCAAAGAACTTTAGCCTAAGCATGAACAGTATTTACATAAAGATAAATAAGCTGTGGAATGATGAACTAGAGACAATGCTTCCTTTCTAGTTGGGTGAGAGAAATACAACATGCTTATTTCTACCAATTTTTCTTTTATGGTGGGGAAAAGAAATATCATGGATGGCAGTAGGATGAATTTGAAAACTCAGTCAGACTACACATAAAAACAAGTAGAAGTTCCAACCAAGGCAGCTAAATAAGGCTGGTGATGGGAGGCACAGATTGAGTTTTTCACGAAAGTTCTTGAGATTACATAGTGTGAGAGAACTGGAGCACAGCAGGATAAATGACAGCCTCTGAAGCTGAATCACGTTGTTCTTTAAACTGAAACAATTCTGGTGTTTGGGGAGCAATGGATGTTCTTTACAAGGATTCTAACAAGCAAAAAAAAAATGCTTTAAGGTGAGCCGGAACACTTGCTGTGTATAAATCTATGGAGTAAATCCGGGAAAACAGACAAACAGAGATAGCACACAGTTGAGGCTGAAGGAGGGAAGGTATGAACGACAGGTGATTAGATGGTTTAATTGTAAATAGTATTTTAACTGATGTTAGGCTATGAACAGAGATTGTTAGTCAATCAATTAACTTGTGCGTCAGTAAACTAGAGACCAGAAAAAAAATTTTGCATAGCATCCACTAATCTATTTTTTTTTGCATAGCTGAAGGAAAAAAAGCCAGTCATGTGCCTCCACCATTTCACCAGCTCCATTCACCCTACACTGAATGAGATAGGTCAGAATTGAAAACGAGACTCTGATCTCGGTTCCTTGACCCTCTGATAGCTCAACTCCTGTGCTTTCACAGGCTTGAATGTAGTTTTCATGCTCCCTGTACTTAGCTTCACCTCCTTTGATCTCTCAGAGCAGCAAGACAAAACCACCTCTCCCTGCTTGCTGAGCCGCTTCACTTGCCTATTTTTTTTCCTACACGGCACTTGTTTCTTTCTCTTTAAAATGGAAATGACTTTCTTCTTTTTTCCCAATTTAAAGTAATAAATGTTCATTTATTTTTGCAGAGTTCTAAAAATCTCATTTCTTCATTTCTGTGTACTGAATTTCTTTTAGCAAGCATTGTTTTAGGTTCTAGAGACACAGAGATGATGAAAATAGATACTATCTCCTTCCTCATCGCTGTTACATTCTTTTTTTTTTTTTAATGTTTATTTATTTTTGAGAGAGAGAGAGAGAAACAGAGTACAAGCAGGGGAGGAGGAGGAGAGAGAGAGGGAGACACAGAATCTGAAGCAGGCTCCAGGCTCTGAGCTGTCAGTACAGACCCTGATGCGGGGCTTGAACCCACGAACTGTGAGATCATGACCAGAGCCGAAGTTGGACACTTAACCAACTGAGCCGCCCACAGACCCCATGGGTGTTACATTCTAATAATCTGGGAAAACAACTAACACATAGGTGAGCAGAATATTTTAAGTGTCAGTTGTGGCTAAGTGTTATGGGGACAACAAAAGCAGGGAATGAAGATGGGATTGGCTGATAGCAGACGAGCCCATAATTTTCCTTATAATGTTGCCTTTCATAGATAATATTTTAGCATACTCCTTTCCA
This sequence comes from Acinonyx jubatus, assembly GCF_027475565.1. Classification (NCBI taxonomy): domain Eukaryota; kingdom Metazoa; phylum Chordata; class Mammalia; order Carnivora; family Felidae; genus Acinonyx; species Acinonyx jubatus. The sequence goes on along the minus strand of NC_069381.1, from coordinate 83,301,299 downwards.
TAAATTTTTTTAAATTTAATTATTGGGGCGCCTGGGTGGCTCAGTCAGTTGAGCATCCGACTTTGACTCACGTCATGATCTCACAGTTCGTGAGTTCGAGCCCCACGTCGGGCTCTGTGCTGACAGCTCAGAGCCTGGAGCCTGCTTCAGATTCTGCATCTCCCCCTCTCTCTGTCCATCCCCCACTTATGATCTGTGTCTTTTTCTCAAAATAAATAAACATTAAAAAAATTTTTTAAAAAAGCAATACAAATTTGTGGATGCTCAATTTCTGGAAAAATAGTTTTGAATCTATACTAAGGAAACACTAAGACATGCAAATGAAGATTTAATGTACAGGTGCACCTGGGTGACTAAGTTGGTTAAGTGTCCAACTTCAGCTGAGGTTATGATCTCACCACTTATGAGTATGAGCCCCATGTCAGGCTCTGTGCTGACAGCTCTGAGCCTAGAGCCTGCTTCCGATTCTGTGTCTCCCTCTCTTTACCCCTTCCCCGCTCATGCTGTGTCTCTCTCTGTCTCTCAAAGGTGAATAAACATTAAAAAATTTTTTAAATTTAATTATTTATTTTGGGGGGGGGGGGAGGAGAGAGAGAATCCCAAGCAGTCTCCATGCTGTCAGCACCAAACCCACCAAATGTGAGATCATGACCTGAGCCAAAATCAAGTCTGAAGCTTAACTGACTCAGCCACCCAGGCACCCGAAATTTTCTCTTTTTAATTCATTTTTTAATCTATAAACAGAAGCATATAGTTTAAAAGGTCAAAAAGTGTTAAAAGGTTATAACAAAGAATCCTTGTCTACTAATTGTTTCCCCCTGCCATGAAGTAACTTTTTCACCTGTTCCTCCAAATAATACGTGTATACTGCTGTCTTGATTCATAAATTTTAGATATCATCAATTGACTTCCTCTTAAGGGACTGAAGTCTTCAGCTTTTACATTGTCTATTCTTTCTTCTCCCCTTGATTCTCGTGCAATAGATGTATCATAGTTGTTAGAAAAAGCCTGTTCACAACATTTTCATTGTTATTATGGCTATGCAGATTCTATTCAAGTAATATACTAACGGTACATGTCTTTTCTTTCACAACTTTTTGCTTTTTTTTGAAGTTAATAATGGCTTCATTATCTTATTTGCTTAGTTTTATTTAAATCTTGGCACACAAAATAATAGCCCTGTTAAAAGTGTCTTATTACATATTACCTTACAGTTATGTCGACTGGAGGTTTGACCGAGTCAGATCACATTGGGCTAAAATCAAGGTGTGCAGAGGGCTGCATTCTTTCCTAGAGGTCTGAGGGTGAACCTTTGTTCTAGTTTCTATAGGCTGCCTACATTTCTTGGCTTGTGACCCCCTCCATCTTCAAAGCCAGCAATGGTGGGTTGAATCCTTCTCACACCGCATTGATGTAACCCCCTCTTCTCCCATCTTTTCGCTTTTAAGGACCATGGTGATTATATTAGATCCATTTTAATAATCTCCCTATTTTAAGATTAGTTTATTAGTAAACATATTTTATCTGTAACCTTAATTTCCTTTTGCCGTGTAAGGTAACATATTCACAGGTTCCAGGGATTAAGATGTGCACATCTTAAAAAAAATTCTTTTTAATGTTTTATTTATTTTTGAGACAGAGAGACAGAGCATGAGCAGGGGAGGGGCAGAGGGAGAGGGAGACACAGAATCCAAAACAGGCTCCAGGCTCTGAGCTGTCAGCACAGAGCCTGACGGGGTGCTCGAACTCATGGACTGTGACATCATGACCTGAGCTGAAGTCGGACACTTAACCGACTGAGCCACCCAGGGGCCCCAAGATGTGTACACCTTTAAGGGATTTATTATCCTGACTACCTCAAGATACATGGGAAACACATCTTAAAGTATTTGCTGTGCATGTACATCTGATCAATAAATTCACTGGATATAGAATTCTAGGTTTAAAATTATTCCCTTCAGGGGTGCCTTGGTGGCTCAGTTGGTTAAGCATCCATCTTCAGCTGAGGTCAAGATCTCACAGCGTGTGGGTTCGAACCCTGCGTCTGGCTCTGTGCTGACAGCTCAGGGCCTGGAGCCTGCTTCAGATTCTGTGTCTCCCTCTCCCTCTTTCCCTCCACTGCTCACACATTCTCTCTCTCTCTCTCAAATATAAATAAACATCAAAAACAATTAAAAACAAATGATTCCATTCATAATTTATAAAACATTACTTCATTCTCTTATAGCTTGCAAATTTATCGTCAATTCAAATGAGATTCTGAGTTTCAAAAAGCCCTAAGGAACTTATTATCACTGGCATTACAAAATCATACAGTCATGTGTCTTAGTTTTACATATCTTATTTACCGTTCTAGGCACTTGGGCAGAGTCTTTTCACTTTAGAGACACATATCCTTCAGTTCTGTTTTTTTTTTTTTTTGATTACTTGAAATTATAGTGTTCCTTCTCATCATTTTTTCTATTTTCTTTATGTGGACCTCCTGTGGTTTGGATATTAAACTTCTATAGTTTGGACAATACATAAAAGGAGAAAAAGGGAATTATGTTTATGTTAAATCATATAAAATTTAAATTTAATATATTTATTAATATATATGTTTATATAATTTCTATGCTGTCCTTTTGTTCACTCTTTTATCTTATTTTCTGGGACATTTCTTCAATTTTATTTTCCAACATTCTCATTGAATTTGTAAAAAAATACCTGTAAAGTTTTTAATTCTTAAAAACTAAACTCTCTTATTCATGCCTTTTTGTCTCTATTTTCTGTACATTTTCTTTTTAAAGAATGGTTTATTTGAAGTTTCCTTCTGCTTCCTGCATTGCCTCTGCTTTCTCTTAATTTCTTTTATTAGTGATTTTTGGCCCCTTTCTTTCACATTTGTCCCAGTACTTGGTGATACCAGAATATCCATCACATATAAGAAAAAGACACAAAAAGTTCTGGAAATTTTGCATGTAGTAGTCAGATTTATTGATATTTGTGTTAGGGAACAAGTGGAGAAATAATACTTAGGGATTATTGATTGCAAATGGTTCTGTGGCTGAACTAAATCCATTGTCACTAATACCCACAGGATTCATAACCAACACATGAAGACTAAAGGTCACATCTCTCTTATTTTATTTCATTGCCATATTGCAGAACCTCCTTACGTTAATCAGAGTACAGGCACACCTTGGAGATATTGCCTGTTTGGTTCCCGATCACCACCATAAAGCAAATATGCAATAAAATGAGTCAAAATAATGCTTGGGTTTCCAATGCATATAAAAGTTATGTTTACATGATACTGTAGTCTATTAGGTGTGCTGTAGTATCATTTCTTTAAAAACAATGTATGTATCTTCATTAAAAAATACTTTATTGCTAAAAAATGTCAACCATCATCTGAGCTTTCAGCGAGTCATAATCTTTTTGCTGGTGGAGGATCTTGCCTCGATGTTGACAGCTGCTGACTGACCAGGGGGGTGGCTGCTGAAGGCTGGGGTGGCTGTGGCAATTTCTTAAAATAAGACAACAGTGAAATTTGCTGCATCAATTGACTCTCCCTTTCATGGACAATCTCTCCGTAGCATGGGAAGCTGTTTGATAGCATTTTACCCACAGTAAAACTTCTCTCAAAATTGGCGTCAATCCTCTCAAACCCTGCTGCTGCTTTATCAAATAGGTTGATGTCATATTATAAATCCTCTGTTGTCACGTCAACAATCTTCACAGCATCTTCATCAGGAGTAGATCCCATCTCAAGAAACCACTTTGTTTGCTCATCCATAAGAAGCAATTTCTCATCTATGGAAGTTTTATCATGAAATTGCAGCCATCCAGTCCCACCTTCAGGCTCCACTTCTAACCCTACTTCTCTTGCTGTTTCTACCACATCTGCAGTTACTTCCTCCACTGAAGTCTTGAATCCCCCAACTCATCTATGAGGGTTAGAATCAACTTCTTCCAAACTTCTGTTCATGTTGATATTTTGACCTCTCCCCATGAATCATGAAGTTCTTAATTGCCTCTAGAATGGTGAATCCTTTCTGGAAGGTTTTCAATTTACTTTTCCCAGATCCATCAGAGGAACCACTATCTAGGGCAGCTATAGCTTAACAAAATGTATTTCCTAAACAAAAAGACTTAAAAGTTGAAATTACTTCTTGATCCATGGGCTGCAGAATGGATATTGAGGTTGTATTAGCAGACATGAAAATAATATTAATCTTGTTGTCTATCTCCATCAGAGCTCCTGCTTGGGTGACCAGGTGCATTATCAGTGAGCAGTAATTTTGAAAGAATTTTTTTTTCTGAGCAGGACATCTCAACTGTGGGCTTAAAATATCAGTAAACCATATTGTAAACAGATGTTTTGTCCTATTTAGAGACCACAAGCAGAATAGGTTTAGCATAATTCATAAGGACCCTAGGATTTTCAGAATGGTAAATGAGCATTGGCTTCAACTTAAAGTCACCAGCTATATTAGCCCCTAACAAGAGAGTCAGCCGGTCCTTTGAAGCTTTGAGCCAAGCATTGACTTGTCCCTTCATAACTATGAAAGTCCTAGAAGGCACCTTCTTCCAATATAAGACTGTCATCTACATTGTAAATCTATTGTTTAGTGTAAACATCTTCATTAATTATCTTAGCTAGTTTTCTGGATAACTTGCTGCACCTTCTATATCAGTACTTGCTGCTTTACCTTGAATTTTTATGGTATGAAGATGGCTTCTTTCTTTAAACCTCTTGAACCAACCTCTGCTAGTTCAGACTTTTCTTCTGTAGCTCCCTCACCTCTCTCAGAAAGCCTTCTCCGAAAGCTTTCTCAGAAGCCTTCTTATCAACCCCGATAATGGGGTTCAAACCGACAAACCACAAGATCACGACCTGAGCCAAAACCAAGAGTCAGATGCTTAACTGACTGAGCTAACCAGGCACCCCAAAAATATCCTGCTTTTTACTTTCCTTATAAAACATAAAAAAAAAGTCATCTTATTGCATCTCAAAACTTATGATGAAGATTTTATCTTGGTTTTTTGTTTTTTTGTTTTTTTTGTTTTTTTTAGATTTGACCATTTTATTCAAATAGTCTCATTCAAGCATTACTGATTGTGGTCACTAATACATAAATCATTATAACTAAGGTTGTGAAAAATATCTACATTTTATTGAGGACAAGCCGGAAAAAGAATTCCTCCTCTGCTTTCTGTTGGTCTGTTTACAGGTATTACTCAAACCCAACCCCACCTGGCACAATAAATTTTGAGAAGCCTTTCACGTATAGAAGTCCCTTTCTTTCTTACACTGAGAACTGTTTCATGAGCAAGTTGCTTATCATCATATTATGATGCCTTAAATGCGATCATATAAATGTGGAAACTGGAAAAAAAAAAGATTGTTGTGTGAAAGTTGGGCTGTGAAGCCTTTATGAAAAAGGTTTTCCTTAAATGTATATAGTATCTGTTTTGGAAAGAGAGGAAGAAAGATCATTCTAGCTTAATGAACCACAATCCAGGTGGTTTATTAAAAATTCCTGTTGAGGAGAAGTGGATTTTAAAATATATAGGTTATGTAGCTCCAGTTCTCATGGATCTTCATTTCCAGTCTTGAAAGACAACACGAACCATTATACACTTTTTACTTTTAATGACAGAAACTCTATGCATAAGTAATTTTTTTAAAAATTAAACTTATGGTAGTATTCCAAATAACTTTTCTTGTGTTTTGCTTTGTTTTAAATGATATTTTGAGGCAGGAAGACCACACTGGAGGACATTTTATTAATTAGGCTTTTGTGGTGACAAAACCCTAAACTTTTGAGTGGCACTGAGTATGAAGAGGAAATGACTAACATGAGATATTTTTGAGGAAAGCGTCAATACCTGCTCCATGATTAAATATATTAAAGAAGAGATGATGAAGTTGTTAGGTCTAGGGAACTTTAGATAATTTGTGTGGTAAGAATATTTTCAGTATAAGCCCTGAGTGTTTCCTGCTTAAAATTAAAAAATTGTATTCACTCTGTGTTTAGAGTGTTATCTCTTTATTTTCTTTATTTTTATAACCAACTTCTGGCTCCTTCCAGAAAAGCATCCTGTTTCCAAAAAAATTTTTTAATTAATTACTTCACACTTTGTGTGCCCATATGAATGAAATGCCTATGTAGTTTCTATTATTTTCATCATGTGGCTGTAATCTAAATATTATAGCATAGTCTCATTATGTGGAATATTCCCCAAACTGAAGAAATATGTCTTATTATCTAAGTTTTTTAATTGATAATTTTTAAAAATCCATATTTTTTCCCTTCAATTTTCAACATGGGTAAAATGAGTAAATAATGTAAAGATTCTTTTATTGAACAAACTCTACTCAGGCTCCCTTGAGCTATTTTACAACCAGACCTTGACTTCTGGACCCTAGTGTTCATCTCTGCATCATTAAGTTTTAGCAAGAGTTCTGCTAAGTCAGTTTAACAAGAATCCCCATCCTCCCTATTGGATCACCCTTGATATCCAAATAGATCCCTCATCCTTCCCCATCCTCCCCAGGTGGTGTCTGATCACCCAGGCCTGCTTTCAGCAAGCATCTTGTTAGGTGGGTTTAGCCAGAAGTTCCCCTTAGCCCTGATGTTTCCTCTTACTAATTTTCCATCCACTGACCCTCTACCCTTCTCCTTGGCTATCAGTTCTCACTTGCCCATGCTATATTGGAAGTTGAACTCCATCTCTCCCCCACTGCAAGACCCCATTGCAGTGTTCCTATACCTATTGCAATACTCCCCCACCTTAAGTAAAGTCCGCCTTGCCATCTTCAGCAAGTATAACAAGTCTTATGGCCAATTTCATTAGCCCCATGTAATCATCATTTGTAGAATCAGCACCTAAATGTCAACAAAGACTGTAGATTAGTGTATGATGACCCCCACAATCACCCCACAGCAATGATGCACATGACCAGAACACCCACTAATGCATGGCATTGCACTAGGTTCTAGGGGTACAGTCAGGTGTAAGATCTTTCAACGGCAAGTAAAAGATTATAATTGACTGTAAGGAAAAGTCTATGCCCCAATGGCAAATAGCTATTTACAGCTGCCTGAGGTCAATATTTCATTTCATGACTTCTATTAAATTCCAGTCTTTATTTATTTGTTTATTTTTAATGTAATTTATTGTCAAGTTGTCTAACATACAGTGTGTACAATGTGCTTTTGGTTTTGGGGGTAGATTTCCGTGATTCATCACTTACATACAACACCCAGTGCTCATCCCAACAAATGCCCTCCTCAATGCCCATCACCCATTTTCCCCTCTCCCCTGTCACTTTCCCTCCCCCACATCAACCCTCAGTTTGTTCTCTGTATTTAAGAGTCTCTTATGGTTCACCTCCATCTCTCTCTGTTTGTAACTTTTTTCCCCCTTCACTTTCCCCATGGTCTTCTGTTAAGTTTCTCAAGTTACACATATGAGTGAAAACATATGATATCTGTCTTTCTCTGTTTGACTTATTTCACTTAGCATAATACCCTCCAGTTCCATCCACGTTGCTGCAAATGGCCAGATTTCATTCTTTCTCATTGCCAAGTAGTATTCCATTGTATATATAAACCACATCTTCTTTATCCATTCATTAGTTGATGGACCTTTAAAACCAAGCTTTAACTAAAAGCTCGATAAGTCTACCAGCGAAACCATACATATCTTAATTCTTCAAAATTGTCAGCACAGAGGAATGTGTGAGCAAGTAAAATAAACGAGGAAATGGAGCAACATTGCCAACAGACTACTTTCATGAATTTGAATTTGTCTTATTTTTACACAATTTACTAGGTAATGAGAATGCATACTGCCTCAAAAATTCACCATGAAAAGTAAATAATGGTTTTTATTAGAATTTGCTATCGAACAATAGGACATTTATCTAATTCACATTCCATCTGTCACATTTAAAATCAGTTGGCTCTGAATTTTTTTATGAATCCTGCTGATTCTTCACCTCTCCCTCTCATGTTTCTTTTTATCTTTTGAGATGCACATTTTTTTAAAAGTTACTTCCAAAGGAACAGAGCAGTGCTATTGCCTTGTACAATACTCTTTCCATCAGACAATCTCAATGACTTTGGTAACTTGGCAATTTACATTCACTCCCTTCAGGTACCAGAAAGACTCCACAAAGTCATCTCCCCCAGCAGGCCTATTGCTTTTTCATTTCTATGGAGTCTTGTACTGAGATAACTTCAGACCCAGGCCTTTCACCCAGTCACAACTCCTGGTCTCAGTAACACCCTGCTGTGATGCTCACATCCATTGCAAGACAGTGTGATGGTTGACATAGCCAACTTTCCACAGAATTAAGAACGGAAATGTTTACAGGATTTGGCCTTTTAAGTCTCCGTAAGAATTGTCCAATTAAAAACAAGTACAGACAACAGCTTCTAATGAAAAGTTTTAATTCATACTGATGAAAGGCATAACAATCTACCTTGTAAAATCTGCTTCACCAATGAAAGGCAATTTTGTCAAGCCTTGTATGAGTAGCTGGTAGGTAGATAGTCTCATGAGTGCTTGTTTTTCTCACTAGGTTCATTTTTAAGCAGAAAAAACAAAGAACTTACTTTGAGGCTACTAAATACTAATAAAAAGATGAGCAGGCAGTATGGTAGAAAGGAAGGCCATTCAACTGAGATGCTCATGATCCCTGAGAAAAGTGAGTCACTTGGTGCAGAATAAGTTTTGTCTAGTGGATAACCATGTTTTGGAGTCAGATCCCTGGGATCAAGTTTATGTCTTAATAGAAGGGAAAGCTTAGGAACTTACTTTTATCTCTCTCTGAGTCTCGCTTTCCACAGGTACAAAATTAATTAGAAGAGCTACTTCACAGGATTGTTGTGAGAAATAACTATATTATTTTATATAATATATTCAGCATAATGCTTTGTGCATATTTTGTTCTAAATGTTAGTTGTTAACGTTTTTCCTTTATTTAACAAATGTCTATTGTGCTGTTTCCATGTCCTAATCTTTTTTTGAGTTTTTCAAACTAAGCAATTCCTGCACTCAAGGACCATGCAATTTAATATAAGAGATAAGCTAATAGTCAAGTCACTTGAACTAGCAGCACCCATTGTTGTGAGCCCAGGAAGTTTTTTTTTTTTTTTTCTGTAATATTGCTCTTTTGATCAGGCATACATAGGAAGCATTTTCAACTTAATAATAGTAAGACCAAAAAAAAGCAAATAAAAAAGGAAAAAAATATTTGAATAGACACTTCACCAGAGAATATATATGGATGGCAAAGTACAGGAAAAACTCAACCTCATTAGTTGTCAGGGAAATCCAAATTAAAACCACAGTGAGATACTGTTACCTATTGAATAAAATGGCTGATACTAAGAAGACTGACCAAATTATGGGGAAGATATGAAACAATGGATACAATCACTTGGGAAAACATATAAACCAACAAGTGAATGATAAACAAATTGTTGAATATCCATATAACGTAAGGCTCCTCAGCAATAAAAAGGAATAAATTATTTATAAATGTAACAACACAGATGCATCTCAGCTGCAACAAGTGGAAGGAGCTACAGCAAAAAATAAAAATAAAAAAGGGCTATTTCTTCTATGAATGCGTTTATATTAAAAATAATATATAGTGAAAGAAAGCAGATTAGTCTTTGCCTGAGCATGGGGAGGGCGAGACGGCGGGGGCACAGGGAAGCAAAGGGAAGAAGTGACTTATAAAGGGCATGTGAAAACTTTTGAGCTTATGGATTTGTTCATTATCTTGATTATGATGACAGTTTCATGAGTTTTATTGCCCAAATTTATCAAATTGCATATTTTAAATATGTACAATATATTATATATATGTATATGTAGGCAATATATTGTATATGTGTAGTAAAATTATATCAATTTTACCTAATAAAACTTGAAAAGGACCTTAAAAAGAAAAAGTCTTGGGGCGCCTGGGTGGCACAGTCGGTTAAGCATCCGACTTCAGCCAGGTCACGATCTCGCGGTCCGTGAGTTCGAGCCCCGCATCGGGCTCTGGGCTGATGGCTCAGAGCCTGGAGCCTATTTCCGATTCTGTGTCTCCCTCTCTCTCTGCCCCTCGCCCGTTCATGCTCTGTCTCTCTCTGTACCAAAAATAAATAAACGTTGAAAAAAAGAAAAAGTCTTTTGAAATATTGAATATCTTAGCATTTTGACATTTTTAAGTAAAGAAAGCAATCTAATTCAATTTACATTAAAACATCTGTAAACAGTCTTATATGTCTTTCGGTGAAATATAAATAGCAGTTATGCTATTAATTATACATCAATATTGTTTCAGGGTAATAATTACCTCTAACCCTAAATTACTTACAATCTTTATTACTTAAATCTATGTTCTTTGCCTCATTCTTCATTTACATATAAAATAGCACAGTATTTTAAATTAAAACGGATCAAATAAAAATTATCATGGAAATGAAAATCAAAACCACAATGAAATATCATCTCACACCTGTCAGAATGACTAAAATCAAAAACACAAGAAATAACAAGTGTCTGCAAGGATGTGGAGAAAAAGGAACCCTTGTGCGCTGTTGGTAGGATTGAAAATTGGTGCAGCCACTGTGGAAAACAGTATGGAATTTACTTAAAATATTAATAATAGAATTACCATATGATCCAGTAATTCCACTACTGGGTATTTACTCAAAGAAAATGAAAATGCTAATTCAAAAAGATATATACACTGCTATGTTTATTGTAGCATTATTTACTATAGCTAAATTAGGAAGCAACCCACATGTCCATGGATAGGTGAATGGATAAAAAAGATATGGTATGTACACACACACAGACACACAGACACACACACTGGAATATTATTTGACCATAAAAAAGAAAGAATGGGGGCACCTGGGTGGCTCAGTTGGTTAAGCGTCAGATTTTGGCTCAGGTCATGATCTCACAGTTCGTGGGTTTGAGCCCCATGTTGGGCTTTGTGCTGACAGCTCAGAGCCTGGAATGTGCTTCGGATTCTGTGTCTCCCTCTCTCTCTGCCCTTGGCCTGCTCACAATCTGTCTCACTCTGTCTCTCAAAAATAAATAAACGTTAAAAAAAAAAGAAACATTAAAAAAAAGAGAATGAGGGGCGCCTGGGTGGCTCAGTCGGTTGGGCGGCTGACTTTGGCTCAGGTCATGATCTCGTGGTCCGTGAGTTCGAGCCCCGTGTGGGGCTCTGTGCTGACAGCTCAGAGCCTGGAGCCTGTTTCAGATTCTGTGTCTCCCTCTCTCTGACCCTCCCCCGTTCATGCTCTGTCTCTCTCTGTCTCCAAAATAAACATTAAAAAAAAGAGAATGAAATCTTGCTATTTGCAACAACATGGATGGACCTAGAAGATATAATGCTAAATGAAATAAGTCAGTCACAGAAAGACAAATATGATTGCACTCATATGTGGAATTAAAACAAAACAAAACAAACAAACAAACAAACAAACAAACAACAAAGGGACTCTTAAATACCGAGAATACGCAGATGGTTTCCAGAGAGAAGGTGGGTAGTGGGAAAGGTGAAATAGATAAAGGGGATGAAGAGTATACTTATCTTGAGCATTGAGTAATGTATTATTGAATTATTATATCGTATACCTGAAACTAATAGAATACTGTATGTTAATTATACTTCAATACAAAAAACTGATCCAAATAACCAACTGATTGGATACATGCAGAATATATTTTATTAATATGCCATTTATTGATGAGGTTATCCTTTTATGTATTAGATATTACAGGCAAAAGCTTCTTTTGTCTTTTTTAAATCAAATTAAAACAATTTACTTAATTTTATGAATATTGATGAATAGACAAATAAGGCATGGTCCATCTCCTTACCATTTTTTATTAAAAACTTTTGTAAGAAATACATAGTACTCAGCTTCATACAATAAATAGGGCCTTGAAATGGAGGCTAGTTTGTTCCAGATCCTTAATCAAATAACTATCATGTATCCATATAATAGACTACTGCTCAGCCGTTAAAACTATTGATATATACAATAACACGGATAAATCTCAAAGACATTATGTTAAATGAGGAAGCCCATCTCAATAGATTAAATACACTATGATGCCATTTATATGGCATTCTGAAAAAGGCATAAATATGATAACATACATTAAAATTCCATTTATACAGAATTCCGAGAAAAGGCAAACTATTGGGTCAGAAAACAGATCCGTACTTACCAGAATTTTGGGAGGGGGAGGGTCTGACTACAAAGGGGCAGCAAGATGGAATCTTTGGGGTGTTGGAATTGTTCCATATCTTGTTCATGTGAGCAGAAAGCTTTCTTTTAAAGCTCTTATCTTTTCGATCAATGAATTTAAAAAAATGTTGACCTTTTTATTCAATTTATAAATTAAGAGAACCATTTTTGAAGTCAATAAACTGCCTCAGAAAATTGTTCTTAATTAACAAAGAACTTGCTTTCATATGTGTAGCATGAAAATTTTAGTGATCTATTGTAAAGGTTTCCCATTTGAATTCCTCTACAGCTTTTCCTAACAGTCACTAAATCTACCATGACATTGTATCAACATGTTCAGACTCTGACTTTTGTGGATCATACAAAGGTTGCACTCTATCAACCTGTCAATGTATTTGGCTTTTAGAGCTATTACTCCAAGAGATTCATTCCATGTTTTCTGGAGGTGCAGTGCTTATAAAAAGGTTATCTGTGGGGAAAAGTTTTCCCCTGAGGCCTTAGCACCTATCTCTTACAAAAGGGTAGAGTAGAAGAAAAGGCAATAGCTGACAAATAGCAAAATGTGAAATGTGGAAGTTTTAAAGAGTATAAACACATATACACATAATATGAGTGAATACGTAAGGTGTCTATCTATCTATGCAGATAAAGATAAATGCAGGACACTGCATAGAACACAGAGTTATTCCCTGCAGACATTAAGAGGTTTAAGATCTCCCGATCTTGTATCTGAATAGGTACTATGATTTTTAATAATTGATAAAATACAATGAGGTATTTACTAATGTAAACATAGAACAACCTCTTTAACAAGGAGAGAAATAAATCTTGTTAAACGAAATTGTCTAAAGAGTGCTATTTTGCTGCTCTGCACACTGCTACTGAAAGCAGTGGTTCTTGACTGTAGCAATTGGTTAGGATCACTCCAATGTATATGTATTATATCAAACCCACTTTCATGGAGAAAAAAAAATAGACATTTTACCAAACAGGTACTTCCACAAAAAAAGAAAATGAATTTCAACCAACTTACCACCAGTCCCTTGGTAGTAGATGTCTGGAGCATTGTGGTGACAAGAAATCTAAAGTCAAGATTGCACGCAACATTGAAAAGCAAGATTTTTTTAAGTTTTTATTTTAATTCCAGTTAGTTAACATACACGTTGTGTTAGTTTTCAGGTGTACAGTAGAGTGATTCAACATTTCCATACATCGCCCAGTAATCATCACGAGAAGTGCCCTCCTTAATCCCCATCAACTATCTCACCCATCCCTCCTTCCACTTCCCCCCTGGTAACCATCAGTTTGTTCTCTATACTTAAGAATCTGTAGGGGCACCTGGGTGGCTCAGTCAGTTAAGCGTCCAACTGACTCAAGTCATGATCTCGATTCGTGAGTTCAAGCCCCATGTCAGGCTCTGTGCTGACAGCTCAGAGCCTGGAGCCTGCTTTGGATTCTGTGTCTCCCTCTCTCTCTCTCTGACCTTCCCCCATTCATGCTTTGTCTCTCTGTGTCTCAGAAATAAATAAACATTAAAAAAAAAAAAAAACCAAGAATCTGTTTATTGGTTTCTCTCTCTTTCTCTCTCTTGTTCTTCCCTTTGCTCCTTTATTTTGTTTCTTAAATCCCACATATGAGTGAAATCAAGTGAGATCATATGGTATTTGTCTTTCTCTGACTGACTTGTTTTACTTAGCATAATACTCGAAAGAAAAAGGTTCTTGAATTAGCAATGTTTGCACCGGCTCAACAGGTGAAGTGAAGGTTCACATACTGTGCATTTGCCAGCCCTGGACTAGATTTTAAAAGATGAGGAGATTCAGACACAATTTTATGATTCCTCCCTTTTGGGAACTGATGAAAATCCTCAATTAAGGGAATTATCTTCAGTCTAATTTTTTTTCTTTTAGGTTCTCTTTATCCTTTTTTAAAAAAAGGTATTTAACCCCTGTCATTATTTTCCTATGTAGGTTTGCACTGGAATAAAATGTTCTTGCAAAAAAATACCTTACTACTTCTTGCAGTTTTCGGTCTTGGCTTATATATTTGCCATTTCCCACAATAAATTCTTGTCCTCATATTTTTTACTTCCTGGCATCAGATCCCCTTTCCTATGCTGTGTGAATTCCCTATGCTGTGTGTATGAGCCTTGGTCTTGGTGGTAAATGAAGCCTGCTTCCCATTTTAGAAGGCTAAGTGGCTAGATGCTCATTATCCTGGATTCTTAGGACATAGGTATGTGCAGTTGACCTGGGCTCAAGTAACCAAATACTACAGGCATTCAAACAGGACTGAATGACCAATGGAGGTGGATGATATGGAGACTGTGATGGTGGCAACAATGGAAGTAGCAGTCCGTTTCCAAGAGCGGCTTTGGCAGTAGATCCAGCGGCAACGTCTAGTGTCCCATGCTAGTCTTTGGGGCAGTGGCATCAGTAATACATGCTGTAGCCCCTGGTGACCAGAGGCAGCAGTCGTGGTATTCTGTGATAGGATTCTGGCAGGAGTTCTTGCTGCTGCCTAGCTTCCTCTGCTTCTGCACATTTTTCAAGCCTATTTCTCCAGACTTGCCAGAAATTCTGTAGAAAATCCAATCTACTTTCAATGAGTCCTTTTTCTGCTTAAATGAATTAGAATTGGTTTCTCTTGTTTATACTTTATAACAGATCTGTGAAAAGTGTTGGTGATAAAACTAGGTTAAGTGTTGCCTCTCTTCACTTTGCTCTGTACATACTTTGTTACTTGGTAAACCTCAGGAAGGGTTTTTCTGTTTCTCCGTTGAAATTTACTGTTCTGTATAAGCCCTCTATATAGGTTATATACTGTGGTTTCTCCTATACTGAAGCAATAGGGCTGATAAATTTTGTACCTTTTGGCAAAAGGAGTAACTAGTTTAAAAGTCTGCACTTAAAGTAGAAAATTCATCTTTGGAAACATGGATATCATAACACCATTTGTCATCGTTTTTATGATGACAATTTCAAATCCAACCAATCCTCACGTCTCCACTCTGACATTACCCCCATCATTTCTCCAAGGGTGACTCAATAGTCATGTAACTGGTCCCTGATTCCTACCCATCCTACCCAACTCCCACATATACAAGCTATCTTCCAAGTAACTTTTCAGTGGCATCTCAGCATAACTTAGTGGGAAAATGCAGAATCTTCACCATGGTTTACAAAGCTCTACATTATTTTGCTCATGACTCCCTCTCTGACTTCATTTCCTATGACTTCCCATCTTGCCGCACTGGCCTTTTTGCTCAGTTCCTTTACCAAATCCAACAAAGCTCCAGTGCAGGGTATTTGCATTTGCTATTTTCTCTGACTTGAGGATTTCTTTTGCAGATACTCACATAACTCATCCACTCCCTTAATTTAGATCTCTGTTCCAACACCATCACCACAGCAAGGATTGTTCTCACCTACCTTTCCAAATGACTACACTTATCATTCCTTTATCCTTATCCTACTTTATTTTCTCCTCATGATCTTTATTATAATCTGATATTATGCATGAGAATGTGAACTTCATGAGAATGTGAACTTCATGAGGGCAGTAGAGACTCTAATATATATATTTGTGTATATATATATATATACATATATATGTACATATATATACACATATATATGTACATATATATACACATATATATGTGTATATATATGTATATATGTATATATATGTATATATGTATGTATATATGTATGTATATATGTATGTATATTTTATGTATATATGTATATATTTATGTATATATATGTATATATTTGTATATATACACATATATATGTACATATATATATGTATATATATGTACATATATATGTGTATATATATGTATATATATGTGTGTATATATATATATATGTATATATATGTGTGTGTGTGCGTGTGTGTGTGTGTGTGTGTATAATTACCAGTGCCTAGTCAGGTGCCCAACACATATAGTATTAAATGAAGGAATAAATCACAACAGTTCAGTTCAGAGTGGGTGTCAGGTGAGTGAAGAAAAGTGTTGTATGGAATGTCAGACTTTCTTTCCCACTGTTGCAACAAATTGTTTTATTGGAACTGGACTCAAACATAAAATCTTGGAGAGAAGCATAAGCCTAACACCTGACAAACTCTAAAACGTCTGCACATTAGTGAGTGAGTGACTACATAATTAGTGACAAAACATTCAATAGATATTATTTAAATAATGATCAAATTATTAAATAGCCAACTGATCAAATATTAATTGGACAGTGAACTTAGGATTCTCACAAACATAAGGAAATGTCTTTGGTGGTCTCATTCCTAAATTCTAGGTTTTTTTCCAGAATTTTATATTTTATATTTCTACCCCTGGCTTGAGAAATTTTCTCGAGCTTTGTGTTAAATCAAAACAGCATGTACAGTTTAAATTATTTTTAAAGTTATGGCTGGTATATATGGATTTTATAGAAATTCAGCCAAGCACTTCATTTGTCATCATTTATCATGAGAGTCCAGGTCAACGTTATTTACTCTATTCCAAGAATGTGGCGTTATCTGGTGCTTGGTTCATGTCAATTAAATTCAGAGCACAATGCTAGGAAATGTGGAGATTCTCCAAACGAAATGACATATTTCCTGCCTTCAAAGAGTCTGTCAGTTCTAACATTAGTACAAATTGAGTCTCTTTCTGGGTATGACACTTGGTCTGTTTCCAGCTGAGTCAATCTTCGTCTTAGTTTCCCCAGCTGAAAAATAAAGCTAATAATATCACTGTCAGGAAAAAATAGTGGTGGATATTGAGGTAGTGTTTAGAGTTTGAACTTGTTAGTAAGGTACAAGTTAGGTCAGTATATCCGTATATCCTAGAGTATTTTGGTTGTGTGAAACAAAAAATTTTTAAAAAGCGGAGTCTTGTCTAATATCTATTAGAACTAGAATATCTATTAGAGCTGGAATCCCAACAATCCTAACAAGAACAACTAACCTAGTGTTTTCAAACTTAAAAAAAATTGTAATCATGTTCAAATGAAATCTTAAGCTGGAGCGTAAGCAAATACAGTTGTTAAAAGTGGAACTATATACCTAGTTGTACACTGTTTAATAGACTTTGACATCTCTGAGACTCACCTCCTGGGAATCTGTCACATGGAAAGGACAGAGTCTGACAGTTTTATGGTTACTGGCATAATTCAGATACAGTTTTCCCTTTGGCACCATTAGAGAGAGATTACCCACTTCCAGGACAGCAATATAAGTAGTCCCAGAACATAGAGATAAGAGTAAGAAATTTACCTGCCTTGGATATGAGTTCTACTCTTCATCTCAGCAATCTCCTCTAGATACTTTGAACTAAACCAGCCCTCTTTAACTGGAGGTATCTCATCCCTGTATTCGTGATGTCTCTTGAAAAATTAGGAACCCATTTGTGCCTAAGACTTGCCTCAATATGATGATCTGTCAACCAGTTGTGCATGTGTATGCGCGCGCACACACACACACACACACACACACACACACACACACACACACACACCACACTTTTTAATCCCATTCAAGTTGTTGGTCACAACCCAAAGTGTACTTGCCCCTATTTGTTCTACCAAGAAGGTGTGGACTGAGACCTTACAGTTCTTGTTCACCATTATATCCTAAGCACCTGTCATGCTGCCTGTATTCATCATGCATGCATGTGTTTATTTATTTATTCATTAGTCAATTAAACACATCCATACTTTCTCTGTATCTGACACTGTTCTTAACACAGAGAAACAATGTTGATAGAATTGGTTCCTGCCTTGGTGGATCTATATACTTAGAAGTGGTACTCTATAAGTATCTGTTCAATCAATGAAAACAGTTTATTTCCTGCCAAATAAACAATGAAGCAGTCCTGACTAGGCTTTTTTGGAGCAGATATAGGTTCACAGCAAACCTGAGCAGCAAGTACAGAGAGTTCCTGTATACTTCTTGCTCCTCCACATCCACAGCTTTCCCCACTATCAACATCTGGCACCGGAGTGGCACATATTACAACTGATGAGTATACCTTGACACATAATTACCACCCAAAGCCCACAATTTACATTAGGGTTCAGTCTTGCTGTTGTACATTCTATGCCTTTAGACAAATGTATAATAGCATGTATCTGCCATTTTTATATCATATAGAATAGTTTCACTGTCCTCAAAACCTGGATATATTTTTAAATTTTTATCTTAAGACTTATACAAATTGTGTCTGGCATGAACTCCTCCCTAGTCACAACACAGCCATTAGGCCAAAGAGAATTTCCCCCCAGACTTGCCTTCTGCACTTCACCTCTCACAAGTGGGCTCTAGACTCAGAGCTTAGAGAGTCTCAGACCTCAAAAACAGGATCAATTGAGCGCATACCTTCTGACCCAGTGATTCCTGAGGCACCAAACATAACTTGAAACGCATATTTCCAACTCCTTTATTTTATAAGAAGGAAACAGAGATCTGCAGAGGTGATTCAGGTCAGCTGGCTAAGGAGAGGCAAAGATTATGCTAGAACAGCAGAATCAGGAACACTTATTCCAAAATTATTTCCAATGTTCTGTATTAGTGATGTATTCTCTGATGAACTTATTTTCATAAGTTAAAAACAATTGATTCATAAGCCAAGATTTAATAAATGTTTCTTTGGAGGTAATATTCCAGATATAGTAAAACATTTTGTAGCAAGATTAATCGAAATTTCCCATTGAGGAAACAGTTCTCTGAAAGCAGAAACATGATGTTTGTGAAAGTAGAAATGTTCAAGGCTTCCTTGGTGGCATCGTCCCTTCCTTTCTGAATTCCATATGTGGCTCATGAGAAGCCATTTGCAGGGCTGTGGATTTCCTTCAAACTCTATCATTTTGTTTAGTATGAGTGTTATGTGGCACGCCTGGGTGGCTCAGTCGGTTAAGCGGCCGACTTTGGCTTGGGTCATGGTCTCACGGGTCATGAGTTTGAGCCCCGCATTGGGTGCTGTGCTGACAGCTCAGAGCCTGGAGTTTGCTTCAGATTCTGTGTCTCCCTCTCTCTCTGTCCCTCCCCTGCTCATGCTCTGTCTCTCTCTCTCTCTCTCAACAATAAGTAAAGATTAAAAAAATAGTATGAGTGGTATGTGAGGATTATGATTCAATTCTGTATACATATATGTAAATATACACACAAATAGGAATTTGACTCCATCGTTTGAACTTAAGTATAATTAGGACTAACAACTCTGCAGCTACTGTAATCAGAAGGGAAGAATGTCTTAAGCAGTTGAAATCCCCAGGAACCTTAGGCCAGCCAAATAAAATTACTCTCTTGGAAGTTGGCCCTGGCATGCGAATAGCCACCAGCACCTCAGAGAGAACTGCATGACATTTTTAGCAAGAGGATATAGTAAAACATTGGTTTCTCCTTCAAAAAATCGTCACATTTAAATCCTTTGAGAATAGTGCAAGAGTTCGCCACTACTTCCATCTGAATATAGAATTCCAGAATTTTTTTTTTGAAATAGACAGAAGCTGACAAATTCACTGAGCCAAGGGCTACAGCATCCCTCAGGGTTTCACTTGAATACTCATAACAGATGGATGTCTAGACTGTTTTCGAACACCCCAGGGACAAAATTCCACAGTTTTAATTACGAAAACCATTTATGTAATGCATTAATATGCCTGTACATGATTTTCCTACTTTATATAGCAATATGAGGATAAAATGAGATAACATGCAGAATGTTGAACACAGAGTCAAACATTACAGAATTTAATACGTTTTGCTTTTACTTCTTTTTCTGCCACCAAAAGTAAACAAAGATAAATAAATTCCAAAGATAGTAAGTTCATTGCATGGACATTTTTTTTTTCCTAATAGACTAGAAGTCTTTGGAACAGACACTATCATATTTCTTCCTGCACTCTCTGTGCCTAGCTCAATGCATTGCTCAACAGTAGGAAAGGGTATGAGGTGAATGGAGAAGAAGGGAGGGGGGAAGGAAGGAAGGAAGGAAGGAAGGAAGGAAGGAAGGAAGGAAGGAAGGAAGGAAGGAAGGAAGGGAGGGAGGGAGGGAGGGAGGGAGGGAGGGAGGAAAAGAGAAGGTGGGGGATATCAAACAGGTAAACAGGCTTATATTTCTCCAATAGTTTCCTGCCACTTTCAGGATAGATAAACATCCAATTCCATAGTTTGCTTTCCAGGACAGTTCTTGCTTGTCCTGGAAACCTCCATAACCTCTATAAACATACCTCATGTTCAGCTTCAGTCACACCCAATTAATATTAATTCCTCGAATACACTGCCCTGAGCCTTTGTATACATTATACTTCTAACTGGAACATGTTCCCCGCCCCCTTATTTCTGTCTCCTCGTGAGCCTAGCTAACTTCTCCTCATCCTTTAAGCCTCAGCTAATGCATTTTATATAATCACAGCAAGTAATTTTTTTTCAATTCTTTCTCCTTCTGTCTCTGCCTGTTTCAATAAAATGTTTTGTCACTTTTTCTTTCCATGTGTTCATACATGATAGCATATTTGCTTTCCCAGGATGTACCCCAAATATTTTTTTGTTTCCCATCCTATCTGATTCGTTTATACCAAAGGCACATGTAAAAAGTTTAACTATAATGTGTGCAACCTTTTTCATCCTAAATGTTGCTGGGTCCCTCCTAGTCTTTCCCTGCTAGGCATTTAGGAACCAATCTTGCAACCCCCTCCCTTAAGTAGATTATATCCTTTTGACTTTGGAACTCTGGAATATCCGGTAGGAAACTTTTTTTTGTTTTGTTTTGCTGCTTCAAAACAAACTTCTTGAAGGGCTGCTTCAAAAATTAAACTTTTTATTTTACATAGTTGTAAATTCACATGCAATTGTAAGAAACAGCATGGAGAGATACCTAATACCCTTTACTCAGTTTTCTCCAAAAGTAACATCTTTTGAGACTCTAGTACAACATCACAACTAGGATTTTAATATTGATATAGTCAGGGTAAAGAACAGTTTCATCACAAGGATTCTTTATGTTGCCTTTTAAACTACAACCACTTCCATTTCCCCAACCCTATCCCTGACAGGTGGCAACTACTAATCTATTCTCTACTTCTTAATTTTGTCATTTCAAGAATGTCATAAAAATGAGATCATACAGTATGTGACATACCAGGATTGGCTTTTCCATTCAACATAATTCCCTGGAGATTCAACTAGGTTGTTGCATATATCAATAGTTCATTCCTTTATATTGCTGTCTAGTATTCCTTGGTATGGACATACTATGGTTTGTTTAATCAGTCACCCATTGACTGGTTGTTTCAAGGTTGTTTCCAGTTTTTGGCTATGACAAATAAAACTGCGCATTCATGTATAGACTATTGTTCTACATACATTTTCATTTCTCTGGAATAGATTCTCAGGAGGACAATGTTGGGGCCATTTCCATGTTTGGTTTTATAAGAAACTATCACTTTCATTTATAGCCACAATATTACTATCAGCAACATTTACAAGCCCTCCAGCAACAGCATGAGAATTCCAGTTTTTCCTCATTCTCACCAGCATTTGGTGTTTTCCTTTAGATATTTTAGTAGGTACATAATGATATCTCTTTGTGGTTTTAATTTGCATTTTCCTAATGGCCATGATGTTAAACATCTTTTCATATGTGTTTGCCATTTCTTCATTTGCTATTTGCCACCCGTATATCCTCTTTGGTTAATTGTCTCTTTATGCCTTTTGCCTATTTCCTATTTGGATTTATTTTTTTTAACGTTGGGTTTTAAAAGCTATTTGTATTAATATTCATTGCCATATTAGTATTCATTAAAATTAATTTGTAATGATACTAGTATTTTGTTGGTTATATGGTTTGAAAACATTTTCTTCCAGTCTGTAGTAACATTTTCATTCTCTTAACAATGTCTTTGGCAGAGCAAAATTGTTTATTTTGATGAGGTTCAACTTACCAGCTTTTTTTCTTCTATAGGTTATGTTTTTAATATAAAGTCCAAGAACTTTCTGTCTCCCCCTAGATCCAAGTATTTTCTCCAATTTTTTTTCCAAAAAGTTTTATAGTTTTATGTTTCACATGTAAGTTCATGATCCATTTTAAGTTAATTTTTGTAAAAGGTGTTAAGTGTAGGCCAAGATCCTTTGTTTTTGTTTTTGTTTTTTTCCCTGTGGTTGTTCATTGGTTGCAGCATAATTTTTTAAAATTTTATTTATTTTTAATTTGTTTTTTGAAAGAGAGAGAGACAGAGCATAAGCGGGGTAGGGGCAGAGAAAGAAGGAGACACAGAATCTGAAAGCAGGCTTCAGACTCTGAGTTGTCAGCATAGAGCCCAACACAGGGCACGAATCCACGAACCATGAGATCATGACCTGAGCCAAAGTCAGATGCCCAACAGGCTGAGCTACCCAGGCATCCCATGCAGCATCATTTGTTGAAGAGGCTACCTTTCTCTCATTCAGTTGTGTTTGAATCTTTGCCAAAGATCAGTTGAGCATATTTGTGTGAGTTTATTTCTGGGTTGTGTAATATGTTCCATTGATGTGTCTATCCCTTCCCCAATACCGCAGTACCCTGATTTTTATTACTATGCAGTAAGTCTTAATAGAAGATGGAGCAAGTACTCTCACTTTATTCTTCTTTGTCAAGATTGTTTTAGCTATTGAAGAGCCTGTTCCTTTCCTTTCCTTTTTTTGTTTTTTAATATTTATTTATTTTTGAGACAGAGCGAGAGACAGAGTGCAAGTGGTGGAGGGGCAGACAGAGGGAGACACAGAACCCGAAGCAGGTTCCAGGCTCTGAGCTGTCAGCACAGATGTGGGCTGGAACTCACACACCGTGAGATCATGACCTGAGCTGAAGTTGACGCTTAACCTACTGAGCCACTCAGACGCCCCAAGCCTGCTCCTTTTCAAATAAATTTTAGAATATGTTTGTCCCTATCTACAAAAAAGCTTGCTGGGATTTTGATAGAAACACTAATAAAGCTATAGATCACTTTGGAGATAATTGACATCTTTATTATGTTGAATATCTCAATACATGAACATGATAGGTCTCTCCATTTGTTTAAGTTTTCTTTAATTTCTTTTATCAGCATTTTGGAATCTTTAGTACATAGTTCCTGTACATGTTTTGTTAAATTTATATCTAATATGTCATTCTCTTTAAAGAGATTATAAGTGGTATTATACTTTTAATTTCAGTTGCCACATATTCATTTTTAGGATATAGTAAAGCAATTGATTCATTTTTATTGAGAAGTGATTCATATATCATAAAACTCACCATTTTAGAGTGGCATACATTTGAGTTTATCTTATTTGGGATATGCTCAATTTCTTGAATCTAGTTCTATTTCTTTTGTTAAATTTGGGACAATTATTACCTTATTATTTCTTTGAATACTTTTTCAGTCCTGTTCTCTCTTTTCTCCTTCCAGAATTCATATGATATCAATATTAGTTCTTTGGTTATTGTTGCATAGGTCTTTAAGACTCTGTTCATTTTAATTTCAGTCTATTTTCTCTCTATTGCCTGGTTTGTATAAATACTATTGATCTGGCTTCATGTTCCCTAATTCTATCCTTTCTAATCTCCATTTTACTATTGAGCCCATCCAACATTAAAAAAAAAAACTTTATTATTGCATTTTTCAATCCTATATTTTCATCTAGTTCTTGTTACGACTTCTATATCTTTGTTGAGATTTGTAATTGCTGACTTCTAAGCAAAGCAAATAACTACCAAAAATAGGAGAAAACTGTATGCGAAATTTTAAAATCACCTGAAATCCATCTTAAGGAGTTTATCTATGATGAGATCAAATGAATGTTTTTGTCTTTAGTATATCATGTTCACATCTGTATGCCTGTTGTGGTGATCCATTAAACAATGGAAGATAATGTCCAAAGTTGGCTCACTAAATTTCTCTTTACTACATTGCACTCTTCATTCGTTCATTCATTTATTCACCCTCTCATTTGATTTATGTCTGTTGACTACCTCATATAATCCCCAAAACTAGGGATATAAAGACTAAGGTATGTTTTTACCCCATTTTTCCTACACAGCTTAGGAGGTGACCTCTGAATTTACCCAAAGGCCCTTTTCAAAAATTTGGATATATCTTTGACTCCACCCTCTTGATTAACCCCACTTCCTCCCAACCCATTAACAAGTTTAAAATTTTCTCTCCAAATTAGATCTTGAATCCATAGAATTCTCTCCATATTTATACCAACATCTTTCCTCTGGGCTTTTTACCCACCTTTCAGGATGATCTCTCAGCTTCCTCTCTTAACCAGCAACCAAGTGATCATTTAAACATGTAAATAGGAACATGTCAGTGCCCTCTTTAAAATCCCCCAATGGCTTCTTATACATGAAGAAGAAAATGCAAATTCTTCATCATGGACCTCAAGGGTTTGTCTCTTTTTCCACTCTATTTTGTAGCGCTCTACTGTCTAATCTCTACACTTCTCCCACTTGTCCAAACCCTCAACCTCCTTTCTACCCTGAGTTCTCTGTCCACATATTTTTCTCAGGCTGAACATTCATTACCCTTCTTTGGCAAATTCCCATTCAATGTTTTCCACTTCTTCTTGAATGCAGAATCTCAAATATTATCTTTCAGTTTCTTCATAAGACCTCCCTATACCCCTAGTCTAAATGTGTAACTCCCACTTATTCCCTCTTGTTCCACTGTGTTATTTTTCTCAGAGTTCTTACCTCAGTATGGAGCTACAAATTTGATTTATGTTGGTTTAATATTTATTTCTTCAACAAGGACATATGGACTATGAGGACAAGGGTTATTACACCATTATTTATAAATATACACTTAATGAGCATCACAGTGCTTGGCACACAGTAGGTGTTTGATACATATTTTTGAATAAGGGTCAGAATCTTGTCTTCAATTTATGACCAAACTGAGGAGAGATATACACAAAACCTAGATATTCTGAGTGTTATATTCCCTCCTTTCTGCCACATAAGGTGTACATCTTGCAAATATATCAAGGATGGGAAAACAGCAATTGAATAATTCTGTTCCATCATTCCTTGTGCCTGGTGAGTCCTGTTGTTCAATGTCTCCTCTGGGTCTCTCTGTTCTAATTACTGCCAGCAACCTCTGGCAGCTCCACTCTTTTAGACTTATTTCCCTGAAGTCCCTCAAGGCCGTCAACAATTTATTTATTGAGAGCCTTTATTCAGCAATTATTTATTGAGCATCTCCTGTATATCAGGCACTGTGTTTGGAGCTGGAGGAAAAACAGTAGACAAGATGAAGAGACAGAGTCTTAGCTTCTGTGGAATTCATATTCTATTATTGAAGACAGTCAAAAATTAACAAGATTTCAGATAGTCATAAGTAGTATAAAAATATAAAAAGTGATGTGGTAGAAATACACTGGTGATATGGGGTGAAATGGGGCTGCCTTTGACTAATGGATTAGATATGATCTTTCTAAGAAAATAGATTTGAATTGAGCTATAAATACTATGAATGAACCAACCATGTGAACATCCAGGAAAGAAGGGCATTCCAGGCAGAGCAAATAACTATTATAAACATAGGAGAAAAGTAGGTATGTTTGGAGAGCAGATGGAAGGTCATTAATGAGCTATGATGATTAACAATGAAGTTGACGAGGTAGGCAGGAACCAGCTCATGCAAGACTATTCAGTCCATAATGGGCATTCAGAATTTATTCTGAGTATGCAGGGAAGCCCCAGGAGGGGTTTAAAACAAGAGTGACACAATTAAAATTTTATTTAAAAAGGTCATTCCGGCTTCAATGTAGAGATAGTTTGTAGGCGGGCAAGAATAGAAAGAAGCCAGTTATAATGCTGTCTTCATAGTTTATGACATGGTTTATGTCATAGTGATGACAACCTGGTGGGGAAGAGAGAAGAGGTTTATTATAGTTTTGAGGTCATACCAGCACTCCTGAATCCCCCTCATTCCTTCTCCAGTTATTACTCTCTCACCTATAGGGAAACTACTGAATTTTGACAGCATAGACAGGTGTTTGTTTGGTTTTGTAATTTATGTGATAGGAATCACGTAGTATGAGCTCTTGTATCTTTCACATTTTTCCACATTGTTGCATGCATTTGTCATTTAATCTTATGGCTGTATATTATTCCATTACGTGATTCTATCAACATTAATTCATTTTCCTGTTTATGACATGTGAGTGATTTCCCACATTTGGGACTATGACTAATAGTGCTGCTATGAACGCTCTAGTGCATGTTATGTGGTGACATGGAGTAGAATTACTAGGGTATAAGATATACATATGCTAGCTTAGAATATAGTTCCAGTTTTCCAAAGTAATTGCACAGGTTTACAGTCTCACTAGCAATTCTAGTTACTTGGTATTTTATGTGTATTTATAAATTAGCCATTCTGGTGGGTACAAGAGGCATCAATTTTTATTTTCTTTGATATATTTGTTCTGTGTGTTTACTTTCTAAAGCTTTTTAGGCCCTTGGCTTGTACTCTCTTTATTTATTTTATGTTTAGACAGTACCTTCCAAATCTGAATACCTTTCCTTTCATTGATAGGCTTGTCATCCTCTGTTAGTCGGTGCTGCTGGACAGAAGAAAACACTTGCTTTCAGATTGTGCCTTCATATGCCTTGTTACCATTGAAATACAAAAAATATTTCATTTCCAATAATCTCACATTGTCTTACAGTGATCAAAGACTCTAATCATTATTTTGTGAATTCCACCAAAGTGTCATCAATAGATGGTTTCAAAGTCTCTTATCTCTTCAATTATTATTCTATTTGAATAATTTTCATCCTTCCTTGTTTTTGTGAGCCCATTTTGCCTTTAAACCAATCTCTACTTGTTTCTGCCTCAATGGTATTTGTTCCCCCTTCCTCCACCCATTTTTACCTAGTCTAGGATCCAAAGTAACTCTTAGGCATTTTTTCTACTTTGGTATGAAGTTGTATTTTATACATGAACTTAATTAGAAGAGTTGTTTTACCTAGAGAAAAAAAGGGTCATGGAATGGAAATTATTCTTAAATGCTTTGAAAGAAAGAGGTCTTCAACAACCAACGATATTGAAGACTATTTTCACAAATATGGTAGAATTATGACCGACTCATTCCTAAAGTAACTTGTGACCTAAGAGTTAAACACTTCCTTACAAACAGTAGCCAATCAAAATGATTAATGTTTCTGGAACTTTGCTAATCATGGCACCATGTCAAAAGGTTAATCAGTTCAACTGAAAGTTATGGTCGTAGTAATTTAGGATTGGATCCACAGTGGTGCTTGTGGGAATAGCCATTGACTCAGAAAATAAAGGACAGTAAAGATCTCCTAGTAGGCCAATTGAATTCCTTTGTATGTGTGTCTGTAAAAACATGTTTTGTGTGATATTGCCACCAGTTAATGAGATACTGAGGTGCTATCTCTTGAGTCCCTGTTGTTACATGGTTCTATGTTCTACTTCCTTTTTTGTTTTGTTTGTTTATTTTAGAGAGAGAGAGAGAGAGAGAGACAGACTGAAAGCTGGGGAGGAGCAGAAAGAGAGGGAGACGCAGAATCTGAAGCAGACTCCAGGTTCTGAGCTGTCAGCGCAGAGTTCAATGCAGGGCTCAAACTCACAAACTGTGAGATCACGACCTGAGCTGAAGTCAGCACTTAATCAACTGAGCCACCCATGTACCCCTATGTTCTACTTCTATATGATTATAAGCTGCATAGCACAAATCTCAGATTAAGCTATTACCTTTTTACTGTCCACTCTTGGGTTTTAGGCATGGTTGCATAAATTATAGAATAGATCTGCTGGAGTTCTGCAGTGACTGAGAAGATTTCTGCAAAAGAACATAAACTGTCTCCATTGCTGAACTTCAAGCATATCTGATAATGCCTGATGAATCAGTGCTCTGGTTCCAAAGAAGTCAAATTATGAGCAGGAGATTAAGAACTGTATGGAAAGAGTTCATTCCAAAGGAAGAAGAAACCAGGCAGTTGGCTGAGGTCCAACAACAAAGCCTTTAGTCATCAGAGGAGGAGGAACTTAGTGTAATGTTTTAGCCGATCGATACATGATTTCATTCCAGGCTCAATTTCAAGGACCTATAAATTAAAACAGAAAGACTTCTTTTACTAAGTGCTAACAAGTTGTGGCATAAACAACACTAATTTTCACCACCGTAACAAAAATTTGTTTAAAAATATTCAGAGGGAATATTTTTAGCTCCATAGACCACAGACACCTTTGTTGTGACTGAGGGCTCAGAGTGGAATTTCAGAAGCCGTGGGTGCCCAGGAAAGCTGCAGGAAAGACTGCCGTGGTGGTCAGCAACCTCAGCATCCCTGAGGATGGCAAAGGCCAGTAGGAGGGAAATGGATGCTGGTGGAGCATCACGTGGAGCACACAGTGCCTATGGAACAGTACGGACACCATATGTTACGTCCTCTTCCTGACAATTTGTGAAATACTTCCAGGGGTGGGGAATCTCAGACTTATTTGTAGCAAGGTGTGTACAAACAGTAGTAGAGAAGGAGGTGGTTAAACTACAGGCGAAAGGATTTTGCAGAAGTTGGATTTTCTTATATTTAGCAGGTCAAGCCAGAGACAGGATAATTTAAGTTATAATAAAACAAATTTTATATTAGCTCTAATTTTGAAATTTTTGTCTGCATAAGTGCAATTATCCATCTATATAGTCACACATTTATACATTTTGTCCACATTCATTGACTGCCTTTATTTTTTCCCTCTGAAGCCAGAAACAAACAAACAAAAATATTTGTCATTGTGGTTGTGTAGCAGGATTCTCACTCAGAGGGACCAGACACTGAGGCCTTTTTTTCCAGGAGGCAGATTTATTTGTGCTAGCACGGACTCAACAGGCTAAGACCCCAAAAGGCTGAGCCCGGGACTCAGCAGAGTGTAGCCTTTTATGCAATTTCTATTTCTTTGTCTCCCATATATGGTGACACATATCTTCTGATTGGACACTGTTCAAGTTACAAAACCCTGTCAGAGTTATGCATACATGTATAGGAGTTGACTGGGCTATGTTGGCCCCCTTTTATCTGAGAAGGCTTTCACCACATTCCTTAGGGAGGGGCTCGACCTCTACCACAGTTGGGCTTGTTACAAAATTTCTGCCATTTTTTGGTTCTTTGTCTTAATTAAAGTCAATTCTAAAGTTTTTTCTTAGGTTCCCATCTCTCTTTGGTTGAATTTTGAAAATTGTTCTTAGAACCTTAAAGTAACTATATGTTTTTTTAAAAACTGTATCAACAAAAATGGACATATTTGTTGTATAAATTATTAGTTACTAAATGCTCACCATCCTTCCCTCCTGATTCTAGTTAATGGAGAATAAAATCAAGGGACTAAATAAGGAACAAAACTAAGTACCAACTTTTTTACTGGTAGAGCTGAATTGAGAACTCAACCTGGATCGGGGGCCAGAATGGCACTTCTCATGGTCAACCCCCTGAACCGAGATTCCTGAGCATAAGACAAGCTGAGGGTAAAATACAAATAACTTCCCCCCTCTAACCCCCCCCCCTCCCCCCCCCCCCCCCCCCCCCCCCGCAACACTACCACAGATGGGATATGTGTGATATTCCTCAGGCTTTCCTGGCTGCCCAAGAGCAAAGGAACAGAAGGAAAACAAATGGTTAACTGATAGAGATCACTGTCATGCAGGCCTCATTCTCCATCAGTTTACAAATATCTTAGTAAATTATAAGAAAAAGGCAATCTTGTCAACAGCCTAATCTCCAGAAACCTATAGACTCAGTTTCTTGGAGCCCCAATATCACCCTCCCCTCCACAGTGATGTGGAGAACAAAGGCAAGAAGGAAATGGTAGGTAAGATTAAATTTCTTTATAACTTGCAACCCATTGACAGATACTTGAGATACACTCAGAGTATAACATTCCTCCAGGAACTCCCTATTGTCTTAATGTTAATGCCTTACCAGAGGGAAAACACCTTAGCTTGACAATAACAAGGTCTCCAGTATCTTTTAAGTCTTCTTTAGCATTTGAAAGTCCTTCTGGAGGCCTCCCTTTTGTCTTTATCTCCCCCAACTTTATAACGGGTCACTGTTCACCACCCCAGTGCAGCTCTTTCAGCCCACAGGTCCAGTCATGTGCTTTAATAAAATCACCTTTTTGTACCAAAGACATCTCAAAAATTCTTTCTTGGCCATCAGCTCTGGACCCCACCACTCTAAAACCGTATCACAGGGAAGGATTCATTCATTCACAGGCAATATTCATTCATTCACATTCATAGATGCTGGATTCATTAGATGCAGGATCCACCAGGACACTTTTTTGGTTTGGTGATCACAAAGGTTGTGGGAGTGCAAGATGGTCAGACTCTCAGCCCTTGAGGATACCTGGGTAATTAGAATTGGTGGCTGAGGAGGATTACTTAGCAATGCCACGTTTCAACACAGTAGCCCTCCCTTCCAATAAATGTGGCCAACAGATGTTAAGTTCACCATTGGGATATTTTACCTCTGCTCCAATGTGTGGAGTATGTATAGACTGTCCTCTCTCCAAGGAAAAGGGTAGAAAGAAGTCTTCCCCAATACTCCCAAACTTTGTGCTCATTTAATTGTGTTTAACAACCAAGCCTGTGGCCAGCAAAGGTTGTGGCTCTACCTCTTTGGAGGACGGTCTAGTAGAGTATCAGAGACATCCCACTCCCCATCACTGCCCCTCTGGTCACTCTCCTTCTGAGTCAATAGTGAATAGTTCAGTTTTTGTACCCAGGAAGCTCCAACAAAGCTCCAAATAAACCATTAAGTGCTGTAACTCACAGAATACAATGTACTCAAGGCCCATTCAATTTGCAATCTCAAATTATGCCCAGCTTCATTGTCAAATATTTCCTATTAGAAACTAGACAAAAAAATCCATACAAATGCAAGAGTACCTCCAATAATACAGTATAGCTTTACAGTATCTGACACAATTGAAATTCCTCCTATTATTAGAAAGGAATTAAAGACCAAAAGCAAAATCTGATTCAAGTTAATTAAACTTCAAGGAAATCAAAAGTCCAAAATGTTGCCTATTCAATATGTTTCTATTTTCAGGAAGAAGGAGCTCAGTCATATGCAATCTGGGTTCTTTCAAGAGCAGATTGTCCTTTTTTCTGTGGCTATAGGAGTAGCCCCTTTGGCAACTTCAGATTTTAATTACTTCAATTTCAAGTCACATTCATGTGTGACATGTTATCAGACAAAGAATCCAAAGAGTCTATAGGACATGTAAAATGATCTCTGCTGCAGCCCTCGCTCATACAATTTAGAAGAGACAAGATAATTTCAATCCTCCTACAAGTCATCCCCATACATAATATAATGTCACAATGCAATTGCCAGCGTTGAACCATAGCAGAAAAAAAAAAAAAATAGAGTAGATTTGACTTCAGTCTTACCAGAATGCCCCGGTAGTCTAGGCCAGTTCATTTTGAGCCCTTAAACCAGGGACTTGCATTCAGTTATGAGAATGTTTCCATTAAGAGGTTAATTGTGACATTGTTTCCCACATGTGATATACTTCTACATTTTGCAAAAATTGTAAATTTGCTGTGGTGGCCTCTCCACCCTCCAGGCCTTGTTTGAAGCTTTCTTCTTTCACTTTATGTGCATTTCCCCTCTTTTCATTTCCCTATCTCCTTTGAGCCATGGGATTCTGGCATGATGCTGGCATATGGATGCTGAGGAGTGAGCGCTGCCTCACTGCCTGGGGATACAATCTCCATTTCCCCTTGAGAGCTGGGTGCCCTACATTTTAAAAGAGCCAATGCTCCAGAGTGCATTGCATTACATCACATCCTCCACAATGTCAATCTTCTGCTCTTTTTCTGGATTTCTTCAACTTCAGAAACATCTAAGGGCGTTTTTAGATGTGTACCATTTGCTGCTCCTGCCTCTTCTGGAATTCCTTGAGCCTGGGAACCCTGAGTGTTAGGGGGATCTTTCCCTTGTCTTCACATCTGCCTCAGCTGGAGATTTCCCTTCAAAATATTCCTGAGCTGAAGCTCCTATTGATTTTTCCAATCTATGTACCCTTAGTGGATGAAGAGGGGAAAAATATATCCTTTCCATGTGTACTTCATCCAGTGCTGCATTCCCAGGGTTTTAAAGCTGGTAGCACCTGAACCCCTTCCATAGTATCCCAAACACTGCTCCGTGGCCTCTCTTTTCTCATCATTTTCCATTTGCCTCCAGTGTTCGACTCTTCCAGCCAGGCCCGGGTGAGCTTTTAAATTTGTACTCGCTCCCTAAACTATTCTCTTTCTTCCTCTAAAGCAACAATCACAATATTAATTATAACAACCACCACTTATTAAATACTTATGGGGTGCCAGATCCTGTGCCAAGATATTTAAAGATAAATGTGTTTATTTCCCACAATGACAATTTTGAGGGTTAATGAGGTTAAGATATTTTCTGAAGTTTATAAAATTTAAATTAACCTAAAATTGAGAGGGAGGGGAGGGGCAGAGAGAGAAGAGGAAGAAAAAGATGAATTATCCACTGTCCACATTTCAGTAGAACATCTCTAGCCCTAATAAATGTGCCCTAAGTTCCTCCCCTTACCAGTCAGTTAATTTACTCTTTCTCCAATAGAGAAGAAGAAGCAAGGGGGTAGAGACTGTCAGGAAATATTTATTCCAGTGCTGGAGAAAACTAATGCTTCCCTTGTGGTCAAGAGCCCAAGGTCCCTAATAGAGTTGTTTGTAGAGACTAAATGATTTCATATGTTAGCGCACATTACTAAAATCAGTTATTGCTGCTCCTTTTTTCAAGACTGTTGCAAAATCTCCCCTCTCTGGATGTGAGGAAGAGGGAATAATTGTGTTCTCCACTAATACCCAAATTCAGGACACTCAGCCCAGGGTGTGACTACTTACAATTCGAGTGGGAGGAGAACTTGTTGTTTCTTTCCAAGAGTATTTCTCTCTATCCTACAGCACGGAAGAAGAGGACGCTGATTAGTGTTTAACTTGTGATGATTATGTCTCTTTTATGTGTTATGACAATGGTTCTCAGTCAGTCATTTACTTGCAGTGTTACATATAAACTTCAAGGATTTTATTTTTCCTAAAAAATAGCTTGATTGTTTTTATTTCGAATATAAAGCATGTGGAATTTAAGAAATGAAACAGATGAACATAGGGGGGAAAAGAGAGAGGCAAACCATAAAACAGACTCTTAACTATAGAGAACAAACTGACGGTTGCTAAAGGTGAGGTTGGGGGTAGACGGTTAAATGGGTGACGGGTGTTAAGGAGGACACATGTTATGATGAGCACTGGGTGTTTTATGTAAGTGATGAATCACTAAATTCTACTCCTGAAACTAATGTTACACTACATGTTAATTAACTGGAATTTAAATAACAACTTAAAACCAACAAAACACAAATATAAAGCATGTCATTGCAAATATTATATGCAACACTTAAACAGGGGAAAGAAAATAAAAATCACCAGTTATTCCACGTCCAAGAGACAATTACTGTTAACATTTGTGGCAACTTCTCAGGGATTTTTCTGTTTATATAAATTCAGAACCTTAACAGAAGGTAAAGTGGGGCATCCATTCCACAAGTTCTAATTTTAAGAATGTAATTTTTCCCTTAATAATATATCACTGGCAACAATCCATGTTAACACATAGACATATCAACATTTTAAACATCTTGAAATAGTCCATTGTAGGTAGGGGCACCTGGGTGGCAGTTGAGCGTCCAGCTCTTGATTTTGGCTCAGGTCATGACCCCAGGGTCATGGGATTCAGCCCTACGTCTGGCTCAGGCTGAGCGTGGAGCCTGCTTAAGATTCATTTATTCTCATTCGCGCGTGCTCTCTCTCTCTCTCTCTCTCTCCCTCCCTCCCTCCTTCCTTCCTTCCCTCTCTCTGTTCTGCTCCTTTCCCCCAGTCACACAAACTCGCTCTCTCTTAAAATAAAAAGTCCATCGTATGGCTATGTCTTCATTTATATACCTATTCCCCCATGAATGGGCATTTAAGTTCATTCCAGTGTTTCACTATTAAAATATGTGCTAAGATGAATATCCTTGCCATCTTTTAACCTTTTGCAGGTGTATTAAAATTCTGGGACATTTTCTGCTACATATAACCTCTATGTTAATTTGTCAGAGGCAACATGCATTAAGGAGCTATTTTGTTTCTCAAGGCAAAGAGGACTTAGTCATGAATTGCTACTCAATTCAGCTTCACTAAGATTGTAATTAGCAGAATTTCTTATAAGATTTTGGAACTAGTTTGATTATGAATCCAGTTTCCAGTGTCATTATAAACTTTTCTATTATTTCCCTGCTTTCACAGGTTTTTAAATTATTTTTTCATAAAAGTATGTGGTTTTAAATAGAATTAAAAATAAGATAACACATATAACGATTTTTGAAATTATTCAAAAAGTATGTGGTGTCTTTAACTTCTTAAGAACAATCTGTTATATTCTAAAGCATTTTTCAGTTTGGTTAGAAACTATCTCTAGGTTAATCAACTACTAGTTAAAGCAATGAGGTCAAGGAGAGCAATTTTCTCCTGGATTGTATCACAAGGAAGAAGATCTGTATACTTTTTAAAGGGTAGAAGTATGTGCTCTAATGATATAGAAGTAACCTTTTCCTGTGGGACAATAGAAGTAGATTCCTATAACATAGAATGAGCTCGTTGCCTTGCCTTTGCCCATGTTTTGCTATGGATTCTGTTTAGAACACAAATTAAGAACAGAAGGAAAGCCACTAAACCAAACTCAAAGGTTGAAAAGAAACAGCTATGAATTTTTAGACATTTAGTATTTCGAGGTAACAATTCTTAGAGGTATGTAGCATGGCTAGCCTATAAACCTGAACTAAAATATATATATTTTGTTTTTTTAATGTTTATTTTTGAAAGAGAGAGACAGAGACAGAGAGCATGAATGGGGGGGGGGGGGCAGAGAGAGAGAGAGGGAGAAACAGAATCCAAAAAGGTTCCAGGCTCCAAGCTGTCTGCACAGAGCCTTGACGTGGGACTCAAACCCATGAACCATGAGATCATGACCTGAACTGAAGTCAGACTCTTAACTGACTGAGCCACCCAGGTGCCCCAAAGTATATATTTTCTAATTCTCAATTTTGATCTGTGTCTAACTTAAACACCTATACTTTATTTTTATTCATTTATTCATCGATTCATTCATTCACTCCATAAATATTTATTGAGCATTTATTATAGTCCAGGTTATACTGTAGATTCTGCACAGACATCAGCAACAAAAGAAAAAGAAATTGCTGTCCTTACAATTAATTGATGAATATTTTGTGATTCAGTAAACTGTCTCAGATATGCCTAGATATCTAGTACATATAATTCAGTCTTTCCAATTTTCTAACATAATAGGGTTTCCTGACCTCCTCCAGACTTGATAATTTGGTTTTTATGTTTGACTCCTGACTGTCCTAACAGGGACAAACCCCACCATGGCCATCGATAACAAAGACATGACTACTTTATTAGTGCACTCAATCAAATTTTTGATATTTACAAATGAGTCCTAATTTACATCCACAGCAAATGGCTTACTTCCAATAACTGATGTAATATTTTTTTAAAACCATCTTACTACTGCCCTTACCAACTTTGGGGAGCAGGGAAAATATAATTTGGTTTAATCCAATATTTATATTGATCAAATAATTTAAACTTTTCCTTTAAGTGGCAGTCTTATTCAAGTAAATTGTCCATCATTCAGATTTCCTGTGCTTCCCCCCTGCCCCTTCCCCATATATCCAAGATGGTCTCATTCAAGGTAGAGAGGGCTACACCCACTGTGACTGGCAGGAGAGAAGGGACAGCTCTACGTTCAGGTCCTCATATAGCTGCTGTCACATTATGCTAAAGTTTGTGGTTGGGGAATTTCCTGCATCCTCTTTGGTTTAATCAAGACTAGAGATTTTCCTCTCTTCGACCAACTTACCTTCACTTGTTGGTGCTATGTGGTCATGGCTGCAGGGTCCTGTAGTTGGGTATAGTTGGCCACAGTACACTCAGTCCCAGCCAGGCCTCTGCAGAGCTTCTGGAAGTTACCACTGCTGGACTCCCAGCTATCTCTCCATCCCCACATCAACTCCACTGTAGAGTATGTGGTATCTTCCAGGTCCTTTCCACGGCACACAGGAGTCAAAAGTGCTCAGGAATTTTGTCTAAGGCTCTCATTCTGCCTAAAGACTGAGGGAAGGGTAGGAGGGGTACTCTGCAGCTATGTCCTCTTCAAGGCAGACTTGTTCAAACAGTTCTTGACTCAGGACTTGGTTCCAGCTGATATTTTCTCCATCTTACTGTAATGTTTCCTGTTTGGTGTGACAGACACGTATACATGAGTCAGGTATGACACAAACCCCATATTCCCAGCTTGTGCCAAAAATGTTTTTGATTTTCCTTGGGATTTTTCCATTTAAAAATTGACCTAGCTTAGTGAAGTACGTAGGCTAGATGATCTTAAGTCACAGTCCATAAAGCAGAACTACCACCAACAAGTGGCTACAAAAACATTTGGCTAAAGCTGATGGGGAGGTTGATACAAACAAGTGTAAGAGAGATATATCCTTTGGCAGATAAAAAGGTATCTGGATCAGCATTACAGTATAAATATGGTTGCCAGCACTCTGTATTTTCTCAAGTCATTTGCAATTTTAGAGATGCCCAGTTTGCACTAAAGCATAATGAAGCCCATGAGATTTTAACATCATCGGCCCAGTTTTAAAATGTAGTTAACTGACTTGTTAATGTAGTGTGAGTTCCTAGGACTGCATTAGGCCAATCGGTCTAATTAGGTTGCATACCCACTGGGCATGGATTGTGAGTGCTTTACTAAGTTTTTCTTTAAGACTTAGTGCGTTTTTAATCTCAATAAATTTCGTCCCACTAAATTTCAAAAAGTGGTATGCAAATCACCACTTAAATATTATGGAAATAAAAGCACATGATTTGTGGAACTAATACTTGCACTCGATTTGAAAACTGGTCTCTAACTTTATGAAAGTGCTTTGCAACTGTTACATAATTTTTTTTTTTTTTTAAACAGTGAAGGAAAAACTCTAGTGACACCTGCATACATTACATTGTTGTTAGACTACTGGATCCCTGTAGGACTCTATAATTCTATGTGTATACAAAGACATTTTTAAAAATTATTCTGTATTATTTCCATCCAAAGTTTGGTAGACTGATTTATTAGTTGTTCAGCTGTTTAATCAGTAGCTCAAGATTCCCTTAGGAGTTTCCACTTCTTTAATAGGTTGAACTGATACAACATTGGTCTGTGTAAACATTACTATTGTGCTTCACTGATAGCTAACTTTTAAATTTTTATCAGAATGAACCATTTTCTACTCTCTACAGCTGTTTGTGTGTTTTTTTAAATGTTTATTTTTGAGGTAGAGAGAAAGAGTGCAAGCAGGGAAAGGGGCAGAAAGAGAGGGAGAGAGAGAATCCCAAGCAGGCTCCCACTGTCAGCATAGAGCCTGAGGCCAGGCTCAATGTCCTAAACCCTGAGATCATGACCTGAGGTAAAATCAAGAATCGGACGCTTAACCAACTGAGCCACCCAGGTGCCCCTGTCTATGACCATTTGTATCATACACACACACACACACACACACACACATATATATATATATAACATGTATATACTCAGAGGTAAAATATTTTTCAAGAGAAATTTTCTAACTATATGCCCATATTGTGCTATTTAGACTATAATACTCATGAGGGAACTTCCACACCTTTTCCATCTTTGATTTACAACAGAGTCTGGCACATGTCAAGAACACAACCAAATATGAACAAATAAATACCTCATTGAAATCTCCTGGCAATAAGAAACATGCAATCATGTGTTCATGAGCTATCACCTTGGGAAAGAAAAAGAACAGTGACTCTAAGGGACCCTGCCTGTGAAGATTCTGCCTTAAGAACATCAGTCAGGAGGAAACTCATTCAAGATTGAAAGATCTGTGTAGGCAAACATTTCCCTGCAAACAACATACCTGTATTTTGCTTTTGGTCATTGCAACTTTAGTTTCCTTGAGAATACCCTGCAGATTTCACAAAGTCTATATAAAATCCATATGAAATGCACAAATGAGAAAATAAACTCAACATTTAATAAACATTTTACATTATCAGGTAATCCTAGAGTTGAAAAGAATTTTAGAGGTCATCAGGCCAAGTTTCTACCAAAATTTAGAGATACTTTCCCAGCCATAGAAATCACTCAGCCTGAACCCTTTTACTAATAAAGGAATTATGTACTTTATAATTACATACTTATATGCTTATAATCAAAACAAAACAGATCCAGACCTTAGAGAAATGAGTGG
Organism: Acinonyx jubatus; assembly: GCF_027475565.1. Lineage (NCBI taxonomy): Eukaryota > Metazoa > Chordata > Mammalia > Carnivora > Felidae > Acinonyx > Acinonyx jubatus. Next base: position 83,262,619 of record NC_069381.1, on the reverse strand, counting down.
GCCTGAAGAAAAGAACTGTACATGTGCGACAGAATAAATGGTTCCAGATAGAACAGAAGAAAACTGACTTAATTAGGAATAAGAACTATACCTGGACCAAAGGCAAACATGTTTCAGTAGCCAAAATTAATTAAGGAGACCAAAGCTATACATATGTGCGGAAATCGTAATTTCAAAGATAAGGTATCTTTCAGGCCATATCTGAGATTGCTAACTGAAACCCTCGATCCATTATTATTTCTCATCTTCATTTGTATTAAGAGTATTTTAACAATAAATATAATAACATTAACAGTAAGATAATCATTCCCTTTTCTAGCCTCCTTTGCATTACAGTGTGACCATGTACCAAGTTCTGGTCTAAAGGACATGGATAGAATTTGTGTATGTAACTTCTAGGTCATACCCTTAGTAGGAAGAGGCATATTCGCTCCTTTGCCCCTTTTCCCCTTCCGGCTGGCTGAAATATGAGCATGGTGGTGAGCCATCTTCCATGTGGGTGAGAACAACCACACAGAAATGGCAGAACAGCAAGATGGAAGCCCTGGATTGATTATGCTCAGACTATTACAAAAAAAAAAGAAACTTTCCACTTCTTTAAGCTCCTTTTATTTTAGAGTCTTCATTAATACAGTTTTCCAGGTTGACAAATTGCAAAGCATCAGAATCTAATAATACAGATATAAATTTGTTTAAGTGATGTATAACAAACTTAAGCATCCTACAACAGATGCAATACTTTCTCTTCATGAGCTGATGAAATATTTTCAAATATTATATTGTCACAGAAAACTTTTTAAAACTTTACCAAAAGTAAAGTTTGTGCAGATAGTTTTATTTGATCAAGAAAACAATAACAACAACAAAAAAGAATAATAGTCAAAAAACATTTGACTACATGGAAAAACATTTTTTAAATATTTATTTATTTTTGAGGGAGAGAGTGGGAGCAAGTGTGAGTGGGGGAGAGAGATAGAGAGGGACAGAGGATCTGAAGCAGGCTCTGTGCTTATTTATTTTGAAAGAGAGAGAGAAAGAGCAGAGAAGGGGCAGAGAGAGATAATCCCAAGCAGGCTCCACACTGTCAGCACAGAGCCCTATGCTGGGGCTGAACCCATGAACTGTGAGATCATGACCTGAGCCAAAGTCAGATGCTTAACCAACTGAGCCACCCAGGTGCCCTAGACTACTTGGAAGATTTGTAAATATATCTCTTAGGACATAGAAGAAATGAAAGTTGTAATTATAGACTATTCAAAAAATACAAGAACAAGAAGTTTCTTTTAAAACTTACGAACTAGGATCCCAGCACTGTGATTGTGGTCTCTGGATGGCATTTTCTACTGAAAGGAATCAGGACTCACTGAAGAAAGCATGTTGCAAGGCTAGGTCAGAAAATGTACAGTATGAATCTAGAACATTTTTCATAACAGAAAGTAAGAAAGCTCTCAAAATATACTGGATTAGTGTCATAATGAATCAGGAACAAAAAGAGATTTCCACTGGACAAAAGTGAACATTTTGAAAACAATAAGAATTAAAAAAAAAAAAATCCCATGTGGTTGAGTCCATGAGTTCATAAGGATAAATAACTTCCCCACTACTCACATGCCCAGGAAAAAAAAAAATCACTGGAGATTTATAAAGATACTAGGGAACCGGCTCAATATTTTTAAAAAAATAAAAAAAGAAAATAATTAATGATTCATTCCGCCCTTGCCATAGGAACTATACCTCAGAATAACAAAATAATTGATGGGTGCAAGTTTCTCTTTATGGAAATTCTGCAGCTAATAAATGAAGAAGTAAAAAAAGTGTCAGTAACCATTCTTCAACCTCTAATGTAAACCTAAGGTGAATGATCCACACAACCATCAAGAACAACGATAGGCACAAAATGACAGTATGACAAGAAGACAATAGACACTACATGTCTCTCGATGGAAGTATATAACTCCACCTTTGATTGAAATAAAATCTGCTCTGATAAGGACCAATTTACAGGGAAAATGACAGAGAAAACATGGTAAATGATACCCAACAAAAATAATCATCAAAATCCCTTTGGGAAACTACAGAATAAAGGAATAAAAAAAATTCAGGTTTCTTCAATAAAAGGAAGGAGAGAGTGGTCTGTAGAGTATAAGACACTTTTATCAAGTTACCTAAGAATACTTAAATTTTAGAGGTTCGTATGGATGAAATGATCTGTCTCAGGTTTACTTCAAAACTTCCAATAGCGGAAGGTCCCTCTGGAGATCTATAAATGAAAGAAGACTGGCCATCTGTTGAAACAGTGAAAACTGAGTAATAGGTATACATGGGAGTTCATTACACCGTTCTACTTCTGTATATGCTTAAATATTCCTAAAATTAAAAAGTTAAAAAATTATGGAACAGGAACAAAGTATTTCTCAGAGAAAACATCTTACGAATATCTTCATTATTAAACAAAACATAAACTAATCATTCGGCTCAAGAACTTCAAAAAGAATAACAAAGCAGATGCAAGGAAGATAAGGCAAACTTAAAAATTAAAGCAGATATTAAAATTTCTAAAAGTATGATAACTTCTAGGTCATAAATGTTCTCCAGTACAGTAATTAGTCCCTAATTTCCTGTCTAACCTGTGTGAGGGCAATTAAACAGTCTCAGGGGCACCTGGGTAGCTCAGTCAGGTAAGCATCTGACTTTGGCTCAGGTCACATGATCTCACAGTTGTGAGTTCAAGCCCGGCATCAGGCTCTGTGATGGCAGCTTGGAGCCTGGAGCCTGCTTCAGGTTCTAGGTCTTCATCTCTCTCTACTTCTCCCCCGCTTGCAGTCTGTCTCTCTCGCACGCTTTCAAAAACAAATAAATGTTTAAAAAAACTTTTTTTAATCTAGCTTAATAACAAAATCTAATGGAATTCAGTCAGAATAGTTTCCTCTCTCTCCATTTACACCCCTCATTCCTAAGAATATGTGGACTTCTTATGAGTCCTGGTGTCACAGAATCAACAGAGGTGATGGTAATGACTTCTTGCAAGTCAGTATTAGAGTCCCAGTCTGTTTATGAGACCTCATAGCTTTAATCCTAGGACTATTGATTCTCCTCTGACTGGAACTCTTGCCAATAATCCAAATGATAACTCACTGTAAACTCTCAATTCACTAGCAAACACCAAATTCTTCAAGAAGGATTTCTAGTCATGCTATATATAGCTAACTATTGCCTTCCCTCCTACAGATGGTTTCCTGACCCCCAACCCTCCCCCCACCCTGCCCCAGCCTTTTCCCCTGGTGCGTCCCTTTGCTACCTCTGTACAGGGCACAAACATCCGCAAGGCAAACTTTTCATCTGATAACTTTCTTCTACTCAATTCAGGAATCTATCCCAAATCAAAACCATCATATAAACATCAGAAGATGATAGAATCTTCCATGTATAAGGGACCCTGATGTTCAGCTAGTCAAATGTTTGATGCTGAAAGTCACTTTATAACTTACTCTATAAGTAAACAGCAAATGTGCAAATATGTAGCCACTGTTTATGATATATATTTTCAATATATAGAATCATTTATTTTTCTTTAAAATTTTCTCCTTAAATTTTTGACTGGCCATAGCTAATGTAGGCAATATTTTATGTATCTATGCATCTAATTATTTGCCCAAGGATATATACAATATTGCAAATATATTTTGTTTCTGTGAGGCTGAATTTTTTTTGTAGGTAATACTCGATAGCAACACTTCATATTGATGTTCTGTGAATTAAAAAAGACAACAATCTAAATGTTCGACATAGTGCCTGATGCATGGTATACACACTGTATATCTTAGGTTTTCCTTAACAATTAAAAAAGGACAAACATTTAAATATGAAATATGTACCCCTTATGAGTTGTATATTATTATGCCATTATAGTGGCAATAGTAAGAAATTTGGGTAATAATTCTTTAGTCAAGACATTCTTTTTCTGCTTTAGTCAGAACATTCATTCCACTCATAATTTAGAGGAAAATTTTAGAGAAAATCATTTATAAAAGAATATAATTTACTTCCCAAATCATAAGAGACTCTTAATGGTAGTGAATGAACTGAGGGTTGATGGAGGGAGGTGAGTGGGACAGGGGCTAGATGAGGGGTGGGTATTAAAGAGGGTACTTGCTGGGATGAGCACTGGGTGCTATATGTAAGTGATGAATCACTCAATTCTACACTTGAAACCAATACTACACTATATGTTAACTAACCAGAGTTTAAATAAAAACTGGGAGGAAAAAACAAGAAATAAAATTAAAATTTTTCCCCACAACTTAATGACAAAGACATTATGCATTATATATACCTAATAGAAAAAAAAATGTCAAACAAAGAAAATAAAAATGAGGCTATTAATGGTGGCATATTCATGTGTTATTGATTATGCTGATATAATTATGCAGAGATACAAGATTTTAGAAGGAAGAAAGAGTTAAAGGACATCAAATGCAATTCAGGTCATCTTATTCTCTGTACTTGGGAGCATTATTCATTTTCATTCATCCCAACAAATAAAATCATAAATGTGTCCGTCCTCTGTTGAGACACTTAGAAATAGAAATTTGACACAAATTTTGAAAATTTAGAGGAAAACCTTTTGCTATTATTTCAATATTTCTTTAATTTCTTTAATGGGATGGTGTGAGGAGTGAGAGGGGGGATGGGAAGAGACGAATAAGAATATAGTTTTAGGTTCTTCTAAGACATAAGCTAGAATTATTACTCCTCCACAGCATCAAATAGAGAAAGTACACAATGTATTTATATTAAACAAACAAACAAAAAAAAGCAGCAGAAGAAGAAGAAACCTACTAGAATACATCTTGGATCACATAGTTGCCTAATCAATATCATTTTCTACTGATTTGTTTCCTTCAGGGAACTCTAAAAATTGAAATCTTGCCCAAACAGATAAAGATTCTTTTTCCCAATCTTAGTTTAGTTCTTAAATTTAGCTCAAATTTTCCAAACCCAGAAAATGTTTGAGTAATAGGTACATAAGGGGTGCATCCAATGGGGTTTTCTATTAGATTAAGATTTTACACTTTTTTTCACATGTTACATTAGACAGCAGTCAAATGTCACCAAAATTCATTCCTTTTCAGTAAGTACACTTTTCCCTACCTTCCCTCCTTTTTATCACCACCCATCCCTGTCTACTCCATTGAAAATATTTCCATATGATATACAGGTCAATTAGATCCCTCTATTTGGCAGTCTGTGGTTATCTCCTTAAAACTTGTTTTTTCATAATTTCCTTCTATTTGGAGAGACTGTTCAAACATTCTGGCTACTCAAGATTGCGTGTGTCCCTCATTACATTGTAAGTTTCATGGGGACAGAGACAAAATCTATCTCTAGGCTTACTGTCCCCCGTAGCAAGGTCTATACAAACCCAGCATCTATCTCAATCTATTTCTTGCCAAGAAATCATCTCTGATTTCTCCATTTGGAATTACTATCTCTTCATTGTAATTACTTGTGAAAACCCTAGCCCTGGTTAAACTCAATTTTCTGACTCCTCTTCTTCTGCCCCAAGCAGCTGAACCTGGCTGGAACAAGGCAGGCATCCATGCTGAGTATAATTTTAAACTGTCATCAACACTTGCTTCAAATTGCCAGCAGTTCTACCACATTTCCTCAGTTAATCCCTCTCTCGTTCTCTTAGGTAAAGATTTCACATTTTCTTTTCTCTCATAAAACTCCAGTAACCCCTTTCCTTCTCTCATTTAATTTCCTTGATTCCTGTGTCATTGAGAAAATATAATCAACAAGAAGAAAATGTCCACATGTTCTTACTCCTAATTTATCAGTTTACTTGAATCTGTACTCATATAACCATCCTTCCTGCCTCTGGCAATGATGAACTAATGGTGCCTCTCTCTATGAATAAGCCTTTCCTTTGTGCATAGGATTCCATTCCTCTAATTTACTCTAAGGGATTATTCCTGCAAATGCAATTGGTCCTCTCTCTCCTGCATTGTCATTTTTCCTCTCTTATTGGATAATTTTTATCAGCATAAACAGCTACAACATCTCCCATATTAAGAAAGGGCTTTTCTTTACCACACATCTCCTCCTAGCTAATACTACAATTTTCGGTCCCTCTTTATAGCAAATTCCTTCCGATAAGTTTCTCCATTTTCACACCCTCCATATGTCCTTGTATTTTCTCTTAAATTCAAGAGTCATCAGAAGAGTGTTTGGCTTTATTTTCAAAGGATATCCAAATTTCAACAACTTTTCACCCCCTTCACCCTTTTCCAAACAGCCATGCTTGTTTACCTGAACTAGTGTTTCTACCTCCCAGCTGCCTTCTTCCTTCCTTCATTCCCAGCCCCCAAGCAGTCTGAGTGATGCATTTAAAACATTTAGTTAATCAGATCTTGACACCCTTCTGCCCAAACCCACTAGGGTTTTTGCGTTTAACTCAGAATAAAGTCCAAATCTGCAACATGGTCTGAAAAGCTCCCATGATCGGGCCCTCCACAAACTCCCTGCTGTCATCTCTGACTAATTTCTCCTTCTGACCTCATCTCAATGATTCTACTCCAGCCACATTGTCCTGCTTGGTGATCCTGGAGCACTCTGAGCATTCTCCTGCTACAGAACTCACCACTTACTCTTCCCTTATCTGAAAAAGTTTGCCTCTCATTTCCTTTAGTCTCTGCTCAAATGCCACTCCCTGATTAGAGAGGCCTTAGCTAACCACTCTGTTTCATCTCTATCTCTCTCCCTGCCTTATTCTCATTTCACTACCTGAATATTGCATAGGTATTCACTTATCATTAGTTTTCCCCTGCTAGAATGTAATCTACAGCATACTTTTTCTGTTCACTTCTCTATTTCCACATCCAGAACTGTACCTTTCATGTAATCACACTCAATAAATATTTATTGGCTAAATAATAGTAACGTTGCAGGATTTTTTACCTCAATACCTAGGGTTCATTGTCTTGTGGCTTTGAAGAATGAGGAGGTGGACACAAAATGAGCAGCAGTCAAATTTTTATTAGAGTATAAGATTAGAAAGTAAAAATAGTAGGAAAACTCTCTTTACAGAAGGGGGCATTTGAAAGTAAACGGCCGTGACTATAGGCAAGGGTCCTTGTTTTACAAGGTTCTGGTCATGTCTCCCTTCCCCTTGTTCCTTCTCAGGTTTTACCATTATTGGCTTTATAACTCTAGGTGCTGCACTGTCCATTCCTGATTAGCTCATTTCCATTATAATGAGGGGTGGTCTATGGCCATACTTAGGTCTTTTGTCAAATTCCTAAGGGAGAGTAGGTGGGGTCTGTTACATTCTTAAGGGGAACCTTATGCCTGAGGGCGTTTCCTGTGGTCAGACACTCCCAGCATTGTTCCAAAATTTTTGTTTTTCCATATTCAGGAACCTCGGGTCCTAATCTTTCCATCTTTGTCTATTTTATCCTATCTTTTCGCGCCATAATAGCACACACTTAATCTTCCATTATATAATTTATTATACTTTATTTGCACTATTTATATAATAGATATGTACACTTTTGTTTCCATATACAAAGTGTATTTTGAGAGCAACCGGTGATGCCTAACCCTGCACCTGGATTTTACGTACATTATCTGTTTTAGCTCTTAGGACACCTCATAGACAAGGGTAATGTTTTTCTTATTTTATAGATATGAAAACAAATCCAAAGAGGTGAAAACTGCTGAACATGGTCACCATTCACAAACCCCATCCCTAGATCCCCAAACTGAAGGCTTTCCCTATTATTTTACATTTGAGTTTGCTTTTCTAACATTTAGTCCAAACAGTGCTATTTGCTGAAAATTTAATTAAATTAAGTAACAGGTCAATTACATGTAAGTATCACTTATATACCTTTGAAACCTGGATCTATAGAAATAGCAGTTGAATTAACTATTTGACAAGAACTATTTTCCCATTTTCCTTTATTTTCTTCATTCATTAATGAAGGAACATTTAAGTTCCATTAAATAATGGAGTTGACGAAACCATTGGACATGAAAGGCTGGAAAATTGTGCTGTTTTGAGCTCAGTAGGACACCAACATTTCTATTTTTAGAAATATTTTTGGAGAGAGTAAAGCTTGATGAAGTACATGAAAACTTGAGCCTAATGTTTTATTCATTGATCTAAATTTTTAAAAATAAACTAACCTTAAGATTTTTTCAGATGTATTTCTATGTTACTAATTTTCTATGACTTTCTACTCATCTTCCCACATCCCCTCCCCCAGGCCTTTATATATTTTTAATTGTGACAGATACACTGTAGCTTAGAACAAATAGATGGGGAAGAAAAATAAAAATTCACTTTATAAGATCCTTTCTGTAATTTTCTAGATGTGTTTCTCTGCTCCCAAGTTAATTACAGTTCAGGAAGTGATGTTGCTAACACTCCAGCATCAATGTATGAAGATGCAGACATGTGAAAGAAGCTGGACTCCACATAGAGTATCTTTTCTGCACTGCTCTGCCTCTCCCTGTCTTATTCATCTCTGCGTATGGTTGTACCATCTACCCAGGGGCAGGATGTCTATTTTTACAGTGCCCAGATATCACCCTGGGCATCTCTTTTCCATCTCTAGGCTTTCTGTCCCTCATGTCAAATCCGTCACTAAATCCTGTTGACTTTACTTCCTAAATAATTTTCTAATGTATGAACTTTTCTCCCTATTTATTGTCACAATCCTGGTCCAAGCCTCTGGCTCATGGCAACAGCTTTCAAACATGTCTTCCAGCTTTCAAACTCTTTAAATAAACAGCCAGTGTGATTTATTTTAAACAGAATCAACTCATATCTATGTCAATGTCTTCCCATTACAGTTAGAAAAAAAATCAACTCCTTTCTATAACTGCAATATTCTTTTTGATTTAGCCTGGCTAACACCGTTGTCTCTCTTACTACCTACCATCCTACACATGGAACTCCATCAGAACTTTGCAGATAGACTTCCCTGTGCCTAGAATGCTCTTTCCCAGATTCTTCATGGCTGGCTTCTTGCTTTCAGGTCTCAGTTTAAATTACTTTTCTTCAGACAGGCTTTCTGACCACCCAAAGTAAAGTAATTGTTTTTATTGTATTCTGTGTCAAAAAATCATACTCATTTTCTTTGTAATACTTTTTGCATTCACAATGATGTGTTTATTTGTTGATTGCACGTGTTTCTCATTAGATTGTAAGTTTCATGATGTTGTTCTCCAGTGTATACCCAGGGCCTAGCATGGTGCCTGGTATGTGGTAGCTTCCCAATAAATAGTCGTTAAATGAATGAATGTGATATGCCCCGATTAGAGAGACCCCCCGAAAACAAACCACCAGACTCCAGAGTCAAAGCCAAGCGGCAAGGATCGCTTATTGCAGGTTAGAACCCGGTCCTCCGCGCACTCGTTGCTGTTGCCGGTGAGGCTAAGAGGCCCCGAGCAAGGATCTTACAGCTTCTTTTATAGACAGGCACAAACAAGTTAGCGATTTTTTGAGGTTACAGAGCTGTTATTGGTTGACATTTAAATTTGAATGCTCAGCAGAACTTGTTTGGTTCCCGCCTTTATTTCAAACCACTCAGCAGAACTTGATTGGTTCCCACCTTTAGGTCAGACTACAACCGGGGGGGGGGGGGGGGGGGGGGGGGGGGCGCCCTGGCTGGTTTCCGGGACGGCGGGGGGAGGGGAAAGATCTTTTCTTTGCAGTTGTGAGTACACCTGGTAATTTTTCTCTTAGCCTCTCAAATGAACTACTACTTGAATTGTTTGGTAAACTTAGCTAACCATTATTTGGTTCAGACTATTTTACAAGATGTTTAAGCCAAATAAGCTTAATTATTAGATAAAACTAAATTATATACAGTCATATTTTTACAATAGTTCTTTACATTTTTGATAGTACATGAGTAAATTTGTCAACAAAACATTAGTTATCAGCAGACTATAAACGTTGGGCTCCTTAATTAAAAGTGAAGGCATAGCTGACTCAGCACCGTGAGTGCCTTCAATGTCCCTCATGAAACTATCTCCTTCAGTGATAACTTTTGTTCCCCTCCACAGGGCTAGGATTTATTTATGTTGTAGTACAGCTCTGGGAAAAGGACACCACATTGCCCACCTGCATTGCCCTCAAATTCTGCAGTGATTCAAATCAACTCATGCAAACAGATGTCTAAAAGCAGTCAGGTCCATCTCCACCATCTCAGTGCATAGATACATGTGAATCTTGGTTTAGGGTCAACTAGATCTCATATCATGTATACATCCACATGGCACAAAAAATGTGGGTTTTTTTTTATTCTTAAAGAGAAATTTTAATATAAAAACTTAAGCTTAAACACAGGATACAAAATAATGTGGAAAATAAATTGTAGGAAATTTGACTACAGACAGATTTAAGTGACATTATAATATAAGAAATAAGATAACATTTAGACTTACCATCTATTCACTTTTCCAAACTGTTGCTGAATTCTGGGAAGAACATGGAGAAAATAATAAGTTAAACATTTTTTTAACATGTTTGTTCATGACAGAGAGTTTTCCAAGCATTTTATATGCACCAAATCACTTATGCACTACAAAAATTCATTGAGGTGGGTAACACTACTTACCCTATTTTACAGATGAGTAAACATGACATGGAGATATTTTACATAACCTGTACAAAGTCATATAGCTAGTAAGTAGCAGGAATAAGATTTGAATCTAAAACCTCCTTAAATATTGTACAATACTGCCTCTATTAAATTATATTTCAATCCATTCTTAAAGAACTTACACATTAGTAAAATAGAAGATGTGCAGAAACAAATTACTAATCCTTTTATACAATTAATATTTATAATTTCAAAATAATTTAATATATTATTACATTAATGCATATAGGTAAAAAAAAATGAGCATAATAGTATATAGGATATATGTTCAAAACGTGTTCTTCTTCACTGAATCCTAAGCTCAGCTCTGTGAAATAAGAAAGTGTAGATATCAGGATGAGATAAACTTTCCATGATCATAAATTAACCTGGGAAGTCCAGTGACATATTCAAAACTTTATTTCTCACCCATGAAAGGTGCCATGTGGGTCAACAAGGGCTCTTTTTCAAGCACAGATCAGAGAGATTACAATCTCTGATCATGATTATCAGCCAGAAGCCTCAGTCCTAGTTCTTCCATCTCAACACATGGCTCTGGAGCAAGGGATAGGGTACAGCCAAAGAGGCACAGCAGCTCATAACTCCCTCAGTCTAATTCAACACAAGTCATTTCTGCTCACATTTTCTTGATTGGAACCAATCATATGACCTGAATACAAATCCAAGAGAAGTTGGGAAATGTTTTCCTGTGGCCCCATAAAAAAGAAAATAATGTAATAAACAAAAAGCACTATTTCTGCTATCCATACTAATATTCCTCTTATCAGATCAGTATAATGAGGCACATAAAGGTACAGAGCCCTGTTCTTGCTCATGTAGTCGGTAATGTTGAAATAGAACATTAAATAGGCTTTATCCATTTTAAATTAGTGGTCATTATACCAAGTAGCATAACCAAATAGTTTAAAATTTCAGGAAGAAAATATTTCTTTCAGTTGAGATTTATGGAAAGCCTTCATGGAAGAGGTGCCATTGAAATTATCAGTAAAGGATAGATAGAATTTGTGTCTGGATAAATGGGGTAAGGGAATCCTAGGCAAAGCCTTATGAGCAGAGTAGTAGAAAGTATATATAGGAAATAGGAATTAACTCAATTTGACCAAATCATAATAATTATTTTAATGTGCATAAGATTATACTAAGTAAAAAATTTTACCTTAATGTTATTCATACGAAAATCTAATTGCTCAGTTGGTATGGGCGTTAATAAAGACACTTCTTTTTAATTTTATGATTTGATCACTTTTCCTCCTTTTATTTTTAATGTAGACATAGCCTTGGGTTCTGAAACGTACCTATGATACCTGAAAACTCATGATTTATTTTAAGTTTGCTAATGGTAAAATGCTTCAAAATATTCCCCCAATCTCAAGTACTGTCATTAATGATTAAAACATTGGCATATATCTGACAAAACAATATGAAAGACCATATATGGAAATATTAAGTTTAAACAACACTAATTCACATTTATTCATTTATTTACTCGTTTGACATTTATCTTTCAAGGATTTGTTGTGTTCCAGGCAAGATACGAGACGCAGGGGAGACATGATTGACACAAGGTCACTCACATTCTTTTTACTAGTACACTCAGCATAGAATTAAAATGAAAAAAGATTTGCAATAATAAAGACATGCTTTATAAGTACTTGTATTTTTCCCCTTTTTAAAATAATTCAAATGTTAAACTAGCAATAAAATTAAGTGCAATTATACTGGCATACAAAAGAACAGACTTTTATTTAACTTATTTAATACCTGGAAGGGTTTAATGTTTCTCTCGGTCTGTGTATGATATCCTGAATGAAGGGGAGTTTCTGAAGCGGTGGCAGCGGACTTGCAAAAGAAGCATGCAAAATATCCCTAGACAGAGTCCTAAAAAGATTTAAAGCTTTTATTTCTATATGTGATATGTGATAATATTAGAATGAAGTAGCCAAGAGCACAGAAAACAACAAAAACAATCTGGCTTTCTATTTGCGTGCATCTTAAACACTAGGCAAAGAGGAATCACTCATGGGCAGATCAGCTACACAAAACGCAGCACCTGGACCCAGTTAGAAGGCACTTTAGTGTTCAGATTCTTTGGTCTCTGTGGTTACAGGAAGCTGGGTCCCATGAAGATTGTCTTGCCTTCATCTTTCTCACAAAGTGAAGAGTAGTAGGCAGATATTTGCCCAGAGTTTTACACCATGGGATGTCGGGGAACTAGGAGACTGAGTATCAAGGATGACAAAATATCATCACAATTTTCTATGAAAAGTTTTCAAAAAACAAATTTATTTTAGGATCTCTGGCATATGAAGGTAATGGGTGGATTTTGGTATGACTTACATAATGTGTTATAATTTAAAACGAACTATGCATTCTAGGAGGCACTGCAGGATTAAAGGAAGTTCCAACAGTGAATAAAAGAAAATAATCTAAATAATGTAAGTGCTCTCTGGGGTTACATTTTTGTAACTTCATTATTTAGTGGAATCTTCTGATGTGGGAAGCCAAATTATTCACTGGAGATAGATGGTGATATATGGAACCTCTAAGAGGCAGAATATTTCAAGTGGGACTTCAAGGTTAATTAGAAGAAGGAGGTCAGAAATTTATAAACCTAAGAAATAGTCTCCAGATTTTCTGTTTTAAAAACATAAACAAACAAGAAATGTATTCATAATCAAAAGACTGTTTTTATGGAGTTCTTGTTGTAGACAATGAGGGATATTTAAAAGAGCATGAGAACACGTTATGCCTGTTCTCAGGGGACAAAGATACCAAGTGATGAGCACTGGTCTTTGTCAGTGCTGAGCTGAAGTCCTACCAGCTGAAGCAGGACTGGAGACTGTCACACAATAGTTAAAGAGTGATATAAGTTAGGGTAAGATAAAGATCTAAATTTTTGGTTTTCAATCTTCTTTTTATAGAACTTTGGAGAAAAGACTCTCTCCAAATCCAAGGTTAGACAGAAAAACTTCAGGAGAAAACTGAGGCTTGAGTGGAGGTTTAGGAGAAGGGAAGGGAGATATTGGAAAGGAAAGGGTAGAGAATTCCAAGACAGGAGATCAGCTTGAATAAAGACATGGGAAGAAGGGGACAGACTTGGGAGTCAGCACCAGGGAGGAGTGGGAAGTTGTTGAGATAACTTAAGGAGGACCAGATAATGAGATAAAATTTTAGAGTTGATATCTTTAGCATAGAATCAATTGGAAGTCATTTTATAAAAAGTGAAATGTGATAATTACACCCAGTGTCTTCTGAAGAGTAGTCTGGAAGGATTAAAAAAGACAGCTAGGAGGATGAGATAGGAAAGTCAGGGAGACCACAGATTATACTCATTCAAGCATAAGGTAATAAGGCACCAGAAATACTCTACATTATACAAAGGGCAAGGAGGGTCTTCTTTGACTGTTAAAATTAACCCCCACAATCACCCTCCCTAGTCTTTTCATGCATTTCTTTTTTTCATAGCTTTCTTAACCACTTTATTTTTATTTATTGTCTATCTCTCTCCCTGTAATAGGTAAGCTTTTTTTGTTTTGGTTTTTATTCTTATATTTCTACAACCTAGAACAGTTCTTGACATGTGATAGCTGTTCAATAGCATTTTTTCCTCGTATATTAACGACAAAGATAAAAATGCTGAAAAAAGTACTACTTAGGGGCAGATTGGAGAGAAAGAAAAAAGTAAAATAATAATTTCAGGTAATAGTGCCTAAATTTTTTTTTCAAGTCACAGGAACAATTGGAGAGTTTTTATCCAATGGAGGAAATTTAGAGTTGGTTTTATTTTTTTTTTTTAATTTTTTTGAATGTTTATTTATTTTTGAGACAGAGAGAGACAGAGCATGAACGGGGGAGGGTCAGAGAGAGAGGAAGACACAGAATCCAAAGCAGGCTCCAGGCTCTGAGCTGTCAGCACAGAGCCTGACGCGGGGCTCGAACTCACGGACTGCGAGATCATGACCTGAGCCGAAGTCGGACGCCCAACCGACTGAGCCACGCAGGCGCCCCTAGAGTTGGTTTTAGATTGGAACCTAAATGATATTAGGAAAGTATTATTTGGTTAGTGCTGTCTTTCCCACACCTAGCCCAGTGCCTACAAGATTAGTATTCCATAAAAAGACTTTGAAAGAATACATGCTATTTGAAGATTGAGAATTAGTAAATGTGTTCTGTTTGGAGTCAGAAAGATAGGACTGAAGTACAGGAAAAAAATAGGAAGGATAGATGAGAAGTTTCAAGTTGGAAGCTCGATGATGGGGTGTGGCTGAGGAGTTTTCCGAAATTGGAAATGCATAAATAGTTTAACATGTTCGTGCAATTTTGTGTAAGAATGGTTATTCTCATTGACTGAAAACATGTCTTGGCAAATTTAGAAATTAATTTGAGAAATTTGCAGCCTGGAGGCAGAGCATACAAACACTAGACTTTTCAATTAATTTTATGCATACGTGTCATTTATTCAGTAGGCAAATTTCTGAAAAGTTTTGTGCAAATCAAATAAGGGTAAACCTAATTACATTGACTTGCAGTAGGAGAGCTATTTTATTTGCATTTCTGATTGATTTGCAATTGGCACTGCTCCATATAACACCTTCATCAGTTTTTGCCCTTCAAGATTCTCTGTGAATCAGTTGATGGACCATCAGCATTTAAATTCATCGAGGGCTTACTATTTAAAGGATGTTTGTAATAAATGTTTTAGTTATATGCGAAAAACATATTTGGATATATTGAATTTTATAAAGAGCAAGGAACATATATCATAAAGTCTCAGTTTTAGTATCATAAATAGAAATAAAGCATAGAATATAAGAGTTGATGTGAGCTAGTTCATTAAATTAAAAGTAAGGTATATGATATTTTTAATCACTGTGAGAATTTGACCAGTTATTAAATCTTTGATTTCAAATTTTCCAAAACTAGGGACTTGATATGAAAACTTGGAAATGCCACTGATACTTTTCTTTTTCATTCTCTTTAATATGAAGACAAGGTGAATATTTTTATAATGGGACTATTGTAATTATGTGCATCTGTTGGGTGTGCCTTCAGCATATAATGTATACACACACACATATAAGTAACTACTCAATTTACCTTCCTTTTTCTTTCTCCTGAGAACACCTATAGTGCATAGTTTGAATCCACTTGAGCTAATTAATATCTTTAAGAAATTATTTTTTACACCATCTACATAAAAACATGGGGGAAACAAATTTGAATACACATTGAACCTGCCTAATGGTATCTGAAATCAGTGACCTCAAGACCAACCTGAGAGGGAAGAACATGGAGAGAAGGAATTCCTGCCCAGGCCTCCCTTTTAGATCTCCACAGCACTAACTAAAGTGTGCAGTTGGGACTCAATAATTAACAAGTCCTCTGCTCCAAAAATGATCAGATTTATTGGACTGCATATGATGTAGTCATTTCTGCTTCTTCCTATCTTCTGAAAAAAATAAAGTAACAGCAACATGAGTCTGTCGGGCCTTAGGCACTAACTCTTTTCAGATAGAATCCTCTTCCAAACTAAATGCATTTCTCATGTTTTTCTTCACCCTGTCTCAGCTATTCTTTTTTTTTTTTTTCTCACCCAAATTCACAATTTTAATGCTGATGGACTAAATTTCTTTCCCTAGACATTCCTGCTGAAGATACAGGCAGAGCCAGCAGGATCATCACAGTATATTACTGTTCACATCTTTGATCTTTCTGTGGATTCAATAATAAGTAGGAATGAGAGTAAGTTATGTAAAAAAATGGCATCATTTGATTCTCACATATAAATAGACTCTGGTTATTATTTAAGGTAGAGTAGAATGTGTTGCAGTAACAAAAATCCTTAAAAATCTCAGAGGCTTTCAACAACATAAAGTTTGGATTTTGTTTGCTTGTTTGTCTTCCTTGCTCCTGCAACATGTCAGTGGTGAGTGCTGTTCTGTGTTGTCTTTACTTAGGAGTGCAAGGTATTGCTTCATGCTGAGGGGAGTCAGCACCATCTCCTAAGGGCTTCCATCTGGAAGTGGTGTGCTCAGCTTCCCTTCACCCTGCATTGCTCAACCTCAAGGGGCTGGGAATATGGATCCATTAGGGCCCTGGAAAGAAGAAAATTACAAATCACAATTCATCTTATAAGTCCCTCACCTTGAAATAAACAAAAGTTATGCATATACAACTTACTTGTAATATACATTTTCAGCTTAAATTAGCTCATGTGCATTTGGGAAATTATAAAATGCAATATAAATATAGGTATTATAATTAACATATTTTAGATAATATAATCGTTAGAATGGAGAATTGGATGCTTATGATAAATAGCTAGTTTTAAAGTGTTCCTTGATTTTTTTTTTTTGCCTTGATACAAATTTATTGAGTACCTTCTATTTTCCTGGTACTAGGTACATAGATAAACGAGACACACAGGGAAATTATAATCCAATAGAAAAGAGGTACTAGTAAATCAATGCTTTTGATAGATTGCATTAAATGTGATGACAGAAACAAATACAGGATGCAAAGAACTTACTGAAAAGAGAAATTTCACAAAGTGAGGTCAAGATGACTCTGTATACCCAGAGAGATTGCAGAGTGGTGACTTTGACAGAGTTTTAAATACTGAATAAAAATGTGTATGGATAATGATGATCTGGACAAAGGAAATACCATCTCCCAAATATAGAATATGAGAGTTTATATGATGGTGAGAAATTTCAAATTCTAAGTGGCTGCAGACTACCCTTGTGGGGGCAAAGGATCCACACAGCAAATTATAAAGTGAGAGAGGTAGGCAGGTAAATGTGGGCCATGTTAAAAATGTCAACTTTATCCAAGAGATAATGGTGAAGCACAGGAGTCTTTCTGCTTTAGACAGAACATTCTGTTGGAGGGTGAAGAATGAATCTCCACTACGTAGTACAATACCTGGTACATAGTTGGCACTCAATATAAATTTTGAATGAATAAGTAAATGGTAGCGTGTAAGGTAAAGTGAGATTGTCTCACTATAATACATTAAACAATTTTTTAATTAGAAATTAAATTTGCAAAAATTTGGAAATATCACACATTCAAACTGTTGGTAATGTTTATACTGAGTGTTCCTAAATGAAGTAATGATTTAGAAAGGCAGCTATTCATTCATTTATTCATCCATTGACTTGTTTTCATTGATTCATTCATGCAAAGGATGTATCTTCTATGTAAAGCACTTATTAATGACATGAGAAGCAAAGATACCTGTAATACAGATTTGTTTTCCTGCAGGAACTCTGGGGTCCAACAAAAGATCTAAGACTCATACTCAAATAATTACTGCAATGTGGTCTATGGAAACAGGAATAAAAGAAAAACAGATTGGTGCTTATTTTGAGGTCAGTGGTTATAAATGGCTTCTGGAATAGGTATTGTTTAGGCTGGCTTCTTGACAGATATAGCTTAGACTTTCAGAGATAGTCAAAGTAAATGAGGTAAACAGCAATACCTATTCCAAACAATTTGTTCAATTTTGTTTTTTATTGTTATTGTTTACTTTAATCTGTCAAAATTATGAGACAGACTAATTTTTAACTAAGAAGCTGATTCAAGTAAAACAGTCAATCAGATAACCTTGAATTTATTTTGCATACAAATGAGCTCTCAATGCATCAGCTATTCATATTTAGTTACCTCTTCTGACTTGTGGAACAAATATTGACAGTCTCTTTTTTAATCACCAGAAAATTAAAATTTAGCAGCATTCCAAACAGTTTTCCAATTTTATCCTTTAGAAAAGAAGTGGTAACAGAGCGATTAAGTGCACATACATATTTTGCAGAAAATATGTTACATTTTATAACCCAGAAGTTGATAAAATGTTTTCATTATATCATATTTCAATAATTTATTAACCATTTGAGTATTTATTGTGTTTGAGAAAATGTGCCAAGTCATTAATAATAATATTAGATTCATTAAGCTTTTTGATTTGACAGGCAGTGAAATGTTTGCTTTGTACACCTTATCTCATTTAATCCTCAAAACGACAATATGAGAGAAGTGTTATTATCCCCATTTTACAAATGAGAAAATTTAAGTGTAGAGAACTTAGATAACCTGCTCAATGTTACATAAAAAATATGTGGGGATTATGTATGCTAAGTAAAATAAATCTGACAGAAAAAAGACAAATACTGTATGGTTCCACTTACGTATGTCTAAAAAACAAAACAAACCAGAAACAGACTCACAAATACAGAGAACAAACAGGTTCAGAGAGGATGGGGTTGTGGGGAATGGGTGAAAATAGGTAAAGGCGATTAAGAGGTACAAACTTCCAGTTATAAGATAAATAAGACATGGGGATGGAAAGTACACCACAGGGAATATGGTCAGTAACCTTGTAATAACTTTTTATGGTGATATATGTTAACTACACTTAACAGTGGTGAGCGCTGCACAATATATACAGTTGTGAATCACTATGTTGTACATTTGAAACTAATATACATTGTGTATCAACTACACTTCAATTTAAAAAGTAGAAATACAAGATTCAAACTCAGATCTGTCTTTTCCAAAATCAGTGTTCTTTATTGCTATACATATTAAATAGGAAATAGTAAGAAAAAATCTGATTCCACCTTAATGTCAACCAGGATTACCAACATATAACAGAAACAACAAGAAATGTAATCTAAGTGTTGAAATTGGGACTGGGAGTTCTGAGAGGCAGAGGCTGTCTTTTCCATTTTCAAATCCCAACATCTCACCTTGTTTGTTGATGTATAATAATTGCTTAGGATATATTTATTGAATTAACAAATGAATGACTACAAAGAGATACAAGGAGGAATTGAAGCATCAGGAGACATTTCTGTATAAGAAGAAATTGAGAGGTTAGATGTTCACCCCAATGCCGAACATCTACCTAATCAAAATGTCTTGAGTTGAATCCAGACCATTCAATTCTAACTCTGTTCTTTTCCATGGTACCACGGCTGCCTTTGGCACTGTTTCAGGAAGATGGCACATAGATGCAGAGATGACACCTGTAATTTACTAAGATGATAATATCCTTGAACTCAGGTTTTGCCTTACATCTACTCTAAAGCTTCAGTGTGCTATTGTTTGCACTAGGGGGCAGTATATAGTGGTTGAGACAGTTCCTGGTCAGGCAGAGTGGGTTCAAATTTAGGTTCTGTCCTTTACTACTTATCGTGTGATACCAGGCAAGTTGTTTAACCTCACTAAACCTCAGTGTTATCATGTATAAAATAAACTTATAATAGTACCCACAGAACCGTGAGGATTGAATGTGAAAATCCATGAAAAGTGCTTAGCACAACATCTAATGCATTTATTATACAGTCTAAAAGAACTATTATTTTGCATTGCTGGGTGTATTAGTTTCCTAGATCTGCTATCACAAAGCACCAAAAACTGGGTGGCTTAAAACAATAGAGATTTATTCTTTCACAGTTTTGGAGGCTACCAGTCACAAATCAAGGTGTTGGAAGGCCATGCTTCTCTGATGTTTCTAGGGAAAACTCCTTTTTTGACTCTTTCGCCTTCTGGGTTTTATTGGCAATTTTTGGCATTCTTTGGCTTATAGATTTATCACTCCAGTCACATGAACATCTTCTCCCTGCATATCTCCACATCATCTTCCTTCTGTGCATGTCTGTTACTGTGTCCAAATTTCCCCTTTTTATAAGGATACCAATTCATACTAACTCAGAGCCCACTGTAATGACTTGATCTTAAATAGCTTACCTCTGTACACACCCATTTCTAAATCAGGCTGCATTTTGGGGTAATGGAGGTTAGGACTTTAACATATTTTTGAGGGGGACATAGTTCTATCTATAAGACCAGGCATCTACTTTTAATATTGCTTATTAAAGGAGCCAGGTACGTTGAAATCCCCTGACCCAGAAGAGTGTAAAAAGCACTTCGCTGAGAACTGTCCCTTGTGTGTCCTACTTTTCTTCACCTAGCTTCACAGCCATCTCCTGACAGCCTCAATTGACAGTTGCCTCTTGGGTCTGGTTTAACTGTCACTCCTGGTCTAATTAGGAGAGCCACTTGCTGACCTGAAGCTTCCGTCCCCAGTAGGCCCCTAGTTCTGCTTTTCCTGCATCACCACCTGTCTCTGGTGATAGGATTGCCTCTCCTGGAGACTGACCTTGTCCTCATTTTACCTTCAGTAATCCTCTATTGACATAGATGATAGCGGTAGTAGTTTGTATTTATTGAAAGCTCTTAGGAGGCAGGGATGATACCAAACACTCCACAGGCATTGCATTATGTAATCCCCACATAAGTCCTATATGGTATGTTGGCCAGTGTACAGATGAGGAACTGAGGTTCAGAGAGGTTAAAGTACATGAAATAGACAAGAAATGATGAGGCTGAGGGAATGGAAGAGAGAGCAGGCATAATCCGTTGCAAAATGAAATAACTTCCAAGCTTCTGGTCTGGTGTTTGGATGGATACAAAGTCATACTTTTTACTAGAATAGGAGACGAAAAGGAAAACCAGGTGTGGGGAAGGTGGGAGGTGATCATAGCTTTAATTGCAAATGTGTTCTGTGTGGCAAATGTGTTCTGTGTGATGCTTTAGATTATGTAAATGACGATGAGGCAGTTGGATATATGGGCCCAGAGGTTAAGGGATCCCTACTGTCTCTTCCAAACTGGTCTCCCTGCTTCTGCCTCTGCCCTTCCCCATCCTTCTACAGTCTATTTGCTATACAGCTACATTGAATCACCTCTCTGTTTCCTAGCAATGGCTTCTCATCTCATGCAAAACAAAACCCAAGGCTTGACCGTGACCTACAAGGCAAGACAGCATCTGGTGCCCTATGAACCTCTCTCCCACTCCTGCACTTCACTCTAGCCATACCAGCCCCTTTGCTTTTTTGCAAGGCAAGCAAGTTCTACATCAGGGCCGTTATACTTGGTGTTTCTTCTACTAGAATGTTCTTACCCCCAGATATATGTATGGCTGGTTCCCTCACTTCCTCAGTGATGCTTTCCTTGACCACTGTATCTAAAATTTCAATTCCTACAAACTAACATTTCAAATCCTCTTTCTCAGCTTTATTTTTTCTCCTTTGTACTTATTACTATTTAACCTACACTAAAATTTACTTACATACCTTGTTTATTGGCTCATGTAAGCTTCATGGGGGCAGGGATTCTGTCTGCTTTGCTCAATGCTGTAACTCCAGTGTTTAGATGATTATTGGCACAGAGTATGCCTGCTATAAATATTTATAATTAAATGATTATGTAGGAAAATATGATCAAAATATATATTTTATTCATTCATTCAGCAATTATTTCTTGAATATCTGTATTATGTACCAAACATTGTTCTAAGTTCTGGAAAATAACAAAATAGATCATATGTCTGCCATCATGGAGCTTACTTCCTAATTAGAAAGAGCAAAAATAAACAGTTAATTAAATATACTGGATACCAGATGGTGACAAGATTTAGGGGGAAAATGAGCTAAGGAAGATGGATTTCAGAATCATGAACATAAAATGTTGGAGTCCCATGTGAAGTGAGGATCATACATAGTTTGTGACATGAGGAAACATAAACATTGAAGATATAAGTAAAGGAAGGGGAAGCCTGTGAAGACATCTAAGAAGGGAATGACAGAGAAATGGAAGGAAAGCCAGGACAGTGTGGTATCATGAAAGTCAAGGAAGCAGAGAATCTCACGAAGGAAAGAATAATCAATAACATCAAACATCTAACTTGCAGAGGTCAAGACCTATAAGGACAGAATGTATTTGTTAGCATTTGGCATTTATATGAATTTACAAAGATTAGTTTCAATGGAACAATGAAATAAGAAGCGAGATTACTGTGAGCTAAAAAGAGAATGGGGATATGAGACTATCAATAGAAGGTGATATGACCCACTCTTTTTCAACAAGCTCTGCTTTAAATTTAAAAAAAGAAAGAAAAGATAAAAGAATTAAGAAAATAGCTAGAGGGACCCATCAAAACTGTATTAGAACTATTTTGGATACAATCAGGATCTTGAAGATAGCTCACTTTATCTCTCTCTCTCTCTCTCACATACACACACGCACTCCACATATATACATTCCACACACACACACATAAACACAATATCCCCATTCATTAGTAATCTTAATTTTCAAAGAAAACAAAGTTTCCAGAAGCTTGTATATTTATGAAAGTTTGGTCCAGGATTTGTGCTCAACAAGTTGCAAGTCCCATTATACACAGAGATTTAATGAAAACATAGGTCAATTACAAGGTATGTATTAACAATAAGAATAATAGCAGCTAACATTGGTTGATTACTTACTTGGGGTCAAATACTATGACAAGCGTGTTAAATTTATTTGTCCTCACTTTTGAGATGTGGAAGCTGAGGCTCAGAGATGTTAAATAATTGCTCAAGGTTATAGGGCTTACAAAAAAAGCAGAGCTGAGATTCAAACACGATCTAACTCTCAACTTTATGATTCCACTACACCAGGCCACCTAAGCTAAACAACACTTTAGTATCTTACACTCATCCAACTTATGGATAACTCCAAGTGAGTCACAGACCAAAATGTAAAATACTAAGCTATATAAGTACTAGAATGAATACATGAGTAAATTCTTCTATAACCTGGTAGTAAACAAAACTTTCCTGTTATCCAAATTGAGAAAAATAAGGGAAAAGATGGAAAATTTTGAGTATTTTATTTTATGAAATAAAATAATTTCAAATCGGGAAAGTACTTAAATTACAGACAAAGAGATAGTAACTCTAATATAAAAAGAGCTTCTAAAAATAGAAAACTGCCACGGACCTTATAGAAAACTGGGCTAGGCATAGAAACAAGAAAAGAAGTGCAGTGTATTAATAATCTATTGCCAAGCAACACAAAATTTAGCAGCCTAAAATGATGAACATCTATTATCTCACAGTTTGTGTAGGTCAGGGATTCAGACATAGCTTAGCTGAGTCCTCAGCTCGGGTTCCCACACAAGGTCAATCGAGGTGTCAGCTGGGGAGGTTGTCACCTCAAGGTTCCACGAAGGAAGGATTCTCTTACAATTTACTCTGTAAATAGTTTATATGCTATGAACCAAATCAGAAGGGAGAAAGCAATCTCTAAAACTTCAAAGCAAAATGAAAAGAAAGAATCTAACTAGGTTTCAAGTTGGTGGTATAACCAAATAGGGAGGAACTATTTAAAATAAAATAAGTTAAAATTTTTTTTTTAATATTTATTTATTTTTGAAGGAGAGAGAGAGAGAGAGAGAGAGAGACAGTGTGAGTGGGGGAGGGGCAGAGAGAGAGGGAGACACAGAATCGGAAGCAGGCTCAGGGCTCTCAGCTGTCAGCACAGAGCCCGACGCGGGGCTCCAACCCACGAACTGTGAGATCATGACCTGAGCTGACGCTCAACCGACTGAGCCACCCAGGCGCCCCTAAAATGACTTTAAAACACAGGAATTTGTCTCCACAGTTGATGGGAAATACCCTAAAAACAAACAAACACACAAACAAGACTGACCCTACCCAAAAGGAAAAAAAAAACACAACAAAAACCTTTAGTTATTGACAGTGTTGAAAAATGCATATAATTATGTAGGTGTGCTCATGAAACAGGATTTTCAGGACCAAAGAGATGAGGTATAGATGCAAGACCAAAGAGCTTAAATATAAACCCTGTATTCCTGACTCAGAATTGGAATCTCAGTATGAACTCACAGTATATTTTCTCTAAGAGAAAAAAACAATAGCTCTATCCATTGAAAAAGACTATATGCAGTAACAGATCGGGTGGCAATAAAGCAAAGTTTATTGATCAGATTTTGGTCTCTAAGTATCATTTCCTCCTGAAGGGACCAAAGTAACTTAGAAAAAGAGCTGACTCTAGGTCTAGGGCAAAACATGTATGAAATGATCCTGGAACATTTTATCATACTTGAAGTGAGGAAACTAACCATGATAGAGTTGCATCAAAAAGATCCATGAAACTAATGTGAAGACAATCCTGCTGGCTAAAAATAGGATACCTGTAGTACAAAAAAAAATAATAATGTAATGAATTGAAACATCAAATATGTTTAAATCCATATATTTATACTTATATAATATTGTATATATTATATTATTATTATATTATATATAATTATAGTATAATAATATATAATGATGAATATAATCTTAATAACATATTATTGCAATATATTAAAATAGTATATTAATAATATGACAATATATTAATAGTATATAGATAATATATGTTAAACTCTCCTTCACTTTTGGAATATGCTAAGAAGCCAATTCATGTTTTTAAACTGGTAAGTAAAGGGAACTAATCGAAAATGTATCCTGCCTTTTCTGCATAAATTGTACTATTTAATAATCAAATAGTTGATTAGGTGATGTTTCTCTTTATAGAGGTATTAGAGATAATGAATAAAGAAGAAATGATAAAATTAATATTTTTCAGTACCTAAAAAAACTAACAAATCTAGGTAATAATCTTCAATGGTTGATAACAGCACTAACAGAGGAAAATAAAACAGAACAAAACAAAGCAGATGTCATGTACACACCTATGAAATATTCACGCAAAAAAAAAAACCCCAAAAAACAAAACTGGATCTACCTTCCTATACACAGAAATACAGGGGATAAGAACATGTTAACTGACCCTACAGAGATGCAATTATCAAAATCTAGACTATAGGGACTTTATGGGTTAAATGACTGATTTCTTTAATAAATTCAAAGGAAAAAACTTATGGAAAGGAAAGTTACAAATTAATATAGCAATAAGAGACATCATAACCAATTGCAAACTTTAAATCTTATTTGCATTTTTATTTGAATAAACTATAAAAAATAAAAATTACACAAAAGGGGCAATTTGACTACTGAGTGGACAGATATTGGATGATATTAAACAGTTATTAAGTGTCATTATTCTAATTTTGGTTTGTTTTTTTTAAAAAGTACTTATCATTATATAGAGATATGTACTGAATTATTTATGAATGAAAGGACATGTTGGGAATTTGCTTCTAAATAATCTAGAGGAATGGAGAATTAGAGCAAAGACAGAACAAGTTTGAAGTGATAATTACTAAAGGTGAACAAGGACAGAAGGTTTATTATACTATTCTCTGTAATGTTACATACTTGTTGGGGTGTCTAAGTGGCTTTGTTGATTAAGCATCTGTCTGACTCTTGATTTCGAATCAGGTCATGATTTCAAATTCAGTTGTGGGGTAGAGCCCCAACTTGGGCTCTGTGCTGGGTGTGGAGCCTGCTTGAGATTCTTTCCCTCTCTCTCTCTCTCTCTTTCTCTCCCTCTCCCTCTGCTCCCCCCCCCCAACTCATGCACAAGCTTTCTCTCTCTCTCTCTGTCTTTAAAAAATATATATACTTTTACAATTTTCCACAGAAATTCTTTAAGCTGAGTAGTAGTGGGTCCACAGGTTTTTAAAAATATTATTTCTGTACTTTTCTGAATGTCTGAAATGTTTCATAATGCAGGAAAAAACAGGAAATTGGAGCTCTTATCACATTCTGAAAGTAGCCAGTACCCCTCTATGACACATTTTATTTATGGTTTTATGTTAAGAAGTTCATTTTCAAATGATACTAACTTGCTGATTCCAGGGAAATCATTGAATTATTTAATTCTTTTTGGTCATCCATTTTCCTGTGGATGGGAACAAATGAAAATTGTTAATTAATAAACTTTATTTTTCTGTGCTTCATGTTCTTTGAAAACAAATCATTATTAAAAAGGAATGGTTTTATACCTGACCAATCTTCACACCAACTATATTGCTTTGGCCTTTTGTTTTTAATACAACACTTTTTTACTGTACATTTTGAAATGTTTTCATCTTTCTCACACAAAAGAAGAGGGTAGTGTAACACATTACTGATTTTCACTGACAGGTGCTAGACTATGTGAAAAACCTTGTAGGATTAATTTTCTGTTTTGCATTTTTCCCATGCTATGCTGATTGGACGTGGCCCATGACTTAGTTCAGCCCCAAAACATGGCACCAGATCAATCAGTGGGTTTGGCACAACTTTAGTTGTTCTGGTATAGGATTCATTAGAAAGAAGTCATATTCATAAGATAATTTAACTGCTAAAAGAGAAAAAATAAAAGTGTTTTGTGTCCTTACTGTTTTTTCCCAAAGGGAAAGGGAAGAACTGGTGTTAGGGGGAACAGAAAGAGTCAAGGGAGTGGAAGCCATGTTTCCTAGAGCCTTCAAGTCTGACTCTCAACCTCAAGAATAAGCTTTGTACTCTTAGGAGTTTGGCTTTCCAAATTGGGATGCCAAGGTCCTTTCACACATATATATATCCTTCTAAAACTCTGCTTTTCAATTGCGCTAGTGTGTTCTATTTTAGAACACTTCTCACTCACTCAATAATCCAAAAGAGAGACTTTGATACCAGAGCTAAATTAAAGAGGGAACAGTGCTTGTTTTCAGATAAAGTGAGAGTTACCAGCCTTCTTGAGAACATTATGTTTTCATTGATCTACTTTCTCACTGGCTCTTCTCTCTCAGCTTCCTTTTGGTAGAGGACCTCACTAGGTTCTCATCTCTATTTTCTAATGGGGTTGCTATATCTAAACTCACCCTCTGGTCTCAGTGAAGGAAGATGGCTCCACAAAGGCTGACCCTGTTGCTCAACTTACCTTCTCACTCTCTTGTCTCTCTCAAAATCTATCCCCATGAGTAGATTTTCCCAGCTCTGGCCTCTTCATTCATCATACTCCTATGGGTTCTTAATCATCAAATGTGTGCACTGATCTGTCCTTTATTTGGAAAGAAAAACACAACAAAATAGGCTTTACCTTGTGACCTTCTCCAGCCACCATTCTATCACCCTCACAATTCTGATTCTCAAACTACTACAACAAATAATTTGGACCTGCTGCCTCTGTTTCTCTACTGCCTTCTGAAATCTGGCTTCCTCTTTGACCATTCAATGTAGAACAAAATTGTACAGGTGACCGGGTACCCAATCACCACATCTAGTGGCTCAAAGATTTCCCTAAATCCCCTTGTGTGCTTGGCAGATTTCATCTGTGCTCCTCTTCCATGTCCTTTGTGAACTTTTCCTCCTTGGTCTCCTTGACACTGGGAAATCCTCAATATCTTCAAGCATTTTCAATGATGAATTCTGTTTCACTGCCTGCTCTATTATCCTTCACCTTACACTCCCTTTCTAAACATTTCTAGAATATTGGAGTTCTAGGGGGCTAATATTTAACACCCATTTGATTCTACTGCATAATATTGAACCAATTGGAAAACTAGACTAGGAGATCAGCAAATGGATATTAACTGTTTCTATAGATCAATGACCAAAAAAGGATGCTAATATTCTCTACCTCTCCACTTATACCAAACTCAGAGACTGAAAGAACCTATTTAAAGAGCCAAATTAGACTCAAAGAGCAGACTTACCCAGAATTGCTGTCTTCCAAAAAATAGAGGGTGCTGAATCTCCAGAATCTTTTAGCCTTTAAATAGATAAGATTTACCCAGTGGAAAGGCATAAACCAGTGAACGTCACTGTCACACGAAGTCAGATAAATCATGCTCCTGCTTGGGGAGAAGTCAGTAAGATACATCATGAGTGTTACTCTACGCTCAGGAAGCTATATATACACAAGCAGTGTGGGATATTCTTCATTCTTAATCATCCTTTTTATGTAGATAAGTCCCACATCTGTGTCTCTGAGTCTGCTGTATTTCTACCTTTACAGTGTTAAATCTACCTGCCCCCCTCCACCTCATGTTCCCCTTTGCTATGGCCAATGGCACTAGCTCTCCTAGCCCTCCAAACAAAAATCTTTGGCATCATCTTTTATTCATCACTCTCCTTTGTTTCTATGGATTCTTCTTTTAAAATGCCTATCCTACTCTTTCTCTTCAATTTGTACCTCTACCACCACCCTATTCTACTTCTTATTTATCATGTGTGCCTTAAACAACTACTTATTAAGTACATACCAGGTGCCGGGACATTTTTTAGGCAGTGGAGACATAAAAGAAAGATGAGACCTTGATTCAGCCCTCATGGGGCTGAGAAGAGTGAACAAAGGGCTATCAAGCTATAACCCAAACAAATGCATGACCTCAACATGGACAATTGTAATACCTGAAAGGCATTTGGTGCTTAGCATGTGAGCCTGTAATGGGA
This sequence comes from Acinonyx jubatus, assembly GCF_027475565.1. Lineage (NCBI taxonomy): Eukaryota > Metazoa > Chordata > Mammalia > Carnivora > Felidae > Acinonyx > Acinonyx jubatus. Next base: position 83,233,723 of record NC_069381.1, on the reverse strand, counting down.
TGATTCGGGAGGTGGGAAATAGGATCTCTGGGAAATGACACTCACACTGAAATATGAAGTATAAGCAGGGGTTAATTAGGCAAAGAAGGCAGAGAGAAACATCCCAGGCAGCATTCTATATGTGCAAATGCCTGATGATTGACGATAGCATGGTGAGTAGAGGTTGACGTACAGTGTGTAGATTTAGGGGTAATGTGGTACAGAATAGGGGAATTGGAAAGGTAATTAAGGGGTTATGCCATGTAGGGCCTTATACATCATGTTAAGGAATGTATATATATATATACATATATATATATATTATTTTGAGATCAAATAAAGTGACTGAAGTGTTTAAACAGGGCGACACGATTAGCGTTGGAGTTTTGAAAAGATCACTCTTATATTTTGGATCATTACCTTTGCTTCTCAAGTGATCATTTGTGTGTCTCCCATTCCCCTACTGTGTGAATTATTAACCAAACCAATGTTCAAATAATCCTCACTTTGTGCGGTTTGAAATTTGTCTCCTTCTTAATAAAATGGTATAGATATTCCCCATTGTTTTTAACATAAAGCTCAGACTATTAGATATGCTTTTTTCTAAGGCTTGTTACCATCTGGGTTCGATCTCCCTGTCCAAAATAGTTTCCCACTTCTCCCCAAGACTGACCCTCCCTTCTAGATAAGCTGATTTTCCACCTGCCTCCAAAACACACCAGCCTTGCTCTTGCCCCCTATTTGTGAAAGAAATGTTCTTTAAGATTTTGAAACTCTTGTTAAAATTTTTCCTCTTACAAAATTCCAAACATAATCAAGGTTCCAGTGAAATTCTACCTCCTCTGTAAAATGATTGCTAGCTACACTGGACCATGAGTTATGAGTTCACTCATACTAAACTGATAGTATTCGTGTAGTTGTGACAGTTAAATAAGAATGAGCATTGCATAGGCAATTTCCTTCATGGGACATGATTCATTTTTCATTTTAGGTATCATCATCTTGGTTTGATGTGTTCATTTAGACCTCGATTATAGCCTTCCCAGTGATATTATTTTGTTATGCTTTGTTTTTCCATTATTAAGTGATTTTTTTCTAAAGAAAGATTTAGAAGTAGAGAAAAAGTGGAGCATCATAAGAGAATCTGAGTCTAGTTCTAAAAAAATAATTTCAATATTCTTAAAAATTATTCGGTAACATTTTTATGCTATTGAGTTGCTATTTCATAATTCACTCAAAAATGCCCTGTTGCTAGAGATTTAAATACTTCCATTTCATCATGTTTTAAATAACGTGGCAAACCATTATTTCTATTCTTAAGTTCCACTTATTTTCCTGGGATAGATTTAAAAATATGTAACCAAGGATCCATTTGTTGTTGTTGTTGCATCTTAGCTAAAAGGCTTCCAATAAGGCTGTACTACAAAGTAGTACGAGAATGTTCACAACACATTCTCACTAGCATGGGCTTTTATCATTGCATATGTCATTTGTAATTCAATGTTTAAAAAAAAACAAACATCCCAGTATGTTGTTGTTTTGATTTGGATATTTGTAAATAATGAGATGTGTCACTTGTCTCTTTGTTATTTGAGGGAGTATTAGGGAAATGACTGTAAAAAAAAGGGTGCAACTGAACCCCAGTAAGTGGAAGATTTTTTGATCTGAGGCTAGATTCTTTCATTTACTCTACAAATATACACAGAGTGTCAAATATACATAGAGTATCAAGTACTATGCCTTATGTCAGATCGGCCATAAAGTAGTGGTTCTCAAATTTTGCTACACATTGGGATTGCCTAAGGATTATTAAACAAAACAAAACAAAAAACACTACTGCCTGGCTCCAATCTTGATCTAACCAGTATGGGGTATGACCTGGACAGCAACAGTTGTAAAAGCCTTCTAGGGATTCCGGTGTGTTGCAAAGTTTGGGAACTATGTCAGAGTAAAGAAGGATGGAGTCACAGAATATGGTCAGGGATGCAAGTGCTCTGAAGTGTATAAAAGAAGACACATACACACACACACACACACACACACACACAACCACAATGTTTTGAGTCTGGCAGACTTCCTCTGCACTAGGTTACCTCAGACAGTGGCTTTGAGCAGTCCTACTTGAATGACTTCAAAGGGATATGATGAAACATTAGGCAGAACAAGACAATGATGATAAAACCAACAGCTATTTACTATCTTAGTCTGAATCCTGGTTTTCATTAGAGAAGCTTGGGGGCCGTAGATGCATCAAATGTGACATTCTCACTCTCCCTTCTGAATCACTTGGGTAGAAAGGAGCTCTGTCTAGGAAGTTCATTGTTACAGAATTCAAGCCTGTACCCAGTATGCCTATAAAAGAGATTGGCGTAATGTTGTAAATATATTTAATATTTTGATATATGTGAATTATGTCATTTTAAGATAGTGTATACTTCCTTATTTCCTCTCTGAATTGCTCATTATAGAGTATCTCTTTTTTAGAAAATATATGTAAAGTGTGTGCAATGGTTTTTATCCATCTCATTTTGATTTAGTTATCAGAACATACAACATCTGCTAGAGCTGAAGCCCATAGTCTTGGAAATTTTTCTTTCACTGCACTCTCAGTCTGCACATCATTAGTACAATTCAGATGGAAATGCCATAGAGATGCAATATTGCTAACAGATTGTACTTCCCTAGAAAATTTGACCCCCCAAATTTGATTTATTTAACATATTTGCATTTTAATGGATTTTTCTGAAGGGGTAATCTTATCAAGATGGGCTGCTGTGGTTTTACTGAGTAATTCACAATTTTCAGCTCATTTATATGTGTTTATTAATGTGCAGTATGAATATGTGCACAATGTGCGGGCACATATGGATTATGTCTACCTGAAGTGCATGTTTAAAAATTTGGAAGACCGATCATTTGGTATTTTGGTTACCTTACAGATTAATCCTCTAGTTTAATATATTCCATTGAGTCAGTCTCCCCGCCTCAGGTTAATAATAACTAGTGCTTCTGTGGTACCCTACAATTTATAGTACTCTTTTCACATACATTAACTCATTTAATAACATGCCCGAAGTCTTGGGAAAGCACGGTAACCTTTTGAAGCTACAGCAGAACTGCTTAAAGGGCCAGCTCACCCTCTGCAGCCTCCCTAACCTTCAAGGATGCAAGTTCCTAAGCCAATCCTGACGAAGCTATAAGTTTTAGGTATAGCAAGGGTATGTTGTCAGTGGATATGGTCAGAGGATGACCTGTTACCTGATGTGACCAGGTGAAGGCCTAGTACTCTCTCCTTCCACCAGCTCCAGCCTCTTCCCAAACTCCATTTGCTAGGCTTAACTGGCACAACTGTGTTTTTTCCAATGTCTCTTTCATAGGTCTCTAGTTCTCCATGAGAATCAGTGTGCTTTCCTCTAATCACTGGGATAGGGTGCCTATTTCTGCCACCAACTATTGTGGGAAATGGCTCTGGCAGAAAGATTTATCTACATTATCCCCCTCACTCCTCAATTGGATGGGATGTTCCTCTCAATACACTGAATTCTCATTTTTTTAATGTTTATTTATTTTTCAGAGAGAGAGAGAGAGTGAGTGAGAGCAGGGAGAGGGGCAGAGAGAGAGGGAGACACAGAATTTGAGACATGCTCCATGTTCTGAGCTGTCAGCACAGAGCCTGACAAGGGGTTCAAACCCATGAACCACGAAATCACGACCTGATCTGAAGTCAGACACTTAACCAACTGAGCCACCAAGGCACTCCTTAATGCACTGAATTCTTACCTGAAATGCTCACATTATTCCTTCAGATATAAAACATATATACCAACTCCGAGAAACTTGCAAGTACATATCAGTCTCCATCACTCCTAAGCATCACATTTTATTGTCTTTGAGATACAGGTAAGTCAGAATATATACTTTTCTCGATGGGATTACAAACTGTCATAAAACATGCCACCTTTATGTGTAAGAATAAAACTATAAAAAAAACCCCAGAAGTCTTATTAGAAAAATATCTGCCATTTTTCACCCTTCGAGTATTTCCTTTTCAATCATTTTTGAGGTCTTAGTGTATAGTTCTATGAATTACATCACATGTGTAGTTCAGATTATTGCCAAAATTGGGATGCAGAACAGGTCCACCACCCCAAAGAACTCCTTAGTGCTACTCCTTTATATCATACCACACACCCACTCCTAGTCTCTGGCAACCATTGATCTGTTCTCCATCACTGTAGGTGTGTCTTTCCAAGAATGACATGTAAATAGAATTGCATAGTATGTAACCTTTTGAGACTGGCTTCTGTCACTCAGCATAATGCCTCTAAGATTCATCCAAGTTATGGAGTTTTATTCCTTTTTACGGTTGGGTAGTATACTTTAATATGGATATACCACATGTTGTTTATCTATTCAAATATATATATATATATATTTTTTTAATGTTTATTTATTTTTGAGACAGAGAGAGACAGAGCATGAATGGGGGAGGGTCAGAGAGAGAGGGAGACACAGAATCTGAAGCAGGCTCCAGGCTCTGAGCTGTCAGCACAGAGCCTGATGCGGGGCTCGAACCCACGAACCGTGAGATCATGACCTGAGCCGAAGTCGGATGCCCAACCGACTGAGCCACCCAGGTGCCCCTCAAATATATATTTTAATATATTTATATTAAAGATAAATGACATTTGAAGAATTGACACAGCATATGTCAATATGATGCAATCCAGCCAGATCTAGATTCAAACATCAGTTCTGCTACTTATTAAACATGGGAAAGTGGGAAACCCTCTCTGAGATTGAGATTTGGCAAAGGCAGGGGGGAATGATACTTATTTTACAAGGTTCTAGAAATAAATAAGATTAAAGCATGAAAAGTGTTTAGCAAAATAATAATCATAAATCATGTCTGTTTTCCCTCCCATCTTCAACCACATTAAGGTAGGACAGTATATATTTTTAGAAATTTTTATTCTCCTGGTTTTCAGGTGTGGGAACTTGTAACACTGACTTTCTTACCATCTGTTTTATGAGCAGATGGGAGATAATCTGTTCTGCTATTCCTAGGTCAGATCTTTGTAGAGTGCAAATTCTTAATAAATATGTTTCTAAATAAGTGAAAACACAAACTTGCATGCTTTTCCAGTACAAGGTTATCTTATGGGGCAAGTGTCTACAGGCAAGGAATTTGGGAAACTTGTTTTGAGCAACACTGACAGAACTGGGGGTCCATGTAATCTGAGGATGATATATGATAGATGCATTATTTTCTCTGGTCCTTGTATGCAGTCATAGCCAGCTGGAGAGAAGGAGGCAATACTTAAACACAAAGAAGGCTTGGGTGATTCAGACAGCACTGGTAAGCCTTCTGACGAAAATGATTCCTAAGCATCCTTATCTCACTTGATACTGGACTCCATTACTTGTCAGTAATTGATTTGTTGCAATTCCTGGAGCATAGCATTCAGCATCCTAATCTATATGAGCAAGAAGAAGCAATTAAATTTCTGACCCAAAGACAAAAAATATATGTGTGCTTAGCCCAAACTCCCTAATGTTTATTCATTTTGTACTTCTGGCTGCACAACAACTGAGTAAGACTGTCCTTCAGTTTTAGTACAGTTGTACTGCCAAGTAAGTCGTTAAAGTTATGTGCCATTGATGTCATTTTAACTCATGCTTTCTGACTTTTACAATGAGGTAATAAAAATACACTTGGTCTCAAACTTAACTTTTAAAGAGTTCAACTGGAAATCTATCAGATTGGGAGGGCATGGATATCATTAAAAATGAGTAAATGTAACTTATTATTTCTTAATGTGATAATTTATGGGATAATCATCTGGACAGTTCAACAATCAAACATATTCGTATTGACCTTGTATAGGTTAATCCATTTGAAGTTGCCAATAATCAATTAGTTGGCATCTGTAGAAACGGCAAGTTCATATGGTTCAAACTAATAAAACATTCCAATGTATTGAATTGGGAGAGCAACAGGAGTCTGTTCTGGACTGCATTATGCCCCTCCAAAATTCGTATGTTGAAGCTCTAGCCTTCAATGTGACTCTATTTGGAGATAGGACCTTAAGGGAGATATAACTAAGGTTAAATGAGGTCATAAGGGTGAGACCCTAATCTGATTGGATAGTTGTTCTCATAAGGAGAGGAAGAGACACCAGAGTTCTCTCTCTCTGTGCAAGCACAGAGGAAAGACCATGTAAGACCACAGTGAGAAGGCACTGTCTACAAACCAGAAAGAGAGGTCTTACCCAAACCCAACTGTGGTGGCACCTTGATTCAGACTTCTAGCCTCCAGAAGTGTAAAAATACAAATTTCTGTTGTTGAAGCTATCGAAGTCTATGGTATTTTGTTATGGCAGCCCAAGCACCAATACAAGCACCAATCCCCAATCCTCCCTGAATCTTCCACTCCTAGTTTAGTAGGTAAACTGGATCGTCAAATGTTAAAGGGATCTATGGGCATATACTCCTGAAGCCTATGGTCTCATTTCCAGGTCCACTAACCACCAAAGTGAAAACTCTGTGCCACTACAGAGCAGCTTCCATTTTAAATTGCTATTGTAGAATTACAAATAGGTATCTTGATTAGTAAAAACCTGACTTATTCAAATTGGACCCCACACACCCTGAAAGCCTCAATTAGGTGGAATAGTTCTAGTGGTAGTATCTGCACACTACTTTTTAGGCAAACTACGACTGGTGCTACCACACCTCACCAGTAAATGAGGGGTAGTTGTGAGGTTCAGAGGTATGAGAGTAAAACACTTCCCCTTGCTTCTAGCATAGAGTAGTTGCTTAATAAATAGTTTTGTTGTTTCAATAAAACGAAAGCACATTTCAAGAAAAGCCACTACTGGGCATGGAGTACCCCCATGCTATGCACAGGCTGGGGAGTTAATTCATAGTGGAGGCTGAGGACAGCTCAGGGCCCTTTGCAAACCAGACAGCCAGTTTGGGAAACCGAGAGCAGAGTGGAATGGCTCCTCCCTCTCCCAGGCAAGAGAACTACAACACAGCTCCACCTGTGGAGACACTGTGGGGAATTATATTTCACCTCACCTGACCAGATAGGCTGGAGACAACTACTGGAAACTGTGTGACCCAGGGGCACTCGAGCCAAGAGGCAGGCACGCAGAGATGATAGTCCACTGAGCAAAGCCAGTAGCCTGGTCAGTAAGGGAACCTGGGGTGCCAGTCAGCTCAAGTTGAGACAACAAAGAGCTTTACTGGCTTTACAGCTGCTTCTACTACTGCACCTGCACAGGGAATCTAATTTGTAGCCCCACTCAATGCTGAGTACAGCATTCAGCCTATCCAACCAGGGAACCTAACCAGAGCACACAGGAAGCTGTATTGCCTACTCTACAGGCCTACACAGAGTGTCACTTGAACAGAGAGGACAGTCCCTGGCTTCCCCCTTACACAGAGCAAAACCAATGGCCTCAGCTGACCATGGAATTCAGTGCCCACTGTGGCCTGATTCATGTCCCCAGACAATGAGCTTTGCAGACCTTGGGTTGTATCCTGCTGACCTGCCAATGCAGGGAAGCTAATTCACAGCCCCATCTACTACTGAAAATAGTATCCAATCCCAGATATCTAGTAAGCCTGAACAAAGAATGCAGGAAAATGTAGAGCCCAGCCTAAACTTCTCTTGGGTAGAGATCCAGCCAGCAGTCTTATCCAACTATTCTCAGCCAGTGGCACAACCCCCTCATTCCCATCTTCAGACTCAAACTTTTGCCTCACCCCAAAACAGACCATAATAGCAGCCTCCACCTGCCCAAAGACATTACCAGGAGACACCCAGAAACCCAACTGAGCTGACTGGTGAAGAACTGTCTCTGCCAAAGCAAACCTGTAAAGTCTGGGAGAGGGGCCCAATTCCTCAAATGTACAGATACCAACATAAGGAATCAAGGATCACAAAAAATCAAGTAAATATGACAACACCAAAGGAAACTGATAAAGCTCCACTAACTGCTCCAAGAAATTGAGATCTATAAACTGTCAAAGAATTCAGAATAATTCTTTAAGAAAGTTTAGTGAATAAGAAAACACAGACAACCAAACAAAATTAGGAAAATGCATGAACAAAATGAGAAGTTTGAAAAGGGAAAAGCAACCATCAAAAAAAAAAGTCAAACAGAAATTTTAGAGTTGCAAAATAAATAACTGCAATGAAAAAGTCAGTAGAATTTCAAAAGTAGACTCAACCATGCAGAAGAATTACAACCTGGAGAACAGGATATTGAAAATTACCCAGAAGAGCAAAAAGAGAGAAAAAGAGTGAAGACAGCTATGGATTATAGGGCACAATGAAAAGAACCAATATTCACATCATGAAGATTCCAGACAGATAAGAGAAAGAGAAAGGTACAGAAAGTATATTTAAAGCAATAATGGCTGAAAACGTACCAAACCCAGGGAGAGAAATGCACATTTAGATCTATGAGGCCCAAAGAACCCCAAATAGGTTGAACCTGAATAAGACAATATTGAGACACATTATAGTTGAATTGTGAACAATCAAAGAAATGTAAATAGACTATAAAGATATAGTCATGAAAACAGTATGGTACTGGCATAAAAACAGACAGACCAATGGAGAAAAGGCAGTATTTTCAATAAATGGTACTGAGAAATGGAATATTCACATGTAAAAGAATGAAACTGAACCCATATCCTACCCATTGCAAAAATGAACTCAAATGAATTAAAGATTTAAATGTAAGATCTGAAACCATAAAATTCCTAGGAAAAAAAGTTAGAAATAAACCTCCTTAGTATGTTCCTTGGGAATGAATTTTTTAACATGATACTTCAGGCACAAACAACAAAATCAAAAATAAACAAACAAGACTACATCAAACTAAAAAGCTTCTTCACAGCAAAAGAAAGCACCAACAAAGTGAGAAGACAACCTACGGAATTGGAAAAAAGTATTTGTAAACCATATATCTGATAAGGCATTAATATTTAAAATATGCAAAGAACTCAAAAAGCCAAATAATCCAATTAAAAATGGGCAAAGTACCTCAACAGACATTTCTCCAAAGAAGAAGGCTAACAGGTACATGAAAAAAAATGTTCGACATCACACGTCATTAGGTAAATGCAGATTAAAACCACAATGAGCTATGACCTCATGCCTATTAGAATGGTCATCAACGAAAAGACTAGAGATAACAAATGCTAGTTTGTGGATGTAAAGAAAATGCAATCCTTGTGCACTGTTGGTGGGATTACAAATTGGTGCAGCCACTGTGGAAACTAGTAAGGAGGGTCCTCAAAAATGTAAAAGTCGAACAACCATATGATCCAGCGACTCCACTTCTGAGATTATATCCAAAGGAAATGAAAAACCTAACTTGAAAAGATATTGTACCCCCATGTTCATAGCAGCATTATTACAATAGCCAAGACATGGAAACAACCTCAGTAGCCACTGATGAATGAATATTCATCATAATAGAATATTATTCAGCCATAAAAAAAAATGGATGGACCTTGAAGACATTATGCTAAACAAAATAAATCAGAGAAAGACAAATACTGTATGATTTCACTTACATGTGGAATCTAAGAGCAAGCAAACAAACAAAAACAACAACAAAAAAACAAGCTCATAGAGGAAGAGATCAGACTTCTGGTTACCAGGGGTGGAGGGTTTGGGGAGAGGGAATTGAAGAAGGCGGTTGAAAGGCACGAACTAGTTAGAAGACAAATAAGTAAATGGGAACGAAACGCACAACTGCATGATACATAGGAAAATTAGGAGAGTAAATCTCAAGAGTTCTCATCACAAGGAGAAAATTTTTTCTTCTTTTCTTTTCATTGTATATGAGAAGATGGATATTAACTCAATCTATTGTGGTATCACTTCACAATATACACAAATCAAACCACAATGCTGTATACCTTAAACGGTGATGTACATCAATTACTTCTCAGTGAAACTGGAAAAAAAAGAGTTCCTCCAAAAAATGTGAAGGGTTTCTATTAATAAAAGCAGTAGTTCCCCCAAGATACCCTATTTTATGAGAATTTTATGAAGTTAATTAAGATTTTACTATTCATGTTCTTCTATTTTTATTAGAGATCCACATGAGCCAGAAGAATATTAAAGGAAGCCATCAGTGAGTGGAAAACAAACTAAAATATTTTATTCTTACCCATTACATTAAATTGAAGACATCATTACATTTGAAGCATTGCTTATAATAAGGATAAGGTTGATGTAATAAAATATGATTAATCAAGGCCTGATTTAATAACAAAAAGTGATAATCAGAAGAGTACACATAACAACATGCACAGTGATGTTTCTCTTCCAAAAACTTCCCCCAACTTTCTTTCAAGGTGTTACAACATATAATACTTATATTTTAGAGGTAATGCTTTCTGCTACTTACTATCTTCCATTGCAGCAATTAAGATCTTATAAAAAAGTTCTTTGTCTTTCTTTTCTTTTCTTTCCTTGACCAAAACTTTATTTTACTAGCTTATTTTGTAAACCCATAAGGTGAAAACAATCCAGTAATTTAATAATCCATCCAATCAAGTATGACTAAACTTATACCAGAAATTCATTAAGCCAGAAGTTTTCGTGCCCTCACTAAAATAGCATTCTAAAAATTGTCTGATTCTAAATTAATAATTGATTATGGTCCACATATGAATGTAAGGAACCGTTTTTGTTTCACCGTATCTTTGTTTCAATCATTATCCAGTACACTGAAGGACAACTAAACAAATGCTTATTACCATTCACAATCTGTACCTTTGACAAAGGACCTGTAGCTGTCACCAGCATAGTTTGCCCCACATTTTCCATAACACCTCTAAAGAAACTCTAGTGTTTGCACAGTTTGTGATTTCATTTAGGAAAGTCCTCATTTATCACAGCACAAGTAAGGACTTTCAGGTGTCTTCAAGTAACATGATGTTACATAGACAGTTCAGCAAAATCTTACACAGCAAAATCTTACGCAATGAAAGTTTTGCTGATCCAGCAGTGGCAGGATTAATTATACCAGAAGAGTAATAACTATAATGATCATTTATTGTCATGAATGGCCCAGGCTCTGTGCTACAACTTGGTGAAGTAGGCAGCATTATCCTCATTTTAGGGTATTACAGAAACTAAGAACTAAAATGACTTCACCAAGGTCCCATAATTATGAATCTACAGAACAAAGATATGAGCTCGGTTCTGTTGAGTCCTCAGTTCTTGGGCTTGCTTACCCATCACTTCACTGACATACGCCTATGTCCTTATCCTTAATAACTGTTTAAAGTTATTCTCAGGTAACTTGAATATTTTGAAACTTCCCCCAATGTCATGGACCCATGGATTTATATTTAATCAAGCAATGTGAGTTTTTTTTTTAAATGATGAAAACATATGGTAAATAATCCAATATTCACAGATGTGGAAACAGAACAGATAGCAAATAATCAGAGTTTTTTGAGTTGGAACTCAGTACTGGGGAGAAAATTCAGCTCTCACTTAGATTAGGCATTTTCTCCTCCTAATTATGATATACTTTCTAATGCAGAGTGGCCCAATGCTTTGATATTTTCAAAGCGTTTTATTAATATAAGCCTTTCAATGTCTTTGTAAAGATTCATTAACCCAATTTTACAAATGAGCAAACTGAGATTCAGATAGGCTGACTGCCACGGCCACATAGTATTATCATCATGTTCCAATTAACTCTTCCTAACTCAGTAACTTTTTTATTTTAATATAGGAGTGTTCAGTTGGTAACATATTAAATTTTTCTATTCTTTCCCAGCCTTAATGTCTCATAGATGTTAACTCTTTAATTTAGTCCATCAATTTCATGCCATTGATTTCAGTGATATATAACTACACCTAATATGTGCTCCAATAAAATATGTACTTGGTTTGTGATAACTGTTTTTAAAGTGAAAACTTAAAATAATACTGGAAATGTAGAATAATAGGATCAGCCGTGATGTAGTCACAGAGTAAGGCACTTTAAAGATACCTCAGGGGTCTAACTGAAGATAAATACTTCTTGACCAGGTCAGAAGTTTCTGGCCTTTGAGATAAACATCCCATTACAGTTGGAACCTCAAAGACAGACATATAAATTACTACACTAGCTTTTTTTTCCTTCTGTTTTCTTGAGAAAGCAGCTACCTCCTACAGCAAGCACTGAGGATTATTCTGTGAGGAAGCAGTGCACTATAATGTCAATAATAAGAGGTCAAGGTGCAATCCCAAATGTCCTTAGCTTTCTTTAGTTTGCCTTTGAGGATGCTGTATCTTTGAATTTATATGAACACATTTAAGCACATTTCTTGAGTTAACCAGTCTTACATCTCCATTGTATCTCTTATTCAAGTTTCTGGGATGTCCTCTGTATCGAATTGAGAGTTAGTAAACTTGTGTATTTGCTCCTTCTCTGGATCCAGTTCAATAAAGATCTGTCAAGATATTGCCTTTTGTAGTTTAATAACTATTACAATGAATTGCCAGATGCCTTTACTTATTCTGAAAGCAATTACCTGGCCTATTTAAAAAAACCACTTTCCAAATCTATTCCCATTAGACTTTCCACCAATCTATATGTTAATATTTAAAGTTCCTCATTAGTACAAAGTCATCTAACTTTTCATGCTCATGAATCTCCTCCAACATCTCCAGCTCAAGTTTAGCATTATGCGCATTCTTGTTGTTATTGTCACTGATTTTGTCATTGTTGTTGTCAAAAGGAGGACTTTGTTCTTTTGGAGAGGGTGCCCTAGTCTGTCTTATGTAAAATCTCTGAATCCTTCATACCTCACCATCTCAGCTATGCATTGACAGTAATGTTATTTTTTTTTCTATTTTTGCACCACGGAATGAGAAAAGTTCAGGAAAATGCCTCAGCTTACCTCCGAGTTACTTGAAACACATGGAAACCCAATGTTTAATATTCTGTTATCTTCATTTGTCCTTGGAAATGCTCAGTCATCTTTGGCAAAATCATTCTGTCTATGAACTAATGAGGGCCAAACCCTTGGATGTTAGTGGAAAATCTCAGTCTGCCTCTCTTGATAGTCACAGATTTATTGTACAGAACCCAACTGGTAATAATTTTGAGGACCTAGGTACATTTCCAGTTCCCTTCCAGCAAGCTCCTTAGATTTTCAAAGTAAAAGAAGAATATGTTCATTTATCTAGCTATCCAAAAATAGTCAATGCATGGCTTCCCAAAGACCATTCATTCAGTTGGTCTTTACACTGCTACCAGCATAAAAGTCCACCCCCAATTTTTGTGCATTTGTCTTCTGCCTGTGGACGAAAAGTTATAAACCATATAGACAAGGACTACATCTTCCTGCTGGTCTAGCACCTTACTAGTTCTTATTAGAACATTAGTATTGAGGTGGAAAGATGAGAGATATTGCAAATGATAAATGACTCCCACAAGATTTGTCTTAGTATTTATCATGGTTCATGTTTTATGGGTGAAGAAACACAGTAAGATCGTAGTGGTTGTTAAGACATGCAAATAAATATAATGAGTCACTGGAAGTTGGAAAATAAAAGTTATAAATACCACAGTTTTTACTAGATTATCCTCCTTGGTAGGGGCTGAGATGGGGAGAATTTGCAGGACATTACAATGTTTTAAGAAAGACTGACTGCTATAATATTTTTGAAAACACAATGATGTGCTTAAGAATTAAGTTAAACTAAGAATTTAGGCAAGCATTCCAAAGGATTAAATATGAGCAGTGCTGTTGTTAATCTAGAAACTGTAAAAGATAGATTACATGGTAGGATTCCCAAGGATTCTTTAAAGTTGAAAAGATATATTTTGGAAAAGAATTAGGTTAAATAATTTATAAGAAAATAAAGTGAAGAATCATACTAAACAAGTATCTTCTTTTGGCTAGGTACTTTATATATTCTCACTTAATTGTCAAAATAAATAAGAAAGACTAGTTCACTTTGTCCTCGAAAAAGCTCAGACTCAGGAAAGTAAAGTAACCAGCCCAAGGGTACATAGCTCACGCTCTTTCATCCACCTCACATCATTTCTATGAATAACCAATCTGCTCAAATATTCATGGAAGTTGAATTTAATGTTGGTATCTTTATAAAGTGAGTTAAGATTCAGTATTAACTCTGAATTTCAGCATTGGATCGTCAACCATAAATCAACCAATAACGCTATTGGACTGTCTATGTCTAATGTGGACAAATGATGGAGATATTGAAGATTCTGAAGGAAAATAATATCTTATTCCTGAGATGGATGGCATCTCTTTCAGATGTGCATAAATCTATGGAAAAATATATACACCTACAGAATTATGGATACACCCAGAATCATTTTGTAAGCCAAAAATCAGAAGGAAGTGACTGGTGATAAATGTTGGAGTGACCCGAGTTAAAGTAGTCCAGATATGTTTATGTCTAGGAATCAAATTTTATAAATTTAAACGTGATATAGGTGCTCACTATGTGCCAGACATAAGTGACCATCATTAATCCTCATACCAACCTTGTAAAGTAGGTGCTAATACTATCTCGGTTTTACCAGTGGCGAAACTAAAGCAGAAAAAAAGAGTCCAGCATCTTGGTCAGGTTTCCAGAGCTGGTAAGTGGCAGAGCTGGGATTTAAACTGAGGCAGTACCAAAGTTGCTGCTCTTACGTTCACCTTATACCTTCAATGTCAGTATGCCATGTAAGTAAGCAGTCTATATTTATCTTAGGACATAAAGATTAGGATTCCCTAACCCTTACTATAAATTTTACATGTGAACATACTTCACCATTGTTCTTAGAAGAACACATTCATTAATTTATTCAACATATTTACTGAATACCTACAATGTGGCATACACTCCTCATGTGGGGGGACAGAACAGTGAACAGGACACACAAGGGCCCTGCTCTGTTACACTCACAGTACCAGGCACTCAATACATGTTAACAGTGTAGTACAATGCATTTTAATTTCAAAAATAATGTATGTTTTCATTGGCTTGGATACATTACCTACATCACTTTCCTTAATCCAAGTTACCCTTATAATCTATGTTCCCAAAATTTCTATTAAGTAGAAAGGTTTGGGGGATTCCTACTTAGAGGAGTAGTTAAAACACTCCTACAGTCTTAAAATGATTCTCTGAATGGGGCATTAAATCATGTACCTTTGTAGTAGTTATATTTTCATAAAAAGATATGCCACTCTTGTCCACTTAAGGAACCATTCCCTCCCACTGTTCCAAACTGCTTATTATACATGTTGTTCAGTGTCTTTTACCCAGTAAGTAGCTATTAAAGGATGTTTAATAACATGTGGAGAATAAGGTATCCTACATTAAAGAAATTCACGCTGCCATTACTTCCCCAAAATACCAATCATTTGCCAAATTTAAATGGCCTTAGTAGCCTACCAATGTTGCTTTTTCCTATTACAAAGACCCACCTCTAAAAATCATCAAGTACAACCCATTAAAATGAATGAATATTCTAGAAATCTGCTAGGGTAATCTACATTTTAATGAGACGGAAAGGGCTCTAGGAATATTTCCATTCCCTTGTCTCTTACATATGTTTCCTTACCTGCCCTCTAGAGTGGAGGATGTGAGCAGTGTCAGGCTCCGCTAAGATCCTCCCCCACCTCCACCCCCACCCCCAAGTTTGCTGCCTAAGCTTGCACGCAGGGACCCACATGGCATCACGGAATGGGCTCTTTACATATATGCAGTGCCATAGCTACTTACAGAGCTATGCACACGCGTGTATGCCCATGTATGGGTGTGCTTCGTACGCCTGTGATGGGACCCGCGTTGGTCTCCCTCTCCTTTCCACCTGACCGGTGGGGAATCCCAGCAGTTCCCCGGAACTCAGGGAATAGTGAGATGAGGTAAATAGCTCTTTTCCCTTCCCTGGTGGCAGGAACCGCTAGGTGCCAGGAATCTGCAATGCCTCTTCTCACAAGCAGCTAATAAACGGAGACTGGGAAGATGAGCAAGTGGAGAATACATGAACGAGGAAAGGGCCATTGTACGAAAGATGATGCTTCGGGAGCTACCGAACTATGATTGTGTTTCTACATTACAAAGCCCTAGGAAGCTAGAGGGGAGGCAGAGAAACTCCGAATCTAAAATGCTCTGAGATCATTTTTCTAATTGTGCCTAGAAACCACCGCTTGGCGTGTGTCCTGCGCGGGGTTAAAGAATCCAAGCGAGCGCCGGCTGAAACTCGCCGCGCGGCATCCGGCACTTTGAGCTTCGGTGGCGTTTGCGCTCCGAAGACGCGTCCACGCACCATTTTCCCAGGCGTTGTGCGGGTTTCTTAAACAGCCCAGCTGCTGCCTCAGAAAGGAGTTTCTAGAAGCTCCTTCTCTACTGCCTCCCCTCCCCCATCTTTTTTTTTTTTTTTTTTTTTTTTTTTTTTTTGGTTTTTACCCCCGCGAGGAGCTTCTCCGGCTCCACTGCGTCCGCCCTCCGAGGGGTACAGGTGCCGCTGTCCCTACTTCTGCCGCTCCGTCCACTGACGCCGCCTCCTCCGGGCGGGCCTGGGGGCTTCACCCGGCGCTGCTGCATCGCGAACGGTCTCTCGCTGGGCGCTGCGGCCGCTGCCCGGCGCCCGGGACTCCCCGCCCTCCCGCGCGACCCCGCGCCCGGGCGGGCGGCGCTTGCGGCAGGCGGGGGGCGGGGAGGGGAGAGGGGGCTCGTCTGGGGGTAGCCGCCTCCTCTGCAGCCTGCTGGCGCCTCGAAACCCGGACCTGCCTCCGCCTCTTCCTCCAGCGACTCCATCCCTCCTCCCGCGCCTCGTCCTCCCGCCGCCCCCGCCGCCGCGCCCCCGGTGGCTGCCTCGGCGGACCCGGGAGGGGGCCCGCCGCGTCCGCCGCCCGCTCGGCTCGGCCCGGCCCGGGAGGCGTGCATGCCCCTGCTGCCCGCGGCGCTCACCAGCAGCATGCTCTATTTCCAGATGGTGATCATGGCAGGGACGGTGATGCTGGCGTACTACTTCGAGTACACCGACACGTTCACCGTGAACGTGCAGGGCTTCTTCTGCCACGACAGCGCCTACCGCAAGCCCTACCCGGGCCCGGAGGACAGCAGCGCCGTGCCCCCCGTGCTCCTCTACTCGCTGGCCGCCGGGGTCCCCGTGCTCGTGGTAAGCCCTGGGGGGCCCGCCCTGGCGTCGGACTCCCTTCTGTCGCCCCTCACCTTCGGGGTGGAGGCCCCGCTGAGGGTCGGGGCGCGGCAGCTTTGCCTTCTAAGTTCCTCCAAGTTGTGGGCAGCCCCTTCCCCAGAGGACATTCTTCTAGGGCGCGTCAGGGGTGGGTGCGAAGGAATCCCGCACCTCTCCCCACATGCCACCCCCGCACCCCCTGCTGCGGCTGCAGTATTGGGTGGCGGGGAGGAGGATGAGAGGGAAGGGGGCCGTGGGAGGTGATGGGTGGGAGGTCGGAGCTGGGGAGGAGGTGAGCCCTCGGGATGAATTTCTACTTTCTCCACTCAGTGGCCTTGCTCCGCTGGCCGCCTGCTCCGAGATTGCCCCTGGAAGATGAGCAGCGGCGGGCCGGCGGGGAGGAGAGGGCATCAGTTGCTGGGGTGTGGAGGGGACTCCTGCTTCCTGAGTCTGGGCGCGTATTCCCGTTTTACCACCGCCTTCCCTTTCACATGAAAGTGCCAGTGGGACTAAGCTGACCAGGGAACAAATAGCTAAAAAAGAATGTTGAAAACTGCTAAGTGGAACGGTCCAGCAGCAGTGCTTGCTGAAAAGCAGGAGCTGTGTCCAAATTACAAGATTCATTTAAAGGCTGCTCCAGTCTAGTCTCTGGGCATCTTAAGTCCTTATCTCTGATAGCTTTGCTTAGAATGCCTTGGAGGTTTTGGGACCCTGTGTGTGTGTGTGTGTGTGTGTGTGTGTGTGTGTGTGTGTGTATAAGGACATACACGCATATACACACACGTATAATTATTAGAAGGATTACCACATAATAATTTACATATGTGAATATGGTGCAAAGTTATTGGTAGAACTGGTGGTGTTTCTTAAAGAAAACATTATGGTTCCTCTGTTATTGTCAAAGTATTGGAGGTTTCCTTCCAGTGGTACCGCTTCTCTCTCTCTCTCTTTCAACTCTCAATAGATAGCAAACAGGAAATTGGAAAATGAAGAGGACAGGGAAGAGGAAGTTTTATTTTAGTGGCTGAATGTGTACATTTTAACAATGAATGTTGAGAACATCGATGATATATCCTGGGTTTGGATATTCATGTTTGCTTTGATTTTAGGGGAAATGATTTAATATTTTTTCCAAATAATGGGAAGTTCCTAACACACATAATGGAATCCCACCAAGGAACTTCTTGATAACTTCAAAGTAACTTCGTTTATCACAGGTACCATGATAGTTGACTTGCACCAGAAAACGTTTTGTTTTGTTTTAGTGTTGTAATTTTCTAGAAATCCAGCTTCATGTTTGTGTTCTCTTCCATTTGAAAAACTGAAAAAAGAAAGAAAATGTAGTCGTTGGAGGGATTCTTTCTGCTTTCTGCAGATGTTGGGTTTTCAGGCACATGTTTTCTGGGTGACTAAATAGCTCAGGGTTTTTTGTTTTTGTTTTTGTTTTTTTAAGAAAAAAGCCTGTCACTTTTAGGTCACTTGTTTGGTTGCAACCATAATCAATAATGTCTGTAACGCTTCCCTTGGTAATTACTGTTCTGTGTCTTATTTAAATGAGATAGCACTCTTCAGATCCTGACCACCCATCCTTGGTGGCAAGTGTCAGTTAGAGACAAGAACATATTGGCCCAAAGATGTTGATTATTTCCTACTAGGAGGAGAAAGGGAATTAGTCATTACTGAGTGCCTACTTTGGACTAATAGCATTTAGTCCTCAGTGCATTCCTCTCCAAATAACATTTGAGGACGCTGAGGATCAGATAATAAAATGGAAGGAGCTGAAAATAAAAATGGGAGGTGTGGTGTTTTTATGCCCATGGGACTGGCACCAAATGCCATGGTACTTCTACTGCTTCCAGAGAGCATGTTCTCAGAAAGAGGATGAGAGGGCTGATGCGGCAGGCATGGAGAATAAAAATTGAGAGGTTTTAAAAGGGAGGATCTCACTTGATTCCCATCATATTTTGACGTTCAGTCCTTTAGTTGCAAGAGAAAGAATTTGGGGGGGTCAGTCTGAAGGGAAGGAAGTGTTGGCTTTTAGAGGCTACCTTCGCTGCTGGCCCTTATTTTCCCTTCTGCTTTTCCAAGCAGTACGTTCTCATAGTAATGGTAGCCCTGCCTTTCCATTCCTCTTGAGAATACTGGCTTGGCACAGTCACTCTACGTGGAAATGATGTTATCAGTAATAATACTAGTAATGCTCATGATTTGTCGCGTTATATACCTTATACCCATTTAATATTTGCATTATCTATGAAAGCAATTATTATTCTTGTCACCTAACATTTGCAAAAACTGAGGCTTAGAAAGGTAAACTAATTGCCCAAGGACCAGGGCTAAAAATGTCATACTCAGAATTGTAACCCTACTTTGTTGAACTCCCCAGCTGGAGTCTTTTCTATTATAATATACAAAGTCAGCTTGCTCATAAGTCATGCTTCTGAATAAATGCCTCAAACAGTCTCTGTCTCCATCTCTTACATTTCTTGGACTGTAGTGATGAAGCTTCTTCATATTGTATATTTTTTTACCCTTCAAACATCATTTTTAATTCTTTAGATTAATTTGAAAAGTAGCTCTCCTCACTACCACAATCAGTGGCTTTGTTTCACACTTGCTAAATTCATTTATCTAAAAATCAAAAGCAATATGTATTTTCAGTTTTATCATTTTTATGTAGTATTGTTTTGGGGCCCAGGTTTGGAATCTAACAAATTTGGATTTAGATTCAAAGTGCTTCCTGTTGCTGTGTTAACTGTTGGGAACCCTACTTGCTGTGTAACCTTGAACAACTTTGTTTAATCTTGTTAAGCCTCAACTTCCTAAGTCTCAGGATTGTGCATATTAAATTAGATGTAATACATGAATGTCATCCTTTGGCCCATAGTGGATACTTCATAAGAGATAAGAGATCAGTAAATCATCAGCATTATTAATGAAGTGATAATTCAGTAAATGTTTATTGAATTCCTGTGTTTCAAGACAGAGTAGAGGTTATAAAGAGAACTTCAAAAATAAACCAAACTCCTAAGGAGTTTACAGCCTAATTTGGGAAATCAAGTAAATATGCCAAGGTCATAGTATAAATCACCATAATAGAAGTGTGTACACACACACACACACACACACACGCACACACACGTACACACGCCACAAAGACTTCCGGTGGTTCAGAAGAAGATAAGATCATTTTTATTTGGAGGGGTGGGGAAAGGCTTCATGAAGAAAGTGGTGGCATTTGAGATGTGACTTGAAGAAGAGTCTGGAGTGGAGTTTGAGTTGGGACATCACAGAAGCAGCTACCTGGACAGCCACTTGGTAGCAGAAAATGCAGGCTGTACTCTTGAAGCAGCAGTTGGTTTGTCTTGTTTCTCAGAGTGTTGTGTGGGGAACACAGAGGTTATATGGCTGAAGAGGAAGACTAGGGTCTCATTAGTGAGTCCTGGAATGGCAGGCTGAAAGTTTTTCTCAATCTGTTGGGAATGGACTAGGGACATTGTCTGATGGGTGGTGTTTTAAGACATTTTGGGGACAGTAAAAACACCAAAAAAGAATTTTGAACTCTTATCCTACAAGCCTATTTTGTGTTGTGAGATATTAGTTTAATTGTGTTTTCAGAAAATGCCTATAATTTGGGCTCATTTACAAAGACATATTGTATAAGCTCTTTGAAAATGTCCTGTTCAGTTTGATCTGTGTAGCATTTGCTAAAGCACCACATATGGAATTTATAGATACAAATTTAATTAGTGATCTTTGATTTTTTTCATTGATTGAAAGAACTGGTGGTGACAATGGTTTCTGCTCCCCAAATTTGGATACAGTGGCCATGAGCAGCTATTTATTGCTCCTTAGATCATTAAGCAACACAGGTGATTTGAAGGAGACCAAAGCTAGAGCGTTCTTCATAGAGCCAGAACCAAGGCAGAGAAAATCCAGCAGAGAGCAGGGTGGGTTTGAGGGTTAGGGAGTATCTCTGATTCCTATATCTGCATTCTCAGGAAACTCCCTTTGGACTCTGAGGTTCCGAGGGATATAGCTACTGCTGCTATCCCAAGGGTATTGCATCACTAAATGTGGCCGAGATACATGATGACAGAAAGGCATTCTGTATCCAGGGCTCCATCTTGTTAGATCAGAGTGCCTAAAGCTTTCCCATAGACCTCTTCTCCTGTGAACCTTACCTTGAGTGCTCGCTCCTATTTCTACTCCTAGAACTCATGCCTGTGGCCTGGTGCAGGAGCAGCATGGATATGGATGTCAGACAAGTCTAGATTCTTATCTGCATTTCTCTCACTTACTATATGTGTGACCTTGGGCAAAATTTTCTTATTCATAAACTGGAGATAAAAATGCCTACCTCTTGGAAGGCAGTGCATGTAAAGGTTAAGATCACAGACTCTGGAGTCAGACTGTTTGGGTTTGAAGCCCAGATCTGCCACTTTCCTACTGTGTGAACCTGAGCCAGTCTTTCTAGGCTTCAGTTTCTTCCACTGTAAAATGGAGATAATATGAGTATTGGCCTCATAGGATTATTAAGAGTATGAAATGGGTTAACATATATGTCAGAGTAGTGCCCAGCTAAATACGTGTCACCTACCATTAGTCCTCTCCAGGTTGTGATGATTAATCAAGATAATCTAAGGCACCTAGCAAAATACATTTGTTAGTGGATTCCAGGGCTGATGAAATATTAGACGTGGACAGAGGCCACCTAGCTCAGTCCACTCACCCACAAAAATTGGGGTGTCTGAATTGCAAGAATAGCAAAAATCAGAACTCTGTTATTGACCTCAAGTAATGATTCCTACCTTTGATGACTCCTCTATTTTTTCAAGTAAGCTGACACTAGCTAATATCTCCTATGCACCAGAAACTGTGCTAGATACGTTTAATGCTCACTATTGTAGTACTTTCTTTAAACACAAACACTGTCATTAAATCCACTTAAAAATGAGAAATAGGATGTTTAGTGGGATTATGTATCAGACCTGTGTTAAGTTATTTAAATCCATTCATTAATTTTACCTTCAGCTTATGAAGGATAGTGAAAAGGTTGGAGTGCCAACCAGGAGTCCCACGGTGACAGTGCCAGAATCATGGAAGCCCGTGCCTCTAGTTCTTTACCTTAACACGTTAAACAAATCATTAAAGATTTTTGAGTCATAGTGATTCAATACTAGAAGAGTCAACATTTTCTCAAATCATTTATCCTCAATTTCAGCTTTTCTGGTTTGATCAGAAGCTTTGTGTTCCAGTGTAGATAATGGTTTCAATGTGTGGTGTAGGAGATTGTTTTGTTTCCTGTGAAGCTTGAAATGTTGTGGAGAGGTGGGTGGTGGCAGAAGGGATTCAGAGATATTTCTGTTATTCTGATCTGAAGCCATCTTTCTTATCTGTGTAGCATGCACTGACACAGTGCTGCAGGCATCTGCATTTAGGTGAAACCACCCTCCAGTTCTAGACCTGGCGTATGGAGGGCTGAGGCGGCCTTATTTCTGAGGAATGTTTTTTTAAAATGGGACCTACCACTAGATTTGGGGTGCAGTGAACACAGTGAAATTGTGTATAAATACTATGTATACACATATGCACATTGTATACAAACACACACACACGTTTTCCTAGTAAGAGGCTCCATAGCTTTATCAGATTATCAGAGATATCCAAGATTCCCTGAAAGGTGGATCCACACTTTGAGGGTTTATGAATCTGGTTAAACTCCTCCTTATATCTCTTAGGACCTTGCTTCACTTAGATATTCTCATTCATATTCATTCATTCATATTTTCCCTCCCTCCCTGTATTCCTTTTTGTCTCCCTTTTTCCACAGATCTCCTCCACTTTGCATACCGATGAAGAGATGGTGATGCTGAGGGAAAGGCTGAAGCTGGTCTGAAAACCGGCTAGTTTTCCTCTGCTTCTCCTTCTCCTCTCTCTTCCCCTTTTCCTTCTGCCTCTCTTCCTCCCCATCCCTGTCTCCCTTTTTCTCTTCCTGTCTTCTTTGCCCCGCCTATGCCTATCACTTGGTAATCCTGTGGCTTTTCTGAGCCAGTTACCTTATCTGAAAAATGTTGACTCATTTCTTCCTACCAGCTGTTGTGAGTATCAAATAGGTGAGAATACACTTTGGAGACAATATGAGGAAAACATAATGTGAGTGGATTACATGAGTTACATACCCAGTTTGTCACTGGGGATGATTACAAAACAAATATTTCCAGGGAGCAATATGGATACCATCTATTAAGTTGGCATTGTATCATATTAATTTTTAAACTTGCATCATCCCAAAAAGACATTATTTAGAAAAGTTTTAAATGGTGATAACGCACCTACTATGTACTATGTATAATGCTCTTGCTTGAACTTGTATAATGAGTAAGGCATATTACTGACCTTCAAGAGTTCAGATATTATGCGTGAAGTTACAGCTTCAAGCCTTCGTTTTCTTGTCTGTGAAATTGAAGTAATGATACTTAACATGATACCTTATAAGAATTAAATATAAGCATTCAATAACTGATAGCTGCTCTTTTAGCATAAATGCTAATAGTATTTATTGATAGTGCACAGCAAAATGACATCATACTCAAATCATTTCTTTTGAATGAATGAGATAAACCATTTACTTTTCACTTTAACACTTTCATAAAGTATATGCATTAACACATCTAGGGAGCTTAGGCAATTTACTCCAGCTGGTAAATGACACATCCAGGATCTGAATCTATTACTTTAAGTCCGGTGCTCTGTTGACAACATGCAGTTTTCCACTAATTTGATTCACAACATAAAATGGCGGCATTCCCAGAAGGCAGGGGTGAGTTAAAACATATAGATTATATATCAATGTGCTGTTTACAGTATCCATATGTTTGTTAATGTACAACCAGATATGAAAAGGGGATGTTCAAAAACATGTTCAAAGACAAAACTTCACTGGCTTTTAGAATCAATGGAGTGACCAGTAGAACAGCTCAACATTCCCATTCATGCAAGAGACAAGTTCTGATCTCAGAGATCTTAACCTATAGTTAGGAGGATCCTTTTAACAGACTTTGGAAAATCATAAAGAATATCCTTTAGATGGAAGATATTTTAAAATATGTGAAACGGAGTTATATTTTCAGTACTATTGAAACTATTTCTCAGAATGCCAGTTGTCACTCAGCAGGCTGGTTATGTTTTTAGTCCTATTATGACAGATATAGTTTGAAAATCTGTCAGTAAAACCACCATTTTGTTGTTGTTGTTGTTGTTGTTGTTGTTGTTATTGTTATTGCTGTGAAAAACAGAGTCCTAAAGATTTTTTCCCATCCAGGTGCATTTAAAATTCTAAAGGCAGTGTTTTGGTGGACATTTCTCAATGAGACAACATGTGTGAGTGAATGTGTGTGTGTGTGTATGTGTAGTGAATATATATAAGAAATTCCAAGCTTATTACACACACACACACACACACACACACACACACACACACGGTCTGTAATAAACTTGGAATTTCTTACATGGATTAATTTTTATCTCCCTTGCTTCTAACCTATATAATGCTCCCACATCCATTCCCCCCTAAAAAAAAAACAAAAACAAAAACAAAAAACAAACTTTATGGAACATTCTGCAATATCTGTTCGGACCTAGCACTGCCTCTTCTGAGCAAATCTCTTGGACACCCACAGATAAAATAGGTGCATTCTCCTCTATGGTTCCTTAGCTTCTTTAACAAATTATAATATTAAAATAACCTAATATTTTTCTTTATATTGCATTATTTTTATTTATGTTTCCATCACTAGCCTTGAACATCTCAAAGTCAGGGTATTATAATCTGACTCAAGCTAATTTGATCCTACCCAATCTCTTTGGTTATTTTTGGTAGATAAGGTATCCAGGCACCAACTGAGGTTTACAATGATGAGGTTATAATGACCAAATTCTGCTGAGCACGTAGTTACATAACCATTCATTAAAATAGGCAAAGTAGTCCATATGCCCTGTCCTGTAAGTTTAGTGAACTGGCAGCTTTTTATCCTTTGAGGTGTTTTAAGTGTATGAAACCCTGTATGAAAGGTTCAGCACAGACAAGGTGGAATTCTGTGCCCTGTCATGACATGCTTCATGCAGAAATCTTCCTAAACCAATGGCTGGACTCTAGATGCACTGAGAATAAGCCATTGGGATATAGGTTATAGGCCTCACTGGAGGCCTATAGTTTGTTCATTCAAGATTGGGGAACTATTTTAGTCAATCCACATAGCTTGAAAATATTCAGTTTCATCAGTAAAGAGTCTATTTTTAGCATTCATTATGTTAATTAAAAGTAATTGCTTTCATCAATAAAAAATCATTTTTATATCCATAATGTTAATTAAATCAGTTATTAATTAACATACAGATAGCAAAAAGACTTGTAGCAGCCTCTTTGGATTGGGACTTTTCTGGTAAAATGCTGATGACTTCCCAGGACTTCCTTCCTCCCTATCTTCCTCATTCCTTCTTTCCCTGAACAAATATTTGGTGGCCACCTTCCGTGTATAGTATACCTTGAAAATAAGGCTAAAAGAGCTTACTTGACTTGGCTGCAAATCCCAGAACCAGGATTAAATTTCATCTCTCCCTTCTTCAAATCTTTCAAAGCAGTATCATGAAATAAAAGACTTATGAAATCATAGGTCAGTTAAATACAAATGTAGTCCTGACATATCTACGTAATACCAAAATAGCTTGTGGCATTTCCTCTCTAAGAGAAGCAGGATTTGTGTTGATATAACCAGAACCTCTATTCTGAGTAAATTGTGTATTGTGTTTCTCATGTGATGATCCCCCCTTTTTAAAGAGTGCTTTAAACCATGCCAGCAAAAACTGTACTTTTCTATCAAGACTTTTTATTGAGATTTCAGAGTTAGCATTTTCTCACACTGGGGTGCACAGAAGCACTTTTCACACTGAGAAGCATCTTATATTTCCAGAGATCTCATCAAAGCAGAATGCCAAGTTTTCACAGACACCAAAATTGAGCAGTCTTGGATAGAGATAGTGCACCTGGAGCCTCATCTTGTAATTTAAAATGAAGTCCTGACATTTCCAATTAAAAAACAAAACAATATCTTTGGGTTGGTGACAATGACCTCTTCCTTCACAAGTGCCTTTACAGTGTTGGGTTCGCTCAGTTACTAAACTGAATGAAGAGACTTAGTCAAAACTACGTGACAACCCTTTTGGTCTTTCACAAAGAGACCTTTGTTTCTTCTTCTTTCTGGCTCCTAATCACATGATGATTTGGGGTCCCCTTTTTATTTCTCCTGGGGCTAAGTCTAGAATACAGATACAGGAATCCAGTAGACACTTTATTCAAGCCACACTATCAGGTTCTTTCTGCCATTCTATTTTTGGAAAAGATTTGTGAATCCAGTGTTAGGAGATGCTTCTTTGTAGCTGGAATATTTTAGTCATGAAAACCGCCTTAGAGATCATGTAGTTTGATCTCTTAATTTTCAAATGAATGGCCAGATAAATTAAGTGACTTGCCCTAGGCCATGCAACTAATGAGGAATTACACAAATAGCTGTCATATTGGTATATATCAGGCATTGCTGTAAGTACTTTACATGTATTAACTAATTTAATCCTCACATCATTGGAGATAGACACTCTTGTTATCTCAGTTTGCAGATGAGGACACTGAGGCACAAAAAGATTAAGCAACTAAGCCTGTGACCCCCCAGTAAGGAACTGGCATAACTCAGCAGAATGGCAGATATGTGTTTTTAACATAGGGATGGTCCTTGTCCCCTTACCTTTTTTTTTTTTTTTTTGCCATCTCTTGGTGGGGGGGGGGGCTGAGTCCATCTGCAAGTAATCGCTCTGCAGAGCAGTATCAGTTGGGAGAGAGAAATTAAGGGTATGTGATTATTACAGTAGTTTTCTCCTTGTGGCTTTAAACTGTTGACTGAAAAGATTTCACTGAATATTATAGTTACAGTTGACGAAGTCTGCGATAGTGAAGAGGTGTTGTAACAGATAAGGAAAAGAGTGCTTAGTTCTCAAATCATTTGGTTCTATGATGTCTTCTTTTGTGCTCCTAACATCAAATCTTTTCAGACAAAAAGTAAAACTACATTTGAAGCCTGCTACAAGTAGATGTAACAGAAAACTACCCATTTTTGAGAGCTTGTTTGGAGGTTCTAGCAGGGGAGTGCAGCTACTCATATACCCTTGACTGAAGGAGGGTCCTCCTCTATCGGGGAAGGTTGTCCTCTTCGACTGAGTGAGCTTCTAGAGGGACACACGTGGAGCAGTGAGGGAGGAAGGGGACACCCACCTAGCCAACCAGATCAGCTGAATCAACCCTGGCGATCAATGGGGTGACAGATGTCGCAGCCAGATCGCCCTCACATCCGAAACCTACACGTTTTTGATGCACAGATTCCAAATTCTTATTGTGTGATTTTAACATAACACAATATAATGTAATTATAACACTAAATGTAATTAACATATAGCTTATCTACTGCACTCAAGGCAGAGTCATTACGTTAAGTTAGGCAACTAGTTAGAGGCATGGAAGAAGTACTCAGTGATGTGTGTGTGTACGTATGTATGTATATACATTTATTTTAAAAAATTAAGTATGTATATTTCAAGGAAGAACATAGACTTTATATATTTATATATTTTGAAGTCCTTTTTCTTTGAAGGGACTTAGAAATACTCCTAAAACGATTGTAGAAATTTTGGGTCCGATCCTGTACTGCCATTTTCTGCGAAACAGCAGTGACTTAAGAAATCAGTTCTCTGCTGTGCTTTATGATATTTTCCCTGCTCTTCATTCCCATTTGCTTAAATACTTCCCAGCCTTTACTTTGGGTGACTCAAATCCCACTTTTTTCATGACTCTTCCTTTGATGCCTTCTTATCAACAGGGATCTACCTTTCTTTTAAAATCCTTTTTGAATAATAGTCTGTCCTCTTACATCCTCCCATAAAAGTGTAGTTGCAGGTGTGGGATGGGGCGCTGCAGAGAAAGCAAAATGAAATAAAAGGAACAGTAGCAATAATGAATGTATTCCTGTTTGGAAAGAGTGAATGCTATTGGTAGGATTGGTAATAAATTTTGTGTATGCAGGTTTTATGATGATCTGAAATTAAAATGAATGAAAGAAGAAAGAAAGAGAAAGAAAAAAAGAAAGAAAGAGAAAAAGAAAAGAAAGAAGGAAGGAAAGAAAAGAGAGAGAGAAAGAGGGAAGAAGGGAGGGAGGGAGACTCACTGGCCTGACAGGCTGTGGCCTTTGCTCCTAACTTTGCTGCTTACTGACCTTGAGACCTTGAGAAACTCAAGTAGCTCTCCAACCTCTGTATCATTAGATATCTGGTGTGGAAGGGTTTGAACTCCACCTGGGGCAGGAGACCGACTGACTCATGGCTCCTCAGATAGCCTTTTATGTGTATGAAACAAGTGTCACTAGAACACTTTACCTTACAATGTAATAAAGTCTGTTTCTCTGAGTTGTCTGCTCACAGGCGTCTTAACATTTGAAGCCATATAGAAAAACCTAGATGTTCTCCCAATGTTATGGGAGATGTATGTATGTATGTATGTATGTATGTATGTATGTATGTATGATGTTATTTTTCACTTTTTTTGACTCTTGTTTTTTTGAGACTTACGAGTTTTCGTCTTCATATGGCATTGATTTGAGTCCATTTTGCCATTCTGGCTCTCACATTTGACCTCACTGGAGATGTGTTATTTTTAAGGCATGGCACCGTACCTGAATGATGAATTTCAGGTGTACTTTCACCCCTGGCAAATACACCAGAAGTTCTGCATAGTGTTTTCTTTAATGCATTAGCCTTGGGGTCAGTATAAAGTCTCCTTGTAGTCAATCATCTCATCTGTAAAGGGAGTAAGTTAAACTTTTCTTCAAGTAGACAAAAACACTGCATGATGATGTACACTGTCTCCCTCCCATGACCACAGCAGACATTGTTAAAGTTTATGGCATTTTCTTTCCAGTTGAGACTGACCTGGGTTTCAGTCCTTGAAGTAGAATTCCAGGCAACATCTTCTAATTGGATTTGCTGTCGTGCAATCAGAAGATTACTAAAATGCTTCCAATTGTATGTAGCATACACAATGTAGTGTACTACATAGGTATGTATTATAATTATACATACATATTTTGGCCATCAAAAAATTATAAATTCCTACAGATCTGCAAATACGTCTTGTATATTTTTGCCTCTTGCTCATCACATAGTGCCTAACATAATGCCTTTCAAATGGTAGATATAAGGAATTAGTAATGTATTTTAAGAGAACAGAATTGGAGAAGCAGGAATTAAAATTATTTGCAGTAACCATTCACAGATAGTTAGGCTATAAAGTTGAAATTATTTCTCTAAAACCCAAGTCTTAGTATTTTAATTTACTTACCAGTCATCTCTGATTTCAGATATTTTCCCCATGTACACTCATTTTTAAAAATTTAATCAAAGTTATATAAAATATAGTCCAAAATATTTAATTCAAACGAAGAATATATCAAACACTTATTATTTTGTTTTAAAAATCTTTAACGTCATTGTATTTTGCTTCTGTAACCACCATTTCAGTCTTTCATTGTCCATAGCACATACTTGTATAACTTTAAATTGTCACTATGTAAGCATTTATGTAGTATATGTTCTTTCTTCAGCAGGTGTGACACATTCTATATTTCATTATGTTCCCCCTTCCTGCCTTTTTTTAAGAATGAATTGGTGGATTTAAAGAGGACATCATCTTCCATTCTGTTTTGTAAATCAACGACCAATACATTTTACATAGGAAATTTGTCTATATGGTAAATTATGAAACTATTTTTGATATTCTCGTGTAGGATTCAGCTAGCTGGCAGAGTTTCTAAGTGAGATAAGTCATGATTTTATTGTCACTTAGATCTCTGAATCATACTCTGTACATTTTCATTAGTAATCATAAATTGAGTTGAAAGATTTGACTCAATACATGGAACTATTTTTGAGAAGAGTTTCTTTCCTTAGAGAGTGATAAAAATTAGTGGTACTTTAGAACATGACATTAATGAGTAAAGAACGATTTAATGCTGCTTGGGCAGGCAAATCACTTACAACTTCAATTAACTTCAGAAGGAAGCGGGAAAATGAAATTAGGATTTTATTGTTTATGGATACTTTTCGTTGAAATTTGGGATTTTCCAATTAGCCAATGGGTGCAAATGACATAGCCTGCAAGCAATCACATTAAAGCACAATGACCTGGCATTCAGTAATTCATTCCTTCATTTATCCATTAAAAAAACATTTACTGAGTTCTCCCTGGACAAGGCTTTGTGTATGTAATGGGCGCTACGTATTCAAAGATGGCGGAAAGGATCCCTGTCCTCAAAGAAATCAAAGTTCAATGTCAGTGAAGAGTGAAAGTATACTAATCCTAAAAGCTGGCAGTGAGCCTGGTGGTGGAAGACAGAAGGAAGGATGAGAGACATCTGAGAGGAAGTGACGGTTAGCTAGTCAGGGAAGTGAGAGAAAGGCAAGAGCATACATATACAAAGTCATTTAGACTGGAGAAACCTTCCCAGGTTGAAGGAACTCCAAGAATGTCTGGAATGGAAAGGTGTGTAGTGCAGAAGTAATTAGGTTCTTAACATAAGGATGCTTAGTAGAAAATACATTACAATAATTCTCAGAGACTCCCTTACCAGCCTGAAGAGGTAAACCTTTGACACACATTCTAACTCTAAGCCTCACTTTTGCTACCTGCAAAATGAGACATCTAAATCTGCCTGTCTTACAAATAATTCTACTTCTGTGACTGATTTTAATTTAGGATAAAACATTAGACTATTGTTTTAGAGTTTTAAGGAATCTAGGGAAATATTCCTCACATCAATCTTGGCTATCAAGTGTGTTCCAGAGGGCTTATGTTTCCCTACTTTAAAATAAAAATACTGCCGTGAAATAAATTAAAAAAAATTTTTTTAATGTGTATTTATTTTTGAAGGAGAGAGAGACAGAGTGTGAGTAGGGGAGGGGCAGAGAGAGAGAAACACACAGAATCTGAAGGAGGCTCCAGGCTCTGAGCTGTCAGCACAGAGCCTGACTTAGGGCTTGAACCCACAAACTGCAAGATCATGACCTGAGCCGAAGTCGGACACTTAACTGACTGAGCCACCCAGGTACCCCAATAAATTTTTAATTAGTTATTAAGATTACCCCTCTGACACACATATTACATGACTTTAAATCATTATGTGCAACATGGACAATGGTGAAAGATCGACAGTACAATTATGAAAGCTTATGTTGATACGCACAATCAAAATTTAAAATGGCAAGGATATTTTTGTTACTATTGCTATGTTTTCCTTCCATAATAGGACATCTTGACTTGCATTTTCTAAGTTACATAGCAGGTGTGCTTACCTACGTAGTAAATATCTTTAATTTCCTAATTTTAAATTGGAAGCTGAAGTGAAATCTATGCATCTATATGTTGCTCTAGAAATTTGAGGGCATGATATTCTGGTTCTTTTAGAAAGCATGGATTGAAATTTATGTGAAACCGCACAATACTATTCTTGGTAGGTGAAATTCATATTTTCCAGTTTATGGTATTAAGGATTAAATGTTCTTGGTTTTCTTGCAAGATGCTCTATCCTTCTAAATTTAGTCATCTAATTAAGATTTCCATTCATGGGAAGTGACTTTAAAGAGCACATAAGACAGGCTTTTATACAAACAAGCTTTGATTGGATTAATTGGATTTGCATAAATTTTATGATGTGAATGTGCTAGTGTCTTGGCTTCATTCACTTAGAAGGGATAACTTAAAGGAATTGGAAAGAGGAAACACATTAAAGGTTGCAAAGGAAGTATGTAAAAGCAGTCAGGTTAATGGCATGGCAAGAATAAACCATAAGGAGCTAAAGCAGCCCAAGCTTTAGCAATATAGAAACTGGCCAAGCCTAGAAAAGCTGAGCAGCAGGAAAAAGAGGTGGTAGATTCAGACAAACCACAAAATTTGGCTGTTGTTGGTTTTTTTTTGTTTTTGTTTTTTGTTCTCTCGTCAGAAGATGGGTAGGCCTTGCACCTGACATGGGTTTGATTACAGGGACTAGGGGCTGTTGGTGCATTTAGGACTGAGAAGGCCAAGGCAAGGATGGCATCTTGGACTGTGGGCAGACAGGCTTCTGGGAAGTAGGTCTAATAGAGGGTCACTTGGTCATCAGACACCAGTGCTGCCCCAGGGTTACAGAAGAGATGGCAGCCTAGAACTGGGACACTGAAAAGTAGGGCAGAGCAGGGCCGAATAGAGGAGGCAAAGACATGGTGAGGCCTCATGTGAAGGCACATGAGTGAGACAGGGCAGGCTGGTCAGAATAAGCAAGTCCAGGGGACCGAGGGACAGAACAGGGTGGTGAGATGAGGCTCTAGGCCACACAGTCTACAATGCTAAGGGTTGGCAGCCCACATCAGGATCACCAACAGCTCAAATCAGGATCCCTTCACAGCAGGCAGTAATCAGAGCTCAGAAACCAGTTCTGAGCAGAGTCTAACAACAGATATGGGGTAATAGAATTAAGAGAGCCTTAGTGTAGAACCAAACTTTGGACCTTACAGCTGCGAGTGCAGAAGTGATCTGCAGATCGTTCATTCTGGTATTCATGCATTCATTAATAATAATGTAACATCAACAGTAGCAACAACATGACCCCTTACATTTGTGTAAAGCTCTGTCATCCACAGGATGGCTCACAATAATCATGCAAGATGGTTATAATCACTTAGAGATGATAAAACCCAGGCTCAGAAAAATTAGATTTGCTCACCGTCCTGCAGCCAGACAGTAGCACAGCTTAGAAAAGAGCCTGTTCCTGGTGTTTTCAACCTTTGTTTGTAAAGTACATTGCAGTAAATAAAGAAAAGGGCAACAAGTGTGAAGATAATGAGAAGGGCTCTTCTAACCTCAGGAAGTTTACAGTCCAGTCAAGGATCCATGCTCTTGTGGAAGTAACTTTAACATTTCAAAAACTCCTTCCAGGATTAGGAGAGTGCCCGAGATTTAGGAGGCACTCAGTCACTGTTTAATGTATTAATGAATATCTAGAGAAGTGTTGTGGTAGCCTACTGAAGAGAAGAATCAGTTTGGACTTAGGCCATAGAGAAGGCTTCTCTGAGAACATGGCATTTTAGCAATTCACTGACAGGATGCTTCCTTGAGAGGCAGGTGTGTTTGGATTTGGTTGGAAAGGGCAGAGAACTAATATTTATTGAGGTAGATTTAGATTCAGACATTACCTGGGTGTGGATCCTGGATCTCCTACTAATTTGTATAACACGGGACCAGTTGCTTGACCTCATTGATTCTCAGCTTTTTTTTAGTAGGTGCTCATGGTATAAAAGCTAATGCTTTTGCGCATGGTAATTTTGGGAGAAGCTAATTTAATTTTCACAACAGTTTTATCATTTTGCATTATTATCATGCTTTTGCAAAAGAAGAAACTGAGATTCAAAAAACCTTAAGTGATTTGCATTAAAGTTACGTAATTTGAAACCAGAAAGTCTTCCTGGTTCCAAAACCCATTCTTTAAAAAAAATTTTTTTTTAATATTCATTTTTGAGAGAGACAGAACATGAGCAGGGGAGGGGCAGAGAGAAAGAGAGAGAGACAGACAGACAGAATTCAAAGCAGGCCCCAGGCTCCAAGCTGTCAGCACAGATCCCAAAGCAGGGCTCAAACTCATCAGCTGTGAGATCATGACCTGAGCTGAAGTCTGACATTTAACCAACTGAGCCACCCAGGCACCCCTAAAACCCATTCTTTTTCTACCACCCTCCAGTGACATGCAAGTGATGTATTGGGGGGATCATGGGGGAGTTTTTCTTCCCTTTAGTCCTTTTGATTGTGTAAGGAGTTTGTGAAGGAAAGAGTTAGGAACAAGTGAAAAGAGCAATAATTTATGTGTAATTGGAACAAGTTTGAATACAATAATGAACCATCACTGATGGAGAAAAGGATGCTTAGGGGATGAGATAAAAATTCTGTATGAACATCAAGTAGCTGAGATGCCAACTGAAAATGTAGCATTATAAAGTAACATGAGGTAGTTCTAAAAATATAAACATATTCAACTAGTGAATCAAGATAATATTGGATTGAAATAAACAAGCAGAAAAATGTATGTCTTGTGGGTGTTTTGAATTAGAGAAAAGAGCTAGACCAGTAAGCATGTTAAATAGGAAGGAGATGAAAGGAAACTGTTTTTTTTCATATCTCCTTTTTTAAATTCTGCTTTTCCCAAATTATTTCTTTGAGTTTGTTTTATTATTTATTTTGGGGAGGTGGGGGAGAGATAGAGATAGAGAGAGAGAGAGAATCCCAAGCAGGTCTGTGCTGTCAGCACAGAGCCCAGTGAGGGGCTCCATCTCATGAACCATGAGGTCATGACCTGAGCCGAAATCAGGAATCAGGCACTTTACCAACTGCTCCACCCAGATGCCCCTCAAGTTATTCTTAATTAATGTAGGATCCCAGATAAACAGAAATGATGAAAATGTAAATGTGAGGGTTGTGGATTCTCATAGTACGATAAAAGAGAAAGCTGTCATACTACTGGATATGTGATATGAATAAAGATTTTTTAATATATTAAAGTATTAGCAAAACCATAAAGATTGTCTGTATATGAATGTGTGGAATGGTAAGGAAACACTGACACTGAGGCATGGCCATAATGTCAGGTACACAAGTGTCCCAGTCAGATCCTACATTTGTCATAGCTAACACCATTCATTCAGATGGCAGCTATTTTGTTTGTGATTCAACCAGTCCAAGCCTCTTTTCATTTTTCCTGTACCTTTCTCTCTTCCTCCCACTCTCTCCTTTCCTTCCCTCCCTCCCTCCCTCCCTCCCTCCCTCCCTCCCTCCCTCCCTCCCTTCCTTCCTTCCTTCCTTCCTTCCTTCCTTCCTTCCTTCCTTCCTTCCTTCCTCTCTTCAGCAAACCTTTACTGTCTGTCTCTCTGTGCCAGGAAATAAGAGTCAGGAATTCCTAGTTGAGACTTGGGCTTTGTAGACCTTAGAGGAATTTAAACTCATTTCTGCTTTTCTCCTTTTGCTTTTGATAAACAAAAGTTTGGGGCCATCAAAAGATTTTACAACCTTTGTTCAAAGTTATATTTATGACCTATTTTGTAGCTTATAACATCAGAGGTAGTTTTGATTGAGTTTTGCACAGGCATTTTGAAAGAGCATTCTTGCCCTTCCACTATCCTCTTATCATTTGTTATTTTTGGTTACTGGTTTGTAAGACTGATTTACAGGTACTTTCCAAAAGCTTCATCTGTTACAGTAAATGTATATACTATATTGATGTCAGTGTTCTGTAAGAGCTCTCTTTATGCAGAAAACAATTCCCTATCAGAGGATTAGCCATCCCTTCCTTAGCAAATTATCTGCGAGCATTAGCCACTTATAGGGAAACTAACCAGATTAAAAACATACTAGGAAGAAGGTATGCTTAAATAATGTCAAGGTGAGGAACTAGATAAAGGAAGAATTGGTTCACTTAGAACGGTTTATTGAGGGGCGCCAGGGTGGCTCAGTCGGTTAAGCGTCCGACTTTGGCTCAGGTCATGATCTCACAGCTTGTGAGTCCGAGCCCCACGTCAGGCTCTGTGCTGACAGCTCAGAGCCTGGAGCCTCTGTGCTGACAGCTCAGAGCCTGGAGCCTCTTCAGATTCTTTGTCTTTCTCTCTCTCTCCACCCCTCCCTGCTCACATTTTGTCTCTCTCTGTCTCTCAAAAATAAATAAACATTAAAAAAAGTTTTAAAAAAGAACAGTTTATTGAACTTGCTGCATTTAAATAGCTGGGTCTATAAAAAGGTTACTTAAGAATCCTAGTTGATCAGCAAAAAGTCATGGGCCAAGAAGAACCAAATTGTAGATATATTAGCACATGTTCATAGAAAGAATAGTAACATTGCTTTCAGAAAGGAAGGTAGAAAAAATAAAGGATACAAATTTTGTGAGTTGATTCCTTTGATCTGTTTGTTTTAATTAGAATACATAGGAATAACGGATAGTAAATGGGTTGTTGCAGATGTGATTGACATGTCAGAGCTGGATCTAATCCAGGAACATGATAAACGACAGGACAGTTTCACTAAAATACCCATACAACAACTAGAGTTTCACATGTATTTATTTAATCCATCGACAAATGTATGCTCGGTTGTTTAGTGGAACCTGTGTCATAGACCATTTTATCTTTTAAAGATTAAGACACTGTAATAAAGAAACATGATAGAAAGTTTTCTGAAAGCTCTGCTCATATTTAATTTTATATTTCTACCTTACAAGATCAATTAGATATGTATGGTAAGTAAAAGCTTAAAAATCTGTACCCATGATGCCTGTGTAGCTCTTCCCTCTGCTCTGGTTCCTCTGAAAACCCAGGATTTGGTGAGCCATCTGTGATAATGATGGGCCAAGGGATATTAAAGTAGAACTCTGCTCCATAGTATCTAATAGAAATATAATGCAAACCATATTTTAAGTTTTATAGTGGATTTTAAATATTAAATATTAAATTTAAATTTAAATATTTAAATTTTAAATTCACAATTTTAAATATTAAAAATTAAAAATAGTTGAAATTAATTTTAATAATATATATTACTTAACCTTATATATCTAAACTATTCAAAGGTAACCAATATAACAATTTACCAATAAATTATTTCCCATGGCTTTTTGTACAGTCTTCGAATCCAGTGCGTATTTTATACTTACTGCACATCTCAAATTGTCCAGCCATTTTTTGAGTGATCAGTAGCCCAGTGCTCAAGGCTAGTGTTAACTGTATTCACAGGGTACAAAGATAGCCTTTTTTGCCCCTGTTATGTTAGAGAAACTTAGTCATTTCCTAGTCTACTTTTTCCTCTAAGTGAAGGGAAAACTGTTGGACTGATATGCACCATTTTGATCTGTCCTTGAGAAGACACACATGAAGAGATTTTTGAAGGTGTTTTCTCAAATTAACAAACCCTTGGTTTACTGTAACTATTTACAATATGATTTTTAAAACACCATTTTGTTCTTTTTAATATTTTTCATGTTTATTTATTTATTTTGAGAGAGACAGAGAGAGAGCACGAGCAGGGGAGGTGCCAACAGAGAGGGGGAGAGAGAATCCCAAGCAGGATCTGCACTGTCAGCACAGAGCCTGATGGGGGGCTCAAACCCACAAACTGTGAGATCATGATCTGAGCTGAAATCAGAAGTCGTATGCTTAACTGACTGAGCCATCCAGGCACCCAAAACACCAT
Source organism: Acinonyx jubatus (assembly GCF_027475565.1). Taxonomy (NCBI): domain Eukaryota; kingdom Metazoa; phylum Chordata; class Mammalia; order Carnivora; family Felidae; genus Acinonyx; species Acinonyx jubatus. Next base: position 83,196,190 of record NC_069381.1, on the reverse strand, counting down.
TTTAAATAAAATACTTTTTTTTTCAAGTTTAGGAAAGAGAGGGGGATATGAAAATATTAGAATACTTTTGAAACTTAAACTTGGAACAGGGCATTTTACAGATTTCCTTTCCATATTGTCTAGCTATGGGAGGGAAAGATTCATGGCTTTGGTGGATTCTCCCCCATTGACTCTTCCTTTTGCTAACTCTTTGTGTATGTTAAAGAAGCTGTGGGGAAAGGTTATTCATGGCACCTGTTAGGCATTCTTGTTTTTGTTTTTTTTTTAAATAATAGGATTATGTCTTATCTTCAGCATGAATAGTGGCAGCAAGTGCCTTAAAGACTGCAGTTCTATCATAGTCATATATACCTACCTTCCTTCCTTCCTTCCTTCCTTCCTCCCTCCCTCCCTCCCTCCCTCCCTCCCTCCCTTCCCTCCTTCCCTTTTTTCTTCTTTCCTTCATTCCTCATTCATTCACACAACTCTTAGTGGATATCTGTTATATGCTAGGCAACTTGCTAGACGTGGAGGTTAAACAATAGAAAGGATCTCACAAATGCAGTGGGAAAATTGTGTAAGAAAGTGACAGACGTTAACATATGATGTCCATCACTGTCCTCAAGAAGGCATATTATTTATTCTTTGTTGGTGTGGTATAGCTTGGGCCTAGGTGTCTTAGAAATAGGGAAGCATTCCTCTCTTCCTTCATTTTATGAAAGATATTGATTATGTTCATGTTCTTGGGTTCCAGCCAATCTTTTTTCCAAGAAAATACAAGAGAAGCTTATGTCTGTTTTTGTGTTCAGTTACCAGAGGCATCAGATCAGATTAGGTACACATCCGGAGAACTTAACACTTTACTATCTGACATTATGCATGGGCTGTGTTTGTGCTTTTATTTCAAGCATTGTCACCAAAATATCATTGTTGACAACTTTATTCGTACTGCAAATATTGGCACCGCAATACTGCTGCAACCTTGAATGCATCTGTGTTCATGGATCAGTGCTTCTCTCTGCTTCCTGTACATTTCCAAGTACATGAATCACACGCCATGATTTTTGTTAATGGATGAGGATAGGGCAGAATCTGTTTTCTTCTGGTACCAATTTACAAGTGCTCCCTCTTGCGTGGATGCCCTTTGCAAAGGTGAGATTGGATACAAAAACCTATTACCATGTATCAGGTAAGGGAGAGACCCACTGTGTAACCCAATGGGATAGATTAAGTCAGGAAGAGCTGGATAATAGAAATTGAGGAATGGACACAGAAGGGTAGACTTCCTTAGAAGGTGCTCTGGGCATCTTCTCCTGCCACAGAACATGGGCTATGGAAGGAAAAGCTACGGAAGACAGGTATTCTGGGAAAGTGTGTCAGGGAGGCCAGTGGGGAGTAGTAGCATGGTATTGGACACAACAGAGGTCCGGGGAATGTAGGAGCCAGTGGGTGTTAGGAAAATCTGTTGCCACTGTATGGAGTTAAGCAAAAGAACTCCAATGCCTGGAAGACAGATGGGAACAGGTAGTCTCATCCTTAGAGGGACTAGGGGTGTTGATTAGGTGAGCAAAGCAGAGCCTCAGGAACAGAGATCAGCTAGTGGAAATCAGGCCCAAAGTAGGAATTGTATTTCTACTTCCACCTGAATCAGCAACAGAGATTTGATACTGAATCACAGACCTTGGGCTATAGTTGTGTCAATCCCTCCTGCCTAAGGTCAGGGTTTTCAGAGATCAGGTAGATCTGAGCTTGGTCTGGGGACAAAAGGGATAGAAGTATTTAAGTGACTCCGGCTTTGTGAAGGGGGTGATGCAGAGCTGACAGTGAAGTGGGATGACACACCTGTAATCTGTGTCAGAGCCCCACCTGCTACTCACCGAATTGATTTCATTATTTCAGTTGAACCCACTGTCAGGTCTTTTAAGGTTGAACTGTTTGGGGAATTGCTGCACTGATTCAACTAACAAGATTTTCTGAAAGGCAAAGGAAACGTGAAAAAGTTTTATGCTTTTATCACTGTTAAGCCTTGTCTTGGAGGTCACTAACCAACAACCTTCTTGCTTGGACATTCACTTCTTCCACTTCTTTGAAACACCGAAGCTCTGTTCAAGGATCACCTTCCCACCCTTCCTTGAAATTGTCTCCTCTCCTGGGCTAGTTGATGTGATCATTATCTTCCATCTCGCTGACACTCCTGCTCCATGTCCTTCGTTTGCTTCTCTTTTCCATTCTCCAATTGTAGGAGATCTCAAAATATATCCTTAAGCCTTTCTTTCCTTCTGCTCTCCTCTCCTCATTATTGGCATGTGTCCCTTTGCTTTTCCACTGCTGTATGCCCGGATCATGACCTGGAAGGATTACTGCAATAGTGACTTACCGGACTTCTCCCCCTCTTGCTAGTCTCCTCTGCTTCTGGATTGATTTTCCCAAAGCAGAGGTCTGGTCATACCTCTCCCCTGTTCCCACTGTGGACAAAATGAAGTACTAACTTCTCACTTGGATCTCAAGACATTTACATAACTGTTCCAAGATAATCACCCACCAGTCCTCATATCTAGTCTACACTCAAGCCAAATTGGGCCATTTACTGTTTCTCAAGGACATCCTATACTTTTCCTCCTCCAAGGCTTTATTTATGTCTCCTTTGGTCTGTAATTGTGTCAACCATGTGTCCTGGTTTGCCTAGGTCAGTCCCGGTTTATTCCTGTTGTTTTGATATCAATATTACTAAGCTTTCATTTCACATTCCAAAGTGTAATAGTTGGGATGATAAATTATATTGTCACGCTACCTGTAAAGCTCTTTTTCCTGTTCCTTCTCTCAGTCTTATTCCCCAGTCTGCACTCTATTTAAGTTTGCTTGTGAAACATAGCTGTATCCTTTTAAGTTGTGTGCCATATCAATAACATCCACTTCCATGAGATTTTCCTTCTACTCTCTACCCTACCGTCATCAAGATCAAGGCCATATTCTTTGTATCAATTAGTTTGCTTTTTCTATACATAATGGAAAACTCCACAACTTAACCGCTTAAACAATAAGGAAAATTTATTATGTCACACACAGGGAGTGCCATTAGGATGGCTCAAAAAATGACTAATTCAGTATCTGAACAACAGATCAGAGATCCAGATCTCTCTTCTCTTTCCACCCTGACATAATATGTGTCTGCTCTGCTCTTGGCTGGCTCCTCTCATGATTGCACAATGACCACCCTTGTTCTGGAAATCACATGCAACGATGATGATGTCTAGCAGAAGGATAAAAGCAAGAACCCATCTTTGGAGGCACCATTCCTAGCAAAGATCTCCTCATCTTCCTTGAGCACAATTTCAACTCATGCCCAGGCATAAGTTAGTAACAGATGGAGCCACCAGGACTTGACAAATCATTCATCCTTTGAGGCTAAGGATGGCCATGATTCCCTGAAGACTGTGGCTATAATAGAGAAGGTTGATAACTGAACAAAATCAAGACTCTGTGAGGAAGATGGACAGTTAACATTGATTAGACAAACAACAAAGTCTGCTACATGTAAGTTTGGGTTCAATTAATGTTTATTAAATAGGGGTTTAGTTTTCTTTCAGATATGAGGAATTTGAATTCACTTGAATATTCTAATACTGTCATGAATTATAAATACTGATATTAAATAAACATTTAAAATGATCAGCCCCGCACGTAACAGGTTCATTTCAATACTATTTTGCTTGAGTTCATATGGAGAGATTATAATTAAGATTTTGAAAGAAAACTTGATTGAGATTTTAATAGCCATCTAAAACTGCCGGCCAGCAAACTGTGCTCAGAATTGCTCATTAAGTAGAATTGTTTCCTGTTGCTTTTTGAGGGAATGTTTTTCCAAGTATTTGAGTCCTGTATTCATTGGACTCCTATCTATATTCATTGAGTCATATTCCTAGGACTCAAATATTCACAGGATTTCAATTACCTATTACAAATTTACCTTTTGGTACTGAATTGCGGAATTCTCAAAATGTCTGCCAATTGTGAAATGTGAGAAACAGTAGATCAAAAAACTGTGATTTTGAAATGTGCTATGACACCAAGGGGGGCTTACAAAAAGACTGCTAATGGAGGATCTTCTTTCATGCCCAGGACGGGACTTTCATTCTTCCCACTCAGGGTCTATTCAGGCTCAGCACCTCCCAAGATCCTCTGTGGGAAAGTCAGGTGGAAGCCAAAGCGTTCAGAGCAGTGCTTGTGTACTTTGCACAGTGGTTAGGAGCAGACTGTACAAATGGGGGCTTGCTCTACCTTTTGAAATGTTGTCACCAGGCCACAACACAGATGGTCTCAATGGGGGGACCACAGGAGTCCCAGCACCCCCTGGGTCTACATCAGAAAGAGCCAACACTATTAACATGAAAATATTCCATGCAATAGGATCAGAAAGACTCATTTGGTTTCTGAATAAAATAGAACAGAGAAATACCATTTCTAAACCCTTCATTGGATATCGCTGCTCAGAGTTATGGACCTTGATGCCCAAGGGTTGGGGCTGGCATTTTATGTTTTCAGCAACACTCTTGCTAACTGCTGAGATGTGATGACTCCAAATATTTTGACAGCCTACAATGGGACTCAATAAAGAAGCAGAATCTAAGATTATGCATGGTTTGGACATTTGAAAAAATTTTCCAAAGGATGAAGGGGCTAGATAAGATTGAATTCCGTCCAAGAGTAAAAGTCAAGGGTTCAGTCTTACCTGAGGGCAGGTTTTTACATGCACATTCAAATACATGTGTAAGATAATCTGAATCTTGTAAGGAGTGGTAGTGGGAAAATAGCACAGAAGCTGTAAGTTATATATGGAACAGATAGTGGACTTCAAAGTCATACTTTCTTCTCCCTTAATAATTCAAATCAACAGGCTTTCACATCAGTTCTGTAGGCTTCTACTAGTCTATTCAGCTTCTGAAAATAAATATTTAATCATTATGCCTTTGAGAAATAATATAAATCTATAACTTTTCTTCAAAATTTTGCCTTTCTTAAAATGAACTTCCTGTTAATGTTATCTGAACATCCCACCAAACTACCCCATCACCAAGCCTTCAAAGTAACATTTTGGGGTAACAGGCTGATTGTAAAAATAAATTGCAGCAGATTGAGGACACATTTGGAAAATTAATATTCCCAGCCCCACTGCACTCTGTCCTCTGTAACTCTGTCCTCCACTTTTGTTTGAATAAATGTTACTGTTTGTTGGACAGTCTTATCTGTAAGCCCTCTTTTTCTGGCTATTTTTTTTTTTTTAAAGAGACTCCTATCTTTGTGCTTTACGTAGAAAAGCATATTAGGGGAAATTATATCCATAAGTACAAAAGTTTAGATAAAAAGGCTTTAACTCCTAGACTTTCCTTCCTAAAATAAAGCAAATTAATAAAATAAAATCAAGGTTGACATCGAATGATAAGTAAGTTAATACGTGTTTCATAAAGTGCTTTGGCTGCATTCCTGAAAAAATCTTTGATGATGAATATAATACTAAATGTAGAGTCACACTGCCTGGGTTTGAATCTCAGGTCTGCCAGTTACTACTTATGAGACTGTGGGGAAATTACTTAACCTCTTCATGCCTCAGTTTCCTTACCTGTAAAAAGGAATAATAATACCTACTTCACAGGGTGGTTGTGAGGACCAAATCAAATCAATATACATAAGGTGTTTAGAATAGCACCTGGTCTGTGGTAAGTGCTATATGTCACTTTTAAAAATGACAACAAAGGAAATATATTAATGAATTTATATAATAAACATGTATCATAAGCTTAAATTAAAGGCATTTGAGATAAATAATAATCTGTTTTCTAAAATGTACTTCCCATTATATATTGGAAGCCCTTAAATTGGCTTGCTTAATAAATTCAGCTGAACCAGAGCTATTAGGGTTTCACATTTAAATTATAATTATACCTTTTCCTAATACACCATGAGCAGTAAGCTGGAAAGTTGCACTCATACCAAAAACAAATGAGACCAGACTGCAAAATGAGTTTATGTTCCAAGATTCATCTCATTCATTTATTTTTGGGTCTCAATCATGCTTTTCTTTGTGCGTTCTCATCAAACATTTTTTAATGGCTTAGTAAAGTATAAGGATTTCCTATGCAATCAACATTTACTCTTTCTGTGAAAGTGTTTTAAAAATAAAGTCCTTCAAATGTCTAGTCATTTTTTCCAGTAAAAATGAGTGGCCTTAAAAGACATTTGTTCTGGCAATCTGTTTAAAGATGGGAGAAATGAAAGCCAAGAAAACCGGAAGAAGATGGCCTCCAGGGAAAGATCTGTATGATGAATTTGAAATTGCAAGGAATGCTCTCTCTGCTTTCCCAGACAGAGCTGTCACCTCAAAAGCCTAATTTCATGAAAAGGAGTGTTATCGGAGTATCGCAGTTTAGTCTGTCAGGTGCATATTCCCTTAATGTGGGTAGGGTGCTTGAAGATAACCACTAATAACTCAGTCCTGTTGCACAACAGAAACTTATATTTCAGTGCAGAAGAAATCTGAAGCATACAACAGTATAGGTTTTCTGAACTAGCAAAAAAATAAACATTAAAAAAAAAGTCAGGGATGGAGGGCGCGCCTGGATTGCTCTGACTCTTGATTTCAGCTCAGGTCATGATCACAGAGTTGTGGGTTCAGCCCTGCCAAGGGCTCTGAGCTGAGCTTAGGATTCTTTCTCTCTCTCTCCCTCTACCCTTCTCCCCAACTCGCTCTCTCTTTCTCTCTCTCTCCTTAAAAAAGAGGGGGTGGTGAAATAGAGATAGAAATACTGTCTGCCACAAGGCAATTATGAAGAGCTACCACACTGGCTCAGGTCCCTTTGGTGGTTCTCCCCAGACTCAGCTGCCAGCAGACACCCCAGGGAAGTCCAGCGGGGCAAAGTATGACTCTTCTGTGCTGTAGGAAAGGAATGCTATTCTTGGATTGGAAAGGTCAGGTAAATCCCACTGTTGTTCCCTAGCCACTTTGTGCTGCACTTAAATGCCTTTTTATTTCCCACTGGTGACACTGTTTAGAATAATACTTTTCTCTCTTGTGTGACTTAATACTTGTCTTCTTTTGTATGAGCTATTATTTTTGCCTCTTCCTAATAACCAGAGAAATGGTGAATGAGTTTGTCATCACTTCATAAAGTTAGCCTTCTTCAGCTTTCCTTTTTCTTTCTGAAGAACCCAAATGCTTTCATTTAGTTATCATAAATAACTATACTAATCTTTCCTACATGTGAATTTCTCTCCTCTGAAAACGAAGACTTGCTTTTACTTACTCTCCTTAGTGTTTCTGGGATACTAGCTTCACCAAATATTTAGGATTGCCCCTAGAACAAAGATTTCTAAGATCAAATGAATTTGGGAAACACTGGGCAGTAAAGTTAACAGTTTTCTTTAACAGATTGTCATGCTTTTGGTCATATGGAAAAGCTGATTGGGAGAAAATTACCCTCTTAAATGCAGAAGTTCACACAAGAAGGCTTAGACTGCTAGACCTTTCTTAAAATAAAGCAAAATTAAAAAAAATACATTGTAATGTCAAGTTTAACTCCACAACTAGACTACATGGAGTTGAATCCTGACTTTATAACTTATTAGCTGAATGACCTTAGTTAAGTCATGTAAACTCTCTGTGCCTTAGTGTCCTCATCTGTAAAATAAAGACAGTAAAATAATGCTGTCAGGGGGCAGCCAGAAATTATGAATCTTAATGTGCTAATATGCACTGTGAATCTCTGAAGAGGATTAGAGTTTGTAGCTTTTAGCTGATTTTTTTTTTTGGACCAGGAGTATCTCCTCTCCCCCCAAATCCATTTAACATCCTGCTGCAAATAGTTTTAGAAGCACTGACATAGGGACATCTAATTACTGCTTGTGCTTCAAAGGCTTATTTCTGAAAACTCCATTATCTCAAATTCCCAAAGAATATTTAAATTTTATCATGTTTTTTTATTGTTGATAAAGAACAGGGAAAATTAATTTGAATGTGCATTTTAGAAGAGCTAGAAAGCAAGCCAATAAGCTGTATACTAGTTTTCAGTAATTATGAATGTCATTTTGAGGAATGACAGATACATCATAACAGTACTGGCCTACCTTAGATTTTTGACCATGAAGAATTTGATGTTCTATATTAAATTTTTTAAAACTGCAAGTATGCAAAGTGACTTTGAATTATAGTGTTCTCATAATTCATTTTTCTTTTTTTTTTAATTTTTTTAATGTTTCTTTTTGAGAGAAAGAGACAGAGCATGAGTGCAGGAGGGGCAGAGAGAGAAGGAGACACAGAATCTGAAGCAGGGCCCAGGCTCTGACCTTCAGCACAGAGCCTGATGCGGGGCTCAAACTCAGGAACCACGAGATCATGACCTGAGCCAAAGTGGGATGCTCAACTGACTGAGCCACCCAGGTGCCCCAGTTCATTTTTCTTATAGTTCATGTTCACTACATTTATGTAAATGGTTGGGCAAATATAAAGATCGAGTACAATTTAATTAACTAGCAAAGGAGTTTTTTATTGGTTTGCACAAACTTCTCATCATTAAAAATAAAGAACGTGCATAGTGTAAATCTGTGTCTTGTCATTAGACCAACCATGCTTCCTTTTTCTGTATGATCGTGCTACTTCCCCCCTCACCCCCAGCCACATGTACACACACGCATGCAGTACAAAATTAGTGTCAGGACTTTCACATTATCCCAACGTGTCAAACTACTCTATTATCCTATTCCAAGCATCACAGATTTCCTTACCACGAACACTAAGCCATCACAGATCTGAGTTGGCTAGAACATTCAGGATCATCTAATAACAGCTAAAATTTGCAGAGTTCTTATTCTATCTGTGCTAGCTCCTGTTCTAAAAATTTTATAACAATTCTATTATTGAAGTCTTACAACAGCCCATGGTGGCATTATTTCTATTATCTTCATTTTATAGATGAAGACACTGAGGCAATGGTTCATACTATCCTACTGTGGAGAGACAAGTGCTTGGAGCAAAAACACTCCAGGTGGTCCTTCTCCATGGTGGGCTCCAGCCAAGTCCTCGGGCTTGGGAGGCTTTTAACATTGACCACACTACCTAGATGGGGTTGAAGAAGACTGTATCCCTTTCTGTAAGATTATTCCAGAAAGGAACCCTAAATTTGGCCACTTGCATACTCAGTCCTCAGTCAGTACTTACTTTTCTTACCTCCTGCCTTCTTTAGTCATTCATCAGTGTAGTGAGTGTGTCTGTACTGGCAGATATGCAGTGAGCTTCTCTGACACCCCCAGCATTTCAGCCATGGTGAGAAGTGCACGATTTGGCATGGTGAGAAGTAAACCAGAGGACGAGCATGTGCTGGGGCACTGAGCAGCGAGTGGCTTGTCAGGACACTTCATCTCTCCATGTCTCACTTAAAACATGTGGAAAGTGAGAACTTCGGGTTTTTTTTTTTTTTTTAATTTTAGGTTTCATTTAACCGTGCCTTCTATAACCCCACCCTTCACTACAATGCCTAGAACAGCTCTTTGCACCCTACAAATATATAATAATTATTTGTTCAAATAAATATCTAGAAATTCCTTTAAAAAAATCCCTGAAAAATGTAACACATGTGGTAATCAGGACTTTTAGACCCCTTGAAGTATCCAGTAGAGAGCTTATTAAAACACAAATGGCTGGACCCCACACCCAAGGCTTCTGAGATGGTAGGTCTGCAGGGAAGCCTGCAAGTCTGCATTTCTTTCAAGTTCCCAGGTGCTGCTGATGCTGCTGGTCTGGGGACCTCACTGGAAAACCACTGCCTATAGAGCATTCTTAAAATTGACATGTACCTATCCTCTGGCTTCACAAGTTAAAAATGATTTAATAAGCTTGTCCCACACAGTGGTGGGGATAACAGCTTTGTGTGTTTCTTATCCCCTACTATGTATATTTTAGCAGGAGTCTCCTGAAGACTGCAAACCTTAATTCAAGGGAACAGATCCAGTTCCTGGCCTCATTTCCTTCTCTGTAAGCTGCCTTTTGACCCACTGCTTCACTAACGCCCCCAGAATGTGGGGGCCTTCTGGTTGCCACATGTCTACAGTCTTAACCACCTCCACTACCATGTACAGATTAAGAGCATGGGTTCAGAAGATGAACTGCCTTGGGTTCAGATGCTAGCTGTTCACTCCACACCCAGCCCTCGATAGTTTACTTTATCTAGGCCTGATTTTCTTCATCTGTAGCTGGATTTTAATAACAATACCCACCTTATAGGGTTGTTTTAAAGATTAAATAGGTAAGTATTTGCAAAGTACTTAGAACAATCTCTAATACCTAGTAAATGCCATGTGAATTAGTTTCCTTTTCAATCTTTCTTCTTCCCAGCTTTATAAAGATATAATGATATATTGCATAACGTTAAGGTGTACAATGTGCTGATTTGATAGATTTATGTATTACTTCAAAATATTAACACCATAGCATTAGGTAACACCTCTGTCCTCTCACATAATTACCATTTGTGTGTATGTGTGGTAAGAACATTTAAGATCTACTCTTTTAGCAACATTCAAGTATACAATTTAGTGTTATTAGCTGTAATCACCATGCTGTACATTAGATCCTCCAGAACTTGTTAATCTCGTAACTGGAAGTTTGTGCCCTTTGGCCAGTATCTTTCTACTCCTCCCCTAACCCCCACCCCTGGTAACCACCATTCTGCTCACTGTTTTTATGAGTTTGACTTTTTTTTTTGTTTTAGATTCCACATATAAGTGATACTATGCAATATAGGTCCTTCTGGCCCTCTGATTTATTTATTTAGCATAATGCCCTCAAGGTTCATCCAGGTTGTAGCAAACAGCAGGATTTTATTCATTCTCATGGCTGAATAATTTTCCATTGTATACACCACATATTCTTTATCCATTTATCCATAGACAGACACTTAGGTTGTTTCCATCTTAGCTATTATGAATAATGCTGCAATAAACATTGGAGTGCAGATATCTCTTTGAAATCCTGATTTCAGTTCCTTTAGATACATACCCAGAAGCAGGATTGCTGGCTTATGTGGTAGTTCTGGTTTTAATGTTTTAAGCTATTTTCCATCCTTTTTTCCATAGGGGCTGTACCAATTTACATTCCCACCAACAAGGGTTCCCTTTGTTCCACACCCTCACCAACACATATTATTTCTTATATTTTTTTTCCTTTATTTATTTTGAGAGAGAGAGAGAGCGAGTGGGGGAGGGACACAGAGAAAGGGAATGAGAGAGAGCATCCTAAGCAAATTATGCGAAGCTCAATGTGGGGCTTATCGCCAGGCTTAAACCCACAAAACCCCGAGATTGTGGTAAGAGTCAGATGCTTAACCAACTGAGCCACCCAGGTGCACCTATCTCTTTTCTTTTTGATGATAGCCATTCTAACAGGTGTTAAGGTGATTATCTCATTGTGGTTTTAATTTAATTTCCCTGATGATTAGTGATTTGAACACCTTTTCATATACCTGTTGACCATTTGTAGGTCTTCTTTGGAAAACAGTCTATTTGATTCCTTTGTCCATTTTCAATCATTTTTTGTTTAGTTTGTTATTGAGTTGTATGAGCTCTTTATATATTTTGGATTTTAACCCCTTATCAGACACATGATTTGCATAGATTTTCTCCCATTTGATAGGTTGCCTTTTCATTTTGTTAGCCTATTGGTTTTTTGTTTTTGCCACGCAGAAGCTTTAAGTTAGCTTTTATTCATGATTTCTCTCACAGTTGCATACCACCTCAACTATCACTTACCTTTTCTTTAAATCAATCCACTTTACCAACAAATTGTAAAAGAAAATATATCATTACCATAAATGAAATACCAATATCAATTTAGAAATAGAAAGTAACCATAAAATGAACATACTGAAAACCAGTGTTTTTCAATTCTAGCCAGTTATAATTTTCAATGAAAACTGAGCCTGAGACTCACTCCCTCTTTATTAAAAAAAAAAAAAAGACATTAGCAAGTTCTCACTGCTGTTAACAAGTAAACCCCAAATCTCACTGTTGTCACACCTCAGAGTTGATCTTTCACTCATGTAATAGTCCACTGTAGGGCTACTGATTGAGGCACTTAGACTCCTTCCATCTTATGGCACCAACAACCCCTGGACCCAGAGAAGTCCCTGCTTCCAGCCAGCAGATGGGGAGAGAACATGGAGAAGATACACATGATTTTTCCTCTTTGATCTGAAGCTGACATACACCATTGATCCTAATGTTCCTTTGGTAGAAGTCACCCAGCACCAAGCTTGCAGAGAATGCTGGTCCGGACTAGGTAGCCACTTCCCAACAGCAACTTTATCATATGAAAGTAAGAACACAAGTTTTTGTGGTCAAATTATGAAATATATATATTTATAGAAAAACATAACCATAGTTTCTTACCTACTGGTAAGGATTGTGCAACTATTGTATCAGTAGCTATATTACTTCTTCAGTAATTCTGAATTCAACTATATTAAAATGTTGGATCATGAGTAACTTGTTCTGTGAGCGTTCCACAAGACAAGCAAACATTTCTAATAAATTTTAACTTGATAAACGAGCTATGTCTTGCAATACAAGTAGTACGGGACGCCGAATGTCACATGATCACAATTGAGCCAATGGTTCTTGAAATCCACTTTGATATATGAGTGCTTTGATTTATAAGCATGTTTCTGGAACAAATTATGCACACAAACCAAGGTTTTACTATAATTCTCCTCTCTCCTAACCTCAATTCCATTCAGAAACTATATTTCAAGAAGTTAGCAGCTACCTTAGCAAGAGTTTGGGAATCCATATACACACTAGATAAACCTTAAATTCTCTGCATCATAACACAATTTAGATAGTACCCAGTGTAGCTTTTTTTTTTTAGCGATTATTTATTTTTGAGAGAGAGAGAGAGGCAGAGCACGAGTAGGGGAGGGGCAGAGAGAGAAGGAGACACAGAATATGAAGCTGGCTCCAGGCTCCAAGCTATCAGCACAGAGCCTGACACGGGACACGAACCCACAAACTGTGAGATCATGACCTGAGCCAAAGTCGGATGTTTAACTGACTGAGTCACCCAGGTGCCCCCCCCCCCCCCCCGCCCCAGTGTAGCTTTTTACTTCTTGGTATGGCTTAGAACTTTCCTTGGCTAGCTTGAAATTGGTGTTGGGAAATGAGATCTCTCTTTACATGTGCCTGTGTAATAACCAAGAATGCATAATGTGTTTGATAGGAACCTAAATATAAACTCAATGCCTTCTTACATTTTAAAATTTAAGTGTGTCCCATGACTATACTTTTATGGATAAAGTTGCTTTTCAGATACTATTTCACATATAGATACTATTTCTCACCTGAAATATGAAACATGCCAAGTACCATCACACTGATTGCATGGACTCTACTGCTGCATTACATCTAAAATGTTCTGGTACCAATTTCAAACCAATGATGCACGGGTATCTTTGAATTATCACCAGTTGAAAGAGAGAGTAATTTCTAATTGTGTTTTTATAAATGAAAACGTAAAGCTATTTGGAGTTTGGCATTTGATGAAAGTCTACAGTGATTTCATCTCCCTACAAAAAACCTACTTCAGTATTTTGTCATTAAGGAATGTAGATAACAGAAGGTCAGCCTCTCGGAATTGAGATACGAGAGCAATGTTATGTTTATAAACATTTGCAAGATGGGGCTTTTTACTCACTGCCAAGCAGGGTAATAGATAAGATATCGGGCCACATACCAGTTCTCTCCTCAAAGATGGGATGAACATGTGGATGGGTCAGTTAGAAAGAGGGTGTGTGTACATCCTGCTTCGTAAGTGAAGTAGGACTCAAGGGACTCCAGATTAAGAACTCCTTCTTGATAATGGTGAGAAAATAACCAAACCACCAGTCTTTGATTCCACATAAGAACGAAGGGTATGCGGAGGAAACATGAAGAAATTTCATTGAAAATGGAATCTCAAAAAAATAACAGAAAAGTTAGAAAGGGTAGCAAAAAGCTCCTTTGGAATTTGTTGGAAGTTTGGTAGGTATGTCAAAAGGATGAGGAAAGTCTTTTTCTAAACTCAATTCGTTTATATCTGGAGACCCCAGGATTCTAGAGGTCCTTATGAGGTGCTTTGTGCCCCAACACATCCCCTTAAAACTATAGAAATGCTAGGGATGGGGTGGAGCTCCAGGGTGTGACCTAGAATGGGGAGGGGGGCTAAGCTGGCTTAACCTGGAAAAATTGGAAGAAATGCTTACAAGTTTCTGGGCAGAGGCTGTGGCCAAGATAGCTCTGAACTTGGATTCAGATTCTGGCTGTGCCAGTAACTGTGTGATTCAAGCATGTTTAACTTCTCTATTTATTTCTCTCTGGATATGTGTTCTTATCTATAATATGGGCAGATCGAACTGGATTTCATTCATTCATTCCTACAGCCATTCACATTAATTGCCAGTCACCATGCTTTAATACGAAAGTATAAAAATAAACATTATACAGTCCCTGCTTCTGAGAAGCTGTCAGTTGAGTGGAAGAGACAGATGTTACTGATAATTATAAAATCATGTGAAAAGTACCATAATAAATGTACAAAGTGCTGCTGGAACACACAGAAGGAGGGATGGGTTGTACCAGGAATAGACATAAAGTTGCAAGAGAGAAGGCAATATCTAAATTATTGCCTTGCCTAACAAGGTATACTAAGCCATAGACCAAGTATAAAAGCCTGGATGTATGGAAATGCCTGGTATGTTGGGGGAATTTAAATGTTTAGCTATGGCTAGAACATGCCATGTGTGCAGGCTGTAAGAGTTGCAGAAGCTGAAAAAGTGGGTTTAGGCTCAGCCGTAAACAATATTTTATGACAATTACTGTTATTCCTTTGGCTGTGAAGACACACTGAAAATTTTAAATAGGAAATTTGGATTGCACAAATTTGTTTTCAGTATACCAGTCTGGCAGTAGATGGCTTGAAGACCACAGAAAAATGGAAGCACAGAGGTGAGGTCTGAGGATGCTGTTAATGCAGGAAAGAAGTGATAAGGGACTGAATTTTAAAGTGGCAATAGTGATAAAAATGGACATATTCGAAATATAATTGAGATACAGAAGCAACAGGATTTAGCAACTGATGGAGAGAGGCAAATGAGGGGGGACATGGGTGTCAGCATGGTGTGTAATGGTATGAGGGTTTTAGCCTGAGTGTCCCACTGAAGGACTATGGGTTAATTGAGATGGTGACACGGAGAGGCAGGAGGTTCAGGATGGGAGAGATTAATTTCATTTTGGATGGGAAGGTTTTAAGAACTTCAATATGCAGATCTGAGCATGTTGAGATATTGCCATTTGAATAAGTAGTTGGAGACCTGCTGTCCTTGTCTGGAGGTCAAGGAAAAGAGAAATATCTAGGATTCCTTGGAGTGTCAGGGGTTAGTAATACCTTAGGTGGAATAAAGTCCTCCAAGGAGGGCTTCTGACAGGACAAGAGAAAAAGAACCAAAATAAAATACCAGGGAACATAGAATTTAGGTTTGTAATTTACTGATGAGACCTTTTGCCCTCAAGGTAGACTCAGTCTTCTCTAGCTTCTGTCCAGGCCATGTTGAGAGCTACTAGGAGGAGCTACCTTCATGCCATTTCTAACACTGCCTTCCTGGTTAGGCTTGTGTCTAAATCCTCTTCATCTATCAGGTAACATCTGTCCACCCTTTCTTTAAGAGCGATCAGGATTATGGGGCGCCTGGGTGGCTCAGTCGGTTGGGCGTCTGACTTCAGCTCAGGTCACGATCTCGCGGTCCGTGAGTTCGAGCCCCGCGTCGGGCTCTGGGCTGATGGCTCAGAGCCTGGAGCCTTCTTCCGATTCTGTGTCTCCCTCTTTCTCTGCCCCTCCCCCGTTCATGCTCTGTCTCTCTCTGTCTCAAAAATAAATAAACGTTAAAAAAAAATTAAAAAAAAACAAAAAGGAGTGATCAGAATTACACCTGCCTTTCTTTGATGGTATGTTAATTTGAATTCTCCTAGAAGCAGGCCCCACCGGTGATGAGATGCACAAGAGATTTGTCAGGGGAAACACCTATAGAAGATAAACGTTTGGGGAGAGGTAGGCCAGAGAAGGCTGGGAGAGCCTTCAGACTATGATGGAGGTGTGACCCCTGTGAAAGAAAGTGGGGGTGGGGGGGAGGAGAATTGGGTGGCAAGCACCTCAGAATACAGCACAGTTTCAGGAAAGACTTAGCCAGGCTGATAGGCAGTTTTCAAACCAAAATTGCCAACTGGAGGTATCCCACATCTGAGGAATAGGCTTTCCTGCATACCTCCACCACGCCTACTTAGCCATTTGCTAGGAGGAGCCTGCAGGAAGTGCGGCCATAGTGGAGCAGCAGCTGGGCCCCTGTGCCAGAAAGCCTCCCTGCAGGAGGAGAATCTGAGTGGCACATTTCACTACCACCTCACATGCCCTCAGTGACTCAGCAACATTTCTTCCTAAATGTGCTACTGGTGGTTATTGTCCAAATTAGTTAAAACTCAGGCTTGTACCATTATTAGTTATTTCATTTGTGTCCACCCAAGTAGATTATAAAGCTTTCTTTAGATAGCAGTGAGAAGCACGAAGTTTTTACCTCAGAAGGCATCTAAGTATTCATTCTAATAAAACTTGTTTTCTTTTCATTACATGAATTTGTCTGATAGTAGTAAACAGTGGGAGCTTTGACTAAGGAAATTGGCATGGGGGGAAGTTAAGAGAGAATATGATTTGGATGAGGAGTTCCACAGGTATCATAAGGAAGGGGGCAGAGCTAGAGCATGTGAAGTAGACACACCCACTGGAGGAAAGCAGACACTGGGGTCTAGGCGCCTCCGTTTGATGAAATGAAGTCCTTGTAGGCACACAGAACACAGTATCCAGAGAACATGGTGGAAGGGGCTAGTCTAGAACAAGAACTATCATGGGGTGAAGTCCAGCAAGATGTGATGGATAAGAATTGAAGTAGACATCACTGCAACTCCTTTTTTTTCTTTTTTCTTTTTTTTTTTTTGAGAACTATGCTTTCTACCCACAGAGGCAGTTTTCATACACCGTGACACATCTTCTTAACTTTGGTTAATTGTTTGAGAAGAAACACCCATCC
This sequence comes from Acinonyx jubatus, assembly GCF_027475565.1. NCBI lineage: Eukaryota > Metazoa > Chordata > Mammalia > Carnivora > Felidae > Acinonyx > Acinonyx jubatus. The sequence continues at coordinate 83,179,061 of NC_069381.1, read as the reverse complement.
CAAGCTGACCCCCTTCTTAGAATTTGGAGTTGGGGTTCAGTAAATCTAATTAGTTGAACTTTCCCTAAACTGAGCTGATATGTTCGAAACAGGGCTCTTGGAAACCATTGGGGCCATCATATATGCAAGGAAGTAAGGAGAACTGGCTTGCAGAAAGAATGAGTCAGGCCCTGGGAGAAGAGCTGAGGTAAGAGGCAGTGTGACTCCAGAGACAGGGACGGAGGCTAGGAGAATAGTTGCCTGGACTCCTGAGGAATTTCCATTCCTGGACCTAATCCTGAGCCCCATCCCTTGAGTTCTGAGATAACCTTCCAACCCTAGAGTAAATTCTTAGTTTTGCTTAATCCAGTTTGAAAGAGTTTCTTGTAGTAGCAGCCAAACAATATTGACTGAGACAGCATTTTGGCAGATATGCTGAAGACACAAATAGGAAATTCGGAAGTGCACGATGTGCTGACATGCAACCAGGCAAGGGGTTAGCATGAGGAAAACTGGGAAGTGTAGCCCTGGGAGGAGGGGCCCAGACAAGGCAGCTCTTCGTCCAGTAGGAACCTGGTGACGGAACGAGTTATCAAATCAGGGCCTGAGCATGAAGGATCTGATCATAGGAAGGAACTAAGGTGTAGGGTAGAGACTTCATCACGGCACTGACGCAGAAGTTGGTTATTGGGAATCAGGCAGAAGGTCAGAGGCTAACTGAGACTTTCTGATCTAATGAGGATGAAATTTGTGCATGCATTTAGTAAGAATTATTGGGTATCTATTACATTCTGGGAAGTTTCGTGTATTAACAGACCTCGTTGGAGGGGGTCAGTGTACTAGGGGGTAGAGCCAGCCTGGTGGTGGAGACCCCACTGATACCTGCTGCGAGGAAAAACATCTGAGAGGACAGAATCCAGCAGGGAGCTGGGCAGCACATGATGTGGAGTAGATGATAGGTTCTTAAAGTCTGGAGCCTTCTAGGGCAAAACACACCTGAAAGAAGCTGAAACTGAAAACTCAGAAAGTAACTTCTTTCAAAGGGCAGCAGAAGAGTGATTCAGAAAGGAAGATAAGAAGATGTCAGGCACACAACTTGTCTATTTGTCAGTTTCTCCTAGGACTCTGGTGGCAGCTAAGGAACCCATAGAAAATACCTCTTGTGGCTCTTTAGGCCGGATGAACCATTTCATCACACACCTGCTCTACTTTACCAAAGTTAAAAATTTCGGAGTTTGCAAGGCTATAAACACCAGTCTTTTTCCTAATTCAATCCAGGCTTACCAGATAAGCAAGACTAGATTCCTTTAATATAATTCAGCTCAATCCCTGATTTAACCTTGAACCCTGACCTCCTTGGAAGAAGAGATATAGTAAGAAAACAGGAAAAGTTAGAAAGAAGAAAAATTAAGAAATGCTTTATAAGTACTTATATTGGGGTAGAATTAGGTCCAACATGTAATCTCCTATGACTTCCTTCTTTATCTCTCACCTGTAATTTTGAATATCTTGTAATTACAGATATTACTTTTCATCAAGACCTCAAAAGCATTTTTCCAGAAGATATCAGGGACTCCTCATATATTACCTTTACTTACCCTAGACAAGATGTACTGAAAACTAACCTTGACAATAACAAATGAAGGAACATACAATTGGCTCCAGTTTCTTTTCTCTTAATCACATTTCTAGTGTTGTTGACCATAGTGTTAAGTAGAGTCAAGGGGCCGACTCAGTGTCTGACTCTTGATTTCTGCTCAAGTCATGGTCTCACAGTTGGTGGAATCAAGTCCTGCATCGGGCTCTGTGCTGACAGCGTGGAGCCTACTTGGGATTCTCTCTCTACCTCTGTCTCTCTCTGCTCCTCCCCTGCTCATATGTGCATGCTCTCTAACACACACACACACACACACACACACACACACACACACACACACAGCATCAAAAGATCTGGAGCTGAGTCAGCAATTTCTGCTTAGCTTCTGATTGGCCTGATGGGGTGCAAATTATTTAACATCCCTAAGCCTTCATTTCCTCATCCATAAAATGGAGTAATAACACAGGCTTTAATACCTTTCTGGGTGATTTTACAGGCCACTGCAAATGGTATAAACACCAATGGAAAATAGGCAGCTTCTTTAATAAATTAGCAGGTCCTTTAATAAATCAGCATCGTAGAGCAAAGAATCTGTACCAGAACCCAATTTTTCTCCTTACTGGCTCTGTGGCTTTGGGCAATTCATTTGAGTTCCAAATCTTGTTTTTTTTCAATTATAAAAGAAGTATGATAATATTTCTGTTTAATGTTTTTTTATGAAGATTATAATGACACATATACTAAAGTATAAAGAATATATTAATGACTATAATTTTTAATACTGTCTCAGAATAGAATAATGAGATTTTGGTGAAGGATAATCTCAAGGCCAAACACATGTGAATTGATTTTTTTCTTGTTATAAAAGTATTAATATAATTTTACCTTAGGATGTCTTTATCCAATCCTTTCAAGAATATTTTCGCAGAAAATCATTGTGATTTCTTTGGCAGTGACAAATTTAAACAAGACATAATCACTTAAAAATAAAACATGGAATTCATTTACATACCAAAAATAAATGAGTGTGTCCTTAAAGCAAAGATCCTTTGTGTGTGTGTGTTAATGAAGTCTTTTAGAAGACAAAAAAATGGTATGGTCCATTTGTATTCATAATTTATCGGTTTAATACTCTCTTGAATTAAGAGAAAGATGGCTTGTGTATATAAAGTTCTAATAAAAGAGTTTAGTTAAGCAAATATGATTCAGTTTTATATTGAGATTGTTACCACTCAAAGGAGTTACTTTTCTGCATTTTTTAAAAATAAGATTATTCTACAGTATACTTGTTAAATTCTAATATTCTTTAACCTTTTATTTCCTTGCAAGATAATAGTTGGAGAAACTGCTGTGTTTTGCCTACAACTAGCCACACGGGACTTTGAAAACCAGGAGAAAACTATTTTAACTGGAGATTGTTGCTATATAAACCCACTGGTGCGGCGAACTGTACGATTTCTGGGTATGTGTTCATTGAATTATTTTTATTGTTGCCGAAACCATGTTTATGTATAAGCTAACCCTTAAAATGATCAGCATTTTAGCCCTATGCAAATATTGGATTATATTTTATTTGAAATGTTTCAGTTTGATTTTAAAAATAATATTGCATATGACATTCTCTCATATTGTATGACTCTACTTCAGGTGTCATTTCCATATTATTTTAAGGAAAAAAGAACACCACGCTTGGATGTTTTCATATTCTTTAAGAAACTAAAAATTATATAATTAAAAGAAATTATTTACTGGGCTTATGAAACTTCAGAAACAATGCTTAAAGAGAAATGATAATCTAGTCATATTGCTGAGCATCATGAAAGACAAGAAAAATAGATTGGCAAATAAAAGATATGTTGTATAGCGCGCCTGGGTGGATCAGTCGGTTAGTGTCCGACTTTTGATTTCAGCTCAGGTCATGTTCTCCCAGTTGTGAGACTGAGCCCTGCATCGGGCTCCATGCTGAATGTGGAGCCTGCTTGGGATTCTCTCTCTTTCCCTCTGTCTCAAAATAAATACATAAACTTAAGAAAGATACCTTGGTGATCCTGGGTGACTCAGTTGGTTGGTTACGTGTCCATCTTTGGCTCAGGTCGTGATCTCACGGTTGGTGAGTTGGAGTTCGAGCCCCGCATGCGTCTCTCTGCTTTCAGTATAGTTTCTGCTTTGGATCTCTCTCCTGCTCTCTCTCTCTCTGCACCACGCTCCCTCACCGCCCCCCCCCCCCACATGCACTCTCTCTCTCTCAAAAATAAAAAATAAACATTAAAAAAAATAACAAAACATATGTTGTATTTTTAATTACCATGTGTAGCTCTCCATGTTGCATTACCTCTGAGCTTTTTTTTTTTAAATGTCAACAAAAATGCACTGGTGATTTTATTAGAAGAAAAGATTTACTATCACAATATTGGACACCTGAAACTAACATAACATTGTATGTTAACTATACTGGGGTTAAAGTTAAAAAAAATATAAAAAAATTTAAAAAGCATTTATTGATGATGTTAACCTTCAGTCTGAAATTCTAGCACTAATACATATAAGTATTGATAAGTTATTGCAGATCATTTCAATTCAGTTGAAATTTTGCCAGTACAAATTTTTAACTGACACAGTAAAGTTTAATATAAATTATTATTTCTTGTATTTATCAGGTTAAAAAGTATTTCTGTATATACTATACTAGATAAAATTTAAGATAAATTCTGATCTGTATTTAGATTAAGATTAAGGATAGTGTACCCTTCAATATACTTCTCATAGCAGTGGGATCAAGATGAAGACTTTGGAGATATTCTGCACAGATAAGCAAAGCTATATATAATCCTACTTAAAGACTAATCAAATGTCAGCATGCCTATGAATCTCTCTAAAGATGGGAAGTTTTCATATCTAAGACTGTTCTTTTTATTGCCATCAAGTTATACATCTCCAGAGCCCTCATTTATACTAAGTGATAACTTTTCTATGAAACTTTACAATTATTTTTTTTGCATGCATCAATACTATGTTCTTGACTCGTTTATCTTTGCATGAGACATTTAATAACAAAATAAGCAATAATATACTCCAAACTAAAAATGATGAACTTGACACTGTCCAAAATACTGTTAAAGCAAATTTTATTATCCCTACTTAAGTAAATATTTTTCAGCATTTGCACACATATTACTAAGGAATATATACAGTAAAGCATATTTGAAAGACTATACACAGTAAAGCATGCTTTAAATCTCTGTATGTTTCTTATTATATGATTTTATGAAATATTTAGGATTGCTTGATTTGTTTCTTTTCCCTTGTTCATTATGATTTGGATGTTTCCAGTTTGTTATAATGGGAAGTTTATAAGCAAAATATTACTGCATCATAGGGCATCATTCTTTTTTTTAAGTATGATTTGATTTGATTTGATTTGATTTATTATTATTTTTTTAAATTTTTTTTTCAACGTTTATTTATTTTTGGGACAGAGAGAGACAGAGCATGAACGGGGGAGGGGCAGAGAGAGAGGGAGACACAGAATCAGAAACAGGCTCCAGGCTCTGAGCCATCAGCCCAGAGCCTGACGCAGGGCTCAAACTCACGGACCACGAGATCGTGACCTGGCTGAAGTCGGACGCTTAACTGACTACGCCACCCAGGCGCCCCTTGATTTGATTTTATAGAGAGAGCATGACCAGGGGAGAGAGGGAGAGAGAGACGGAGGGAGGGAGGGAAGGAGGGAGGGGGGGAGAGAGAGAGAGAGAGAGAGAGAAAGAATCTTAAGCAGGTCCCACGCTTAACATAGAGCCTGATGTGGGGCTCAGTCCCACAACCTTGTGATCATGACCTGAGCTGAAATTAAAAATCAGCGGCTCAACCAACTGAACCACCCAGGTGCCCCAGGGCATTGTTCTTTGTACGGATTTTATTCTGGCGATCAGCACAGTGGATATTGTCATGGGATCTCACTTTAAAGTTTCTTTATAGTCAACTACAATACTGGTCTTGGGCCTGATGCACTGAATATTTTAATTCAAAAGCACATTTGGGAACTTTGCAAGCATGAAGAGACATTTCCATATCCGTATCAAATACTTTTCTCTACTTTAAACAGGAAAACTTTCCTTTAAACAGGAAAACAGCAGATAAAGAGAATGGTTTGGTTAAATAAAATGAGTACATCTTAGCCTAGATTCCAAGGGAGTAGAGATGAAGACTTACCATTTAGGTTTCCATGCTGGGCCATGATGGTTGGAAGGAGAGTTTATGTGCATTAACATTTTATTGAGTTCCATTTTCTTTCATTTCTCTGCTTCTCCTAAATTTCTTCTTTTGCTAACATTTACTTGTATGACTCATGAAATGCTGGGAAGATGTAAAGAAAAAGCTTTTTATTATTTGCTTTTAGAATTTTTAGACAAAGGGAGAACTAAGGTCTTGTCTCATTGCCATTTGTATACACATAGAGTTTGCTATGTGCAGGTTTGTGTGCATGAGCCTTTTATAATCTTATATAATATTTCAAAAATTAAAAGGATAGCCATGCATCTGATACTGGAAAATTATTTGATCCTGCACAACTTTCCTGGTGACTTCCTACACAACAGCCAATGATTATGTAAAGATTTAGCAAACAAACAATCCTGAAATGTAGAACTAAGAAGAAAGCTGTCTGATTATTATAATAGAACTCTATGGCTTTTTAATAAATGAACTGTTTGGGAAATATTCTTTTGGTATAATTTTAAAATACCTGATGGAATTTTATTTCCCCAAATTATAAAAGAATAAATCTCTTCACATTGGTACCACATCCTCAAAGGCTGTAGCTGTAAGTTTAATTGAAAACGATGCCAAGGAATGTATTTTGCCTATGCTACCTGAGGAGAAAAATAAGTTTTGGTTCTAATGACCAATGGCATTGAATGTGGAATATTTTTTAATTTGAATAAATTGTCAAGTTCTCACAAAAGGGGACAAAAATTCTGTAGATACTTAATTTTATACCTTCAGATAACTAAAGCAAATAAATTTTAATGCTGTGAAGATAATTGAAAAATTATAATTTTGTTTGCATTATTATTTACTAAATTGCCCAAAATTTGATAAACTAAATTCCAACCATGAAAGAGAAGGTGGCACTAAGTTACTAGCTGTTAAGTGGCTTTTTAAGATGTTTTTGTGAAAGCAGTGTAGAGATTAATCTGAAACATTCTTCTTTACTTAAGATTTTCCATGACATTTAAATGAAAACTAATGGTGTTGGATTTTACTGCTAAATGGCATCTCCAGCAGAGTTAATATCAGTCCGAATGGGTTTAAGAGGCATAATCAAAGGGAGACAACTGCTTTGCTTTATGTTTGTAAGGTGCGAAATATTTTCAAAATAGGGAAAAATAAAGATTGCTAACATTAGTTGAAGGTGAGAGACTGAGCCCTCTCCAGAGAAACGTGTCTCCTTTTTAAAAATCACATTATCCAAACACAGTCTTAGAATATATCTTCTTCTTTTATCTTATAAACCTGCCATGCATAAAACTGTAGCCAGTGGTAGACGGCCCAATATGTTAAATAATTTAGCTCTCCCACCACTCCAGAAAGCAAAGAACTGGAGAGAAGTGGAAGTGGAGGGAACCATATGTTTGTAAGTGTATTTTATAGTTTCTAAAATATTTCCATGTTGGTTTATTGTCAACTGAAATACAAAAACAAAACAAAACAAAACAAAAACAAAAACAAAACCCCAAAGAGTTAAAATGGTTTGTTTTCTTCCTCAGGTATTTATACATTTGGGCTATTTGCTACAGATATCTTTGTAAATGCTGGGCAAGTAGTTACCGGGAATCTGGCTCCACATTTTCTTGCCCTGTGTAAGCCCAACTATACAGCACTTGGATGTCAGCAGTATACACAGTTCATCAGCGGGGAAGAGGCCTGCACGGGCAACCCAGATCTCATCATGAGAGCAAGGAAAACGTTTCCATCCAAAGAAGCGGCTCTCAGTGTCTATGCAGCTATGTATCTGACAGTAAGTAAGGATTATGAACCAGTCTTAGTCTGTCCTTCTGTTAATTCTCCCAATGAAGAAATTATTTTTCTCTGCCATAATGGAAGTCACATTAACAGCTTTCTGTAGGCCATTTAATTTATTTTTAATAATAGCTGTTTGTACTGTGGATAAAATTAAGTCAGTTGACTCTCATGAGATTATGTGTGGGTAGTGGTTGCATTAAAAAATATAGCCATCAGCATTTCTATTTGAGAATATGTTTGTCTTTATGTTAAATAGGGTTTAATGGAAACAAATTTGTCCCATAGCAGTCCCCATAATCTTGCAATAGCCCAATTAAGAAAACTACCCAGGCCTCTCAGCTGCCTACTCAAGCTCTAATATTCTCTGGTGGTGGTGGGGAAGGGAGCACTCTTTTTTTAGAAAGATTTTTTTGTTTCATTATTGGTAACTATGTCATCATAATATCTCAACCAGTGTTTTAATATTTTCTCACAGAACTAGCCAAAATGTCCTTATAAATTATTTTTTCCTTTATTCTTGAGTCTTTGCCCTCATTTTAGTAGTGAGAGCCAGGCCCCTGGTGTAGCTATCCGGGACCTCTAGGTGGAAGTAAGTGGTGATGGTCGAGTGCTTTACTGAGACGCAGGAGCAGAAACAAGGGGAACCTTGACAGGTAGCTCTTGGCCCCTGCATTCCTGCCATCAGCCTTTTCCTCTATCACCACGATCTGCCTTGCAGCTATGGAGCTGGGCTCCAGAAAGCGTGCTCTGTAGGCTTTTCCATGGCTACAGTAAGAGGTTCAGAGAATTTAAATGCCTTCGGGGGTTCTCCTTTCTAAAGGTGCCCATAGCTACTTTCTTCTGATTTTAGCTCATTGACAGGAGATCACAAACAAAATTTGAAACCAAATTTATCACTGCTAATGACTTGAAAAAACTCAGACTTATTTTTACCCTCAAAGAGGTATTTGATTATGGAAATATCTCTGATATTCTTAATGCAATCATGTCTGCTTATCTCTAAAAACAAACAAAGAGCCAAGCAGTAAAATACCCCATGACACCTCTACTTGAGATCGGAAATAAAATTACTAAACAACAATTTAGGAGGGGAAATTTAGCATTGTACATAACATTCGCAGTGGCAGGGTAATTTTGGAGGCCATGAATGTATGCATTTTAACATTTCTAAAGTTTTCAGGCCAAGCTAATTCTATCCCTCACAGCCTGGACTTTTTAAAAAATCCCATCAAACAGGATTTTATAAAGATCAAATCCCATCCTATCCATTTTCTCTTCCACTGTCTTCTGACTTCTGTACAGTTTGTTACAACTCCCCTTTTCCCCTCTCGGTGTGCTCCCAACTCCATTCCTTTAATTTCCCCTGATTTCTTTGTTCCATCAGCTTTACTTTCTGTTTCCCATTCTTAGGTACTTCTAGACTTGATATGAAATCTGTTAATCCATGCATATTCTTTCCTATGCTAACCTGCTTGATGACATATTACACCTCTTTTAGAATATGAAGCATTCAGCCTTAAAATGCAGATTTAAAACTTGAGTGAATCAGAAGTCAGAAAATACTTTTCATTCATTGTCATCACGTCTAAATCTGACACTCGTATTTGTATCTGAGTATGAATTGCAAATGTACCTGCATATACATATGTGATCAAACCAATGACTTGAGACAAATTCTAGAATACTCTCTGAATCCAAACAAATCCTGTTACATTATTTTAGCACTTAATAGATGGTAGATTTTGCTGTATAACCAGCATTTGCAAATGGTGGCAAATGTGCTAGTATTGTAAATACTTGATCTTTTTGTTCTGCCAAAATTGTGTTTTCAAAGGCATTGCTTTTAGGACAAGGCATTATCTTTTTAAGTACTGGCGAAATCTTAATATCTTACCTTGCCTCTAGTCAGCTGGCATGTATTTTAGCAACTTCTTGGATATATATATATATATATATATATATATATATATATATATGTATATACATACATACATATATATATATATACATACATACATATATATATATACACACACACATACATACATATACACATATATAATAGATACATAATTATCTGTATATTGTATAATAATTATTATTATAGAAAATATTCATTGAGAATTTGTTATGTGTCAAGCACCAACTGCTTCACTTTTACTAATTCATTTAATGTATTACTAATTCTTACTGATGTCTTAAAATTTATTCTTTATTTATTGTAACTACTATTTAGGTAATGATTATTCGTACTAATTTTTTGAATCCTCATAAAAACTCCTTGAAGTATGTGGCATTATTATGCCCATTTTATAGATGAGGACACTCAGAAAGTGAAGTAACTCGTCCAGATCCATAGAACCACACATTTTCCTGGCTACAATGATTCCGAGTATTCCAGAGAAGGAATCACTGAATCATACTAGCCCTAACGTATGCATGATCAGCTGAATTTCCTCCTGCTGCCACATAATCTCAGCATCCATCAAGGTTATGGTTGAGGGTTCAGATGGTAGATAATGTTTAGAGAAAAAAACATTTAACAACACTGCAACTCTTGGAAATCTTCTAACATTAAAACATGGTTCAGACTAAAAGTCAGGATTCCTGCTTGTAATTACATTGAAGGGTACCTCTGTATTTTTAACAATAGATTCTGTTCTCTACTAACTCCTTTTCTCTCTTCCCTACACCCATTTATGAGTATGTGAGTGTGGGTGGCTGCCATGGCAACTCTGAATATAACTCCTGCTGCAAATGTAGGCATTACAGTCAGGTTTTGCTGTTATATTTGATCCCATATACATATATATTTCTTCCCAGTTTCACTAGAGACACCTTGGGAAAACTTTATAATAGAAGTGTCGGGGTATTTCGAGCTAATACAGTCTCGTGAAATGCTTGCCAGAATTTTGATGAGTAGGTATATAGGAGAAAATAGCCATATAATCAGTATTTTCTGTGGAAACAGGCTTATTGCTGTATTTAGATATATGTTTGTTTAATGTTGTGTGTGATAAACATATGTACATACATAATAAAAATAAATAAGCCATATTATGAAGTATATGAATAAGAACTGAGAAATATTTTTCTGATGTTTCTCTTTGTGGACTAGTAAATAAAATTAAGGAACTTGAAGTCTCCTTTAGCATTTGACTTTAATTAAGGCTTTTGGGGATAATTTGATAACAGAGTTGTTCTCTTTTGCTTTACTGAGAACTTTCAGGGGAAAAAAATCCCTATGCCTATTTTTGCAAATGTTGTTGGTTTCCCAGGAAAACATTCTGAAGGTTATTTAACCCTCAACCATTACATTTATAATTCAGTGTTAAGTCACATTGGAATAATATTTAAATTTAGCTTTGTGTTATTCATTTCATATAAAGCAAGCAGTTTTTCTAATTGTAAAATGAACTTCAAAGTTGAGAATGAGAAACAGTGTTTCATGACTTTCCAGTTGACCTTATAAATCAGAGACAGGAAGACATAAAATGATCTCTTTAGGTTACTTCCAATTATGACCTTATATTGACTCTCTGAAAAAGAAAGAAAGAAAGAAAGAAAGAAAGAAAGAAAGAAAGAAAGAAAGAAAGAAAGAAAAAAGAAAGGAAGAAAATGAAGAAGGGAAGAGAGAGAAGAAGAGAGGGAGGAAGAAAGAAAGAAGAAAGGAAAGGAAAGGAAGAAAATGAAGAAGGGAAGAGAGAGAGGGAGAGAGGGAGGAAGAAAGAAAGAGGAAAGGAAAGGAAAAAGGAAAGGAAAGGAAAGAGGGAAGAAAGAAAGAGGGAGGAAGGAAGGAAGGAAGGAAGGAAGGAAAGAAGGGGTCAGCTACACTTGTTGGCCTGTTATTATTTTTGGTTGTGAACAAACCACCCTTCAAAACAAGAATTTGCTGTCCTCAGGATTCTGTGGGTTTTACTGGTCCTTAGAACCCTGCTTCTCTCATGTGTTGTGTTCAGCTAGGGGTAGATGGGGCTGGGACAGCTCAATAGCTGGGCCTCTCTCATTCTCAAGAGATTTTCTCTGAGAGCATCCGAGAGCATCTGAGAGCAGCTTTCCAAGAGAGCAGAGACCTGAGCTACAGGGCGTCTTGAAGCTTATGCTCCAAAACTTGTTCACCATCCCCATCTCTGGACTCTGTTGGTCCAAGCAAATCCACAAGGCCAGCCCAGATTGATGGGAGCAGAGAAACAGACTCCACCTATAAATGGGAGGCGCAGTACAATCAGACTGTAAAGAAGTTGATGTACTAGGAAAAGAGGAATTTGTGGATATTAAACAGCTCACTGCAGTCTTTTCCCAGAATATTAGCGGAAAGCTCTGAAGTATCATTACCCCCCACCTTGTTGATGTCCAGTCTTTGGCATCTACATGCTCTTGCTGCCCACACAGCCATCTTTTATAATAATCTCATGAGGTCCCATGTGCACATGGGCTGCCACAGGCTGCCAAGACGAGGGTTAAATAAACACGACCCACTGGTATCTGTTTGCCCTTCGTTTAGTAATATTTTACCTAATCTGTGTAGGGGCATGAACAGCTCCTCAGTGTGGGGTACAGGAATTTGGGGGATGCATGGCAGTTTTCCTGCAGCCTTTGATTTCATGAGACTGGTCAGGGATTGTGTTTGAAGGCGAAACATCAAAGTGGGTGGAAGGTAAAGCTCTGGGCTGCCCTCATGTATTTGCCTTAGGTGACTGATGAGATCTGGCTGCTATCAGAAGGCCATTCCTCTAAATCTTCCCTGCTCAGAAGTAATTTAACGCTGAAGTGTGTACGATCCCTGTGCTCTAGATTTCAAATGAGCAAATCTGTGGTCTACTAGATGATATATTAAAAGGTATTTAGTGGGCACTCACTCATAAAGTGACTGCTATACTATTACTGTGACTACTGTTGCCGGGACCACTGGTATTAGTCGATGGACAATTTTTTCCTGTCAGCCTTCAGCCAAGTGTCATAGGGGATGGGGAGGTTACTAAAGACATCTGCAAAGTACCCATTTAGTTCCAATGTTTTCGTTACCATGGCCCCCTTTTATAATTTACCTTCTTCTACCACACTCCTCCATGAACTTTATATTTCTAAATCTTCTGTCTAATATGATGCTTTCCCATCTCAACTTAGGCCCAAATATTATTTAAAAAAATTTTTTAATGTTTATTTTTGAGAGAGAAAGAGGGAGTGCGAACAGAGGAGGGGCAGAGAGAGAGGCAGACACAGAATGCAAAGCAGGCTCCAGGCTCTGAGCTGTCAGCCCAGAGCTGGATGCGGGGCCGAACTCACCAACCGTGAGATCATGGCCTGGGCCAAGGTCGGACGCCTAACTAACTGAGCCACTCATGCACGCATAGGCCTAGATATTAAACAGTGGCCCATGATAAAAAATATATAATAATGCTGTTTTGAAATTGTACACATACAATTATTAAAATGGCACACATACAGCTATTAAATATAAAGCAGTAAATGATTGAAGATGCCTGGATACTCTGCATCTTTACCTTAGTTTTATCTGGCTTCTGTAAGTGCCATTATAACTGGGTATTCTGGGATTGACTCATCACTTTATAATGGTTTCTGGTTCCCCAGTCACATCCCAGAAGTTCCTGTGTCTTCCACAATGTATCAGAACCAGTAAGCAGCATGAGATCACCATTGCTGCCAACTGACTTAATACAATTCCGGCCAACAGCAAAGAGTACTGACATTTTAGTTAGTGCCTGTGGGTGGGCTTCTTGTGGGTAAATATACTATTCTATTAAGCTCTTAGAAATATTGAAAAGTATGTCATAGAATTCCGTTAATATGTCTGGGGCTTCCTAGGTGTTCACCAACTCCAGGTTCGGGATTTCTGGCAGTACTAGCACATTCTATTTAGGAAAACAGGACTTACTCGTATAGGACAATATAAGACAGAGTCAGCCCTGTGTTATGACTTTTGTAGGCCCTAGGCACTTGTGTTTTCAGGACCTCCTCTGCCATTGAAAATATGTATATGCTTTACAGCCTCATTGCTATAAAAACAAATTAATAAATAACGTATATTAAATATTTTCTTCAACCTGAATGTTCACTTTTCCTTCTGATTTTAAAGGAAATTAAAACAGTTTTATTGGTCCCTACAAGTATCTGGAATCTAAGTTCCATGCCTACTGGATAAGTTTGCCCTAGAGATAGTGCATAATAAAGTTCTAGATGGAATATGAATGTTAGTGTATCTGGTGATGACAGTGAGAGCCATTCAGTATCCAGGAAGGAAAAGATCACCGTGGACAAGTACCATCGGGGAGTGCTTCAGTGGGAAGTGTCACTTGGCCTGGGTCTTGAAGATGAATATGATTTGAATAGGTAAAGAAGAGGCATTCCAGATATGGGGACAATGAAAGCAAAGACAGGAAGCAAGAAACAGCAGATACAATTAGGAACTAGTGAGGGGAAACCTCAGATGGGGAGTATATATGGGATTTAAGGATTAGCAAGAATAAATAAATCAGAAAGTCACTGTAAACCAACCTGAGGCTTCACATTTGGGTTAATAAGTAAGACGGGGTTGAAAACTGACATTACGGCAGTGCTTCCGAATTATTTTACTTAATTCAATTCCATAAATATATATGGAATACCTATAATGCATTAAGCCTGAACATACTGATATCAACTCCTTCTGATGTTTAAAATGGTCCAATAGAGCATAAAGAGGGAATTAAAAGGGAGAGAAACTAAAAGTAAAGGGAATGTTATAAGGAGATTGTCAAAGAATCTCAGATATGAAATAAGGATTTGAAGATTGAGAGCCCAGTGCTGATGAGACCAGAGTCAGATGAAATGAAGTGAGATGAAATGAAATTCCTAGTTTATGAGAAATGGAATGAGCTTGGGCGCCAAGAGCTGCCATCAGCCTGAGCCACGGCAGACTGCGTATAGCTTTGAGTAGTTGGGAATCCCTAAGCATTTTCTCTTAGAGCACAGGAATAGGAAAGCCAGACCTAGACCCACAACCAGTGCTCCTGTATGCATTGCAGGGTTTACACACCGTCACCGCTTACTTCGATGCTTTGGCTAAACTTAGCCAAATCCCTGGGCCCGAGTTTAGTACTGTGTCCTGCTCTTAGATTTCAGCCCTCAGTCCTCCGGCTTCCATTTATGAGAAAGTAACAGTCTAGCCTCATCCTAAGTACTTTTTTTTTTATAGGCCTTAGTCTTCACAGTGACTGGAATGAAAGTATGGCTGTCTTCATTCTACAGGTAACAAAACTGAAGATGCAAGAGGCTAATTAGCTTGCCCAAGGTTATATAGCTAGTATTTGCTAGAACCAGAAATACAATGCAGGCCAGTATTGACTCCAAAGCCAGTATTTGGTCTTTTATATCACACTACTTCCTGGCATGTGCCCCAGTGAAAAGGAAGCAGCCACATGCCCAGTCATGAAGAAAACTGGCCAATTGATTTTTTTTAATGTTTATTTATTTATTTTGAGAGAGAGAGAGAGAGAGAGAGAGGGAGAGAGAGACAGAGAGCATGAGCAAGGGAGGGGAAGGGAGAGAGGGAGAGAGAATCCTAAGGAGGCTCTGTGCTGTCAGTACAGATCTCACAAACCATGAGATCATGACCAGAGCCAAAATCAAGAGTTGGATGCTCAACCAATTAAGCCACCCAGGCACCCCTAGTCCATTGATTTTAATTGAACATCACACGATATGAATTAGGAAGGTTGTTGAAAAACTGTACTCCATAAATTCCTGTCCCATGTCCTATTTTCCAGATAGCCAAATTGCTCAAACCCTAAAAGTAATATAAATGGTCATGATTATTGGATTTTAATTGTACTTTTGATTGTAAGTGAATGTTTTATTCTTATGATTCTTAATTTTTAATATCCTATGTTCTACACATCATTTGAGATGCTAAAGAACTTTAATTGCTTTTGAAATGACAACTTTTATGTTACCTTTTACCTCTTTACAATGTACAGTAATTGGATACATAATAACCTAACCAGCATTGGCGGTGCTTAATGCTCATTAGACCTCCGTGGTAGGCACTATCGCTTTGACGGGGTCCAACAGAACCCAGTTTAACAATGGGGAGCTCTACATGTGTGGTCAAGCATTGCATCTCTTTCATGCCCAATAACACGCCCACATCCATTTTTCAAAAGATGCATCAAGCTTTGCCGCAGAAGGCATGGCCTTGCTCCTGAGCTCCAGGAGCCAACACGGTGATTCTCATAGCTCTGGACTGTATGCTTTCTGCCGAGACATCTCAAGCACCATAGAACCTGTGGATCCTGTGGCCCAAGTAGCAGGGCTGCTTGCCCTACAGCCTGTACTTGTTGTAGAGCCCTTTTCTTCTCCAGGCCCCACTTAGAGCTGGCAGCTTTTCATATCATCTGGTATATAGGCCAGAACAATATTCATAGGTATGAGATGTGTTTCCCCAAGAACACATAGTGATCTGAGGGTGTTGTGCTTCCTTTTTTGTGGTAGTGGTACAAGATGCAATAATTTGTCTTTTAAAGCTTTGAGGGGATGTTTAGCATACCCCTGGCCGATGGATCCCTAAAAACTTTACTGATTTCCCAGGCCCCTGAATCTTACAGGGTTTATCTCCCAAGATCTGGAATGTGTGTATCTTTCCAAGACCTCCAGTGTGCTGACCATCTTTTATCTTGCTTGATCAGCATGATATCTTTGATGCAAAGAATCAATACGATGGTCTCTTCAGACTATGATCTGGCAAAGAGCAGGAGAGTTAATGCATAGGACTGACATAAACCATGATGTAAAACTTTGCCTGTTCCATGTGAATGTGAACTGTTTCTCATCCTTTTTCTTTTTTTTTTTAATTTTTTTTAATGTTTATTTATTTTTGAAGGAGAGAGAGAGAGACAGAGAGTGAGTTGGGGAAGAGCAGAGAGCGGGAGACACAGAATCCAAAGCAGGCTCCAGGCTCTGTGCTATCAGCACAGAGCCTGATGCGGGACTCTAACTCACAAACTGTGAGATCATGACCTGAGCCAAAGTCGGACGCTCAACCAGCTGAGCCACCCACGCGCCCCTCTCATTCTTTTTCTTGAACAAGATAGAAAAGAATGCATTTGACAAATCAGTGGTCACTACTACTTAGCTAAGATTCAGGAGACTGTAGTTTTTCTCCAGGATTTGTCCAGCCTGGTTAATTAAATGGAGGTATGATAAGAACCACTACCCCTACATTCTTGAGATCCTAAGAGGTAGATAAATCTCCACCATCCCACCTTCCTTAATGCAGTATCGTTTTTGATTCACTATCTTGGCAGGAGTGGGGATATAGTTTCATAAGCTTGCTATTAAATTCCCCCAATAGTCTACATGCCAAGGGGAAAATGTCCACTAGATGTGTTCACAGACCTAGTAGACTTTGGCCCAGGTTCACTTACTACCTAGTCCCCATGGGACCTTAAAGCAGGGAGCCATGATGATGCTAATTCAGGTCTCCAGGCAATCAGTGTCCCCTTAGACTTTTTGTTCAATAGTCCTCAAAATGCCTGCATATTCTCCTCCCCCCAATATGTAGTCACCTGAATAAATGGTCATAGGTCCTTTTGGGGAAGGACTGGGAAAATCATTACAATACATACTTTCTGCAGTGTTGTAGGGTCCTTCCCTCTAGAGACCTGCTGCCTCTTCAGTCAGTGAGTTTCATTCCAGTTTGGTAACTGCACAAAGGATTGAAACTTTCATTGGGGCATCCACTTTCAGCTCTGCATTCTTGTTATCTTGTGGGTATGTATTGAGTAGTCTTCTGGGCTCCTTATCTATTTTGCCTCTAGGGCACACTATGTTCTATAAATCATCTCCAAAACTTTCTGCAGGTCAAGTCACCTTGCCTGTCACTCAGGGCCTTATGCATTGTTATGATAATTGAGACACAGCCCCCTAACCCCCACCATTGCTCCTACGATTAAGCACTGGCCACTGGCTTCTGTTTCTTCAGGCACTCCATGGTCTGCATGGATATAAAGGACCCAGCTCTGTGGTAACCTCCCCTACCAATGACCTTGGCTTATGGAGGAGAGGCACCCCTCAACTCCTGCACCCTGCTACTGCCCCTCTCACTAGCACATTCCTCGTGCCTCAGTGAATGGTACATTCATGAGGTCCTCCCATGGTACATCATCCTCTGGTGGGTCCTTGAGGCTCATGTTACATGTCCAGCAATGTCACTTCTCAGAGCCTTTTAATTCCTTCTTCCACTGTCTGCCGAAGCAATTCAGGCATGTCAGCTTCATCGAGAAAAAGTAATCATTTTCTCCAAGCTTTTAGGAGCCTGCGCAGCAAGGAGTTTTTACTGTTCCCCAGGGGCCTTGCAAGAGTATTAAATCCCATATCTCCAGGGAGAGTGTCTTCATGTCCACAAACTCTCCCTTATCCTGTTTCTGTTTCAGCATCCTTGATAAAGCACCCTCAAAATCCCACCACGTAGGTCTCCCCTGGCTCCAACTGGTATGCGCTGGCTGATTCTTGCAGCAGTTTTGGGGCAGAGTCGCTTTCTTTCCTTATTCCATTTATCACGTCCTGGCAACTAAGCCCCAGTGGTTGGCCTGGCAGCCAGGAAAAGATGTGGGAGCAGATCATGAGTGGACCCCTATTGCACTGGGGGAAAGAGGCTTCTCACTTCCCCACTCAAAAGTCCCTGGTATGGGTGGGGCTGGGAGGAGTGCTTGCCCTGAATAGGTAGGGGTGGTAGCCACGTCTGAAGGCTCTGAGCATTTAGAGGAATCTGATGAACCAAAATATTCATGTACATCACTCAGATTTCCCCATCTCCATGTCAAGGTGTTAGATTTTTCTAACTAAAGTCCTGACCTTGGCATAATGGACCTGCCTTAGCTGAGCAGTCAGTGATATTTGAAGGTCCCTTGACTCTGAGCTAGTAAGTGATAAGTTTGGACTTCAGCTTTTTTTACTCTGAAACTCCAGAGACAAGAGCTTTTTTTCTAAGTTCCCAAAGAGGAACTCTGGCCATCACACTCAGTTTTCATTTGTTAACTCTCCTCAGCTTTTCATTTTTCTTCTGTAGGGTGCCAACACAACTTAGTAAGAGTTGGCCAATTTCATTATCCCTCTAGTTAGTCATTGTTTCCATGGACTTCTCAGCTTCCCATGTCATTGGCCTGGTTAAGTCATTCCTCCCAATTAGGGTGGCCAGCCATCAGACTTCATACTTCCAGTGCTAAAATCAGGAAAGTTTAGTGTAAACCAGGTTAAGTTGATTACTGTGTCTCCACCAGAACATTCTCCCAAGTCACTATTGGTGGGTTTTAGCAATTGGATTGTTACCCGGTGCCTCCATATACTTCACAAGATGGGGTCCTCATTTCCAGCAAGGACATGTCCCTAAACCCCATCTTATCACTTGTTTTCTTAGATCATCCCAATTCTTAGGATCCTCCACAAAGTGGAAGGCTAAGATAGAATTAGGAGCAGTATTAGAAATACAATTAGGAAGCTACGATTTATGGGAAGCTTGGAGGGAGGTAACACTTGTAAAAGATAGAACCTCTCTGAGAAGTGAGATTGGAGAGGGGGAGTCTCAGAGTGCGGTGCATATCTGGCAGTCTCAACCAATCTTCACCAGAGGTTGCTCATTGGAAAAGCCTCATATTGGGCATACATGGCCAAACCTTAGTACCCCTGCTGTGCTCCATCACTGGTTGGGGGCTGGCCAGAGAGATTGTGGCCTCTGCTCAAGCACTGTGAACTACATGTGGACATTCTCAGCTCACTGCCCTCCCTACAGCAGAATGGCTGGCTCTTTCCTGAAGGAAGAGGAGAGCAACTTACCTCTGTGGCTTGCCGCACTGCCTTCATCTTGTTCTCAGAGAGGTTCTATAAGCTAATGCACAGCAAGGGGTTACTACTGTGATGCATTATCTTCCGTGATTTTCTCTGTGCCAAAAATATTTTGAGTGCCTTAACATATAGGAAAAAAAATATGGCACTGTAATTTCAGTCATCAGCTCCCCCCACCCCTAAATTGAAGATATAGTTTAAATCAAGGAGATTTCTTGGCACCTTTTCCACTGTCTTACAAAAGAAGTTACCTTCTCCTGTGAACACAGTCTGCTTTGAGCCATTTGTTTATTTATGCCATCTAAAGAAAACCTTGGAACGGGAACAAAGTATTTCAAATAGCAAGGAGAAATCCCTCTATAATAATATAGAAATTTAGAATATAAAAATAACTATTATTACTGAATGCTTACTGTGCTAAGCACTTTACATACATGTATTTATTGCTTTCTCTCCTTTGTCAAACATATTAATCAGGCATCTTTCTATATATAAAAATGTGTGCTATTAGTTTATGTACAATGTAGGGAAATGTGATTTCCTTAGACTTGCTAAAATTTCCACTATCAAAGAACAAAATCAACAACCACACAAAAACCTCCCATTAATTTGAGCCACCATTCCATTTCTGAAAGAAACTTCTAGAAAGATTAGTTTATATTTCTTCACCTTATCAACCAGTTTCAACATGGGTTTTGTTCACCCACCACCCCTCTGCCTGCCGCCACATACACTCTAATAATACTACTCCTTAGACTTCATCCACAGTGATCTTATCAAAAGCCTCTTCAGGGCTTTGTCTTGCCGACTGTCTCAACAACATGGAGACTCTAGCTCACGCCCACCTATCCCAACTTTTCTCTTGTAAGACTTTGAGAACGTTATGTCCCAATTTGCTTCTTCCTTTATTAAGTGCTTTATTGCAATGTTAGAAGACCATCTACCAGTATTTACCAAGTCTCTGTTCTTGACCTTTTCTTTCTTCTGTTATCCTTCCCAAGTGCGAGCTCATTCATTAACCCCTCCATGTCTTCAGGCGAACCCCAAACTCCTTCACTGATCTTAACATCTCTCCTGAACTCCAGACTGTTCCTAACTTGAACAGATCGATGTGGTGTTCCATCAGCTCTTTACACTCAACGTTTCAGAAACCAAAATCATAATCATGATCTTGCCATTGCTCCAAATGTGCTCCTGCTTTTGTCTCTTCTGATTTGATTATTGGCATTCCTACCTTCCCAGTTACCCAAGCCTGAAATCTCTGAGTCACCCTCAACCTCTCCCACTTCAACACCCCCACATCCAGATGCCTGATTAATTCTGTTGATCCCACATTTGGAATATCTTTCAAATCCAAACTCTTCTCCACCCTGCCCCCCATACTCCTACTGTTTGAATTTGGCTCTTTTGTGTCATCTTGCCTTGACTGTTGCAGGAGCCTCCCAGATAGGCTTCCTGAGAAAATCCTACTCTCGTCCGTCCATACTACATTCTGCCCCTGGAGTCAACACTCCTAAAGCATGAGTGTTAAGCAAGTCTCTCTTTGCATAAAAGCTTTCTGTAGCCTGCCCTTACCAGCCCTTCAAGGATCACACTCTTACATATGGCAGATGAGGCCCTCTTGGTCCTGGCTAAAATTTATCTTTTCCTATGGTATGTACTGAATTGTGTTTCTTGCCCCACTCCCCAATTCCCTACCCACCAACTTCATATGTTGAACCCCTAACCTCCAACTGATGGTATTTGGGGAGGGAGTCTTTGGGAAGTAATTAGGTATCTATGAGGTGATGAGGGTGGGGTCCTCATGATAGGATTAAATGCCTTTATAAGAAAAGATAGCAGAGAGCAAGCTGTCTGTTTCTCTTGGCCATGTAAAGACACAGCATGAAACCAAGAATAAGTCTCTCACCAGAACCTGACCATGTTTGCCCCTGATCTCAGACTTCCTGCCTCCAGAACTGTGGGAAATAAATACCTGTTGTTGAAGCCACCTAGTCTGTGGTATTTTGTAATGGTAGCTTGAGCTCAGACACCTCTCTTATTTCATAATCCCCCCCTTTTTTTTAATGTTTATTTATTTTGAGAGAGAGAGAGGGAGAGAGAGAACTGAGGAGGGGCAGAGAGAGAGAGAGAGGCAGAGAGAAAGAATCCAGAGCCCAACGTGGGGCTTGAAGTCATGAACTGTGGGATCATGACCTGAGCCGAGATCAAGAGTTGGATGCTTAACCAACTGAGCCACCCAGGTACCTCCATAATCCCTTTTTTCATGAGTTTAGTTCTCAGTTCATGGGAACTCCATTCACACTGGACCATTACCAGACACGAACCACAATAGTTTCATCTACTCCAGTACTTTTACTTTTGCTATTCTCTCCATCCAGAGTATTTCCAGTACCTGCAGATACCAGTCTGGTCAAAATTCTATTCACCTGTTATGTATTTGTCCAAATTCTCTACTATCAATAATAGAAAGCGAGTCTGGCTTTAGACAAAATGAAGTGAAAGGGCAGGCTTAGAATCGAGGTTCAGACAATGAGCAGGAGCTGATGGGGTCTGAGCAGCCAGAACTGCAGTCAGAATCAGACCACAGGAAGGGTGTGGGGAGGATACGCTGCTCTGACCACAGGACCATGGACAGTTCCACTCCTGCACCTCTTGATGCCTCTGCCAGCATGGCTGCCCGTGGAGTGGATGTTTCACTTTGTCTACTCTCTGTGTGACTTGCAGGCATGTCTGATTGACTGTGTGTGCATCATGTGCTAGCAGCAGCTGCTTGCCAGGGCTTGGAAGAAGGAGACATCCACCTTTGTGTGGTTTTGGTGGTGGGAAGGAGTATATGCTTCTCATACTGTGGAGTATGTCCTAGTACCAATAAAGGGTTGAGATGCTCTGTAGTGAGAAAAAAAATGCTCTTCACCTTTGTGACCCAGATCAAGGTTGGTCTTTTTGATGTACTGTGTCATCTTTTCAACTGAAGTTTATCTCCCCATCTTCAGTGGCGTACCTAGTATATTTGACACCAAAGCAGATAATGTTTATATATTTTCCTCTATATGGAAAAAGTATTTTCAATTATAGTTATGTGATAACAGTAGTAATCATTATTTTATTGATTCATTTTTCAGTTTTAAAATAAGAAAGAGTATATTTTAATTTTAAACACATAAAAATTTAGAACAGTATTTCATGGATTTCTAAAATTAGAACTTAGAAACAAAAATACCATACATTCATATTATTTCATTAGTTCATTGTAATGGAATATTTCATTGTTTCATTATATTATTCCTTAAGTTAAACATAAGGCACCTGGGCTCAGTCAGTTGGGCGTCCAACTATTGATTTCAGCAGGGGTCATGATCTCATGGTTCGTGAGATCGAGCTCTGTGGCAGGCTTTGCACTGGTGGCATGGAGCCTGCTTGGGATTCTCTCACCCCCTCTCTCTGCCCCTTCCCCTCTTGCTTGCATGTGCGTTCTCTCTCTCTCTCTCTCTCTTTCAAATAAATACACTGAAAAAAACCCAAGTAGTCACACAGATTGGCAGAATTTGAAATCACCCAAGTTCTATTTTTTCATCTTTACAATTACAATCCTACTATGGGTTTTTTCCCTCTCAAATCTGTTTAAATGTAGCAGCATTGCGGTTGGAGATATTCTGTGGCCAAAGCATGCTTAAGTGGCTCCCAACCTTTACAGATGTACTCTGTAGACAAATATGAGTAGCTGAGTCCACATGCCAGAAGTCAGATGTATAGTTTGGAGTTCTTCAAATTAACTTCCATGTACAATAAAATAATATTTATTAGAGATTATGCAATAAAATGTGCTCATCTGAAGCTTACATATATGTTCTTAACATTCAGTGGTAATTGCGTCAATTAGCTCAACTTAGACCAATGTCCCACTTACCATTGTTCCATAACAAGTCACCCTAAACTTGGTGGCATAAAACGATTTACTATGTTCACAAATTTGCAGGTCAGATGCATGAAAAAGACACAGCATGGCTATCTTGTCTCTGCTCCACGATGTTCTGGCCTCAATTGGGAAGACTCAAAGTCTGACAGACTGTGTCTTGATATCTGGGGCATGGAAGATTGCTCATTCAGGTGTCTGCATCTGGGCTGGGACTTGAAGACTAGGGCTGCCCTCACATGGCCTTTCCATGAGCCTTGGCTTCCTCCCAGCATGGCAGCCTCAGTGGTCTGATTTTTCACAAAACACCAAGCACAGGTGTTTGGTTTCAGAGAACTAGGCAGAAGTTCATAGGCTTTTATGAGTTCATAGTGTCACATCTGCTGCCTTTTGCAGGTGACCAGCAAGTCACAAGTCTGCTGAGATGCAAAGGGAGGAGAATTTGACTTCACCTTAGTGGGGGAGAAGCAAGGGAGCAAGGGGTTGGGAGACTGTTGCAGCCATCTTTGAAGGATACAATCAGCCACCCCAACAAAAGATTCTGGGGGGCAGGAGTGTATTATTACTACTGTTGTTTACAATTGCCTGGCAATCATAAGGAGCAGATAGAGATTTAGTAGGCTTTCTTATTGCGTCCCTTTATTGCCTGCATCTGGGGCCTAATGTTGCCACTGCCCCACCCATTGTGTGCCACTGCTGGTGGTCTAATCTGGGAAGGCCTTAGTAATGTTGCATTTAAAAAGGGTCAAGATTACCATTGTTGTTTTATTATTTATGTATTTCTGCCTCCAGTAGAGTACAGGTTCGCTGAGGTTAGAGACCATTTCTTTATAGTACCACAATGCCAGCAGTAGCATGAATATAATACTGACTTACAAAAGTATGTTGATTGGTTCAAACGATGACAACTGTATCTTAAATGCCCACTATTTGTAACTAGGAAATTTAAGTAGATGACTTGTCCTTGTCCCCTAATAAATCTATAATCTCAAAGTATAGTGATGCAGAAAATGGTACTCAGATTGAGAGGCTGTGCTTACTCAAAGCACTGGATCAATTCCTCTGATAAATGGGTCTAATTCCTTAAATAAATTAAGCTTTTGCATTATTTTATGGAAATTTTTTTAGAGCCAAGAGAGAAGTGAGGTCTTCTCGCTTGGCACTTATATAAGGCCCACAGGTCCTCCCACTGAGGCTTTTTGCCACTCTAACCTCAACTGGGAAAATCTTTAATCAGCCTCATAATTGGAGATGATGCCTGAATGGGATCTATGCACATCCTGTGGGCGGACAGGTCCTGGTTCACAGCTATAAATGATCCTAGTTACCCTAGTTATCCATGCCTGTGGACATGGAGGCAGCTGTATTAGATTCACAGAGATGGTGGCTGGTAAGGTCCCTGTCCCTAGCTGAGCCTATGACTGTCGTTCACCGCTGTGTTCCCACCATCCTGCACAGCTCCGCTTTGGACCCTCTTAGTGTATAAGGAACCCTAAAAAGCCCTAAAACTTAAGACCCTTGGCTCTTGTTTTCCCTAAAAAAGGGAATACTGTATTTGTGTGAACAGCTGAATAATAAGTAACATCCTTTCACTGTGTGTGTTGGTTCTGTGCTAAATATTTTTCATAGATTATCTTGTTCAGTCCTTAATTTGTATGCCATAGGTACTATTACAATTCCCAAATTAAAGATGAGAAAATTGAGGCTCAGAGAAATTTAATAATTTGCCCAGAGTACACAGCTGGTATATGCTGGAGCCAGGATCTGAATCCAGAATGTTCCTTCAGTGTGCTCTAAACCACTGCCTTCCACTGCCTCCCCAGTAACTCAAGTACACATCCTGGAGTGCTGACCATGCAGAATTCCAGGTCTCTTAACCTTGGTTCTGTGTGGCTAACGTCTCTGTAGTTTCCCAGGAGTGGAGTTTTGACTCACGTCATGGTCCCTTGCTGCTCACATGGCAATGGCATAATGCTATGTTCTAGCGCTGTTGGCTTCTTAGAGTGAGCCAGAAATCACAGTGCATTCATCAGATAAGAACACTAAAGGGAGCCACCACACATAAATCAGGCATATTTCTTATATTTAAGTGCTCTTATATATTAATTGCTATTATGTTTAACTTACTTACGATGCCACCCACTAATTCATCTGGACCGTTTTTTAACATGGAATCACTTTTTTTAAAAAATCACAGGTTTAACTCATTCTGTAATTGATTTTTTCTTATTCCATAAAGTTTTCTTGTTGGGTACTTTAATTTCTTGGAGTTAATGTAGTGTTAAGATTATAGCTTTGGAGTCATTTACAAATATGAATAAGATAGGGGAAATTATTATTATTATTTTTTAATGTTTTTATTTATTGTTGAAAGAGAGAGAGACAGAGCATGAGCCAGGGAGGAGCAGAGAGAGAGGGAGACACAGAATCTGAAGCAGGCTCCAGGCTCTGAGCTGCCAGCACAGAACCCGACGCGGGGCTCGAACTCACAAGCCGTGAGATCATGACCTGAGCTGAAGTCGGATGCTCAACCGACTGAGCCACCCAGGCACCCCAAGATAGGGGAAATTAAATAGCAAAATTGGACAGTCATAGGAGGTATTAATGTTAGCATGATAAACTTCACTCCCACTCTACAAACTTGGTTCAGCTCCTCATCCTCACTTGCTGGGATAATCAATAAAATTTCCCTAGTATCCTCTCTTCTTACCTTTTGTGATCCACACATTCTTCAAGTAATTTTCCAAGTACCTGTCTAAACTGGGAATGATAACATGCAGAGCCAGTCTCATGGGTATATGAGCTTTGTTGTCATGTAGGCTCCAAGCTCAGGAGGGCCCCACACTTGGTGTAATACCCTACTGTCACCCTCTTGACATTCTTAATGATTTCTCAACAAGGGGCTTCTCATTTTCATTTTGCCTTGGACCCTACAAATTAGATAAGCAGTCCTGGTACCATATAATCATGCAATCCACCCTCCTTCGCCACTTCCCTCCTCATAAAAGCTCTAGAAGCTCCTCTGTGAATTTCCTAAGAATTCATGAAATACCTTTTAGAAGCATCTGGACTTTCTGTAAACTTCCTTCTTTTACAGTTCTATGATTCTGTGACCATAAAGCACTTTACAAATGTAATTATTAAGGGATGTCAAAGATCTAATATTTACCCAAACACCCCAGAAATTGATCTAGTACTGTTTAACCTAAGATGGCATTAAATTTTCTTTATTTGGTTTGGTTTGTCTACTTGTTGTTTTATCAGACACATCACAATATTGACTTGTATTGACCCAGGGGTCACACAGTTCTTAGGATTTTTTTTATTTTAAGCAGTGACCTTTATCTTTTCCTTTAAATTCACACACCTATATTGAGTTTTCCAGTAATTATCAGTGTCATCAATTATCTTAGTGTCTGATGAGAAATGTCTGAAAGGGCCCAAAATAAAAAAAAAACAAAAAACCTTGATTCACTCCATTTTTGTCTTAATTCATGGTGCATGTATCACATTTTAAAGAAGAAATTTAGATTAAAAAAATCAAACAATTATAAGTTGGTTTAATTCCAAACCACTGAAAATAACAACTGGTTCAATTATGTATTAATCCATTTAACAGAAAATTATTGGGCACCTATGATGTGCCCAATTCATCACATTCAAAGACAATGACACTCAGCCCCTGGTCTCAGGGTGCATGCTTAACACTTAGATGTGGCTGGGAGGTGAAGGGGTATATTAATCTGCTAGAGCTGCCATAACAAAATACCCCCAGAAACTTATTGTCTTAAACAGCAGAAGCTTATTTTCTCACAATTCTGGACACCAAAGTGCAGATCAAAGTACTACCAGCCTTGCCTCTAGTGAGACCTCTTTTTGGGATGCAGATAACCACCTTCTTAACTGTGTCCTCACATGGTCTTTTCTCTGTGCTAGTGTGGAGAAAGCTCTGTAATATCTCTTCCTTTTCATATAAGGACACCAAGCATATCAGTTAGGGCCCCACCTTTATGACCTCATTTAATCTTAGTTATCTTCCTAAACATCTTATTTCTAAACATTGGGGGCTAGGGTTCAACATATAAATTTTGAGGGGACACAATTCAGTCCATAACCAGTGAAGTACCCCACAGTAGCAATAAAATGTGTACTGAGTAGTGCTTTCATAGATAGAAATGGACATAAGGTGGTGGGGTGGCCAGAAGGTTTCCAGGAAACAGAAGTGATTTCTCAGGGGAAGAGAAGCGGGGAAGGATGGTAGGTGTTTGAGGAGTGTATTAGTTTCTTACAACTGCCATAATAAATTGCCATAAACTTGGGGGTTTAAAACAGAATTACATTCTCTCACAGTTCTGGAGGCCAGAATCTGAAATTAAGGGCCATGCTCCCTTTGAAGTCTCTAGGGGAGAATCCTTCTGTGCATCTTTTAGCTTCTGATGGCTCCAGACATTCCTTGGCTTGTGGCAGCATACCTTTAATCTTGACCTCTACCTTCACATGGCCTTTTCCTGAGTATCCCTTTCTTATCTGTCTGTATCTCCTCCTCTTATGAAGACATTTGTCATATCTTAAGATTCCTGACTTAATAACATCTGCAGGCACCCTGTTTTGCAAATAAGGTAACATTCACAGGTTCCAGGGATTTGGACTTGGACATATCTTTTTAGGGGTCACTATTCAACCTACTACAAGGACTCAGAGAGATGGGATGACAGAGAATGTGGTGCTCTGCGGGGGGATTTTAAGCAGTTTAGCATGGCTAAAGCATAGACTCTGGGAAGAGAATGAGAAGACAAGGCTGGAGAAACAAGAAAAGGTCAGTAAAAATCGGAGCTTTATTCCTAATGCAGTAGAGAGCTGTTTGATTACTTGCCCCCACTGTGAGCTTTCTGCCATTCTTGCTTGCCCATTTAGAGATGTATACTGGTGGTGCACCACACCTTATCCAGCTAGCAGATGCGTCTGTCTTTGTCCAGTATGTTTTTTAAAAATGCAGTTACTTCCCCAAGAGTTTTACTTGGAGAATTTCATATCAGAACAATATAGCTACTTATTTTTTAAACACTAGTGGTATGATAGCCCTGGACCATATTCACCAATAAAAATGGTTGGCTCAGCACAGCTCCCCACTCTAGAAGGCACATGTTCTCTTCTGTTGGCCTCAGTTCCTCTCCTTCATTGTCTTCTCTGCATAAGACTGAGCCCATTTACCTCAAACACTGTTGCTGTTGGCTTTTTCTCTACTTGGGCATTGTGACTCATTTACATTACCAAACTTGCTCTTCAGGTTGATGCATAAGTAACCTCTTTGCACAAGGTTTCCTCCCTTTTTTTCTGCCTTAAATTCTCTTCCCCTCCTTTTCCTTTTCCTGTCTCCTATCTTTAAGTCTTATAAAAAAGCCTTCACAGGAAACTGCCTGGCTCTCCCTCCATGTCTGCCTGGGTTGTTGCTTCAATTTTACTGGAGGCAAGCAAAAGGTTTTGCATGCCATTTTATAGTCAGGATCTAGAAAAAAAAAAAAAAACAACTATTGATCAATTCGACTTCTATTTTCTGTTCATTCTTTCTGTGCATCCACACCTCAATTATTCTTACTATTGATTTGTATTATAATGATCTTTTTACATGTTTCTCTTTTTTCTTAGACTAAGAGCTCCTTGATGTCAGCAATTAAAGACTT
The DNA here is from genome assembly GCF_027475565.1 of Acinonyx jubatus. Classification (NCBI taxonomy): domain Eukaryota; kingdom Metazoa; phylum Chordata; class Mammalia; order Carnivora; family Felidae; genus Acinonyx; species Acinonyx jubatus. The sequence continues at coordinate 83,150,029 of NC_069381.1, read as the reverse complement.
CCCTGTCTCTATATCCCTACCCCAAGCACATGGTCCAGAATTCAGTAAAGGCATTGTAAATGTTAATTAAAAATGAATAAGGGGGGGCTTCTGGGTGGCTCAGTCAGTTAAGTGTCCAACTCTTGATTTCAGCTCAGGTCATGATCTCACGGTTCATGAGATTGACCCTGCATTGGGCTCCATGCTGTCAGCAAGGAGCCTGCTTGGGATTCTCTCTCCTTCTCTCCCGCTTGTGCTCTTTCTGTCTCTCTCTCAATAAACAGACAAACAAATAAACAAACAAACATTGAAAAAAATGAATACAGGAATAAATGAATGAATTCCATCCACATCTCTTTCCTTGTCTTGAGGCTTCACCTCCTTTTTAAACTTTTACTTACAACTTTTTCTGGCAGATAATGTGTTTTTAATAGAATTCTAGGAAATCTTTTCTTGCCTACCCAGAAACATAGCCTGATTTCCCTTCTTTGCCACATTTGCCCTGGGGACAGCATACTTGCTGGAGCACACTCCTGCCTACCTGTCCACTCCTTCTTCTGTCCTCTTCACTATGTCCTGTTGCCACTGAAGTTCCACGCCCAGAAAAGTGAAAGAGTTTCAGAAACATGCCTGTGAAATAATCTCTTGTCTCTCATGTTCCCATTGAAGTTTATCCCCTGAGTGTGGTCAGATTGCCACGGCTCCTGATTCCAACTTGCGTGCCCCTGATTCTGCCGAGAGTCCATCATGTCTGCCTCCTATCTTCCAACCCCTGTGGAGCTTCTGTTGTACCACCTGCCAGGCACATCTTCCTCTAGTGCCGTAGGCACCTATGATACCTGTCTTCTCTCCTCAGGTTGAGTAACCTATTCCTTCACATAGTTTTCAAGGCCAGGTTGGTTTTCTCAACCTAATTCTCAAATTTTATCCGGATATATCTGCTCACTCTTCTGAGACCATGCCTTACTCTGTAGCCCTTGGTGCCTTTGCTCACTTCCCTGCATGCATCAAAATGCACTCCCAACTCTGGCTGTTTCTTTACAATGAAAAGCCTTCCTAAACCATCCAATATATTTCCACTATTTGAAAGGTCAATGTGTTTTTAGTACTTTTTCATTTTTCAAAGCTGGATGGGAACTATCCCATATTTAGTCACAGCCTGTCAGTTGCTATAGCTGGAATTACCAAGAAGTTGGAGCACCAGCTTTGGCTATGTGAAGCTCATTTCCTCATCTCTGCACTTGGCCATTAGTAATATCATTATTGCATCTGATTCTGGTCTTCAGAACAGCTCACAGTTTCATAATCCCTTATTATTGGTTCTAAATTCTCAAAAACAAAAACAAAAAACTATAAAAGCGATGTTTTTTTTATTTTGTTTGTTTTTTGGGTGGTTGTGATTTTGTGATTTTTAGTACATATATATTTGGTCTCTATCCATAGTTCCTGGCCCACAGCTCTGAAAACTCTTGGAATTTCTTATGACAAGACCGATAAATGTTTCTTTGTTACATTAGTGAGGTGACTTTTGGAAAACCCTAGGTAACCATAAGACCTGGCCTAGTTGCCTGGGGAACCATCCCTGTGACCAAAAGGTTGAAACTTTCAGTCCAACCCCCTGACCTCTGGGTGGAAAGAGGGACTAGAAGTCCAGTCATTGCCATGGCCAACGATTTAATAAGTCATACCTATGTAATGAAGCCTACATTAAAAACCCAAAAGGATATGGTTCAGAGAGCTTCTGGGTTGATGAACATGTGGAGGTTTGGGGAAAGAGGCCCCCTGGAAAGGCCATGGAAGCTCTGTGTTCCTTCCCATGCCTTGTGCTATGCAACTCTTCCATCTGGCTGTTACATCCTTTTATAATAAATCCGTGAACTAGCAAGTGAAATGTTTCTGTGAATTCTGTGATCCATTCTAGCAAATTAATCGAACCCAAGGAGGGGGGTCGCTGGAACTTCCAATCTGCAGCTGGTAGGTCAGAAGCACAGGCTATAACCTGGGCTTGCAATTTGTATCCTGAAGTGGCAAAGACTGTCAGTCTTGAAATACTGAGCCCTTAACCTGTGGAATCTGGTGCTGTCTCTGGGTAGATAGTGTCAGAATTGAGTTGAATTCTACGACGCTTGCTGTCTGGAGAATTCTTGTTTCTGGTGTGGGGAAATCTCCCTGCCAGCCCTTCCTCAGCCACTCACCAATGGAATTGGTGCTCATACCCGAACCTTTTCTAATGGCAAACCTGATCTGCCCTGAATTAATTTGGTGAACGAATGTGAAGCTACTTAGAGTCTTATGTATTCTCCTTAACTGTGAATGTCCATATATTTAAATGTAGAAGTGTGAATATATTTCATTGTGGGTGTGGCATTTGACCCCATTGTGGGTATTGTGTAATGAACAGTACATGCCTCACTTTACCTTTCTAAAATCTGAAAATATTCTGAATTCTGGAATACTTCATGACTCAGTGGTTCATATGAGGGATTACACTGCTGCTTTTCACATTTGACCAATGATTAAACTAGGCTCAGAGAGAGTAAGTCACTCAGTAATGTCATATCCCCAATCTACTGGAGTATTAAGACTGGAACTCAGATGCTCTGAGTCCACTGGGAACATGACCCTCTGACTATGGCCACCAAATGCAGATGCTTCCTGCAACGTGAAGATAGGAGAGAAAATAGATTCTTTTACCATAGCCATTAATTTTTCAGAAAGCCAATAGAATTGTGGAAAACATACAGCTTCTTGGAGATCATTTCTGAAATATAAAAACTACTATGCACATAGGAAAATAGCTAAAGTAACACATAAGGTAAAAAAGTCAGAGTTAGATTATTTATTGTGGAATTTGGTGTAAGTTTTATATATATTTTTGTTCCAGTTAGATGTTACCAGTGTAATATAGACACAAGTCTAGTTTCCAAAGTATTATGTTGATTCATTCATTCATTCATTTATTCAGTGCTTCCTAAACTCTCAACTCTTCTTATGTTCCCAGCCCCTGTAGTGATGTGCGTGTTGGCTGCCATGTCCTGCATGGAGTTTTGGTGCCTAGATCAGCCTTCAAAAACCTGTATAGCTCATTAGTTAATATACTTAACATGTAATTACTAATAGTGCCATAGGACTCCCATGGAGTACAGTGTTTCCATGAGAAAACAAGTAAAACATTTTGATTATTGGTGTATAAGTGCACATAATTATCCTTCCAAGTGGGTATATAGATTTTCTCACTAGAAACTTTTGTTGGCTCTTGAAGCTGGGGACTAGTTGTACTTTACTCCTCCTTCACCTTACTTTCTACCCCCACTGATCTCCATTCAGTTCAAATTCATCCACTTGAATGCATACACAACCACCACCACCCTCCTTCCACACACACACCTAATTAACCAATGAGTCTTACCAATTCAGCATACTAAATATTTACCCAATCTGTTCATAACTCCAGTTCAGGACATGAGGCTCCAACACCCAGAACCACTTGAGCCAAAGTGACACTTTAAAACTCAGATCTTCTCCTCCTGTCGCCTTTAATGGTCCTCCATTTCCTTTTCCTAAAAATCTAAACTCCCTCACTTGCCCCACAAATCCTTTGGTAACCTGGCCCCTGTTAACCTCTTTATCTAAATTTTCTGCCACTCCCCTCTCTGCAGGTACTTCCCAGGGCTCACCCCCAGCCCCACCCACAGAGCCTTCTGTCTGACACAGGGAGTTATTTTCAGTTCCTCCAGTGTCTCCTTTGTGTGTGCTCTCACTCCTGTTCAAAGAACTCCTTGAGCCCCATCCATCCCCCACAGACTGAGGCAGAGACTTCTCTATTCATACAACCTCAGGGCAGTCAGAGCATGGACTGCTAGTTAAACTGCTTGAGTTTGGATCCTTGCTTCATCACTATTAGCCCTAAGTCCATGGGCAAGTTACTTAACCTTTCTGTGTCTTACTTACCTCTCCTGTTAAGTACCAATCCCACGGGCTTATTTGGATTACATAATTGGTACATGTGCAGCTCTTGGCACAGTCTGATGCCAAGTTTTAACTTTCATTATGATTAGTTATTGAGAGTGAGTCATGCTGGCCGCTGAGATGACAAAGAAGAAAGGGTGTTTCTATCCCTCATAAGCTAGCAAAGGAGAGGAAAAATATATCGTTTCAATACAAAAATGATGTCTTTTCACAGTAGTTATTATGAAACCTAAAGCTGGATAGCAAGATGAGAAGGAGATCACTCTCCCCCAACACCTGGGACCCAGGCTGAGAATGTGATTTGAGATGAAGAGCAGGCACCTGGGAGAGAGGGATGTTTTGACATATGACAACTTGGTTGCCCCAAACCTAGACCCTTGGGGTGAGGAGTAGAGGCTGGAGGGTGTGGGAGAAGAGTAGCCAGACACAGGAGCTCATGCTTTCCACTTCCTATCTTCTTCTTGAGGGAGACTGAGGTGAAAGCTGGACATGGGATTAGAGTACGATGGGATGGATCTAGGCAGCTTTTAGTTAAATGAAAACTGAGGGAATGAGGGAGGGAAACCTCCAACACTGAGAGCGAGGTAAAGAAGGTGCCTCCCAAGATCCCTGGGTGACCAACTAGGAAATCTGACTCCTGTGATTTAGCCACAGATGAGTGTTAGGAACTAGGTCAGTGATATCCTACAAGTACACTGTTCAATTACCTCGAAATATCAAGCTGTGGTTAATATTTATGATGTTTATTGAAATTAGTGTAAAATAGATAAAGTACTTTGTTGCTGGTTGCGTGTGTGTGTGTGTGTATATATATATATATGCAATGTAATATATATACAATATATATAATATATGATATATATATGCTGGTTGCATATATATATATATATTTTTTTTTCAATTCACATAAACACAATGACCATGAGACTGTGTGTGTGTGTGTGCATGTCTTGTGGCACACATTTCTTGTCCTCATTGTGATAGGATATTTATCTCTTTATGATATGAATCTTTTCTTGTTATTGTATAACTTAAGATGATATCTCAAGATGTGAATCCAGTTCTTAACATTTAAAATTTGTCTGATTCTTTATGTTATATAGACATACATAGCGCACATCATACAGAGATCATATATATGAATAACCAATCACACATTCGTAATTATAGTTTCTTTCCTTAACCGAAGAAAGTCTGAAAGACCATGTGAATCCTAAGATCTACAAATTCAAACACTTTTGAGGATTAGGCAGAGAGATTTGAGATGGGCTTTCACTGTTTTACCACTGATTTCTTGTCCCTGACATTAAACTGAAGTTTATTTGTGTATTTTAAGACTCTTGCAGGTTCTGTTTTCATTTGCCTTTAAGTTAACTAAAACTGATTCTTAAATTCATGTAGCAGTCAAATGCACACTTTTGTAGTATTTAAAGATCTCCAGATCAGTCTTTTATGTATTAATTTTAGTTCCTTACTTATTAGCCAGCAAACTTTAAATCTTACAAATGCCAGAGTTCTTCAAATCATAGGAATCAAATATCTTTTTCTTGCATGTAACTCCTCACACATGGCATAGCTTTCTTTTCCTTATTTCCTCAGAAATAAGATGGCAGCCTATCTTTATTTAATTTTTTTTTAATGTTTATTTACTTTTGAGAGAGACAGAGAGTAAGTGGGGGAGTGGAAGAGAGAGATGGAGACACAGACTCCAAAGCAGGCTCCAGGCTCTGAGCTCTATGCACAGAGCCCAACGCGGGGCTTGAACCCATGAACCGTGAGATCATAACCTGAGCTGAAGTCAGATGCTTAACCAATTGAGGCACCCAAGCTCCCCCCCCACATCTTTATTTAAATACCATCTTACTTTTAATGTGGTCTATGGAAAACAAATGTTAAATGGTGAATATGTACAGTTCTTAATTTTATAGATGACAGAAAATGTCAGGTAAAAGTGTTTTTTATTTTTCTAGCTGATAGATGAAGTGCCACGCATACCATATATTTATCAGGGGATCACAGAAATGGTCTCCATGTAAAATCAGCCACGGCTGCACTTCAGGGATAAGGTAAATGTGTCAGTGATGAAGGGGCTGCTATTTACAACCAAACCATCAATTGGCCATTGTGCTGGGGGCAGCTGAGTCACTGAGCATATTCTGATCTTAACTGCACGTACCAGCTGGTCCTGAACACTGAGGGTGTTGTTACTTACACCACATTTGTAACTCCCTACTGTTTCCCATTCAAGGGCATCAACTACATGATCAATTCTGTGTTCGTGATTATGTAATCTTTTGTTAGGTACCCACTAAGTATATTGTAAGGAAATGGGTGACTGCCCTTCATTTTTCAATGACAATATGTTTGAGGACCTTTACCCCCATGCCCATATGGGAGGTAATTGAATTTGTTAGTTCTCCCAGCAAATATATAGTTTTAATCTAAATAATATCTTTTTAATCCTTTAGGTATATTCGAGCCACAAAATAAACAAAAATCTTCATGGTGCCAAAACTTATATTCTTTGTGCAGTTTCTGTGCTAAATCCTACAAACTGTTATTGTCATTTTCATTTTACAAAGGATATAAAAATAAGACTCAGGGAAGTTAAGTATCTGTCTAAAGTCACAGAAATAATCAAAGGTAGATTGACATTTTAATCTAGAATATTAAACTCATAAAGTTGAGCTTTTCCTCCTATGGAATCTTTCAAGTACCTAAAGGGTATCTGTAAAATACAAAACAAATGAATAACTTGATGAGGTCAAACATTAAAAAGTAGCTGTTAAGATAATTAGAACCTGAAAAAAATAGACTGTGACTCTGAAATTCAAAATAATTCCCAAATATCACTTTAGTACATTATGCTACTTAAGCTGTAATATATTAATAGGTATACAAGATAAATACAGATACAAAAATATAAATAACTATTGTTTGATAAAGCACCGTTGCCCTAAAAAATGGTTTTAGGTTCAGTGCCCAAGTCCAACCAATGTAATAATAGAAATAACAAAATAGAAATAAATGCTGAAAAGCATACAATCTTTTTTTTTATTTATAATTAACTGATATATTTTTCATTTCCCTTAAATAATGATACTTATTCAGGTCAGCATTATCCAACAGATTATACAGATTATCCAGTACAAACACAAAATGAATCACATATAGGATTTTTAATGTTTTAGTAATCACATTTAAGAAGTTTTTAAAAAGGTGAGATTAATTTTATAATATATTTTGTATAACTGAGTGTATCCATATTTACTACCATTTCAACATTAACATAAAAATTATTAATGAGATATTTTGCTTTCCTTTTTTGGCAAAGTTTCCAAAATCCAGTGTATACTTGACACTTGCAGTACATCTCTATTCAGACACTAAATTTTCATCTGAAATATTTTATCTGTAATTTAGATTTCATAAAATTTACAGTGTAAAAACTAGATGCTCATACCCAGCTTGCTCCAAATTTTTTAATTTGGAATTTTTCAGAGGTGTGCCTGGGTGGCTTAGTAGGTTAAGCATCCAACTTTTGATTTTGGCCTAGGTCATGATCCCAAAGTCATAGGATTGAGCCCTGAGTTGGATTGGAGCCCTGTTTAAGATTCTCTATCTCTCTTCCTCAGCCCTGTCGCCCACTTGCACTCTTTTTCTCTAAAAATAAAAAAAAAAAATTGGAATTTTTCTAATTTAAAATTAGAAATTTATAATTTTTTTAAATTAAAAATTTTTTCTAATCAAATAAAGTGCCAGTTTTGAAATTTAAATTAGCTAAAGTTAATTAAAAATAAAAATTAAATCCCTTGGTTCCACTAGCCACATTTCAAGTGCTCAATTGCTATAGTAGCTAGTGGCTACCATATTGAACAATATGGCTCTAGGATTTCTCATCTATTCTTCAGTGCCTTTGAGAAGGATGGACCATAAGACAAGGGCCAACATCTCCCCATCTCCCATTTCCCCAGTTCCAGGATACTACCAGTCTATTCACTGCTCTGTGAGTTTGACTATTTTCAATTCCGCATAGAGAGATCATGCAGTATTTGTCTTTCTGTGCCTGGCTTATTTCACTTAGCATCATGTCCTTCAGGTTCATCCATGTTGTCACAAATGGTAGGATGTCCTTTTCCTTTTTTTTTTCCAGGCAGAATAGTATTCCATTGTATATGTACTGTATGTACCACACAGAGATTTAAGGTTCAGCAATGTGACTATAGTTCACAATACTGTATTGTATACTTAAAATTTATTAAGAGTGCAGGTAGATCTTAAATGTTCCCACCGCACACATACATACAAAATGGTAACTGTATGAGATAATGGATATATTAGTTAGCTTGATTGTGATGATTACTTAACAATGCATACATATATCAAAACATCAAGTTGTATACACTAAGTATATACATTTTTATTTACAAATTATACCTCAGTAAATCTGGGGGAAGGTGGGAAAGAGATGAGACAGTATCGATCAAAAAGGAAGACACTGTTTGGTTTTAATAATCAAATCTCTCTTTGTCAAAAGAGAAAAGGAATTTCTAAATTCCAAAGCTACCTTTACATACCAAAAGCAAAATTTGAAGATCTGAGTATTATAAGACAGTAATAGAGAGAACATAGGATATAATGTAAGAGATGTTATCGTCAACCTAGGTGAGGAGAAGGTGCATTTCTGGGCCTAGGAAGTGGGAAGACTGGAGGAGAGAAAGGACAGAATGGCAGATGTGATCATTTGGGTGAGTGCCCTTAGGTTAGAAAGCCTGAGAAGGAAATTGAATAGATAATAGATAACAGATTACAGTTAATAGATAACAGATAATAGAAACTCCAGAAAAGTTGAAGAAAAAAAAATAGTTGGGCTTATACCTCATTTCTGGCTTAAAACTGGAAGAATTCATTCTCAATGCATCTCTAGAGCAGGTAGTGCAGGCAGCAGAAAAGATAGGCATCATGGAAACCAGAGTACTGTGTAACATAGCTGGAGAGGACAGATAACCCACCTGGGGCTAGAAAGCAGATGTGCTGGAGATACAGAGGATTTTTATAGCATGTGAGCCTCGATGGAACAAGTCAGTATGGGCTCACAAGGACATTAGCAATAGTTGTCATTAGAGCAAACTGTGGAGACCAAGTAGGAGATGCATAGGGCAGTGGGAACCAGCAAAGAAGAAGAGGCCACTCTGTAGGACAGCCCTGTGGCTGCTCTGAGATTGCCTCCCCACTTGGGCCACACAGTCCTGCAGCTGGAGTGCCATTTTGCTGGAAAGGGAAGAGTGAGAAGCTGAGAACAACTGAGGGTTTATTAAACATTCCTCCCTCCCCTATTTCATTCCTATTCAGTCTTGGATGGATGCTCATGATGAAGTTTAGGTCAGTGATGGAAAATAAGGTAGCTGTATGCTTTATACAATCTAGATTGTTGTATAGAAAATTTATGGCTTCAATATACTACTGTTCATTGCAGTCCCCTATCGCAGCCCTGAAAGGTCTGAATTATGTGAACACAAATCTGTCTGCTGCAAAGTCTACGGCCTTTCCATTATCACATTACCTCCCATCACCATTCTGTTATATACCCTGTCAGGCAGCTTCACATTGCTGCTTGGCAAATCTATGAATGTGGATAAGTATGGATGCAACAATAAGACTTTCAGGACATTGCACAGCTGGCTTAATAAATGAACCTAAAAGATGGTGTTCAATGTCCCTGTACACATTTGCTACTAAATCTCTGGTGGAGTGCCATGAAGTTCCACCTTTGATGCTGTCTTGTTAGCGATGATCTGTATGGAGCTAATGAGAAGCTCAGAGAAAGCACTAATATGATAGATGGCATCCTAAAAGTTCAAACTGGTCTTGACAGGGCAGAATGTAATTTTGCAAACAGTTAAGAAGTTTGATTTTTTGAGTAATCCCAGGAGTCCAAAATGAGGGGAACTTGTTAGGACATCAGTCCGTAAGATAGAATCACAAACGATTTAGTAAATCACAAACACTCTGACCAGTAGTGGTATATTGTTGTTAAAAAAGAAAAGCAAAAAAACCAATTCCTTTTTAGATTGTACTAGTCAAAATAGTCAAAACCTGGAAATCAGTTTGAAGATAATCCAGTCCTAACCTAATTGTGAAATATAGATCTACGAGTAAGACCGTAGGATGCAATCCAGAAAAGTTACAGTTGCACACCAGGCTGATCACAGTGGATGTGCACTGGGGACTTAATTTTGGACTCTGCATTTTTGGAGGAGGACTAGAATATGTCAAAAGCACTAGAAAGAATGTCATGTTGCTGAGGGGTCTGGCCACAGAGTTATTTCCTTACTGATGGGTGGAATTGAGGCCATTTAGTCTGAGAAAGAAGAGGCAAAGGATAAAGTAGGTGGCAACTACCTGCAAAGAAATGATGGCTCTCTTTAGACAGAAAACTTAGGAGAGAGGGAAAAATGCCAAAATGGCATATGGAAAAAGTGCAAGAAGCATAGAAACAAGAGAAGAAACCAAGTTCTCCACATGCTTGATCACAGTGACACCAAAAACCCAATTATGCCCATTCACCAGGCACGGCCTTCGCCGTCACACAGCACGATAGGTCCTGGGCTTCCTGTGTTCTTCAGCCTCGCCCTGACTTCACCCCTACAGTTACTAGGCACTCACTGTGGGCCAAGCTCTGTGCTAAGAACTTTACCTATATGATGTCATTTACTCCTTTCAGTACTGTGTGGTGATACTTTCACTAGCATTTACCTTTCGTACATAAGGAGACCAAGGTTTAAACAAGGCTTATCTACGTAAGTGGCAGAGATAGTAATTAAACCGCGTCCTATTGGTTGCAAAACAGATGAGCTACTCACTAGGCCACAGTTCTCTCCTCCTCAGGATCAGTTTTACAAATCCCAGTACATTTTTTGATTCACACACTGAGCAGATATTGATTGAAAGTAGTAGTTTTCTTTTGACATCATGACAGATTACCACAAACTTAGTGAATTAACCCAAATTTATCATCTTAGAGTTCTGCTGTTCTGCAATCCAACATGAGTCTCACTGGGATAAAATCAAGGGTTCAGCCCAACTGCACCCCTTCAGGAGGCTCTAGGGGGGAATTCATTCTTTGATTTTTCCAGCTTTTAGGGTTTATCGGAATGCCTTAGCTTATGGCTCCCTTCCTCTGTTTCATAGGATTAGTGTGTGGGAACCTTCAGGGAGCTATATTTCTCTTATCATAGGTGCCTCCCTGCACCAGGTATGGCTCCAGGCAGTATGAAATAGACAAGAAGGACAAAGACAATAGCAAGTAAATAAATACATGCACCAGACAATTTCAGCTAGTGATATGTACTTTCAGACTATGTAAGAGTTCAGAAATTCACTTTTCCCCAAGCATGCCATTCATGCATTCATTCATACAATAATTTTGAATACCTACTATGTAGAAGGTGATCTATACATATCAGGCAGAATGGTGAATGGATGTAGGTTCCATCCTAATGGAATATTCTAATGGAGGGAACAGATAAACATATATACATAGAAATGGATAACATGATTTCAGATAGTAAAAAATGCTATGATTGAAATACCCTATTCTCCTTCCCCTGCACATTTGCACTTTCATTTTATTCATTCTTTTATTCAGAAAGTCCAGTAAGGCTTTATTGAGTGCTCACTGTGTGTCAGGCAAAGTGCTAACTTATCACAGTGTTTATAGTGCAGAACCCAGATTTCACTTCTGTATCTTCACTCTAGTGAAGGAAACAACTAAAATGAATAAACACCATACATGGTGGTAAGTGTTCTGAGAAAGGACAGACAAGATTCTTGGAGAGCACATAGCAGGGGTATCACTGCTGTTCCCTGGGTCTAGGACACCTCCCCCCACCCCCACCCAACCCCCGCCACTTCCCCTTTACTGGGAACTCTCATACTCATCCTTCTGGATCTCACCATGGATGTCTCCTCTTGAAGTAACAGTTTCAGGTGTATAGGAAGTAGGTGCTTAACAAACACAAATGTTTGTCTGTTTTTATTTACTTATATAATAGTATCATTTTTAAAAATTTATTTATTTATTTTGAGAGAGAGAGAGAGAGAGCGACAATCCCAAGCAGGCTCCATGCTGTCAGTGCAGAGCCCAATGCAGGACTCATTCTTACAAACCATGAGATCCATGAGACCTGAGCCAAAATTAAAAGTCGGACACTCAACCCACTGAGCCATCCAGGTGCCCCTATAATAGTCATTTTAATATTATATGGTACTTTCTCAACTTACCCAACAGATGGATGTTTATTATCCGAAGTGAGTCAATTCACATTACTGAATAACATGGGCATTATGATTACATTTTAGCAAAAGCAAACAAGCACAACCCCTCTATATGTGTGTGTAAGTTATTGTATCTATTTGTATAGGCAAAGAGAAAGGTGTAGAAGAATATATATCAGGCTGTTAGCAGAGAGCAAATGATCAGCTTTGGCTTCTGCATCTTTGTGCTAATAAATACTCATGGAATGGACAAACAAGGACTGCTAATAATGTTTAGATAATGGGGACACCTGTAAGGTAGTGAGCATCCACTGACCCTTAAGGACTGAGTAGATTTCGTCTTGCTCAAATCATAGTCTTCTGTTTGTGTTTTATTTTAGCTACATGTTGACATCTGGTTAACCTAGATGGTTTCATAAGTGAATTAAAGACCAAGAGAGCATAAATAATCAATTTCTGTACTGTATCCAACTTGCTTAATAGATTCTTATGCCATAATTTCCTCTTCTGCAAATTAGGAATAATAGACTTTCTGTAAGAATAACACAATTAGACTGGGTAAAAGGCACTTACATTCATAAACTACCAAAGAGTTGTTGAGTAGAAGTGAAAACTCTCTAATTTTTCTTTTGTGACATCCATGCTGATTATGTGCCAGAAAAATCTATGTATTATAAAGCAATGCTATAATCCACCTTAAAGTTGAATGTGTTTGAACAAATGTCACCTTTTCCCATAACCTTTAAAATGCAATCTTTTTCCGTTCTGAGTCTGGACATTAAGTGGGAATCTGTGGAGGAAGAGCCAAATTCCCAGGCTATTCCTCATAAAGAAGCTTTTTCGTGAGTTTGTGTAGTGGCTAGACTATATCTTTGGACTTCCTATAACCAATGCTGAGTCATTAGAGCAATTAGAGCAAACACTCAAAAGAGACTTCAGAGAGCCATCACCCAAGCTTATAGATTACTATAAGTGTACACAACTTGGACAAGTATCTGAGATGGCCTTTGAGGATGAAGGGGAAGACAAATGCTTTCCAAAACTGTATAGATTCTGTAGATTTTCCATACAGACCATAGTTACATTACTTTTTTTTAACGTTTATTTATTTTGAGGAAGAAAGAGAACATGAGTGGGAGAGGGGGCAGAGAGAGAGAGAGGGACAGAGAATCCCAAGCAGGTTCTGCTCTGTCACCATGGAGCCTGATGTGGGGCTCTATCCCACAAACTGTGAGATCATGACCTGAGCCCAAGAGTCAGACGCTTAACCAACTGAGCCACCCAGGCACCCCTACATTACTTCTTATTTCTCCCTAATAGCAGAGTATAGACGTAGCCTCACCTTACGATACGAAAGCAGCCTCCTTTCTCCTATCTTTGACTTCACCTCTGTTCCATTCACTCAGACTCAGCTTATGTCCATTGGCCATTTCCTCCATGCAAGAAATCAGTAAAGAAAGAAGACAGAGAGACTAAGAGGTGCTTTATTTCTCATTTACATTCTCTGTTCTCAACAGTGCCACCCCAATAGTCAGATTGTGTTTTCTTCATTATAAGCTTTATCTTGATTCAATTTTTTTCGTCTATAACATGAAGGAAATGATGAGATCTGACTTATATTGCTATTTCAAGAATTTAATAAGATAATTAATGTAAAATACTTAGAACATTGCCTTGAACAGGGATCACTCATTAAATCAAGCTACAATGATTATTAGCAATATTAGTACTGATCAATTGTCATTCCACCTTATTTTGTCTTAGTAAGGATAGGGTATGTTTAGAGTTCTGACAAATGTGAAGAAATGCAAAAGTAAGAAATAATTAATCAGCCGTATAGCTATGTTAAAGAAAATCTCACGAGCAGCCCAAATTTCACTCCCTGTTTGTGTGCACTAGTCAAATAAGGAATTATTCCATTAGATGCATCACTGGAAACCTGAAGTAGTGTGATATCCCTGCCTTATTATTTGTGTGGGCAGAACTCTTTAATACCTTCTCTCGAGATGGCAGAGTATCATTTTCTGTTTCTTGTCTCTTCTTGTTTCCGTCTCATGTATACTTATCTTTCGTAACTGAAATTATTCAGCTCTTCCAAGCACAGGCTTAGAATATACAGACCTAAGGTTGCAAGGCCAAGATGAACAAGTCAGCTTCCCACCCTCCTCTGCCCCCCCCAACCCCCCCAGAATATTGGGACCTGAGAGCGACTGCAAAGGGCTAGAACTTGGATAGATAGAAGCCTTGTATCGCATGGGCTGTTTAAATATTCATGCAGCCTCTTCTGGCAGCTAACAGGGCTGCAAACTTTGCCCAGAAAAAAAAAAAAGGGCGGGGTGGAGGGGGGGAGATAATTACTGGATTTCATAGCATTCTGAAATGGCTGCTGTGAAGTAAAAACTTAAGCGCTGATGTTTGGTTTAATCTCTTAGGCAAGTGTATTTTTTTTATTCAACACAGAACAATAGGCAAGTGATTAAATGCATCTCTAAGTATTTTTTCTGAGTATATCATCAGTGTTAGATACCCACTGACATCAACAACATAACAATGTATTGTACTGTAAAAGCTACCTCCTTTATAATTACTTTACTAATGACTTGATGTATCAACTGACACACTTCCCGTGCAGTCAACAGCTTTGCTTATGTAGTAACACAAGGTTTAAATTATCAGCAATTGAGCTATACAATAAATAAGAATGAAAGAAAGACAAAATTATTCTTGAGTGTGGTGACTTTTGGAACTTGAGGACATTTCATTTAGTGCAGTCAGTTGGCACTATATGCTCTTCATTAGCATATGTGAAGACACCAAAAACGCAGGTATCTATTAATTGTTTTGTTTGTTTTAAGGAGACATTTCCCCGGTTGTAATTAAGTTCCTTTCTTGTCCTAATTCTGGCTGATAAAATTTAATTAAAACAAAGTAATTCCACAATTTCTAATAACAACATAAGAGCAAACACTGGCCCTGCACTGAGCCTTAAATTTCTTCTTCAACGTACTGTCTAGACATTTAGTGAAAATCAACCTTATTTTATTTTTTATAGCTACATTCACAAGTTCTGAATTATCAATTATGCATCATCCCAATACAGCATACAAAAATGTAAGCATTAAAAACACTTGTTCATCAGTTTGCCCCTTCTAACAGTAGTGATCTAAGATGTAAATTCACATAAAACAATAGTTACATTAATCATTAAATATTAATAGTTTAATAGGTACATTGAAAATTTTAAAAAATCACTTGGAATATGAGTGTTGAGTGTTTCTAGATGATTAATATTACATAAGAATTGACCATTAGTAAATATCAGGTTAAGTAAAATGAAATAATCACCATTCCTTTTTTTAAAAATATTTTTTAACATTTATTTATTTCTTGAGAGACAGAGAGAAACAGAGTGTGAGTGGGGGAGGGGCAGAGAGAGAGAGGGAGACACAGAATCCGATGCAGGCTCCAGGCTCTGAACTGACAGCACAGAGTCCGACATGGGTCTTGAACTCACGGACCATGAGATCATGACCTGAGCCGAAATCAGATACTTAACCGACTGAGCCACCCAGGTGCCCCGGCCATTCCTTTTTTTTTTTTTTTTTTAAGAGAGAAAGAGAGACAGAGTATGAGTGGGGGAGGGGCAGAGAGAGAGATAGGGAGAATCTGAAGCAGGCTCCAGTCTCTGAGCTGTCAGCACAGAGCCCAGCACGGGGCTTGAACTCATGAACTACAAGGTATGACCTGAGCCGAAGTCAGATGCTTAACCAACTGAGCCACCCAAGCACCCCAAATAATCACCATTCTTAAGTTTTACTTCTGTGAAACTTCCTTCAAAAAATTCATAAACTGTAGTTAATTATTTGGACCATGCAGGCCTAGATATGTCTGTAAATATATATGTGTACATACACATATATCAGATGTATATCATAAAAAGACCTTCATGAAAAGTTATGTTTTTCATTTAATGTTTCAGATGTACATCACCAACACAATCAAAGCCAAAGGAACAAGACTTGCTAAGCCCGTTTTATGTTTGGGCTTAATGTGTTTGGCCTTTCTTACTGGACTCAACAGAGTAGCAGAATATCGAAATCATTGGTCCGATGTGATAGCAGGCTTTCTGGTTGGAATATCTATAGCAGTATTTCTGGTAAGTAGAACTTTATTTGGATTTCATTGCATTTTTAATGAACCTTCTATAATCATCTACGACAATACCAGTGTGAATCACCGGGTTTGTCTAAATGTGGTAGGTCAAATTATAATATGTACATTTGAAGTCATTCATTTCTTCCTCCTCCCTCATTTGTCCTGCCTAAAGTCAAATTTGGAGATGAAGAATATATAAATTCTGCACCTAAAGGTGAACAAAATATTTTCATATAAAATGGAATGGGGCTAAAATGCTCAGTCCTCCTTGGGTACTTTTTAAGATTGGATTGCTTGGATATTTTAAAATTTCCTCAGGCCACTTTTCATCCCGGAGTATCTAGAGCATCCCAAAGTGCCCCCAGGGTCCCAGCACAGTCTTCTCCTTGAACTGCCATGTCACAGCACTTGGTAACAGGTAAACCTTGTTTGAGAGATGAATTGGTTCCCTTCAGTAACTAGAAGTCCATGAGTGGTTTCCAAAACAGTACCATCTCAAGCCAGATTTTGTCAAGTAGTAAAGAGACTATGTAGTGATTTCTAATGAAATAAGCATGCCATCTCTACTCCTATTATAAAATCTCCTTGGAATATGACTATAGGTTTTGGTTGTTGGAAAATACATTTTAGTCCGGCTTTAGAAATAACTAATCTGTTATAAGTATGAGTGTATAACATTTAACCCAGAGGGAAAATGTGTAGACTATAAATCAAAACATATTTTGGCATTGACGCATTATAATAGAAAAAAAACCCCACTTTATTTCCATTTTGATTACATTTAAATTGCTTCTCGTGCTTAACTTCTCTTCTTCAGCTCCTTTCCCTAGTTTAGAACCAGTAAACAAAAACTTGTATGAACCTTTCCAGCTAACAATTTTGTGTGCCAGGCATTTTAAGCAGTTCTTTTCTGTAGAACCTCCTGTGGTTAGAGTGGTGAGTATGACCTCATCTCTGCCCCACACTCTGTGCTACTTCTCTTCCTGATGTCACCCCCTCTGGTTCCCCAGGTACCTGGGAGACTCAGGCCCACCCCAGTCTCTCTCTCAGAGATATCCTATAGCCTCAGGAAAACTGGGGCCCAGACTTGGTCCAGAGCCTTTTCCTTGCTTTCACTCACCACAGTTTGAAACAGATTGAAACATTTAAAACAAAATAAAACCAGACCAACACCTTACATAAATCCTATGAAAAGAAATAACCAAACATCACAATTTCAAAACACTAGTGTCACATGTAACTGCATTTCAGACTCATGAGTCCAGAGAATCTTCACTGGCATCAATCTTCCTGCTTTATCTTCCTGTGGCTGTTGCCAACTTCCCTTTACTTCCAGTGACTATATTAACACCTTGCAAGACCAAATCTAGAACCCTAGTCACTTCCTCATCTGAGAAGCATGTGATGAACGAGTTGGACTGTGGATCCCCTTGGGCTCAAAACCCACCTACTGCACATATTCAGAGTGTTCCATAACGGCCCTTCAGATATCCCCATACACCTAGACAATGAACTTATGAAAAGGTCATGTGAAAATAATGCTTTAACTGTAGTAACTAAAAAACACTTGTTCCTTCATGCACAACCACTTCTGAGTGTGTCTACAGGTGTGAAGTCCTATGCTAAGAACTGGGGGTGCAAGGAGGCTCAGATAAACACAATCTATTTCCTGTGGGAGTTACAGTCTGGTTCAGGGGCAGCCAGTAATAAGTTATTCCATCAAATATTCCCTTCCTCTTTTCCTTCATAGCATAAACATTTACTGAACCCTTGTTATAATGCAGGCACTGTGCTTGGTGCTGGGAATAAGTACATGAGAAATTTAGAGTCCATGTACTTAAAGAGATCACAATTGGGTGGAACAAGATAGACACAGAGGGTTTTATAGAGGGTTAAATGTAATGACATCAGTGTGTATACTCGAGAGATCTCTTTTGGGATTAGGGATAGTTAGAAAAGGGAGGTGATACATAAACTTGAAAGGTCTGTGGGGCATCTGGGTGGCTCAGTCAGTTAAGCATCCAGCTCTTGATTTCGGCTCAGGTTATGATCTTGTGGTTCGTGGGATCAAGTCCCGAGTCTTGATGCTTGGGATTTTTTCTCTAGCTCTCTCTACCCTCCAACCCTCGCTTGCACATGTGCACACACATGCATGTTCTTTCTCTCAAAATAAAGAAATAAACCCTTTTTTAAAAAAGAAAGCTTTGTAGAGAGGTCTAAACGATGGCATAAGGAATGATGGGCAAAAAGCACAGTGCATAGAAGCAATATAAAATGCTTCATAAAAGAGGCATTTATGGAGCTATTAGTCAGTTGTAGGCCTGGACACAGCATGCACATGAGAGGAGGTGGCATCCTGGAGTGGCACCAATTGTCCAGTGTCAGTGACAAGAGTGGGAAATACAAAAACACCGGGTGAATGTCCTGAATGGCCTTGTAGGTTAGAATAAGCTGGGCTTTTTTATTTTTTATTTTTAATGTAGGTGATTTGAGAACCACTGTCAGAATTCAGGTAAATTAAAGCTGGTTGAATCCCAGCTTCTTTTTTTTATTCAGTTTGTGCCTTTAAGCAATTTACTGAAACTTTCTGAGCCTCAGGTTCTTCCTCTTTAGTTTTTTAATGTTTATTTATTTATTTTGAGAGAGAGAGAGAGAGAGAGAGAGAGAGAGCACGATCAGGGGAAGGGCAGAGAGAGAGGGAGAGAGAGAGAGAAAGAATCCCAAGAAGGCTCCGTGCTGCTAGCACAGAGCCTGACACAGGGCCTGAAATCACGAACTGTGAGATCATGACTTGAGCCGAAACCAAGAGTTGGACGCTTTACGGATTGAGCCACCCAGGCATCCCTCTTCCTCTTTAAATGAGGCAAGTGAAAGCCTCCTTAAAGCTTATGAGGATTTAAAACTTCAAATAAAATAGTGTATGTTCAACGAATGGCTACACAAATGACTGACATTAGTTCCATAAATGATAGTTGCTTCTTTTCAGCTTCTTTTACTCTGTGATACAATTTGTGCCTTGAAAATAGGTTTGCTGGAAAGTGAAACTCCAGGTGAGGATAGAGGAGGTAAATTGTACAGAACCAGGGAAATAAGATGGCACAAATCGGGCCTGTGTGAGCACAGAGAACAGGGAGGGTATCTGAGAGGTTTGTGGAGGTGGAAGGTTTAGAGCTCGATGGCACACTAGAGAGGATGGAGGCGAAGAAGAGGGAGCAATCCGTGACGATTCCTGAGCTTCTCATTTAGGCAAGTAGAACATTTATTCTGAGCAGTGTCTACAGCTCTGGCCTGCAATGTCCTGGGGTGTCTCCAGTTTTCTTGCAGTGTGCGCAGAACTCTGAAAGTATTCCAGAATAAACGAACACTAACGTACTCCAAGCCTCTGTGTTTCAGTTAAAAGCATCCATATCCCCCAGTCACCCAGACCCAATGTCTAGCATCTGCCTTGACTCATTCTTCTCGTTCATTCCCCACGCCCGGTGATTCATCTGGTTTCAGTTTATTTCTTACAAAATACCTCCTCCACATCTTATTTCTTGGCCATTCTGACCATAACCTCTCAATTTTCAAGATCAGCACTTTTTACCCCTCCTCCGTCTCTCGGTTCCTAGCTGCCTCACTTCAGACTCTCCTCCAAATACCTCCCATTCTGCTTCTCTCCTTATTAGAACATAATCTGTTGCTAGTAACAAGACAAAAAACAAAACAAAACAAAACAAAACATTCCTGCTGTGCTCTTCCCAGCCAAGTTTATTTTCCCTCCTTGCAGTGGAATCCTGTACTTCATATCCACTCAGTTTTCTTTGCATCACAGAAGGTTCTGTCAAGTCTATGTTTGCCTCAGCAAAAATGCCCATTCCTCTGTATCAATTTTATTTTATTTTTTTAAAGTTCATTTATTATTTATTTTAAGAGACAGAGAGAGAGAAAGTGAGTGGGGGGGAGGGGAGAGAGAGAGAGAGAGAGAGAGAGAGAGAGAGAGAGAGAGAGAATCCTAAGGAGGCTCCACACTGTCAGCAGAGAGCCTCATGTGGGGCTCCAACTCACAAACCATGAGATCATGCCCATGGCCAAAGTTGGACACTTAACCAACTGAGCAAACCCGGTGCCCCTCCTCTGTATATTTTGGAGAGCAAAACAGAGTTCTGGGAGTCATGTGAACCTAGGTTTGAATCCTGCTTTTGCCACCTGCTATGTGTGTGACCTTGAACAGGTCACATTTTAGCTTCTCATTTTTTCTAACATAGTGGGGTCTCCCTGAACTGTATTTAAAATGTGTTTCCCTCCCCAAGGAATCCCTTCCTCATTCCCTATTCACTTTTCTCCATAGCATGTTCCAACTTTTATATACTGTATACAATATTTTTGTTTTTGTGGGTTTTTTGCTGTCAGGCTTACTAGAATGTAAGCTGTGCATGCAGAAGGCATTTATTTATTTTCTTCTCTGTGTATTTCCAGTAGCCAGTACAAGGTCTGGTATATAGGGGTTTCTCAGGAAATATTTGATGGATGAATAAATGAATGGGGAACTGTTTTATTATCTCCCACATCTCTTTTGAGGGTTAAGTGAAATCCCATATGTCAGAAGTGCAGTGAAGCGTGTGGTACAGAGAAGAAGATGCTGGTTATCATAGCCCTCACCTTTTTTTTTTTTAAATGTTTGATTTATTTTTGAGAGAGAGAGAGAGCTTGAGCGGGAGAGGGGCAGAGAGAGAGGGAAGCAGAGGATCCGAAGTGAGCTCTGTGCTGATATCAGGGAGCCCAATGTGGGAGAACTGTGGGATCATGAGCTGTGAAATCATGACCTGGGCTGAAGTCCTATGCTCAACCAACTGAGACACCCAGGTGCCTTGGTCCTCACCTTTGATGACTATTCAAATCCTTTTTGCACTTGAGATTTTTCTTAAACAAGGGCCAACTTGCCCAGAAAGTGTCCCTGACTACCCAGTTCTCCCATTTTTCCTGAATTTCCACTGTACTCAAAATCTGGCCTGTTACATTCTAACAAGGAATTATAATCTGTCCTGCTTATCACTCTCTTCTTGTGTGCATTTTCTTTAAAGTTAAAGAGTAGAATCCCTATGCTTAAGAAAATACAAAACAAATACTAGCTGAACAAAAGTTGTAGATTGGTTAATATTATTTTATACAAATGTATGCTTCAGAGTGCTTTCAAAAATGAGGGACTGCGTCAAGTCATGTAGTTCAAGTTACTGAGCCATAGAACTATGTGTAATGTAGTAATAACAATAGGAGTTATTTGAGTAGTCTTTATTATATTAATTCAATTATTCCTCACAACAGCACATTGAGATGTGAGTATTGTTGTCCCCATTTTTCAGGTAGAAGAAGAAGTCTAGTTTTATTGAGTTGTTTGCCCAGGCTCACAGAGTGACTAAATCAGAGAGCCCAGGATTAAGGCTCAGCCCTATTTGACCCCCAGAGACCATGCACTTCACCCCATGCAACAAATGTTTTACTTACCACAAGGGAAGAGGGAAAATGACCACAAATGGATCAGATTAATTTATTATCACTACTGGAAAAAGAAAACAAAACTATATGTGTAGTGGTGACTTATTAGTGTCATTTTTGTAGGACAGGGTAGAATTATAGAAGCCACTAATGTAAAAATAAAATGCTTCAGAGGAATGTCACTTTAAATTATATAGGAATATCAGAAAATGTGAGAATTTTTGGCCTAGACACTTGCTCATTCATTAGTCTATTCATTCACTGTGGCACTGGGAATACAATGGTGAGCAAAAAAAGAGAGACAGCATCTCTGCTTTCATAGAGCTTACCACCTTAGAAGAGATCCATGTCAACCAAGGTGTTATATGCTAACAGCTGTATAATTTCATTAGGAATAGGTGCTTTGATGAAAAGCATCAGAGATTGATGTGATCAAACAAACAAAAACAACCTGGGGTCAGAGAAAACTAGTGAAGAAGTGATACTGAGATGAGATACCACAGATGAGTAGGATATGGTGCCTAAAGAGTGTGGAGATGAGTATTCCAACCAAAATGCAGTGAAAAGGAACAGAAGGTGTTTGGGAAGTGCAACAAAGGAAGGCTTCAAAGGTGGGCAGGGTTTATTTACACTCTAAGAGAAATGGGGAGCCAGCCACAATGGTTGTAAGGAGGGTGACATGATCCAATTTGCATTTTGGAAAGAGCATTCTTATGCCACTCTAAAAATGGATTGGAGGGAGCCAAGATTGGATTTAGGGAGACTTTAGAAAGCTATGCTGGAATCCAGGAAAGTGGTGGTGATTGCTTAGTCTTTGGAGTTGGTGATGGAGGTAGAACAAAGCAGATACAAGAAATCAGAATTTTTAGGAAGGAAAATTGAGCAAATTGAGTAAAGGGTTGTGTGTAGGACCTGTAAAGGGTAAATCTAAGTTTTCAGCCTTGTGCAGTTAAGGAAGTGGACACGTGGGGGTGGTTTTCCTGAAAAGATCCAGAAAAAATCAAGCTTTAGGGTAGGGTAAGAATATGGGCAGATCTTGGGGCACCCGGGTGGTTCAGTCGGTTAAGTGTCTGACTCTCGATTTCAGCTCAGGTTGTGATCTCGCGGTTTTGTGAGTTCAAGCCCCACATCGGGATCAGTGCGGGCAGCACAGTGCCTGCTTGGGATTCTCTCTCTCCCTCTCTCTCTGCCCTCTCTCCACTCACACTGTTTCTGTCTCTCTCAAACGAAAGAAAGAAAGAAAGAAAGAAAGAAAGAAAGAAAGAAAGAAAGAAAGAAAGAAGGGAGGGAGGGAGGGAGGGAGGGAGGGAGGAAAGAAAGAAAGAAAGAAAGAAAGAAAGAAAGAAAGAAAGAAAGAAAGAAAGAGAAAGAAAGAAAGAAAAAGAAATAAGATGGGCAGATCTTGGGTTTCATTTTGAACATTTGCTGAATGTTTCATACCTTTGACAACCAAAAGAATGGACTAACTTGCTAAGATATTCCAATCTTTTCACTTACAATTTGAGAAAACTCAGACCCAGAGACTGTCCAAGAACATATAGACTTGGGATTAAAAACCAAATTTCTTTTACCTACGAGCTTTTACCTATGAGCATTTTTCTAATAGGAAATCAGTTCCATACTTGTGAATGTTAGCAAGCAAGACTTGTTAAATATTTGAATATGATTCCAAGGAAGATTTGGCAATTTCCTGCCTTATAATTTAAATAATAACAGTAATGAAGAATAATCATTATGCTAATAGATACTATTTAATGAATATCTACTATGTGTTTAAATAGTTCGCATATGAATTCTCAGCTGCATTAGTGGTGTTGTCCTAACCCTCAATTAAGGCAAAGAGATAACTGATAAAACCTTTCAAAGAGTTTACTAAACCTAAATCACAGAAAAAGCAGTGACACTCATTTCAGAAGCCCATACTAACTCTAGATCAACTTTTCTTCATCTCATGACTTCCGTATATCTTCCATATATCCATATATCTAAAATATAGTTATTTCAACAAATTCCACTTCACAAGAATTTGTATCAGTTTTTTTTCATCTGCCCAATTTTTCATTAATTTAGAACATTATTGAAAAGGGAAATGTGTGTATATATTTCATGAAGTTAGTGTGAAACTGCTTGCTTGTTATGTTGTTATTGGTGAAACTTCTTGATTATATCCTTTGTACTCTAGGCAGTGGTCAATTGGCAAACTACAGCCCTTAGGTAAAACTTGGCCTGCTATCTATTTTTTTTTTAAGTTATAGTGGAACATTGACATGCCTGCTCGATTATGAATTGCCAATGGCTGTTTTCACACCAAAACAGTAGAGTGGAGAAGTTGCTGCAGAGATCATGCCAGCAAAGCCAAAAATACGTACTATGTAGAAAAAGAAAAGAGAAGGGGAGGAGAGCAGAGGGGAATGGGGGGAAGGGGAAGGGGAAAGGCCCCTGAGTTGCCTCAGTCAGTTGAGCTTCCTGCTTCAGCTCAGGTCATGATCTCACAGCTCAGCTCCTGGGTTCCAGCCCCATGTCGGGCTCTTTGCTGACAGCTCAGAACCTGGAACCTGCTTCAGATTCTTTGTCTTCCTCTCTCTCTGTCCCTCCTCTGCTCAGGCTCTGTCTCTCTCAAAAGTAAATAAACATTAAAAAAAAACATGTACTGTGTGTCCCTTGCAGCCCAAATTTTCTCACCCTTCCTCTAGAGCAATCACTATTAGTTTTTTGTAGGGTCATCATTTGATACTGGGTTTATCAAGTACCTATCTCCAAGCCTGTGCCATTCCTTACTTTAAAGATCTTGATGGCATGATAAAGTTGATATATCAGATTATCAGGCTTTGATCTGTGTTTCTGATGTGTAATTATCCATGGAAATGGAAGGATAATAAATATACCACAACTAAGGAAATATTTTTTGTAAGATAAAGTCTCATAGTATGTTGTTATTATTTTGTAGATTTGTAAATTTTATTTAAAACCTGGAGAATAACCAAGGTCGAATTGGCCTTTGAAATTATTCAGTAATGAGCCCTACTAAGGAAAAGGCTTTCCAATGGAGCATTTGTGCAAATATACAATGTAAATATGTAATTATATAGTAAGCATTTATTTTTTAAAAAAAATTAATATTAGGGGGTGCCTGGGTGTCTCAGTTGGTTAAGCATTTGACTCTTGATTTCAGCTCAGGTTTTGATCTCACAGTTCTTGGCTGATAGCACAGAGCCTGCTTGGGAGTCTCTCTCTCCCTTTCTCTCTGCTCCTCCCCTGCTTGTGTTCACTCTCTCTAAAAATAAATAAATATTTAAAAAAAAATGAATGTTAGGTGATAACTGCAAGTAAATTCTGTATTTTATTTTGATAATAGACTTTAAAACCCAGAAAAAAAAGGCTGAAGAATATCTTACCCACTACGCAATATAAGCAAATAATAGCAAGAAACTTTCCTTTGTTGTTTTATTCACTATTTCTTAAAGTATGATTCATCTGCATCAGAAGATTTTAGAATATATTTCAAAAAGTGGCAACTCCTAGGCCCCATTCTTCATCTACAAAATTGGAATCTTTAGAGGAAGGCTTAGGAATGTGCATTTTTAACAGTGCTGGGACTTTATTTTTATGTACACTGGAGTATCAGAACCTCTGATTTAGTTCAAATGCTGTCACCTGTCTGGTATAATCAGTTGAAACAAGGGTCAATTTCCTTTATGTAAAAGGTCTTCTATTTCACTGGTAGCCCCAGTAAGCTATTGTTAAAATGCCAAGTATACATGGGATACAATAATAGACAATAAACTAGGTTAATTAAAGGGATGCTACTAAATTAGAAAGTGCCAATTGTAAAAGGTTTATTATGAATATAATGATCTTGAAGCATTGGAAATAATTAGCATTTAAATTAAGTTGTAGGTTAGCCACATTAGGAAAGGTTAGCTTGCTATGAATTTTTATAAGGCTATGATGTTATTTATGGATTGATTTGAGCATTGACTATAACCTAATTTAATGAAAATTTTGGAATAATAAAATTGTCATTATTAACTGAGCTGCACATTAATTTTGAAATTTTCTTGAACACATTTTCACTGGAATAACTATTAAAATTTATGCAAGATAAATATGGATGTAAAGTTATATATGTAATATTTAAGTAATTTTAATACTTTATTACTATGATTAGATATATTAAGCTACTCAAAAGGGTCATAGTCACCAGGAGTGTGGCTTTGTTTCAACTGCATTTTTTTCCTGAAATTTTAGGTTGTGTGTGTGGTAAATAATTTCAAAGGAAGACAACCAGAAAATGAACATCTCCACATGGATAACCTGGCACAGATGCCAATGATCAGCATTCCTCGCGTAGAAAGTCCTTTGGAAAAGGTAACATCTGTACAGGTGATTCATAATTTAAATTCTCAAATGTGATTGTTATCTAGAGCAAATGAATAATCATTCCTGTGAGTTCCTGCACAGTCATTTTTGATTTACTGAAACAAATTTAGAGTCTAATGTGGTATTTAGCAAGAGTTTAGTCACTGAAGACATCATCTTAGAAGAATGCATATCACATTGAAAATATTTCTTTGAATACCACATGCTAAGAGCTGAGTATACATGGAATATGTTCTGTATTTTGCCATAACTTTGAGATAAGGAACATTGTGCAATGGTCTCATACAGGGGGAAATTACAAGATATTTTTATTTGAGAATACATGCATTTTTTAAAAATATATTTCATTCTTTCCAGGCTCTATTTATGTGAGAAACTGCTTAGTATAATGCCTAGGACATAACAGTGCTCAATGAATTTTGTTGAATCTCATTATAGAAAGGTCTGGTCTCATTATAGAAAGGTCTAATGACAGGAAAACACCAATCAGGCCCTTCCTAATCAGGGAGGTACTGAAGGAATGATTGGGAAGGATGGAGCTAGACCAGGCTGCTCTTTGAATGGCAAGTCAAGGCTTCATTAGACATGAACAATGAACACAGAAGCCAAATAGTTAACAAAAATTTTTCTTGAGACTTTTTCTTGAGACTAATCTTGTGAACTAGAGAGGGTAATATTTCTTAAATGAGGATGCAGTTATGTACATTGGTAATTGGTTAAAAGATCGCTCCGAGGGTTACTAAAAGTAACCTCATCCCTGTCCATCTCCACATTTTGATCAATACATTAGATGAAGAGATCAATTACATGCTAATCAGGAGCTTAGATGGTGTCAATCAGCGAGGGATAATTAATACATCAGTTGAAAGAATAAAAGAGAGACTAGATGCAATTAACAACTAGAAATAAAGCACATGTTTTGTATTTGGATTTAAAAAGAAGTTCATGTAGGGTAGGGTACATCTAGGTTAGCTGCACAAACAAAAACAGGCTCAGAGGGTATTGTAGGTTACCATTCAGCATGTGTCAACCGCATGTTATTGCTGCCAAGTTATATGATCTTACGTTCCATTTAGGGAAAATAATATCCTGAATGAGAGCATTAATAGTTTGCTGTGCTCAGACTAACTTGGAATACTGAATACTGCCCTTGGTGACATAGTTTTAAGGTGGGCATCATAAAATAGAGTAGTCGGTACTCAAATATTTGTTAAATGAGCAAATGAATGTGCCCAAGATGGTGGTGCGTGGACTCAAAGTCATGGATTATGAAAGCCTGTGGAAGGAGTAGAACATGATTAGAGAAAGAGAGAACTCATGGAAGACACAGTAACTTTCCATATATATCTGAAGGACTACTGTATGGCAGAGGGATGTGATTTGTTCTGCTGGGGCCTCAGAGGTCACAATTAGGTTGAAAGAAAAGAAAGTGTAAGAAGACAAATAATGTCAAGAAAGAAGGAAAAACTTTCTAAAAATGGAATGGCTTCTTTAAGAGCAACGAAATTTCCTTTTATTATAAGGATCCAAGAACAGTTAAATAATCACTTGTCCATCGTACTATGGAGGGAATTCAAGCATCACAGTGAGGATAGAGGTTCTGGATCATCATTATAATAAAAATAATAGTAATAATAATAATAATTACAGTTTAATTATCATTCATCATGTGTCAGGTACTATGCAGATTGCTTATGTAAATTCAACAAATATACTCCTATGCTCTGCAAATACAACTTCATTCCTTACAACAATTTTATTTTTTTATTTTTTTTGATAAAGTTTTTTTTTTTAATATATGAAATTTATTGTCAAACCTTACAACAATTTTAAAGCTGGGTGTCATTATAGTGGCAAATGCTAATAGTCCGAAGAAGACCTCCTCCCCTTCTTTCTTTTAGTAACTGAATTCCCCAATCCAATTTTAGCTACATCCACCACTGCCCAGCCATAGTCTGTATTTCCCAGCTACCATTGCAGTCAGACGTGACCGTGCAGCTAAGTTTAGAACAATGGGATGTAAGCAGAAGTGGTAAGCACAGCCTCTGGTTCGTGGCTTGAAGATTCTTGTCTCTGTCTCTTCTCCCTCTTCTCATCAAGTGGAAAAGGTAGTGACTGGAAGTAATCTTTAACTTTTTTAAATGACCGATCCATTTTGACAGTGTAGGTTCCTGGCTGAGCTCATGAAACAGTCCACATACACCCTCTAGATGGTTCTGAAAAAGAAATAAACTTCTTTCCTTTCTGAACCATTGGATTGCTTTCATCTCTTTTGCACAGTGGCTTAGCTGATGCCATATGACAATAAATGTCTCCATTGTAGAGTTACGGAAACTGAACTCCCAACTAGTTAAGCGGTTTGTAAAAGTCCACATCATTGATGAGCAACAAAACTATACAGTGTGACATTTCAAGATACATGTATTGTACAAAATTAGATCTTTTTTAGCTCAAGTAATAAAGATAGAAAGCAGAATTTAGGAAGAAATATTAGACATATTTGGAAGACAATGGTCTGGGTAACAATTAGGGTTCATTTTATATACCTCAGAAGTTAACTTGAACATTAATTACTATCTTCTGTTGTTTAACATATTTATTTGTATAAGGATTCTTTGGTAGCCTCCTAGCATTGCCAAATATTCTGATACACCATTACATCCTTCTATATATACAGTGTATATTATATACATATATATATATATATATATATATATATATAATTCCTGTTGTTGAATTTATGCAAATTGATTTTCATTTATAGTGATTTTTAAAATATGAAAGCAAAAATATTCTACTAGAATCTATGGATTTCAAGATATCCGTGTTTATTAACTTACTTCTTTCATTCAGTTTTTGTTTGTTTATGACAAACTCATGTGCTCTGTTTTTACCTGGGTAGTTAGGGAACAAAGATGATTTGAATCTGATTCGGTTCTCCCCTTTGCCCACCGAAGGGCACTGTCACATGCCTTGCTGAGCTCTGACTCTGCTCCCCACTCTATTCCCCCTGTTTGCAGGCAGAATGCTGTGTGCACAGGGCAGGGTCTACTTTTGCGTCACACAGATCACACACAGGAAGATCATGAATCAAGGTGCTGGGGACACATCTCAGGCTTCCCTGTGGAGCTCTGCTGCTAAGAGGACATGTATTTGTGCTCATCAGCTGGAAAGGGAGGAAGGCCGTCACTTAAGGAAGCCCATGATGTTTCTCTTTTACGATAAGGAGTACTTGGAGTAAATATATTGCTTTTCATCATAGCTCACGATGGGAAACAAGTGAATGCAAAATTCTTCCCAATAGTTTGATCTTAGGAATTGATAGTTGGAGGGTGGCATTAGGTTCTTAAAGCTGGCCCTCTGAGGAGAGAAAGGGAGTCCAGTATTAAAGTTCCAATTGCAGGCACGCCAGTCGTTTAAGCACTGTTACGCCAAGCTGTCGTTTTCTGCTTGTCATTTTGTGCGGGGAAGGCAAAGGATTTCTTTCCTTTAGAAGTTGTGTACTTATATAACCTCTTATGTTCAAAGTACATGTTTGATAAACTGTAAGCTACAGAGTAATTACAGCATGCCAGCATTCTTTATTTTTATGCCAGCGATTTATCCCTTAATTATAGGGAGTTTGTCATATAGTTAATTACCACAGTTTATGAGAAAAGTCATGATTTTTCTGAAAGCTAAGTAAATCTGAACATTCATTACATTTGGTTTTATGAAAAGAATTAATCATCTATGGAAGCTGGCCCATCATATCTCATAGTCCAGTAGATTTTTAAGTTGCCAATAACTTCATTACCGCTGTTTATAATAGCAAATCATAAAAGTCTAACTGTGTATCAGCCGTGAATGATTAAATCAATGTGGGTACATCCTACAATGGAATCTGGTGCATTATAATGCGGTGTTTCAGCTCACAGGTTCTGGAGGTAGACTAGCTGGGAATTTGGGACAATTTTGACCTTGGGCAGCTTATTCAAATACTCTGTGATTCAGTGTTCTCATTCCTCAAATGGTCATTGTGAGAGTTGAGCAAGCTTATAGTAAGCACTGAGAACAGTGTCTGGAACCTGTAAAGCCCTTAACCATTGCCAGTGATAATTATTATTACCATTTAGCAGTTGAAATGGATAAGGTAAATCAAGATGTGGAAAGTTTTCTGATACATATTGTAAAGTTTATTTTTTAAGTTGATATATATAAAATGCGTGTTATAAAATGTGTGTGTGCGTATAATGAAGCCAGTTATGCAAATTACCACACAAGATAATTTCTTTCTAGTAGGATCATTTATTTCTAGAAAAGAGCACATAGATGAGAGAGAGAAAAAGAGAGAGATTAGTTACCAACCTGAGAGCAATGCTTAAACCTAAGGAGGCAACTGAGAGAGTGGATCTGATTTCTTCTCTTTCTTTCTTTGCCTTCCTTCCTTCCCTTCCTTCCTGCCTCCCTCCTTCCCTTTCTCCCTTCCTTTCCTTTTTCATTTGTTTTCTCTTTCTTTTTCTTTCTGTAATGAATAATTGTGTAACAAAAGCAATTACAACTTTTAAAAATTATCCAGTTTTCTTAAGTTGCTCTAAGGAGGTTCTGGTCATGCTTCCTCAGATTGACTACCACTGTGTTCAGATTTACCAAAGTCCCTTGGAAAGATTCCCTCAGAGCAATTTAAATCCTATGCTCCTTCCTCATGACTCACATGATCCTTTTTAAAGTGTTTGGTTTATTTTTATCTGCTGAATTGGGCATGGAGGCCTTGGTTGTGGCTCAGATGCCTTTGTGCCCTCATGCCCAGGGTCCCGCTTCCTTTGGCACACCTGCAGCCAGCCATTCCCATTTCAGATACTGTATGTCCTGAGAAACCGCACACAAGCCCTGTGCATATGCCTTTTATTTATGGGATCCACAAATTCACACCCCACCAAGGCCCCAGAAAACCAACTTTGTTCATAGGTTGCACCACCCTTTCCTTTCAGACTCATCCTTTTCTGGCTCCTTCCTTTGAGGGCCCATGCATCTCAAACAAAAGCTTCAGTGGTGCTGGCTTCAGGATGTCTCCAAATACATGAAGATGTTCTTAATTACTCTTGGGAGTCCAAGAACCAAAAGTCTGACTCTCCTTCTAGGAAGTGGAGATGGAAACGTTTACATATTCATTATCTTTAGTTCCTTATTTTAGGAAGAACAAAGAATTAACATCTTAGTAGCTGTGTTACTAGGAAAAACTAGATAGAGTAAAATTTTAGTCATTTCTACTAAATATCGTATAAATCGATCCAGTTTGAAGGATGTCACCAAAGGGCAATTAAAATGTTTCTTTGTCAATAAAGAAGCTCAATATTGCAGAATTGGCTAAAATCCTATAGAATCCCAGTAATACCCCAAAATTTCAAAGAGTAAAGATGAGAGATAAGAGCAATCTCTGAGAGAAGGAGGAGTCTATTCTATTTAAAGCATAATTCAGCACCTTGAACCAACACCATTTTGAGACTGGATGAGCAAATAGGCAAATACACAACAAAAGAAAGTCTTCAGGCAAGAAGCTTTCCCTCTGGTCAAGCTTCTCATTAATATTGGTTCATGGCAAATGAAGGAGTACTTTTCCTCAACTTAACGGGTGCTATAACTAGGGGGGAGAGTTGTCTTTATTTAAAAAAAACAAAAAGCTAGCTCCAATACTTCACCATCTACTTAGAGTAGAGGTTAGGCTGAAGTGACTAGCAATAGTTCTGATGATCCAACAACCACGAGAATGAAACTGTATAGGAATAAAGTGATAATCCTATAGTCTCAACTTTTTCTACCATTTCACTCATCAAATCACCAAAATTCTATTATAAAACTACACCCTCCATCTTTTCAGCTCAAGATCTAAGGTAAGGATTCCTTGACTATTTGTGGAACAATCTGGGGATAGCTAAATCTATTGTTCTTCCAGTGTAAATAATCAGGACAATTACTTAAATCCTTTATATGATATCATGACATAGATGAGAAAGATAGACACATTTTATGAGTTAGAATATGTTTTTGAAAAAAATTAACTACAAAAAATTTAACTAAATTCATTATTAATAGTATTTTCTTCCAATGTCAAGGAAATTAAAGAAAATATGTGAAATGAGAGATGAAAGGTAGGTGACACAATGGCACAATTAGGAAACTAATGTAAGAAAACAAATTAATATTATGACAGGATGGAAACCAATAGTAGAAACCATAAAGAACAAAATCCACACTGGAGAAAGACTTATCAGTATATTAAGGACAGGTTTCAGCATATGTAGTAAAAGAACAAGAATATAAAATTGACCAGAGAAAAGATAACAGATACAGAAGACATGCTACAGAAATCTAACATGAATCATTGTAGTTCCAGAAGAAAAGGACAAATAGAAGTATAGCAATATTCAGAGATATATATCAAGGAGACTTTTCCTTCAAATAAATACCTTCAGTCTAGAAGAGTTAACTAGATACAAGGTAAAATTAAAATATATACTAAAACTTAGATTGTATTTCTCAGTGAAATTTTTGTATTTCATTACTGAAGAAAGAGTCCTATAAATTATGTGGGAGATGTTATTATTCCCAATTATTAACTACTCCCTTCCTTAGGCAGAGTATCCTTCCTGCTCCAGTTATCTAGGATTTGGCCAATAACATCTGAATGAACCTGATTTATACCCCATTAGTCAGAAACCTATAGAGACATCAAGAGTTTTGTCAACTTTGTTGCTTCTGGGCCTCTTTCCAGGAAAAGTTCATTTTCCTGATAGGGGCTGTTCCTTTAGCCTGGATCCTAAAACGGGAAGACAAGGGAAGCAGAAGGGTACCCAGCCAGCAACCTGGAGCAGATCTATAGAACCTGCCCACCAACATGTGGTATGAGGGAGAAATACATATTTGTTGTTGAAGCCACTGAGCTCTTGAGGTTTTAATATAGTATACCTAGTGAAAACTAACACACACACACCAAGGCAGAAAAAGTTGGTTACCTACCAAAGTCTGACAGCACACTGGGCTCAGACTTCTCTCTCTATAATAGTAGATGCCAGAATAGAAAGGAGTAGGAGTAGTGTTTTCGGAGTTTTCAAAGAAAAAGTTTGTGATGTCAGAATTCTGTTCCCACCCAGGGGTGCCTGGTTGGCTCAGTCAGTTAAGCATCCAACTTTGGCTCGAGTCATGATCTCATAGTTCGTGGGTTCGAGCCCCATGTCAGGCTCTGTGCTTACAGCTCAGAGCCTGGAACCTGCTTCGGATTCTGTGTCTCCCTCTCTCTCTGCCCCTTCCTCCATCATGCTCTGCCTCTGTCTCAAAAATAAGTAAAACATAAGAAAAATTTTTAAAAAAGAATTCTATTCCCACCCAAAAGGTCATTTAAGTATTAAGACAACCATAAAATATCAGATATGTAAGAATTCAGAAATTATATTACTCATGAAAAGTTACCAGAAGGTTTTTTACCAGTTAACTGAGCAGCACACCAATATCTAGAGCTCTCAAGTTGGAAAAGTCATTATAGGAGTGAATGGGCAAAAAGAATGGAAACCATTTACATAATTAATTAGAAATGACTATAGTAAATATAGTAACATAGAGAAAATTATAATTTTTAAACAGAAAATATATTTAAAAAGAAAATAATATAACAATGACAAGATGAGATAGAAATCCTAGATGTCAACAAAAGTAAAATTATGATAATTTCCAGCTTTTATGAAGGAGGGACTCAGCATCAATCTTTTGTTCTTGACATTGCTACCTAGAAAAATATAGATTCAAGCATTTTTTTTTAACGTTTATTTATTTTTGAGACAGAGAGAGACAGAGCATGAACGGGGGAGGGTCAGAGAGAGAGGGGAGACACAGAATCTGAAGGAGGCTCCAGGCTCTGGGCGGTCAGCACAGAGCCTGACATGGGGCTCGAACTCACCGACTGCGAGATCATGACCTGAGCCGAAGACGGACGCTCAACCGACTGAGCCACCCAAGCGCCCCAGATTCAAGCATTTTTAAAAGTAAAAATTATCAAAAGTAATGAAAAACACCCTATAAAATGCCAGTAACAAAGTATAAAATATCAGCAACATATGTGTTAAAAGGTTAATGTCTGTAATATATGAAACATCCTAATTGAAAAATGGGCAAAGTTTATAAATACGCAATTATTAGAGATCAAATACAAATGGGAAATAAATATATGGAAAAGTATTCTCTGTCACCTTTTTCTCCTTTTTTCCCCTTTTTCTTCTTTTATTGACGTATAATAGACCTATAACATTATATTAGATTCAGGTGTATAACATAATGATTTGATATTTGTGTATATCCCAAAATGATTACCACAATGAGTTAACATCTGTCACCATAGAGTTACTAATATTTTTTCTTATGATGAAGACATTATTTATAGTCACAATGCTGCACATTGTTCCCATGACTTATAACTAGAAGTTTGTAGCTTTTGACTCCCTTCACCCATTTTGCCCATGCACCACCCCTTGCCTCTGGTAATTACTGACCTGTTCTCTGTATCTATGAGTTTTGTTTTTGTTTTTTTTTTTTTTAGACTCCATGTATAAGAGAGATCATATGGTATTTGTCTTTTTCTGTAAACTTATTACTTAACAGTGTGCCCTCAAGGTCCATCCATATTGTTGAAAATGGCAAGATTTCTTTCTTCTTTATGTTTAAATAATAGTCTGTTGTGTATAAACTTACCACATCTTCTTTATCCATTCACCTATCAATGATTACTTTGTAAATAATGCTGCAGTGAATATGGGAGTGCATATATATTTTCAAGTTAGTGTTTTCATTTCCTTCAGATAAACACCCAGAAGTGGAGTTGCTGGATCATACCATAGTTCAATTTTTAACTTTTTGAGGAAACATCATAGAGTTTACATTCCCGTAAGCAGTGCACAAGAGTTCTCTTTTCTTAACATTCTTGCCAACACTTGTTATTTCTTGTCTTTTTGATAATAGCCATTCTAACATGTGTCAGGTGATAGCTTCTTATGGTTAATTAGATTTTCCCAGACAACTAGTGATGTCGAGCATCTTTTCATGTACCCGTTGGCTATCTGTATATATTCTTTACAAAAATAACATTCATATTTTCTGCCCATTTTTAATCAGATTGTTTGTGATCTTTGCTGTTGAGTTGTATGAGTTTATATATTTTGGATATTAACCTCTTATCTGATATATGACTTGCAAGTATCTTCTCCCATTGAGTTAGAGGTTAGCTGTGGGCTTGTCACATCCGGACTTTATTATATTGAGATACATTCCCTCTATACCTATTTGCTGAGAGTTTTTTATCATAAATGGATGTTGAATTTTGCCAAATGCTTTTTCTATAACTATTGAGATGATATTATTTTTTATCTTTCAATTTATTAATGTGGTGTGTCACATTCATTGATTTGTGGATGTTGAACAATCCTTGCATCCCCGGAATAAATCCAACTTGATTGTACTGAATTGTCCTTTGAATGTGTTGTTAAATTTGCAAAGATTTTACTGAGGATTTTTGCATCTATATTCATCAGGGATATTGAGCTACAGTTTTCTTTTCCTGTAGTATCCTTTTCTGATTTTGGTATCAGGGTGTAAGGCTGGCCTTGTGAAATAAGTTTGAGTGTTCTTCCCTCTTCTGTTTTTTTGGACTTTGAGAAGAATTGGTATTAATTCTTTTTAAAATGTTTGGTAGAATTCACCAGTGAAGCTTTCTAGTCCTAGACTTTTGTTTCGGGGGAGGTTTTTAATTACTGGTTTAATCTCTTACTAGTAAGATTTTGTTTCTTCATGATTCAATCTTGGAAGACAGTGTGTTTCTAGGAATTTATCCACTTCCTCTAGGTTGTTATTTATTGATATATAATTGTTCGCAGGAGTCACTTATGATCCATTTTATTTTTGTGGTATCAGTTATAACATCTCTTTCACTTCTGGTTTTATTTATTTGAGTCCTCTCCTTTTTTTTTCTTGATGAGTCTAGCTAAAGATTTGTTATCTTTTCAAAGTTCTGTCACTTGTGATGAAAATTCATGAAGAGTCTTTTATGGGATGCTTATGAAGTTGGTTCTCACCCTGTAAGCAATGGGGAGCCATTAAGGAATTTAAGAAAGGAAATGCCATGTTTAGAATGGAGAATGAATTAAATAAGAGCAACACTGAGCAAAACAAAAACCAGTCTGGGAGGTTATTGTACAAATCCAGATAAATTATTAAGATGACATAGACTGGATCTCAGGACAGCCATGTCATCTCATTTTGACTGACCAGGCATCATTTGGCAACGTCTGTTTTCAGTCAGATGCTGATTCTGATCAGAGGAGTTGCCTTTAGTCTGTTCAGGCTGCTATAACAAAGTGCCGTAGACCAATGGACTAATCAACAACAGAAATTTATTTCTCAAAGTTGTGGTAGCTGAAAATTCCAAGAGCAAGATGTCAGCGAACTTAGTGGCCCATTTCCAGTGTCCCGTATGGCAGAAGGAGTCCCTTTTGTAAGGGCACTAATCCCATTCATGAGGGCCCCGCTCTCATGACCTACTCACCCCCAAAGACCGCACTTCCACTTACCACCACCTTGGGTTTCACCATTGAATTTGGGGAGGACACAAGCATTGTCTATAGCACGGGTTATCTAACTATCCCAATGATGCACAGTGGAAAAGGGCTAACTGCTAGCCAGGCGTCACTAAGAAAACTGTCCCCCTACTGTCACCCCCAGAAACATGCTGACCTCTCATCTGTGACATTTGCCTGTCTTCTCCTCAGAGATTTCTCTTATTTATAATGAATGAATAAGGAGTAGATTGGCATTCCTTACAAGGATCTTCCTGGGTCAGGCTGCATTCATCATAGTAGCAAAGCTCTGAGCCCTTTTGTCTTTTACCTCTCTCTTTCCCTCTGCTTTTCTCATAGCAAAATGCTGGCATTCAGATTTGCATAGGTAAGCACATGAAAATAATAATGTGTGCATATGCATTATTGATTTTAACTGATGCTATACAGAAAATCTAAGGAGAGGAATACTTTAGCAAAAGAACAAAAACATTTTTAAATAAATATGAAGATAGATGGGATTTGATAGAAAAGGGTATATTTCTAATAGATCTAAGAATTCATGTCTACATAGTTTTATTAAGGCAGTTAGACAAGCCACTGTAATCACTTATATCTAATTTGGGATAACTTCTAGAGTTAACTTAGTGAATATAACCTGGTATAAAGGATGCTTTTTGAGAAAATAATTTTATTTCTATCTAAACCTAGGCATTATTTTTTCTTAGATTATATGATCTAATCAAGTGGATCAAAAGGAATTCCCTTTTGCCAATTACACAAAAGGGAAGATAACTATAGGGGTAATTTACAAGATTACAGTTTTGCCTTTTAGGTAAAGGGCTTTTCACCAACCTGTACTACCCAAGAAATTCATACTATAAAAGCACACTGTAACAGAAGCTTCACTTGAACAAAAGTGGTTAGCAGTGGTGACAGTTCCAAACATCTAGAAATGTCATAATGAGTGGATATTATTACAGGTAGAAATTACCATGTTTAATTCCTGTGGCTATCGCAAAGGGAAATAATATGGATAGGAAAACCCTAAGGGAATTCACAATGACCCAGAGAAGCATATGCATTGACCTTTACATTTACTGTTTTGCAGATAATAAAATCACAAGGGTCGAGGAGAGCCTGACTTGAATTTTAGGCAGAATGGGAGTGGGAGACAGATGGGAAGCCAGGCTTCTACAGCTGGAAATTTTGAGTTTGAAGCCTGGTATGGCCACATAATAACTAGGTGGGATAAAACAAATTACTCCTCCATCATTACTCCACCAATCATTATTGGTACAATAATGATTCCCTTTTAGGGTAACTGTTGGAATTAACAGATCACAAATAAACTTCTTGGCACATTGTGGGTGGTTAACACAAATTAGTTCCCCCCTGCAACAGTGATTCCCTTAATTGGATTTTCATCTTTTCTCAGACTAAGAAACCCCTATAGGTGTATTTCACGGACTTAAAAGTTTATACAGATTGTCTATGTCATACATAGCACATGTGGCAGAAAATATTATAGCTTAAAATGTTGCATCTATTAGTGTCATAGCAAATAGCCAAACAATCCTGTGGTTTCTTGCCAAGACAGATATGATTATACATTACCGTGCTCTCTGTGATAAATTCCTTCGAGGTTTCAGAATGCTATGCATGAATAACTATGGCAATCTAATTTAGGATTTAGTTGCTTTTCTATAATGCAAATCTTTGTTTTACAGAACTGCTGAACTGTAGTATAAATGTTACATAAGACCTTGTCAAAACAACTTTATTAGTGATTAGATATTGGAACAGTTAGTGAAACTAAATATATTCATATTTTAGGCATTTCTTCCTCAATCTAAGCTTTGAGCACTCATGAAAAATATTTGAAGTAAATGAGTGTTTGCATGCTGTACTCTGTCCTCATTTGTTAAGTTTAATTTGCTTTAAAAAAAAGCCAATTGAGGATGGACATTCCATCAGGCATCAACATTTGAGATCAGAAAAACTAGCATATTATGTTATTACTTTGGCATTGTCATTTTTCCTATTTGTGCTTTCGTATATTTAGTATTTTTTTCCACACTATTAACAAATACTAATATATTACACCAGGAATAAAAGCCAGATTTTTTTTCAGTTATATAAATGGCCTTTTATAAAAGCATCTTTTCAGTAAATTACTTTTGAATATAAACATGCTTCCTCATCTCATTTGTGTGAATGAATATAAAGTTGATGACTACATTTTTAAATTAAATGATTCCTATAGTCATCAGTTAAGGAGAGACTAAAACATGATGGATCAAAAAATCATTC
The DNA here is from genome assembly GCF_027475565.1 of Acinonyx jubatus. NCBI lineage: Eukaryota > Metazoa > Chordata > Mammalia > Carnivora > Felidae > Acinonyx > Acinonyx jubatus. Next base: position 83,110,907 of record NC_069381.1, on the reverse strand, counting down.
TTGACACACACAGTTATACATGGGGAACTGCTCCCATCCATTCATTCCCCTCTTCTCTCAGATTCATTCCTGTATGGTGGTCTGTCCTAGGGATATTTATGGAGGCCTTCAAAATGGAGCAGGAGCGCCATGACATTATGAAAGTTTTTTGTACAGAAAATGTAAAATGTTATTTTGCTAAAACCAGGAAAATAAATAATGAACTCATTCACAGTCTTATGAAACAACCATAATTTTTTGTTGTTTCTGTTAAAGAAGCAAGTAATTTGTATATATTGTTTAAAATGTGAAAGTCTGGGCAAGCAAGACAAAAGTGGGTAACAGTATCCATATACTAACCACAGTGATCACTGGAAACGTTTTCTAAAAGTAGCCTTGATGACCCCATCCATAAGTGTATGTGTGGATTTGTGGATAGTATAGGATCTCCCTGGATGTTCTTTTCTGTAGCCTGGTTTTGCTTGCACAACCAGTCATAGATATGGTTAGAGTCAATAAATATAATACTCGTATCAGCATAATAGTAAAAGCTAATCTTAAGGGGAGCCTAATTTATGCCTGCAAAGAACTTCACACATAAAACATCATTTTAGTTTTTATAGAAACCATTTGAGTATATCTTATTTTTCTCTATTTTACAGAGAAAAGAGACATAGAAAGGTTAAGTTGCCCAAGGTCACACACCTAGTCTGTGTTCTGAAACAAGAATACAGAATTGTATCTTCAACTTTCCATTTCCAAATATGTTTCATATTTATCACTTCAGAGCTAAAACTCATAATCACTATGCTATACAATATCATACAATTACATTGAAAAAGTTCTAATTCATACAAACTAACCATTACCTTTGTTAGGCATGGAGAATTCTTTCCACTTCCAATTTCCCATAATTATAAACAGTACTAGGGTAAACATCTCTACAACAGATATCTTGGCAGTTGCCATTAATAATTTATTAAAGATATATTCATAGAGTCAGAAATGCTGGAAAAGCAAGGATGAGTACTCTTCAGGCTGTTGGTTTGACTCATATCTTTATGTCCTCTCCAACAATGGAGAATATTATTTTTAATAATCTTTACCAATCTTATAGGTCAAAAATATATGAAGTACTTCATTTAATCTGTATCTTTTAAATACCCTCCCATATATTTATTTGATATTTTTCCTTTGAAACAAACATTGAAGCAGTAATTCAAGAATTGACAAACCAAACTCTAGATACCACTTGGCCTTTAGACTTAATTCACAATGTAGCTAATGGTCTCAATATATCCCCCCCCCCCCGGGGTTTATTAAAGGCATACTTTACATTCTATAAAATTCTCTTTTTTAGCATACAGTTTTATGAGTTTTGTCAAGTGCATGCCATTGTATAATCACCACCATTATCAAGTTATACAACATTTCCATCACCCTAAAAAGTTTCTTCCTTTCCCTTGGTAGTCAACCCCTCTTTCAACCCCTAACCTCTGCAACCACTAATCTGTTTTCTGTTCCTACAGTTTTGCCTTTCCCAGAATATAGTATAAATGGACTCATATACTATGTAGCCTTTTGAGTCTGACTTCTTTCACTTGGCATAATGCATTTGACACTCATTCATATTATTACCTACATCAATAGGGTCTTTTTTTTCCTTTTTATTGCTGAGTAGTATTCTGCCTTATTTATGTACAATTTTTTAATTCATTCACTATTTGAAGAACATTTGAATTTTTTAAAGATTTTCACAATTATAAAGCTAATATAAAAATTCATGTACAGGTTTTTGTGTGTATACGTATTTTTCCAAATCTTGGATAAATACCTAGGAATAGGAATTGTGGTTTTAGGGTAAATGTATATGTACATTTACCAAAATTTTCCTAAGTATCCGTGTCATGGTTCGTGGTATTTATGGTTTTGAATGAGTCTGAAATGAATCTTGATGTGGCTCATCCAGTTTTCACTAACTGGTACCTTCTGGTGAAAATAAGCAAGTTTAATTTTTGTATTTTTTTTTTCAAATTTTTATTTAAAAACTAGTTAGTTAACATATAATGTAACATTGGTTTCAGGAGTAGGATTTAGTGATTCATCACTTTACGTATAATACCCAGGGCTCAACACAAGTGCCCTCAGAATAGGCAAGTTTTAAAATGAGGAGTTTTGGGGTCCCTGGGTGGCTCAGTCAGTTAAACGTCTGACTTTGGCTCGGGTCATGATCTTGTGGTTTGTGAGTTTGAGCCCCGCGTGGGGTTCTGTGCTGATAGCTCAGAGCCTGGAACCTGCTTCCGATTCTGTGTCTCCCTCTCTCTCCGCCCCTCCCCTGTTTATGCTCTGTCTCTTCATAATAAATAAACATTAAAAATTAAAAATATATAAATAAAATGAGGAGTTTTAATTAGATCCTGATTATACAAGAATTTATCATACACTTCATCCACTACCCACATCCTCTGATTCTTCCATCAAGTAGATTTGCTTATTTAGCAAATCTAAAGCATTTTAAAAAGTTAAAAAGAAATGAAATAAATAAGAATCCAATTAGTTAGGTAGATTAAAATACCAGTGTAAAATAAGGCCTGGGTACAATGGATGAGTTACCTTTTTTTAATCATCATTGGTTATATATAGTAAAATCTTATTTGCAATTAGATTTGTAATATATGAAATATGTAACAAATGTCAAATAAGAAGCATTATGGTACATTTCCCAGGATTCATGAGCTTACAGTCTAATGGGGGGATAGATAATCTTATAAGCAAATACAGAACAGGGTGGTGATGGCTATGCTGGAGGAGGACATAAAGGGAGATCTACCCAAACATAGCAATGCTTGCAGCGTCTTCTAAGGGGACATCTGAAGAACTGTTAGCTAAGTGAAGAGATGAGAAGAATGTTCCAAACAGAGGAATCAGCTTGCACAAAGATTTTGTTTGGCAGGTGAGATAAGAACAGAGGCAAGAAATTTGAGGGTGCCGTTAAAGAGTGTTCAGGTGGGGTCCAGAATGAGGGTAAAAGAAATAGAATTAAGAAGGGGCAAGTGGGCTGGGCCAGATGGACAGATTAATGGTTGAGAAATTTCAAAAATGGCCAAAGAAACTTTGTAGTATGAAGGAGGTAGGACAGGAGGTAAATTGGGATTTTACATTTCTGATGTGGTTGACGGTTGGGAATATAGTCGGGAATGTGTATGCTACAGTATGGTGGACAGGTCATTAGAGTTAGGGAGGTTAAGGAACTTCAGCTAGAGAACACAAATACCCACATCCACCAAGTACGTAAACCCATTAACATTAATAGACTCACCTGGAGTTTCATGCCATTGTGCTGGAAAACATTGAGTTCAAGTGAAACTGAGTCTTTGCTGCAGATCTCAACACCTTTATGTACTGTGAGGCTGTAGGCAAGGAATATAGGGAGCAGTTATTCCCAGAAGTGTTTGAATACAAAGATTTTATTTTGGGGGAAATCATTTAGGATTACTGCCTTTTTTTTTTTTTAAAGGCAGTGCACTTTTTACCAGAGAAATGGTAATGTTTTTAAACAGAATTTTTATATACCTAACAGTGTTTACACTGCTAACCAATCACTTTTCTAAACTTTAGGCAGTGGTTCTCAGACTGGTATAAAAGAGATTCCTTACCTTACACCATTTGCAAAAAGGGCACATTTCTGGGAAGCATGCCCAGAAGGCCTGGGCAAATGTGGGCCTGGGAATCTATAGTGTGTCAGCCACCTCAGGTGATGTGGATACAGACCCAGCATTGGCCTAGATCCAGCTGGGCCTGCCAATCTTCTGAAACAGTAGTTTTCAATATTAGCTACACATTAGAGTCATCTGGAGAGTCTTTGAAACTACCATCGACCAGGCCACACCTCCAACCAATTAAATCCAAGTCTCTGGTGTGGTATCAGTATTTTTTCTTAAAGCCCCCCAGGTGATTCCAGAATGCAGCCAAGATTGAGAACCCATGCTCCTAAATATTCATTGTGAAAAGACTTAAACTCCCTAGCTCCTCGGGACTTGGAAATACGTCATATGATCTATAGCTAATGCTCCAGTAAAAGCCTGGCCTGCCTCTGGTTTAATTGGCTTATCAGTGAAAGCCGCCTGGAGAGTTCTCCTTTCTCTGGAGGGTTACGATTCTCTCAGAAAGTAGCTTTTAGCCCCTGTCTCCAAATAGTACAAAAAAGAAATTCCTGAAGAGAAACAAAATTCTGAGCTCATGTTAAACTCTGAACTGAAAAGAGAACTATGGCAAAGGAAGAAATGGTTCAAAACAATCCTCTTTCCCAAGAGAACTCTGGTTTTATCACATTTCAACTTTTATGCCTTCATAACCCCAACTTCTTAAAACATGAAATTGTTTAAAATGAATTTTTCAATCCGTTTCATGGCCTAAGTTTGAAATTCTCTAGTATTTTCTCAGGCGGACCTAACATTATTTCCCTTTTGCTAAAAATACCAGCTTCCCAGTCCACCAGAAGGAAAACTGAATGTGACCAAGTAGGGTTCTAGAGAACACACTCCAAGCATTACTCCTTTTCCTCCATCTCTTTTATGCCCACTTTGCCTTCCTCAAGGGATACAATGAACAAACAAAGGACGCAAGTAGCAAACTACAATATTTAGGGGCTGGCATTCACCTACCTTCCCCTGATAAACTGTAGGCTGCATCTATATAGCTTCAGAATCGTTGATTATTATAGGATCATGATTCTTTGTCCTGAACCTTGGTGAGATATGTTTTCCAGGATTCAAAATATTTTCTATTTTAGGGCAAAATACTGTGTGTTCAGTTACACAAGCAGGGTCTTGGGCAGCAAAGATAAATATTTCCGTAGCACAACACAGAGTATATATCACCTCAGAGCAATTCACATTTGGTTTCGCCCACCAATTCACATTGGTTTGCACCAATATTGTAAGATAACATTTGGTTTTAAAGTTTGTGCGGACATAAGAACTGTAGACTACAGCACTGTGAAATTCCAACCAATTATCATGTATATTTTTTCCTTTGTATTTTTTCTTTCTCTTTTTTCTTTTTCTTTTGTTGCCCTAGCTTTTATAGACAATTATATATGTTTGAGTAGAGACAAGGACCTTTGTGCATATAATCTCATTTAATCTTAACAAGAATCCACTCAAATAGGCATTATTATTTCCCTTTCACAGATGAGAAAGCTGGGTCTCTGAAAGGTTAAATTGCTTGTGAGAACCTCCAATGTTATGGAGCCCACATTCAACACTTGACATTCATACTACTTGACTGCAGCATCCACTGTACCTCACAGCTTCCTTACCAGTAGACCTGAAGACAGGAATCATTGAATTAAAGACACTGTATGCACAGATCTCAAGTTGCAACCTCAATTTACGTTTAGGTTAAAAACCTAAGCTGACTGCTGACAACCTCCTATTAAAACACAAAAGCTGTTTATAATCACCTTGAAAGAAAAACTGAACAGTATTTAACCTCAGCATTTGGTTCAATAATATAACACAGAACTTTAAGGAAACTAGTACTTTGTCCAAGTAAATAAGTCAATATTAGATAAACATTTGAATAATGAATGAAACACATTTTGTAGGTGTCACGAATTCAACCTATTGAGAATGGTCGAGAAGAAAATTCACAGGGAAGGTCCTTTAAAGACTGTCTTGCAAGGCTCTTCAGCTGGATGCTGGGAATAAGCCACTGTGAACATCTTCAATTAAGGCAATAAACGTATGTGCGCTACAGCGCACTGGTGTTGGAGTTGGGTTGCAAAGCTAAGGCAAATACAGAAAAATGTCCTTCTGTGCAGGTTCTAGTACATCCAAAATTCTAGGTACTTGATTGTTGTTATTATTATTATTTTACCCCTCAAATGTATTTTATTTTTTAATTGATTTTTCACTTCATGGGAATTTGACATTCCTCAACCAAATAGCCCTTAATAATAATGGGGTTTTTGGGGTTGTTCTCTTATCTGGAGTGCTCTTTTGGCATTTCCCCCTAGTTTTTCAAAGCGAAATGGTGAATGGCACATCTTGTCAGGTGACAAGTCATTGCCACATTGTCATAAGCAAATGATCATTTGTTTTAAATGGTGTTTAAAAAAAATCAGTATAATTCTACAAAAGGAAGGATAGAATAAATAGAAAAAATAGAAATTTTTCTGTAGAATTTAGAGCTTCAAAATTTGACATACCCTATAGACTTTAGAATTTACCAAATTGAAGAATCCAAAACTGTTCTCAGGAATAAGTGCTTGTTTTTCCATGGGACCTCTGCACTCAAGGACTGGATTCAGTATTTGGTATGTTGATTTGCTGTGGACTTGAGTGATCACTTTCTAATGGATATAGCACATTTTAATCTTCAACTCTCTGGGCTCCAATTCTGCCATCTCTACTCTGCATGTGTAGTTGTGAAAGGCAGTAATTGCACTGATCAGTTACATGACCACTTTCTTCGCGTGACTGTGAATGCAACTTCTATGCATGAGTTTCTGGTTTGTGTACTACATGTTTGCAGTATTATCTCTTACTAGGACTTTAGTATTGCAGATTAAGAATTCAAACAGATTAAAAGGAGAAAACCCATTGTTACCTAGTTTGCCTCATAAGAAGTCCATTTCTCAAGACAGGTAACCTGAAAATAATAGATGCAATTCTGGCTTTTTATGTTACTAAGAAAGATGCTGAGGGAAAGTGAGCACTGCCATAACTTCCTGCATAGGAATTATTCCATTTGCATATTTCAAATTACCCATTTACATACATTGTGGATGTAATTTTTATAACAGAATCATAGTGTCTTATGGATGGTAAGGACCTTAAATAATTACCCTTATTCTTTCTCTGGATTCCTTCAGGGGAAATCACCCCTACGCTAGAAGAGAATTAATCTTAGTTTTTAAATCTCACTGAAATAAGTAATCCATCTCCTTCATTCTATGGTGTGGGTTCATTTGCTCTTAGTGAAATTAATGAACAGATGGCCTCATGCTCTCTGTATACTCCTTTCATGTACTTAGAACCTGTTATTAAATTTCCCCTTAATTTTCTCCTCCCTATGCACAGTCACTTTAATGTTTTATTTTCATCTGTTTAATCTGTGTGCTAATGACAACCTTCAGATGATAAGCCCCAAGCAGAATCCTTCTAATTCCAGTCAAATAGAAAAAAAAAGTCATCTCAAAAGTTAAAACTTAAGTGTGATGTAAAGCTAAAAGGGTGCTAATTGGAAAAAAAGCAAGAGACTTGGGATCTAAAAATGTAGTCCGTCTGGAAACTGTAATTTAACTTGGTAATGACTTAGCGTAATGAAAAGGGTAATATTGTTTGTACTTGACAAGCGATGAAAGAGAATCTCATGGCCACCAAAACATGATTTTTAAACTCCCACCCTGAACCCAATATTTCCTAGTTCTCCATAGCACACTTAGAGTTACACATCCGATGCCTTATTTCTAACATGTTCTCACGCCCCTGTTTGGGGCAGTCCCGGTTTCAGCCTGCTGCTCCTTGTGTATTATTAGCAACTCTTTTCCCTCAATATGTCTGGGTTTAGATGGTAATTTACAGGTTGCCCGATAGTCATTGCACACTCTTTGTCACTCTCTTCAGCTTGTATTTGTCACTTGGTTTTTCCTCTGCCTCTGTCCTGCCTTGCGTTGATTATCAGTGATTTATTTCCAATACTTTCTTTGTTTTATTAAGGTCTTTTAATATTTCAGTTCTACCTTCCAAGGTGATGGGTGTCTCCTTCACTTAGGATCATCTTCAGCAAATTTAATGAGCCATGCAGACACTTGATTATCTAGGTCAAGGGAACAATGACACTTAGGCCAGTGGCCTTCGGAACACCATCCATTCTCTCTCTTTTATCTCCTGTTCTTTACTTCTGTCACTTTTTCACTCCTTCCCTACCACCATTGCCATTGAGTGGTTAATCTTCAATTTATATCTTAACATCTTTCCAGCAATTACTATGTGCTAGGTCCTGTCCAGAGGTATGACAATCCTGCCAGTTTTATACTAAAACATGTGTATCAGATTGTTTTTTATCAGTTCACAAGATTCAAGTCCCCATGGGGCCACTGGAAATACAATTACGATGTACTATTGCCACAGTTCTGATGGCTTTTATTCAATCAGAGTACATTATGTAAACTGTGACAATCTTTTTTGTCCTAAAGTCATGCTTGTACTTTTGTAAGGAAAAAAATCAAGAAAACTCAGAGAGGAGCTGTTGAGTTCCCCAACATTTTCATAATGCATTTTTTTTATGAGAAATTACAGTTTCTATGGTGTTCTTGTTAGTGAAAAGGCAGCATGTTCTGCTCACGACTGATTCCTACTGATACTATTTTTCTCTAGGCTTAAGTGGGTCAAACCTAGAACATAATGCTGTAAGCACTAGTCAGTGATAACCTTCTAGTTCTGGTTTAATATGCCTACATTTGGTGACAATAAATTTTAATTTCTTCACACACATTTTCTAAGTGTTTTAACTAGTTTAGACACTAACCTGAAAAGAACTACATATACATGGAAGCAATCTCATGACATGCATTCATTACGTGAAATTCTATTTATGATGTCTTTCACATATAAAGAGTCAATACAGAAACTGCTATGAAAAACACTTAAAGCAGGTAATATGATAAAATTCTTTCGTAAATGTTGCAGTTATTGGTTAGAACTGTCAGGGATGTTACATCTTGACATAACCCTATAGGTAGCATAATTATGTCATATCAATTGTCCACTGTCATATTACAGCAGCCATGATTTGGCCTGCTACATGTTTGAATCCATTTAAATATTAGCCATTCCATAGGCTTTTTTTGTACATAGCTCTGTTGCTTTAAAGGAGGAGGAGAAGGAGGTAGAAGAAGAGGAGGAGGAGAAGGAAGGGGAAGAGGAAGAAGTCTAGGCCCTGTAAGGAATTCTATGATTGAAGTGAACAACAGAGGTTGCAGTCTATAGTCTGGACTCATGTATCAAAACTGAAGCATTTGGAGTGACATCACCAGAATGACAACACAGGTTGTTCCTGATCTTGCACCCCCCCGAGAAGAACCGACAACCGTTTAAGAACAAGACACCACTGAGAGAATCCCAGAACATGGGGGTGAGGCTGAAGTACCCCTGCTTTGCCACAGAGACCAAGATAGATTGCATTACAAGTGTAAGAAAAGCAGCTGCATGTTGGCCCCGCTGCTCCTTTTACAGGCCAGCACAGCACCACCTGGAGAGGTCTCCCCTGAGCCTTCAGTTCTCCCAGGGAGCAGAGAACCCAAAAGGGACAACCAGCTACCCCCAGCATTGTGGGCTGCTTTGCAGGGGTCCCTACTCTGATCTCACACCATGGAAATTGCAGGGGAATCCGATTCAACCCCTGGGGGTCTTCATGTGTTAGAGATGGGGCAGGGGGCTTGCAACAACCAGTAGCAACCAGCTCACGGATCTTAGCACACCAAATTCATACCTGCAATGCCCAGGTAGTAATCCCAAACAGCAGTTTTACTAACCTACAGAACCAAAGTGAGGACGCATTCTGACTAGGGAACTTGGCAGTGCAGATCTGCCTGATACAGATCCTCAGTTGAGGAGTTTTGCCAGCCCTGGAGCCTGGTTTCTCCACAGCCAGGTGAGAAACGAAGTGATAGCATCACCTATTACAGAGAGTTCTTCCAGTCCCCTTGGTCCAGAAAGGCGGCAACAACTCCTGGAAGCAGTGCAGCCCAGCTGTGCTTGCTCCGAGAGGTGGGCAGGCAGAGCAGACACAAAGCCAGCATGGAGGATTCCTGTGGTCTGCATAGGCAGGGGGATTAATTCACAGCCGAGACTGAGGGTAGCTTGCTCCTGGTCCCTCACAACCAGAGAGCATGTTTAAGAAATTAAGAGCAGCCTACAATGGTCCCTCCCCCTCCTACGTAGGCAACGAAGCCACAAAATAACCTCACCTGCTGTGAAGGGTGTGTTTTGGTTCTGTCTACCCAGAACGACTAGAGACAACTCCTGGAAGCTGTACAGCCCAGTAGCATTATGGCCAAGAAGCATGTGGGGAGAGCCAATAGTTTGCAGAGCAAAGCCACTGGCGTGTTAGGTCAGAGAACTTGGGGGTACAGGTCAGCTTGAGCTGTTTCTCCTGCTGTGCCCAGGCAGAGAATCTCATTCATACCCCACTCACCACTGAATATAGCCTTTAGTCTGTCCAACCAGGAAACCTAACCACAGCACATGGGAAGCTGCATAGCCTATTCAGTAGCCTTGTGCACAGAGCACTTGAACAGAGAGCACAGCCTGTGGCTTGCCCCATCTGCAGAACAAAACTAGTGGTCTCAGCTGACCAGAGAATTCAGTGCACACTCTGGCCTGATTCAGGTTCCCAAGCAATTAGTTGTGTAGGCTGTGGGAAGATACTTCTTAGCCCCATCAGCTACTGAATATGGTACCCAGTCCCAACCATCTAGAAAGCCTGACCAGCAGAGCCTACCCCACAGCCTCACTTGGGTAGGGACCCAAGCCAGAAGTCCTATCCAGCTGTTCTCACCAGTGGCATAACCACTCCATCCATGTCCTCAATTGCCTTGCCCCCAGATAGACCATAATAGCAAGCTCCACCCGCTCAAAGACCTACCATCAGACAGAACCAGAAATCCAAACTGAGCTGACTGGTGAAGAACTGTCTCTGCCAAAACAAACCTGTAAATTCTGGAAGAGGAGCCCAGTTACTCAAATGTGCAGATACCAACATCAGGAATCAAGGATCACAAAAAATCAGGTATATATATGACACCACCAAGGAAACTCATAAAGTTTGAATAAATAACTCTAAAGAAATGGAAATCTACAAACTGCCAAAGAATTGAGAATAATCCTCCTAAGAATGTTAGTGTACTACATATTATAATTAAATCTAGTCATAGTTAGATTCTGCAATATGGTAATAGTGGTGTATTCAAAACTCTAGTTTAAAAGTTAAAAAAAGAACAGAGTATAAATAAGCATAACTATAATCTTTTATTACAAAATATAAAACATATAACTTGTAATAGCAATAACCTAAAATGTCAAGGAGAGGAGAAATAAAGGTATAAAGGTTATAAATTCTGTTCAAGTTAACTTGTTATCAGTTTAAATAAGTTATAAGTTTAAGATATTTTATGCATGCCTCAAGGTAACTGTAAGAGAAAGTTCTGTAGAAATTACACAAAGGAATGCGACAAAGAAGTTAAAGCATACTGATACCAAAAGAGGTCAAAACACAAAAATGGTAGCAAGGTAAAAGCAAGGAACAGTGGATCTATTTAAAACAATTAACAAAATGGCAATGGTAAGTTTTTACCTATAAACAATTGCTAAGTATAAATGGATTCAGTTCTACAATTAAAAGACATAGGAGGGCTGAGTGGATTTTTTTTTTTTTTAATATCTAAACATAGGCTGCTTACAAGGGCCTCACATTAGCCTCAAAGACACTCAGGGCACCTGGGTGGCTCAGTTGGCTAAGCATCCAACTCTTGATTTTGTCTCAGATCATGATCTCATGGTTCGTGGGTTTGAGCCCCACATCAGGCTCCACACTGACAGCACAGAGCCTGCTTGGGATTCTCTCTCTCCCTCTCTCTCTCCCTCTGCTTCTCTCTCTCTCTTTCTCAAAATAAATAAACTTAAAGAAAAGACACTCACAGACTGAGAGTGAAAGGATGGGAAAAGACTTTTCAAGCAAATGATAATTTAAAAGAGCAGAGGTAGTTCTGTTTATATCAGACAAAATAGACTTTAAGCTAAAAATGCTTAAAAAAGACAAAAAAGGTCATTATATAAGGTGGTCAATACATCAATAATATATAAACATTTTAAGTATTTATATATCCAACATTGCAGTACCCAAATATATAAGGCAAAATTTAAAAAAGCTAAAAGTATATATAAACAGCAATACAATAATATTTGGGGATTTAAATATTCCACTCTCAACAATGGATAAGTCTTCCAGACACAAGATAAATAAGGAAACAGCAGATTTTAATACTACAGACCAAATGGACCTAACAGACATATACGGAGCATTCTATCCAACAATATAGCAGAATGCACATTCTTGTCAAGTGCACGTGGAACATTTTCTAGAATAGACTGTATATTTTGGCCACAAAACAAGTCTTAGAAAATTCAAGAACCTTGAAATCATACCAAGTATCTTCTCTGACACACAATGGCATGTAACCAGAAATCACTAACAAGAAGAAAACTGGAATTCATGAACAAATGGAAATTAAACAACACTTTCCAGTACAACCAATGGATCAAAGAAGAAGTTAAAGGAGAAGGAAAAAAGGTTCTTGACACGAAAGAAAATGGAACTGCAACATACCAGAATATGTGGGATGCAGCAAATCAATTCTAAGAGGGAAGTTCACAGCAATAAATGCCTACATTACGAGTTAAGAAAAATTCCAAATAAACAACCTGACTCACTTTAAGGAATTAGAAAAAGAAGGACAAACAGCTCAAAGTTACAGATCGGAAATAATCAAGATGAAAGTAGAAAAAAATGAAATAAGGAACAGAAAAACAATAGAAAGTATTAGCCAAATTAAGAGTTGGTTCTTTGAAAAGATAAAGAAACCTGACAGTCCTTAGCTAAACTAACCAAGAAAAAAGAGAAAGGACCCAAATCAACAAAATTGTAAATGAAAAGAAGACATTACGATGGATACCACAGAAATTTAAAGGATCATAAGAGCTACTGTGAACAACTGTGTGCCAAGACTGAATCAGAGAGGAATAGAAAATCTGAACAGACCAATTATTAGTAAGGAGATTGATCAAAAATCTCCCAATGGTGAAAAGCCCAGGACCAAATCATTTCACTGGTGAATTTTACCAAACACTTAAAGAATTAACAGCAGTCCTCAAATTCTATCAAAAGATCAAAGAAGAGGAAAAAACATTCAAACTCATTTTATGGGGTGAACATTATCCTGGTAGTAAAACCAGAAAAGGATTTACTGGAAAAGACAACTCAAGGCCAATATCCCTGAGGTATATACATGCTAAAATTGTCAATAAAATACAGGCCTACTTCATTTTATTGTGATTCTCTTAATTGCAGTTTAAAGATACTGTGTTTTTTTGGGGGATTGTTTGCTTATTTTTACAAGTTAAAGGTTATTGGCAACCCTGCATCGAGCAAGTCTATCAGTGTTGTTTTTCCAACAGCATATATATGTCGCACATTTTCATAATTCTCACAATATTTCAAACTTTTTCATTATAATTACATTTATTATGGTGATCTGCAATTGGTGATTGACTCACTGAAAGATCAGATGATGGTTAGCATTTTTGGCAATAAAGTATTTCTTAAGGTATGTACATTGTTTTTTAGACATTATGCTATTGCACACTTAATAGTCTACAGTCAAGTATAAACATAACTTTTATATGTACTGGGAAACCAAAAACATCATTTGACTCACTCTATTGTGATATTTGCTTTGTTGTGGTTGTCTGGAACGAAACCTACAATATCTTCAAGGTATGCTTGTACTAGCAAACTGAATTCAGCAGTGCATTAAAAGGATCATTCACAGTGATCAAGTGGGATTTATCCTTGGGATGCAAGGATGATTCAACATATGTGAATCAATCTGTAACTTGAATGATACATCATATTAATAGAATGAAAGAAAAGAATCATATGATCATTTTAGTAGACACAGAAGAAGATTTGACAAAATTCAGCATCCATTCATGATAAAATTCTTAATACATTAGGTATAGAAGGAACCTATCTCAACATAATAAAGGCCATATATTGCAAGCCCACAGCTAACGTCACACTCAGTGTAGAAATGTTGAACACTTTTTCCCTAACATCAGGAGTGAGACAAGTATACCCACCCTCACCATTCCCATTCAACATAGTCCTAGAAGTTCTAGCTAGAGCAATTAAGCAAGAAAAAGATATAAAAAGTATCAGAATTAGAAAGGAAGAAGGAAAATTGACTCTATTTACAGATGACATGATTTTATATAGAGAAAACCCTAAAGACTCGACCAAAAACTGTTAGATGTAAACAATGAATTTAGTAAAGTTGCAGAATGCAAAATCAACATATAAAAATCAGTAGCATTTCTATACAATAACAATGAATTTTCTAAAAAAGAAATCAATCCCATTTATAAGAGCATCAAAAAATAATAATAAAATACCTAGGAATAAATTTAAGGAGGTGAAAGATCTCTACTGTGAAAGCTACAAGATGATGAAATAAATCAAAAAAGACACAAATGGGAAAGTATCTCATGTTCATGGATTAGAAGAACTAATATTAAAATGTGAATACTACTAACAAAAGCTATCTATAGATTCAGTGCAACCCCTATCAAGATTTCAATGGCATTTTATACAGAACTAGAAAAACACTTCTAAAATTTATATGGAAGTACAAAAGACCCCAAATAGCCAAAGAAATACTGAGAAAGAAGATAAAAGCAGGAGGCATCACACATCCTTATTTCAAGCTATACTATAAAGAAATAGCCATCAAAACAGTATGAGACTGGCAAAAAAACAAATAGACCAATAGAACAGAACCAAGAGCTGAGAAATAAACCCAAGTATATACAGTCAACTAATATTTGACAAAGGAGACAAGAACAGTCAATGGAGAAAAGATAGTCTTTTTTTTTTTAAAGTTTATTTTGAGAGAGAGAAAGAGAGCATGCGCATGTGCTAGCATGAGCAGGAGAGGGGCAGAGAGGAGAGAGAGAATCCTAAGTAGTCTCTACGCTGTTGGCACAGAGCCTGACAGCACTGGGTCTACCATGGGACTCTATCTCGCAACCCATGGGATCAAGACCTGAGCCAAAATCAAGAGCTGAACACTTAACCGACTGAGCCACCCAGGCACCCCAGATAGTTTTTTAAATAAATGATGATGGATGTTCACATGTTAAAGAATGAAACTGGACCTATACTTACACCACTTACAAAAGGTAACTTAAAATGGATTAAAGACTTGAATGTAAGACTTGAAGCCATGACTATCCTAGAAGAAAACATAAGAATAAAGTTCCTTGAGGAGTCTTGGTAATGATTTTTTGTATATGACACCTTAAGTATATGCAGCAAAACCAAAATTAAGCAAGTGGAACTACATCAAACTACAAAGCTTCCATACAGCAAAAGAAACTGTCAACAAAGTGAAAAGAAAACCTATGGAATGGGAAAAAATTTCAAGCCGTATATCTGATAAGAGGTTAATATTCAAAATATATAAAGAACTGATACAACTTAAAAAGCAAAAAACAAATAATCTAACTTAAAAATGGGCAAAGGACATGAATAGACATTTGTCCAAAGAAGATATACAAAAGGCCAACAGATATATGAAAAGAGACTCAACATCACTAGTCATTAGGGAGATGCAAATTAAAACAACAATGAGATACCACCTCAGGCCTGTTAGAATGGCCGTGATCAAAAAGACAAGAGATGCTGGCATGCATGTGGAGAAAAGGGACATCTTGTGCACCGTTGATGGGATTGAAAATTGTTGCAGCCATTATGGAAAGAAAACAAGATGGAGAATCCTCAAAAAATTCAAAACAGTACTATCACATCATCTACCAATTCCCCTTTTGAGAATATGTATAAAGGGAAACAAAAACACTAATTCAAAATGGTATCTGTACCCCACATCGATAGCAGCATTATTTACAATAGCCAAGACATGAAAACAACCCTAAGTGCCCATTGATGGATGGATGTGTAAACAACTTGTGGTATATGCATACAATGGAGTATTATTCACCTTTAAAAATGAAGAAATCCTACCATGTGATAACATGGATGGAACTTAAAGGCATAATGCTAAATGAAATAAATCAGATAGGAAAGACAAATACCATATGATCTCACTTACATGTAGAACTAAAAAATTTTTAAAAATTAAAGAAAAACTACACTCACACACAGGAAAAAAAAATTAGATTTGGGCTATCCAAGGTGAAGAGTGTGGGGGAGGGGGAATGGGAGGAAGGTGGTAAAAAGATACAAACTTCCAGCTGTAAGGTAAATAAGTACTGGGAATGAAATGCACAACATGTTGACTATGGCTAACACAGCTGTATGATACACAGGAAAGTTCTTGAGAGAGTAAACCCTAAGAGGTCTCAGCACAAGGGAAATTTTTCTTTTTTTCTTTTAGTTGTACCTATATGAGAAGGTAGATGTTAACTAAGCCTATTGTGGTGATCATTTCACAACATGTAAATCAAGCCATCATGCTATACAGTGATGTATGCCAATTATTTCTAGAAAACACTAGAATAAAACTAGAAAAAAAATGAAGTATTTAAGGAGATCTTTGTCAACCAGCATAAGCCTTTCAGTCTGAGCATTTCACCAATTTGCTGTATTCCATCTGTCTCACAGGGAGCAATTAATCTGAACCTCCAACACACAGCATTAAAATTCCATTAACAGTGAGCAGAATATTAATGTGTCTGGGGTTGCCATTTTTATCTCTCCAAATTTCAGTGTTAATTTTCAATATTAATCTATTTGGTTAATTAAGAATATTGAATAAAATATATAATTAGCAATTACATGGACACAATAATACATAGAACTTAAATGTATGTTTCTGCAACTTAAACATATCCGGGCTGCAATTTTATATTAAGCTAATGATTGTTTGCAAGAGCACTATATTTTTTACAAAGCCAGCTTTCCCAGGACTCTGATTTTGTAATTCCTTCTTCTTTTTCAGAACCACATCACCGCCTTTGCAGAAGTCACATGATATTGAAGCAGACGGTTTGTCACTGCATTGGACATCGTCCCTTTTCACCATCCATTCATAACACCCAAAGTTTGTTTGATTACAAAAGAAGTTTATAAAGTTGTCTAATAATTTTTATAATTTTAAAATCAGTGTCAACTTATCTGTTTCCCCCACTAGACTGTGAGCTCCTCAAGGGCAGGGCTGTGTCTTCTCTGTATCCCCAGCACCTACAACAAAGCCTCGCACAAAGTAGGTGTTAAATAAAATGTGATGGCCGAATGAAAAAATTAATTCTTAAATAAAACATTCACTTTAGTTTCTCACAGAATCACTGAGACTATGTGAAAAGAACCTTTACACAAATCATACTGTATAAGAAATCCCTCCATTTGGGGCTAGTTAAGTTTTTTTAGTTCTTATACCTATTCAGCAGTATACCACGTTTCATTTGAAGTGGACTTTGAAAGTCATGGGGGTTTTATGTTATTATTCAGCATGACATTATTTCCATCCTAACAGATTTCAGTGTGTGAAGTTACTTTTAGAAAATATGTTCTATACTAAAATAATGTTTGCACATAATATTATGCTATATTTCACTTAAAATACCATTCATACTATACATTCTAAGACTGGTGCTTCTGCTTTTGAAGGGGAAAATGCCAATTTTTACTGTAATAAGTAATGTATCATAATTAAAAATTATTTATTTGGACTTTTGTTCCTGACAGTTGTGATTTAATCGTTGACTTGTAGCTTTTGAATAATGCAGGCAGTATTTAGGATATTTTAAGTGACTAAATCCAGCAATGGTTGCTTCATATTGAGCAATTTTCCACTGATAAAAGCGTCTCAAGAGGGGTGAAAGTCTCCATTCTTAGGCTTTTTACTAGTCAAGATTCCACATAATTTAAAACAGGAAGGAACCACACTCTGACACGAAATTTAGAATCTATAAATTCCAGAAATGTGGTTAACGCATTGTACTTTCCATTTTTATAGTACTTTATAGTTTACAAAGTACATTGTCATTTATAATTTTATTTAATCCTTACAGTAACCCTGTGTAATCATTGAAAATCGCTTTAGTTTATAAGAAAAATAAAGCCAAGGCAAGGTAAATAATGTGCCCAATTCCATACAACTAGTAGGAGGCAGTTAAAACTTAAATTCAGGTTTTCTGACCCTGAACTCACATTCATTTCAAATATACCACAGCTATTGTATCATTTTGGACACATCAAAACCTCTCAGAGTCCTGGACAACTACCTATGTTTAAAAAAAAAATGAAGAAATACCAAAATATAGTTACAAGAGCTATGTTGTATTTTAAATATTTATGTTTTAAGAATGAACACTTTTCAAATATACAATTATATGGTAACCTAGTTTTACTTTTCTTTAAAAATAATGTCAAGAATCTAGATGTGAGGTCCTTTGTAAAATCAAAACCTAAATCAGATATCTCTCCTGCGACCCTTACCCCCGTGCTCTAAACCCCAGCCCACAGGAGAGGCCCAGAGGACATACTCACACTGAGCATATGGAATGAAGGATGAGATCACGTCAATATAGGAAAGATGACAGGGCTAGAATTACACCATTAAATGTACTCCTTTACAATAACTTCACAATCTTTAAAGTGACCCTGGGTAGCTTTGTCTTATATGAGCAGTAGTTAATTGATTGAAATGAATCTTCCTAACCTTGACAGTATTAAAGAAAATAAACTTTAAATTTTCTCTGTAATTTCAACAGAAATCAGCAAATAAATAAAACCAAAGACTTGTCCATTATTCCCCAAGTAGATTTTACTTGCTCTTTTCCATCACTAGGGGAATTAAACCACTTTTGTAGGGCCAAAGGCAGAAAAAAATCAATATTTCTACCAAATTCAGACTTCTATAGAAATTCAACTTTGTTGGAAATTTAAAACACGAAAACGGTTAGAATGCCTTCATTCTCTTCAACGGCTTTTTTAGGCAATAACAGTAATGGGGAATTCACTTACAGGAAATGGATATGAAAAGGATGATTATAATGTCTTTGGAGGCAGGATTACCAGTAAGATTTCTGGAGTGAAATCAGTTCTATCGGTTCTGGAATCAGTTTTTCAAGTAGCCAATTTGGCATGTTTTTCCTGTTGGAAGCCTTAGCTACATATTCATATGCAAATGTTGTGTCTTTGCACCTTGCTAAACCTGGTCCAAATGCAAGAGTTATAATTTCCTCAGAAACCCAGATTTTATCCAGGATCAGAGTAAAGTCATCTCTAATATTAAATGTCATGGGCCCAAGATTGGACATTGAATGATCCTGCCATGAAGGAAATCCGGGAGAATAAAAAGCTACACATGCACAGGGCAAAAGCCGGCCAAGAGCCCTGAACCATGATGCTATAACTGAAAATAATGAAAAATATGTTTAAGAAATTATTAATTTGTAAATATGTACATATGTAGTTTAGTAAAAGTAGGCAAACACATACTTTTCTGATAAAGACATCTTTTTATTCTACTTACTTGGGGCCCAGGTCAGTATAAATTGGTCAGCCTGAAAATTTTAGTAGTCTCTGTTTGCATGGCAGAAATTCTGCACATGTTTTATCTGATTCCTAAGATCATTTAAAAGGCTCTTTTATGTTAAAAGAGAGGTGAACCTTCTTTGACAGACTTTGTCTTTTCCACTTCTAACTGGGCCTCTCTTTTCTCAGGATCTATCCTAGCCAAATATCACAGTTACATTTACCATAGTTTCCTTTGTGAAAGAGCAGTAGGGGAAGACATAATTCTCTGCTGTGTATTGTATTTTTAAAATAAAATTTTAAAAATTAAAAAAATTAAGTTTTTTTTTTGTAAATTCTTTCTTAAGGGTATATGAATAAAGAATGTGATGTTATTAATGTGATGGAAGTCAGATTGTCAGAGTGACTGGAGAATGTTTGCAAAGGGATAACAATGGCTGACATTAGACCAGTTCTCTGGGCAGCTACATTTCGTGGGCTATCCTGGGCTCTCTTAGCAACTTCCTTATTTGCAAATCAGAACCCGCTAGAAACTATCTGGGACACTGAGCAGGTATACGATCTACTATGTAATCTGCCTCCTATGTATAAGCAGGTTGCTAAAGAATAGATGTAAATGATCTTATTCTTGTCTCTAGGGCACCATTTGTTAAATTTTGATTGCATGTTTTAAAAAGTTTCCCTGGACATATACCAAATGGTTCTGTTTATGCCTTAGAAACATTAATCTTCTCACAATTTGCCAGACATAGGCTTTGAAATGAATTTTGGAACTTTGGATTCTTTTAAAATATCAGTGAATGAAATTTCTTCCAATTTTAAGTGAGTGATTCTCATTTAAGAAGAAAAAATAAGAGTATTTATGTTCTTCTCTATCCCCTTTACTTTAGATTATAGCTGGTTCTTAGTCTGATAAACCTTGGGACATGGTCAAGGTTTAATAAAAAAAAAATTATGTCTTCCCCCCCCACGCCAAGCTTTATGAGCCATGGATGGTTACAGGATTTAAGTTCTAAACTCAGACTGACATTTTCAGATCTGTGGACTGGCTCACAAAGACCTCCAGGTAAGAAAATATAGATGAGTAGACACACAACTACCTTTAGTGTTCAGACGAAAACTCAAAAGTTCACGTCTCAAAGATGCTATCCCTCACAAACGCCATCCTGTGTCCTATTTACCTTCATATTATTGCATTTATAAATGTGTGTCCATTTTCACTTTGCTCTGAAATGCTATCACTTGTACGAAAGAGGGAAAAAAACCTTTCTTCCCAGGAGGATAAAAAAGGTATATTTTTAAATTGATATTAGATACAGAAAGAAATATCTTTCCCAACTAGTGAGACACTTTGAGTATCAATCAAGCTTCTCTAGAGGTACTGCTCTTACTCAAGAAGGCCTTTCACCCTTCTTTCATTCAGCAAATAGTGACTGATTCTGTGCACCAGATACCTGGCAATATGCCAAATAAACAGTGGTTGGAAAGGCAGACCTGGTCCCTGCCCCTTCAGATTGAACAGTTCAGCAGAACCAACACTGATGTTACCCTAAGAGGTCTGCTTAAAGTTAGGGTGGGAGAATTGCCTTAGGGTTAGCCAGCTACCTACTCTCAGGACTAAGCAAAGAACACTTTTATAGATTACAGCAGCAGCTAAGGTGAATAAAAAAAGAATTGCCTCCATAAACAACATTGTATAACTCGACTATTACTGAAATTAAAAAAAAAATTTTTATGTTTATTTCTGAGACAGAGACAGAGCATGAGTGGGGGAGGGGCAGAGAGAGAAGGAGACACAGAATCCGAAGCAGGCTCCAGGCTCCGAGCTGTCAGCACAGAGCCCGACGCGGGGCTCGAACTCACGAACCATGAGGTCATGACCTGAGCCGAAGTCGGTCGCTCAACAGACTGAGCCACCCAGGCGCCCCTATTACTGAATTTAAAAAAATGTAAAGTGCTATAATAATCAGCATTTGCTACCCCTCACAAATCTGTGGTTCAGTGGGTCCATTTTTTCTAATCTCACCTGGGCTCATTCATGCATTCGTGACCAGACTGGTAGCTCTGCTGACCTTGGCTAGACATTCTCACATATATTGGGGTCATCTGTAGGCTGGTCTAGGGTGGCTTCATTTGAGACAACGGAACTTTTCTCTCTCTGGTCTCTCAACCTGCCTCAGACTAGCTAAGGTCCTTCACATAGGGGGCCAAGACAGAGCAGAAGCATGCAGGCACTGACACATTGTCACTTCCATCTCATTTAGTTGGCCAAGGAAGTCCAAAGACCAGCCCATATACAAGGATTGGAGGAGCAGCTGGCAAGTCACATTGCAAAGAGGCGGATACAAAGATGGGCGGAGAATAAGGGCCATTTAGCATTCAATATACCATAAACTCAACACAGCTAAACCTTAAAAATGTTTAAGCAGTGCCCCCCTGAGCTGAGCTTTTGAAATTATTAAGGGAAGATTTTTTTCTAACAAGAGACCCACAAGACACCCCCAAATAATAATAGAAAGCAAGCTCATTGTATGTGAGCAAAAATGGTCACCCATTTGTTGGTCACCAATCACCCACTACACCCCAAAAATGTCTTTGTGATAAACTGGCTAGAGAATTACCCACCCAGTTCTTAACTGAAAGCAATGGGGATCTTGCTGAAGCTTTTCTAGATTTTCCCAGAAAGACTTTCTAGGTCTTCTCCTGTAGACAGTAATAAAGGAAGTAGTCATAATTTTATAAGAAAATGAAGAGAGAATAAGAAAAGCATATAAGCAGAAAGAATAAAAAAGAAGTTGAAGCAAAAGAATAAAACCTGAAGAAGTAAAAAGAATAAGTGAAACTGAAAACCAGGTTATGAGTGATTGACTGTGTGTATGTGTATTGTGTATTCACCTACTTTGTGCAATTTTTATTTTCACAAATTTCAGTTACCATGGTGCTATGGACTGAATATTTGTGTCACCTAGAATTTGTATGTTGAAGCTTGGATCCCCAGTGTGATGTTATTTTGAGATGGGGATTTTGGATCATGAAGTCATAGGTCATGAGGGTACAGTCCTCTTGATATTGGTGCCATTATCATAAGAGACAAGAAAACTGTCTTCCCCTCTCTCTCTAAGGAAGAGAGATATGAGAAGACAGCTACCTGCAAACCAGGAAGATGACTTTCTTCAAACCAATCTGCAGCACCTTGATCTTGGACTTCTCAGGTTCTACAACAATAAATGGTTATTGTTTAAGCCACACAGTCTATGGTCTTCTGTTACAGCAGCCCAAATTAAGGCATTGTTTAGTTTAATAACCCCACTCCCCCATTAACAGGGTTCAAATTTTAGTTACCATGGTATAACAACTATGAGTTATTGCATAAAGTATTGCTGCTAGTTCTTTTGTTCTCAGATCGCAATGTGTACACATATGGATGATCATCAGTGACATTTTTAGAGCTTTCCAATGGTCACTGCAAATTTGTTATTTGGTTCATGCACAGACAACAAAGCACGCAACTGTGTTGATTCCTTGTCTCCCTGTGATAATTCCATGTGACATTTTTAAATGCATAATTAAAAGAAGGAAGCAGCCAACAAAGGTGGAAAGGCAGCAAAGAAGAAAAGGCAATTTGCTGAAAATGAAATGCACATCAAACATACATATGGTTGTAGAAGACTTAGCTGACCGGGAATGTCGACACCACCACCATCATCAGGGATCAGATCCATACCATTTCAGAAACCTTTACATTTATTCTGAATACTTGGTTTTGCTACTGAAATGCTAAAGGCATGTAGACATACCAGCTGGGCCACCATCAACCGAGACTGAACACTGTTCGCTTTAACAGCCAGAACAGTTGAGGGAAAGTGAGTGTATTAATGAAAATGAGAAGAATTTGTGATGTAAAAGATAAAGATGTCTCAGAGGAAGCGACTCGACAAAAACACCCACCTTCACATAAAAGGTACTCTTGGAGATATTTCACAACACTGAAAGCTGCAAAGGATAGCTGATCCAAGCTAAGAAAGGAATACGACAATTAACCAAGGCATAGAAAATAATACTCCCATGTCATAAGTTAATATGACAGGAAGAAGGCAAGCACTGTTCAAGCTGTTCTGGATAAATTTTTAATAAAGAAATAAAAAATTTATTTTCAATGTTTCTAATGTTTTAAATTACAGTGTACTGAATAGATATTAGTTTTGTTATTTTTTATTTCTTACATATTCAAAATTGGCAGTAAGAAAGTTTTTAACGTTTTGACAAAAAAATTTAAGGTAAAAGATAAATTTTAACTTTCCCCATTGCTTATTAAGATCTCTTTGCACAAGGGCTCTTGGGTGGCTCAGTCAGTTAAGCATTTGGCTCAAGTCATGATCTCATGGTTTGTGAGATCGAGCCCCATGTCGGACTCTGCACTCACAGCATAGAACCTGCTTGCGATTCTCTCTCTCTCTCTCTCTCTCTCTCTCTCTCTCTCTCTCCCAAAATAAATAAATAAATAAGCATTTAAAAAATATTTCTGCACAAATTCAGGTTGCATGGTTATTTTTTATGGTCCCACACTTCTGTACAAAGTAAAGACTACTTGTCTACATGTATATGTATACATATATAAGCTGTATATTATATATAGAAGCATATAGAGACCTTTACAGGGATATATTTTTTTTAATTTTGTTTAATGTTTATTTATTTTTGAGACAGACACAGAGCATGAGTGGGGAGGGACAGAGAGAGAGAGAGAGGGGAAACACAGAATCTGAAGCAGGCTTGAGGCTCTGAGCTATCGGCACAAAGCCCAATGCGGGGCTCGAACTCATGGACTGAGAGATCATGACCTGAGCCGAAGTTGGTCACTTAACCGAGTGAGCCACCCAGGTGCCCCAGGATATATATACTGTGTGTGTGTGTGTGTGTGTGTGTGTGTGTGTGTGTGTGTGTGTGTATAAAATCCCTAATATATATATTAAAGCTTTATTTTTGAAAGAAATGTTATCTATGCTTTATATTAATACACAACATTATAATGGTCTCATACGTATTCATTACTATATAGATCTCTTTTTAAAAATTTTCAATGTTTATTTTTGAAAGAGAGAGAGAGAGAGAGATACAGAATCTGAAGCAGGCTCCAGGCTCTGAGCTGTCAGCACAGAGCCTGACACAGGACTTGAACCCTCAAACATGAGACCATGACCTGAGCCAGTCAGTTGCTTAACTGACTGAGCCACCCAGGTGCCCCTATATAGATCTCTTTTTATTGTAATTATTTGGTCACTTGCTTTCTATGGCCAAATTAAGAAATATTGGCCTTATGAAAGGATAGAAATGTATTTGTATTAGAGTGCCATCTCAGCTATACAGACTCTTCATTAGAAGGAATAGAAGGGAGTGGGGGAAAAGTGATTTTTTTCTAAAGAACTCAAGCTTAATACTATAATCTTTCCAAATTATATTGCATATATTCTGCCTTAGTACATAAATATAAATAATTTAACCCACTTAGCCTTTTGAGCATGAATCATTTTTTGGTGCTCTAATAAAGTAAACCTCTTGGGAGTTATGAAGAGTTATGAAGTTATATAGGAGGTTTGTTTCCTTGATCTAAGGATTATTTATTTTTTTTCCTATTTACCTTATAATTTTCTCTGCCCTCTGCTGTTTATTCTCATTATTTCTTGTCTTGAAATCTCTCTTAACAACTTTCTGACCTGCTTCCAGTCTGCTATTGTATTTATTAGTCAAGTCAGTCTGCTACAACAGAGGATCACAGGCTGGGTGGCTTAAACCATAGAAGTTAATTTTCTCACAGTTCTGAGACCCAGAAGCCCAAGATCAAAGTGGTGTTTGGTGAGGATTCTCTCTTTGGATTGGAGACAGCTGCCTTCTCTGTGTGTCCTCACATGGCCTTTCTTTTGTGTGCATGCAAGGAAAAACAGCTTTGGTGTCTCTTCTTCTTCTCAAAAAGACACTAGTTCTATCAGAATACAGCCCACTCTTAGGACCTCATTTAACCTTAGTTATGTCCCAAGAGGCCCTATCTCCAAATACAGTCACCTTGGGGTTCAGGGCTCCAACATATGAATTTGGGGGACAGACAAATTCAGTCCATAACAGCTATCCACTCCGTTAAAATTTCATCTTCTATAATTAAGTCCTACTGAGTAACTGAAGGATGCCAATGGAACACAGATGAGAAAGGTGTTATTATATGTAAAATTAAGTCAATTAGGATGAAGTGGACTCTACTCCTCTCTCATAAGATAAAATGTATAGGCTTTGTTATAAATGTTTTCACTGCTGCTACTCTGACTTAATTGCTGTGCTACTGATTTCAGATGGTCTTCTATGGTTCAAACTAAACTCATCTGGTCATCAGAAGTGGGGCCATGATTCTATATTTGTTGTGGGTAAGTGTATTTAAAATAGTGTACTTTTTCCCCACTACTGAAAGTAAGAAAGCATAACCTGAGATTCCCAGATGTTATCTTATGGCAGGATCTGCAAGAACCCAAATAGATGTGAAATAATTACATTTGCTCTCTTAGAAAATGCTTTTAGTGCATGGTTCAATGTTAATACAATTTGATTATAAATGAAATTTAAACTTTTGAGATCCTAAATTGCAATGATTGAATGTAAAACTTCAATGTTATGAAAATTTCAAGCTGTTTTAGCCAGATTGCTTTCTTTGTGATTTGGTGCTTTGTGTTAAGGAAGATCACCTTGTATGTTAGACTAGATAAGCCAAATAATATAGACCTGGTATTTTTAAGTGAGAAATTCTTAAGACATATGGTGACAGCATCTGGGATCATATCCATACCATTTCAGATGCTTTTATATTTGTTCTGAATACTTGGTCTTAATCTCAAAATGCTGAAGACATATGGACTTACCAGCTGGGCCACCATCAATTGAGACTCTAACATTGTTCACTTTAACAATATATATTTTAAAAAGATAGCATTGCTATTTTTCAACTCCATTTTTTTCCTCCATTATTGCTGCCTCTTTCTAATTCAACAGATTTCCAGGAACACTGGAAGGATAGCAGAATAGTAAGCTAACTTCTCTTCTATCTAGGTTAATCTAGATGTAGTTACAGAATTGTTGTATACTGTTTATACCCTGAAATAAATTAATAGCATGTGCCAATTATATGATGATGCATATATTATATTACATACATAATTCATATACATATAAAGTACAGAAACATAAAATATTTACTCTAGTAATATTAAATAAATGTTAAATATAATAATAATAATAAATATTACTGTATATATACATTGTATGTATATAATTTCATTTTGGATAATAGACCAAGAAAGCTCTTCTGTTCTGATTATTCTAGATTGAATTGTGTCCCTCTAAAATTAACTTCCTGAGGTCCTAATCCCAAGTATCTCAGAATGTAACCTTATTTGAAAATAGAGTAGTTGCAGATATAATTAGTTAAGATGAGGTCATATGGGAGGAGAGTGGGCCTCCAATCTGACAGGATTCGTGTCCTTATAGAAAGGGGAAATTTGGACACAAATACACACAAAGAGAACAATACCATGTGAAGATGAAGGCAGAAACTGGGGTGATGCTTCTCCATGCCAGCGGAATTCCAAGGCTGTCGCCAAATTGGCAGAAGCTGGGCAGGAGTCATGGAACAAACTCTCACTCTCAGCCGTTAGAAAGAACCAAGTCTGTTGACATCTTGATTCTGATTTCTAGACCCTGGAATTGTGAGACAATAAATTTCTCTTATTTATGCCACCCAGTTGGTAGTATACAGCCCTAAAAAACTAATATACCCTATTTACTGCCTGCGGTTTTCTGCAGTAGTGGACAAGGCAGACAGAAAGTCTTGAATCTTTGCTTTTCCATTGCCAGTTCTATGATTTAGGCCATGTTATATAAACTACTAACCTCTGTATCAGTCAGGTTATACTAAATTTTACTACCCAAACAGTCAACTCCCAAATCTCAGCCCGAAGTAATTACTGTTTGTTTCTGGTTCATACATGCCCACTGAAGGGTCACTTGGAGGCTCTGATCTATTTAATGACCAACCTAAAGCAAGACCCAGGCTGGCAGAGGAGATTTTATTTGGAACATATGTATTCACTCTGGCAGAGAGGAAAGAAACCAATGGTGAGTGTGCCTGGCTTTTCAACAGTCTATCCCCAAAAGACACACATCACTTCTATTCACTTTTCATTGGCAAAAGCAAATCAACCATTGTTTGAATATGAGAGAGTGGAGCAGTACTCAGAAAGAAGAAACAGCACCAAATATCTGTAAACAGTCCCAATGGCCATGTGTCAGGGTTGATATGATCATAAACTAAGATTAACTAATTAAATCCTTCATATTTTCATTCAACAATGAGTTCTGTATGCCAGGCACTTTTCCAGAGAGCAACACACAAGACAAAAACCCCCACCTTTAACAAGTTCTCATTTTACTGGAGGAGTTAGTAAAATAAAGAAGAAGGTAAATGTGTAATACAATTTCAGATACTTATAAATGTTACGAAGAAAAGTGAAGGAGGGAAAGCTTACTGAGAGACACTGGAGTAAAAAGTTAAGGTCGATATTTTAGGCAATGAGTACAAATTTCCTAGCATGGTCCATAGCAAGTATAGGTACCCAAGAAATGTTTCTTTTCCCCCAGCACCCTAGATCATTGGCAACAACAACAGAAGACTCAAAGTGAATTTTGTGACTATTAAATTATAAAACATAGAAAAGGGATTAAAATGCCCAATTCTGGCAAGGATGCAATGTAACTGATACAAGCATACATTTATGCTGGCAGTATAAATTCCTTTGGAAAGCAATTTGGCAATGCATTTCATGATCCACTAAATTGCTCATAACCCTGACTCAGTAATTTCATTCCTATGAATCTGTCTCCAAAAGTAATATAATTTAATAATCACAAAGATGATTATTGCAGTGTTATTTGTGATATCAAAAACAACATGAATATGCAGCAATAGGGAAATGGTTAAATGGAGTATGACTTACCAACTATATAGAATATTATGTAGTAATTAAAATGATAATTATGCACATTATGTAGCAATAGGAAAAATGTTTATGATATAATTTTAAAAGGATGCAAATTATACCCTATAATTATGTGATGTAAAAATCATATATGTAAAAAATGCATAAGATTAAAAGAAAACATGCAAAAGTGAAGTCTAGAATGTATAAATTTGTACTAATTAAAAAATGTACTTCATTCATTTTGTTACCTTTATCAAATGTTTAACAAGTACTTCTAAAGTATTGTTTAAATAACAGATTCAAAATTATGATTAAAAAAGCCATGGAGAACAATGATTCCCCACTCATTGGATTTGATCTTGACTGAAATCTTAATATCTATGCACTCTAATCTAATAATTGGAAACATTGTCACAACTTAAGGAAGGGGATTATTCTGCTAACATCCAATGAGTAGAGGCTAGGGATATGGCTTAACATCTTACAACATACAGAACAGCTACAGAACAGCTCGCATAACAGAGGATTAGCTGTCATTAATACCCAGGTTAAAATCTGGAACAGGCAGTGGGAAGAATACAAACTTGACTGTTAAGAAACCCAACTTTTAATTTTATTTTCACTACTCAAATGTTGACCTTGAGGCTAGCCACGTAAATTCTGTCCCTCAATTTACTTATTAGCAAAATGAAAGTAAATATTTATCCTACCTCATGGGACAGTTCTGAGAGTAAAATGAGAGACATAATGTGATAGTGCTTTAAGAAGTTGAAGTGTACCATATAAATTCTATCATTATATGTTTCAAAAATCTCTTTGATTACAAAAAATAAAGGTAGAAACAATTATTCAATGGCTTATGAATAACTGCTTTTGACATTTTTAATTTGTCATGTTTCCCCAGAGAATACTAATGAAAACCATAACAAAATACTGCCACTTTACCAATACTCTCCAAATAAAATAATCTAGTTTCCTTAATCAATTGTCTGTCCCCATCCAATGTCTTGAATTTCTTCATTGTCATTGGGTTCTTGACTTTAGCTACAAACGTGCCCAGGATCCTTGGTGGATGATTGAGACTCCACTTCAGGTTACCACTTCCACTCTACCATTTACTACTTGTTCCAACCAATTTCTCACCTCCCTTACACTCCACTACCAACTGGTATATATATAACCCACGCGTTTCTTCATTGCAACTGCTCCGCTTCACCTCAACCTCCCTTATGGATTTCTGGTAGCTAAGAGAATGCCTAGAAGAAATGGCACCCCAGTAGGTAGAAACTTCACCCTCATGGAGACAGAGTATAACTCCACACTCCTTAAGTAGGGACTAAGCCAAATGACTTTCATCCAAAGAAGACAGTATGGAAAAAGTGGAAAAAGAGTGACTTTATAGTTAAGAAAATTGACAAATATTACCTCAGCCTGGTGATCAAAATTAACAATCCTAAATCATTTTATGGTATTTACCTTTGATTTGATGTGACGAAAATGGCACTTTACCTCTGTGGTCTTCCAAAATCCATTAACCTACACTAACCATGAGAAAAATATCAACGGATGTCCATCGAGAGACATTCTACAAAATGCGTAATGAGTATTCCTCAAAGCTATCAAGATATCAAAAATAAAATAAGTGTGGAAAACAGTCAAAGCCAAGAGGAGTCTAAGGAATAGGACAAGTAAATGCAATATGGTATTCTGGATGGGATCTGGAACAGAACAAGGACATTACGTAAGATCTAAGAAAATCAAAATAAAGTATGGACTTCAGTTAAGAATGCATTACTATTGGTTCTTTAAGTATGAAAATGTGCCATACTAATGAAAGATGTTAATTAATTGGGGGCACCTGGGTGGCTTGGTTGGATGAGCGTTGGACTTTGGCTCAGGTCATGATCTCATGGTTCATGAGTTCCAGCCCTGCATCGGGGCTCGGAGCCTGGAGCCTGCTTCTGTGTCTGCCTCTCTCTCTGTCCCTTTCCCTGTTCTCTCTCTCTCTCTCTCAAAAATAAACATTAAAAAATTAATAAAAAATAATAAAAATAAAATTAAAAAAATATAATAGGGGAAATTGGGTGTGGGTATATGGGAACTCTCTTGTACCATCTTCACAGCTTTTCTGTAAGCCTAGGTATTCTGAAATGAAGTTTAAACTTAAAAATAATGTTTTGTTTTGTTTTGTTTTAAATATTTCTCAGAGATTAGTCAGTGCATCTTCTTTGCTGAACTAACTAAAAGTCATAGACAGAAGATGAAATCCACATTCCTTACTATTTAGACTTTGACTTCATGTATTGCCTATTACTAGTTATTCAAATTATTCTTTAACGTTTATTTATTTTTGAGAGAGAGAGAGAGAGAAAGAGAGAAAGAGAGAGAGAGAGAGAGAGAGAGAGAGAGAGAGAGAGAGAGAGAGAGCATGAGTTGGGGAGGGGCGGAGAGAGAGGAGACACAGAATCTGAAGTAGGCTCCAGGCTCCAAGCTGTCAGCACAGAGCCCGACTTGGGGCTTGAACTCATGAACCCTGAGATCATGACCTGAGATGAAGTCAGACACCAGCCAGGCACCCCAAGTTATTCATATTATGAATAATGTTCACTTGGCAGCCTTTCTATGTATATTAGTCTACATATCAATTAAGAACTAGAGATATTTGATTTCTTTAAAAAGAGGAAAAGCTTCATGCTTCTTTAAAGGAACAGAGTTTACTGGGTGGGCTGCAACAAGGTGGATCTGACTGAAGTTAGGGGGCTGAGGGAGCAGACATAATGGCTAGTGCTTGTCCAAGATAGAATGCCATTCTGATAGGTAATAATACAGTAACCCCTCAAAAGCAGGGAAATAAAAAATAAGGGGTAATCTAATATGTTAGTCTGTCTCAGAAGAGTCCAATAGAACAGGATTCAAGAGTAATTGTTATGGTAGATATGAACAGGCAGTTGCCAATGAGTAAATCTACCATGAGGGCAATGGTTCAGAAACCACTGAGCTAGGTGGGATATTGGGAGTGTGCCTCTGACATCCTTCTCCTTGGATGTGAATAGGCATGAAAACATGAGCATCAAGACAAGAATTTGATTACCAGTGGAAATACAAGATTAAGATCAGACACTGGGAATGAAGCAGAAACCCAGGTTTACTTAACAAACAGAGCACTTGCGTGTCAGGCTATTCTAAAGCACTTCAAAAGTATGAATTCACTATATCTTTATAAAATAAGATAACTTTTCATTACCATTTTATTCTTAATGTCTGGGATGGAACATGGATCATGATAGGCCATTAGTAAATGTGTTTTGTAAGGAAGAAAAGAAAGGAAAGGAGAGGAAGAGAGGAAAAGAGAGTAAGAGGGAAGGGAGGGAGGAGAACAAGGGAAAGATGCAAAGGGAGGTAGAGGAAGGGAAGGGAAAGAGAGAAGGAAGAAGGAGCAGATCACTGCCCCTAAAAGTCTGGGTTGAATATCTGAAATATCTCTTGTCCAAATCCAGACTGGTTGTAGGGAATTAAATTTAGCAGAGAATGGAGCACGTGGGGGATTGAGAAGGTTATGGTATCTTTGAGGAGGGGATGGAGAAAACAATAATAACAAAATGGCTAACATTTATTGATCACTGTGTGCCAGCACTGTGCATGGATTACCCCTACAAATCACTTTTATTATTAATATTATTATCACCCATGTTATAAGGAAAGTAACACATTTCATACCTTACTCTAGGTAACACTGGTACTAAGGTTCAATACTGAAACTCAAACCCTAGCTTTATTCTCTGCTCTTACCACTGTGTAAAATCTAGGCTAGGCACAGGCAGATCCTGACAAAGTAGATCAAAGAGTGGGCTCATTTTTGAAGCAATCGTGTCGCCTGTTTTAGGCAATCAGGTCCACTTGTAAGTGTAAGAAGCATGTTTTATGGAGTCAATACAGTCAGCATTTGTGAAAATGAGTCAGAAGGGTGTACAGGGACATGGTGTGCAGAAGGGAGGTGTTGGAGGGTGGAGAGGATAGGACAAAAGGCCTTGGCATTTACATCATATAAATCAATATCTGCTTTAAAATCTTGCTGATGACTGTGAAAGGCAGAAGATACTAAACAAACTCTGTGATGTAAGTCAGATATATACAACAGCAAGTGAAATAGCCTATTTTACGAGTCCCTTTATATGGCAGGAATTTTAAGAACAATTCAAACACAATGCACACTCGTACACAATTATTCTCTAGTCCAAAAAAAAAATCATTTTTGTCCTCAAGCAATACCTTGACCTGGGGGGGGGGTGCATTTTAATAGTAAAATATTAACTGATCCAAAATTAAAGAGCTCAAAATGTCAGATAGTATAAGGTCCCCTTTAACCCAGAACCAAAAATGTAGGCATTTTATTCAGAGCATTCCATCTTTAATAGTCTCAAGATGCATTAATGGGGACAGAATCATGAAGCTCTGGAGATGGCCTGTGCCCTGACTTCTTGTATCCTTGTCCTTGAACTTCAGCTCTTCTCCAATCTTTGTTTCAGCCCCAGAGCCGGGTTGTTAGCCTCACTCTTTTGAACTTGGTGTGGAAATTGTGCTATCTCAGAATCTGGTCTCAGACCAGATTAGTCAAATCCAGCCCAATTTCTTAGTAATTGCTACCAGTGTTGTTCAGTGAAGGCTGTGAAGCAGTATCCAGGCTGTGCAGGCAGGAAAGAATCCAGCGATCGATCAGCAATGTAGACCAGGATGCTGAGGGGAGGACTGGAGAACTAGATGCTCTATCTGGCCTCCATGTCCCCTCGAGGCTTCTTTTTCTAGCACAGCCTAGCAAGGACCTATTTGTGTGATTCTCATACACGTACACTGAAAACAATGGATGAGTTCACCAACCCTCTGCCAGCCCTGGAAACCTGCTCTTCTGCACATAGACTGGGAGTTCTCCTTACATCCGTAGGGTGAACCCAGGCCCCTTCTGCCCTGAGCTACCAATTCTCACTTCCATTTGCTTTTGTCAGTGAGATAAGCCTACTCCAAGATCTGCCAAGTGTCCTGGGACATTGGCCTGAAAACTTGCCTATTTCTTGCTATTCTTGCCCTAAACAAATAGGTCACGATAATACCCTTAAAGGTAGCATTATGATAAATCCCTCTTGGTCCAAGTTGCCAAACTTTATCTCCCACCATCTATAGCCCCTCCCCCAACCCAGACTTTGCTAATCCATCACCAAATGCATTTTCACTGAACCAGGATGCAGCTTCAGAAGCAAGCTTAACTTGGCAACACAGAGTGGATAGGGAGGGGACCATGTTCTCAGGGCTAGGAATCCGCTGAATCTCTCCTCCCCATTACCAGAGGAGCAAGAATCTCAGCAGTGTGATTTACTCTGATGACATTACGTCAACTATGGGAGGGGAAAATTTAATTCTAGAGACAGACGTAGAAAGCCAGTATATCCTGAGCCATAGCCAGGACTGATCAGACAAAATTGCCCAGAAGACAAAAATTCAAGTTTCTTTCCATGTCTCCCTTTTAGTTTCTTCACAACCCAGGCTGCCTAGAGTCCCTCACCAGGTCCTCCCTGGCATTTTTTGTTTCTTCTAACAACTTGCTCCACTTCAAAACTTAATAAATAATTGTGTCGTTCCTTCAAAAGTAAGCTCTTAGCCTGAGTTCATTTTAGGTACTTGAGAAATGCTGGTTGGCTGTCTGATTGGGGGATGGGGGCTGGGAGGGCCAAGAAAAAAATGCCCATTAGATACAAGGGGTTTCTCCCAGTAGGTAATGAATTAGAATCTTGTGAGGTTTTGTATAGAAATACAGGGCAGATTGCGACTGCTTACATGTAACAGGGGTATGATATAGTTAAATAGCAAGTCCCAGCTAGGTGGCACTGTGTTTTAAGTAAATAATTTTTAATGCAACTACAATAAGCTTGCTGGGAAGTTTGCTACACGGATAATGGCTTCCAAATAGTAAGGAGCAATTATTCAAGCTATAGTGCCTCATTAAAACAAATACTGCTTTATGGGCATAAGGTCACCAGATTTAGGAAACTAAAATACAGATGCCCATCTGGCTTTGAATGTCAGACAGACAATGTATAAATTTTAGTATAAGTATGCCCTATGCCATATTTGGGACATATTTACAGGAAAAAAAATTGATTGTTTGTCTGAAAATCAAAGTTAACTGTGCAACTTGTATTTTATCTGGCAACTCTATAGGGGCATCTCTTGTATATCTGGCATAGCATTAGTATTAAACACACATTTTCCTGTCTCTTACACCCATATTCAGATATCCAGCCCTTTATTATGCAATTCCCAAGTTTCCCTGCAAATCTCCAGGGTGCATTTCATATGTGCTAAAAGTTACTCTATCACACTATATAAATAGTTGTCTTCTCTCTCTCTCTCTCTCTCTCTCTCTCTCTCTCTCTCTCTCTCTGCTAAAAGTTACTCTATCACACTATATAAATAGTTGTCTTCTCTCTCTCTCTCTCTCTCTCTCTCTCTCTCTCTCTCTCTCTCTCTGTTTTTTCATTGTTTTCCTCTTTTGCCAGGATGGTCTGGCCACAACATCAAGGCAGTAATGTTGATACCTCACTCCGGTCAGCTGCCACATCATCTCCTGGGTACCATGCTGTTCCTTAGGGGGCTCTGGCATCAACAGGTGTCAGCTGAGTGACACCAGGGGCTACAGTGACCTCTGCTGAGGAGCGCCACATCCACCAGGAACCATCTCATCCACCTGACTTCGCAGCCTCTCGGGAGTGTTGTCTCCTGCCAGCTGTGTTGCTACTTAAGTCAAAGCATTGAAGGGGTTCCTGGGTGGCTCAGTCAGTTAAGCATCCGACTTTGGTTCAGATCATGATCTCATAGTCCGTGAGTTCAAGCCCTGTGTCAGGCTCTGTGCTGACAGCTCAGAGCCTGGAGCCTGCTTCAGATTCGGTGTCCCCCTCTCTTTCTGTGTCCCCCTCCCCTGTTTGTGCTCTGTCTCTCTCTATCTTTCAAAAATGAATAAAGATTTTTTAAAAAAGCATTTAAGCCAGCTGTGTTCTCTGCAGAAATACACAGAAAGACTCTCCAAACCTCTTAGATCTGCATTTTCTCATAGGACCTCAAAACATTTGGCTTGTGTTCCCATATCTTGAAGAGTTGGAAGTTGAAAGTAAATAGCACTTTAAACTTTTTGCTTCCAGTTCACCCCGTCCTATTGCCCACCACCAACATAATTCCACATAATTCACAGTAGTCAGATATGAATTCGATATGGGACTGAATTTGGCTTACTCCCACTCTGTGTTCAGAAATCTCTCCTCTGGAATGCCTGGGTGGCTCAGTTGGTTAAGTATCTGACTCTTAACTTTGGCTCAGGTCATGATCCCAGGGTCATGGGACCGAGCCCTGTGTTGGGCTCAGTGCTGGGCGTGGCGCCTGTTTGAGATTCTCTCTCCTTCTCTCTCTGGGGAAAAAAAAGAGAAACCTCTCTCCTCTCATATACAAGGAGGCATTTGTTACTGGGTGAAGCATGTGTACTTATTCCTTCCACCCAAATGAATTTTCTCCCAGGAAGCTCCGCAATCACACAGAAATGGCCCCTAGGGGTGAATATTTAATCCTTGATTATATTTAATCCTAATACAACCAAGTGAGAGAGCTATTATGTCCCTCATCTTACAATAAGAAATCTGAGATCAGAAATATACCTCAGTCATAATCACTTGCTGCTGTCTGCTTTCACTCTGCTTTTAGAACATATCAAGGTCCTTCTTGCCTTTATATTTGTTGTTTTCATTGTCCAGAAAATAACAAACTCCAAGCTGACTCCTTAACATTCAATTTTAGTCAAGTGTCACCCTCCCAGGAGGCCTTCTCTGACCTGCCTCTCTACAGCAACTTCTCAGCCATTACTCACTCTCCCTCCCCACCACCCTCTGATGCTTCATAGCTCTTACCAATTTGCAGTATCATTTATTTGTTTATTTTTATGATGTATCTGTTATTTGTCTTCCCAACTAAAATTTAAGCTTCAAGAAAGAAAGAACCTCGAACCTACTTTATCCCCAGAAGCTAAATAAATATTTGGTGAAATAATAAATCTAAACCTCAAGCTCTAGATGGTACCTCACAATTAAATCCGGGAATAATTATAAAATTCCATTCTTCTTAGCTACTAAGAAGATATTTTATAAATATGTAAATACACACATCTGCAAATTTTATAGAGGATATTATAAAGATCAAACAATCTGGTGATATCGTTCAATGTTGAAGAGAAAGAAAAGGAAAATGGCAAATGTGGCTTTTTTTGGCCCCAAATAAAATTTGATCACTTGATAATTTTGCCTTAGATAGGTCCTCATAATAAAATCTACTTAATCTAAGGCAATTGAGAGCCTCTCTTCTACATAACAGTCTTCATACTGAAGACATTTCTGGAAATCTGTCATTGTACTTTTCAAAATAAATAATCCCAAGTCCTTTAGCCTTCTCTTAGGGGTCCTATTGCTTTTCCTTTATTAGATCCAGATATGAAATACTCTGGCACTTGTGACTTTATTTGCAACTTAAATCAAGTACTGCAAACTCAAATGCCTACAAGGCTAGGAAGATAATAAAAATGAATGATCCTTTGGTCTTTGTGTCAATATATTTACATTGTATAAATGAGGGGTGGATGCCTAGATACAGGGCTGGTGGCTGCAATGTGCAGTTCCTATCAGTTATTGCCATTGATGTTGAGTCGCTGGATCTTCCAATATTTCAAGAGAAGCCAGAAATCCAGATTTTTATGAGAAAACTTCTAAACCACTTTAGGCTATATACGAATGTTTGTGTATCCAATGCTAGCAGTTGTTTGTGACTCTAAGATAATGATTCTCTAGTTGTTTTTCTCAAGACACATGCAGCCTTTGGCTCTCTGAGACCTTTAACTATCTATGTTAGGACACATTATTCTACCAGACTGTGGGGGAAGCAACATGTCACATGGCATCCTCGATTAATAATGATTACTGTCCTTTTTCCAAGTTCATGTAAATGCCTGAGGCAGTCCTGGCAATTGACGATACTGAATAATATTAGAATAACCTTGCTTTTCTTCTGAGTTACATATTCACTTTTCTATATTGGTTTTTGTGTGTGTGTGTGTGTGTGTTTATTCTTTATTACAGACCTCCCTGCTTTCTTTTTAGTTTATTGGCATTTGAGCCACCAGTATACCCCAGTCATATCATCAGATAATGATTCTCAATAACCTAATGTATGAAGTGTATTTTTTTTCCTTCAGCATTCTTCCTTAACTAGTATTCTAATGCATTATTTTAATTTGGCCCATTCACTGTACTTGAACAGCATACTATATATTCAATAACTGAACTATAGATTATATGTTAAAATTGTCTCATAAATCCAGCTCTTCCCCTTTACCAAATCAATTCTAGTTAGTTTCATTCCTTTTTACCCATTTCAGTAGGCTTCCAATTATTTCTTTACTTTAAGTTTCATGCCCATTTTGCCATTAACAATGTTGCCCAAATAAATATTCTAAGACTGTGGTTTTACCATAATCAGATAAATGTTCATATCTAATTATCTATCTTTTAATAGTTTCCCCAACAATCTAATATTTAGTCCCAAATCTTCAAAGACCACTTGTTTTCATCCCTCTCTGACTTTGCCAGACCCTTGTACCTTTCAGACTCTGGTCAAACATCTATTGATATCATGCAGAAACACTTGAATATAATATATAATGAGGGTCAGAATGGTGTCTGTGGTCAGGTAACCAAGGAAAAGAAACTAGCTTATAGAAGAACTAAGGGTAACTCTATGCTATAACCAACTTAGCTACTCAGGCCTCTGGCCATATACTCAGCTGGAGACCAACCCACACATTAAGCTTGTGAAAAATGCCCTTAGCCATGCACTCAGGTGAGAAAAAGAAAAAGGAAGAGAGAAAATAAAATTCACTACCCTATAGACCAAAAAAAGGAGAAAAAGCAAAACAAAACAAATCTACCACTTCATTCAAAGAGTATACCTTCAAGGAGAGCATAAGAGTAGATATGAATCTGATGTTTCCTCAGGCGGCATCCGTCTCCCCTCCCAGTGAAAGCACTAAGTGTGACCCAGAGCTTAAAGATACAAATTTTCTTACAACCATCAACTTTTTCATCTGGTGCTCAAAGAAGTTGACTCTGGGGCTTTCTGAAAGGTGGTATGTGAATCTCCATTCCAAGGAGCACTCAATGAAAATTTGAAGAATATACAGTTGATGTCTTGCATGCCAACTTTAGAACTTACCTTCTATACCTGTACATACCCCAACACTACCACCACCACCAACACTTAAAATGTGGTTTCACTAAATTCATTATTCACAATTTCTGCAACACGTTTTTCTAAGACGGAAAGTATGCCATTTAAAAATTTTTTCCTTAGGGAAGAAATTAAAACTCTATTGAAAATATTTACAAATAACAAAATCATGATTCAGTTCATGATCGAGGAGCTAGTATTAGATTTAACCCTCATGTAATAGAAAACTATGCAACGGGAGAAGAGCAAACTGATTTCAAACATTGAAACATGGACAGTATAAGGCTGTGACCCTCGAAAGAAGGAAAGCGCATGAGGTCAATTTCCCATTCATGCTGGCTTGTTGTCGGGAGAGATTTCCAAATCATTTCTGAGAAAATTGAAGAAGCAAAGAATTGCTATCTGGCTGGAGGGAGTAAATAGTAAGTGGGTAAAAGAAATGGTTATTAGGCTTTGGGGATTCTAAGGCATCTATAATTGTTAGGGCAGGCTCTGGAGAGATGACACCACTGAGAGGAAGCCTGAGAAATTAGCATAGAGATTCCCCTCTAGTCGTTGGCCAGATTCTAAGCTGTGCTTGTGCAGGGCATGAGTCTGTGAGGATAAGCAAAGAACAGCTGCTGGGGGACTGAGAGGTGAACAGAGATTTCAGAGCCGCGGAGTGCGGGGGAAACATTGGCATTCCCATCCCAGCCAGATGGAGATATGCTGATGAACAACTTGAGCATTCAGTTGAGAACTCAGAAAGCCTATGCCTTAGGATTTAGGACTGCAGCCTAAGATCCTTATTCTTGCAACGTGCTAGGACTAACAGCGAATGAGAGCAAAGGGATCTGCCACGAATTTAACTTTATTTCAGGACAAAACCCCCTCTTCACAGGAAAATGACATCACCTAGAAGCTCTACCAGATATGCAAAAAGCAAGATGACCTGCGAGACCCATTTCAACAGAAAGTTGGCCAATAAAAGATTCATAAATGATTCAAATATTGAAATTAGCAGTGAAGAAATCGGAAGAGCTGTTATAAATATGGCAAAATTTTTAGTAGAAAATATGGGCAAAATGTATGAACAGATAGAGAGTTTCAGCAAAAAGTTGAAACTCTAGAAGAGGACTGGCTGGAAATGTTAGAATTGAAAAGAAAGTCTCTCCAAAACAAAGGATTTATTGAAATATTTAATGGACTTGAGAAAGCAGAAATTTTCATAATCCCAAAGTCAGTGATTTAAATCTATACAAGCTATCTAATATGACCCAGAAAGGAAATATAAAAGAATGAAAAATGCAGGCCAAAGTTTCCATACATGTGGACTAATTTCAGACAGTTTAACATACATGCAACTACAGTCCAAATGGAGTTGAGACAGAATATGGAGCAAAACAGAAGATATTTGAAAAGATAATGGCCAAAAATTATCTAAATGTGATTAAAAATATCAATCCACAAATTCAAGAAGTACAGCAAATTCCAGGAGAATGAATAAATATAAAAACCACACTGGAGCACATCAGAGTGAAACTTAAGCATATCAAAGACAAAGAAGAAAATCTTAAAACCAGCAAGGGACAAAAACATATTATATTCATGAGTACACCAATAAATATGATGCTCTCTTCTCATCAGAAAGAAATGGAAGCCAAAAGAAAATGGAATGACATCTTTATTGACATATTCAAGGACTTAGAATCATATATCCAGCAAAAATATGTATCCAAAAATGAAAGCAAAATAAAGATGTTTCAGATAAACAGGTGCCTTTGACATTAGCAAAGTCACACCACACAAATAAAAAGGAAGTTCTTGGGTTAAAGAGAAATGTTCCTAGATAAAGTCTGGACCTATACGAAGTAATGAAGATCACCGAAGGTGGTAAATATGAGAGCAAATATAAAAGGTTAAATTTAAATTTTTTTCCCAAAAGAACATGTAACAGATGCAAAGAGCAAGATAGTAAGTTTGAACCCAACCATATCAATAATTACAATAACTCTAGGTAGACTCAACCACTCTATTTAAAAGACTTGCCGGGGGGCTTGGGTGGCTCAGTTGGTTAAGCACCGGACTGATCTCTGCTCAGGTCATGATCTCACAAACTGTCACATCAGGCTCTTGCACTGACCACAGGAAGTCTGCTTGGGATTCTCTCTCTCTCTTTCTGTCCCTCTTTCCCTCTCTGCTCTCTCTCTCTCAAAATAAATAAGTAAACTTAAAAAAACATTTTTTAAAGACTTGCAAGGTTGGAAACAAGACTCAACTAAATGCTGTTCATAAGGGATCTATTTTAGGTATAAGGACACAGATATGATGAAACAAAGAAAATTATGTGGTATGGTTCAAAGTCAATGTGTATTAACATAGATAAAGAGGGAGAATTCCTAATGATAAAAGTGTCAATTTATTAGGAAGATACAATAATCTTAAATATATTTAAATGAATAGCATAGTTTCAAAATACCTGAAAACATGAGGAAAAAAGGAAAAGAAAAAAATAGGCAAGTCCACAATCCCACGTAGAGATTTTCACATTTTTCTCCCAGTAATTAAAACATAAATCAGACAAGAAATTCAGTAAGGATACAAAAGATTGGAAGAACACTACTAACACTTGATCTAATTGACATTTACAGTGCACTATGCCCAACAACTGCATAAAATATATTACTTTCAAATGTAGACGAGAAATTCATCAAAACAGATCATATACTGGGCTATAAAAATGAGCCTTAATAGGTTTAAAAGACAGAGAATGTTCCTTAAAAACAATGGGATTTAAACTAGAAATCAATTTGGAAAAGTAGAAATCTCCTAATATACGAAAATTAATTACCACACTTCCAAATAAGCTATGGCTCAAGGAATTCATTTGGAAATTATGAAATATTTTGAATTCATCTGACTGCTGTTTAAGAATAGACAAAGGGGCTGGGGCGCCTGGGTGGCTTATTTGGTTAGGTATCTGACTTTCGCTCAGGTCATGAACTCACCATTCCTGAGTTTGAGCCTCATGTTGGGCTCTGTGCTGACACCTCAGAGCCTAGAGCCTGCTTCACATTCTGCGTCTCCCTCTCTCTCTTTCCCTCTTCCCCACTCTCACTCTGTCTCTGTCTTTCTTAGAAATAAATAAACATTTAAAAAAAAGTTAAAAAAAAATAGACAAAAGGGAGAAGGCAAGGCCAGAAACAAGGAGAGCAGTTAGATGGTTATTACATACATCCGCATGGCATGATGTGGGTGGTAACAAGGTGTGAGAATTGGTCAGGTTCTGAATATGTTTGAAAATATAGACAATAGAATTTGTGACAAATAAAGTATACAAAGTATGCATGTATTCATACATATTTAGTATTAATATATTAATATTAGTATGATTAGTATTTAGTATTAAGTAAATAAAGGAAAATATGAAAAGAAAGAGAGAAGTCAAGAATTAATGTGAGATTTTTGCCTGAGTATGCAAAAAGATGGAACTGCCATTAACTGAAATGGGGAAGATGGGAAGAGAAACAAGTTTGGAGAGCAAATAGTGTAAGCTGAGTTTTGATCACAGATACTCACTTAGATGCCTATTATCCATTTTAGAAATGTCCACTAGACAGCTGGATATATGATTCTGCTATTCAAGGGAAAGGTTGCAATTAGGATATATATTTTAGAAACATATAAAATAATTTATATCTGAAATAAATTCTACACTATATGCTTGCATGCTGAGATCACTAGTAGAGTTAAGACTTATCCCTGAAGCACCCTAACATTAAGTGTCCAGATAGATGAGAAAGAATCATCAAAAACCTCCAAGAGATGGCCAATGGCATGGCAGGAAAACCAAGGATTTGATGTTCTGGAAGTCAAATGAAAGTGTTTCAAGGAGGAGAGATGACCAAATTTGTTAACTTCTAGTTGTAGGTCAAGTTAGATGACAACTGTGAATTGATCTTTGATTTAGAACGTGTAAGTCAGCTGGTGACCTGGAAAAGATTAGCAGAAGGGGAATGTTGTGGGTGAAAGCCTGACTATTGACTTCAAGAGAAAATGGACACAGAGTAAAATATGGACTTAGAGTAACACAGAGTATTTAGAAGTGAAGTGGCAAGAACTGGGAAATTCTCTTCTAATCGCTTCATCAGGAAGACAAGGAAAGTGTTGGCGATTAGGAGTGTGAGGAGAGGAGAGGAAGTATAAATTAGTTTATATGGGAGAATGGCAAAATGAGCAGGAAATGTGCTATTATTGTTGAGCAACATTAACAGCCAGTTAAAGTAATTCATTATGAACTTAAGTGAAACCAATCATCACGGTTGCTTGTTTTTCTCTAGACATTTTCATTTGAGCAGGTACAGGGATAAGGCAGAGATTTAGATTTAACCAGGATTGGGACTTTTGCCTCTTAAATACAAGAAATATAAAGGTGTATTCAAGGAAATGATTATAATGATTGACAATGGAACCTAAAAAAGAGAGGGACAACATGAAAATAAGTAAAAAGCTGGTAGAATCAGTGAATTTCACTATGGAGGGGATTGAATGAGCATCAGAACAGTAGGAGTGAGCAGAAAGACTAAAAGATGCTGTTTAGAG
The DNA here is from genome assembly GCF_027475565.1 of Acinonyx jubatus. Classification (NCBI taxonomy): domain Eukaryota; kingdom Metazoa; phylum Chordata; class Mammalia; order Carnivora; family Felidae; genus Acinonyx; species Acinonyx jubatus. The sequence continues at coordinate 83,067,681 of NC_069381.1, read as the reverse complement.
ACCGTAGTGCTTGGCTGAAAAATTATAGAGGGAGTTCATGATTGGTGCTGTCAGTGGGAATGAGTCTGTGGTGGTTTAGAGGAAAAAAGTCATTGAATGACAGCAGTTAAAGAAACTGAAATTTTAGGGGCTTGGGAAAATAACCCAAATGAATATTGAAAGCACCCAGTGTTATGACAAGGGTAGTGTTGGAGAGCATGACAGCAAGCCAGGAGCTAACATCTTCGAGGAATAAGAGGATGTTGGCTGGCAGATGGGTTGGTAGATGGGTTGCATACGGGTACAATCTGTTGGCTTAGAAAGGAAAGAGAACAGTCTAGAAGGGACATTTAGGAGCAAGAAGGATTCTTGCCTCACCTCTAATACCTGAAGTACCACAAGTTCAGGAGGGAAGACAGACACCCCCAAAGATATCCAACCCCAAAATGATTTCCTCAGCAGAGAATCTGCTTTCAAACTTGTTCTTAATGACAGAACAGTCCTGGTTTCTAGAAATAGCCCTGGAGAAAATGGTTGTCACTAAATCTGCTTTTCTGGCTGTTGAAGTGTCTGCTCCGTCTTGACACTTCCTTTGGTGCCATAAAAAAAGTGTTACTGCTGCATCTCTGGTAGTCTCAACCAACCCTCAATCCACTCACAACTTTGAAGATCTCACACCTTTTGACAAAATTAGTTTCCATGGGATGAGACAGAGGTTCTCTCTTGTCTTTTGCAGGGGAAGGATAAGCCAAGAGATGATGGGCTAGTTTAAAGCACACTTGGCTACTGTTACAGGCAGAAGGTAGGAAAACTATGCTGTCAGGAAACACTAAATATAAAACTGAAGTATGCAATTTATCAATACTCTGGAACACACTAAGTAGGACTATGTGGTGGACCCTGAAAGCAACCAGAAAGTTCTGAAAGGTGAACCCTCCAAGCTGGGAAAATGTCAGAAGACTATATTAAAGAAGAAACACAATCAATGGACAAATGCTCATCTCCCTCATAATTTGGCATGTTTTTCCTTTTTAAGTTGGTTTTTCAGCAGAGGGAAACTCTTCTTAAGGGTTAACTTACTAGACTATTACACTATAGTCAGGAATGAATTCCTAACATCTGATGAATCACCTCCTTAGGAGAAGGAGGAGAGAGTCAAGTGAAATGTGGAATATGTCACAATGAAAGCACAAGATGGGAGCACTGACAAGGCAAGACCTAAGAAGGCAGACCCTAGAGACTGAAAAAACAAACATACAAACGAAGAGAAACGAAAATTGATTCCCCAGGGAAGCCTCCAGAAGAAAAGCAGTTCTGGTGACACCTTGCTTTTATTCTGACCTCCAGATTTGTAGGAGTATACATTTGTGTTGTTTCAAGCCACCAAATTTGGGGCAATTTGTTACAGCAGCAATAGGAAATTGAAACAGTAAGCTGATACTCTACCACCAAGAAGTCAAAACAGTGGTTGATTTCACTACTTTCTCTTACAAAAGACTCCCTGAGCCTAGTGGAAAACACGTCGAGCTTCTGTTCTGAATAAACGCACTCCAAAGGTTGCAACCCTTAAAATAAAGATTCAAATGACTTTCATCATTTAATTAGGAAACTTGTTTGACAATGCCAGACCTCCTGCACTTTCACCCGAAATGGAAATGAAAGAGATTCTGTTTCCAGCATGAATTCCATAAGTATTTGTTGGCCATGATACAGAGCAAAATTTACAAAGAGAATTTTTGGCAATAAAATAAATTGAAGATCTTTGGGTACTTGTTCTTTCCATAAGTGAATTTTATGCAATCTGACCAATGGCATTGATCTGATCTGTTTTCTTTTTCTTTCTCTTTTCTTTCCTTTTTTTTTTGGAGTGATAATAACAAACCTAGTACTTTGCCTTTGTACTTTGCCTAGTACTATAGCCTTTGACAAAATGTTTTGCATACATGTCTCAGGTGATCATCACCACGTTCTTAGGAGGTGATTGAGATTTTATTGTTTTTTATTATTTTATTTTATTCATAAAAAGCCTAAGTTTCAAGCAACATTGACTTCTCAAATGTCATCCAACTATAAATGACACAGTAGCAACAGAAAATCTCTTATTTAATTATGAACACTGTATATCCACATGCCTCTTCATTTTATGCTGTGCTTTTCTGGTGTAAAATTCTTTTAAAAAGCAATGATGTGTTCTTAGCAAAATAACTGGATAAAATGTTTATTATTCTAACTTTTTCTTCTGATATATATATATCAGATATATATAATATATATTATTATAATTATATATATAATTATATTATATATAATTATAACAATTATATATTATATATAATCATCATAATATATATATTATATATAATCATAATAATATATATTATATATTATATTATATATATTATATACATAATTATATATATATAAATTTTTCTTCTGATATATATATATGTATATATATATATATATGTTATATATATATATTTTCCAGGCACCAGGTCTACAACAGTGAAAAAGATGAAATTCCTATCCTCAAGATGTTCATTGTGTAGAAGAGATAACATGGTAGATTGGTATTTGCCCTTACGGTTGGTGGGGGCTATGATAGGGGTCAATACTGGGTCAGAGGAGCAGAGAACAAGGGACACTAATATAGGATTGGGGACATCAGGGAGGACTTCTCAAAAACGATAATTCAGATATGTCAACTGTAGCTGAGAAAATTAGTCCAGCAAATGGGAGATGGGGGTGGAGAAGATGTTTCAGGAAGAATAAATAAAGCAGGCTGGGAATAGGTTTCCAAGAATGTTTCAATAGGGCAGAACTGCCTTCTCCCCAACACTGGGTAACACATTTACTATTTAACAGATGCTACCCAGATGCCAATGGGACAGTGTTGAGTCTTACTGGTCTTTCCAGGAGGCCACCTGAGTAGAAAGATTTTGTTTTTCTTTCCTTATTTTTCTTTTCTCAAGAAATCACTAGAACTTTCTGATATCAAATGTTAATTTGTTCACTTCATATCTAAAATGAGTTTCCTGATTCCTTCTAGGAGAACTGCTAAAACACACTTATCTTTTCAGACTTTTAGCTCTTGTCCATGAGGATACCCTTCCCTGAATCTTGCCAGTTTCCCTGCCCTGGAAAGAACAGATGTGATATGAACATCTTAAAATGTCATTACTACACCACTTTGCAAATTTCTTAGCTCCAGATGTATCAGGCCTAGAATGTATAAAGCATTTTAACAGCTTAGAAATGCAAAATTAATGCAAAGCAATGTTATGTTAAATAACAGTTCACTGGTTTACCATGTTGTATGTTGTATGTAACAAATAGTCCAAATTAATTCACTAAGGGTCATGCTGGGGACTTAAGAAAAGAAAAAATCAGTTGCTTTTCTAACATGCAAAATTTACCCCTAGGTAGAATAAATTAATTTATTAAATATAGCTGCAGAATTTATTTATTGCGCAGGGTTTGGAAAATGGGAGATAGGTACACTCTTTTAGCTGTTTAAAATATGGAGTTAAGACGTTAAAATAATTTATCAAGAGGAGCGCCTGGGTGGCTCAGTCGGTTAAGTGTCCGACTTTGGCTCAGGTCATGGACTCACAGTTCATGGGTTTGAGCCCTGCATCTGGCTCTGTGCTAATAGTTCAGAGCCTGGAGCCTGCTTTTGATTCTGTGTCTCTCTCTGTCTCTGTCCTTCCCCACTCACACACTGTCTCTCTCTCTCTCTCTCTCTCTCTCTCTCTCTCTCAAAAAAAAATGAATATACATTAAAAAAAGTTTTAATAATTTATCCAGAAAATTCATAAGGACTCCAGCGGGGTGCAATGCACAGAAGGTGCCAGTGAGGCAACATGACTTTCAAGCAGGACCTTATCTTCTCCATTCATTGCTTACTTTCCTGCCACCTAAAACTGGGTGCTTGGCACCCAGTAGATGCTTAGTAGTTATATATTCATTAAGGGAGCACATGAATACCTGTTATAGTTTGAATTATGTCCCCACCACCCCAAACCCATGTGTCGAAGTCCTAACCCCAAATAACTCAGAGTGTGACCTTATTTGCTGACAGACTCTTTAGAAAGGTAATCACGCTATAATGAGGTCATAAGAGTAGACTTTAATCCAATATGACAGGAATCCTTCTAAAAATGGTAAATTAGGAGAAAGATATGCACACAGGAAGAACAGCATGTATTGATGAAGGCGGAGATAAGGTGATGTTTCTACAATCCAAGGAATAGCAAAAATTGCCAGCCAGCCACCAGAATCTGGGCGAGAGGCATGGAATAGATTATCTCTCACAGGCTTGCTGAGATCTTAATCTCAGATTTAAGCCTCCAGAACTGTGATATAATAGATTTCTGCTGTTTAAGCCACCCAGTTGTCAAGCCCTAACATACTGATATAGTATCTTTCCAGTTATGTCTTGAATATCCAAGTTATCAGCTATCTTTATTTTAATGTTCTATATGACTTGCGTAAGTTCTTTAGTTGTGTTTATGTCAGCATTTGACTACCTAACTGCTCTGTAAAATAGATCAACCTACTAGCTTTGTATTGCACATACCATAAAACTGTTCACTGTGCAAGTGTTCAGAAAAATGCTTAAGTGTACACAAGCTATAAAATAGTCTCATCCCTTCCATTAAGTATCTTCCGCATATGCTTGAAGATTAAATGAGATGAATTTTTGCAACATATATAGATGGCCCAGAGAAAGCCCTCAGGAGATGAAATTTGCAAAGATAATGGCTTAATTTAGTGTAAAAGAAAGATGTGTTAAAATTATATATTATGGGTTTAAACTCTTACTAACCATATGACCTTGAGCAACCTACGCAATCTGTCTGTGTTCTTGGAGAGGTTATGTTTGTTCATGTTCTCTTGTAATGATTTTGTAATAGGATGTAAAGATGATTGTGTTAATATATGAAAATCTCTTAGCATAGTGATGACCACATAGCAAGAACTCAATAAGAGATAGTTTTGTTGTTACCCATTGAATATAAAAACACTGTGCCAGACACTGCGTAGGAGTTGGAAATATAATAAGTGTCAAAAGTGAACAAGTTTTACTTCTTAGTAAATTCAAAAAAGCGTATGAAACTATTATGGTTAGAAAATGCCGGATGCTGTAACTAATAAACCACCAAATTCCCATGGCTTACCCCAATAGAAGTTTACTACCTACTCAAGCAAAAGTCCAAGGTGGCTGTTCCTGTTTGGCAGGTGTATCTTTCCTTTATGCGGTGATTCAGGGAACTAGACTCCTTCTGCCTGTGGCTCTGGATTCCATTAGGACCCCAGTGTCCTCTGCCTCCAGCCAGCAAAAAAGAAAAGGGAGAGAGTATAAGAGATGTTGGAGAAGCATAACTACTTTTCAAAAACCCAGATCCAAGAGGGACCATCCTGCTTCAGCTCATGTCTCATTGATGAAAATCATTCGACCAGGATGGGAAAAGTCTAGAAAATGTAGTCTCTGGCCCAGAAGAACTCCCAGCAACTCATACAATGAAAATGGGAGATGCAGCTTTGCTGCAACTGTCACAGAGCTATGTCTATGCACAGTGACAAAATGGAATGATCCCAGGGTGAGGAGGAAGTATAGAATATGGTCTGGGTGTGAAACCAGACATTCTCAAGGCTCCATATTAGAACTCTGGAGTTCTGAGCACTTTTAAACCTACTGTCTGTCATATAATAAACAGTAGAAACTCCTACTTGGTGGTACAGGCAGGAAAGAAAAAAGACTGATGAGGAAATACTGTTAAATCCTACAGGAATTGATTACTATGATAGGACTCCAGAGTGATAGTCTAATGAAAGAATTTAAGCTTAAGGTTGAAGAGTTTTGATGTAGTTTTACTTCCACTCATCCCTGATAGTTTGAGGCTGTACATGAGCTAGAATATAATTACTTGGTGCAATCATTCTTCAGTAAACGCAAATGGCTGGAGTGCGTTGGGCCTGATCTTATGAGGTATGATTGAGCTTTCTGCTTTTTGTTATTTTGCTTAATAAAAGATCAGTAAAACAAAAGTAGCATTCAGTAGCAGCACTTAGCTTTTCAGAAGATCTTTTGCCCAAAACTAGCTAGGTCAGCAGCACTACTGCACAATTTTCTGCTGCACAGTAAGAGTTTTCAAATTCCGATGCTGAAAATGCCATACATGGAGATACAACGCATAGAGCAGAGATATGTAAGAAACTTTCCAGGTTGTGAAAGCATTTTCTCAGAACTAATAAACCCAACCAAATGGTTGATGGCTGGTCTCGGGCTGGGGGAAAAAAGCTACCCAAAGGGAAATGTGCACCGACTAGCATTAATTTATCTGTGAGCCAACTGTTCCATATTAAAGGCAGTCAACAGAAAATGCTTTCCTAGAGGACTTAAATAGGCTTGCGTTCAATTTGAAAATAATTCATTGTGTTAATTTCTTATTAAAATTATGTCTTCATAACAGAAGGGCAGAGTTTACTCTTATTTCATGGGTAAATTTTTAAAATTGCATAATTTAACAATGTAGAGTTTTTTCCTTTTTAAATATCCATAATTAGTGATGAAATCACAGTGTAGCATATACTTGCTATGGCTGAAATGTTTGCTCATTTGTATTATTCAAAATGTTATTCTCCATGAGTAGTTATTTTTTTAAAAAGATATCGATAATTTTATCAGCAAATATTAGGGCTGTGGGTCAAATGATACTCAGAGAACACATGAAATTTCTATGCGCTGCCTTTGCTTTACAGAATATTTTCATATTTAATGGTAGGGTCTTCTTAAAATATTCAGTATTGATTGAAGTTCTAAAGCTATTTAAATATTCCATTAAAGTTCATCAAAGAAAAATATGAGCACTATAATTTAGTACAAAAAGGTTGCTACTAATACATGAAAATTGGTGTATCAAAAATAATGATAGTGATGCAGTTGCTTATAGGAGATAATGTTTTAGAAGTTGCATCAAATGGCTAGCTGTTTTATTTGCTAGGTCAAATGAGACGAGTCTAATTTATCTAATGCTGTTTGTCTCTTATATGACGAAAGCCTTGTGTATTTAGGAAGATACAGGTTTGGGCAATAAAGCAGGGGCCTACCTAAATGGGCCCAAGCAGTTAGTGAAAGGCCATTTCCATGGCAAGAAAAAGAAGACCTTTTACCAAAAGGGAAAATCTACATGATAGTTTATAAATTACAAGGAAGAATATTTAAGGTCTAAGAATGAATCCTCTGTCCAGTAGTAAAAGGCAAAACAAAACAAATGAAAGAGATTATCACCGTCAGGAGAGCTTTAACCAGTAATTTATCCCAAGAGCTCCAAATATTAAAAATATTTAGTTTCTAGGGACTAGAAACTAAAAGGAATAGAAAGAGGAGTATAATAGTTTCATCGTCATCACAACTTTTTAGTGTTGACTGTCCAAATTGCTTCAATTTTTACATAAGAGAAGAGATCAGTGGAAGGGGAACTGGTTACTGATTCTGGGAGACATAGAATATGTGACTTTGGAAAAAGCATTTATTCACCCTTGGCCTCTATTACCTGAGAGGTAAAATAGAAGGTTTAAATTCAATGACTCAAATCTGTCTTTTCCTCCAGTATTCTGAGCCTCTTGGCCATTCTAGTGTTGGGGCTCCCAGTTCAGTGACATAAAGAAGAGGCACCTCTTTCAACCTAGGGTTGGTCCAGCAGTCTGAGGTTCCCCAGACACATTTATGGTCCAGAAACACAAAAGAAGAAACACCAGCTTGTGGCAAAATAATCACTGAAGCAGGAACTTTTAAAAAGCATATAGTACCCCAAACTCAACTTCAAAGCCAGACAGAACAGCAAGGTGATATTACTGTAAGTGATCCCCAGTTCCATATATCATTCTGTAGTTTAGCTTCAAGAAAGACTTTTTAGATCACAGCAAGAAAAATTAACCAAATGTTCAGAGAAACTATCCATTACTGAGAATAGATGACGCTTTACAGAGTTGACTGATTGGCTTAACTGACATCTCATTCACTTTTGCACACAATCATAAAGTAACAGTTTTCCTACACATTGTCAGTGTGTAAGCCATTAGTTCCCAACTAAACCAGGAGACCTGTTTTAAAAATGAACCTGAGAAGAACCATTTCATATTATATCATTTTTTTTTACACAGTAGAGTAATATGGCTTCATGTTTGCCAAAAGCGTTATCATGTTGGAGCCAAGAAAACTAACAAATAAATTGTTATTCTACTGTAAAATTAATCTTGAATGAAGGAATTCAGATGGTCATAAGTAAACATTTTCCCAGGCTTTATTCCAAAATCAATAGTGAAGTTTGATGTAAAGACTAAATGTATAGATACCCTATCACCTACCTCAATTCAACACGTTTCAAGAAGCTGAAGTAAATAAATTGTATGAAAACTACACATCTGTAGCACTCATTATCTCCATGGGCACTCAGCCCATGTCCTGTTATGAGATGAAAGGGGTTTGGTAGAGTTGAAAGAAAATTTGCAAATATGTCACAGAGCTCACCTTTTCCTCTTACATATGACTGGTTGGCACTAAATTATTGGGCCCTTTGTCCCATCATGGGTATCCTTCATCACCACCATCCAGGCCTCAAAGCTGCTTTCCTTCTTGCAAAAGTGTCTTGATATCCCTTTCCAAGAATTTCTCACAGCAGGGAGTTGAAATCAGAGAACTAGAGTCTGACCATTCCAGGTTACACAGGTTCCTCTTGCTCCCAAAAGGAATGAAAGGTTACTGATAAACGAATGAATTCATTAGGAATACCTATAAGAATGGATAGAAAACAATCTTCCTGTCCTCACTTCCAATTAAAATTGGAACAAGACAAAGATTTGCATGGCCCCTATGAGGATGACATATAAATTTGTGAAGTATTCCATATTTTGGGGAGGTACAGGCTTTCAGTTATGGAATTAATAAGTCATGGGAATAAAAGCACAGCACAAGAAGTATAGTTATTGGTATCATAATAGTGATTACCTAGGAGAGAGGAGTTAAGATGGTGGAGTAGTATGAGGACCCTAAGCTTGTTTCGTCCCTGAAACTCAGAGAGATCAGTGTCAAGCCATTTTGAACACCTAGGAAATTGATCTGAGAATTAATGCAACAATCTGCATAATTGGAGCCAGAGAACTTGGCAGGTACGTAGTGCAGACAGGTGAATTGGGGGAGAGAAAAGCCGTGCAGCCATGGAGGGTAAGGAGCCATTTTCTCAGAGAGAGGACAGAGAGAGAAAGAGAAAGGGGGAGAGTGCAGCATATCGGAGACTGCACAAGAAAAGCAGCTGGAGAGAAAGAAAGAGAGAGTGAGAGTGAAAACACTCGCAGGGGACTGGACAAAAAAATCTGTTCCCCAAAACCAATGATGGGGGAAAGAAGAGGGTTTCAGTGCTACCAGGATTCTATAAACAGTGGTGCAAAGAGTCTGAAGTTTCAGAACTCAGCATCTGGTGGTGCTCTGGTGAAGAAGCAAGGCAAATCCCCAGCAGCAGGCAGCATGGTCTGAGGGGTGTGTGTGCCACACAGGGACAAGTGGTTCTCCTGATTGGGGTACATTTGGTAAAGGCCTTAAGACCTCTCCACAGGCAAAAGTCCTGGCAGACCACAGAGAGCAGACATGTTTACTGATATTGGAACAAAGACACCAGAGGGCAGCAAAACTAGGCGCCAGCTGTGTGTTGTGATTTGCCATATACTCTGGGCCTCTGCTGCTGCACGACTACATGCACATTTTCTGGGACAAGCCAGCACCTGGCCATTGCTTGGCAAGACCCTCCCCCAGAGAGTCAGTGCGGGTCTAAGCTGCAGGGGTCTCTGAAGTGTGAGGTTTTGAAACATTGCCCCATCTGAGATAAAATTCTGGAGGGAGGTGCCACCTGGCAAGCAGACAGCTTGGACATGGACAAGGTAGAGGCAGGAAACAGACAGAGGCCTAGACAAAGGAGGGGTGCTTGATTGTGGGTCGATAAGGGTAACTTTTATTACTTAAAAAGTTTTAAATTTTTTTAACTTTTTTTTTTCCTTTCTCTTTTTTCTCTTTTCTATCAAGTTTCTCTCAACAAGCAGACTGACACATACCTAGGATCTAGCTTCCTTTATTTGATTTGTTTTGCTTTTAATTTTTAACGTTTATTTTTACCAACAAATGAGTCCAGGGTTGGATGGCTTCCCACGGGAATTGTACCAAATTCTAAAGAAGAGTTAATACTTATTCTTTTGAAGCTGTTCGAGAAAATAGAAGTGGAAGAAAAACTTAAAAACTCATTCTATGAGGCCAGAATTATCTTGATTCCAAAACCAGATAAAGACCCCACTACAGATCAATTTCCCTGATGAACATGGATGCAAAAATTCCCAACAAGATACTAACAAACTGGATCTAACAATACATTAAATAATTATCCACCATGATTGAGTGGGATTTATTTCTGGGATGCAGGCCTGGTTCAATATCTGCAAATCAATCAATGTGATACATCACATTAATAAAGGAAGGATAAGAACCACATGATCCTTTCAATAGATGCAGAGAAAGCATTTGGCAAAATACAGCATTCTTTCTTCATAAAAACCCTCAAGAAAGTAGGGATAGAAGGATCATACATCAATATCATAAAAGGCATATATGAAAGACCCACTGATAATATGATCCTCAATGGGGAAGAACTAGAAGCTTTCCCCCTAAGGTCAGGAACATGACAAGGATGTCCATTCTCACCACTGTTATTCAACATAGTGTTGGAAGTCCTAGCCTTAGCAATCAGACAACACAAAGAAATAAAAGGCATCCAAATCAGCAAGGAGCAAGTCATACTTTCACTCTTCACAGATGACATGATACTCTATGTGGAAAACCCAAGACTCCACCAAAAATTTGCTAAAACTTATACAAGAATTCAGAAAAATCGCAGGATATAACATCAATGTACAGAAATTGGTTGCATTTCTATCCACCAATAATAAAGCAGCAGAAGGAGAAATCAAGGATCAATCCCACTTACAATTGCACCAAAAACCATAAAATACCTAGGAATAAACCTAAACAAAGACGTAAAAGATCTGTACGCTGAAAACAGTAGAAAGCTTATGAAAGAAACTGAAGAAGACACAAAGAAATGGAGAAAGATTCCATGCTCCTGGATAGGAAGAACACATATTGTTAAAATGTCGATACTACCCAAAGCAGTCTACATATTCAATGAAATCCCTACCAAAATAACACAAGCATCCTTCACAGAGCTAGAACAAACAATTCTAAATTGTGTATGGAAACAGAAAAAAACCTGAATAACTAAAGCAATCCTCAAAAAGAAAACCAAAGTCGGAAGCATCACAATTCCAGACTTCAAGCTGTGTTACAAAGCTGTAGTGATTAAAAGAGTATGGTACTGGCACATAAACAAACACACACCTCAATGGAACAGAGTAGAGGACCCAGAAAGGGACCCACAAACTTATGGCCAACTACTCTTTGACAAAGCAGGAAAGATTATCCAATGGAAAAAAAAACAGTCTCTTCAGCAAATGGTGTTGGGAAAATTGGACAGTGACTTGCAAAAGAATGAACCCAAACCACTTTCTTATTCCATACACAAAATAAACTCAAAATGGATGAAAGATCTAAGTTTAAGAAAGGAAATCATCAAAATTCTAGAGTAGAAAACAGGCAACAACCTCTTTGACCTCGATCACAGCAATCTCTTACTAGACATTTCTCTAGAGGCAAGGGAAAGTAAAGCAAAAATGAACCACTGGGACTTCATTGAGATAAAAAACTTCTCACAACAAAGGAAATAATCAACAAAACTAAAAGGCAACCAACAGAATGGGAGAACATATTTGCAAATGACATATTGGATAAAGGGTTAGTATCCAAAATCTATAAAAAAATGTATAAAACTCAACACCCAAAAAACAAATAATCCAGTGAAGAAATGGGTAAAAGACATGAACAGACACTTTGCTAACAGACACATGAAAAGATGCTCAACAACAGTCATCATCAGGGATATACAAATCAAAAACACAACAAGATACCACCTCACACCTGTCAGAATAGCTAAAAGAAACAACTCAGGAAACAACAAATGTTGGCAAGTTTGCAGTAAAAGGGAAACCCTTTTGCACTGCTCGTAGGAATGCAAACTGGTGCAGCCACTTTGGAGAACAGTATGGAAGTTCCTCAAAAAGTTAAAAATAGAGCTACCCTACGACCCAGCAATTGCACTACTAGGTATTTATCCAAAGAATACAAAATTGCTTATTCGAAGGGGCATATGCACCCCAAGGTTTATAGTAGCACTATCAACAATAGCCAAATTATGGACAGCCCAAATGTCCATTGACTGATGAATGGATAAAGAAGATGTGGTATATGGCATATATATATGGCATACACACACACACACACACACACACACACACACACACACACTGGAATATTACTCGGTGATCACAAAGAATGAAATCTTGACATTTGCAACAATGTGGATGTCACTAGAATGTGAATCTAGAAAGAAATCTCATTTTACTCATATGTGGAATTTAAGAAACAAAACAGATGAACATAGGGGAAGGGAAGCAAAAACAATATAAAAACAGAGAAGGAGGCAAACCATAAGAGATTCAAATGCAGAGATCAAACTGAGGGTTGGTGGAAGGGTGTTGGGTAGGGGGATGGGCTAATTGGGCAAGGGGCATTAAGAAGGGCACTTGTTGGGATGAACACTGGGTGTTATATGTAAGTGATGATTCACTAAATTCTACTCCTGAAACCATTATTACATTATATGTTAACTAACTCAGGTCAAAATAAAAAAAAAAATTTAAATGGTATTGTAATAGTGTTGTGTTGTAACAGTGTCTTATGGTGATGGTAGCTACATTTGTGGTGAGCATAGCATAACATATAGACAAGTTGAATCATTATATTGCACACCTGAAACTAATGTAACATTGTGTGTCAACTATACTCAGATTAAAAAAAAAAAGTTTAAAAAAAGAATCTTCTTCTTAAGTCCTCTGAATTTAGAATCCTCAATAGCTCTATGTTCTTGCCTAAAAATGAACTAACACGTAACTGAGAGCTCCATCACTGAGAAGTTGCTGAATCCAAAAGGACATATTTGTACTTAATCGCTCCCAAATCCTTACCACCTTACCCCAACTATGCCATTGATAGGGATGCTGAGGATCCTGAGAAGATGGTGGTGTAGGAGGACGCTGGGCTCACCGCGTGTCCTGCTGATCACTTAGATTCCACCTACACCTGCCTAAATAACCCAGAAAACCGCCAGAAGACCAGCAGAACGGAGTATCCGGAGCCAAGCGCAGACGAGAGGCCCACGGAAGAGGGTAGGAAGGGCAGTGAGGCGGTGCGCGCTCCACGGACTGGCAGGAGGGAGCCGGGAAGGAGGGGCGGCCCCCTGGCCAAGCAGAGCCCCCAAGTCTGGCTTGCAAAAGCGGAGGGGCCGGTCGGAGTGTGTTCCGACAGCAACCGGGACTTGACATCTGGAAGGTTATAAGCTAACAGCTCTGCTCGGAGAACGGGAGGGCTGGAGGACAACGGGAGGGAGAGTTGTTGAGCCCCGGACAACAGAGCGCAGCTTGGCAGGGAACAAAGGCACTCGCCAGCACCATCTTCCTTGCCCATCCCCCAGCCAAAATCCCAAAGGGAACCAGTTCCTGCCAGGGAACTTGCTTGCACCACGCAAACACCCAACGCTGTGCTTCTGCGGATCCATCCCTCCGGTGGGTCTGACTCCCTCCCGGTGCCGCAGGGCCCCTCCTGAAGCAGATCTCAGAAGGAAAAGCGAGCTGAGCCTGCCCCTCCCGCCCCTGTGCACCTTGCAGATCCACCCCAGCTAATACGCCAGATCCCCGAACCACAAGCCTGGCAGTGTGCATGTAGCCCAGATGGGCCACGCCACCCCACAGTGCATCCCACCCCTAGGAGAGGGGAAGAGAAGGCACACGCCAGTCTGACTGTGGCCCCAGCGGTGGGCTGGGGGCAAACATCAGGTCTGACTGCAGCCCTGCCCACCAAAGCAAGTTATTCAAGACAGCACAGGGGAAGTGCCCCCCAGTCCCGCACCACTCCCGGGACTATCCAAAATGACAAAACGGAAGAATTCCCCTCAAAAAAACGTCCAGGAAATAACAACAGCTAACGAACTGATCAAAAACGATTTAAACAATATAACAGAAAGTGAATTTAGAATAATAGTCATAAAATTAATCGCTTGGCTTGAAAATAGTATAAAGGACAGCAGAGAATGTACTGCTACAGAGATCAAGGGACCAAGGAACAGCCAGGAGCTAAAAAGTGCTATCGATGAGCTGCAAAATAAAATGGAGACAAACACGGCTCAGACTGAAGAGGCAGAGGAGAGAATAGGTGAACTAGAAGATAAAATTATGGAAAAAGAAGAAGCTGAGAAAAAGAGAGATAAAAAAATCCAGGGGGAAAATTAGAGAACTAAGTGATGCACTAAAGAGAAATAATCTATGCATAATTGGTATTCCAGAGGAGGAAGAGAGAGAGAAAGGTGCTGAAGGGGTACTTGAAGAAACAATAGCTGAGAACTTTCCTGATCTGGGGAAGGAAAAAGGCATTGAAATCCAAGAGGCAAAGAGAACTCCCTTCAGACGTAACATGAATCGATCTTCTGCACGACATATCATAGTGAAACTGGCAAAACACAAGGATAAAGAGAAAATTCTGAAAGCAGCTAGAGATAAACATGTTCTAACATATAAAGGGAGACCTACAAGACTCGTGACCGATCCCTCTACTGAAACTTAGCAGGCCAGAAAGGAATGGCAGGAGATCTTCAATGTGATGAACAGAAAAAATATGCAGCCGAGAATCCTTTATCCAGCAAGTCTGTCATTTAGAATAGAAGGAGAGATAAAGGTCTTCCCAAACAAACAAAAACTGAAGGAATTCGTCACCACTAAACCAGCCCTACAAGAGATCCTAAGGGGGATCCTGTGAGACAAAGTACCAGAGACATCGCTACAAGCGTGAAACCTATGGACATCACAATGACTCTAAACCCATATCTTTCTATAATAACACTGAATGTAAATGGACTAAATGCGCCAACCAAAAGACATAGGGTATCAGAATGGATTAAAAAAACAAGACCCATCTATTTGCTGTCTACAAGAGACTCATTTTAGACCTGAGGACACCTTCAGATTGAGAGTGAGGGGATGGAGAACTATTTATCATGCCACTGGAAGTCAAAAGAAAGCTGGAGTAGCCATACTTATATCAGACAAACTAGACTTTAAATTAAAGGCTGTAACAAGAGATGAAGAAGGGCATTATGTAATAATCACAGGGTCTATCCATCAGGAAGAGCTAACAATTATAAATGTCTATGCACCGAATACCGGAACTCCCAAATATATAAAACAATTACTCACAAACATAAGCAACCTTATTGATAAGAATGTGGTAATGGCAGGGGACTTTAACACTCCATTGATAGGGATGCTGATTAGGTGAAACTATTAAGAGACATTATGTGAATATAATAACATTGATCTCAACTTCTATATGAAATCTTAAGCTCTGAAAAATATTTTCTAGCCAGGCTGGAAATAGCTGGATCTCAACTCTTCATGTCAAAACAAAAACAAAACAAAAATATTTCATTCATTTATTTTCTTTTCATCGGTGGCAGTTTTTTTTTAAAAATGAATGAAAATTCTTTGATACTGCTCGCACAGAGGAGTCTGCTCTATGTCCCCTCTCCTTGAATCTGGGTAAATTTGTGGCTCAGTTATAACTAACAGAATGTAGAAATGATTCTGCAAGACATCCAAGGCTGGATCAGAAAAGATAACATAGCTTCTGTCTTGTTTACTGGTATACCTGTGCTTAGGGTTTGGAACTGCTATATAAGAAGTCCTATTTCTCCCAGACCATTATGCTAGAGAGGCCACGTGTAGTCACTTTAGTCAACAGCCCAGTGAGGCCTCAGCAATTCACACTCACTTGAGTGAGCCATATTAGACACTAGACATTGCTCAGTTGGTCTTTCAGATGAATGTAGTCCCAGCATCATCTGACTGCAATCACATGAGACTCACCAAGCAAGAATTGCCTGATGAGTCCTTCTCAAATTCCTGACCCACAGAAAAATTATGAGCACAAAGAAAATAGTTATTTTGATATGGGAAGTTTTGGGGTGCCTTGTTATGTAACACTTGTAAACAGAAGATATCTTTCCCTGAAAAAATTTACGGCAATTTACAAAGGTAGAACGACAGTAGGGTGGCATATATTAAAATTTACTTTCATCATACCACGCTTTTTTTTGAATTTAATATTCATATAATTTTTAGAAATGCAAATGAAAATATTTTGCTTGTTACTGGGTATAAATAAAGTAATATGTAATATATAATATGTAACTTTCCAAGATGTATTTATTGTCTAATTTATTTGCATATTTATTGGATGACAAATATAAGGGTATATTCCTTTAAATTAAACTATGATCTCCATATGAATCTTTTATTTTAACTGGGATAAAATTTACATACAGTGATTTTATGTGGAAAATTTGATGAGCTATGACAAGTGGGACATCCCCCATAATTACAGACCAATAATGATACGGAATATTTCAACCACTCCAGAAAGTTACCTGTGCCCCTTTTTGGGTCAAACCCTACCAACCACAGTTAACCACTGTTTTGTCTATTATTATACAGATTAATTTAGTCTGTTCTAGAGCTTCTATAAGTAGACTCATACTGTCCATATTACTATAGCTCATTAATATGTGTTCTCAATAGAGGTATCATCTCCAAAGGGTGAAAATTAGTTCTTGGTAATGGATGAAAAAAATCTTGGATATTACAATGGTGAATGACACCCTAAATTTCAACCTAATCTGAAAAAGTTTTATTACTTAAGATGTAATTTATCTTATTATGGAGAATTTTAATTTAACTTTCTTCTGGAAGAGGGGAATAATAATTTTTTAATATGTCAAAAAACACTGATCTATAGTAAACTTTGAAGTCATATAGGACGAGTCTTCCAAATCTGTTCTTTTGCAAGATTTTTTTGTCTATGCTAAGTCATTCATTTTCATATAAAATTTAGAATCTCATCGAATTCTATCAAAAATAATTTTGAGATGTTGTTTGGTATTACAGTGATTCTGTGGATCAATTGGGAGAATTGACATCTAAACAATATTGAGTCTTCTATTCCATGAACACAATCTTTCCATCTAATTCTTCTTTAATGTCTCACAGCAAAGTTTTATAGTTTCCAGCATATAAGACTTGCATTTCTTTTGTTAAAGTTATCCCTATGTATTCTATGTTGTTACACACTATTGGAAATGGTGTTTTTATATCTCATTTTATCATTGATTACTGCTAGTATACAGTAATAAAATGTATTTTCATACATTGGCCACACTTATTGGTGTGTGTGTGTTTGTGTGGGAAATGCAGTTTAGGATTATTTATATAACCAATTATATTGCCTGTGAATAAAGACAGCATATCATTCCTTTATTTGTTTCCAATCTTTATAGTTGTATTTCCTTTTGGTGTCATATTGCACTGGCTAGGAACCTCGAGTATAATGTTGAATAAAAGTGCACTGTTCCCAACTATAGGGGGAAAGCATTTTATAGTTTTTCATTAAATATAATGTTAATTATAGAGTTTTCATAGATGTTCTTTATCAGGTTAAGAAAATTTCCTTCTATTCCTGGCTTGCTGAGAATTTTTTAAAAATCATGAATGTGTATTAAATTCTTCTAAATTATTTTCCTGCATCCATTAAAGTGATCATAAGATTTTTCTCATTTATTCTGTTAATATGAAGAATTACACTGATTGGCTTTTGAAGGTAATCTAACCCTGTATTCCTGGAATAAGAACCACTTTTCCTTGATACATCCACCTCTTGTAACCTTTGATGAATTTAATCATCTAATTAAGAAGTTTTACATATATTTCTATGGGGAATATTAAAATAGTTAATTCATAAATTATTTAGAAATTAGTGCTTCAATTTATAAGTATTTAGGGGCTTTCTATATTCTTACCATTATTGATTTTAATTTAATTCCACTGAAGTTAGAAAACACATCTGGTAGGATTTAAATCCTTTGAACTTTATTCAGACTTATTTTATAGTCCAGCAAACCGTCTATCTTGGTGCCTATTCCACTTACATTAGACAAACTGTATTCTGCAATTTTCTGTAATGTTCTAAAGATATTAATCAGGTTAAGTTGATAAAGTCTTCTATGTCCCTAAAGATTTTTTTTTTTTTTTGGTCTACTTGCTCTATCAGTTATTGTTAGAAGAATGTTAAGTTTCTATCTGTAATTGTGGATTTGTCTTTCAATTTGATCAACTTTGTTCATGTGTGTTGAGGTTTTACTATTAGGTGCTCTGAAATCCCAGTCCCTCAGACCACAATCTGGAGTCACTTGGGCTAATATCATTACGCCATACCACACATCTGCCAACCTAAAAAAGGAGGTAAACTGAGGCAAGCTCAAAAAGATGAACTTATTCGGGAATAGCAGAGGAACTGAAATTTGGGACATGCAAACTGTAGCAAGGTATACATAAGTCTGCTAAAGTTTTGGGCTAGGCTGTTTTTATGGGCAGGGAATGTAAAGAGGGGAAAATTCAGTAGAGTCTGTTATAATAAAAACAAACGGAAATGGCTTTAAAAATTTCCCAAGCAGACAAAACTAGTGCAGTCATACAAGCAAAAGTTCAGTTCAGCTTGTTTCGGGAGGCCAAACCAACCTGGGTTGCTTCTTCCTCTTGCCTCTGTAAACCATAACCCAAACTTTCTAAAGTTTACCTGAGGCAATTCCTTATCATTTAAGAAAATTCCAAATATTACCAGTTTTCTGTAAATCAGGTATTTACAGGACATCTGTTTCTCAGTTCTTAAGCTGTTTTTCTGAGGGCACATGTGCTAAGATTTTTTTCATCCACTGGTTCCATGTTAGATTGAGATTCTTTATACATCCAAGTATTGTCAATTCTGTTGTTCTGGCTTCAAAATATATCCAGAATCCAACTGTTTCTCATCCCCTTCACTGTTATTGTGGTGGTCTAAATCATGGTATCCCTAATTGTTGCAAAACCTCTTATTGGGCCCTCAGTTTCTATCCACCCTATCATTTTTTCCTATACTCAATGGTGTTTTTAAAATTAAAATCAGACCTTGTTACTTCCCTGCTCAAATTACTCCATTGGTTTTCCATCTGTCTTATATAAAATCCAAATTTCTTATGATGACCCATAAAGTCCTATATGATCTGTTCCCTATTCCTACTTCATCTCCTATTACTTTTCCTCTCACTACATGGGCTCCTACCAACTGCTTGCTCTTCCTAGAGTACACCAGGCATGGTCCTGCTTCAAAGCTTTTGTATTTGATTTTCTTTCTGCCCAGAGGGCTCTATTCAAAAATATCAGCATGATACACTCCTTCTCTGTCTCTCTCTCTCTCCCATCTCATTCAGGTCGTTATTCAAAATATATCCTATTTAAAATGGATTTTATCTCCTTTTCTATTCTTCCTCGGTTTATTTTTGTTTTTTTCAATTTCACTTATCACCATCTTCAAAAAAAATTTTTTTTACAATTTATTTATTTTTGAGATAGAGAGACAGAGCACAAGTGGGAGAGGGGCAGAGAGATGGAGACAAAGAATCGGAAGCAGACTCCAGGCTCTGAGCTCCAAGCTGTCAGCACAGAGCCCAATGCGGGGCTCGAGCCCACAAACCCCGAGATCATGACCTGAGCCAAGGTCAGTTGCTCAACCGACTGAGCCACCCAGGTGCCCCCACCATCTTCAATATTATATTTGCTTATTATTTGTTTCTCCCACCAGCATGTAAATACAATGAGAACAGATATTTTTGTGGTATTTACTGTTGTGTGTTTAGCATTTGGAATAATTCTTGACATGTAATAGCCACACAATAAATATTTGTTGATGAACAAACATACTTTTTTCTTATAGTACAATGGTTCTCAATCTGGTTCCACATAGAATCCTCTGGGGACCTTTCTAAAAATATTGATTATCAAACTAAACCTGACTATCTAGGGTGTGGTTAAGGTATGGATAAGCTTTAAAGTCTCCTTAGGTGATTCTGACAGGTAGTAGGAGGTGAAACTACTTACCTATTGCAATGCCTACTCCATGTTAATTGCTCAGTAGACAAGTTGAATATTGACCTGAGTCTATGCACTGGACCTCCCAGTAAATTTGTTTAGAAAGAGTCTGAGCATCAGGTTGCCTGTAAAATAAAAACAATACCTCTATCTTACCTTAAGGGATACATAAGATAAAATAGAAAATACTTTGTAAACTACAAGGCATCCCCCAAAACAAGTTATTTGATTAACTGATTTTTTTTAATGAATTTGAGCTGGGTGTCAAGTGAGACCAAGATTCTATCCTGGTTTTCTGGGTATAAAACATTGGCCAAATCATTCACTTCTCTGGGTCTCTTTCTTCACTGGGAAAAATAGAAGGTTGAAGAGCTAGAAGATAGATACTCCTGGTTTGGATACTTTATGATTCTGCAATATATAAGTTGAGTATTATAACATTCTATTCTTATATCTCTCAGTTTGGTTGATAAGACTTCACTTAGAAATTTCTAACACATGAGGCACCTGGGTGGTTCAATCAGTTGAGCATCTGACTTCAGCTCAGGTCATGATCTTGCAGTTCATGAATTCAAGCCCCACATTGGGCTCATTACTATCAGTGCAGAGCCCATTTCAGATCCACTGTTCCCCTCTCTGTGCCCCTCCTCCACTTGTGTTTGTTTTCTTCTCTCTCTCTCTCAAAAATAAACATTTTTTTAAAAAGAATTTTCTAACATACATCTGTAAAGTCCATGCTGACTCAGAGAGTATGAGCAAGCAGGGAGAAACTAGGCATCCATGACTCTATCCCCTCAAATAATCTGCATGCATTTAAAAATGGTAGTGAGAATCTGTCATTTGTGACATACACATTATTTCAGTGACATACACATTATTTCAGTAACAATTTAGTCATTCTACTCTCCTTAGTCATTCCACTCTCCTTATAGACATATCCCATTGAACAAAACAAAACCAAAAATAACAAAACACAAAAACCAAAAAACGTGACCAAAGTGGGGGGGGGGGAGTCCTCAGTTACAAACCTTCAAGTCGGTACTCATATTATTATTAAAATGTGTGTACTACTCAAAAATGTTTTAGTACAATGTTGCAATCATGTGCTTTTCTTCTTCACTCATGTAAAAATATACTGCTCTTGTACACAGATTCCACCAAATATTTATTTTAGCAGATCATATTCTCTTACAGGTAGCATGAAGAAGGAGATCCACTTAGAAGCTGAGAAACATTTGGTTTCAATGATTTCCATGTCCACAAATTCCAGGTTGAATTCAGTTTTGATTAGTAAAGGTCAAAATTTTTGAATACTGATTATTATCAACAGATCACGCCCTTGCATGCCCTTATTCTCTGAATAAAAGTGCCAGGTACTATCTGCCTAATATATTTCTCACCTAGAATCAGGGCACATATCTTTTTATAAATTATAATGAATAATCTTGATGCTTAGTTAAAAAATAATGCTGCATTTTTATCTAGATTTTTACTTTGCAACACACTTTCTCATTTGACCTTGGAGGACACTGTAATGATAATTTTTCATTGCTATGGATTTTAGTCTCCACCTTGCCACAGTCAAAATTCCAATTGACTATATATGTACCTTCTAAATGTATTAATGCACACTTGTATTTTTAATCCTGTTTATTTCTCCTCTTTTATGGTCTTAACTGTTTCATACTCATAAGCATTTATATTCATGATATTTCAATCAAGCTTCTGCACAAGAGAAATAATTTTTAAAAATAATGACTTCTAAATATTTAATGAATTTTTGGCTGATAATAAAATAAGCACACTATTATTTTAGAAAATTGAGAACATAGACATATTGAAAAAGTAAATAAAAAATAATGATTTTATGGAGGCTCACTTTATACATTGCTCGGGAGAAGTTATTTGAGTCTTGCCTTAATCTTATGATGAATCCCTTAGTTCTGGTCTGTTCTTTTCTTCTAAATCTGTGACCTTTCTGTAGGTTCAGTGGAAATCCCAAGGTGTTTGACAAGCCTGTCAGGAATATAGGCACACTTTAGCAGATTAAATCTGGCTCATGGTCTCTAATGAGGTGGCTTTTGGACAGAGCTGTGGTCTCATCTGAAGTTTCAACTGGGTGGGGGCAGGAGTGTCACCCATTTTCAAACTCACTTCTATGGTTATTGTTGACCTTGGCTGCCTCATCACATGGCAGCTCGCTTCCCCTAGGGTCATAAATCCAAGGAAGAATGGGAGTGAGAACTGACTTCCAATATAAAAGGCCCAATCATTTTATCACTTAATTTCAGAAATGATAGCTCATAACTTCTGCCATATTCTATCTTTACAACAGAATCAATAAGTCCAGGCCATACTTAAGGAGAAGAGGATTACACGAGGAAGTGAATACCAGGAGGTGGGAATCTTTAGGAGCCATCTTAAAGATTGCCTACTACTCCGTGCAAGCTTTTTTAATTAATAAAGCACAGAGCAACATTTTGTCATTGTGTACCCATTTTTAACTACTTGGTTTGACACATTCTCATCTTCACAATAATGCAGATTTGCAAAACTAGTCTCAGAACAGAGACAATCAAGATATATATAGCCTAAGTGACTTGCTAGCTAAAATCACAACTTTGGTCTTCTAAATTCTTTCTTGTATAATCAAAATGTAGCACATTCAGAGGGTAACTCCTTCATATTTTTCAGGTTTCAGTTGAATCATAATTTTCTACAGACAGATTCCCCAATTCTCCAAGACTAAATTTGGTATACACTTCAGATACTATATAATTGTCTGTTGTTGTCTTATTAACAGTAGTTAATAATGTGTATTGTAACTGAAACATACTTGTCTGAATAATAACTATAATACAAACTCTTTGAGGGCAGATATGGTGCCTTATTCATGGTTGCATGCCTTTTCTCGTTTTTCTACCAATCCTCTGCGAAGAACTTACCTGAGGGTCAGAAATGTTGATTTCTATATACCTCAGAGGGCATCCTATCAACAATAATTTTGATGTTTGATCAGAAAAGAAGGAAAAAAAAAGCCAATGTGTGGTATAAAAAGATGGGAGAGAAGAGTAGAAAAAAATTTTTTAAGACAACTTTCTCCTTTATGATGCCCTTATTACCAGATTTGCTCACTCACTAGCTTGAGAATTATTTAGTCTTAAAATGTATTTCCAAAATGAAATGGAAATAAGAATGCTAAGAACAGGTTGCACATTAAGAGGGCAGTGAATCAGTGTACTGTGGCCTCTCCTCAGTTACTGGGCCTTCCTGCTGAGGTAATTTGAGAAGTCATGACAGGCATTGTTTGACACTCCAGGAAGGTCATTTTTGACAGCCAGTAGTTAATTTTCTGACTTATAGTGCTTGCTTTTTTTTTTTTCTTTCTAAATCTGGAAATGATGATTCTTTTGTATATCCTTTGGCTTTTCACTCATTAGATTCTCTAGGATTGCCAGAGAGAATTGTAGAGTCTTTTGAATGACAACATTTCAGCACTTTTTCTGAACATTGAGGAATATTGTTGCTGGGGCTTTTAGAGAATGGATTATTTTCTTGGCAGGTAGTATGGCCTCCACAGGGCTCATTAGACTTTCTGTTGGGAAGATCTAAAGTGCACAGTTGAATACTGTCATAAAAAAAAAAACACAAAAACGTGGTTTGGGTCTAATTCCTAATGGAGCTGCAAAGACTACAGCTCCTTTTTGATCTCTGAATTCCAAAGTAAGCCTTTTACAGTTGTCATATTATTGACTGCTCATTCCAGAGCCATGGTTCTTTTTCTTTCTAAATCTTTTATGCTCAGAATGTTATTTTGATGCTTAGTACACATGAGCAGATTTGGCACCCTCGTGTATTTAATAATATCAACATTTTCTTCTGATTGTGTGTGTATTTCTGACAAAAGGACTCTTCTTTTTGCAGGACCTAGTTTCTCCAGGTTAAGCAGTCATACATCAAACTCAGTTGTCTTGTCTCTCTATTCTTTGTGTAAGCACTAAGTTACAATATCCCTCATTTGATCACTGACATAGAAATTTTAACATATGATGTTCTTTTGGTGGTGTGGATGCAAGGAATTATTTCACATTTCTCATTTTTGGTATAAAGGTGATTTGCAAATTTTCTTGAGAATGAAAGTTAAGGGCAATTTTGTGTTCTAGAGGATGACAGGGCTGCAGAGAAAATGCCAAGGCCACTATGTGTGTAACCTTTCATTTCTTTCTCATTTATAACTGTTTCATATTGCTTTAGAAAAATATAATTTGAAGAAAAAATAGTTTTATTCCACTCATGGAATAAGTCCTATATCTATTATTAGTTTTCCTCTCTGTTGCAAATAACCAATAGGTATGCACTGAACCACACAGCATGATTTCAAGAATTATAACAACACAACATTACTATTTATATACATGTCACAAATTAATAAGTATACAGTGAGTGGTAACATTTTAAAATGTAGGTTTCTAAAATGAAAAATAAGATGTAGAGAATATTTTTTAAATAACTTCAAAGCATCATTCAGTATTTACTTAGATTAATAGATCTGATTGTGACTATTTCTTTTTTCCTTTGTATTAATAATTATTTCTCTTTTAGTCCTTTTCAGTCTTGTAGCATGTCTGAATATCTACAATCTATACCTCATTTTTGTTTATAACTGTTAAAAATTAGACTTGCCTGGATTTAATAGTTTGTCATAACATGAATGAATGAAGAATTTTTTTTTTAACAAGACGATAAATGTAGTATGAACTGAATGACCGAATGCCTACACAAGGAACACAGAATACTGGAGCGATTCCAACGATGTCATATCCATTCTTGTAAAGTAATCCCAAACTGTGTGTTCACATTTCCAAGATAATCTTTTTGTATTATAATGGCACCAGACTATATTATCTCACCATTTAAAAAAGAAAAACAATAATGCTACACCAGTTTTGTATGTCATTTTGTAAAAGGAAAAATAGCTATTTATAACCCTGAAATCTATCTATTCTAGTTTTTGCTAATTAGCTTCTAATATTTATCTATTTGCATCTATATTTTTTACATAGCATACATTCCACTTAACATTATATCCTATACACTTAATCTCCATGCTTATTTTCATGAGTCTAACTTTTCAAAAGAGACTAGTTATGTTGATAGCTAAGATGTTTGTTTCCTTTTCTAATACTTAAGGAAAGGTACAAAGTCAATACTAATTAGCTACATAATCACTGATGCGGGGTTGTTGGCATGATGAAGTTTTAGGCAAACAATTTAAAATGCTGAGTTGGCTGTGCTGAATTGGGACTTTCCCTCAATCAGTACCTGTAACTACAAATGCCACATTCCTGTCCTTGCAGGCTCCTAAAAGTAAAGATTGCAATGCAAGCTCAGACTCTGTGAAGATCAAAGGAGATCTCTTTATAATCTTTAAAACTCCGATGGACATGTTTTAAATTATGGTGATGATTATTAGGATTATTATTTTGTCACTAGCTAAAGTATGAATCAGTAGCAACAGCAGCAGCAGCAGCAACAACAATAACTAATAATAACACTTTCCTTGAACATATTTCCTTAAACCATCAAGAGTCACTTTGAATGATTTAACATTATTAAAAATGTATCCATGCACTTGTTGTGATGAGCATCAGGTGATGTATGGGAGTGTTGAATCACTATGTTGTGCACCTGAACCTAATATTAACTAACTGCATGCATTAACTAAATGCATGTTAACTAACTGGAACTTAAATAAAAAATAAAAATAAAATAAAAATAAAATGGGGGAGCACAGCATAAAGTACAGATATGATGAATCACTATGTTGTACACCTGAAATGAATGTAACATTCTATGTCAACTATACTCACAGAATTAAAAAATAAGAAAGGTATCTATGCAAATATGTACTGTTTTTTAACTGACTTTATTATTTCATAAGTAAAATAATTTCTTGTACTCTGTTGACAATGAAACATAATGTTTATTTTATAAACCTAGTCCTATTTAGAATAGATGCCTCATAAAATTAGCTATAGAGCTGTCTAGGAGACAAAAAATGGGATCAATGTAAACCATTCATTCATATATTCACTCCCTGAGTGAAAACACCTTTTTTGGTATGCGGTAAGAGTATAACAAAGACTGAAACTATACAGATCCTTACCCACATAAACTTAAATATTCAAAGTGAACCACTGAGGAAATGGAAGCCAATGAACCACATAGTTCTGTTACTTATTATATAATTTAAGAGGAGAAAAGAAAGGAATGCAATAAACATTTAATTTCCCTGTTTTCTTGTTCAGAGTATAGTCCTTCTTGTTAAGGTCTGTCTAGAAAATTAAGAGCTCGGGGTGTAAATATGTAAATGGATTATCTTCCTCAGGGGGGGTTGGATAATCTTAATTTAAGAAGAATTTCAACTCTGTGGTGGTGCTCAGCTCCCACTGAGATGTTCATTTCTTTGCCAGAGTGATCAGCTCTGACCATGCCAGCACAACGTGTCTCCATATGGGGCAGATGGTGAATGTACCTCATCTGCAGGTATATCTCATCTGCAAAGAGGCTACTTTGATAACATGGCACATATATTTGCAATTTTAACAAATATCTTCCTACATATGTATCCACACTCATACTCCAACTAGGGGTAAGAAAGCTCCGTATTTGTAGTAAAGGTGGAGTCAGTAATATCTTCTCTTTAGATATTGGCATCTTATACCATAAAGTCTAAGGATCAGAACAAACCTTTGTTCTCTTTCTGTATTCATATCAAAAAGACACTGTACTACTTACAGTGTTTCCTGTGATAAATGTGCTTCACTTACTTTCAAATGTGAATACTTTTAATCCATCTTCAAAGAATGAACCTAATTATTGTGAATATTTTTCGTGCCAGATTAATAGCATACAGAGAAAATCACATGGGAATCTTCCTCCAATCAAAATCACTGTTGGGGGGCCCCTTCATCCACTTAATCCATATTTTTGTTATTTTTCTTCCTGCTGGTAAGTAAAGACATTCAATTGTAAATATACTCCAAAGCAGTTTTGAAAGACCAGGGAATTACTAAATAGATAATATGAGAGACAGTAGATGTGCTTGTTATAATGATGATTTCAATTTTTTAAAAATTTTATATGTTATGCTCTACCTAGTTTTCTTAAAGTATCTATTGAAGACATAGAATTCTAAATAAAAATAAAATGAAGTACAAAATGTGATTCTCCCAATTAAGTTCAAATTTTAGCTGAAAGAAAGATAAATGCACATCTCTCTAGATGCCTTATTTAAACCCAAACTGGAAGTTTGGTAATTTGTAACATTGGTGGGTTGGAAATGCTTAGCTGGATGTGGCTCCTTTGTGGAGTCAGAATGCCAGTGGAGACAAGTTCTAGATGGAGCAGGTAGAAAAAATCTTGAAAATCCATCTTCTGAGCTTTCTAATATTTCTGATATTACCCTCTGACAGACTACTATACATTCCCATTGGGTTTATGGTGATAGTCACTGATTGATTTCTGATTCTTAATTAATCCTTTTTCCAACTGAATCTGATCTTTCCACATTGAAGCCAAAACGATCTTTCTAAAATGTGTCTGATTCTTAAATCCCCCTGCTTAAAAGCTTTGATGAATCCCATTGTTTTCATAATAAAGTCAAAACCATGAATATATTTTATAGGGCTCTGAATGATCTGGGCATTGCCTACCTCTCAGCTCATCCCTATTCAGTGCCCATTCACATCCCAGCCTCTGGTAGAAATGAGTTCCTGAGTCTCTGAATGCACCATGCTTACTGGTGTACTTGGGCCATTGGCTTCTCTCATGCCGTTCTCTCTGCCCTGACATATCTACCCTCAGTTCTCCTCCAACCGGGTTGACTCTGAATAATTTCTCAGACCTTGGATCAGGTACCTTTTCATTTAGAAGTATTCCTTCTCTGTGTGGCTATAACTGGCATGAGCAGTACACTTCTAATATCCTATTTTAATTTTCAATTTACCTGCCCACTAGTCTCTAAGCTTTGCAGGTGCCTCCTTGTAACAGTGGATAGGAGAAAACGACTGTACAGGAAATGTAGCACAGTTAATGAACTATATGGCTGCCATTCAAGGTTTTGGGAGGTGAGGGT
Source organism: Acinonyx jubatus (assembly GCF_027475565.1). Lineage (NCBI taxonomy): Eukaryota > Metazoa > Chordata > Mammalia > Carnivora > Felidae > Acinonyx > Acinonyx jubatus. Next base: position 83,039,342 of record NC_069381.1, on the reverse strand, counting down.
ACTACAAATTCCATCCTATAAGAGATAACTGAAAGGTTAGAAAAGCAGAGAAAAGGGTCACAGTTTCGGGGAAATTCAAGCAGTTGAAAAAAATACTGTGGGAGTAGCACATAGCGGACAACACAATTAGAGTTGACCAAGTTTCCATGCACTCTTCTAAATTTCCCAGGGTCTCTTGCAGTTAGGTTATGGTCACATGACTAATTCTGGCCACTGGATCGAGTGACGACGTGTGTGTCACTTCCAAGTACGAGGCAATTAACAACAGATGATTTGTTGTTCCCATCTCTTTTTCCCTCCATCAAAGTGATCATGAGGACCATATATTGCAGAAAGCATAGTTCACGAAATTCAGAAAGGCATTCTGACCCACATGAGAAAGAAGTAAGGCTTTACTGTGATAAGCCACTGAGATTTCAGGGTTCCTCTGATATGGTCACTAGAGTTAATTACTCTAATACAGGGAATAATGACTACCTTCAAGTATTCTGAGAAGCTAGTCACGTGAAAACGTAACAAATCCCTGAGGAATAGAATTAAAACTGAAGATAAAACACAAAGAAACAAATATTTTTAAAAGACAGACCATTTTGTAATAACCAGAGCTATACAAAGATGAATTTGACTCTGTTAAAAAACAAGCAATGTTGGTGTTTGGACACCATGGAAACCTTGCAGAAGGGACTGAAGCATTTCACAGATGACTGGACCAACACTCCAACAGAGAGCCATATCACTGTGGAAGGAGCAATAGTTTTTAAGAAGAGGAATGATCCCCAGCAAGGCTGCCTGGGAAGTCCTGTGTTATTACTCTTTAATGGCAGCAAGAATATATATATATATTATATATAATATATATATATATAATATAAATATATAATATATAATATAATATATATAAATATATATAATATATATAAATATATATAATATAATATATAAATATAATATATATATTTATAATTTCCATTATATATATATATATAATAACCAGAAATTTCCTGGAAATTTACCTCTCATCTCATCACTTCATTTGATGAGCTTAGAAGCTACCTCAGCACCCAGATTATCCCTCCAATCACCCCTTCACCAGTGCTCACAGTTCTCATACTGGCATCTTGCCTTTTCTGCATTTCCATTCATACCAGCCTCACTACTTCTGGAGTCTCTTATCCATTATCTTGGAATTTCCAGTCATAAACATGGGACCTTAAAGCAATGTGACCTTGTACCTTCCGGACTAAAACTCAGATTAACTTGGGTGCTATCTGCCAGAAACAGGAAATTAGATAGTTTGGTGCTTCTGATCTGTTCATTTTTCACTTGCTACATGCTACAGTGACCAGGGAAGAACTTCCTTGAGGTAAATTTGCAACCGCCCCTTCCAGGGAGCATCTTGTTAGGAAGTAAGTTCAGTTTTTACCCGTTTTACTGATTCTTAACTCAATGCACTTTAAAATGCAGAGTCAGTAGGCAGCAAGATGACAGTGACTCATTTATTCAAAATGTATGTATTGAGCATCTACTATGTACCAGGTAAGCTGAAATTATATTTTCATAGAAATAACACAGTTCCTGTTCTTAGAACTTGCATTCTTTTAAAAAATTTTTTTAAATGTTTATTTACCATCAAGAGAGACAGTGCAAGCAGGGGAGGGTCAGAGAGAGAGGGAGACACAGAATCCGAAGCAGGCTCCAGGCTCTGAGCTGTCAGCACAGAGCCTGACGTGGGGCCCGAACCCATGAACCGTGAGATCATGACTTGAGCCAAAGGTGGACACTCAACCGACTGAGCCACCCAGGTGCCTCGGAACTTGCATACTAATGGGACTATAGAAAATAAATAAGTTGGGGGCGCCTGGGTGGCTCAGTCAGTTAAGCGTCCAACTTCAGCTCAGGTCATGATCTCACAGTCCGTGAGTTCAAGCCCCGCGTCGGGCTCTGTGCTGACAGCTCAGAGCCTGGAGCCTGCTTCGGATTCTGTATCTCCCTCTCTCTTGCCCCTCCCCTGCTCATGCTCTGTCTCTCTCTGTCTCAAAAGTAAATAAAAACATTTAAAAAATTAAAATAAATAAGTAGAGGTGGGAATAAAAAAATAAGTATTGATGAGCAATATGAAGGAGACGTACACAATGCTATAGTAGAATGTAACTGAAGTACTTCATTTATTCTGGGTGGGTTGCTAATATCCCAGTTAGGCTGTTTGACTTAGCCAGGGACCTTAATAATTAAACTCATCATATCACCCACAGTCTATCTCATAAGCTGCCATATTTTTATCAGACAATTACCACCAAAACCCCAAACATAGTGATGCATATTGTTGGATCACAATCAACTAGGATAGCAGACTGGAAAGAAAGAGAAGATGTAGCATCTCTCTTGAAAGAGGAAAGTAGAACTCTTGCCAATGCAACAGCCAAGATTCAAAATTGAAGACATTTTCAGAAAAAAGGACCAAACAGAGCTGTTCAACCATAACAGCTTATCCCAGGCAGAGAAAGGACACAGATGGACAGGGGATTACTGCCATGTGCAGCCCAATGCCACCACCAGGTCAGGGCTCAGCAGTGCTCCAAGCCGGCATGCAGGAGAACACCCAAATGCCATACGCCATAGGCAGCCATATGCAAACCCCACTGAAAGGCCGGCTGGTTGTCTCTCTACTTTTTAAAACTGGCATTTAAAATCACTCTGGCAGATGGAAGAAAAGTATGTAATAAAAGTTGACATTTCATTTTACTCTGTATGTTTGTTAAGTTAATTCTGTTATCATTCACTGGGAGATCAGTACTGAATGGTAATCAGACTGTGACAGCTTGTAGCTAATATAAAGAGTATACAGTTTGTAAGGGCCAAATAGATATGAAATGATAAGCAACAATTAATCACAAGCATGTCATTACCTTACGAAGTTCCAGGGTGACATAAAAGGTAAAGACAAAGGTACTGAAGGCTAAATCTGTGTTTGGTCATGTATATTTTACCATGCATTTTCTTTAAGTTGTACATTTTAAGAAAGGAAGCAAGGGGAGAGGAAGAGAGTGAAGGAAGGAGGGTGAATTTCTATTTTTTAATTTGGTCAGAACTCACATCTCGTTTTCTGGACTAAACTAGCACTCTCTTTTCCAGTACCTTGTCTCTTTCATTCAAAAAGGCAGCTTTTAAGTAGATAACTCTTAGCCAAAGTCTGTTACTTCTAACTCAGAAATACGCCACTTCACACATTCAATTCAAATAATTAAATATGAAATATGAAGTTCTAAATTATATTCTTTGACCCCCAAAGTTATAATAAGTGTAGCTGGCTTTCCAGAATTCTTGGGAGTTGTCAAAGAATTAATTTTTCCTCCACAAATGGATTTCCTTTTTTTCTTGCTCCATTTATGTTATGCTATTCCATCTTTCTAGTTTTTCTTTTCTTTTCTCTTTATCCAATATGCCTTGCCTCTGTACCTTCACCCACCACAGAGGTGTGCAGGTCCTATACATGCCAATGGCTTCTTATCTCAAGCCCCTGCATTCAGGGAAGGCTGGAAGAGCCAGAGGGTTAATGCCATCAGAAGTAACACTCATCCCTGGGGGGCTTGACTTCATGGCCCAATACTCCGGCCTCCTCGTCTCTTGGTGGGAATATTCTGAGATGTGTTTTTTAGAGCCCTTTAAAGAACACCAGATAAAGTGAGATCCACTTGTCCACATTGGTAACCTCACTGTAGCACCATCTTCCCTTCTGTGTCCCACTTTCAAACTATCTCACTCTGCTTGTTGGAATCCCTTCCCAAATAAGCTATTAGGCCCACATCCTCTCAGAGACTGCTTTTGGGAGAACCCAAACTTAGACTATCACTAATGAAAACTAGTTCATCAAGCATTTAAACAAGCACTTATTATGTGCCAGGCACTTTCCATTGTTTGCATATAAGAATTACTTACTCCTAGAAGTTCTTCCCTTTAAATGCTTCACCAGAACAGTATTATTCCCCACATCCTTGGCGGGGCAAATATAATGTCCTTATTTTTGCTTGATAAATTCTTTGATCTCTTTTATTATTTACTCTCCTATGTGTGACAATGAAAGCCCAGAGGACTTGAGTCTGCCCATGTACCTTAGCCACAGCACACTTCTAGCACATGTACTGGGAATGGCTACCTCAGTGTGGCCCATTGAAAATCCACACAAAAGGAATATTCTAGGGGGAAAAAAAAAACATTGGCTGTGGATATGGTAGATAATAGGCTAATACTCTCAATATACAAAGCACATATACAAATCAAGAAGAAGTCAAATACGAAGATTTCTTAAAAGGCAATAAATAACTTATAAAGGGCCCATAAACAGGAAGATTTTTTTCAACAGTAGTAGGCTGTTTGTTCCAAGAATAGCTGTAACAGCATCTCCCATTCGACATACTCTTCCAACAATATGACGCTGATGTTCCTCAAGCAATGTTACATGACTTCTGAGGCTAGGTCATAAGAATGCCATGCATTTCCACCTTGCTTCCTTGGAATGCTCAGCCTTGGAACCCAGCCACCATGCTGTGAGGAAGTCCCAGAAACACACATGAAGAGGAGAAAGACCTACAGAAAAACCCAGAAAGAACTATATGAAGAGGAATTAAGGACCCTGGCTGCCACCTCCGGGTCAATAGCCTTGACTGAGTAAATCTTCATGAAAATGGATCCTTCAGGCCACAATCAAGCTGTCCTGTTCAAAGCTGCATAGAGCAAAGATAAGCTATCCCCACAAAGCCCCACCCTAGTAGAGTTGTGAATAGCATAAATGATTGTTGTTGTTTTAAGCTACTATGATTTGGAGTAATTTGTTATGCAGCAATAAGTAGCTGATATCTAACTTGATATCTGGAAATGGGTGCTGCCATAATAAAACCTTAAAGTGTGTGGTATTGGCTTGGGGCTGAGGCAGGGCATAGGAGCTGGAAGGAGCTTGATAAGACTTAGTGAGATCTTAAAGGGACTTGAGGAGAGTGTTAACGGGTACATAAAGGACCTCAAAACACAAACATTATTGGTGAGGGCTTAAAAGAAAATAAAAATGTTATGAATGAATAAGAATGAAATGTTATTAGAAACTACAGAAATGGGTTCCTTGTTATGTAGAGGCAGAAAGCTTAGCAACACTACTGCCCACTATAATGTGAAAAAATAGAAAATGTACCCTATGAGCATAATGCTCTAGCTAAGGGGATTTCCAGGCAAAATATTAAAATTACCACCTGGCTTCTTCTCCTAGTCTTTGATAAAATATAAAAAGAACAAGTTGAGCTAAAGAAAAAAACCTGTTAAATATCTAAGATTCAGGACTTGCTGGGCTCAAAAATAAAATTATTTCTCATTCCCAGTCTCTCCAGATGGCAAATGATTCTCAAATTAAGTATCACAGCAAAGATCAAATCCTGGATGGGACTATAAGCTTTTCTGTTGCCCTCAGAAAGTTCTAATATAAAGTCTTATATTTAAAAAAAAAAAGTTACCCTATGGCCCAATAATTGTACTACTAGCTGTTAATCCAAAGAATACAAAAATGCTGATTTGAAGGGGCACATGCACCCCAATGTTTATAGCAGCACTATCAACAATAGCCAAATTATGGAAAGAACCCAAATGTCCACTGACTGATAAATAGATAAAGAAGATGTGGGGTGTGTGTGTGTGTGTAATAGGATACTACTTGGCGACCATAAAGAATGAAATCTTGCCATTTGCAACTAAATGTGGATAAAACTAGAGTATATTATACTAAGCGAAATAAGTCAGTTTGGTGAAGACAAATATCATCTGATTTCACTCATATGTGGAATTTAAGAGACAAAAACAGATGAATATAGGGGAAAGGAAGGAAAAATAAGATAAAAACAGAGAAGGAGGCAAACCATAAGAGCCTTAAATACAGAGAACAAACTGAAGGTTGCTGGAGTGGAGGTGGGTGGGGGATGGGATCAATGGGTGATGGGCATTAAGCAGGGCACTTGTTGGGATGAGCACTGGGTGTTATATGTAAGTGATGAATCACTAAATTCTACTCCTGAAACCAATACTACACTATATGTTAACTAACTTAGATTTAAATAATAAAAAAAGTTCAGACAAACAAGGTCACTTTAACTACCTTAAGAGAATGTCTTGTAGATTTAACCAAAAAATGGGGCTTGTAAGAATATAAATTAAGTGTTTGGTCATTTAGTTTCTTTTTAGGCAGCCCAAGGTATAAAAGAACCAGCCTTAAAGACACTTGTACTTGTGGCTTTTGTGTACTAGATGCAACCTCAAGAATTATAGAAAAGTCACAAGATTTTAAAAAGAATTGTTTTGGCACAACCGTTGCCATCATAGATTCAAGAGGGCAAAGACAGTACAAAATGAAAAGAAACTTTGTACCAACATCATTTTATAGGCAAGAATAAGTGAAGAAGATTTCTCAACTGAAAACCACAGGCTTTTCCTTGTGAAAAAGAAAGAACTTAGGGAACAAGACTAGGAGATCTTGAGAACCCCTATAGGGTAAGACTGAGCCCTAATAAAAGAACTGGCAAAATGTTTCTTGCTGGATTTCAGAAGCGCTGGGAGCCAGTGGATACTGTGTGCTTTTCATATCCCCACTTTTGTACAATTAATCTTATTCTTATACCACAATTGTATGTTTGGGGGAGAGGGAGCTGGAGGACATAATTCGTCCCTTTTAATTCATAACTCTTTAGATCAAACTGTACCGAGTTGCTGTACATGAGGAGACTAAACCCAATTTAAATGATGTAATACCTGACCTTGAGCAGATGCTGTCATGGGATGAAACTTTGGAAATTTTGGAAATCCAGAGGTGGATGTAATTTGCATGTGAAAACTATGTGAATTGTTATGGCCAGATGGTAGACTGTGGCACACTGCATTTTGCAAAGATGGCTATCATCAGTATCTCTTATCCCACGTGGTCTTCTTACAGTGCCATCCTGATGCTCCTCCCATTGAGTGGTGACATCTATGTTCCCTCCCAGGGAACAAGGGCAGACCTTTGTAATTGTCTCAACTGTGGAAGTGATGCTAAGTGTCTTCTAAGTATGGGTGATAAAACTCTTCCTAAAGAAAGAATGTAGTAACAGAGGCGGAAATATCATCATGGGCCGTAAGAAAATGGAAAACAGAAAGGGATTTTGACAGTATATTTTCAGCACTTTCTAAAGAAAACAGGCAAAAAATCTGAGAAAAACAGTTCTTACTCACTGGAGAAGTGGAATGTGCTATGAACCAAGGAAAGTTTGTAGGGCATCACCCTGGTTCAGGAAAACCATTCACAAGACATTTTATTTCTCTTTCTCTGGTTCTATGTCTACTGAAAAACATCCTAAATGCCAATTCAACAACTTCAGACTCTGTCACTGGGGAGGAATTGACTTGGGTAGAAGAAGGATATCCTAGTTGCTGGAAATGAAAATCCCTCAGGCTTCATTAGTGAAATAGGCATCTGGTTTACTTAAATTTGGTTAATATGAGTTAATATTTATTATGATCAATGAACTATGGTTATGTCATTGAGTTACTGGATCTCTAAAGGTGAAAAAAATAACCACTAGAATGTAAAAAAAGGGCTTGGGAAACCCATTCTAGAAGGCTTTCTGTCTTCCCTTTCCATCTTTTCATTTGAACATTATTCAATTTTTAGACTTCATGAAATGGATTTAGAAAATGTAGTGTTTATACAACAGGCTGAGTTGAAATGATAGGCAAGGGTAGATACAGGCCAATTAGTAGGCATTTATGATATTAGAGACCTTAAATAGTGGTTTAAATATTTTCTCCAAAGGATTTTGCAATAAAAATAGGCATCTAAGTATGTAAATTGTATTTGTTATTTTAATACATTCATTACCAAAAGCCTGTCAGATTTACCACTCCAGTATCCTTTCGGTTGGACATTTCCTACAGTCTTTGGCAAGTGAAAATTGTCTTTGAACATCTGCTAGAAAAAGAAAATAATTAAATCAATATGGTCTGAAACCCCATGAGAAATTTTAGGATTTAGAAAACAGCACCTAGATCTAGTAAATATATACCTGATTTTTTTTCTTTACCATTTTGTGATCCTACTCTTTCCTCTTGGCATTATCTGCCCTTATTAAACTTTTATATAGATACTTAGAAAATGACCATTAAATTATCTTCAAAAACTTTCCAAATTCAAATCCAGAATCAGATATGCAGTAAGGATATTTGACAAAAGAAAACCATGAACTTTCATATCAAAAAATGAGAGATATATCTCTAGCATCAACTATGCCCCCACCTTGAGCTCCATAGTGGACAGCTACATTCACCAAGCACAACATACTGACTCCCTTCTCTGTGTCTGGGAATACCCTGGTACCTCATAGTCTGATTGATAACCTTCTTCAGCAGAATGGCTCACTGGAAGTGAGTATAACATGTACTATTCTTTCAAAAGGAGATAACCTTAAAAATATTTTTTTGGAAAGTTCCCATTTACAGGTTAATACCTGATTTTCTTTTATCTTCCAAAATGAAACAATATAAACTTTAAGAAATACATAAGGAATTATCATTCATATTTAAACTCTATGAAAACATCATGATGCCAATCCCCAAATCTCAAGATGACAATGGTTACTTTTTTACAACCACAGTACTCACTACATGCTCTTAGCACATTTGTAATATTTCATTACTGTTTATTAATTCCCCTTGTCTTTTTCAGACTGAAAGATTTTTGAAGGTGGCCATGTTTCCCTGGCCTACAACACAGTCAGCATTATTAAATGTTTTATGAAGGAACAGAAATGAAGAGAAAGGGGCATAAGAACACAGAGGCAGAGTTGAAACTATTTTATTCCATACTCTATATCCTATATTCTGGCCAAATATAAGCAGTATTGGCTTAGAATTATTTCAGGCTTGATGGAGTATGGAATAATTTATTAGTTTCCAGAACATCCCAGAGAAATGGTCATGGTGAATATTGGATGATTTCTGGGTCACTCAGAATTGTGTTCATTCTGGGTTAGTTTCCAGTTCATCTTACAGATTATTTTCAAACCTGGACTACTGCACCTAATTTGAATACTTTCCAGTGATGGGAATTTCCAATTAAATGTCTGATTTCAGGTGAAATCTCAAGGTGAAAAATTAATTCATTAAAATAATAATTAAGCAGCTACTCTGGGGGAGGCGCCGAGACATAATAGAGACTGAGACAACAAATGGGAATCCTGGTCCCCTCTCACTCTTGGGCATGGCCTAGGATTGTCTGCTTAATGGACAGATTGGGAAAGCAGGGAACAGCCTGCATCATCTACTCCCTGTCCACTTTGCTCCAAGAGCTCCACTGTTGAAAACTGACAAGTTAGCTGGACCAGGACCTGTCGGAAGGCTTGGGGTCATCATACAATGATAAGATTCACCTTTTGTCATTCAAGTTGACAAATTGCAGGTTATTTGCAGAAACCTGTTTTCTGTTATCTAAGCAACAAAAATTACCCTTCAATTTTCAAAGAATGCAAAGAAATAAATCTGTGTTTGAATGCCTTTAGAATGGATTACAAAGCATGCTATATTTTCTGAGTAAATATGCTTTTCTGGGCATTACGTATAAGAAAACAAAAAGTCCCAGTTTATTATACACCACCAGAAAAGAATGTCTCCTAATTCACAAAAGCCCTTCTAAGACGAAGTTTATGTTCAGGAAACTGCAAAGGCCTTCAATGTCAGTCCCTGTATTTTCCAACCTTCAGTCTGGTGTGGAATTTTCTTCTCAGTGGTAAAGAATTTGTCTGTGCCCTAATTTATGTGTTTAGAGAATAAGAAAACAGATGCACAAAAAAATGAGGAAAATACCTTTTGAAAAAATCTAATATTTCAGAGAGTATCAAAGTAGTCCTCAGCACATTGATCAGTTTGCCAAATGTATTTAAATGATTACTATCGTTTTCATTTCAAATTGCCACACTGAGGGCTTTCGGATTTCAGTCAGATGCTGGGTAGTAAAGAAAACAGAGACTTATTTCCTCATTTGTAAAGGGAATATATTTTGACTCACTTGGGGCTGGGTGTCCAGCCCCTTAAGTCACCCCCCTCTCCTGTGAGTTACTCTTACAGAACTATTGAACTCATGGCTCCACCTATTGTTCCATTTCATCCTTACAGGACATTTCACTTTCTCTGTTCCTCACTCCCATCCATCCCATTTACGCCTATGGATTTTAAATTGGAGTACAAGACTTCTAGTAATTCACTAGGACCATCAGAAGTAAAATTCAGGAGAGAGACAAAGTGGGAGAGAGAGGGGACCTGGAGGGCGGGAGATAGAAAAGCCATGCTTCGAGAAGAATGCTGGCACAATTCTGATTGGGATTGCATTGAATGTGTAGATTGCTTTGGGTAGCATTGACATTTTAACAATATTTAATCTTCCAATCTGTGAGCACGGAATGTTTTTCCATTTATTTGTATCTTCTTCAATTTCCTTCATAAGCTTTCTATAGTTTTCAGCATACAGATCTTTTACATCTTTGGTTAGGTTTATTCCTAGGTATTCTATGATTCTTGGTGCAGTTGTGAATGGGATCAGTTTCTTTGTCTTTCTGTTGCTTCATTATTAGTGTATAAGAACACAACTGATTTCTGTACATTAATTTTGTATCCTGCGACTTTGCTGAATTCATGTATCAGTTCTAGCAGACTTTTGACGGAGTCTATCGGGTTTTCCATGTATAATATCATGTCATCTGCAAAAAGTGAAAGCGTGACTTCATCTTTACCAATTTTGATGCCTTTGATTTTCTTTTGTTGTCTGATTGCTGATGCTAGAACTTCCAACACTATGTTAAACAACAGCGGTGAGAGTGGACATCCCTGTTGTGTTCCTGATCTCAGGGGGAAAGCTCTCAGTTTTTCCCCATTGAGGATGATATTAGCTGTGGGCTTTTCATAAATTGCTTTTCTGATGTTTAAGTACGTTCCTTCTATCCCAACTTTCTCGAGGGTTTTTATTAAGAAAGGATGCTGAATTTTGTCAAATGCTTTTTCTGCATCGATTGACAGGATCATATGGTTCTTATATTTTCTTGTATTAATATGATGTATCACATTGATTGAGAAACTTAATAGAAGACCATGGGGGAGTGGAAGGGGGAAAAAAGTTAGAGAGGGAGGGAGGCAAACCATAAGAGACTCTTAAAAACTGAGAATAAACTGAGGGTTGATGGGGGTGGGAGGGAGGGGAAAGTGGTGATGGGCATTGAGGAGGGCACCTGTTGGGATGAGCACTGGGTGTTGTATGGAAACTAATTTTACAATAAATTTCATATTAAAAAAAAAGAAAAAGAAAAGCCATGCAAAGCAGTGGAGAGATGCTTGGGTTACCAAGGGCTTTCCTGTTGCCATTTCAGTACATTGTAAGACCTCACCATTCATCCTGCCTCTCAGTTTTGTTAGATCTCCTTTCCCCTTGTAATATATCTCCCTTTACTTAACCTACTTGAGTAAGTCAGGTCTCTTGCTACCAAACAATTTCTAATTAGGGCAGGATGAAAACTATCTGTTAAACACAGTTGTGAGACTCAAAGGGAAATAGGGCTTGTTAGAAGATAAAGCACTACTAAAACTGTTATTAAATATTTTTGTTATTAATATGATTAAAGTTTCATGCTCTTCCATCACCTTTTTTTTTAAAACTGGAGTGGTGGATTTCTATTGTTATTGTTATTATTTCTATTATAATTAGCTGGTCCTATCAAGAAGGGAAGAGTGCATACGCTTTCAATGGTGCTCTCTTCAAAAACATGTATGTAAATATATGTAAATATAAACACACACATACACACACACACACACACACACATATATATATATATACACACACACACAAGCACACAATTTATTTTAATCCAGATTATAGCCAGAGAATTTAGGAAGGGATCGCTTAAGTGAGATGATAATATAAAACCAGAATTTTGAAAGCCACGTTTAATAGGTCATTCATATGCTTCTCTCTTTTGCTAAGCAAAGTTTTACTTAGCCAGCAGAGGAAGTTTTATAGTTTCAAAAATATAGGAATCCCATAATTTCTTTTTTAAGAATATCCAAAAAATGAGGCCATTATATTTCTCAAAAAAATTAAGATTCTTATATCTGATCAACCTCTTTCATCCATATTTAAAACACTTTTATTTTATTGTAATCAATGCCACCAGATCATGCCTACATTTTTAGTCATTTCTAGGATAGATTGAGTATAATCAGTTATAGTAACCATGAAAGAGCTAAATTTAAATGTTAATGTAGCAATGTTCTTTCTCCCTCTTTTTTTTCTCTGTGTGTGTGTGTGTGTGTGTGTGTGTGCGCGCGTGTGTGTTAGAGCCCTTCACCTTTCACTAACCTCTCCAAATAATTCAAACCCTTTATAATTCTCATTCATAAATTCTGTGTTTATTATGTGCATTGGCCATTGAATTGATCATCGTTTCTCAAATCTGCACAATGCGCAAGCCCACTGCATTTTTTTTATTTTAGGTTACAAGCAGAGTAGAAAACAGGCACACTTTTGTCATTTTAGGTCACAAGCAGAGTAGAAGACAGGTGTGCCCTTGGAAGGGAGCCTGCAACACACTCCACAACATACAACCAAACGGTAGAGTACATGCATTTAGAAAAATAAGGTAAACTAACCTTAAATGCAACCCAGAAGAAGTATCTAGGAGAAGGAGGGATACAGAGATACATCCAGAGCTACAGCCACGTACTTGGAACAATTAATGAACATGAATAGAGATGTTATGAAATTTAAGATCTTCCCTTAGGAAACTGCCTGGAACACAAAAAGGTGTTGAATATATACATGTCTTTTGGTAAAGAGAAACATTAAATACTCTCTCTCATTTTTCTAAACATGTTAAACATGTTCATTTCAAATTCTGATTCTGATCATTCTAGCACTTGCTGTCTTTGGGCCTTTGATTCTGTAGACTATAGTTTCTGCTGTTTGTCAGTGATGGTGGCTTGTTTCCTTTTGTGTTTAGGGGAACTTAACTGTGACAGGACTTCGAGGCCTCTCGGTTCAGAGAAAATTTATGTTTACTTCTGCTAGGTGCCCAGGGCATTGCCAGCCATAACCACTTTAAAAGGATGCATTGATTTAGTATTTGGGGAGCCACACAAGAGGATTCATAGTCTGAATCCAGGCTTGTGGGAAATAATTCCTAAAGAAAATTGCTTTTTTGCAAGGGTGGGGTGGGTTGGGATAAGACTCCACGCTCAGCACAGAACCCAACATTGGGCTCGATCTCACAACCGTGAGATCATGACCATGAGATCATGACCTGAGGTGAAATGAAGAGTTGGACGCTTAACCAATGGGCAACTCATGTACCCTTCTTTTTCTTTTTCAATGGAACCAGACAGCAAGTTCACTCCCACCTTCAAGACTTTGCATCTGCTGTTCCTTCTTCTCTAGAGCCTTATGTTTGGTCTTCTTATCTTCCACGTTGTAAGTCAAATGTCATTTCCTTCCAACTGCAATTATTTTCACTGATTGAATTTTATTCTTCACACCCATCACTCCATGAATCCACAAAAGTACAGTGTCCGTAACTCAGAACACATTTGTTCAATTGGTTACTTAAAGCAAATAAAATAAAATTTCTGTGATTACATCTGTCAAAAAAAAAGACACAAGGATTTTCACCAAATTTACAGAATTTGTTACAGATGATGAATCCACATTTATGGAAAGGGACATATGCAAAATGAACTTTGTGGAGTGCAATTGTGCTAATATTTTCATTTAAGTTCCCATTTCCTTTTATCCAAGATGGACTATTAACATCATCTATGTTATTAGACACCTAAAATAGTTTATTTATTATCAAACTTAAGAATAAAAGCAGAGACAGTTTATACAACCCCATGACAGGATATCATGAACTCCCTGAAAAGTCACACCTAGACATATGGATGAGTTGGACTAATAATTTCATGTACATTTAAAACAATATTTCAAAAAATATCTGCCCAAGAATAATTTATTGAAAGGGAAAAGTGCCTGGGTGGCTCAGTTAGTTAAGCATCCGACTTCAGCTCAGATCACGATCTTGTGGTTTGTGAGTTCGAGTCCCATGTTGGGCTCTGTGCTGACAGCTCAGAGCCTGGAGCCTGCTTCAGATTCTCTGTCTCCTTCTCTCTCTGCTCCTCCCCCACCCATTCATTCCCTCTCTCTCTCTCTCTCTCTCTCTGTCTCTCTCTCTCTCTATTTTGAAAATAAGTAAACATTAAAAAATTTAAAAAAAAAAAGAAAGGAAAAGTGTCTCTTTATGCGTCTGTCATTATAGTTAAGACAACTCAATCACATACCCTGAGTGCAATGTAATATTCCAACTTAATTTGGAATCTTCTTTTATTCTGTAGTTTTCCTCACTCACAGTTTACATACACAGATATAGAAGTAACTTATAAAGATACATTACAAAGTCCTGTTCAGAATATCATTGACAGTTTTCTCTTTTTTTGTCCTTTATGTCAGCAAAAAAAATTTTCACCTTCTCATTAGTTCTTTCTCATTTTTTTTTAATTTTTTTCAACGTTTATTTATTTTTGGGACAGAGAGAGACAGAGCATGAATGGGGGAGGCACAGAGAGAGAGGGAGACACAGAATCAGAAGCAGGCTCCAGGCTCTGAGCCATCAGCCCAGAGCCTGACGCGGGGCTCAAACTCACGGACCGCGAGATCATGACCTGGCTGAAGTCAGATGCTTAACCGACTGCGCCACCCAGGCGCCCCAGTTCTTTCTCATTTTTTAGTTTCTTTTGGAATTTTCTAAGTCAGAAAACACCTCAGTAGGCATATTAAACAGTTTAAAGTTTAGGGGAAAAATGACTAGTTCTCACTAAATGCACTATCTCATGCATTTTTCAATTTCAGCTCTAACTGCTGACTTTAGGCAGCTGTCAATTGGCTGTTCTCAGAATGGTTGTCACCTGTTGAAAAAAACTCAACAGAAATCCATCAGTGGTGGCAAGGAGTGTTTTGTTTTGTTTTAGTTTTACTCCAAGATGAGGTTCAATTTGGCAGCAGCTAAATTACGAAAGAAGCCAACTACAAACAGAGTTGTGTGCAGAAACTTGAATTAAATGACACTTTGTATTCAATTCACTGTAGTTGTTTTAGAGTCACTTCCATGTTGATGCCTCAGGCATCTTTTCGTTGGGCCCTGCCCATCAGCCCTTGCCCTTTGATCCATAAAGTGTCCACAGATTACCTTCTTAGCTTGGCAATACTCTCATGCTTGACTTTCTCCAGAATCTAAGCAATGAATTTAGCCATTGTTGTTTCTTCTCCATCAGGAGGGAAAATACCAAAGCATCAGTTACCAATACAAGGGCACCAACCTACATCCACATATTTACTGCCTGGTTGGTTTGGAGTTGGGTCTAGTGGCATAGAAAAGGAGAAATAAGAATGGACAAAGGGTTGATGCTAAAGGAAGGGAGAAAGGGGATTATATGTATGTGAACATTTACAATCCATCTTCTGATAAGGTAAGTCCTAGATCCTAGAGCCAAGCTACATTGGATTGTCTGATCCCCTCTTTCTTCCTCTACCTTCCCACCTTCCCCAGCAGTCTGGCTCATTTGTTGAGACCCCACCATGTGCCAAGCACACCATGTGTGTTTTATCTGTAAGCTTATTTTAAAATACAATACCATGAGTTATATATTTTTATACCCATTTTAAGGATGAGGAAATTCATGCCAAAAGAATCTCTTTCTCAGAATATCACCTCTAGCTGGTCTTCAAATCCATACATTCTTAGCTAGGAGAATGAGACATCTAAGACTAAGAGAATGATGGCCATACATTTTGAGCCAAAAGTCCATAATTTCAAAATGAGTGAGGTAGATTTACCATCAGAATCAAAGTTGTAAGTAGGTGGAGTATGAGTTCAGGGGAAATACGAAGATCCTCTTGTCCAATAAAAAAAAATCTCCTATGACCAGTGATTTCTGAAATTTGTTTAACAAACAACAATGAAAATAAAACATAATAAAAAAAGGATAGAAATTTTAAAAAGTAAATACACATGAGGACTAAGGACTAATAATACCACCAAGCATGTATTTAGTTCTTTCCATGTATCAGAGACTATGCTAAGCACGGATGAATTGTTTCATCTGTAATCCTAGTAACAACTATGTGATTAAGGTATTATTTTACTCATTTAAAGGTCATGAGAATGATATCAGCAAGATGGCCACATAAGATGTCCTTCATGATATCCCTTCTCAACAGCAACAATTTGGCATCTGTCTATGGACAAAAGTCCCTTTGAGGATCTGTGGGATCCAGCACCATGCACCAAGGGTCCTGGAAGCATCTTTACACCCTCCAGACTTTGGTCCCAGCTGTGGACCCTGAAGTGGCCTGGAACCACCTCCAGGACCTTTTGGCCATGGTCTGGGAGCTTCTGGAAAACACTGTTCTAGACAGCTACTCACAGATAAAAGAGCCTTTGTGAAAGTCTAGCAGAGAATTTCCAGCACACCACTAGAGGAACGTAACCTGAGATTGGACACAGTGGAGTCAGAGGGAATTGTTGGACTCTCCCAGGTCACCCCTCCCCCAAGGCCATACAGTTTAAGACCAAGACAGTGCTTCTCAGGCCCATGATTTTTCCTTGGAAGAATAGTGAGAGGATGTGAGGAAACACCTGGCTTTCTCAGCTGTGCAGGATGCTGCCAAAGAGGCCCATTTGCCTTGCTCCTCATTCAGAGTACAAGTCATGAGCTACATGATGGGGCTAGGGTAAGGGGCAGGGAGGGGCAGGGAGAGTGGCAGCCAGGGTTTGGAATGAAAGAATCAAAGGGATGCAGAGCCTTCTAACCACGTTACAGACTCCATGGGGAGGTCTGCCCACAAGCCACTGGGTCACCTTCAGATCCTCCCAACTGGCCTACATGACACCTCCAGAACCACAAGTGCCTCACCTACACACACACACACACACACACACACACACACACCAACCCCATGGCAGGCTCCTTGTGCACGCTCCCAATCGTAGCAAGAGCAAGATGCTTCAGACAGCCAGTAGGCATGCTCAGAAAGCCACTGATTCAGTGGGCCTGGGAGAGAACACAAACCTGAGCATTTAGCACCAACCCTGGGAAACCGAGAGGGAGGCTGTCAGCATTCAGCCTGGTGCTTTGCAGGATCCAGAGAAGGCATTCAAGAGGGAACAAAAAGTGTGGAGCAGGTATATCCATAGAAGGTTTGAGAAAGCCTCAGAATCCCTAGCAAGGCTGAAAAAGATATTTTTCTCCTGAAGCTAATCAGTAAAGACTGGAGGAGGTGACAGCTACTTCAAATGCAAGGACAGCAATGCAAGACTTCAAGGAATGTGAAAAATCAAGGAAACATGACACTAGTATAGTATCACAATAATTTCCCAGTAACCAACCCCAAAGACATGGAGATGTGCAATTTACCGGATAAATAACTCAAAGCAGTTGTTCTAAGGAAGCTTAATGAGGGGCACGTGGGTGGCCCAGCGGGTTGGGAGTCCAACCTCAGCTCAGGTCATGATTTCACAGTTTGTGAGTTCAAGCCCTGTGTCGGGCTCTGTGCTGACAGCTCAAGCCTGGAGCCTGCTTTGGATTCTGTGTCTACCTTTCTCTCTGCCCCTCCCCCACACATGAGCGCGCGCGCTCTCTCTCTCTCTCTCTCTCTCTCTCAAAAATAAACATTCAAAAAAATTTAAGGAAGCTTAATGAGCTATAAGAAAATACAGATAGACAATTCAATGAAATTAGGGAAACAAAAACAAAGTAAGTTTAACAGGGATAAAAATCATAAAACTGTGGTTATTCCAGCATTATTCACAACAGCCAAGGTATGGAAACCACCTGAGTGTCCATCAATGAATAAATAGATAGAAATAGGATGCCATGATATGTATATTTATAATATTCCTTTATATATTATGTATAATATTCTATTATACATATAAATAATATTCCATTATACATATACATGAATAATATTCCACGGAATATTAGAATATTATTCTGTCATGAGAAAGAAGAAAATCCCGCCATTTGTGTGACTATGAATGGACCTTGAGAATATTATGTTGTGTGAGAAATTAGAGAAACATAAAAACCGTATGATCACTTATATGTGGAATCTGAAAAGCCTGAATCATAGAAACAGAGAATAGAATGGTGTTTCTCAGGGGCTGGGGGCTCTGCAAATGGGGGAGATGGTCAAAGGGTACAAACTTCAAGGTATAAGATGAATAAGTTCTGGGGATTTATGTACAGCACGATGACTATATTAACAATATTATATTACATATCTGAAAGTTGCTAACAGAGTATATCTTAAATGTTCTCATCATTCAAAAGAGGGATTATGTGAGGTGAGCAAAGGGTTAACAAACCCTACTGTGATCATTTTGTAATATATTTGCATATCAAATCATCATGTTTTACACTTTAAACTTATACAATGTTATATGTCAATTATATTCCAGTAATGGTGGAAAAAAATAATTATTAAAACTGAGGTTTAAAAAGGTTAACTAAACTTCCTAAGGTCACAGAGTCACTAAGTGTCATAGCCCAGGTCTGCATGACTCTAGACCAAGTGCTTCAAGCAACAGAGCTAAACTACTTTGAGAAGGGGAACCAATGACTACAGCCTAGGTGACCTAAGTCACTATCTAAGTTGGAGGCCAAGCTCCATAGAAGAGGATTCCCAAGATTAACTGAACACTCAATGAATCACATCATAAAAACCATTTATGGATCAATCTTAACACTGTACCAGACATTAGGCTACATGCTTTATCTGGATTATTTTGTGTTTTACTTACAACAAATCTAAAGGAGAAATATTAACATTATCCTTATATTGAAGTTGAGGAAACAGGTTTACAGAAAATCAGTATGTTGCCAGGACTTAAATTCTAGACTCTGGGAATCATATATTCTTAATCATTTTATACTACTTCAAACATCTCTTTAGAGTGACAGCTCTAATTCCGTGTCCTTGATATCCTCTTACTTGAAGGGTTCTGCCCTTCCATCTGAACCAGTCTTGGGTGAAGCGGAGCTGAGTGGATGGAGTAGCCTCCAGCTCCTCCTAGTGGCTAGAGTGGCCACTAACATTTTCTGAAGGGTTTAAGTACTGAGAATCAAGGCATACCAGGAAACACCACTTTGTGGCTATGTCTAAAGGCCCGGTAGGTATTAAACACCTGCAGTCAAACCCATCCTGAGCCTCTGAGGCCTCATTAAATGTCTGACATCTGGTAAACACCAGGGTACTTTAGCAACTGGGGAAGAGCATCACGCAGATTAAAATGATAAAATTACCCCCAAATTAGTTCGGCAGATGTGGAGCAGAGACACCAGGAGTTTTGTTTTTCAGTTTCTTCCTTGCATTCCACAACAATAAATATCCATGCTTGTTATCCCAGCTAATTACACAGTTCTCTAGCACCAAGGAAACTCCATTTTCCTTTCATTTCTGACACACAGCTTTAGAAGCATCTCCTCTAATGACCTGCTTCTTCCTCTTTTAAGAACAGAGTGCTACAGCCATCCAGCTAGTAATTCAAAACTAAAAGCTACTCCATCCTCCAACCCGTATTCTTTTTAGGGCTAATTTTTAAGGCATGTCCTAATTACAGGAATTTTCAGTCTTTAAAAAGTGGCTATTTTCAGACCTGTTTACAAGACCACAATCTGAAGCATCAGTCAAAAACAGCTTGAACTGATTGCATCCTTCTCTGGAACAGAACATCTAGCAGCAGAACATCCATTTGTAGCTGGTCCATCTGCCCTGTAATTAAGGTTGCGTTGCAGCCCTGCTCCAAACTTATTTCTGCAGGAGAACAGCTGAGATTCCCCTAGATAAGATGTCAGAATATGTGCTACTGGAATTGCATCCAATTTGTTGGTTAACATTATCAGAGCCAATTTAGTGCTGAATTTAAATCACCAGAAATGTTGGTGATACGGCAACATATATCCACAGTAGCTTTTGTAAAGTCAGTAATCACTGCCTTGCTCTCCCAGGAGCCACTTGAAAATCCTCTTCATAAGACCCATTCAAAGCTCAGGGAAAGAAACATATTGCTGTTGAATGGGAAAAAAATGACTCATTATGTACATCAACTCTGTATTGTGCACTTAAAAGCTGTAAAAACCAACCTTTCCAAATCACAAGTAATTTTTCACCATGAGTTCATTCTCGTGCCATTATTCACACAGACATATAATGTAATATGCATTTTAAAAACAAGAAATCAACCTTAGGGATCAAGTAGTTCAAGGATGAGAACAGTGTGGCTCAAAGGACTCAACGCCTCCTCTCAGAGTGAAGTGAGAATCTCTTAAAATAAGAACATTAATACCGGGGGAAATCTTGGGAACAATTTTTTTTTCATTAAAGCAAATTCTATGAAAACAAGCAGCAAGCGTTTTCAGAGGCTGGTATACTAATATTATGTGAATCATATATTGCTAATATATGTTTATGTGTTTTTTATCCAAAAGTATAATGATTAAACAGACCCAAAGAATTCCTCCATGTAAAAATAGAGAATATAATATCAGACTGACAAAATTTGCTGAGAAGCTACTATGTGCAAAGCATTGTTTTGCTCTGAGGTACATAGTGGTATAAAAATTTGATACCAACTGTCTGCCCCTCCCTGTTTGTCTACTTTTAGAAAATTCTTTCCCTGAAAATATGATGCCTCTTCTCTCTTCTGGCTGACAGCCTTACATTATCCCGGAGCCTTACAGCACTGAGATTTAGATTCAATTTTTGAATCACCACAATGCTACCAAGGGAGAGGAAGGTAAAAAAAAGATGGATCCTGTCCTAACACTCAGGAGCGCGCACACACACACACACACACACACACACACACACCAGATTTTATGAAATCATTCCCCAAACCCTCTCTTAGAATATTCAGATAAATTAGCTTTTCCATTTAGCTCCCTCTCCTGACAAATATTTTAGGAATCTAGCTCCATACAAATGCTTTTTGTTTTCTCCCGAATGCAGAACCTATGAATGAGCATGTTTTCAAGTCAATAGAGACATACATAATTTATAAGGGGATTTTTAAAAAATCATGCATTTCCAAATGCAGTCATTAAGGTTACAGAAAGTAATAAAAATGCAGAGAGCATCTTGTGGTAGAGACAGGCATTGGGAACACCCTACTGGCTTAGCCAGAGGAAAACCACCCCACTGGTTCACTTAGCAACAGCTGTGGGATCCAGATTACAAATTCCTCCCAAGGCAGTATGAATATGAGCTTTGAAATATTCATCTCTCTTCCCAATACAAATTTGCTGATGCACTGCTGTCTCAATATTTCTATAAACTAAAACACCCCACCCTCAGAGCAGAGCAAGTTGAATCCTAAATTCTTAAGAAATAGAGTGTACGATGCTCAAGAAGGCACATATGAAAAGATTTTCCTTTGGAATCTCAAAACAAGTTGGCAGTTGGTAGAAAGAATGAACACAGAGATAAAATCAAAGACTCTATCACTATTTTAGGTTCTTGAATCCAAAACACAAACATATTTGTGGTTGGATTAATAGTTTCAGGAGCCATCTCCAGTGAAATGCAGGCACATTATTACATAATTTAGATGAATATCTTATG
Organism: Acinonyx jubatus; assembly: GCF_027475565.1. Lineage (NCBI taxonomy): Eukaryota > Metazoa > Chordata > Mammalia > Carnivora > Felidae > Acinonyx > Acinonyx jubatus. Next base: position 83,017,624 of record NC_069381.1, on the reverse strand, counting down.
TGTTGATTTACAAACATCACTACAGAATTGGACAGAAACAAACAAATATCCAGACTAAACTATATGAAATGCATATTCACAGTGACTGGGAAATACCTAATGTAGATGGAAGGTAAACTTCTGAACTACTAGCCTTAATTGAAATTGTGATAAAAGTGAGGTTTAAGAAACAGACAGTTATCCCGATTTGTATTCTAATTTTGTTTCAACAAGTATTGGATATATTCTATATCCTAATAATAATAATAATAATAATAATAATAATTCCTAATATTACATCAAGTGCCAGAAATACAAGGATAAAATACACATGTCCTGTCCCCAGGAAGCAGAAAATCTAATGGGAGACATATATACAATAGAGTCTATTGTGACTAACAAATCTGCATACAGTAAGGACTACTAGGCTGTAGGTAAAGAAATTTAACCTGTTATTCAGTTAGCCACATTTTCATAAACATAGGCAAATAATCAACTTAGCTGTTATTTTTGCATTTAATAATTGCCACCATTTTATTAACAACATACTTTAACATGAACTATTTTATGCACTCTTCACCACAATTCTGTAAAATAAGCAGGTAATGAAAAAAACTGAACTATCCATATATCTTAGATTTGGAAGTCATGTTTAAGATCTTTGAAGCCCATCTGTTGGTATTGAACATACATGGTGTTCAAGAAGGATTCCAAGCTCATGTTGAGGCTTAACGGGAAAGAAAGCCGCCATTGATTGAAAATGACTGCTAGGGCACTCAGGACAGTAAGTGGCAGCATAACTCTTCTATTTGCTAATCTTTTCTGTCCTTTTTCTCAGCTGCTTTAAAAAACTACAATGAGATACCACCTCACACCAGTCAGAATGGCTACGATCAAAAAGACAAAAAATAACAAGTATTGGCAAGGATGTGGGGAAAAAGGGATCCTCGTGCACTGTTGGTGGGAATGCAAACTGGTGCAGCCACTATGGAAAACAGTATGTAGTTTCCTCAAAAAATTAAAAATAGAAATACCTTATGATCCATTAATTTCGCTACTGGGTATTTACCCAAAGAAAATGAAAACACTAATTTGAAAAGATATATGCACCCCAATGTTAATTGCAGCATTATTTACAATAGCCAAGATATGGAAACAGCCCAAGTGTCCACTGATAGGTGAATGGATAAGAAAGATGTGGCATATACACACACACAAAGGGATATTACTCAGACATAAAAAAGTGCGATTTTACCATTTGAGACAATACAGATGGACCTAATGGATATTATGCTAAGTGAAATAAGTCAGAGAAAAGACAAATTCCATATGATTTCATTTATATATGAAATCTGAAAAACAAAGAAAGCAAATGAAGACACAGAAAACAAAATCAGGCCCATAAGTCCAGAAAATAAACTGATGGTTGCCAGAGGGAAGAGGGGTAGGGGATAGTCAAAATGGGTGAAGGGGAGTGGGAGATAGAGGTTTCCAGTTATGGAATGAATAAGTCACAAGGATTAAAGGTACAGCATAGGGAAAATATTTAACAGTGTTAAGTTATTGATTTAGTGTTTCATGGTGAGTGATAGTAGTTACACTTTAGGTGAGCAGAGCATAACATAGATTTATCGAATCACTGTGTTGTATACCTGAAACTAACGAAACATTGTGTCAATATACTCAAAATAAAATTACTAATAGTATTAATGGCCCCTTAGTATGTAGCTTCCAGCTGCATTCTGAACACTGAATATTAGGTGGTCTTAGGTCTCTCCACCTAGATAACTCTGAGCCTTTACTCTAGTACAGAACAAGTTCCAGGATTTTTTCCTTAGCTCCATCATGTCCACAGTGTTATCCCATTCAGAGTGAATAATCCATCTTTTAATCATTTTAAAACATTTCACAGTAGTGAACCAAAGAGTGCTCAATGTAAGTTTTATTTGTCTTTTCATTGACATCAATATAACTTTATTATCCATAATGTGTTTGTTCAGCCAAGATTTTAATTTGCCTCTGGCTACTCTCACTTTGATCTTTTGCTAAGTGCTTCCTACTTCCCTACCCATCAACACTACTGATTTCTCAAATATTTCCAATAGCACATTTTCCCATTAAGTTTTTTTTTTATAAGATCTGAACTTTGTGGAAGAAAATTTCTATGCACATTTTAAACATAAAAGCTACTGACACCATTATTATTTTATGATATTCTCATATATATGTACACATATATACACACACATATGTACAGAGAGAGAGAGAGAGAGAGAGAGAGAGGAAGGGAGGCTTTCTTTGCATACTAACATTAACAAACTCAAATTTTAAATTTGGTTTCATCTCAGAAACCATCATTAAGAGCAGCAAGGTAGACATACAGTCATTTCTATTCCAGCCCTACCAAGAGTTGGTTATTATTTAGCACATGAATGTCTGGTTGAAGTTAAACTGACTGCTGTGGAGGACACTGGGAAAACACACAAACCCAAAGTATGCAAGAAGCCCTCAGGCAGAACACACATAACACAAACAAGTTAAGTTTTGGGGGAATCAAAAGTTATGTGTGGATTTTTGACTGTGCAGGGCTGGCATGCCTAACCCCTGTGTTGTTCAAGGCTCACGTGTAATTTCATTCTAGAGAAACTTCCCCAAGAAACTAGTTTTATGCAAAAGGTGAATGCTTCAATATTATTTATAATAGTAAGCCATTTAAAACTATGTAAATGTCTAACAACAGATGGCTGATAAACTATGGTAGGTCTAAATGATTGAATTTATGACAGCCATAAAAATCAGAGTTTAGTACAAAAATGTCTTCTGTAATATCAAGTGGAAAAAACAAGATACATGATTTTACATTGTATTCTGGCAAGTAAATAAGATTTTTCATTAAAAAGTGCAGGTAAATTATGCCAAATACTAATAGCAATTATAACTATATAGTATGCATAAAACATTCTCCTTTTTTTTTGCATTTTCTAAATTTTTCTATAAGAAATATGGATTGCTTTTTTCATGAGAAAAATATTTTTTCCATGAAAAGTTTTAAACTTCCCAAATTGAAGAATAATTTCTTTGGTAAGAGCATGGATTGAATGATTTCTACGCTGAAGAGTTAGTTGCACAATGATATGTCAGTAGGTGAGTCATCACAGAGAAAGTTTTTCTTCTATTGGTTTCCAGGGCTGAGATGAGGAGGAACAACATATCTAGTTATTGGCAAAACAGCAGTCCCATAAGAAACATTCCATTAAAGAGGTTTCCAAAGCGATTAAAATATTTATATGTAGAGATATTTAGTCAACAATTTGTATCATGGAATAAAATAATAGTAATGTCAATGAAAAATACATATATATATTTGTATATATATATTTTAATTTAATATATATATGTATATATATATATGTATATATATATATTTTAATTTTGCCACTGTGAAACTGTCCTTCATCTTTTAAGGCAGCACACTCCAAGCTAGAGTGTTAACAAGGGTGGCGAGAGAGAGAAAGGTATGCATTCCTAAGTGTATTCATTTTTTTAAACATCTTTATTGATGTAAAATTAACACACAACAAACACTGCATGTTTAACATGCATAATTTGATGAGTTTTGACATATGTACACACCCATACAAATATTAATACAATCAGGGTAATGAACATTTCCATCACCCACACAGGTTTCCTTGTACCTTTTAAAAATCCTGTCTCTGGCCTCTCCTGATTCTGCCCACACACTCTCTACCTGGATTAGTCTGTCACTACAAAATACAGATTAATCTGTCACTAGGGATTGGTTTGTATATCCTAGAATTTGACAGAAATAGAATCATATTGAGTACATACTCTATTTTTACTTGCTTCACTCATTCAGCAAAACTATTAGAAGATTAACTCATACTGTAGAATATCACTAGTTCATTCATTTTTATTGGTGAACAGTATTCCCTTATATAACTTTTGCATAGAATAATAACATTGCCTACATGTGTAAAATCTAACCGTTTGCTTATCCATTCATCTGTTTTTGGGTATTTGATTTCTTCAGAGATTTTGACAATTAACCAGAAAGCTTCTCTGAACAGCCCTGGACAAGTATTTTTATGGACATGGACTTTTAGTTCTCTTGAGTAAATATCTAGTCATGGAGTGGCTAGGTCATAGGGTTATGTGCGACTTTTTAAGAAACTGCTGAACTCTTTTCCAAAGTGGCTGCATTAAATGCTTTTATATTCTTTTTTTTTAAATTATCATCAGCAGTCAATGAGAGACACCTGTCTCATAGGATGCTCAGTCCTTTCAATTTTAGCCATTCTCCTAGTTGTGTGGTGGTATCTCATTGCTGTTTTAATTTGCATTTCTTTAATGATAGATGGCGTGGTGTATTGTTTCATTTGCATATTAGCCACAGTAGTATATCTTTTTTTGTCTATTCAAATTTTTGCTCATTAAAAAAAAATGAGTTGGGGCGCCTGGGTGGCTCAGTCGGTTAAGCGTCCAACTGCGGCTCAGGTGATGATCTCGCAGTCTGTGAGTTCGAGCCCCATGTCGGGCTCTGTGCTGACAGCTCGGAGCCTGGAGCTTGATTTGGATTCTGTGTCTCCCTCGCTCTCTGGCCCTTCCTCCCTCTCTCTCTCTCTCTCTCAAAAAATAAACATTAAAAAATAAAAATAAAAATAAATTAAAAAATGAGTTGTGTTTATTGAGTTTTAGGAGGTTTTTGCATATTCTGGATACAAGTTTTCCTATCCATGATTTTAAGAATTTTCTCTTCATTACTAGTTCTTAACCACTGGGTCATGATGTGACTTACAGTTGATTTCTTTATTTCTTGGGCTTGAGATTTATTGAGACTCTTGGATCTGTGGGTTCATAGATGTCATCGAATTTGAAAATCTGTTAGACTTTATTTCATCAATTTTTTTTTCTGTCCTTGTCCCCTTTCTTTGGCCACTTTGACTACCAGTATATTAGCTAGCCACTTTTCAAGTCTCAGATTTTGTTGTTTCATAGCTCATGGATTTTCTGTTCATTTTTGAAAAAAAATTATCCTTCATCTGTGTGTTTCATTTTCATAGTTTCTATCCCGAAATCTTCATGCTTACTAATTTTATATCTTCAATGTTGCATTTGTCATTAATCCCAACCAGTGTATTATTCATTTTGAACATTTTAGTTTGCATTTACAGAAATGCAATTTTTGTCTGTTTTATATCTTCCATGTCTGTACTTAACATTTAAACATATAAAATAGAGCTATGATAACTATTTTAATATTTTTTTATTTGCTAATTCTAACATCTCTTTCAGCTCTGGTTCTCAATTGATTGATCTTTTCCCCTTCATCATGAGTTATATTTTTCTATTATTTTGCCTAGTTGATGATTTTTTTATTGCATACCAGGCATTATGAATTTACTTTGTTAAATGCTGACATTTTTGTATTGTCCTATATATTTTTGAGCTTTGTTCTGAGCCGCAGCTAGTTTACTTGGATACTGTTTGAACTTGCTTTTAAGATTCGTTAAGCAAGACTAGAGAAGTGTTTAAAACTAATTATTTCCTATTCTTGATAAAGACACTTCAGTGAGCTCCACCTGATGCCCTGTGAATCATGGGGAAAGGGGCTATTTTCAGCTCTGTGTCACTGGCAAGCACTGTCACCTTTACTCCATTCAGGTGGTTCTTTCCCTGGCCTTGGAGTTTCCTCACACCACACACTCATCTGCAAGATGCTAAAGACATGAAGCATCCTGCTCAGATCTCTGGAGTTCCCGTTCTGTGCAGCTCTCTCTTCTCCAGTACCTTGCAGAGGCAAATCCTAGAGTCTTTTTGTCCTCAAACTCTCAGCTCTGTCTCTTCAACTCAGAGAGTTGGTCAGACTCTGACTGGGTTCTGCCTCCATATTTTATGACATGAAAACTCTCTCACTCAAGACAGTAAGCTAGGGAAGTCATACGGTGCACATTATTTCCCCCCACCTTTCAGGAATCACTGTCTTATGTCACCTGAGGCTAGTGTCTTGATAACTCTTCCCTCACCTACTTTGTCCATTTGTTTATTTTTTCAGCTTTAGTGGAGAGTCTATTCTCAGTTACTCCACCACAGTTGGAGGTGAATATACCTAAGTATATTTATTCCAATCTAAACTGCAAAGCTCAGCATTCTGACTAGTGGAATAAGCAACTAAAATGTCTATACAATCATGGAAACTCAAATATTCCTCTGTGAAATAATTCATACAAAAAGAAAAAAAAGATGGCTTGATCAAAATTGTTGATGTCATTGAATAGACATTGCTTTCAGTAAATATTTTGTACTCTATCTTCTTAAAAGTTGCGTTTTAAGGGGTGCCTAGGTGGCTCAGTCAGTTGAGCTTCCAACTTTGGCTGAGGTCATGCCCATGAGTTCAAGCCCTACACCAGGCTCTGTGCTGACAGCTCAGAGACTAGAGCCTGCTTCGGATTCACTCTCTCTCTCTCTCTTTCTCTCTCTGCTCTTCCCCTGCTTGCGCTCTGCCTCTCTCTCTCACAAGTAACTAAATATTTTAAAACAAATTTTTAATTGCTTTTTAAAACTAACATTATTCATATTATTTAAAAAAAAGTTTTTTATGTTCATTTATTTTTGAGAGAGAGAGAGAGAGCGAGCATGCGAGCATGAGTAGGGGAGGGGCAGAGAGAGGGGGAGACACAGAATCTGAAGCAGGCTCCAGGCTCTGAGCTGTCAGCCCAGAGCCCAACATGGGGCTCGGACTTGTGAACCACAAGATCATGACCTGAGCCCAAGTCAGAGGCTTAACTGACTGAGCCATCCAGGGGCCTCTCATATTATTCTTAACTAGCTACAGTTGTTAAAGTGCGTGTGTCAATTTTATTTTTCACTGCCATCTTAAAGCTTTTCTCAGATTATAGAGATAAATCTAGAAATTATTCATTTTGCAGTTCTAGAAATTCAGGATATTTCCAAGTAAATTTAATTTTAGAAGAATATAATAACATAATAAAACAATAGGAATATTTTACAATAAGGAAAACATAATTTTTGTGTGGATAAAATATCCAAATATGGAACTTCGTATCAATCACTTAGGCTGTACCTACAGGTAAAATCACTTTAATTGCTTTGTTTGAGTTGATTGCTTGGTTGTTTCAAACTCCTTGGCAATTCAGTTAAATTGGTTGGACTGTTATATAAGATGAAACTGACAGGTTGTTTCCCTGAACTGACTCACCACATCAATCAAAAATGGTTGAACTGGTTGTATATGGAGACATAAGACAATCTGGGAATAGCAGTCTTACATTGGATGCTATGTATGGGTTCTGGACAGCACCAAGAAAACATATTTGAATTACTTCTTTTCTGGCAATATTTTTATCAAATGGCTCTGAAGTTAAAACAATATTAAAGCTCTTAGATATAAGATGTCTTTGTTGAGGAAAAAATAGTAGTGATTACGAATAGTTTATAGCATGCATTGTTTGCACCATAGAACAATGTGAGGAAATAATAAATAGAACTTAGAATAACCCCGTTTGTATCATAGAACACGCATATTAACTAAGTTAAATATACACTACTAAGAAACTGGCCTAATATTTACCCAATGACCCCTGGTAAAGCTGACATAGAAACCTCAAAGGCATTCAAGAAATAGATTAGTACATTTATGCTGGATTTACAGAGAATATCATGGCACTTCTTGCCATTAAATGTCAGTAAGCATTATGGGAACAATAGCCCTTGCTTAAAACTTCTTCCTAATAGTAAGGTTTTTGGGGTTTCTGCTTAGAATGTTATTTTGTGGATTAAGAATCTTCGGCAAAGATTAACATGGAAGAACAGCACAGTTTCTTTGAAATCTTGTATTTCAAAGTGGCTTTGACAGTAGCATATCCGCTATTCTAGTTCCCTCTTGAGTCAGTATGTTTTCATTAAGAAAGAACCAATGCAGGCTGAACTGAATTTAGAAAGGAAGTAACATGGTGTAAGATGGAAATTGGAGTCAAGGTAAGGAAATCTATGATCTGAATGCAATGTCTCATAGACCCTCATCATTTTAGAGGTAGAAGATACTTTTAGTCAGCTAATACATTCCTTCATTTTGCAGACAGTCTAGGAAATGAAGTGACTTCACATAGAGACAGGATAAAGGCCCATCCAAGCAGGTCTATTTTTGGTTAGTTCTCAACATCTTACCTGGTAATCACCACAATTGTTGACAGGGGTATTTCCTCCTCTCTGCCACTCAGCAGAGTTTCTAAAGGTGAGAGACACTTGCTGTGGCCACAGTCGTGGCTCTTCCTCCCTCTATGTGGTGGGGTTGATACCCTCTCACTTTTCCAAGGGACTTTGCTGGGAGAACTCCACTGTTCCCAGCACCACAGAACTAATGCTTCAGGGAAATGTAAAGTGGTTTCTGCTTATTAAAAATAAGCAAAAGCCTGGAGTTCTTAAATAGGGAAGACAGTTTAGGGTAGTGGTTAAGAGCACAGACCTTTGATGTGAATCACACTGATGGTCACGTGAGATCATATAAGCTGTTTGATTTCTCCAGGCCTCGGTTTCTTATCTGAAAAAAACGTAATAATTGTTTTGGTCTCATAATATCAAGTAAAGACTAATCACATGTAAAGTGTTTGACGTAGTATCTATCAAAAAATATTCATTGTTACTATATAATCAAACAGGATTGTCCATCCCTATGTTTCTTTTCCTGGAAGAGCACTGTAATCTCAATATTCATAATGGGGAAAAATGATACTTTTATAGCTTACACCTTTATTGAGGCAACCCATGCTTTCATGTATCATATATGAAGTATTATAAACACCTCACCTCAGAATCAATACCAAACTGTTACCCAAGTTCTCCTTCAGATTCATCTGGGGCCACAGGTGTCTCAAAGGACCATGGTCTTGGAAATAAAGCAACAACGGAGCTTCAAAGCCAGTGTGCTGGGGAGGGCACTCACTCAAAAGTATTTGGAATTGGTGAGATAGCTTTTTCCACCTCTTCAACCCCCACCCCCACCCCTTACACTCTTTTATTCCTTTCAGGCAAGCTGAATTCAAAGGACTGGGATCCATGTGTCCAGCTGATAACAGCTCTTGAAAGTTCGATGTAACTGTTACATCAAGGGGAATGAAGTAGTGAAGAGGAAAGTTTGAGAATCCCTGAATCAATTCAATGTCGAGTCTCTCTTTGCTCCTTGTACTAGAACCAGAGAAATGTATGTTGAAATAGTATATAAATAAATCATTTCCCTCTTGTTTGTTTTAAAAGATCTTTTGATGAATGAATTATTAAGCTAATGAATGAAGGTAAGGAAAGGGGAACAATCTATTCTTCTCTGTAAGTTTTGTTTGGACATGCTGCAAAGTGAATGGCTCTCAGCCTTCAGAGAGAGTGCTCTTCCCACACAGTGTGCCTCTCTTTTACTGCTGTGCCACATGTGACACAAGACACAATGAGCCTTTCAGTTGGGCTTTGCATTTTTCTTATCTTCTAACAACTGGGTGTCAGATATCTCAATGTATAACCACCCACTCACAACAAGATTATACATTAGATTCTTCGTTATCTAATTTTATGAAAGATTTCTGAAAGCTAAAAGTAGAATAAATTAACTTTGCCAAATCTGCGATAAAGTTTCTTTCTCTTACTGTTACTAGTATTTCCATGACTGTATAGTTAATCCCCATCCAGGGTAAGATACTTACATAATCCTAAAAGGAGGACCCTGAAAGTTACATGCCATACATTTTATTTGGGGAGCTATGTAGCCATATTTGTTATAGACTAAATATTATAATAGTATCTAACAGCAAACTGTTAAATAGGTATTAGAGTGAATCTTTCCTAATGTCATGTAAACACAAATCAAGAATGCAAAATCAAATATAACACTGTTATTTACACCTGTCAGATTTAATGATCTTTTACCTAAATTTTCCTCCACGTGGTAGTTTAGTGTTAACATTCCTGTGTTCATACATTGTAGAGATGTGTAGTCTGGTGACTGCTTGTGAGCAGAGATGATGTTTCTCTTTTTTGCCATTAACATCACAAATAGATATTCAAAAGACACTTGTTTATCTCTAAATGAAACAGTACATAAATCAGAAACTGTGGAACATAGATATTAATGTATATTTTAAATAAAATAGTAGCTACAATGTTTGGAGTCATCTTGATGTTCCAGGCTGCTTTATGTACTTTTTATCTTTGCAAAGTCATAAACACATGACATGTGCTTTCATGATGATTGTGAGGGTAAGAATCTTGATTTCAGGCTTCTCACTTCCAGAATTGTGAGAAGATAAAATTCTATTGTTTTTTTTTTAATTTTTTTAATCTTTAGTTATTTTTGAGAGAGAGAGAGACAGCGTGTGAGCAGGGGAGGAGCAGAGAGAGAGGGAGACACAGAATCTGAAGCAGGCTCCAGGCTCTGAGCTGTCCGCACAGAGCCCGATGCAGGGCTCGAACTCACAAACTGTGAGATCATGCCCTGAGCCGAAGTTGGACACTCAACTGACTGAGCCACCCAGGCGCCCCAAATTCTATTGTTTAGTACACTACCCAGTCTTTGGTATTTTGTTATTGTAGCCCTAGCAAACGAATACACTATTCTTACAGACAAAAACAAACACAAAACGCTGACACTCAGAAAAGTTAATAGATATGTCTAAATCAATTAATAAATGATTGATTCAAATCCATGTCTTAACCTCAGAGTCCTCACTCTTAACCATTAAAACAGAGCATTTGGTTCTTTTATCTGCATAACTAGATGGTAAGGACTCCTGAGGCTTTGATTGTATTCAGGCCACTAGGTGATCAATACTTAATAATTGGTGATAAATTTGTTGATCAATCTCTTTAGGATTATCAAGGAAATTAATATCTAGTTGTAACAGGCTGTAGAGGGAAAATATTGCTGTAAGTTCAAAGAGAAAAAAAAAGAGTATGGGCATTTATTTCTTAAGTGATGTTAGTATGGAGAACATTCTTGAGAATTTTTTTTTTTAATAAGGAAAGTTTTGAACATTTCCTGTGACTTAGTAGCCCAAGCTGCCCATGTGCTGAGACTAAGTTTCCCTGACAGACAACAATGTAAAAAATGAGGATAGATAGATATATAGATAGATAGATGATTCCAACCTTACAAAGGAAGGAAATCCTGCCATTTATGACAATATGAATGAACCTGGCATAGAAAGACAAATACTACATGGGATCACTTATATGTGGAATCTAAAAAAAAAGCAAAACTTACAGAAATAGGAGAAAAGTGTTTGCCAGGGGACATGGGGGACATAGGGAGCGGACGGTAAAAGAGTACAAACCTTCAGTTCTAAGATGGATAAGGTCTGAGAATATAACGTATAAGTGGTAGCTAGTTGATAACATTGTATTGTATACTTGAAATTTACTAAGAGAGAACTTACACTTCCTCACCAAAAGAAATAGGAGTAACTATGTGAGGTGATGGATGGGTTAGTTAGCTCAAAGAAGGAACTTCCACAATGTATACATACATCAAGCCATCACGCTGTGCACTTCAAATATCTTACAATTTTGTCAACCATACCTCAATGAATATTTTTAAATTAAACCTAGCTATAAACTGCCATGGAGGATGGAAAGAAGAATGACTCAGAGATAATACATTAATCAAAGATTGGGTAATATGAAGGTCAGTCTGTGTCAGCACAGAGCCTGTTGTGGGACTCAATCTCACCATGAGATCATGACATGAACTGAAATCAAGAGTTGGGCGCTCAACTGACTGAGCCACCCAGGCACCCTGACAAAAAATGTATTTAAAATATCTAGGATTAAGCACTTTATCAAAACCATTTTAATGGTAAAGGTTAACTAAAATTAGCAATATTAAAAATTTCCCAAACCCTTCTGTAGAACAAGGTGCCTCTACGTGAAAGAGTAAAAGTAGTAACTGTCACTGAATAAGTTTAGGTAAAATCTGTCTACATGTCCCAGAAGCCGAAAAGCGAAGAAAGACTGTATGAAAACAACATAGACAGTGGCTAAGTATGTCACCTAGAAGAGAAAACCTTCTGTGATAAGCATAGTCAGCAGGCAGCCTCCAGATGTCATGTAATGGGAGCCAGTGTGATGTCCACAAGGACATCATGCTTTCCCCAGGCTGCTCACAGCCAATGGCTGAGCCTGGCAGAGGGAATAGAGCCAGGCCATTTCTGCTAATGCAAGACTCTTAATAGTCATCTTTTCTCTGGGGCTCGCTCCTGGCCTGGGACTTTCTCATGGCCATGCTACATCCCGAGGCCCTTCCAACCTAGACCAGTTTCCTTTCCTTTCCTTTCACCTCCCCTTTCTCAGGTTCAGATCCGCATTGCAGGCTGAAGTCCTTCCTTTCTCTGCTCCTCTCCCCTCTCTTATAGGTACATCCCACCTGAATCTTAGATGTTTCTAATTTTGCCTTGGAGTGTGCCTCCTTATCTGATACTAATATTAGGGTATGAAATCCTATCTGGTTTTTTGCTTTCGAAAAATTGAGAAGGATCTAATCAAATGGTCCAGAAACTCAGGCAAATTGTTGTATAACAAAATTCTCACAGGGATTGGTTCCAGGTGCCCATACATTCCAATTTGGAGAAATGAGACACAAGGAAGTTTACTGGTTATTCTGGAAAAAGACTTTTCCTATTCTTAAAAACAGGTATCCATGGGAAGACAGTTTCTAGTTTCGTCTGGATATTGTGTATGTGAATATGAACCAAAGTCATCATTTTCATTCTGTGAGATAAGCAGGCAGAGGACAGGCCAACAAGCCAAGTGCTCAGGAGCGAGGGTCTGCAGAGAGGCAAAGGTGGGGAGACCTGATTAAGCTGGTCCTAAAGCACCCTCTCCTTCTGGACTTCCTAGTTAAGTGAGGATACATCTCCTCCTCATTTAAACCCAGTAGAGTCGGTTTCCTACTTATTACAGCCAAATGGATCCTACGTCTTTGTCCATGTTAGCTTTCCATTCCTCTCCGTGTGTCAGAACCTGTCCTGCATCCAACTTGGGCCAGTTCTCTCCTGCATGGAGTGCATCCACTCCTTCACACCTTGGCAGCTCTCCTGGAATTGGCATGCAGTTTTTCCTCTGCAGGAAGCCTCCAGCTTCTCATACTTCCTCTGTGGAATGGGACTAATTTTGATGTGGGTATCAGCCTGAATCAAGATCAACATGGTGATTGCTGGATTTTCTGCTACAGAGTTCACCTCCCCAGCTACATCTCTGTCTCCAGCCTCTATAATCCCCATCTGCCAATGCTGACACTGATGTACACATTATTTGAGATTTACTCATTACTTACATATGGCACCTGTCTCTTCGTTAGACTTTTACCTCACTGAGGGCAGGTTATGTTTATTTTATTGACCGTTATTGCTTACAACAGCACAGATGAGGGTGTCTGGCACCTATTAGTGGTGGAATATTTATGGATTTAGTGAATTACTGAATAAATGGATGCATAGATGATGATATCTGAGTGCAATATTTCAAAAGATTTTAGAACCTCAGGTTGTTCAAATAAACCACTTAAAGCAATAATAATTTAATTTTAACATCAGTAATCATAATACTTCAAGTAGGAAGAGAAAATCTTTTATGCATAATTATCAAATGCCTCATTTAACCAGCTCTGATCAGCTATTTAAATTGCATGTTCTGGGGTGATTTCTCTTAAAATGAGAAAGCATTGTTCTTCTAATATTACCAAAAGATTACCTTAACTGTCATGTTTTAGAAAGAAATACAAACAATCTCTTCAATCTTCACGACTTACATTAAGAGAAATATAAATAGGAACTGTGGAAGTTCCATTTTTTTCCTCTTGAACATATGCAGTTACAGCCTTAAAGAACTACACATGCTGGGGTGCTTGGGTGGCTCAGTCATTTGAGCAGTGGGCTTCAACTCAGGTCATGGTCTCATGGTTTGTGAGTTCAAGCCCCGAATCCAGCTCACTGCTGTCAGCCCAGAGCCTGCTTTGGATCCTCTGTCCCCCTCTCTCTCTGCTCCTCCCCAGCTCAAAAATAAATAAAACATCAAAAAAAAAAAGTAGAAAGAAAAAAGAAAAAATTACGCATGCTAAAGTGGTGGCAAGACCCACAAATAGCTGTCCCATTTTAAAGGATCTCATTGCTCAATAACCTTATGAACATAAACATATTTTCAAATCTGGGAGAATTGTAATACATGAAAAAAGGGAGGAAGATATGCAGTAACACGCATGCAGTTGGCTTCCTGCTCCAATGATTTTAAATTCATATGTATTTCCACTAATTTACTATACATGTTCTCACACCACATGAGCATACACACACACACACACACGTACATTAATATGAACTTAAATATGTATCTATATCTATTTATATTCATACATATGCATCATGTTCTGAATCTTTCCTACTGTAATATACCTTAGTCACTAAGGCATTAGTTTGCCTTATCTCAGGATATCCCAAACTCATGGATGGGCTGTAAGTTTCAGGTATTTGGGGGTAACAAGAGGAAGCTGATGTAAAATTTAATACTTTTTTTTTAAAAGAAAGTAGTCAAAGTCAGCTGTGTATAATTTATTCTTGTACTTCCCAGCAATGTAGATCTTGGCAGATTAATTTCCCCTTCCCACAGATGGGAAATTGGGGCCTAGAATACTTAACTAACAAGCTCAGAATTTTAAATGCTAAAATGCCTTTTTTTTCTTTTTTACAGTATGCTCAGAATTTAATTCTACCTCTAACAATCTGAGAGTTTATCTAAAGCCATTATTAAACACAGAAGAACATTATTTCTACATTTGTAAGCTAGATGTCAGAATTGGGTTGCCAGAAAGAATGTGTTTCCAGGTAACTTTTATTTCTCTCTGAATTTAGGTTGCTCATGGATCACATTGCTATAACCCTACATATGTCTGGTTAAAAAACAAAAAGCTAGAAATTAGGAACGTTTTCTTGATTAGTATAATACTTGTGGGTTTGTCAGTGCCTAATAGTTGCACGTTTCTATTTTAGATTATGTAGCAGTCAAATTGATTTTCTTATTTAGGAAGAAGCCTGTGCTGTAAGATCGATCCTAAGACCCTTTTATTTTTTTTTGCTTAACCTGCGGCCTGAATATATACAGACCTTTCTTTGCATACAAAATTTTATGCAGCATCATATTAATTAGGCATTATTATTATTAGTCTTTCTATAGAACAGGTAAAGGAAATTAAGTAATTTTCCTAAGGTCACACAACTACAAGTGATAGAGCCAGACCAAAGAGTGACTATAAGGTTCAAGTAAACAGAGGATTTTATATACATCATGTAAGATATTCTCACAGTGTGCACCTTCCCAATAATGATATAACCTTGAGAATTCACAATGCAGTCTTTGGACTGGAAGCATTAACATCCCCTGGGAGCTTATTAGAAATGCAGAACCCCAGACCCCATTCAGACCCACTGAATCAGAATCTGCGTGTTAACAAGATCCCCAGGTGATTCTAATGCACACTAAAGTTTGAGAAGCAGTGGTATAGGACACAAGGACATTGAGAGGAGACCTGGGTTATCCTTGCTTCATTATTTCCCAACTTGGTCGTAATGGATAAATTAATTTTTCTAAGATCCAGTCTGCTCTTAAACAATGGAGATCATAGTACTTCTGAATTTGAAATGGTAAAAAGTTTAAATGAGAAAATGAAAGAAATGATAACCAAGCTTGGCTGACACATATAAGGGACTTAATAACTGATATATATTATTAACTATCTCTTAAAAGTGCACTTAATTTATGCTTCTGATAGACTTAGAATACCTGAAAAGATTACATCTCTTCTTTTAAAGTAATTAATCATATAGTGGGGCAGTATATTGGAATACCTATTAAAATATCTCCTTCCATCTTACAGTATTTAGCCTTTTCTCAGCACCATTTAGACTTAGGCACCAATGGCCACAAGAATGAGATCATATGGTTGGTTAGCAGAGAAAACTGAGCGCACAAGTTTAGGGCCTGATGGGCTTAAGGCAGAAACAACAGACTTACAGGAATAGAATCAGATTGATCAAGCAGGGTGGAGTAGAGCAAAATTCTAGGCTTTTGGATTTCCCCAACTAGTGCAATTTTTTACAAAATAAGTGAAGAAAAAATAATGGTGTTCTCCAGAGAATCGGAACCAATATGGTGTGTGTGTGTGTGTGTGTGTGTGTGTGTGTGTGTGTATGTGTATTGAGAGAGAAAAGAGAGAGAGTTATTATAAGGAACTGGCTCATACATTATGGAAGCTGACAAGTCCCAAGATCTGCAGTTGGCAAGCTGGAGACCCAGGAAGACCCAATGTTTCAGTTTAGTAGAAAGGCATGAGAAAAAGCCAATATCCCAGTCTGAAGGCAGTCAGGCAGCGGGAGTTCTTCTCTTAGATTTGTTGTTCCATCTAGGCCGTCAACTGATTGGATGAGGCCCAACTTACTTTAAGGAGGGCCATCTGCTTAACTCAGCCCATGGATTTACATGTTAATCTCATCAAAAACACTTTCATGGAAGCACCTAAAATAATGTTTGACCAACTACCTGGACACCCTATGGTCAGTCCAGTTGACAAATAAATGATTACAGAGAGTTAAATTTTTATTTTATAAAATGAAGGACATTAAAATTATCAATACCTCATAAAAGAAGAGGCAAATTTATGACTTTAACAAAGACCCAATTTCTAAACAACTCATAAATTGAATTAAGTTTGGCTATGTGAAAACTATAGTACATTGTTCTTAATTTTCTGATTTTAATATGAACCAAAGAAAACTCTGCCAGAATGAAATGAGTCAGAAAATTGTGGCCTGGAGACTTCTGAGAGAGAACCTGCAAGGGAGTAAAAGGGGAATCTTCCAGGCATGATGTGACAAAGATCTGATTTTCTGTTAGTGAGAGTATGGAAGGAGTGGTGAAATTGTTACCCTAAAAATAAAAATGCCAGTATTTTACCAGCAAAAAACAGACAAACAAAAAAGGATTTATTCAGGAATAGCAGAGAATTACAATCTAGGACAAGGAAGCTATAGCAAAACCATAGGAAAGTCTGGAGAATAAAGGAGAGGAATACTATTTTATAGAGGAAAAGGGAGAAGTTGGAAAGGCTGTTATAAAAAAAAGGGGGGGGCACTGAAGTAAACTGGGAATTGAAAGGATAGTGGCTTTTCATTGGCTGAGTTGTAACAATCTCTCATTGGCTGGGCTGTTGCCAGGTGGAGAAGAAAAACCTCTCTTCCTCTGGCTGGAACAGTACAGTAGTAGCTAAAGCACAGTGTATTTGCAAGGTAAGTCACTTCTTGTTGGGTCTGCAATTGATGACAGGTTGTAGGACATGAAAGCTACCCCTTCTGGCCTCCAGATTTCATCTTAAATGAGGTTTCCTTTTATTAATTTTTATAAAATTCAGAGGACAACCAACTGAGAGTCCCTATGCTCCTCTGAACTTTGCTTTTCTCATATGAGAAAGGTTGACTGAGATATTATTAAGATCTCATCAAATGTCATGATTCTAGATGAAGAAACTAAGTACATCTGTGAGATGACAAAAATGAAACAACTTGTCAAAAACTTATGCTTAGGGACCTAATGAATGATGGTGCTATGGACAAGAAATTTTGAAGTCATACTATACCTACCAGGTGGCTCTAGTTATTATGCAGTAGTAAGAAATCCATAATTTGTTCCTTTTATTCAGAAAAGAAAGAAAATAGGGCTTAATCTTATTTTTAAAAAGCAAAACAAAATAGGGGTGCCTGGGTGGCTCAGTTGGTTAAGCATCTGACTTCAGCTCAGGTTATGATCTTGTGGTTTGTGATTTCAAGCCCTGAGGCGGGATCTGTGCTGACAGCTTGGAGCCTGGAGCCTGCTTCAGATTCTGTGTCTCCTTCTCTCTCTGTCCCTCCACCACTCGTGCCTTGTCTCCCTCTCTCTCAAAAATAAATGAAAAAAATTTTTTTAAATGTTAAAAAAAGCAAAATAAAATAAAACAGCAAATTATGTCCTTTGCAAAGTATCTGTAGAGAATGAAATATATGGGCATGATACCACTGCTTTAGCTGTGAAAGTGCTTTTTAGGTCTTGTATGTTTGTGCAAGTTTCATTTGAGATATAACGAAAACATCAGTTGCTTTTCAAATGGACAATCATCCATTATCTGTCACAGGTTGCCAGAATAAAGTGGTAAACTGCTAAAGGGGGAGGGGAAGGGGGAGAGGGGAATATAACATGGTAGAGGAGTCCACGAACAGATTGATTCATTACAAGATCAATTATAAACGTAGTCACTTACATTTAAATTAAAGGTGCTTAACTGCCATTTTTCTTAGGTGCTAACCTGGTTTAAAAGATCTGGTTATCTCCATACAACAGATTCATTTCGTTATTCTTAAATTTCAAATCTATATGAAACAGTAAGAATACTGAATTGATCTTTAGTAACAGTCCCTCCATACTCCATTCATGTAAGATGATCATGTATTTGAACATATTTGTAAAAGAAAGCATCATAGCTTTGTTACTCAATATATTCTTCACATCAGTGTACTTTGATGGAGTCTCAATGCTTTATTTCAACATATGAATATACTTTATACACTGGGCTCAATCAAACCTAATCTAAAGGTTGTAATTTCAATACAGATGAGTGCACTAATGACTCAATTTCACAATCTTGTGCTATTTCTTAGCCAATAAAATTATGATTAACCTCCTATGTAATTATATGTCCTGGACTAATGGTTTATTTACACTTGTAATCTCTAATTCATGTTCTTTGAAGAGCTATTTTTACTTCAGTCCTTTCTCGTTGAAAAAATTTAGGCATAAGAACAGAATATTGTTAATTATATAAATGTATAGAACTTGAACAATTTCAAGTGAATAAAATTGTATCTCCATTTTAAAATGAGAGTGTGGACAAAATGTTTTATCTTCCCCATATTCTTCTTTCTTCTGCATAAAGTAGCCCTTTTCTTTTGGCATGTGAACATCTAACATGTGGTCTGAGTGAAAGTTGCCATCTTCCTTTGGTCTTAACCCCCGCCTGCTATGATTTGTCTAACAGTGAGAACCTGACTGAGGCTGTGTTGGTAATAGTATTTCGGCTCCTAACCACAGACTGGCCTGGGGCAGGGCTGAGGTGGGATAGGGAGGCATTGGCTGTAACCCAAACCAAGCCTTCCCTAGGGACTTTCACCTAAATTAAAACTGGAAGGGAAGAGCTCTTTCTTTCCTAGTACATAGTTGGGAACTTGTGATCCAGGAGCTACTAGTAGACATTAATCCAGCCCAGGATTTCTCCTCAGCAGTCTTGACATTGGGGGTCAGATAACTTCTTGTTGTAGAGGCTGTCCTAGGATGTTTGGCAGGATCCCTGACTTTTACCAACTAGATGCCAGTAGGACCCTCTTCCCATAGTGTGGTATGAAAAAATACCTTCAGATATTATATTATTTATTATATATTATATTATATTATATTATATTATATTATATTATATTATATTATATTATATTATATATTATACCATACTGTGTTATTAGACTCTGCTAAATATCTCCCAGTTGAGAACCACAGAATGAACCTCCTATAAAGGTAGCAACAGGAGAAAAAAGAGGTCAACACTTTCAAGAGAAATAGGAAATACAGACAGAAAGAGAAATAAACCTGTTCAGAACCAATTATACCCAAATATACCCTTTTCCTTTTTGGTTATATTAGTGCATCAATTCCTTGTGATCTAAAGTAGTTTGATTTCTCAACTGAGATGATAAAAATCCTGAAACAGTAACAGGAAAAGACAAGTGGAGGAACAGAGCTAAAGCACAATAAAAAAATCAATCCATAATAGGGCTTAATCAAGGCATAGATTCAACTGTTGAGTTTTGAAAAAAGTACAATAACTTACAAACCTATTTAAAGCAAAGACGAGATAAAGAAATTGACTATGAAATAGATGGTCAACAACAGCATACATGGACTTATCTTTGTTTAAGAGCCTCTTATCTTCAAGGTAGTCTTCAAAAAAAAAAAAAAAAAGAAAAAAAAAAGAAAACAAGCTCAGACTTGTATTTGTATCTTCTAGGGACTATAAACATGTCCAGTGATGATTTCCAATTTAAAGTGTGTCCGTGTGTGTGTTTGTAGTTCTCTAAAAATGGAGCATATATGTTTCCTAGTCAATCAACTGCTGGTAATACAACAACAAAAGCACACACTGGACCACACAAGTAATATCCCCAAATCGGATCTTATACCTGTGCCCACTGACTCCAAAGCTCACATGAGTCATCCTCCATGATGATGAATTTCATCCAAGTACAGCCTCATTTCTCATGAACACAGGAAATAAGTTTCTTTCTCCCTAGGATTTCAAGTCAAAACTACAGAGAAATTCAGCATTGATGCTTCTGCTTTGAATAGCCAGTTCAGGTAAGAAAGACTTTTAATTTCCCTCTAGGAAACTGGAATGCAAGGGGGGAGGGGTGGAATCCTCAGAATAAAAAGTAGTAATACCTGGCTACAAGCAATATTACAAGATGGACTTAAACTATTTTCAAAACATACTAAGTCTATTACCAGGTCTATATAACAGCTACTGGCACATCGACTTAAAATCCTTCTTTGTCTTTTTTGAAAGGCTATATGGCTCAGAGAAAATTAACTGAAAACAGGGAATCTGTTTTGGGAAGCAGTTATTGAAAGAAGGCATGTGTTGAATGAAACGTACATGTAAACTTCAGGGTAGATCTTTCTTCCAAGTAAGAATCAAATGAGTCATTTTGTTGTTGTTAAGGAGTTTTTTTATGATGAGGTATGCAGGAGTCAGACTTCCATATTAATAACAACCACCACCATAGCACACATCACAACAATCAGTTCAAAAGCTGCACCAGGAGATCCACTTCTAGGACAACAACATAAGGAGTTCCAGGGACTCATTCCCCAGTGGTGAAAATTATGATGGTCCCTTCAGCAAATAGTGTTGGACAACTGGAGAGCCTCATGTAAAAGAATGAAACTGGGTCTTTCCATCACATCATATGCAAAAATTAACTCAACATGGATCAAAGACCTAAATCTAAAAGTTAAAACTCTTAGAAGAAAACACAGGGGTGAATCTAAATAACCTCAGATTTGAGAATGGATTGCTAAAAATGACATCAAAAGCATAAGCAACAAAGGAAAAAAAAACATAAACAATGAACTTCATCAAAATTAAAAACTTCTATGCATCAAAGTGCATTATCAAGAAGTGAAAAGAAGTATTTGCAAATCATAATCTGAGAAGGAATTTTTTTAAATATGAAATTTATTGTCAAATTGGTTTCCATACAACAGCCAGTGCTCATCCCAACAGATGCCCTCCTCAATACCCATCACTTCCCCCCTCCCCTGCCTCCCACCCCCCATCAACCCTCAGTTTGTTTTCAGTTTTTAAGAGTCTCTTATGTTTTGGCTCCCTCCCTCTCTAACCTTTTTTTTTTTTTCAGAAGGAATTTTTATCTAGAATATATAAATAATTCCTACAACTCAACCATAAAAAGACAACCTCACTTTAAAAATTGGCAACAGATCTGAAAAGACATTTGTCCAAAGAATATATACAAATGGCCAAGAAGCACATGAAAAGATGCAACAGGAAAAAATCAAAAGTATGAGATACCACTTCACCCAGTAGGGTGGGTATAATACAACAAAAACAAACAAACAAAAACAGAAAATAACAAACATTCATGAGGATGTGCAGAAATCAGAATCCTCATACACTGCTGGTTGAAATGTAAAACAGTGTAGCCACTTTGGAAAACAATCTGGTAACTCCTGATATGGTTAAATATAGCTGTGATACGACCTAGCAATTCCACTACTATGTATAGGCCCAAGAGAAATGAAAATATATGTTCTCACAAAATGAATAAACCATTTTTATAGCATCACAATTCATAATAGACAAAATTGAAAATAACCTAAATGTCTTTCAACGAAAGAATAAACAAATGTAATGGATAAGCAAAATGCATGGTATATCCATAAAATGGAATATTTCTTGCCGCTTTTTAAAAAAGAATAAAGTACTGAGAAATGCTACAATACTTGTAGAACACATGTTAAATGAAAGAAGCCAGTCAAAAAAGATCACATATTATAGGATTCCATTGATTCATAATGGGAACAGGCATACTAGTGGTTCCTGAGGCCTGGGGATATGGGAGGTGGTGAAGGTTATAAAGTGATGATAGCCAAAAGGTATGGGGTTTCTTTTTGAGGTGATGAAAAACTAGAAGCAATATAACGGTAATACAGTTTAAATAACTGTAAACAAGAAAATGTCTGCATAAATTACTACATATTCATAACATGATATGTTGTAGGGCCATTTGTGCAACGTTTTAGAGTTATTCTTGACTTTCAACATTTCCATAAGATACTGTAGAATGACCAAATGAGACGCAAAGTAGCATGTATAATAGGACCTCATTTTTATAAAAACAAATTTTAAAACTATGTGTGGGAGTGTTTGTGTGTGTAAGTCTTTACCGAATACTATGAGCATAGAAAAATGGAAGGAAGGATATATACTAGTTAACAGGACTTACCTGTGGTTATGCATGGTGTGTCTGGGGGACGGCCATTGCGTGGATAGAAAAGAAAAGAGGGAGGAAAGACATGCAAAACTAAAGAGGAAAAAGAAAGGCACTAAAAATAAAGCATTTTTAATGTGATTCTCACTTAAATAATTAATGACCTTATTGGCTACCAATTCTCTGGCAGGTGTTCTTTCTCTCCCCAGTTTTACTGAGATACAATTGACATCTAATATTTATGAGTTTAAGGTGTATAACATAATGATTTGTTATATGTATTTACTGCAAAGTGATTACCACAATAAGATTAGTTAACATCTATCACACAAACACAATTACAACTTTTTTTCCTTTGTGATGAGAACTTTCAAGATCTATTCTCTTAGTAATTTACCAAAACACAATACAGTATTGTTAACATATAGTTATCATGTTGTACATTGTATCCCCAGGACTTATTTTATAACTAGAAGTTTGTACCTTTCAGCCACCTCCACCTAATTCCCCCACCCTACTTACCTCTGGTAGGTGTTCTAAGCTTACTGTATCATTTTAACAACCTGTGAGTTACAGATTATTATTTCCATTATCTCTAGATGGCGAAAACCCGGTTTGGAGTAGTAAAATAGCTTGCAAAACAATATGGTTGGGGCCATGCTGATAAACAGGAAGGGTTCTCACCCGAAGTCAGACCTCAAGGCTAGTAATGCCACAAACACACTAAGATGGTATGAAAAGGTTCACTACTTACAGAATGAGGCTTTCTGGGGAGAGCAGGGCAGGCCTCTC
Source organism: Acinonyx jubatus (assembly GCF_027475565.1). Classification (NCBI taxonomy): domain Eukaryota; kingdom Metazoa; phylum Chordata; class Mammalia; order Carnivora; family Felidae; genus Acinonyx; species Acinonyx jubatus. Next base: position 82,994,201 of record NC_069381.1, on the reverse strand, counting down.
GGGCGGCTCTGAAAATGGTTTGAGACAGCTAGGGAAGGAGAATGGCTTGGGGTTCTTGGGGTGGCTGAGGGTGTGGGTTCTTGCAGGGAGGAGGTATATGGCAGTGCCAAAGCAGGGAAACACTGGTGCTTTCTTAGCAGGCTGCCCAGATGTGGGAAGACAGGGAAAAGGGAAAGTTTGCTTAAAAGCTACCAGTGTTCAAACGTCAAAAAAATGGGAGCCAGATTCTTTATTACAAATGGTTTAATAATTATGCATGCCAGTATTTACAAAAAACGTTTAGCTTTATATCTGCATTTGTGTATCTCTTGTTTTGATTAAAATAATTTAAATGTCTAGGTTCTTTTTGTGACACAGATTTAAGTGCTAATATCCAAATGATACTAATTCCTCAAGGTTCGGTCTTGAAAAATATCTATTTCAAAAAATTAGCAAATATTAAATAACATGTTCAGTTTCTAAATATATCCACAAAGTAAATACAAAATCACTTTGTATGGTCAATCTTACTAGATTACTAGATTGTATAGGATTACTAACTAATAACTCAAATAGTAATTTCAATCTACCTTGGTAACTTTTTTTTTTTTTGGAGGTGCTTGTGTTTTATTTTTTTTTTTTAATTTACATCCAAGTTAGTTAGCATAACTTGGTAACTTTTTTTAATTGTGGAAAACAATTACTTTACTCTTAACCAAACCAAAATGTGAACAATTATCATTAAAGTTTTATAACAATAATTTTTGTATATTTACTTCGAGTTTCTAATGTCAGAGAGAATAGGATTTTAGAGAAAATCATGATGAATGCATAGTAAGCTTGGTAACACAGGCTTAATTCTTTTTTTTTTTTAAATTTATTTATTTGAGAGAGAAAAAGAGAGAGTGACAGAGAGAGAAAATGCATGAGCAGAAGAAGGGCAGAGAGAGGGAGAGAGAGAGAGAATTCCATCAGGTTCTACACTGCCAGCAAGGAGCCCAGTGTGGGGCTCAAACTCTGGAACTTTGAGTTCATGACCTGAGCAGAAAACAAGAGTCAAACACCAACTGAGCCAGCCAGGCGCCCCACATACATTGAATTCTTGTCAGAATCTGCTTCAGAGGCTTGAGTGACTAGTACAAAAAGAACACACCATAGCCAGTCATTTTATATTAAACTTTTTATTAAAACTGAGTCTTCATGATATATTTAAAAGGACATGTTCCACAAACAAATATTTGGACAAAAAATTTTCTATATGTAATTATTGGCACATAAATTTAAAATAAAAACTAAGCTAAATATTTATATATATATATTCATGTATATGTATTTGTGTGTGTGTGTATATATATGTATATATATATGTGTATATATATGTATATATGTACATATATATATACATATGTGTGTATATATATACATATATATGTATATATATGTATGTATATATATACATATACACACACACACACACACACACACACACACACGAGTATATCCAATTCATGTCAATGATCTGGAATACCTGAGTTTCAAGCTGTTGGTTTTCCAGATAGTGCTAAATGTTTTTCATCCACTTTATAAAGGACACAGTCCATCCAGAAAGAGTAACTTTGGTTAATAGATGCTGTCTCCCAAAGATAGCACAGAAGTCCTCAGTGGGATTCAGGTTTATCTTCAGAGGTTTCTTCCAAGTGGAGGTCAGTCTGTGATGCAAGGAAGGATTCCCATGTAGCAAGGCACTGAATAATGGAAATACACCACGAGGAAATCAGCAGTTGTTAACTTTCAGCGGTGAATGGATTAATAAATCCTTCTGTATCTGTTCCTAGAGCAATTTGCCCTGCTCCTTTCTCCCACCAGCATGCCAGAATCCTTGTCGTTTTCTACATACGTTAATTCCTAATGTGGGAAACTATTGTTAAATAAAAGGAAAACATAAAAGGTTTAAAGATGAGCATGGATTAGTTTGCTGAAATAATCCAGTATTACCCCACTGTCAGGAAAGAAAACTGCTCTAAATTATGGAGGAAAAGATGGATATTTGGATCTGAGGAGGTAGGCATTAAGCATCTAGACAGAGCAGTGGGATGCAAACGTGCCTCCATTAGATTTCAATCCCACTACAGCAAATGTGAGTTTGGGCAAGTTGATGAATCTTTACTATGGCTTCTCTAGCCATAAATTAGGTTAATAATAGTACTTACCCCTAGGGCAACAGTGAAAATTAAATTTCCATAATCTGTATAAATCTCTGTACAGAATTCCCAGCCCAAAGTAAGTGCTCAAAAAAAATGAGCAATTATTATATTATGATGGTCTGTTGGGACTAGGTGGTGAAGCTTGCTCACTAATGTACCACAGGAAATGAAAAAGGATTAGAAGTGACGAAAGGTGGTGGGGACACACAAACAGGAATGTGGCCACCTTTGTGATGTTGTCTAGGACTGACCTGCCTACTAGCCTTGTCTCAGTTATCTGCATGATGTTTATCTACACATAATGTTAATAGTTTGCACATATTTAGGATTCTTCTAAAGCAAACTTACTTTAACATATATTCAGCCTGAGATGAAATTAATTAGGAAAGAAATCATGTTTTTTTTTTCCAAATCTATATAGGATACACTGCTATTTACAAATACATATGTATGCACTTTTGATACAATACGCTCCAAAGTTGGACTGATTAACACTGATTTACTTGCCTAAACTACTTTCACATCACTTCTTTATCCTCTAATCCCTTTGCAGCTTTACTGTGTGCACTTTTGACAACAAGTACTAAATGACAGACCAGTGGTTTCCCAAACACCATACAAACTCAAAATTTTAAAGCTTCCAAACTATAAACGTGCTGCATTCCAAAAAGCCTGTATGTATGGATTTATGTATGTATATACATATATGTGTGTGCATATAATATTTTTTCAAACTGAAGATTTAGAAAGTGGGAAGCATTTTGCCAAGTTAGGTTTTTATAAAGGTTATATGCAGTGATTTGATTCTGAGGCAGTCTCGAGAGCCTAGGAAATGAATACTATGGCTAGAAAATTGGGTATTTGCATGAGAACAATAGGAGATACTGTTGAAGACTTAATTGTCAAATGAAAAAAAAAAACTACTGAGTAAATTACTGGGTAATATACTCAGTATTTTGTGATATACTTATTTTGAAAGTTGGGCTTGGAATAATACAAATCTCATAAGAATAATCAAGTCCATCAGGATTTTAAGGGCCATTTTTGATTTAAAAACTTTAGAGAGCACTGGAAGCCAAGTTCCAGTATAAGCCAAGTATAAACCAAGTATAAATTTCCAAGTATAAGCCAAGAAGCATAATTTTAATCCCTGTGATGAATCAGTTCTGGAATCTGCCTTTATTCTTCAGTAAGTTACTAACTTTCTGATTTTCTACTTCCTTAGATGTAAAATTATGATACCTGTCTCATAGGGATGAAAAATAACAGAATGAGGGATAAGGAAGGAGAAGACAGGGAAAAAACAGAAGTCCAGGTTAGGACAGGGACCACCAAGAGTGGCCTCCTCTAACATGGTACAGGAAAAGAAGCCAGATGTCTTTATATCTAAATGTTTATCCTCATGAAAGGGCATTAAAGATAAATATCTCACATTTGATACATGTTTCAACTTTTAGACTTTAAGGCCTTTATAATTGGGGGATTGACATAAAATATCCATTCACTCAACAAGTATTTTTGAGTTCTTACTATGTCAGGCACTGTGAAGGTTCTGGGGCATAATCCTGGACCTCATGGAACTTATGATTTAGTAAAAAAACACAAGTCAGCAAATATAATCAACTACAGGGTCTATGAAGTTACAGCATATGATGAAAATAAATAGTAGTGGGATCTAGATCAGACTAGGATGAGTTAACTAATGTTTCCTAGTAGGAGTGAGCCTATAAATTTCTGTGCATGTCTGTGGAAGGGCAATGTGAGGAATAATGTGTGGTGGTTAATAATAAAGTGGTTAAGAACTTGGGCTCAGAACTTCTGCTGCTGGCCAAGATAGTATGATAAGGACTAGATCTGCTCTTCTGCTAAAAGATGATAGATAGATAGATAGATCAGAAAAAAATAAAATGAAACAACAGTTTTCAAGACCCTGAACATCAGGCAACAAAGGACAGTGATCCCTGAGAGACAAGATAAAAACCATATGAGCTCTATGATTATCCTCATGTTATAAGCAGAACTTTATCCCCCCAAATTCATTTGTTGAAGCACACTGTGAGGTACTTCAAAGTTCATGTGTTGAAGTACCGCAGATGTAAAGTATTTGGAAAGAAGGCCTTTAAAGAGGTGACTCAGTTTAAATGAGGGTAAGACGGACCCTAATCCAATCTGACTAGTATCCTTATAAGAGGAGATTGGTCATTCAAGGGGACTATAGGAATGACAACAGAGAGAAAAGATGACATGAAGACCAGGAAGAAGTCAAGAAGAAAGGCCTCAGAAGAAACCAAGAAGCCAAGCTTGTCAACACCTTGATCTTGGACAATTAACCTCCAGAACTGTAAGAAAATCATTTTTTGTTGTTTATCCACTAAAGTCTGTGGTATTTTGTTATGGTAGCCCTAGCACACCAATACACCACTCACTGCCATAAGAGAATTCCCAGGCTATGGCAGAAGCAGGGTGAACTTAGATGTAGCCAGGCAGGCTCTCTGAGTTGAAGAGATAGAGCTAAGAGTCTATAGAAAAATAATGCAGGGGAAGTTTGTAGAGCAGAGTACCAGTGAAGAGAGAGCACTCTGGAGATCTGTGGAGGGTCTCCCTCTGGTATTCAGTGTGGTAATGATCAGTAAAAGCATGTGAGAAAACTACCTAAGGTCAGGAAAAGAAGTAACCAGTGAGGATTAGAGTGAGCAGCGTCCATGTTCTCACAGGGCCTGGAATAGTAGAGAATCCCACCAAAGAGATTGGAAAATCCAATAATTCATAAAATACTGGATAAAATACAAAGAAGGGTCTTGCCTCAAAACTGGGAAATAATTTTCCATCTATTACAATCTGGTCAAGAACCATCTAACAACTCTTGAAGTGAGACCCTAAAGGATCAAGGTGTGTCCAAGCAACTTCACTAAGTGCTACAGGAATAAAAAAATATTCAGCAGACAACAAATTTCACAGTATCTGGTATCCAGTTAAGATTACCAGATGCAAAGAAGCATAAAAACACAACCCATAATGTGGAGAAAAAAATCAACCAATTGAAACTAACACACAATGGAATATTACTCAGCCATAAAAAAGAACAAAATCTTGTCATTTGCAGTGACATAGATGGAGCTAGAGAGTATTATGCTACATAAGTCAGTCAGAGAAAGACAAATAACATATGATTTCACTCCTATGTGGAATTTAAGAAACAAAACAAATGAACACGGTGGGGAAAAAAGGCAAATCATAGAACAGACCCTTAATTATACAGAACAAAATGATGGTTATCAGAGGGGAGGTGGGTGGGGGGCAATAGGTGAAACAGGTGATGGGGATTAAGGAGGGCAGTTGTTGTGATGAGCATGAAATGTTGTATATAAGTGATGAATTACTAAATTATACGCCAGAAACCAATATTACACTGCATGTTAACTTACTGGAATTTAAATAAAAATCTGGAGAGAGAGAGAGAGAGAAAAAAAGGGGAAACTGATGCAGAATTAACAAAGATGTTAGCAGACAAGGACATTAAACTATAAAAGTGTCCTAGATGTTCAAAGAGTTAAGTAGAGGCAAGGAATATATGAAAAACAGATACAAATTGGACTTCCAGAGATAAAAATTACCATGTGGGCGATGAAAAATACAAGGAATGGAATTAATGACATATAAGAAAATGAGGAAGAAAAAGTCAACATGAAGGTACAGCAATGGAAAGTATCTAAAAGGAAACACAGAAAGAAAAAAAAGAACAATGAAAAAAAAAAAGGAAAAGAGCATCAGTGAGCTATGGGACACAGCTTGCAGTAGTATACTATATATGTCATTAGCTGAAAGGTGGAGGGCCAAAAAACTTTTTGAAAACATAAAGGCCAGAATTTTTCCAAACTTATTTAAAAAATTCAGAAACCCACAAATCCAAGAAACTCAACAAACTCTAAACATCAGAAACATGAGGAAGAGAGCATCAAACTACTTTATAACCAAATTGTTCAAAATCAGTGATAAAGACAATCTTTAAAGAAGACAGAAAAATCATAATGCTGCATACAAAAGAAGGAAAAATAGGGATGACAGTATTTCTCATCCAAAATACTTTAAGTGAGAAGACGACAGAGTAACATTTTTAGAGTGAAAGAAACAGCACTGTCAGGATAGAATTCTTTCTATGCCCAGCAAAATTATCCTTCAAAAACAAGGGTGGAATAAAGATATTTTCTGACAAACAAAAGCTATAGAATTTATCACTAACAGACCACACTACAAGAAATGTTTTAAAAAAAAGAAAAATTCCATCAGGCAAAAAGAAATAAAACCAGACAGAAATATGAATCCATTCAAAGGAATGAAAACCACAGAGCATGTCAATGATATGGAAACATATATATTTCTCTCACTATTTAAATTTATTTAAGATATAATTGACTAATTAATAATAATAGTAACAAGATCTGGTGAGGCTTAGAATACATGTCCAAATAAAATATATGAGAAAAGAGCATAAGGGCCAGAAGAAAGAGAATGAAGAATATGATTGTTGGTTCTTAAATGATAGGTTAAGTGGTATAATATTATTTAAAGGCAGACTGACAAGATTAAGGTGGGGCACCTTGGTGGCTCAGTGGTTGAGTGTCTGAATTCAGCCCAGGTCATGATCTCACGGTTCACGGGTTCGAGCCCTGTGTCAGGCTCTGTGCTGACAGCGTTGAACCTGGAGCCTGTTTCAGATTCTAGATCTCCCTCTCTCTCTGCCCCTCCCCTACTCACACTGTGTTCCTCTCTCTCTCAAAAATAAATAAACATTAAAAAAAAAAGATTAAGGTACATACCATAAACCTGAAAATAACCTCTAGAAAATAAAACATATATCTAATATAACAACAAGAGATCTAAAGTGAAATCATACAAAATTGTCTGTTATCCAAAAGAAGGCATAAAGAAGAAAATGGGAGCAAAGAACGGATGGAACAAATAAAAAACAAACTGCAAAATAATAAACTCAAACCTAACTGTATCAATAATCAATTTCAATGTCAATAATCTAAACACTCCAATAAGACACAAATTGCCCTTAGTAAATAAAAATTAAAAAAATAATGGCCAACAGGTACATGAAAAGATGCTCAACGTCGCTCTTCATCAGGGAAACACAAATCAAAACCACACTCAGATATCACCTCACACCAATCAGAGTGGCCAAAAGGAACAAATCAGGAGACTATAGATGCTGGTGAGGATGTGGAGAAACAGGAACCCTCTTGCACTATTGGTGGGAATGCAAACTGGTGCAGCCGCTCTGGAAAACAGTGTGGAGGTTCCTCAAAAAATTAAAAATAGACCCACCTTATGACCCAGCAATAGCACTGCTAGGAATTTACCCAAGGGATACAGGAGTGCTGATGCATAGGGGCACTTGTACCCCAATGTTTATAGCAGCACTCTCAACAATAGCCAAATTACGGAAAGAGCCTAAATGTCCATCAACTGATGAATGGATAAAGAAACTGTGGTTTATATACACAATGGAGTACTATGTGGCAGTGAGAAAGAATGAAATATGGCCCTTTGTAGCAACGTGGATGGAACTGGAGAGTGTGATGCTAAGTGAAATAAGCCATACAGAGAAAGACAGACAGATACCATATGTTTTCACTCTTAGGTGGATCCTGAGAAACTTAACAGAAACCCATGGGGGAGGGGAAGGGAAAAACAACAACAAAAAAAGAGGTTAGAGTTGGAGAGAGCCAAAGGATAAGAGACTCTTAAAAACTGAGAACAAACTGAGGGTTGATGAGGGGTGGGAGGGAGGGGAGGGTAGGTGATGGGTATTAAAGAGGGCATCTTTTGGGATGAGCACTGGGTGTTGTATGGAAACCAATTTGACAATAAATTTCATATATTAAACAAATAAATAATAAAATTAAAATAAATAAATACATAAAAAATATTGCCCTAGAGGAGGCTATATTAGATAAAATAGATTTTAGAACAAATATTATTATGAGAGATAAAGGTTATTTCATACTGATAAAGGTATCAGTTTATCTTGGCATAACTTAAAATATATATAATGAGAGAGCTTTAAAATACATGAAACAAAAACTGATAGAAACACAAGAAGACAAATCCACAATTACCATTGATTTTGGTATACCTCTCTCACAAGAACTGAGAGAATTTATGGACAGAAAATCAGCAGTGATACAGAAAACTAAAACAACATGATCAATCAAGTGGACCTAACTAATATCTATAGAAAGGAAAATGCACATTCATTCATATGCACATACAACAATTTACCAAAATAGGCCATATTCCAGGCTAGAAAAGAAGTCTCAATAAACTTAAAAAGAGTTAAGTCACATGAAGTTTATTCCCTGAACATAATGGAATTAAATTAGAAATCAGTAATAGAGAAATATCTGAAAAATCCCCAAATATTTGAAATCTAAGCAGGAAACTTATATATGTATTATTACCCTCGTGTCAAAGAAAAACTCAGAAGTAAATTTAGGTATTCTGAACTGAATGAAAATAAAAACATAACATGTGAAAAGTTCTGGGTCACTAAGGCAGTACATAGAAATTTGTAACACTAAAAGTCTATCAGAAAAGAAGAAAGGTTCATGATGAGCACTGGGTGATGCATGGACATGTTTGAATCACTATTTTGTACACCTGAAATTAATATAATACCATAAATTAACTAACTGGAATTAAAATAAAAACTTAGAAAGGAAAGAAGAGGAGCTCCTGGTTGGCTCAGTCAGTATAGCATGTGACTTTTGATCTCTGGTCATGAGTTTAAGCCCTACGTTGTATGTAGAGATTATAAATAAATAAACCAAAAAAAGAAAAAAAAAAACCAAGGTCTTAAATTATTTCAGTTCCTACCCTAAAAACTAATAGATGGATAGATAAAACAAATTAAACCCAAACTAGGGAGAACTAGAAAGAAAAAGAGAAAGAAAGAAAGAAAGAAAGAAAGAAAGAAAGAAAGAAAGAAAGAAAGAAACTAAAAAGAACAGAGTGAATCAGTGAAAAAGAAAAGAGAAAAAATATTTAAAAAATCTATGAGACCAAATGTTAGCTCTTTCAGATGATTAATAAAACTGATAATCATTAACCCGACCGACCTAAAAGAAGAGAGATGACATAAATTATTATCTCTTAGGAATGAGAAAAGTGACATCACTCCAGATTCTACTGAAGGAAATAAAGGAATATTATGGAAAACTTTACACCTATACACCGAGAGCTTGAAAGAAATGGACCAATTCCCTGAAAGACACAAACTACACAAACTTACCCTAAAAGAAATAGATACTCTAATGAATTTGAATCTGTTGTTAAATATCTTCCCACAAAGAAAACTAGGCCTAAATGCCATCACTGGCAAATTCAATCAAATAATTAAGAAAGAAATCATTTTAATTCTATACAAACTCTACTGGAAAATTGAAGACACAGTAATGCTTTTCGATTTACAAAAACAAAAAATACTGTAAGAGAAGAAAACTACTAACCAATATCTGTCATAAACATAGATATAAAAATTCTAAACAAAATTTTGGCGAATCCAGCAATCTATAGAAAGAATTATATATCATGACCAAAAGGGATTTATCCCAGAATGTAAGATTGGATTAACATTCAAATATCAATCAATGTAATTGACTACTAATGTAAGAGCATCTCAACAGACACAGAAAAAGCATTTGCCAAATTATAATGTCCATTTCTGATTTTAAAAAAAATTCAGAAAATTAGGAATTGAAGAAAACTTCTACAACCTCAGGAAGAACATTTACAAAAAAACTAAAGTTAACATCATAAGCAGACATGCATTAAATATTAGCTGTTATTAGTATTTTCTTTTCAATGCCAAAAAAAAGAGAGAAATTAACACTCAGTTTTATAGATAGTCAAAAATCTCCTTCACCAAATTTTAAGTATAAAAAAGGCAGGAAATTAAAAAAGAAAACAATATATAAATCACTTTAAAGCTCTATCCACCGTGTCTACACAAGGAAAGTTATTAACTGGGACTGAAGGTCTGATAGAGAGCAGACCATACTTTGCATTTGGGGAGAGCCCCATTTCCCCTGGAACCTCATTTCTACTAGAGCCCTCTGGCATCCTCTGCAAATCCACACACAATTCTATCTGTTAACCCTGCAGGGCAGCCCAAAGCAATTACTACTTTCAGGAGATAGTACATCTTTTTGATAACTCCGCCAAACTATCATTTGAATAAACTTCTGAAGTCCTCAAGGTAAAATTCAAAATGTAATTATGAGCAGTCTGTTCTATTTAGATTTCCTGTCAAATAAATGATCCAAATTGCACCAAAGACAGCATTAATTCTCATGTGAAGAAACTTCTATTGTCATATTCTGCTTCAACCGTCCTTAATAAATGTCTAAGGAAGATATTCAGTAGACATCCATGCTGATTAGCATTGTGAATTAACATTTTCATTTCTTTTTTTCTTTTTTTTCTTATTTGAGAGACAGAGTGTGCAAATGGTGGAGAGGGGCAGAGGGAGAGAGACTCTCAAGCAGGTTCCACTCAGTGTGGAGCCTGCTGCGAGGCTCTGTCCCACAACCCTGGGATCTTAACCTGAGGTTGGACAAGAGTTGGACACTCCACCAAGTGAGCCACCCAGGAGTCCCCACTTTCATTTCTAAAATAAGTCCTAATGGGTCAGAAAAACTTAGTAAAAAAGACAAATTAGCCACTGAACTACCTCCTTACCATCTACCATACTAGAGGCAGAAAAACAATTTATGTATTTTGAAATATGGGTTATAGAACATCAGCATAGAAAAACAATAGAAATAACATGATACCTGCTATATGTCAATATGAATACTTGCTCAGGCATTGTACTGGTTACTTTATTATATATTACCTTCATATTACTACCTAACAAAGACTGTAATGTATATTATATCACAGATGAGAAAGCTGAGGCACAAATGGTTAAGCACATTTGTGATATTCCAAATCTGATAAGTAGTATAGCTACTACTATTTACTCATCAACAAATGGAAAGTAACCAATTTCTTGAATGACCACCAGGGTACATTTAATAAGTCACTGGGCCATCACAAAATACCTTTCTTTTGCATAGTGGAAAAAGGACAATTTTGGAAGAAGAGGTAGGTAAGAAAATGCATGCCTGCGGGGGCGGGGGGGGGGGGCAACACGCTAAACAAATTTTAGGAAAATGTACATATGCAGTTTGAACGTGTAGAAATTGATTCCCTACATACCTCTTGGAAAGTCTATATATTTCCAGGAGCACATACTCTTTGAAGATGAGTTAGTTAATACATGCCAGACATACAATAAATACTCAGTAAATGCAGATGATTATGGAGAAAGAATGTAAAGAACTACACATTCAAAATATGCTGGTTGTCACAAAAACTGCATTTTTCAATCTGAATATTTATCAATTGACATCCTGGCTTCTATTGCTCTCTAAAGTTGTTAATGCTGTGCTTTTGCCATAAAAGTCTGATTCCCACTCAGGCTGCTAACCAATCAGGCTTCTCAGCCAACAAGGCTGAAGAACTGACCCTGAACTAGGTAGCTCCTCCTGATGACACCAGACCTCTTTTGGAATTTTGATAGTTTTTTCTAAATAAACATGGGGTATTAACTGTCCCCTCCCACCAAATTTAGTCTTTAACTGTTAACTGATATTTGTATACTTATCCAATTATTGTACACAAATCTATTTTAAAATAAAAAAAAAGATAACCCCTAAAACTCTTTTAAAAAGCTCTTTACTCTTTCTTGCTTTTTTAAGTATGAAAAACCAAGTAAGACTCAAGACTCAAGAAATGGACTGTTTATACAACATAGTTAAACAATTAGTTTACATTAAACTAATAGTTAAACATTTAGTTCGGTATATACTGTGTCCAGGACTGTGATGATTGGAGGAGATACAGTCATCAAAACAACAACACAATCTCAAAACCTATCGTGAGACTTGTTTATAACTATAAATCATGTTGTTTAAAAGATATTTCTGGGGAGACTTAGGTGGCTCAGTCCACTGAGCGTCTGACTCTTGGTTTCGGCTCAGGTCATGATCTCACGGTTTGTGAGTTTGAGCCCTGAGTCTGGCTTTGCACTGAGAGCATGGAGCCTGCTTGGGATTCTCTCTCTCTCCCTCTTTCTCTGCCCCTCCCCTGCTTGTGCATGCTCTCTCTCTCTCTCTCTTTCAAAATAAATAAATAAAAACCTTTTTAAAAAGGAATTGCAGGGGCGCCTGAGTGGCGCAGTCGGTTAAGCATCCGACTTCAGCCAGGTCACGATCTCACGGTCCGTGAGTTCGAGACTTGCGTCGGGCTCTGGGCTGATGGCTCAGAGCCTGGAGGCTGTTTCCGATTCTGTGTCTCCCTCTCTCTCTGCCCCTCCCCCGTTCATGCTCTGTCTCTCTCTGTCCCAAAAATAAATAAACGTTGAAAAAAAATTAAAAAAAAAAAAAAAGGAATTGCATTAAAAAAAGATATTTCTGTTATTTGGCTTCTCATTGCTTTCTATTGAGAAATTGATTTTTCACACTTTTAAATCATTACAATTAATGAGGCAAGCAAATGTCTATCAAAATTAGAGTAACAATCAAACACACTCACCAGTATCACTGTTGGCCTGACCTTCAACACCACCCAGCAGCTCATTCTAGCTTTAGATTCTCATATTAACATCAGAGAATCAACAACGGGAATTCTACTGTTAGTTGAATACTGTGTCATAATCTTCCACACATATCATTTTATTTAACAATTTTTAAAAAATCAAGTAATTTCATCTTAAGATGCAATAGTTAAGAAACCTGTGTCTACAGATTTCAGTACTTGTTTCTACTGCTTCATGTTCATCACTGCAGTGAAAGTGAGCCAATAAATATGCTGTGCATGCATGCTACTAGGCAGGATGTTGGGTGGCCAAAAAGAAAGTTTATCACAAATCTTCATTAATTGAGGATCCAGTGCACATTTTCCCCAGGTGGCTCCAGTTTGTAGCCAAAGGCCAAAAACCTTAGTTTGTCTTTGAAGGGCATGAATGGAAAACAAAGTTATAGTTAGGAAGGTGAGCCAGTGCCCGGGGAAACACATCCAACAGGTAAACAAAAGTCTTTTTGTTCCTACACACATTCTTAAAAACTTCTTAAATACGCACACAGAATATTTAAAAAATAAGTTTTAATTCCAAAGCTAGTTTTGAAAGTAAATCTGTTGCTACTTCAGCAAAGATGGTGATGACACTATGCCATTAGAAAAGATAACTGATTCTTCAGATCTTGTAAGTGGGTAGCAATCCTATAAGCAGATGTGACCAACTTTTCCAGAGAATAAATGATGACAAAAAATGGTGTTTCAATAGATACAATATAGCTTCCAATGAAAGCCCGTACATTTAAGAATCAGTATTTTCTCAAGCTGGGGGGCGGGGTATGAAGGGAATCTGTCCTACAATGTGACTTCAGACAGATATCTTCACTGCTCTGGACTTGTTTACTCATTCACAAAATAAGGGGCTTGGCCTATGTGTATCCATTAAGTGTCATCCCAGAACTAAAAAAGAATTCTTCCAGGGGCTAACTGTAGCCAACAAGATGTTGAGAAATGAGATTACATACAATTTATAATTCTGTCTTGCTCTCTTTGGCTTGACACAGTGTGGAAATGCATCAAACAAAATTTTACCTCTTTCCTCAGCATTTGATATTTATAAGATAATTACCATTGTAACTAATTTCCAAAGAGATGCTTCATAAGTTAATGAGAAAATACATATTACATATATATATTTTAATACCCAAACAAATCTGTGATGTTGGTACTATTATTTTCAGCATGTCATAGACAGGGATATTGAAGCTCACTAAAATAAAATCCTCAAGGTCTCTCAGTTCGAAGTTACAACTTCTGCCTGTCCAAAGCCATGCTCTTAGCCAATATGCAATAATGTCAACATAAAGTTTGATGTCTCCATCCATAATGCCACCACCATGTTTGTGGAACAGCTAATAGAAAATTTAGTTTTATCCAAATTATCACATAAGTCAAATTAAGAAAACATAATTTATATATTTCTATAATACAGTAAAATAACCATAAATTTGCCTAAAATAACAATGAAAGCTATTAGAAAATGTGATGAGTCAAATCTTACCATATATTTTTGAAACCAGAAATTTCCACATTAAACCAAAAGTTGTCGTGCTTCTAGTTTTTTCCCACTAATCTAAAAATATCTTTTAGACGGTACCATGAGAATTGCATGTCTCTTAATAAATTAAAAATGAGAAATATGACTGAGTGTCCTCTATGTATTCTAATGCTGTGTCAAATGATCTTGGGCACAAATGACATCACCTACATTTGAGGAAATACTGAAGCTCAAATATGTAAACCTCTATGTACTAGGCCACTTGGATGTGCAACATTTCAATAACTGCTTTTTTACCACCTAAACCTAAGACTCAAAACAGTAATGAAAAGTTGTAAGAAGTATATATTTTACATTGTGGATGTAATCAATCCAGAAAGAAATTAGAGATGATGTTGCTAGAGGAAAGCAACTTCTATTATTTTGTAATAGCTCAATGGTACCCATTATATTTCATTTTTGGAAAAGTCTAAATTCAGCTTCTTGGAATCATCTGCCAATTTGTAATTTCAGAACTATCAACAACTTAAAAATAACAGATTTTGCCTATTTTTTCTAAAACTTTTACATATCTGTCAAGAATATAAGTAATAAGCTCAATTTGTAAATCCTGCAAATACTTCAAAGACCAACAGAGTTAATGCAAAAGGACTCATTATCTACAAACGCCATCTTGTGGTCCATGTTTTTATTATTTTGTATTAAGTCTGGATTTCCAACTCAAGATCTGCTAAAGATAGAAAGAGCCCTGGATACAACTTATTCCCTTTCTCTAATTTTTACACATGGGAAAATTGGAGCTCCAAAAAGTCTAATAAATTGGAAATCTTCAGAGGAAGAATTAATACAAGAGCCAAAATTTGAATTAAAATCTTTTCAACTCATACTTTTCTATACCACATCATCGTTTTTGACTAGTAACAAGCCAAATACATGAAGTCTGTCCAGTTTGGTATTAGACAGTTCAAACACCAAGCTCATCTGTGTTTGCTTAACCATACCTTGAAAGTACGGCAAACTATATAGAAGAGCACATCTACCTTTGAATTACTGGAAAATTATCAAGGCACAGCCATGTTGTTTTGCATTATTCTAAAACATTTCACACATTTTTAAAAATTTTTATTCTCCTAGAGATTTATGAGGGCAGTGTGTAGATGGGGTTGGGAAGGGGAGGGTTATCAACACCTCTACTGACAGATTAGAAAACTGGGTTTAGAGAACACATGATTAAGATTTTACAATTAGCTAGTGGCAAGCATCCTGATATCCAACTTTAATTTTTTTCCACCTCTTTACTTCATGATGTTGTATCATAACAGTGCATACATGCACATGTATGTGTTTTAAATCCTTTGTTCCATTTCTTTATATATATTCATATTCAATATATTCATTGGCCAATAGACTACAGTCTGTCATTTATGAAGCATAATAAGATGAAAGTCCTTGATTCAGAAACTAGATACTTCTAGAAGTTATAAATATGTAATCTTCATTCAAATCTTTGATTACCTTAATAGCAGAAAAATTTAATCCAAAAGATGGCAAAGAGGCACAGACTGTCTATGCTATAGTATAACTGTCCATTTCACAGCTAAACTCAGCTTCATTTATATAAAAAATTGAGAAATATTATCACAGAATATGAGATTAATGAGAATATCTTGAGAAGTTTTTAAGAAAGCAGAAATCTAAAAATAACAAAAATATTCAAGACTTCTATCAAACTTAATAAAAGATGTCCATGGTTATGTGAAAACATGAGCTCCAGCTATGGCTTTTGAATGTGCAATTCAGAACAGAAATTATCACTTAATAAAACAAGAGAATATAGCTGACCCTTGCATAACACAGGTTT
The DNA here is from genome assembly GCF_027475565.1 of Acinonyx jubatus. Classification (NCBI taxonomy): domain Eukaryota; kingdom Metazoa; phylum Chordata; class Mammalia; order Carnivora; family Felidae; genus Acinonyx; species Acinonyx jubatus. The sequence continues at coordinate 82,977,973 of NC_069381.1, read as the reverse complement.
GAACTACATAAGTCCACTTACATGCAGATTTTTTACATACAGTGCTGTGAATGTATTCCTTAGGGGTAAATGAAAATCATACCCTGCTGCATTTAAACTTAATTCTATAATTGACTGTGTCTTATATACTTTATGTAATAGTTGAATATTAAGTACATTATAAAATTTTGTGGCACCTGGTGGCTCAGTCGGTTAAGCATCCGACTTTTGACTTTGGCTCAGGTCATGATCTCACAGTTTGTGAGTTCAAGCCCCGCATCGGGCTCTGTAGTGACAGTGCAGAGTCTGCCTGTGACTCTCTGTCTCTCTCTCTGCCCATCTCCCTCTTGTTTTTCTCTCTCTCTTTCAAAAATAAACATTAAAAAAAAATAAATTATAAACTTTTAAATGAGAAAGGACACTATTAACTGTTAAGAGAGGAACAGACTCTTAGAAAACAGATGGAACTTCAGAGCAGTGCTTCTCAAACTACCTATGGTAAAGAACAAAACTTTTTCTTTCAGTCTCCAAGGACCATTGGGTAAACCTACTGAGCATGACTCATCTGCAGTGTATATCACATGAATCCTCACAAAAGCCAAGTAATACCCAAACTGGCAGATACTTAATCAACATAACAAGTCTACTAATCATCTACTTGGATGTCATGGTTATGTGTAATTGCTGCAGAAGATTTTAATTGATTACTTTCAATTGCTGATTTATCTTGTTACAAATCTGTAATAAGCAACTTATGGACTGGGCATCAGTCCACATTTTAAGTAGCATTACTTTAGAGATCAACATAATTACCCAAGTTTTCCCAAACTGTGTTCTATGATATGCAAACCTGCAAGAAGAAATGCTGATCTAGTCAAGGAAATTATGTCCTCAGACTCACAAACCATATAAGCAAATAAAGTACCTAAGAATTCTTTAGGAAATAAACCTGTTTAACTTTATTTAATCCAAACTTGACTACAGAATCTTTTCTTTTAAGACTAACACTCATTAACATTACAAAAAACTAATTTTCTATAAAATGCATTGAGAGATTCTAATATAGACAGAATTACTGATTTACATTATTCAACAGCTGTTTAAAAATTCCCAGTGGCAAGGAGCTCATTTCTTTATAATGCAATATAATATAATATAGAAAATTTTAATGCATAGGAAATAATTTTGTGTGAGTTCAAATTATACAATTTGTAAGAGTTGGTTTTAGACATTTTCTGAAGCAATGACAAAACATGTAATCCTTCTTTCGTTGACTGCCCTCCAAATACCTTTCTTCTTTTCTAATATTTTGGATGAAGATGCATTTCTAAGACCATTATCATCATAAACTTATTCTGATTATATCTTAGTTTGTCAATGTTACTTTCAAAATGCATCATCAGAACTGAACTCAGTGTTTTGAATAGTGAAAGATGCAGATACTTTGCTCTTTTTCTTTTTTTTAGTCATAAGTGTCTTCTAGCCTAACAAGACCTTAATATGATTCTCATAAAACTTAAATTTTGAAGAGAGCATATTCTAATGTGTTCACCAAGATAAAGACCTAGTGAATTAAATGAGTTGATTTCTGCAAAGTATACTATCATTTCACATGCTGAAGAGAATTTTATTGCAAAACAATGGTCACTTGAGAATAAAGATGCCTTTGGAAAAAAGACTAGTTAGAGGTAGATTTATGACTTGGAATATGAAAGCAGGACCCTGTCATCAATATAGAGGATAATATTTACCATCTTATCGCTGTGGTAGGGGAATATTTACTTGTGTCACTAAAAACCTTTATCAAATTACTAAGTTCAAAAGGTAATTGGCTACAACAGAGCAGTCTTTTAAGCCACGTAGAATTGAAAGTTATTCTAAGAGTTCACGGTTACCTAAACTTCAGATGGTTTTACAATAAAGGCTCTGATGAACATTAAAAATCTTATATTTCTATTAGTTACATAGCTTTTTCTAAAAAAAATATTTGTTTTCCATAAACGGCTTCTGGGAGCAAATAAATCTGAGACATTACACAAAAGTGAACAGGTTTTTTTCCCCCTAAAGAGTTTCTTGGAAATGTAAATGTGCTAAGGTACATTGCCAACCTTGTACAATAAAATGAAACAGTGTAACTAGATGGAAGGCACTTGGCTATTAAGCCGTCATACCCAATGATAGCTAAAGTAAAATCAATGTTAGTAAATGGCTGTGTGATCAACCATGCTCCCAAATATACAACAGTTAGAGACCCAAAGAACTATACCCAGAGACGTCCTCTGATATTTGCAACAGTTGATTTTTAAAAAATTATTTATAAACTATCGTTTAAAAAATTTTTTTAATGTTTATTTATTTTTGAGAGAGAGAGAGAGAGAGAGAGAGCACAACAGGGGATAGGCAGAGACAAAGGGAGCCACAGCATCCGAAGCAGGCTCCAGGCTCTGAGCTATCAGGACAGAACCTGACGTGGGGCTGGAACTTACAAACCACGAGATCATGACCTGAGCCGGTCAGATGCTTAACCGACTGAGTCACCCAGGCGCCCATAAACTATCTTTAATGTAGTTTTCCCTCAGCTCAGATTCTCACCTCCTCACTTATCCAAGATTCCTGGTAGAATCTATCAAACTGAGAAGGCAGCTTCCTGGCCTCTGTGGTAGCTAATCTCCAAAGATGTCCCTCCCACAACCATTAGAGAACTATAATAGTCTCCCATGAACATCCCAAGCAGGTTTTCACTGATGATTTTATTTCCTTAATCAATGGTGGAATCTCTCATCAAACAGTAAGAATACAAAGTTTTAAAATCTTAGGATATGGCACAAAAACAGATACATAGACCAATGGAATAGAATAGAAACCCCAGAACTAGACCCACAAACGTATGGCCAACTCATCTTTGACAAAGCAGGAAAGAACATCCAATGGAAAAAAGACAGTCTCTTTAACAAATGGTGCTGGGAGAACTGGACAGCAACATGCAGAAGATTGAAACTAGACCACTTTCTCACACCATTCACAAAAATAAACTCAAAATGGATAAAGGACCTGAATGTGAGACAGGAAACCATCAAAACCCTAGAGGAGAAAGCAGGAAAAGACCTCTCTGACCTCAGCCGTAGCAATCTCTTACACGACACATCCCCAAAGGCAAGGGAATTAAAAGCAAAAATGAACTACTGGGACCTTATGAAGATAAAAAGCTTCTGCACAGCAAAGGAAACAACCAACAAAACTAAAAGGCAACCAATGGAATGGGAAAAGATATTTGCAAATGACATATCGGACAAAGGGCTAGTATCCAAAATCTATAAAGAGCTCACCAAACTCCACACCCGAAAAACCAATAACCCAGTGAAGAAATGGGCAGAAAACATGAATAGACACTTCTCTAAAGAAGACATCCGGATGGCCAACAGGCACATGAAAAGATGTTCAACGTCGCTCCTTATCAGGGAAATACAAATCAGAACCACACTCAGATATCACCTCACACCAGTCAGAGTGGCCAAAAGGAACAAATCAGGAGACTATAGATGCTGGCGAGGATGTGGAGAAACGGGAACCCTCTTGCACTGTTGGTGGGAATGCAAACTGGTACAGCCACTCTGGAAAACAGTGTGGAGGTTCCTCAAAAAATTAAAAATAGACCTACCCTATGACCCAGCAGTAGCACTGCTAGGAATTTATCCAAGGGATACAGGAGTACTGATGCATAGGGGCACTTGTACCCCAATGTTTATAGCAGCACTCTCAACAATAGCCAAATTATGGAAAGAGCCTAAATGTCCATCAGCTGATGAATGGATAAAGAAATTGTGGTTTATATACACAATGGAGTACTACGTGGCAATGAGAAAGAATGAAATATGGCTCTTTGTAGCAACATGGATGGAACTGGAGAGTGTGATGCTAAGTGAAATAAGCCATACAGAAAAAGACAGATACCATATGTTTTCACTCTTATGTGGATCCTGAGAAACTTAACAGAAACCCATGGGGGAGGGGAAGGAAAAAAAAAAAGGTTAGAGTGGGAGAGAGCTAAAGCATAAGAGACTCTTAAAAACTGAGAACTGAGGGTTGATGGGGGGTGGGAGGGAGAGGGGGGTGGGTGATGGGTATTGAAGAGGGCATCTTTTGGGATGAGCACTGGGTGTTGTATGGAAGCCAATTTGACAATAAACTTCATATATTGAAAAAAAAATAAAATCTTAGGATAACACAAAGTTATTCATCTCTGTTTTCCTTGCTCTGATCATTATTACTGTGTAGCTATACATTCTATTTGAAATAGGACTGATTGCTCACCAAAAACTGATTTCCATATCATAGATAGTAAAAAAACAAGATTAATCATTAATTAATCAGTAGTGTTGGTCTATCTATTAAAAATACAAAGGGAAAGCTCCTGGGTATTCAATGGATTGCCACTGATGACAGTAAGAGAAAAACTTGGTGTTTTCTTTCTGATGAAGATGATCATCCCTAAATGAACTGACTGTATGGTCCATAGAAAAGTGGTGTGATGTAGCCTGAATTTGCTAATCCAGACTTTAGACTCACCCAGTGAGTGTCTTCCAGTAAATAAGTAGATAATGTGGGCACAAGGATGTAATGGGTTGCAAATTTTAACTGGTATGAAAATGTTTAGGCTGATTATAAATCTAAGCATATTAGCTTCTCAAGCTGGTGTGTTGCTTTCCAGGAAGTCTAGTCTACGTATAATGTGAATCTATTCAATCCTGGGGTCTATCATGTAGTTCTGAAACATTCTTCAAAGAGTTTCAAAGATACATACACTTCTGAGGGGCTGTTTTAGCACCATCAAGAAATCTGTCTTCTTGGGTCTAGAGATCAGATCAGGGACCAGCTTGAGTAAATGGTATGGGGCATAAACACAAAAAGAAACGTCCCCTGACTTGGATTCAAAAATCCCTTTCTGAGATAACTGAATTATTCCCAGCTATTCTTATGATTAGGGAGTTGAGACACATTAACTTTAAAGAGAGTATCTGATTACTCAGTTTCATCCTAAGAGATTGTCAATATAAAATATATAACTTAAATGGTTCAATAAAGACCATTTATTATGCCTCTGACTCAACATTTCAAAGGAAAGCTCAAAACCTACCTGTCATTCCTTGGGATCAAAATTACATTAAATAACTCTATCTGGGTAGATCCTCTGGCACTCCCATCCTTCTCTCTACAAGGAAGGCTGTTCACAAAGACTTTATTGTGTGATTGTACATGGTATATATCAGAAAATACAGAGGTTAACTATTTTGGAAACAGGTGTCATTTTTACAGTATTCCCACAAGCTTTCTCTGAAGCTAATTTTAGCATTTACCTAGCAATGAAAAGTAGTGTGCATTTCTCCTGGGTGAGCAGAAGAAGTCTCCTAATCTTTCCAAAATAAGTCAGTTTAGGATTAAGGGTTACAACTAAGGCTTTGTGAGCACTGTTTTTGAGGCTGGTAAAGGAAGAGCTTTTGCATTGTTCGTTGGAAAAGAGAAAATACCTACAATTCTCCTTTTTGTGGCAATGGATAGCTGTTGATTTAGTATCTCTTCAAATATACTGGATTTTAGTTACCTTTTATTTTTATTTGTCTAAATCTTTCAACTTCTACTTTCATTCTCCTGGATGGAGAAAACAGGAATGAAATAGAATTGAAGTAGTCCTGTATTTTCAGCTTCCATAACATGGTTTCCACTTTATTCACTTTAATAATTTTATTAGAGCTTATTAATTCCTAGCTTTCTTGAATCCAAAGAGGCTCCTCACACCCAATTCCATGTGACTTTGATACTACTTGGAAGTCATTCACTTTTTTTCCCACCCCAAAAAACTTACTTCTTCCATTTTGAAATGTGCCTTCTGACACTGTTCCTTCTGTCTTCACCTTTGACCGAATCCATCTCTTTGTATCTTTGCCTTTCATAGTCCATGGTCCACAGGTACAATTATATCTGATTTTTAACTGCTTCGCTTTTTAAAATTGTTCACTCCTCTTACGTCAAATTCTCTTTTTGAGTCTGTGACTTTAAAATGACAACTAAATTTTCTGTAACTTCTTAAGCCACTTTACTAAATTCTACGGAATATGACTGAGAGTGGCCAGAGTTTTCTTCCTTTGCTCTTATGTCCCAGATTTTGAAAAGGGTACTTTCTCCAGGTTTCTCTCATGTCACATAACAGTTCCTCTGTGTTGGATGGAATGAAGTGAAGGAAAGTCATTCTCCCTCACTGTTTCTTTTAATTCATGTAGATGAGCACAGAGTCCGTAACTTCTCTGACTCCCAGGTTTTAAAAGAAGAATGAAATTTTGGATAGAAATCTAAATGCCACTCAGAATCCTGCTTAGTTGGCAGTTTGATAATCACTATCAATACACATTAATGTCTTAAAGTCACAATGCTTAGGAACTATCTTTCCCTGGACCAGAGTGTTTTAAATTTACAAAATTTACATGTTCCAAACTATGTATGCATCATTGAATTTAAAACAACTCCTTTGTTTGAATTTATTTTGCCATTCTCCAACATAAGCAATACATTTCTAAATAAATACAACTATACTTCAAGAATTTCTAGGACGTTCAACGTTCATCCGTTACTTACTCTTTATAGGACTACTATGATATATATATATACCATAGATATATATTAAAATATATATTAAATATATTAAATGTATATATTTAATAAAATATATTAAATATATATTAAATATATATAAATATATTATATTTATATACATTAAAAATATATATAATATATATTAAAATATATACATATTTTAATTTCCCTAATTTTTAAGTGGTCCATAAGTAACTGGACTTGGATTTTACGGAAGCATTTGGTGTATTATTCATCTGGCTAGATGGTGTACTCTTGCAGTAATTTTGTTTCTTTCTTCCTTTATTTTCCAGAAAATGTCCTTTACTATAATCACTTTTTGCTTCCTAGATGTCCATGTTGATATATATATATACATATATATATATGTGTATATATATATACACACATATATATGTATATATATACATATATATGTGTGTATATATATATACATATATATATGTATATATATGTATATATACATATGTATATACGTATATATATACGTATATATTTGTATTATTCAGTAGTGATAGAACCCTTTGATTAAATCTGTTCATTACAAGTCAAGGAAATAAAACTAATTTAAACGTTCTTTCCTTAAAAAAAGTTAATACATGGTAAAGCTGTAGTAATCAAGTAAAAAATATATACTTATTATTCTTCCCCAGTAAACTGTAAGGTCCCAAATAGCAAGAGTAAAAGTTTGAATCTGGATGCTCCATAGTGCTTAGCACAGGATTTTGATGTTAACAGAATTTTAAATGAATGATTTCACATGAGACAGCTGACATTTTTAAATAAGGTTGATATCATTTGAAATGAACTGACCTCTGATCCGGTAATTTCTTAAAATTCTTATCCAGGAAGTTTTTAAAGTCTAATGTTCATAATTACTTTTAATAGTATTATTTGTGAGAGCAAAAAAATAGGATAAAGCCTCAACTGTTCATTGTTACCTTTGCTAATAGAAGTAAACTAACACAATGTATTATATTAAGATTATTATTACATAGGAACGTAAACAAATGAGAAATATGGAGCTCAAAATAACATATATCCACTGTAATCATCATGACACAAAATAGATAAGTAATCATGTTTTTATGCTGACACATTCAGAAAGGGTCATGTAGAAATTTTAAAATATTTTGATCTGAACATAGCAAATTATTTTTCTATAATTGTATTTAAGTATACCATTCTCTCCAGGAGAAAAGGTTACAGGCATTCTTTATTTTATGTTAATGTACCTAGCTTTTGTTGTTTTTGTTTGCTTTTAGTGTGCATGTATATTAATTTTATAACGACAGAAATAAGGCTATGCAACAAGGACTTCCACACATTAATAATTAAGTGAATACAATACTTAACTGAATGTAATACTTAAAGTCATATAGTTTATTCCTTTGCACACTTTACTTTACAATATTAAACTGCTTTTTGTGGCAAAAGTTAACATATGATCTTTTCATTGTATTAAAATTAAACTTTCAAAGAGTGTATTCTTTTAGTTTGTAATACCTACCAAGCATCACTTCCTTTCAAATCCCCACCATCATCATAATCATCATTACCATCAGCATAAACAACTATATAAACAGACACTCTTTTGTACCTAATAGAGAGTAATGAGAAAATGTCCATGCGCTTAATGCTGCATGTCATGTTTTATGGTTTTAGCATCCCCTCACATTTTATCAGGAAATAATTTGCTTTGGTTATTTGGGTACCAATATGCTTTGAAATTATTCACCCATGTTCAGTTGGATTTTTTGCTGTAGTGTCTTATTAATTCTTGTCTTTTAAAATAACTCATGGGGCGCCTGGGTGGCTCAGTCGGTTAAGCGTCCGACTTCGGCTCAGGTCATGATCTCGCGGTCCGTGAGTTCGAGCCCTGCATCGGGCTCTGTGCTGACAGCTCAGAGCCTGGGGCCTGTTTCAGATTCTGTGTCTCCCTTTCTCTGACCCTCCCCCATTCATGCTCTGTCTCTCTCTGTCTCAAAAATAAATAAACATTAAAAGAAAATTAAAAAAAACTAACTCATATTTATTCTTAATTATTGGCCTTATAGGACAAAATGGAAATAACTTTATTTTACTTACTTGAGTTTACGTGGAAGTGCCTGTTATATATTTAGTGCTGTCTCCAAATAAATTCACACATCTAAGTACTACATTTCAATGTGACAATAGCTATCTTCTGATACAGACCCATGCTTCATATTTATAATCTGATTTTCCTGTCACTTTGATATTTAAATTTTAAGTTATAAATAAGCTGTGACCATTTCACTTCATAAAACAAGTCCAAAGGCAAATGTTTATACCCCAATTCATCTATCATACTAGGAACAAACCCTTATAGAATTTATATTTGCAAACGTTGATGAAAAAAGAGGTATTTCTGGAAGAATGTGATTAAATTAAAAAGGAAATGGAAAGATTCTGGAACATTTCACTTCTCTGTATATCTAAGAGATTCTGAAGTTAACAGATAACAGCAGACTGTTACTGTTTCAGGCCACACAGTCTGTATGCTAATTAGAAAGCCTTGATTATTTAAGGGCTCCAACTTCCTAATTATGCTTGGACTGATATAGCAAATCAGTTAAAAGTTATTCACTCAGGAAAAACAACAACAACAACAACAACAAATAATTGAAACCGCAGGGGTTTTTTGAATTTAAAGAAAACCAATGATTCCTTCAAAGATATACATCTAAGATGCAGTACACTTGACACATTTTTAGTAACACTTATAAATATAATTCACTTGGAGGAAGAGTTAAAAACATACTGATATTAAAACTGCTGTGAAGAACAAAACTGGCAAAATTACACAGTAATGCTAATTTAACTGTTTCTAAGAAAGCAATATTTTATATAATTTGAAATCAGTCTATGAGACTGACAAAAATGTGAATTTATGTGACAGGTAGAGTCAAACCCAAACATTTCAGTTGGGAGTTCAGTGGAATTGCCATGAAGATTTTCCCTTAAAAAATGAAGTTCAAACTTAGAAAAAAAGTTTGCAGAGCCTATCATTTAAAGGAAAATATAATCAGTGCATGTGAAAATATAAACAGTGTCATGTGATACTTACACCCTAATATACTTATGTTTTATAACTATAATTACTTATAGTATATTGCATATTTTAGTATTTGAGGCATTGTCCATAAATTATTTTGGTTGACTGTCATAACAATTCTGTAACATCAGAATGGACAGGTTGTAATGTAAAGGAGAGAGAAAGTCTTTTTGTGGATTGAAATAGTTAAGTGGTAAGAAAGCCATAGTGATAAATAAATTAATTAATTAATTAATTAAGCCATAGTGATAAATATCACCATAGTGATGTCATTCAACAAAATATTTTATTTATTTTCATTTTCTACTTTCATTTTTTTAAGTTTATTTATTTATTTTGAGAGAGCGGGAGAGACCGTGCACACGAGGGGGAGAGGAGCAGAGAGAGGGAGAGAGAGAATCCCAAGAGGCTCTGCACAGCTAGTACAGAGCCCAACGTGGGGTTCGATCTCACAAACTGTAAGATCATGACCTGAACTGCAATCAAGAGTCGATGCTTAACCAACTGAGCCACCCAGGTGCCCCTCAACAAAAGAGTTCAAATCATTTCAAAATCTGAGACTTATGGGAAATTCCTTTGAGATACTTGAATTTACTTAAGGTTGTTAATGCAGAATAAAAAAAATTAAGGACAGAAAATGATCTTTTGAATCACTTGAGTCTCTAGGCCACCACCATGAAATCCCTATGTCAGTTCACATCTCTGTCTGGTACCACAATGTTCCCTATTAGGTCTCCTCATGTCCAGTTTTGTTTCACTCTGAGCCATATAAGCCAGAGTGACCTTTCTAAAAGGCAAATCTGATAAATATTGTCACGTCCCTGATGAAAACTCAACGGCTTTTCCTATTTCCCTTAGAACGAAAAATAAAGACTTATATTACGATGCCCTCTTCAGCCCAGTGTGGTTCAGGATGAACAGCAAAATAAGGCATCTAGGCATATTGAATATTTTAAGCTGAAGGAGTCTGAGACTATGGCAGAGGCAGGAAGGTCACTTTGATCTTCCATAACCCTCAGCCCCTGGTGCAGGTGGTAAAACCCTCATATGAGAGTTGTTCTCCTCATATCTGGAGGAAAGGAAGGTACTTATCAAAGGAAAGGAACACAGAGAAGACACCTAACACACAGGTCTTGTCATGTTTCTGCAGTTTATTATATATACCTCATACTCCTTAATCTACCATATTTCTACATGACTGCCCACCTGTCATCAAACCTAGCAAAAAATATTCACATCTGCTTCTTAGTCCCTATGTCCTTAGGAAGGCTTCTGTGTCACAAACAACTTACATTACATCAATCTGTATGCTTTTTTTCCTGTCAATTTATCTCTATCATTTTAATTTCAGACCCAGCTAGGGACTGTCAGAGGGTTCAGGAAAACTTTTTCCTCCCCTACAAACCTCATTTTTCAACTCAACACTACCCCTGCTTCTCCAACCTCCAAAAAAGAGCCTCAGTTATTTGAACATATTCTCTCACTTCTAGGGATTTTCTGCATGTATTTTCTCTAACTGGAACTCTTTCTCACATCTTTATCTACCTACTTCTTATTCATCATTCAGGTTTCATCTTAACCACATCCTCTGCAGAACCTTCCTCATTCCTTCTAGATTAGGTTAGATGCCCTTGTAATGTCTTTCTACGCTAGAACATATAATACTTTATTATAATATTTTGTATTAATTGACTGTTTCCCTTGGTGACCGTGCCTACGTAAAAAGGCACTGTATTTGTGTTGCATGCTATGGTCTCTCCAGCGCCCAGCACAGTGTCTGATGGAAGTACAGGCTTAAGAAATGCTTATTAAATGAAAATAGTTAACCTTTTCAAAAATATACAATATTTTACAGTCTGGCATGCACTATAGACTATAAAGCATAAGGGTATCAATTTCATATAGTCATTAATTTAGTCAGAGATAAGGTTAGAGATGTATGTTGAAAATGCACCTGCTAGAAACAGTATGTTTAGAATATGCTCGCTTAAAAAAAAAAGGATAGTATAAAATTCATTTAAAATGATAACCACCTTGGGGAACTGTTAGTTGTAAAAGAAAAAAAAAAGATGAAAAACAATCATCTGAAATCAAAAGGATGACTAGGTTCTATCTTGAAGTAAAGGAAAAAAAGAAAAAAAAGCTGAACTAAACTAAACTGAAATAAAAAGAGAGAATAGCACGCTCTTTTGTTGAGGTTTTGAACAGCTATAGAAGGCAAAGTGGAAATAGAAGGGAAAGAAGGCACAGGACCTGATTTGATTTTCTGCTCATTGAAACCTCTGGTCCTTTTCTCATGTTGCAAATACTTTATAACATAAGAAAAGGAGAGGATGAGGGGAATAAGATGGGAGAATCAGTAGCAAGCATTGCCCAAGTGCTTTTAAAAAATTCAAATCCTTCTAAAACAAGAAACTGTGGGGAAAACAAACAAAACAAAATGGTGGCATAATTCTTTCCCACAATCAAGGCTCAAATTAGGCACCTGGGGCATACTGTATAAGAAGGAAGACTCTTCATCCTTCCTCCACATAAACATATTTGTTTCAGTGGGTGGGTTCGGCATTACTCGATTAACTAGCAACTCCACTGGCACTGAGCCACCAAGGAGGCTTTTGAATGTGACACTTGGTTCCTTAACAGACTCTTTCAACAAAGGACAGATAGAAAGTAAAAGAGAGGACAACTTTCATAAAATGAAGCAATATCACATAGCACTAATTACCTGTTCATAATACTGGATATTCTCCTCAGCCATATCTGTAAATGCTGACTTGATATCATTTTGCATATTATGTCTCCATCTTTCCCAGTCTGCTTTCAGGGCATTATTAGCGCATTCAACTTTATCTTCAAGTTTTCCAATCTCTTCTGTAAGCTGAATTAGATCACAAAGAGAGATAAATTGATCTATGTATTCTTGTTACTAAATGAATTCATCAAGTCTAAGCTGAACATTATATCAAAACATCTTAAGAATAATTCTTTGGAAAGTCACCAGCACTTACCATGTGTAATAACCAGTTATAGGAAAAAGAAGACTGGGCTCAGCCAGAGATGCTAACTAGAGTTCGAAGATCAACCATCAATTAACATTTGACCTTGGCCTAAGTCTGTCAAACCTTGGGCTTAGGTTTCACTATTTATAAAACAGAGGAAATTGAACTACAAGATATCTTAAAATTCTTTTGTACTAACTCTCACTACCACCATTGTTTATGGTGATAATATTTATGTTAAAAGGCATGGTTTCATTAACCAGCTTCCTATTCCTGGGCTTCACTTTTCAATTGTTTTTTACTAGAAAGATCAATTAACTCACCTGTTACAACATCCATTCAGATTATGCACTCTAACCTGGAGGCCCAGGGGATCAACTTGACAAGTTTCACCAAGCTAGTACTAGAAGCAGGTTTATGTCTGAAGACACCTAACACCTAGTCCGTGCATCATTACACAGGCTTAGCATGATATTTACAACCCCTCACCTGCCAACCTTAAAGCATGTAGTCCAGCAGTTTATTGGCTTATATTTTGTGTATTTACATATTAATACATATATTTATACATATATATTTATTCATATATTCAGCATATATTTAAGTGCCTTCTCTGCACCAGGCATTCTTCTAGGAGAATTCAGTATTGAAGACAATAGATAAAATCTCTGCTTTTACTCAAATGGAGAGAGACAAACCAAAAGTAAGATAAATGAAATAGGGACTATCAACTGAAAATTAATGCTAAAAAGAAAAATGAAGCAGAAAGGTAGATAGGGAACATATGATGATCCAATTTCACATGAGACGACAGAGGAAAGCCTAAATAAGAAAGTGTCTTTTGAATAAATATCTTCAGTCCACAAGAGAGTAAACCATGGGGGTTCTCAGTAGAAAAGTTGTTCCTGGCAGAAGAAACAAGGGTAACAGACTGGAGGCGGAAGCATGCCCCGATGGTCCAAGAAGAACATGGAGACTAGCACGGCTGTAGCATATAGTGGAGTGAACAAAAAAGGGAAGGTTCTAGGAGATGAAGTCACATAAGGAATGGGTGACCAGATCTTACTGAGGCATGTAGTCTGTGGTGAGGTTCTTGGATTTTTACTGAGATCCAAAGCCAGGAAATTACATGCAGAAATGATACCATCTCTCTCATATCTTAAAAGGGGCATCATCATTAACATTGTGGTGTGACTGAAAGTATTTGAAAGAGACCATTATTCAAGAAGATCCACATTTCAGAGATGTTGAAATGCAAGAATGTCTTAAAATAAAAATAGGTTATTTTGCTTCTAATGCTTATGTGAATTATTACTCTAACATCATCATTATCATCATCATCATCACCATCATCATCATCATTATTATTGCTATGGAATTTCACCTTTCTGCCCTTATTTCATCGCAGCCGTATTTGTTTTTATTTCCTAAGAACAGACACTTGGTATTACATAATCTCTGATTATGAGAGATCTATTTCATTAGTAAGGTTGACTTTCATGGTTTTTTTTTGGGGGGGGGAGGGAGGCAGATATTATTTTACTTTCTTGTTTTGTTTGTAAACTATCTCAGGGAAGCCATTTATTATTTTATGAGTATGTGTACTCTTTGGAGTGATTATTTTGTTACATCTTAGAAAATTTGTCTAATGAGTTGTTAATGGGATGTCTGACGGTAGATGCCAGGGGATAAACTAAGAGTTAAACTGCTAAAATGCCAAACCCAAACAGGTTCTGGGTCTGCTGGAAAAATCATAGGGGCTGGTTAGAAAAATTCACTCCTCTGGGTTGTTGGATGGAATCATGCAATTTTCAAAGTCAGATGGAAATTATTAGCATAATGTCTCTTTTATGTAGGATCAGGAGGTACCTACACCAACTGTGAGTGCACTATTATTCTCCTCTGCTTAGCATTTTCAGTCTAAAATTGTTATGCACTGGAGTGGGATTACTGGCAGACTGCTCTACTAAAATTGGCTTTTGGAAACAGAGTATCTGAATCATATATTGTATCTTTCTCCCCTTCATAACAGTTTAACATGATGTCCCTGCCATAAGGGGTTTACAACATAGTTTTCCCTTTGTCAATCTGTAACTCCCCCTCATAAAAGCCCATGAAGTGGTGGCCTGCCTGGTTGGTGCTTCTGCTGTGACAGAGCTACTAGAGACGTCCTGTCCTGTTCTCTCACCTCACTCTCACCTACAGGAACGTTTGTAGGCTTATCAGCACAGAACTAGGATTAAGAAGACTTATGAAAGGTTAAACCAACTTCAGTTTAAGTTCCACTTCCATCTTTAAAAGTTATGTGACCTTGGTAGGACTAGCTATTGAAGCCCTAGTTTCTTCAACTATAAAATAGATATGAAAAAATACCTATCACATAGGGGTTTTAGATGCATGAAATAATGAACACTAGTTGACTTAAACAGTGCCTCACAATTTGCCTACTAAATGTTATGTATTACCATCACCACCATTACCACCGCCGCGATGACCACCACCATCAGCACCATCATCATTAACTGGTGAAACTCAAGTTGATTCCCTCTCCTATTCCAGTATTTTGATTTCTGGAAGTACTGTATTCCTCTGCCAGGGTCTAGGTCTTAGGTTAACTTCTAGTGCTAGTTCTCAATCTCTTCTCACCAGTTAGGAAAATGATACATATGCTTTAAATATATATGACCAATTCTTATCTTTTTTTGTAGCCAAATATGAGTAATTTTTCTTTCTTTGATGATTTCATCATTATTTTAGTTGGAAAAGGAGAAAAAAGACATTAGGTATTTCCCCACACTGAATCATCTTCCCATAATTTCAATTCTAGGAAACTCTAATTGATAATAAGCACAAAATATCTACTTCAAATGGAGAAGGAGCTGGACTATATCTTTCCTAATAATTTACAAAAGCCTAATATACCCTTTTTCTTAGTTGACTTCAATTTAGCAGGGACTTAAATACCATTCTTGGTATAAGGAACTATGGATTCAGAGGGTGCCATCCAGGCTTTGAACATATACAGTCAATGAAAGTTAACTGAGGTGGGAGGGTAAGGTGTTAGAACCTGTCAGGCCAAAGAAGCCCCTCTAGCCACACAGCAGGTTTCAATAACTCGAAAAGTAGGAAATTCAATTCATTTTCCCTACTATAAAATACCACAGAAAAGATGGAATTAAAAAGGATTAAAGCTTAAATAATTGTTTTCACAAATCCTGGAAGCGATTTGGTCCTCTTTTAGTGGAAAAATTTAAGAAGCAAGCAATCCTTTTTGCCAGGAAAATGTTGTAATACCAGAATAAGTAATACAAGATTGTAAGATAGTGGGGAAAAAAAGGGAAGATTTATATTTAACAGCAAGGCTAATGGGTAATTTCTAGCTTCAGTTATATTCAGCCAGAAATTAGCCACGCAATTAAATGAAAACCATTAATACTAAGAGCTCAGGCAAACAAAACAAAATCTTTCTCCAAAAGTAACTTCCTACTATAGTACCAGTAATGGCAACAATAATAATAACCATTTATTGCATTTCTGCCATGGGCCATTGCATTAAGCTATATACTTTACATATATTATTTCATTTAATCTGCATAATAATGTTGCAAATTTGGTATTATTATCTTCCTTTTACAAGTTAGAAAAGTGGGAAAAAATGAAAGAGATCTCATAGCTTTTTGTGGCATAATAAAGATTCAAACGAAAGTCCGCCTAAGTCAAAGCCCATGTTTTTTCCACACTGACTAAATAGCACCAAGCTAGTATGCCTGTGGCTTTCAAGGCTGAAATGATTCACCTTTAACTAAAGGAGTCTATAATCTATTAGAATACACAGATGCAGGTGGTACTTGGGTGGCTCAACAGGTTGAGTGTCCAACTCTTGATTTCAGCTCAGGTCATGATCTCACAGTTTGTGAGTTCGAGCCCCACATTGGGCTCCTCCCACTGATGGTGCAGGGCCTGCCTGGGATTTGCTTTCCCTCTCCCTCCCTCTCTGTCCCTCTCCTGCTTGTGTTCTCCTTCTCTCTCCCTCTCTCTCTCCCCCTCACTTTCTCTAAATAAATAAATAAACTTAAAAAAAAAGAATACACATATGCAAAAATGAAATAAAAACTATACAAAGCAGAATGTAATATATACCACATGGAGGAAAAAATTACAGTAGTATAGAAAGATACAGAATGTAGGATTAATTTTGATTGGGATAGGTGATGTTTTGACTGCCATTTCAGTAGGCAGGGACTGGGGAAGAAATGCCTGGATGAATGTAAGGCATAAACAAAACCACAGAGATGGCATGCTACAGACTGTGACGACAGAATGGATAAGACGTAGGTTTGGAGTCTGGAGGTGGGCAAATGGAAACAAGAAATGCTGCTGGGTAGGCTGATTGAAGATTCACTGCTTACAGGGTTTGAATGACATTGAGCATGAAATGGATTCTGCAGGAAATAGTAAATCACTAAAAGTTTTTGACCAGAACAGAGCTGTATTTCCTAAGTCAGATATAGAGGGATGGTTAAAAGAGAAAGGAAGGAGGAGAGGAAAAAGGAAACCAGTTAACCTGCACTAGCATAATGAAGAAACAATGAAAAATGATAAGGAGGATCTAGTTCATCCCCACTCATTTGCTCATCCAGCAGCATTCACTCAGCATCCATCTAGTTTGTGTTAGGAACTAAGATAATGGATAGTGTAGGATGACCATGAACTCACCTCCTCCCATGGACATGCTGACTCTTTATCTATATACAGAGAAATTCCTCCTGAGTAACTCAGGGCTGACTGAACAGCCAGACAAAAATACCACCAAAAAAGAAAATTACAAGCCAATATCCCTGATGAATATAGATGTAAAAATCCTTAACAAAATATTAGTAAAACAAATTCAAAAACACATTAAAAGGATCATATTCCAGGATCATGTTGGATTTACTCCAGATGCAAGAATGGTTCCATCAATCAATGTGATACACTACATTAAAAAGACAAAGGATAAAAATCATGTGATGATCTCAATAAATGCAGAAAAAGCATTTGACAAAATTCAACATCTATTTATGACAAAAACTCTCAACAAAGTAGATATGGAAGGAATGGACCTCAACATAATAATGGCCATATATGACAAACCCACAGCTAACATCACACTCAATGATGAAAAGCTGAAAGATTTTCCTTTAATATCAGAACAGGACAAAGTGGCCCACAATATGATTTTTACTCAAAATAGTACTGGAAGTTCTACCCACAGAAATTAGCCAAGAAAAAGTAATAAAAAGTATTCAAATTGGACAGAAGTAAAACTGTCACTATTTGCAGATGACATGATACTAAATATAGAAAACTCTAAAGGCGCTACCAAAAAACCATTAGAACTAATAAATAAATTCTTTAAGTCTCAGAATATAGAGTTAATATACAGCAATCAATTGTGTTTCTATATGCTGATAACTAACTATCAGAAAGGAATTAAGAAAAGAACACCATTTATAATTTCATCAGAAAAAAGAAAGTATCCAGGAATAAATTTAAGGAGGTGAAAGACCTGTACACTAAAAACTCTACAACATTGATAAAAGAAATGAAAGGCAACACAAATACATGTAAAGTTATTCTATGCTCACGGATTGGAAGAGCTAATATTAAAATGTCCATACTACCCAAGGCAATCTACAGAGTCAATGAAATCTCCATCAAAATACCAATGGCATTTTTCAAAGAACTAAAACAAATAATCCTAAAATTTGTATGGAACCACAAAATTCTCCAAATAGAACAATCTGGAGGGAAAACAAACAACCAAAAAGAAAATATAAAAACAAAAACAAAGCTGGAGGCACCATGCTCCCTGATTTCAAACTATACTACAAAGCTGTAGCAATCAAAACAGTTTGATACTGGCCCAAAAAGAGACATAGAACAGTGGAATAGAATAGACAACCCAGAAATAAACCTACATATTATATGACCTATTAATATATAACAAAGGAGGCAAGAATATACAATGAGGAAAAGACAGGCTTTTCAAAACATGGTATTAAGAAAACTGGACAGTCACATGCAAATGAATGGCACTGGACCAGTATCTTACAACATATACAAAAATAAATTGAAAACAGATTAAAGACCTGAATGTAAACCTGAAACTAGAAAATTCCTAGAAGAAAATCATAGGAAATAAACTTTTTAATATTGATCTTAGCACTATTTTTTTGGCCTCAGGTAAGAGTCAACAAAAGCTAAAATAAAACAAATGGGACCTCATCAAATTAAAAAAAAATGTTTGCACAGTGAAGGAAATCATCAACAGAACAAAAATGAAACCTACTGAATGGGAGAATGTATTTGCAAATCATACATCTCATAAGGGTGTAATATCCAAAATATACAATGAACTTATACAATTTAATATAAAAAAAACCTGATTGAAAAATGGGCAGAAGACTTGAATATATATGTTCCTAAAGAACACATATAGATGGCAATAGGCATATGAAAAGATACTCAACATCACTAGTCACCATGGAAATGAAAATCAAAACAACTATGAGATATGACCTCAAACCTGTCAGAAAAGTTATTATCAAAAAGATAAAGGGGGGCCAAGATGGAGGAACAGCATGGAAGTTTTTTTTGCATCTCTAGTCCCTGCAATACAGCCAGATCAACACTAAATCATTCTGCACACCTAGATAACTGATTTGAGGATTAACACAACAATCTGCACAACCTGAACCAGAGAACTCAGCAGGCACGAGGCACGAAGAGGTGAACTGGGGGAGAAAGCCGCAGAGAGAGGGGAACTCTGTGGCTTCCAGATAGAGGATGGAGACGGGGAGAGTACAGAAAGCATCTCCCCGCCTAAAAGCAGCTGCGGAGAAAATAAAGAGTACACAAGAGACTGAACAAGAAAGGGAGAAAGGAGAAAGGAGAGGGTTTAAATTCCATTAAGACTCTGTAAATGGGGAGTGCAGAGTCTGCAACTCCGCAGCTCGATACCTGGCAGTGCTCTGGTGGGAAGGGCAAATCCCCACAGAGAGCGAGGTCCTCGGAGTCCTCAGGCCACACGGAGAGAGGAAGTTCCCCTGCTGGGAGGGCATTTGGTAGAGGCTGGTACCAGTGAACCCCAGAGAACAACCACATCCTTTGGTGCTGGAACACGAACATTAAAGGGAAAGCCCGGTGCCAGATATGTGTTGTAATTATCCACGAACTCTGAAATGCTACTCCTACAAGATCACGGGAACTTTTTCTGGGGTGGGCTGGCACCCAGCCACAGTCTCTGGGCATTGGCAGCAGCACAGTCCCACAAACGATCCTGGGGGTGAGCTGGCACCTGGCCATTGCTCACTGAGACCCTCCCCCAGAAGGTCTGAGTAAGTCAAAGCCACAGTCCCTCAGAAGTGAGGGGTTGGGAAACACAGCCACATCTGAGATAAAACTCAGGAGGGAGTTACCGCCTGGCAACATAACGGCTTGGTCACAGACAGTGTAAAAGCGGGGAGTGGACGGAAGCCAGAGACACAGGTGACTGCTGGTCAGTGAGAGCACAGCGTTCTGATACTAGAGACTGGGTAACTGAGTGATGCCATTTTCATCCCTCCCACGCATATGCATACACACCTACAGGCGCCATAACAATCTACCCCAGTAATGGAGAATGGAGCCATTACACTAAGCCCTGTCAAACTGGGCCAAACTCACTCTTCAGGAACACAAGTCTCTCTGCCTGCTTAGTTTACTGACTATAATGTGCTTCATAGTTCAACGTCTAGGGGAAACTGATGTAATTTCAATCGTACTTCAGTCTGTTTGCTGGTCCATCTATTCAATTTTTTTCTTTTCTTATTCTTAGACAAAGAAAAAAATTATTTTTATTTTCCATTTCTATTAAAAATACTTTTTCTAGTATATTTTTCATTTTTGTAAATTTTTCAAATTCTATTTTTTTACTTCCATCATTTCATTTTATTCTATTTCATTGTATTCACTTTTTCAAATTTTCAAACTTTTCCTTTTTTTTTCTTATCTTTCCTTTTTTCCTCTAATCTATCAAGCTCCTTTCAACAACCAGACCATAACATATCTAAGATCTGCCATCCTTTTTTGGATTTTTTTGTGTTGTTTTTAATTTTTTAATTTTAGATTTTTTTCTACCTTATTTATTCCTTTTCTTCCTTCAAAATGATGAAATAGAGGAATGCAGCCCAAAAGAAAGAACAGGAAAAAACGACATCCAGGGACTTAATCAACACAGATACAAGCAAGATGTGTGAACCAGAATTTAAAATGATGATAATAAGAATACTAGCTGGGGTTGAAAACAGATTAGAATCCCTTTCCGCGAAGATAAAAGCTAGTCAGGATAATATAAAAAAAAATGTTATAACTGAGCTGCAATCTCAAATGGATGCCACAGCGGCAAGGATGGATGAGGCAGAGCAACGAATCAGCAACATAGAGGACAAACTTATGGAGAACAATGAAGCAGAAAAAAAGAGGTAGACTAAAGCAAAGGAGCACGATTTAAGAATTAGAGAAATCAGTGACTCATTAAAAAGGAACAACATCAGAATCATAGGGGTTCCAGACGATGAAGAGAGAGAAAAAGGGGTAGAAGAGTTATGTGAGCAAATCATAGTGGAAAACCATGCAGTTGGTGGGAATGTAAATAATTGTAGCCACTATGGAAAAGAGCATGGAAATTCCTCAAAATATTAAGAATAGAACTACTGTGCAATCCAGCAACTCCACCTCTGAGTATTTATCTGAAGAAAATGACAGCACCAATTCAAAGACATATATTCACCCCTACATTCATTGCAACATATTTACAATAGCCAAGTGTCCACAGATAAATGAATGGATAAAAAAAACACGATCTATATCTATCTATATCTATATCGATATTGATATCGATATCTATATGTATCTATATCTATATATTTATATAGGTATATATACACACACATATATATGTGTATACACACACACACACACACACACACACACAATGGAATATTAGCCACAAAAAAGAATGAAATCATAACATTTGTGACAACAGAGATGGACAACATAATATCAAGAAGGTATTATGCTAAGTGAAAGAAGTTAGTTAGGGAATGACAAATGCTGTATGATTTCACTTATATGTGGAATCTAAAAAACAAAACAAAACAGAAACAGATTCATAAATACAGGAAACAAACTGTTGGTTACCATGGGGGGAGGGGTTGAGGGATTGAGGGTTGGGTGAAATAGGTGAAGATGATTAGGAGACACAAACTTGTAGGTATAAAATAAATAAATCATTGGGATGTAATATACAGCATAGGGAATACTGTCAATAATATTGTAACAACTTTGTGTGATGACAAATGGCAACTAGATTTACCATGGGGAATACTTTGTAGTGTATAAAAATATTGAATCACTATGATGTACACCTGAAATTAATAGGATATATGTCAACTGCACCTCATTAAAAAATAAATAAAATAAAAAAAGAAAGAAAAAGAACTAAGTTGAAGAGTGAATAAACAGACTTTGTCCTCAAGGACTCATACCCAAGAGGAGAGATTAAAAAATCAATCATATGAAGTAAACGTGAAAGGCATTTCATGAAAAGCAAATAGTAGTATGCAGTCCTAGAAGCATGTCTATTTGGGAGTTTCTAAAAAATTACAGGTGGTTCGTTAAAGTTGGTACCTGGAGTGTGAGTAGGGGAATTGCAAAAGATGAGGAAAGAGAGGCAGGCAGTTGCCAGGTCCTAAAAGGATATCCTTTAAAAAAGACAAGTGAAATAACTGAGAGGGGCTAAGGAAAGGAAAGGACCTGGGGACAGCAGTAACAAATCAGATTCCTGATGCAGGGGTCCTTTAGGAGAAAAGGTAAATGCTGGGAGACAGAATCAGCACGGTTTGTCAACTGACAATATGTGGGCACTGGGAGAAAAGTCTGTTTTGCTGGTAAGATTAACTGGAGGAATAGGTCGAGCTCTGAAACTTAAGCTCTGAAACTTCCAAAGTGACTTGGGTAGTTTGGGCAAGCAGGGAGGGGATAGGGACTTATCAGTTATATACAAACACATCTAAGTACTTTCAATAATGAAAAATTAGAACTATATGTTTGTGGAGGACAAATAAAACTGTAAGAAAAATACCCAGAGAAGTGCTCTGCATCTAAGTGTAGTTGATGTACATTCTCTATCTTTTGGGCAAGACTTCTCTTTATTACCAAGGTTTTTAGCTTGATATTTTAATGATGCTTAAATTGCCTTAGAATTCTTCTAGAATAAAAAATAGTGATGTGGTTCATTTTTGAAAACTGTTAAAAACACTTGTTCCTGCGAAATAAATACCTAATCCTACTCATTAAAACACATAAATATATAACCCTGGTTCTATTTTTTGCCCATATCCTCTTTTGATATAATCAA
This sequence comes from Acinonyx jubatus, assembly GCF_027475565.1. NCBI lineage: Eukaryota > Metazoa > Chordata > Mammalia > Carnivora > Felidae > Acinonyx > Acinonyx jubatus. Next base: position 82,954,833 of record NC_069381.1, on the reverse strand, counting down.
TTGTTTTATTGCACTATGCTTTCAAGATTTTCAGAAAACTATAAAACATTTTACTGGTTTAAAGTAAGTAATTCAAATGTCATTCAGTATTTTAACTGAATTAAGTAGAAATTTTAGGTTTAGTGTACCTATAGAAGAATCAAGTCTTGGGGCACCTCGGTGGCTTGGTTGGTTAAGCATCTGACTCTTGTTCTCAGTTCATGTCATGATCTCATGGTTTGTGAGTTTAAGCCCCACATCGGCCTCTGCACTGACACTATGGAGCCTGCTTGGGATTCTCTCTCTCTTCTTTCTGCCCCTTCTCTGCGTGCTTGCCCTCTCTCAAAATAAACAAGCAAACTTAAAAAAAAAGAAGAATCAAGTCTTCTTCAGGAAATATCACATGTATAATGATAGAGCTGTGAGAAATTTGATACAAAAAAACAACAAAAGTTTTCTGTTGGAAAAGGAAGGCCATTCAGAAGTGGTTCAACATCAAGAAACACCTTCTAAGAGTTTCATACTGAAAAGATGACAGTCTTTATTTAGTAAGTTCATAATTGTTTATTTCTTGCCTACTACGGGCAAGGCACATGGTAGATGTTTGAAGAGTAGAAACCACATAATAAGCACACAATTTCTTTGAGGCACCTGCAGCTAAATAAATCTTACAAAAAGCAGGATTCCTATATTTGGGGTTTTCATTTGTTCTAGAAAGAAGCTTAAATTAAATCCTAAATTGTTTTTTGTTAAAAACTATTTTTCGTGAAAGATGAACATGACCAAACATTGGCAACTTTGTGACATGTTTCACTAAGAATTCTTACAAAGTGAATGAAAAATGTGCTGATCGCTGAGAAGGGACAAAGTCACAGAGGAAAAAATTAAAGAAAATAACAAGAAGAAAAAGAAAAAAAAATAATCACACTAAAAATAGTCTACCACTAACAACAACATATTAGTGCTAAAGTAATATTTAATTACTCTTTCAATATTTAATTCCCTTTCATGAAAAGTACAGTTTAAGAGAAGGATGTCAGGTAGAAGAATAAAAGACGCATAAAGTTCATGTCATATCCGATCAACTTGGAGGTATTCTAGATTCAGCTGAAGGGAACTTCCCTTTGTTAGGTTGGCCTTGTTTTGTTTCTTTGGTTCAGTTCAAGGTTATCTAGAGAATAGCTTAATGATCAAAAGGGCCGTGAACGGATGCACTGGGTTCCATCAACACCAGCTACAGCTTGAACCCTGGTCATCATGCTGTGAATGTTTGTCACAAGGCATGTGGGAAAGCCGGTAAAATAATCTGGGTGAATCTATGCAGATCATTCACTATGCTAGAAAATAAAACCTACATTCTATTGGCATAGGTCTATGGACCATTGTTACAACTGTAGACTATTACACTATCTTTAAGGTATTCAATTTTTGACACCCATGTCTGCTAATGCAACCACAGGTGCACTCAATTCCTCAAACTCACTTAACCACATTGGAGGTTTCCCTCCTTATTCCCTCAAACCTGACTTTGGGTGAAACCAATGTAGAAACCCTTTAGTATTTTAATTATGTTTATATTACTAAATATTTCTATTTATAGATTTTATGGATTGTAATTTTCTATTACTTTTACAAATTTAAATTTGTAAGAAAATACACATTACAACCATCAGAAATAGATCTACCATTAGAGAAGTTATATAAATCCATGAAATACGGTTTATTAGCTATTTGTAACCAAATTATTGACTGAAATATAAAAAGAAAAAAATTAATTCTTTAAAATAGTATTTTGGCAACTTTATAAAAAAAGTAACAGTACATTTTAGAATCCTATAATTTTTTTTGTGACAAAATGTGATCCTGGAAATTATAATGTAAATATTTATTTATAAAGAAAATATTACAGATGAGGAATGTATTCTCACAAAGTTAGGGTTGCAAATAAGGTATTAAAAATATAAAAATGGGGCACTTGGGTGGCTCAGTTGGTTAGGTGTCTGACTTAGGCTCAGGTTGTGATCTTGCAGTTTGGGAGTTCGTACCCTGAATCGGGCTCTGCACGGACAGGACAGAGCCTGCTTGAGATCTGCTCTTCCCCTCTCTCTCTGCTCCTCTCTCCCTTGTGCTTTCTCTCTCCAAAAATAAATTAATTTCTAAAAAGCTTTATAGCTTTAAACAATATATTGTTAAAAAGAACATACTCCACAAATATAAATCTTTAAAAATATTGTATAATAAATAAAATATGGAAATAAATTCTGTAAAATGGGATTACTTGTATACTCATCAAATACATAAGAGGTAAATAAAATGTATCCAGACTACATATTTGATCTAACACTAAACATTTGAAAATAAGTGGACTTTTCTTTTTAGAAATTAAAGCATACTTAAAGATGACTGGGTAGGCTTTTTGCTCTTAAGACTTAAGTTTGATCTTTTCATGCTGTTGCTCTCAATGCATTTCCATTACTGAGGCAAGAACTTTTAAGTTTACTAACAGAAATAACCATTATTCCACTGAATTTGCTTAGCTAGCCTATGTCCTCCCACAAATGGACTTTGAGAGCTTCTTTGGACTTTCTGGCAGGAAAGTACAGCTATTTAGGAATTACTTTAGAATAGTTCTGGATTTGGCAAGGGCTATGAAAAAGAGCAATTAGCTTTTAGAGGGATGGACACAAAAAATGGAGACCATCTCCCCAGCCAGCAGAGTGAAATCACCCATTGTTATTAAGGGGATGACAAACAGTCCTAACTCCTTTACGTTCTTGAAAGCCTTTAGACCATCTTTCTTCTTTCTCGAACACTATCAAGGATAGCCTGGTAGTAAGAATAAGAGGGGAATTCAAAGGGGTGTCTTCAAGTCATAGTGAAGAGTGGAGTTAGGAAAGGGAGTCATGTACCTGCAAGTACCTAGCACACAGCAGATTCTTAATATCTGCCATCTAATTTAACACTTCTGAGTCCCTACCACAATCAGGTCCTGTGCTATATGTGACATACGGCACCTCATTTAACTTTCTCTATAACTCTTGGAGGTAGCTTTCTTTTGCCCAAATCTAGCTGGCCTAAGTTTTTGGTAATGTTAACAAAAATAGAATTTGTAGATGATGTGGATCCCTGGAACACTATATTCTCAATAGCCTTAGGCCAATTCTCAAAAATTTTTTTTTCTCCTGAAATGTGTAGCAAACTCAGTCTAAGTTTTTCTTTATATATATATATTTCTGTCCCATAAATTTTATTTACTTGTGCTCCTTAAACCTCTATTCTCTTCCAAAATGCAGTTTCTTATTACCCTCAATGAGATAGAACAAATAAATTTAATATTAAACATTAATTTAAAAAATCTTTACATGCTTACTATGTGCCAGCCATTGGCTCAGGCACATGACCAATGGCACAGGCATGAACACAAGAGGAAAGGTCCCTGTCATTGGGAGTTTATGAGATAGTAGGGGTTTAAGACACACATTGTACTAGGCATCCGCTCTTATTTTACCAATTGTTTTCCAGTCTATCAATAAATTTATTCTTTTTTTTTATAAAATAAGAAAGTACTTCCCCAAACTAAAGTTTAAGCAATCTAGAATATCTACATTCAAAAATTCCTCTAAAAAATGAAAAGTCTTTACATCCAATAACTATCCTTACTGCACTAAATTTTCATTTGATGGAATTAAGCTAAGCATTGATATAGAGAAGTAAACAATCAAATTGTAATCAACTCAGATAGGGTAATAACCTCATTTCCAGAACATTTCTGTATGTCCAGTGCTCTGCTGCATGTGGGGAGCAAGACATGTACCTGTTACAAGGGAGAGTGACCTGCCTTAGTGACAAGTTCCTTGCTTCCTAACAACAAGATGCTTTTGCATCTAGATCAACCCGGAGTCCACAAGTACTGTCTACTTAGGCAGCTTCACTCTGAACAAGTAATATTTCATCCTTCTTGGTTGCCTGAGGGTATTAATACATTGGTTTGGGCTCTTCCTCTTTTCTTGTCCTGAATTCTAAAAACTTCATAATCACACACATGTATAATAGACTCCTTAATAATAAGTCTACGGTTTGCTAATCCGTAATATGAGGAGGAAGAGAGTGCCTACTTAATAGGATTCTTTTGAATACTGTGTTAGCAAAGAACCTGGGACTTAAGCATTTAGCACACGTTAGGGTTAGAGGTGCACTCTGAAAGGATTAGTCTAAGTGTCTCAGAAATATCCTGAGTGAATCTGTCAGGCTCACTCATGTGCACTATATTAGAGACTCCTTACCGAGAAACTGCATAACAAAAGGAACAGCAATCATAAGAGAAACAGAGACACTTTGTTAATGGCTCAGAAAGCTCCTTCCAAAACCTAATGTATCTGAGAGTGCTGATGGCCGGAGTGGACGATGTAGCCAGGCCAAAACGTCTAAGTAAGGCCATTCTAACAGGCCTTTCTCCAAATCAGATATGTGGGGCCAAAAAAGTCCAAAAATTACCTCCATTTTAAGGAACTAGGTTGCCATGTCACATTAATGGGTTAATGTTAGTATCTTGTTAATTATGAAATAATAAAATCCTAAAACAGAAGATGCCAACGGACCTTTTGCTCCCCTGACTCTGAAGGCACTTTAGCGTATACTTCCTATTAACTAAAAATACCTTTTCAAGCAACTGAAGAAGATCCACCATATTTCCAAACATTTTCTTCCCCCCCCCCCGCCGCCCCAAACATTTTCTTAGGCCTTTAGTTTTTCTTATTTATCAGATATTGGTTATTAGTTTTTAGGAAATGTATTAGTTCAGTCAACAGCTAGTTGTTGAACACTTGCTATGTGCCAAGAATCATGTTAGGTCCAGTGCCCCTGTGTGAAATATTTACCTTCTTTTCTCACTCATTTTTTGACATACTGATTTCACAGAGACAGATCTTTACCTGACATCAGAAAATTCTCTCAATTCTGATACTATTTCATGATGAGACTAATATGAAATGCCTTAATCTATGTTTCTCAAATTGGGATTCCTATATCCGCATTAATACTCAGGGATGGTCCAGAGAATTGCTTCTCTGAATAGTCATGAATAAACATGGCACAATCTTTTATCATATTTAATGTGGATAGATATTTTATGGAGATCATATAAAATATTCTTAAATTAACACAAACATAATATGGAGTAGTGATATGCAAATAAAACTTCAAAACAAAAGAGCTTAAAAAAATTTGAGCTTACATTGCCCATTAATGGGTCCCTCTCAGACAACTGAGGTATATGTTCCACCTTTTCTACATCAAAGAAAGTAACTCTTTTGGTAAAAATGTTTGAATTACACACTACATTAAAATGTGTGTTAGAAGCAAATCTGCTTGACTGCTGAACTATATATTTAATAAATAATTAATATACTTTGGCATGATAATTCTAGGGGAGTTAATTGCCATGATTACCAACAATTTGTCAAAGTATCATTTATTAAAATTACAGATTGAGAAAGCAGCTTCCTCACAGCCTATTTCTCCAGGAATAGCTGCCAGGATGATGGAAGAAAATACTAGTCAAAATTTTTTCAATCACTGTGATCTATCACTGCTAAGTAGCAGTCTAGGGGGGATTTCACTTACATCTCTAAGAATCACTCTCACTGACTATTCAATCATCCATCTTTTATCACTCATGCCTTACATTATAATCTGGCAAGGAAACATCCTTTTCCTCATCCCATCACTGTCTCCACTTGCAAGTACAGTAGTAAGGACAAACAGCACAATTAAAATTTAGAGTCTCTCCAGTATTATGACTAGGCCCCTAACATCAAAACAGCTTATGAGGGTCTACTCCAAAAGCATTATTGGAAGAATTTTTTCTTCATTAAAAAATAATGGCAATCTCACAAAACTTAGTCCAATATGGAAAATGTTATGAGATTAGCAAGGCCTTGATACAAAAACTGATGTTCCTGGTATAAGCAATAGTAATAACAAATCACTGTTTTTCTTCTCAGCTTTACTGAGATATAATTGACAAATAAAATTGTGTATGTTTGAAGTGTACAAGATAATGATGAATCTCATTCTTATTCAGAAATATTGATACAGAAGTCCTAAAACACTGAGCAAACCAAATCCAGCAATGGCCAAGTTGGATTTTCCCAGGGATCCAGGGATGGTTCTGATGAGAAAATCTCTTAGTATAAATCACCATATTAAGTGCATAATGGAGAAAAAATCACAGAACTGAATGAGTAGATAATAGACAACTATTTAATAAAATTTACCACCCACATATGAGTCAACCTCCCATCACAGAGGATAAGAACTGCCTTAGCCTGATTAAAAATATAGCAGGGGGAAAAGCTATAGCAAACATCATTACTAAAGAAAAAAATCTTGAAAGCATTTATTTTAAAATCAGGAATAATACAAGAATGTCCCATCACTGATAACATTATAATGCATTTTTAGCCAGCTCAGTAAGAAATGAAAAAAAGAAATATAAAGTATAATGAGTGAATAAATATCAAATATCAAGTAAATAAACAAAACTATCAATATGCACCCATGATGGGATCTTCTACACAGGAAATCCCAAAGAGTCCACAAATCACTAAAATTAAAACAAATTTAGAAGATTATTGGATATAAGATAAATCTGCTCAAGTGAATTACATTTCTATACACTCATGCTGAAAAAAAGTTATAAAATAAATTTTTTGGATTTATAATTTATGATAAATACAAACAAAAAAATAAGGTTCTTAGGAATAAATTTATCAAAAAATGTAGAACTTTTTGGAAAAGACATTTTGAACTTTATTGAGAGATATCCAAGAAGACTTAAATAAATGGTGAGCATCTAAACAATCATTCTGTTTCATATGTTCTAGTTAGTTCTCTTTCCTTTCATTTCAATTTAATTATGTTTCTCAGATAATCCTTTTCAGAAGAGCATTTAGTACAAAGTAGGTTCTTTTGCTATTCTCTATTTCAGTCTACTGTTCATTTCCTTAACCTTTATCAGAACTGACAATTATTTTTATTTGCCTATGTTGAAATGTAAGTTGCACTGTAAGAGCCATGTGTCCATCTTTTGACCATTACATCCCCAGTACTTACACCATATGGGAATTTGATAATTATTTGTAGAATAGATGAATTATTTTAGAAAAGTGAAATATTAGCAATGAATCTAGGCTTGTTTCCCTACTGCCTTTCCAACGATTATTTCTTTATACTTTTAAATACCACACAAAACTAAAATGTGCCCGTACCAAACCCTGAAGTCATATTATCACCAAAATTTCGAACAAAAAAAAAAAATACAATTTGAGAATAATAGCTATTCTTTCTTAAAGATATCTTCATTGTTTTCCTTTTAAAGTGGCTTCTCTATTATTTCCTTTTATGGAAAAAAAATCAACCATTCAATCTATTTATTCAAATGCTAAAAATTTCTCTTCATCATCAGAAAAGCTGGGAAATTATCATTTCCAAAAGTTCTTGAAAATAATATACCTAAATAAAAAGAGTTAGATTGCCACTCCATCAGAAGACAATAGAAAATTCAAAAATCTAATTCTATTCTGACAGCCATGTCTTCTTAACAAGTATTAATTAAATTGCAGGGGAGAGATAAGAGGGCTCTTAACAATAAAATTATATTATTTTCTGATTCGTGAGAGAGGTAAGATGTGTCTGGAGAAATTAGATGCTTGATTATATAATGCTGCTCAGGCATACATGTGATTACTAAGTAGTACCTTTTTTATATACTTTACAATACACACGTTTCTTAAAAAGTAGAAACCTTTCTTCCTAAAACCCATTGCCAATTTTGTCATGCAAGTGTAACATGCCCAGGAAGACACAATGCATTTTCTAAAAATGACAATTTGAGTCATAAACGCCCACAAATGTAGTTGACACATCACCTTTCAAGTCAGCATCTCCAGCACCTCTAATACTCCTCAAATAAAGAATATGTTTTCCTGTAACATTAGAGGCAACAAAGCCAATTATTTAAATATTCTTATTTTTTAAAATGTAGTGATCTCCTTTGAATCTTCTGCACAACAGAGGCATAGTAAATGCAGATTGGACTGAGGAAGATTTATTTTGAAGTGCTTCCATGAGTCTTTTTAACATAAATCTTTTTAAAAGGAATGATGTGTCTCCTTAAAAATTAAAAAGGAAGTCAAGGTCTTTGACTCTTTAGATGTAATAATTTCCTGTATTTGTTTTGGAAAAACATAATCTAAACCTAGAAAAGCAATATGCTAGGGATGCTTGTGTGCCTCAGTCAGTTAAGTGTCTGACTCCTGATTTTGGCTCAGGTCATGATCTCCAGGTGCGTGATATAAAGCCCCACATTGGACTCTGCACTGACAGCACAGAGCCTGCTTGGGATTCTCTCCCCCTTTCTCTCTTCCCCTCTCCCCTCTCAAAATAAATAAATAAACTTTAAAAGAAATAAAAGTAATATGCCTATTATCATTAGGTTTTACTGAGGTTAAATGTTATTTCAAAGCCAAAATCTAAACTTATGTCTTTTACAGACCTTTACAGGCTCCCCAATTTTCTGTCAAGAAATACTTTTACTTTATTCACTGCTTAACCAAATAGTGTCTCACATATTATCTCATTAAGCAAGCAAGAGTAAGGCTCTAGAGGTTTCAGTGACTTTTTTGTAACTTCTTCCTGGAACCTAGGTTCTCTAACTCCAACCCCCAACATACTACTAAACCTATTTTGGAGTTTACATGCTCATGAACTTCAGAGAATGTACAAATAACTTACAGGGCTATCTACACACAGGAAATTCCATTTATACATAACTCTTTTTGTTAATTGACCTGTAACATAACCTTAGTTTCAGGTGTACAACATAATGATTCAGTATTTATACATACAGCAAAATGATCACCACAATAACAAATCTGGTTAACATCCATCACCATTCATAGTTACACACTTTCTTTCTTACGATGAGAACTTTTAAGATCTACTCTCTTACAACTTTCAAATATACTCTACAGAATCACTAACTATGGTTACTGTGCTGTACATTATACGCCCCTGACTTATTTATTTTATAACTGGAAGTTTGTACCTTTTGACAACCTTATATTTAACTTTTATTAAATGTTTTTAAATTATGTGCATAGTTTATAATATAGATACAATATACAAATTTAGCAGTATGAATTGATAATCTGTGAATTTAAAATGTACATATAGCAGGGTGGTATGCTCAGAAATATTTAAGTGATGAAGCATGTGATCAAAAAGTCTAGTGACTACAAGTCATCTTTGCTGAAGTATTGTGTACATTAATTACACTTTTACTCAGGTGAATTCTGATGTTTCTTTCAGACATTCATCTCTTTTCCATTTGAATTCCTACCAAAGCTAAAACCTCCATTAGATATAACCTTTCCTCTTTGACCCAACCAACAAAACTACCATACATAAAAAACAACTCTTACAGTCGCAACATATTCTAAACCAGAGCTAGCCAACAGAACTTTCTGTGATGATAGAAATGTTCTGCTCTAGAGTGTCCAGACAGTAGCAATAGCCACACCTGACTACCAAAACAGTTCAACTGAGGAAATGAATTTTAAATTGTATTTAATTTTAAGTAATTCTAATGTAAATGTAAATAGCCACATGTGACTGGGTACTATACTATACAGAACAGCTCCAGAAAGCTGTGATTAATATAGCTGGAATAGCATTTATGCTCAAGTATATAAGTTAGAGGTTCTCTCCCCAAAAGGTATCTTTTAATAAGGTTTTACTTGTTTTCCTAAAAAGCCTCTCATACTATGGAATATTTTTTGAACTACTTCATTCTTTTTTAAAGTTTTATTTATTTTGAGAAAGAGAGAGAGCATGAGCGGAGGAGGGGCAGCAAGAGGGAGAGAGAATCCCAAGCTGGCTCTGCATGGTCAGCACAGAGCCAGATGCAGGGCTCAAACTCATCAACTGCGAGATCATGACCTGAGCTGAACCCAAGAGCTGGACACTTAACCGACTGAGCCACCCAGGTGTCCCAGTTTTTTTTTTTTTGAAGGTGACAACACAATAACTATTTCTAGAAAATGATTCATAATTCAAGTGTTTGATTATCATTACAAATAAGTATTTTAAAGTCTACTTTTAAAACACTGCAAACAGACAGACAAAAAGAGCAACGAGTGAAGAGAGACAAGTCCCATCATACATAAAATATATTCTAAGACCTCCATTATTGAAACAGTATGGTTTTGGAGCTTAACCAACAGGCAGATCAAAGCAACATATAAAAAGGTCTTAAAATAGGTGCATATGAAAACAAAATCTATCAAAGGTAGTATATTTCACAGGTAGCATCAAAAATTACTGGGGAAAACATGATTATTCAATAAATAGTTTTGGCACAACTGGATAGTTACTTAGAAAAGTATATAGTTGAATCCACACCTCACATTCATAACCAGACTCAATTCCAATGGCTCAAAGATTCAATTAAAAAAAGAGAAAACCACAAAAATTAACAGAAGAGACATGAGACAATATTTTAATTACCCTGAAGTAGGGGAGGACTTTGTCACAAGTTCTTAAAACTAAAGTCCTTTAGAAAAAGATAGATAAATTTGACTTTATAAAAACTAAACATTTCTGCATAACAGAAATCACTATAAAGAAAATTAAAATATAAATGACAACAAAAAAAGACTAAGAAGATTCCCTAATAATACCGAGAATAGAGAAAATCTAATGATCAAAAATAGAAAATCACCAAAAAGAAATACAATTTTACATGAATTGAATAAAATTTAACAAATTTAATAAAACTAAACATATAAAAATGCTTGATCCCACTCATCATCATATAAATGCAAATTAAAACTACTACTTTCCATTTATCAAATGGGAACATTGTAGTTTAACAATGATGAGCCTAGGGTGGAGGGTACAGGAGTAAACAAGCAATCAAAAACATCCTGGAGAGGGGCACCTGTGTGGCTTAGTCGGTTAAGCATTGCATGCTTGGTTTCCGCTCAGGTCATGATCTCATGGCTTCTTGGGGTGAAGCGCTGTGTTGGGCTCTGAGCTGATGGTACAGAGCCTGCTTGGGATTTTCCGTCTCCCTTTCTGCCCCTCCCCTACTCATGCTATCTCTGTCTCTCTCAAAACAAATAAACTAAAAAAAAAAAAAAAAAAAAAAAAAGAAAAATCCTGGAACGAATGTAAATAGCTCTCCCAGTGGAAAGCAATTTGGTGGTAATAATAATAACAATATCAACAATAACAGATTCTTTTAACCCTTTCTTTGTACCAGACACTATTTTAAACACCTTATTATATACATTAATAAATACATTTGGCCCTAGGAGCTAAGTAGTTATTTCTATTCTACAAACTAAGAAACTAAATCAAGGAAAAGAAGTTGACTAACTTGTCCAAGATTCCAACACTTAGTAATGAGGTATCAAAATTGACTAGCTTCTGATTCAGCAATTTAACTTCTAAGTATTTATCTACAGATCAACTAGTATACTTACAAAATAATATTTGCACAAGGTTATTCACGGAAGCATTGTTTATATCAGCAAAAGATTAGAAGTAAAGGGTCACCAGTAGCAGTCAGATTAAATAAATTCTGATACTTCCATACACAGAATACTATGTAGCTATAAAAGGTCAGCGACGGTAATGATGCCCAAGATACATTAATAAAACAAAATGCTGAAAACTTTATAGCATACTACATTCATTAAGAAAAGGGACATCAGAATGCATTCTTGTATTTGTTGTACATCCATGGAAGGTTAGAAAAGTGGCTAACAACAGTAGGTACTTGTAACGTGGGTGGCAGGACCTGGGAGTCATAGGATATGAGGATGGGAAGAAGACATTTCATTAAATGTATGCTTTAAGACTTAGGAATTGTGAACCACGTGAAGGTATTACCTATTCAAATAAATCAGTTTCATTTTTTTTTAAACAACATCCTAATTTTTTATGTTTAGAGATAAAAAAAATTCATGTTTGGGAAAACATGTATTTTGAAGTTCCTTATGTTATATAAATGAGTACTAACAGTTGGAGGTAATACCTATAGGGATATATCACACAGGGATTCAAAAGTACGGCACAAAAACAGACTCTAAGCTCCTTTTTCCTGATTGTTATCTAACCCTTCCAATGAAAAGGGATGTTAGATGATGCAAGAGAAATGTTAAAGATGCAAGTGAGAGTGGAAAAAGGTGATATTTCTACATTAACATATTATTTATTTAGTTATTAATTATAATATTCTTAATATTAGAAAACCACACATTCATATACATATGTGATCTTAAATGTGTATCACTAAGTTAATCTAAATGTTAAACTACAAATTTGACACTGGACAAAAACCTTGCCTTTTAGTGAGTGGTCTTCGTTGGGAAACTTGTGTCAGGGTAGCCTTACATTTGCATTTCTACATGTGATAGTGATGACCATATCTGGTGTGTGTGCACGCCCCTTTTGTATCCTCATTTATGGACTACCCATACATGATGTATCCAACATTTCCCCTGTGAAAAGGTCTTTTAATACATTAAAGATTTGTTTTGAATGGATTTCTCTGTCCTCTTTCGTACTCATTTCAGATTAAAAGCTTCTAGATCAGAGGGTCTCCTGGTAAGGGCAGACCCTCTGGAAGTTTGTATATTTTGAAAATGTCCCATTGATCCTGAACTCTTACCTCTTCCAGGACACACTGCTATTGAGAACCATGGAGACACATTAGGGAAGAAATTGTGCCTCCTTAATTCATTTCACACCCTTTTTTTACTGCGAGATAAGCAAAGCAGGTCAATTAATACCATGAAAACTGCTGGTTCGCTGTGAAATAATAGTTCAACTCTCCACTAATGTTTCGAAGCAGGAGTGGCAAATAGAATTTATCACACATGCAAACTCTAACTGATTGATATCAGTTATCTGAAGCATGTTGATAAGCATCTTTTCAAATGTTGCCCTGGAATACAGTTTTATAGCTAATATAATCTAATTGGAATACAGTTTCTAGCACACAGTCTGGAGTGTTGTTTTGACAACTCCAACATGTGCAATACTGAGCCAGTAACTTTACCTCTCTGTGCCTCAGTTTTCACATTTGTAAAATGAGGAAGTAATAGTTCCTACTGCACTGTATTGTGTGAGACTTAAGTGAGATAATACAGATACAGCACTTAGAAGCACAGTAAGTGTTTAAAAAATGTTAACTATCATCATCATCATCATCATTTTTAGCATAACATACCGATCTGGTTAAAATAAAATTCTATATGATAATTCTTTCAAAGAAGAAAAGAAAGAATTTCAACTTTCTGAGATCATCACAACTCTGTGTGTTTCAAAGTGTTTTCAAGTTGCAATTTCTAATGTATTATGAATTCTAAATATGATTTTTTGGAGGGGATAAAAGGAGAAAGTGCTAAACTCTTAAAATTCTTTTCTGTTTTGATTTTAGTAGACAATGATTGTTACTTGTCTTTAAATATTCTGAGCTTCTGCCCTACTCTCAGAAAAAAAAAAAAAAAATAGTGTTTACAAGAGACCAGGGTGTGCGGTGCCAGGTTATAGGTCTGGATCTGCTATTTAACTAGGTATATAACTGTGGACAAATCACTTAACCTTTCTTATCAAAATCTCCACTACTACCACCTTAGGTTATGACATCATCATCTTCCTACTGTACGGGGCTCAGCAGGTCTTTTTGTTTCCCATCCAGGAAACAGAGTGAGCATTTGAAAGCACCTACAAGTTCTTCCTTTTCCTTTCTCTTCCTGAACAATTCTGTCCTGAAACTTACTTGGTGGGATAGAGCAAAGCTGGTGTCCATGCCGATGGAGGAAGGGAGACAAAGTCATGGTGGCCCAGAGCAGGATATCAAAGCATCTGCAACATGACGAAGCAGTCCCTGCAAAAAGTAGTCTGGAATCGGAAGTAACAGCCCAGTCAGGTTGAGGAGGGTACCTTATTGCGGGGGAAGAGGAGGGCCGGCATGAGGAAACAGAATCCTAGAGTGTAAAGATGCTCTTGCATGGGTGTGGCCCAGCATACGGTGAAAAAAAAAAAACAAGCGGAGTGAGGTACTTAGGAAAGAAGATGCCATGTGAGATTGGTTACAAACAAGGGATTGATCAAATAAGTAGATACCTGAAGGATAATGGGAACCTGTTTCTCATTGTCAGAAAGGGGACTACAAATAAGGATAGAATAAAAACTAGAGTGAACGCTTATGATACCGAATTTTAATTAGAGTCATTGGTATGCATTGTTTTCAATATATATAATTAGACAAATAAATACAGATCTAAAACTGGCGGGGGGGGTGCACCTGGGTGGCTCAGTTGGTTAAACACCCGACTTCGGCTCAGGTCACGATCTCATGGTTCATGGGTTCCCACATCAGGTTCTGTGCTGACAGCTTGGAGCCTGGAGCCTGCTTCAGATTCTGTGTCTCCCTCTGTCTCTCTGCCCCTCCCCCACTCACATTCTGTCTGTCTCTCTCAAAAATAAATAAATGTTAAAAAAAAATTTTAATGTGTGTGTGTGTCATTATACAAAGATATATTCCCTATCTCTATCAACTCAGGTCTTGGAATTAGTGACACCTCAATAGCAACAAACATATCTAACGCCAAGATCCTGTATTCTAAATATAATTTTTTCCACTAAAAGTAACCAAGGCTTGTTAGAGAAAAGGTTGATTCCAGGGCTGGGGCAAGAAAAGTACACAAAGAGGCTGAAATGTCTTGTTGTATGAGAAAGAATGATGGGAACGTGTCAAAAGGGGGAAAAAACAGCTTGAAGATTGCCCTATTAGCCAAACTGGGTGCAGTCTGCGTGTCAAAATACACAGTGACAGTAACAGACCCACTGACTAACACAGAGTACCACAAGCACACACAGAACACACACACATGTGAATCAACCGGAAGTTTAAAGTATGATAAGGAATAGTGTAATAATATAGTCTCAAAGTAGCTCCGCACAAAATGTTTACTACTTACAAAGGGAAAGGAGTGCAGAGCCTGAGCGGAAATCACCTTAATCAAGTGATCAAAGAGGACATCATCATTAATGGGCCAAATAAGAATCCTATGCCACCTGCAAAGATCAATGAACAGGCCACAGCATCACTTGAGCAATATTCCCGTCAAAGACTGATAACTTAAATCTAATCCTAAAGAAAAACCAAACAAGTTGGTATTGGAGGTGTACTACACAATAACTTGCCTCTAGGGTGTAATGGTCATGAGAGTCACGGAAAGATTAAAGAACTGCTCCAGACTGAAGAAGACACGTAACTAGATGCTGTCAACAACATTCTAAAACACTGGCAAAATTTGAATGGTGTCTGAGCATTAGATGAGAGTTCATGTTTCAATGATAATGTATGCATATTGCTAGTTGTATTATGGCTACGTAGAAGAGTTTCCTTGTTTGTGAGAAACATGCACCATCAAGGAGTCATGAGTATAAGGATTGCAAGGTACTTTCCAATGGTTCAAGGGAAAAAAAAAAAAAGATTTTTGAGCTGTACTTGCAACTTATCTTTAAGTCTGTCAAATCAAGATTTTAAAAATTCCAAATTTAAGAGCACAGGACATTTCACATCGTAAGTATTCCCTGCTTGGAACTTCTCGGTGGCTCTCGCGGCGACTAGAATAAAACCCAAGACCTAAGTTTTCTTACCCTGCTTTTTCAGTCCTCATTTCCAGACATTGCTATATTCCAGCTACACTAGCTATGACTATGCTCCTGGAACATGCAGGGCTCATTCCCATTTCAGAGCTTTGCATGGATTCTTCTTCTTGGAACACTAGTGCCCAGATCTTGGAAGGATTGGTCCTTAACAGCATCTAGCTGTCCTTTCAATGTTACCTTTCAGAAAGGCCTTCTCTTCTCTTCCTTGTGTCTCTATCACATCAACCAGTTTTATTCTCTTCATAATTTATTAAGTTATTTATTATTAAATAAGTTAAATTTATTTAATTTGTTTATTAAACTATCAAAATCATTTATTTATTATTTTTTATTTTATTTTCAGTACCTCTCAATTAGACCATAATTACCTTTAGGATAAGGGGCTTTGTCAGTCTGTCACTGCAATTTCCCCACAGCCAAGTGCTTGGACAGGGAGGCAGCTAGTACCTCTCGGCTGATTGGCAATCTAGTCCTTGATTTTCTCATCTATAACATGGGAATAAACTACTACCTACCTTATCGTGTTGTACATTGAATAATACATGCAAATGATTAACACAGTGCCTGGCACACAATAGGTACCATATAGATGTGAAATATACTTACACAAGGGAAAACACCAATTTGGATCTAGAACCTCTTTGAAAGTCCAGTAAGTATCTCCTCCTAAATTTACTGCCCTGTTGTCTATGATTGAATAGCGAGAAGATGCTTACTTTTCAAAGCCTAGAAATGTAACAAATCAAAATGCACTTAATTTAGTGATAACAGCACTGCGCTGGAAGAAAAAACTACTGGTTCTATTCTTTGTGGAAATATATATATATATATTTTATTTTCAGAAGTGCCATTTAAATGATTCATACTTTGAATAATATGCTTTATGATACCATTATATATTCCCTAGCATATTATTCTTTTATACTTTCTTCCTCTAACTTACCAAAATTTTTACTGACACAAGCTCTAGATTTACAAACATTAATTCATCTTCAAAACAATTTTCTTCAAAGTAAGCATTATTTCTGCATGTTCATGGATAAAGAATAATTAATGTCTGATTAAGGTCACAAGTTAAGTAAAAGTGAATCAAAGCCCTCTCCAGGCTTCAGACTCCCAGTGTGTTATTGCTCTAAGCATAATCAAATATTTATTGAGTGCCCAGGCAGGGCCGGGAGTGAAAGAGATATGTAAGACAGACCCTTAGGACACATTTCTTATTAACAAAAAGCCTAAATTAAAAGGAAATTGAATCTACTTTGAGTCTCTATATGGGACAGCTGTTTAAACTATTATATCTATGGTGGGCAGAACTCCACAAACAAAACCACAAACCCACAAGGGCACCATAAGTAGAATTTCTTAAATCCTGAGAAGAAATGACTAGAATTTTAAATCACTTCTCTTACTTATCCATTTGTTACTTTTTCTGTTGCGGTTAAGACAGTGGGGGGAAACATGTTCCTGGAGAAAGACACAGAGCTAACAATCTTCCTTTAGAAAATCATCCACAACAATGTTACACTGCCTCTGTTTTTCTACAGTCTTCCATTGTCTCTACCCTCCTTCCACCCTCACCCACCACAAACATACACAAGCCTTATTCATCAAGACTGTAAGTTTATGTGTTCTTTTTTCAAATAAGTAAACATTAATATGCAATACATTCCTTGAGTGAATTTCATAGGTAAAAATTCTGGAAATAATACAAGTTTTTCACTTCACCTCCAAGTATCTCCTAATTTTCTGAGTAACAGTTAACGTGAGTCAGTGATTAAGTTTGTATTCACAACAGACATGCTGGTGTTTGTGGATCCCCCCCCCCCCAATAACTAAAAATGGTTTTTTTTGGTTGTATATATATTATAAAAATGGGTTGATTTTTGAGGTGATTTGAAATACTTTACCTCTAGTCCTTATTTATTAATACGCTTCTCATCTGTACCATATTAGATTTGAGATGGCTTCAAAATGTTTTCTCTACAACTAGCTTAAACACAGTAAGAAGATAAAGGCATTAGTATAAAGGGAAAATAAGAGTAGGGAAAAACCATGGTAAAGCCTGGGTAAGGTTGACACACAAAAGGCACAGTTACTTGCTAGAGAGAAGTGGATCTGAATTGGGGCTGTCAATAGCCTATGGCAAAAAGTGGGATGGGATCAGGTATAAAACCCAAGATGTGTATATGCTGAAAACAAGCTAATGACTGAGGAGAAATTAGATCCTCTTTTGCTGATGCTGACACATAAATGAAACTTTTCTCAAGAATCCTCATAAATGAAAAGTAAAATGTAGTTAGTGCTATTGACATTTATCATAAAGGATTTGTGGTTCTTCTTAGAATGTTCCTCGTTATAAATAAATGGCATAACATCAGGTATAGGTTAGTTAAAATAATTCTATGGAGTCCAAAACACAACTTGTTGATAATTTAGATACATTTTAAAGTATCTATGCAATTACCTAGAGTGACTAGGTGGGGCCAGTGAGAGCAGTCACTTTTTAGCCCAAGCTAATTGCTGCCTCTTTAAAAAAAAAATTTTTTTTTACTGTTTATTTATTTTTTAAGAGACAGAGAGACAGAGCATGAGCAAGGGAGGGGGAGGGGTAGAGAGAGAGGGAGACACAGAATCTGAAGCAGGCTCCAGGCTCTGAGCTATCAGCACAGAGCCCGAGGAGGGGCTCAAACTCACAAACTGCGAGATCATGACCTGAGCCGAAGTCAGACACTTAACCCACTGAGCCACCCAGGTGCCTCCCATATACATATATATATATACACACACACACACATATATATATATATACACATATATACACATGTATATGTATAAGTCAATCTTTCTCTGTGCAGCATTTAGTACACTATCAAGAACATCTGAAAATTAATAGCCACTATTTGGGGATAAGAGTAAAATACCGGTTCAAAAATAGCAAGTCATACAGAGCAAGGACCAGCTTGAATAAATTTGGTATCCGTTTGCATCTACTGAATGTGGCTATATGCAAATGCAGATCATAATGATCTTATGAAAATGCATTTTTTTTGCTCACATGTATATATGTGTATATATATATATGTGTGTGTGTGTGTGTATATGTATGTACATATATGTACATGTGTATATATGTATATATATGTGTGTGTGTGTGTATAGATATATATATATATATTACATTGTGAAGGTCTAAGAAGCAAAATTATAGCTACTACTTACACTTTGATCTAGAAGAACAAAACACACAATGTCTACTTGAAAGAAAGTTCTTCTAATATTGCTTATAAAAATATTTACAATCTAACACTAATTAGGCACTGGGCTAAGAGTTTTCAGATGCAGATTTAAGAACACTCCAGGGAAGATATTCCCCACAACTGTTACAGTTGAGGAAATTAAGGCAAGGAGAGTGTAAGTAACTTGCCTAAAATGACACAGGCACACAGCGTGTGGGTGAAATCACATGAAACTCTGCAACCAGGTTTAAGAAGACCTCATATTAAATACTTTGCAGAGACAGCTCTACTTAAAAGTGGCAGGAGCATAAAAACAAATGACAGAGGGGCAAAGTAGTATGGCAGAATTTCTAATGGAGATCCTAGGCTCAACAGACTCTTATTGATAGGGTAGACACGCCATTTTACCATTGAATTAAATATCCATTAGCATCCTTTACAAGTTTATATAAATAGGAGTACATGTTTCCCCCCCACCCCCCTCAAACCAATGATGCCCTGAATGAGAGGCCTGCCAATGAAGGTACAGAGGGAGAGGAATGCTAGGTACTGCCTGGTACTTTGTTCTGGGAGGAGAGGCTGCTGAGGGCCTTCTTGATTACATAGCCTCACCTATTCTCCCATCCCTAACTTCCACCCAGCTGCGGTATACTACTCCAACATGTCCCACACTGTATATTTGTGGCACATGCTTATTAGTTGTTTACCCAGAATCAATGCTGCACTCCTCTTCTTACTACCTGAAAGGGCCCCAATTTTTTCAGGTACTTGCATCAGTAGGCATACTGTTGCTTATCTAAGTCAGTTCTGATGGCTACATTCCCACTCCAAGTAACTGACTTGATCATGGATTTTTCACAACTCTGGCCAGGAAGAAATGAGGACAAGTCTGTTGGATGCCTTCTAGAATAAATTATAAAATGAATACACAAGAAAAAAGTCCCTTTTCCTTCTACTGGACAGTGTCGTGTCTTTTACCACTGGAGGAGTGTGGTATGTGTACATTTGTGTTCCTGCATGTATGGGAGAGACACACGCATAGAGGCAAACAGCCAAAAAAGAAGGACAGAGAGGAAATGAGATGCTAAGAAATGAGGCATAGAGAAAGGAATAAATTTGTAAAAAGGTCAGGGGAGAGAGGTAAGACAATAAATATCCGAAATAGGGAGAGGTGACCTCCGCTCCCCTCCCACCACAAAAAAAAAAGTTATGTCAATACTGTCATCTCCTAGAAGCTTAGAGGAAAGTCAATCTTTCTCTGTGCAGCATTTAGTACACTATCAAGAACATCTGAAAATTAATAGCCACTATTTGGGGATAAGAGTAAAATACCGGTTCAAAAATAGCAAGTCATACAGAGCAAGGACCAGCTTGAATAAATTTGGTATCCGTTTGCATCTACTGAATGTGGCTATATGCAAATGCAGATCATAATGATCTTATGAAAATGCATTTTTTTTGCTCACATAAATATACTGCTAAACAGCTATGCCATTATATCTAGATCCAACTTTCAGATTCAATGCACATATTGCTAAATGTCAAATGTATTCATATTCATTTATATTTGAATGCTGCTTTGAGTGGAAAACTATAAATCACCCATTCAAAAATAAAAACAAAAATAAAATGGAAATGCAGCATTATTTAGCACCACAGATGAACCCTTATTTATCTTGCAGTTAAGCAGTGAAGTGAATAAGCATTTTCAAACAGAAGCTCTGACTCTGAAATCTTAATAACTAAACTGCAAAAACCACAAGTTCCTCCAAATATCTGAGTTGTCCTCATTATCTCGGTTATTGCTGTACTTTTATCTCCATAGTCAAAATTCTCTTACTTTGACTGAACAATATGTATTTCATTGAGTATCTTCTGTATTGGAGCACATAATACAACTTTCGATTTCTCTTGAAATATTTTCTTAGCTATACTTATCTTAATTATTCTCCATCGGGCTGTTTTTATAAATGCCTCATAAATGGAGAAGTGGTTAAAAAAAAATTGAATGACCCTAAATAAATCTGTTGAGTTCATCTTGTTGGCTCCATCATTTACCACCAGCCAAAGCTAGATAAATTCCCTTTCCTTCTCCTCACCAGCTATCTCATGCTTTAAATACTATCGGCTAACATCTGCCAAATACGTATCTCCAGCGGAATCCCTGCCTTGGCCTCTGGATTTTTATAAGGATTTTTCTATGTACCTCCTTATTCAAAATCTCCACTTGGGTATCTCATAGGCACATCAATCTTAAATGTCCAAATCTGATTTCTTCATCTTCTCCACTAAACCTGTCCCTTCTAAAGTCTTCCTTGTTTCAATTAATGCCAATTCTTACCTTCCAACTACTCAGTCCCAAAACCTTGGTATCATCCTTAGGTGCTCAGAATCCACAGTTCTCCAAATAGCAAAGAGCTCTACCTTGAGAATGTACTTAGAATCTGATCACTTCACACCATTTTCACCCTGGTCCAAGCTATCATGTGTCACTGGGATTGTAAGAGCTGGTCTCCAGCTGGGGTGTTCTCCTATCCCATGCACACACCACATATACGTTATGTCCTATCTTTCCTGAGCACAGTAATTGTTTTATAGCTTATGTCTGAATGTGTTACTCCTCAGTTCAGTCGTCTTCCTATTTCACTGAGACCAAACTTCATGATCTGACCCCTCTGACCTCATTTCCTTCAACTCTTTCACTTGCTCATTCTATTCCAGTAACACTAGTCTCCAGGCTTTTCCTGAAACGTGCAAGCATATTTATACTTTGCACTTATTGACTCTGCCTGAAATGCTCTTCTCCCAGATATTCATATGGTTCAACATCTCACCTCTTTCAGGTTTTACTTAATCAACTTCTTGGTAGTAACTTTCCTGACCCCCAATATTAAATTGCACTATTCCCAAACACTCCCTCTTCTCCACACTTATCACTACAAGACAGTCAACTTAAATTTTAATTAATTAGTTATTTACAATTGTCTCCATCCACTAGAATGCAGGCCTGTTTTCTTGACTGCTATATCCCCAATGCTTGCAATGGTGTCTCTCTTACAGTAGATACTCAACCACATTTGCGGATAGCTTTCATTGAGTATCTCTATCTTAAAGTTCATCTTATCATGACATAAAGTTGTAGATCTCTAATTTTTTTCTCCCTTTTATATGCTATAATTTAGTCTATAGAGACATTATTTGCCCTAATTTTCTTTTTTTTTTCATTTTTTAAGTAATCTCTCTATCCAATGTGGGGGTTCAAACTCACGACCCTGTGATCAAGGGTTTCGTACTCTACCTACTGAGCCAGCCAGGCATCCTTGCCCTCCCTGCAAGCTAGCAATGTGAAGAGTCACTAACAACTTGAAACACTGGCTTCCCTTCCTTCTTAAGTGCGACAGATTCGATCTTTCACCTATATTTCTCTCGAATTTATTCTCACTGCAACTCCACTACTACCTCGTCAGTCCAGGCTCTCACTGGATCCACACTGCCCAAAGGATAAAGTCCATATTCCTCCTGCTGACAAATAGCAAGTCTCTCTTCCTATCTGACTATGCCCTTCTTTTACAGCCACCTCTCATCTCCCCTGTATCTGTTCTCTATATATCAGCCTAGTTTTCTCATTTTGGCATGCTTTTTGAGCTTTTACTACTTTTCATAATACCAAGTCTGCATGAAATATGCTCCTTGCTCTCCAAGGAACAATGCTGAAGTCATTTTACAGGAGCCATCTCAAATATTACTTCTATAAAGTCATCAAAATAACAACAGCTAACAACCACTGAGTGCTTACTATGATTTAAATGATTTACTTCCATTGTATCATTTAATCCTTAAACAAAATCTAATTAGAAAGGTACTACTAATTTCCCCAAATTATACATGATAAAATAAGGCTACAAGAAGGTAGGAAACATGTTGTAGGTCACAGACTTAATAATCAGATGAGCTAGGATTGGATCCTAGGTCTAATTCCAAAGCCTAAATGTCAAAAATCTAAATGAACAGCTGAATCAACCTTCGAATAGGTATTCTGAAAGTCTTTACTGAGTTTAGGTCATTTTGCAACCATTAATTTTATTGTTGTGCGAGATAAGAACTACAAACCACAAACTCTGGGGTGCCTGGGTGGATCAGTCGGTTAAGCGTCCAACTTTAGATTTCGGCTCAGGTCATGATCTCATGGTTTGTGAGTTCAAGCCCTACATCAGGCTCCACGGTGGCAATGTGGAGGCTGCTTGGGATTCTCTCTCCCTCTCTGCCCCTCTGCAGCTAACTCTCTCTCTCTCTCTCTCAACGTAAATAAATAAACTTAAAAAAAAAACAAAAACTCATAAGCTGTAAGCTGTCACTTTACAACTACCCAGAAAATGAATAAAATAATTCACTCTAAAACACTGTTTCGGTTTGCAAGAAAACACATCATTTTTGTGGGTGTATTTTTGTGATAAGAAAGAGTAACAGTAATACCATTACTGTCAATTTACAGCATTTACAAAATTACAGGCAGGGTAAAAGACCAGAACCCTATTTTTGTATGCCACAAAGCCCACATAGAAGTCACCTGGTATGTCCAAAAGGACCTCTGGAATGTTACATGACTACTAATTTACTCTCCTAGTTTTTGCCCTCCTCGGTAAAACTTCATTTCACTGACCTTTTCATTGGGAGTTGCTTTGCTGGGTATGCATATAGCATCCCACCCAAAGGTGACTTTGAGGGAGCCTCTAAAGGCAACCCTGGCAGGTCTCCATAGAAATGGCCCCAGGGTTGTCTCCAAAGTGGCCCTGCTTGAGTTGCCATGGTAAACAACCAGGCTAGATTGCTATATTCAGTTCTCTGCCAGGGTCGCCATGGTGACTGCAAAGGATGGCTCCTTGGAAGGACCTCACAAGGGCGCGTTTCCATGGTGACCCTATCCTGCATATTTCTAAGCAACTTCCCTTTGGTTGTTCTGTGACCAATCATGGCAGGTTCATTTTGAGAGTAACCCTGGAAGGTTTCTCCCAAAGATACCATCATAACACACAGGGATTTGGAAGTGAGGCCTGTAAACAAACTGCTTGAAAATGTAAATGGTACCATTCATAAATCATTAAATTAGTCCTTATATGTTTTAGGAAGGATCTGTTTTGATGGCTAACAAAAAAAAAAAAAAAACATTTGTAACGTCTGTTAAATGTGCCTGTTTCAAATCTTCATTTAAAATATCTTACAGAATATAATGCAGATAATTAAAGTTTCAAAGTTCCCCAATCTTACAACATAGCGGATAACTAGGTAAAAAATACTTTATAGTGGATATGACACATACACATAAAATGAAATCATAAATACAGATGGATCATTAGGTTATAATGAGATATCAAGGAAATTTTTATAGAGCAAAAGACAAAATATTTGCAAGTCAAATGAAAAAAAAATGTGTTTTCTTAGTTGAGTTGGGAAAGCCTAGCCATATTTGGGCCCAAGCTATTTTTTCCTGTATTTTTGTGGTTGGAACCATCTCAACTACTCTTCCTTTCAATTTAAAATATGAATATAAACCATTCTGAACAGATGCTTGATTTTTAAGCCACTTAACTATTCTCCTGAAACTTTAAAATACTGTACTTTTTCTAGTATTTAGTCAAGGGCAAATTTTATCTAATTGCTAATTTCAGTATCTTTAAAAATTACTTAACAAATAAAAAGAATCCACAGTTCAAAAGATACAATTATAATTTCTGCACATGTGCCCACTTTTTGTTCTTGCCAAGTGACTCTTTAAATTTACACACACACACACACACACACACACACCTTACTGTGAAGAAAAGGTTAACCTTGGTTTTCCTCTTTTTTCTCCTCATCTTGAGTACTAGCTCCACTGGCTCTACGTTTTCCATTATTTATTTTCTCTCTCAGATGCCATTCTCCTACTCTGTCCACTACAGCCCACCACTGCCCATTCACATTCCACTCAGGAGAATGAACTTGAGTTTGAAAAACAAAAATAGTCTGGAAAAACAAGGATATTCATAGTCCCTTCTTAGTGAAGTCTCAGTGTTCTACACAAAGTCTGAATTTGTAGAGACTTCTTGCTTTAAGCCTTCAGTGTATTTTTGTGAATCAGAGTAGTCACTGCCATTTTCATTCATTCATTTATTCACTAAATATTGATTGATTGATTGATTGATTACCAAGTATAAGGCACTGTTTTAGGGGCTGAGAGCACTTCAGGGAACAAATAAAAAAATTCCTGGCTTTAAGCTGCATACATAATGGACTGGGGGAAAGAGAAAGAAAGACAATACAAAGAAAACCAGTAAGTATGAAATCCTATCTTCTGTTAGAAAATGATTAAAGTAAGGGAGAAAATTAAAATAGAGAAGAGGGAGGCTGAGTCCCAAGCCAGGCTGGGATGGGGGCTAGGATACTACAGACAAATGGGTGGTTTCAAGAACTCCCCACTCACCTGCCATACGCACACTCAATATCATACTCATTACTGACAAAATCCTTAAATTAAAGATAAAAAGAGTAAGAAGGTCTGCTTCATACAGAACTCAGGAGAAGTTAATCAAAGTAATACTCAATTTTCCCCACATCTATACTTGCTCTCTGGGAGGCAGCAGGCTCTGAGGATGGCAAGTGATACCACCACCTCCAATCCAACTTCTGCTTCAAGAACTATACGAACTTGGGCAAGTTGCTCTACCTTGAAAGCCTCTTTCTCAATTTTAAAGTGAGAAAAATAATTCCAAGCTGAAAGTAGTACCCTGAAGAGACGCAAAGACAATAAAATATAAACACTAAAATACTGTGGGTGATAATATAATGTCTGGAATTTACATGGGAACATTTCAGAAAAAAAAAGGTGAGGAAAGAGAAAGATGAAGAAAGTTGGACAACATTTTGGACATTAATGATGCCCAGTGATGGGTACACGAGTTCATCATATCACTTTTTATGTTTGAAATTTTCCATTAAAATGTATTGCAAGGAAAGGATAAAACTTGAAATCAAAGACACTTCCTCCATAAAGGTTTTTAAAATAACTAGAAAAAAGTGTATAGGAACACCGACCTACTTTATATAACCGTTTGCTTATAAAATGAGCAAAAAGTGGATTTATTTCCTGAGTGCTCACTCACCTTCTGGAAAACTACTAGGCGCTTTCCATACCTTCTTATAATATTCTAATTTAAAAAAATTAACTTCATACTTTACTTATCATAAGAGACAATGTAAGACAGGCAGAAAAGCATCATTGTTAAACTTGTAGACTCACTGGGTATTCAATGTATAATTTGTTTTCTAGAAGAAAGTTTAGTATCATCTACTGAATCCTTAAAAGCAAGCACACAATGGAGTTTTACACAGCTAATAAACATTTTAGAAAATGAATTCTATATGAGTGTATCAAGACACTTAAAAACTTACCAGATCAGTATCTGCCTTTTTATAGGTCAAAGCTTCCACTTTGGAATCCAGTTCTGCTTGTATTTGGTCTCTCCTTTTCATAACACCCTTCATATCAAAACACAGGGATGGAATAAGTTGTACTTTGGTTTATAATATTTTTATGAAGAAATATACATTTTAGAATATAAATGGCATCGCTTCCCAACTCATCAGTCATTTGGGGATATAACGAGAAACAAATTTGTTTAATCTCTAAAGGTTAAACTGAAAGCAAGTATGTAAGAGAATTTTCTTCATAAACTTTTTATGAGTTTTCCCAATGCACATTTTACTGGAGCACTCTAGCCATATACAGTTCTTTAAAAAGAGAAAAAAACAAATAATCAATCAAAAAATCAGTGGGAGCACTGAAAATATATACTATGGTGTAACCTGGTGGCAGTTGAGAGGTCACACGGGCCTCTCACCTCAAGTGTCTATAATAATTTGCAGCACACTTATTCGATTCCAAAGACATGGTTAATTAAAGAGTTTTTAATTACAGTGGGGAATCAGAAAACTGAAGTGTGAACTCACATTTTGAGATTTTATTTTAGCTTAAAATATATAATTATTAGTCAATTAGCCAATCTTTTGATGAGAAATTATAGCCTCTTCTCTGAGAAGAGTTCCATCCTGTTTTCTCAAATAACCATGAATTCACATTTCGGTATCTTTAAACTTTAAAACACCCTTGTGAAGGAATTTGAGTGCAGATTTCACCTTCATCTTTTATAATGTTTGCCAGCCTTTTACAATGTGTTTCCCCTGGTGACTCATTTTTCTCCCAAGACCTGCTACTTAGGCTTTATAGACACAACGACTCTTTTTATTTGTACTCATCTTTCACAGGTTTTCAAAATATTAGTTGAAATCATAAAACTGTGATAATGAACACAAGAGGCCTAAAGAGGTTAAGGAAAAAGTTAAGCTAACTCCAGGTAAGTAAAAAATTCAAACAGAAAGGGTGAAAGTACAGCATATATGAGAAAAGCCTTTATGAGGCATAGGTCTTTCAGGTGTTTTCAGGGGAAGGGGAGAACCTACCAACAAATCAGTTAAATGGAGGCAAGATAATATGACAGAGTATGTGGGAACTGAGAGGCAAAGGATAAAAAGCATCCTCAAAATTACTCAGTCTAGTTTTGTGCCTGGCGGAATTACTCCTAAAACACTCAAAAGAGATAAGCTTTTCTCCTGTTTTCAAAGAAATCAATAGAAAATTCAGGTAATTACTACATATCTTTTATATTTATTTCAGTGTTTCATTACCATTAATATCGGGAACCCCTTCCTATCTCTAACCCAAATGACACATACTACAATTTAGTCTCATTTATTTAAGGTCTGTTTTCATAAATACGAAGTACTGTGCTTCACATAGGTAGAAATATTTTAAGTAAGAGTTTGCTTCAGAAGACAACTAGTAAGATTACACAAGTTTAATCATTTTGTCAAGGTCTATACTTCATCATTTTAGCTCACATTGAAGAAACATTCCAATATAAAACACAGCCAGAACTGCAATATAAATTGCTACTGATTATGCTTTAGGAGTCTACAAAGTAATATAATCAAATGAGAACCTATAAAATAATTCTTCTGGTTGCTATTATAATTTTTCCACACCTTTAATGATATATGACTTAAATTACATAATTTTCATCTTGACATAATAAAGAGAAAAACACATCTAATTAAGGGAGAAGAATATACTATTTTTAATTATACAAATCAGATCTCTTTCAACAACCACACAAGGGGGCTATCAATAATGAAGTAAAACAATGAAATGTAGCCAAGGAAATTGATGGAGACAAGGAGGAGACTCCTCAGCAGTGAAATGTTAGAGGCCTTTGGGAAGCAAGAAGTGTTTGTTTATAGAAGACCCTAATAAAGTCAAGTAACAGCAGCAACATGAAATATCTACAAAATATTTAATGACTGTGAAAGAAAAACCTAACCGTGAGAAAGAGGCAGATCTCATGCTGAAAGGCTAAGAGAGCTTTTCTTACCAAGACAGAAGCAAAATTAAAAAAAAAAAAAATCCCCAAACCAAGAGTACATGAAAACAGACACGGCTCCAAATATAAATAGCAGAAGAAATAGACTATATCTGAATGCAAGTGGGCTCCTTCTCCCATTGCCACGCTAAAACACAACAACCCTGAGGGTATCAGTTTGTGCAAGGTGCTGTGAGCAGAACATAATACAGGATGAAAAACATTAACTTTGCAGATAGCATTGCTAAATCCCAAATATCTGGAAACCTTAACTAGAACTGAGGAGGTTAAATACAAAACTTTGATATAAGAGGAATAAAAGCCTTTGCAAATAGTGAAAGAAAACATTTTAACTTGAAGGATTTCTTTTTAGAAGCATCCAGAAGACAGAACAAACATCAAAATCCTACTCAAGTACTTTGTACATAATGATAGTAAATACATTGCTAAATCAAATGTACCTAGAAGGGGTAAAAGAACTCTTTCATGAAAAGAAATCTCTAAAGCACTAAAAATTTTTCAAGTAAAATTTTAAAGGCTTGGAAAAATGAATCATATTCTCTATATAAATCTTGACTGAAGATGTTTCAAATCTATGTGTAATGTACATTATTGTGGCTATTGAGTATTCCTGTCTTTTATTAACATACACTTCTACTTGTCATATCATTCACATAGTGAACTAATATTTATTGAGCATCTATATGCAAAGCATTCTGCAGGATGGGAAAATAGTGGTGAAAAAAACTGAAATAGAAACTACCTTTATAAAGCTTATAATCAGGTCAGGGACTAAGGTACAAGTATAAGGTGTTCTTACCATTAACATTTCACTATAAAGCACATACTCATGTACTACAGGAAGCAGGGCCTCTGAGAGTCCAGACATCCGTTTTTCAGTGGCCTTAGAGCATTTGTCAATGCAGCTGGCAATCCCTTTTAGAGTATCAACCAGATCTTCTTCTGACGCTGACCACAGAATATGAATTGGGCCATATTCTTTCATTTCATCAGAATATTCTAAAAACAAAAATTAAGCTCCTCAATTTACAGAAGTTTTAAAAATCTGTGAATTATAGTAAGAAAAGACCTTATTTTTCTCATCGTGCATATGTTCTTCTAAATGAACATAAGAAGATGGCTATCAACTTTCATTAAGTTGGCAGCAATTCCAATCCACTCAGGTCAGTCCTTGAATGACTACTGTCTATGTGTAACCAGCAATAGCATCCTTTTTCATTCTCTAAAGTATCCTGGCTTGGAAGACAGATTATACGATCACCATATCTATCATGGAACGCTGCCTACCAAATAAACTACACCTGAGTGTCTCATAGGCAACATTACCTAAACAAGCTTGTCTTCTTTCTCCCCTTCTCCTGATTACATATCCTACCTAAGAGTAATTGTTTCCAGTGATCTCAAAGCAAAAATGGGTATCATCCTATACTCATACCTGCACAGAGCCAATCACCAGTTTCAATATTTCTTTTTTTTTTTTCAATGTTTATTTATTTTTGGGACAGAGAGAGACAGAGCATGAACGGGGGAGGGGCAGAGAGAGAGGGAGACACAGAATCGGAAACAGGCTCCAGGCTCTGAGCCATCAGCCCAGAGCCTGACGCGGGGCTCGAACTCACGGACTGCGAGATCGTGACCTGGCTGAAGTCAGACGCTTAACCGACTGCGCCACCCGGGCGCCCCAGCCAGTTTCAATATTTCTTAATACTTATCTATCTATCCATCTGTCTATCCATCCATTCATCCATCTATTTTTCTACCTATCTACCTATCTATCTTTATTTCCACTGTCATCAGCTCATCAGCGTCTGTAATGTACACTTCTGTAAGGGACTTATAACTATTCTTCCTCTTTCAATTTTTGTCACAGTATATAACACTGAAGCTTCTTAGCTAAATTAGAAAGTCCCTACATTGTCTCTCTGGGTCCAACTCTTGAGATTCTTCCCCCAAAATAGTTCAATTCAGGCCATGATAATTACTCATTCATAACTATCTCATGATTTCTCCTCATTTAAACATTACACATACCCCTTTGCCTTGCCCTTTACCATTTCTACCATTTGACAAACTACTTCTAATCCTTTAAATACTAGCACAAATACTAGTAAATACTACTACAAATAAATTCCTTCGGATTCTGTTCCAAAACATTGTATATGCTTTGTCCCCAATGAACCGATCATAATTTTACACTTCTACTAAAGCCTATCATAATTTTATACTTGTATTATCCCATTCTATTATAATTGCTTGCATAAATCATATGCTCCTAGGCCATATGCTCCTTAAAACAGGGGCTGGGTCTCATTTTCTTTTATCTCAAAGCCTGATACAGAATGTGTTCAATAAATATTTTTGTATTAGTGAATGAACAACAAAAGACTATTCAATGCTTGATAAGCCATTAATTCAAAAATTTGCATTTCATTTCAAAATCTGAATATTTTTACACTTTTGCGTTTATAATATCATCCTTCTTTTTTTTAAAGTTTATTTATTTTGAGAGACAGAGAGAGAGAGAGAGAGAGAGAAGGAGAGAGAACACATGCATGTGCAGGGGGAAGAACAGAGAGAGAGGGCAAGAATCCCAAGCAGGTTCTGTGCTGTCAATGCAGAGTCCAACACAGGACTTGATCCCAAAAACCATGAGATCATTACCTAAGCTGAAGTAAAGAGTCAGACACTTAACCAACTGAGCCACCCAGGCACCCTGATATGCTATCATCTTTCAAAGATGGCTTTTTATGGTAGAGAATGTAGAAGTAGTGAATATTTTTTCTCTAACATCCATCAAATACGATGAAATTCTCTCTGTATTTAATCATCTTACTACTCATTAGAGTTAGTTGAAATCTGGCATATTCCTCTAAATTAAACTATTAAAATGTCAAAAGTTTGTATGATCAAATAAACTGAAATAGATTAAAAAAATTTAAGACACTGGAAATATCAGTTGTTACCAAATAAAGGTATCAGATTTAATAATCACTAGAGCCTTTCCAACTGCACCCACCTAATCTAGGCCTATCCTTTGTTTTAAATAATGGCCACACTACACTAGCATTTCTAGAAAAGAAAAATGTTCTCCCTTATCTCATTTTCTCAATTTGTGTATACATAAGTGTGTACCATTGAACCTTTGTAACATACATTCATTCATTTATTTGTTTGTTTATTTAAAGTTTATTTATTTTGAGAGGCAGAGTACGAGCAGGGAAGGGGCACAGAGAGAGGGAGAGACAGAACGCCAAGCAGGCTCTGTGCTATCAGCACAGAGCCCAATGTGGAGCTCAATCCCATGAAACGATGAGATCATGACCTGAGCTGAGATCAAGAGTTGGATGCTTAATCAGTTGAACCACCCAGGTGCCCCTGCAATATTTATTTTTCCATAGAGAGCTTTTATAAAATTCTAAACTGTGCTTACACAGCTCTCTGATTACATTTGTATGCAAACACTTACTGAGTTGCACTGTAATTTTTCTATTAATATATGTCTCCCCAACTAGACTCTGAGCTCAAGGACAGGTACCAACTTACTCCTCCTTTAATCTCCAGCACAGAGAAGCAGCACAGCGTGTGGTCAGTACAAATGTGACAAATAAACTGGGGAGCACAAGATATAACAAGATCAAAGAAAAACCTTGAAAAAAATTTTTAAATAGAAACCACTAGTTATGATCACCATACTTTCATGATTTGAATATGAATGAAATATCCTATATAGCTTAGGCTCCCAAGCTACAAAATAAAACATTCCATCATCTTCAAAGGAATCTCACAAGTGGGCTTCACACTCAAAAAACAGAAATCCCTCCAGTTTGGGTCAGTGGCAATCATGCCCTGAAAATCAGAACTCAAATTTACAAAGTCTATCATCAAATCCACTTTTCCTTCTGAGCATTTCACAAACATTAGAGTATACCGAAGATTTTAAAACTATTTCTTTGCACCAGCAAATGTAAAGCAGCATACTGATGTTCTACAAAACTCGTAGGTCTCAAGAGTTTCCAGGAGCTTCTCTGAATTGCTATTCCACTTAACTATGCATCAAGAATATTCTTAACAGAATTGGAATTGTGGAATACAGTTAAAACAATTAGCCTCTTGAGATTAAAAAAAAAAAAAAAGACAAATGATAAATAACTAGGGTGGACCAGTAAGTCCTAAAAGAAATTATTAAACTATATTCAGTCACCACAACGACATCACCAAGTGTCAATGCATGGAAAAAAAAAAAAAAACATAGAGGGAAATGTACATTCAGCTATGACAACTTTTTCTATATTTCTTTTAACAACCAATCACTAATGATAAAGCAAATTTTCCTACCACCAAATCATATGTTCATTCATTTTTTTCAATCATTGAACAGCTTTTGTTGAGCACCTACTATGTGCTAAGCACTATCTAGATACTAAAAATAAAACAAATCTTTTCCCTTCTTTTCCTCATAGAATTTACTATTTAATAGGGGACATAGAAAATTAAAAAAAAAATAAGCCATCGGGGTGCCTGGGTGGCTCAGTCGGTTAAGCGTCCGACTTCAGCCCGGGTTACGATCTCGCGGTCCGTGAGTTCGAGCCCCGCGTCAGGCTCTGGGCTGATGGCTCAGAGCCTGGAGCCTGCTTCCGATTCTGTGTCTCCCTCTCTCTCTGCCCCTCCCCCGTTCATGCTCTGTCTCTCTCTGTCCCAAAAATAAATAAATGTTAAAAAAAAAAAAAGTCATCAATATAGAGACTTAAAGTAGTTCATCTCTAAAACCAATTTATATTAGGAAGTATATTCTTTGACTTGGCCACCTAGTTCTAATGTAGTTAAATGCAATTAGAAAATTAGCAGAAAGTCATCATGGAATTGGAAAAAAAATCATCATGGAATAAAGTCTAACTTCTTTTTTTTTAAGGTTATTATCATGTTGCTATTATATTTTTAAATGTTTATTTAATTTTGAGAGAGAAAGAGCACAAGTGGGGGAAGAGCAGAGAGAGAGAGAGGAAGACATAGAACCTGAAGCAGGCTCCAGGCTCTGAGTTATCAGCGCAGAGCCCAAAGGGGGCTTGAACTCACAAACTGTGATCATGACCTGAGCAGAAGTCGGATGCTTAACTGACTGAGCCACACAGGCGCCCCTGAAGTCTAACTTCTAAAGTAAAATAAAAATAAGAAAATTGAAAAAAGGAAATGGTGACATAAAATAGGAAGAAGGACCTAATTTCCAATATATAAATTTCTCTGCCATGCTTGGACAGGTGTAATATAGAGTACTTTTTCCAAAAAAATCACGGAAAATGTGGAAACCCTATTTTCTGATACATCACTTCTTTGATTTTAAGCTATGATCCACATTGTACATTTAAGACCAACTTCATACAACTACAAAATCTTAAGCTCAGGGCTTACTTTGCCATTATTACTTATAAATGGGAACAAGAACAGCTAATAATTGATTAAAACAAATGGGGACTGGCCATGACTACCTTCAGAATCATATAGAAATCAAAAATTTTCTCAATATATCTGGGTATAAGCCACACATGAAGGTGAAATTCTATCTTAATGTTATGTGATACCTCATGTAAGGAGCTTGGAAACCACTACTCAGTCTGAACAAGTAAAATGCTGAATAGACTGAAAAATGAACAACTTTTCTTGGATCTGCAAAACAGGGGAGGACACAGGAAAAACCAATGCCCTCATGACTGGGAAGACAGATGAATACAAGGAATTGTGGGTTACTGGGCACACACTAAAGAGCAGAAACCACCTCTCACCACCCACTGCTGGGGTAGGGAGACTGGAACTGTGATTGATGAACTGCTGGAGGCTCAGTGTAGACAACTTTAAGAGTTAAAAGCCCCAGGGGGAACCCAGTCATGGGGTCAATATTGTGAGATTTACCCCCAGAAGCTCAACTAGGTTCACTGTAAATATTGAAAAACTACTCCTGCTTCTTGCAGAGGAGAATTTTGAAATAGCCAGAGCACTCTGCTCTTCTTAACAAAGGCCTGCCCTCAGAGGAAAATAGTTCACCAGAGCCTAACCTGCTCAGGTATCGTCAGAGACTAACTTAGAGAAAGGGAAATACTCAAGTCCAGCCGACTCTGGCCACTCTGGCCCAAGTAAGCAAGGAGAGAAAACTGAGAAACTTGTGAAGTTCACAGTCCAGAGGCACAGGCTCACTAAAAGACTGAGACCTGATCACAAAACTGTACAACGCTTCAGGAATAAAAGTTTTTTCTATATTTAGATCGACATAAGTTTTCTATATTTAAAACTATAGAACGCTTCTCCTCCCCCACACCTTACCACATTACTAAAGTCCTGTTTACAGCAGTTCCTTTTACCCAGTATCACGTCTGGTTATTAAGAAAAAATTCCTAATAAAAGGCAAAAAAGACAATTTAAAGAGACAGAGCAAACATCAGAATCAGACATGGCAGGGGTGTTGAAATGGTGAGACCAGGAATTTAAAGCAATGATGATTAATGTGCTGAGGGCTCTAATGGACAAAGTAAACATCACACAAAAACAGATGGGGACTGTAAGCAGAGAGATGGAAACTTCAAGAAAGAACCAAAAAGAAATGCTAACTTAACATTGCTTTACTACACCAGCAAATGTGAAGATCGGTCAGAAATTGAACAACTTGGTAATCACATTCTAGTTATTCTACATACCCCTTTCTTCCTTGTAAATTCTCTGAGATATTTTGTCTATCAAATTTATTTTCTGGCTAAAAACTTCAATAAAGTTATTCATTTCCATGAACTCTTCTGGGCGGCTTTTTACTCCTCTCATTGACAGTGCAACAGCTCTGACTGTCTGCCCCATCCTGCTGAGTAATCCAGGCCCTTGTTTCTTGTGAGAAGAGAGCTCCTAGAAACAAACAAACAAACAAACAATTAAATATTTGTGGTGAAGCAATATTCCCAACAAAAGGAAATGTAATTGGAAGGATAAAGATGATAAAAATGTTTCATAGACTTTTTTTCATGTAGTTTGAAGCAGGTGAATTTTATTGGGGTACAGTTCTTCCTCTATCTCCTTGATACTATTCCTTTTCAAAGTAGTCGTGTAAAACATGTGCGCAGCTTTCCTCTCAGCATGGATCTTTAAAAGAATAAGGTTTAACAGCAGGAATTGTGCTTAAGGAGATATTGGGGAAGATGAGAGGACAATATGAGATGCAATCTATATTTTATAGCAGGGATTTAATAGAAAATGGTTGAGAGAAGATCTCTTAGGGTCTAAACTGCTCCCTGAAAAAAAAAGGAAAATTTTATTAATTCTTTAGTTATAATAATAGCTAGCATATATTGAGAGCTTCTAGGCACTACACACACACACACACACACACACACACACACACACACACACATATGTAAACTCACCATAACACTTTGAGGTAGGTTCTACTATGATCCTCATTTTACAGAAGAAAATACAAGCACAGCAAGGTTAAGGAGATTGCTCAAAGTCCAGGTGAAATTAAGTTATGGACAAGGATTGATCTGATTCCAGAGGCTTCACTGCTAAGCACTAGCCAGCTCTGTCTTCTTAATGTCACTATAAAAGTTTGTAAATAGATACTCCCTGACCATAACTCTCCAACCGAGTGAAGTAGGTAAACTGTGACACTACCTCCACTGGCTGGCTGGCTGTAGAGAAAGATTTTTAATAATATATGTAACTAGCTCTTTCATAGTTAATCTGGGAGGGAGGAGTATAGATGAGCAAAATAGAAGAACCACTATAAAAGGATACACCACACAAAAGTAACCCTTTAGAAGTACAGCGTATTAAAAAAGAACACCAAGAAGAAGACCACATGACTCTGGTGATGGTTATAGCACTCGCTGAAATATAGGTTTGGGATCAAATAAAAGGTTACTCACAAGAAACAAAAAAAAAGAATCTATAAATAATAATGCCGACTACCAAATCCACAGATAAAAATATTATATATTATTTATCCAAATATTAAATAATATATTATCTTTCTCCAGATTTACTTTCCTACAGGTCTTACACAAAATAATACATATAAAGTAAACTTGTTTATTTCCTAGACAGCATGATTTTATGTGTATATAATAACGGATGTCACCCTTGACCAGGTAACACATCTATCCAGGAGTGCTACAGCATCACTTGATAGAGTAAACATTATCAGAGAGAGCATAAATCACAACTGGCAAGCTATTACTGAGAACTGACTATAGAGAATGCTTCCAGCAGCTTCTAAGGTTCTGGAGTCAGGCCACAAATTCATTTCACATAAGTCTCAAAGGACTTCCAAATAGCAGTACTATTTGTCAAGATTGAGATGAACCACTTTCTAGCTTCTATCACTTTGGCAACAACTGAGAGATACAAAACTCAACATGAGTCAGTAATCATTTAATACTGACCATGTTTCCTATCCATTTTCTTTCTTGGTGAATTATATTTTCATAGGTGAAAAGAAAAAAGAAGAGCATATAAATTTTCTGCATTAGAAATAGATTCACTCTTCCCATTAGGTAATTGAAAGAAAAAATAAGAAAATTGTATTATCTATTTGGCTATCCATCCAACCATCTATCCATTTAATAAAGACTTTTATCCTAACTTGAATAGTCCTAACCCATTTTAAAAGTATATTGTATATGTTCAGTATTGGCTAAGTATGCAAGGAGTACCCTGACATTTAAAAAAAATTCAAATACCAAAAGAAATATGAATATGTGTATGTGAGGAAGATAGAAGATGTTTGTAACATTTATATGTAGATTTGACAGAGTTAAATCTTAAATCTGAAGAATACCTCTCCAGTGTTCGATAATCCATCTTAATTCAAGGACAGTGCTGACGGATTCATAAACGAAAACCAGAGGAAGCATACAACCAATATACATAAAGACACTAAAGGATTATATGAGTATAAATCAAATTTCTTTACCCAAGCTTGTGCAGTAAGAAATACTTTGAAGTCTTCATTAAATGTTAGAGTCGGGTGATCAGCAATTCGGTTCAGGAACTTATGTAGCGCCTTCCTTCGTGTTTCAATGAAGTCATCATTAAAGCGTTCCACCATACCTTTCACGATAAACTTCTCAGGCAATGGCTGAGGCAAAAAAGTTTTAAAAGGATCTGAGGATTATGTGGCATGGGATTATAAGGAATTCTACACTCTTCCTTTTTGGAAGACTATTTGAGCTTACATTCATTTCTTTCTTATAAAAATAATTTTTCAAAATTCACACTAGAACCAAAACCTGCAAAATCTTAACATATTAGAATAGTTTAGAACAACAAATCTGGGGGCGCCTGGGTGGCTCAGTTGGTTAAGCATCCCACAGTTGATTTCGGCTCAGGTCATAAACCCATGGTTCGTGAGCTGGAGCCCTGTGTCCAGCGTGGAATGTGGGCATCTCTCTCCCTCTGCCCCTCCCCTGCTCACTCACTCTCTCTCTCTCAAAATAAATAAACATTAAAAAAAGAAAAAAGAAAGAAAAAGAAATCTGTTACATAGATGGAAAGTTTAAAAGCAAAGGTTTCTGGATAAAAGAATTACACTGATTTAAAAGTCTGACATTAGTTATAAGCATTCTAATGATTCACAAAACAAAATGGTAGCTACTCTATGGGAAAAATATGTAGACTTACTGGAATAATCAGAGTGGGGTGTGCTTCTTCAAGTTTTCCTTTCAACCAAAGGAAATCTTGATAACGTCTCCTAACTTCAAATTCACTGGAGTCAAATTCCCCACGAGATGTCTGAAGAAAGTAGGAAAAAATAACGACACATGCAATATAAGACAGAAGACATTTGCCTAATGTTATTTTAGATATGCTGAAATAAATGGGTCTCTAAGAAAAATTAACAAATTCTAATTATTCAGTGTTTGTCAGCCTGTACTTTTTTTGCAGTCATCAATTCATATAGCAGATGAAACAAAGCAAACTTTCCAGTATTTCCAGAAAGAAAGCAAACATCATGCTCAAATTTAAAATCCAAACTGAAAAATCTGTCTTAGAGCAGCCATCTGCCTTCCACAAGATTTTAACTACTATTATATTTGGCATGACTTTCTTGCTAACAAGAAAGTGTGTTCTGAATTTAGGTTTCAAATATATTTTTTCTCAAGATGATTAGAATTCAGAATTTGAGGAAAGTCCTATTTTTGTAATTTGGAAAATAACCTGAACATAACTGAGAAAAAATGTTTTCCTGGAATTTGCTCAAATGAATTGCTTTGGTAAAATTTGCTTTTAGTATATGAAAATTCTAACATTTTACAGAGTGATTTTACCACTGTTTAAAAAATGTTATTAATGAAGATTTGATGTGAAAAGAAAATCTTCCTGTCATTTCTCAAGGGATTTTGAGTTATATGCCTAAACTCCTAAAAATTAAGCAAATAAATTAAAATATCTGTTCTCAACAAACCAAAAATCTATGCCAACACATATGAGAAAAATAACACGGATACAATATCAACCTCATTTCCACTGCCTGAATCCCAAGCCAAAAAAAACCCAAACAAAACAAAAAACATTATCTGATGCACACTCACTCCCACCAATATCTTATTAACTAAATTTTTGCATATTAAAAATTATAGAGTGATATGAGGGTGAAATTTTCCTGGAGGAATAATGATGGAATAACACATTGCATACGTATTTTGCACTCACCCAAAATATCAATCATCCACACAGATGAATGCAATTATAAAATTAAGTAATTCAAGTCATAGATGCAATCTTAATTGTCTTGAAATAAGTTCATAAAAGTTATTCTTTCCAAGGTTTATTCTTTTACAATGAATGTTTATAATATCATACAATATATTTTATCAAAACATTTCCTTTTTAGTGGGAAAAAGTGGAGGTAAATGATATGCAGAAGTCTAAGGAACTAAATGTTCACAAAACACTCTGAAATCTTAACTATGGGTACAAGTTATGGAAATGGTAAAAATAGGAAAACTAAATCTAGTAGAAACACAGTTTAACAACATATATGAGTTGGTATGTGTACATATACATGCAAATACACACACACATGCATACATATATACGCACAGAAAACATGGTTTATAATCACTCATTAAACTTTACTTACTGAACACCTTCTTGTACCAGCCACATATGTATAGGTTTACCACCAATTTCCAAAAGTATCAATTGGCATAACCAATACTAAAATACTCAAAAATTGGGCAGTTCAGAGCTTTAAATGTCCTGGAGAATTTTCAACACTTTAAGTAGAATAATCTGATAAAAACTCCAGCAAGAGGAAGATGTAAAATGAAGTCAAAGAATTGGTTGATTCTGTCCCCATCACTCTGTCTTTGACTTAAAAGAGTTTTCTAACATACTGCAGTAACACAGGAAGAAAACAGAAGATGTACAAATAATGCCTCTAATACAGAATCATTTTCCATGGAAGCTATATCATAAATGGTCTTTAATTTTTCATGTCTGACCATAAAAGCTTGGGTAGTTGAAGTTTAGGACTAATGGACTCATGTGATCTACACCCCAAAATGCACTCATTCAACAAACACTGACCTTTGGTCAAGGGCAGTTACTCTAGGCTCTGAGGACTTAGAAAGCTGTTTTTGAGGGAAAATGAATTTTACAATCAGGAATATACTTTAATCCCTACTCCACACTGGCAGGCATTTATGGGTTTGTCTTCATGATGTGGATGTGAGAGAGAAGACACTCGTTAAATCTCGAAGCTCTTGTTTCTATGTGTAGCAAAGGAAAGCACATCTCTTCATCTCCAAAAGAAAAAACACTTCTTTAGAATAGTCACTTCAGATATTTTAACCTGGAGAATAAAGGGCAATTTCTCATAAGGAGAACAGATGCTAGGAACATGGGCTTCCGCATACAATCATTTACAGCCAGGCCATTCTTAAGCATTCTTAAGTAGGAGATTGTCAGCGCACATATGTGCACATGTATATGTGCATTTATCCATATAATCTTAATGTCTATAAATGTAAATTTTAATAAAACTAAAACTTTCTCAGGGAAGCCACCTCTTAACCTCCACATTAGATGGGGTGCTCATGCTCATAAAATCCTATATTTTTCTCTCATAGCATTTATAACTATAATTAAATAATTAAGCATGTAATTGTTTAACATCCATCACCCCCCTAGATTGAGAGCTCCATGAAGGCAGAGGGTATGTCTGTCTTGTTTGCTGGTGTAATCTCAATATACACACACAGTACCTGGGTCATAATTGGCACTCAGCAAAACTTCACTGAATATATGAGAGAGTGAATAAATGATAAAAAGTGATTAATAAATCAGGACACTTGGGCGGCTCAGTCAGTTAAGCAGCCGACTTTGGCTCAGGTCATGATCCTCATGACCTCAGTGATGAGTTCGAGCCCCATTTCAGGCTCTGTGCTGACAGCTTGGAGTCTAGAGCCTGTTTTGGTTTTTGTGTCTCCCTATCTCTCTGCCCCTCCCCTCCTTGCACTCTGTCTCTCTCTCTCTCTCTCTCTCTCTCAAAAATGAAATATTTAAAAAAATTTAAAAAGTGATTAACAAAGACTATATTATACATCCACAAAATGTTTATATATTTGTATCTGCAATGCATATTTTAGTATATGTAGGCATAGTCCATATATTGGATGCAGTAAAAAAAAATCAAAGTAGAACAAAGGGACTTTTTCATAACAGTGAAACTGAAAGACAGTGTGTCATAACCATAAAGAGATGCACAAAAGTATAACAGAAAACACGCATAGTGTGAAAGTAAATGGTCTGGATTTAAATCCCAGCTCAGGTAATCACTATAGTGTGTAACCTTTGGCAACTTACTGAGCTTCGATGTCCTCATGCACAAAATGGGGGTAAATCATAACATCTAGGTCCTAGGATCATTGTTAGACTTTAAACAAGTGAATACGCATAAAGCGGTCAGAACATTGCCTGGCCCAAAGTAATCACACAATAAATGTTAGTTAAACACACTGTAATATTATCAATATTTACTACTACTACTATTGCTGCTGCTGCTATAAGGGCAGTACATCATTTAAAATATGGTGTAAATATGGATATTATATGTCTGTGATTAGAGTAAAATTCACAGGGTAGCTTATAAAAACAGTGTCTTTCTAAAAGAAACAAATAATGATGGGAAAATAATTCAGCTACACAAATTCTTTGCCAGGAAGGATGATGACAATGGATGCTTTTAATTAAAATAGTAATACCAGGAGAAATCTGGTCCTATTTTTAGCAATATGTCTGTATAAACACATTAAATATTCACAACAACCCTCCAAGCCTAGTACTGTTATCTTATTTACAACTGCGGAAACTAAGCATAGAGAGGTTAATTAAATTGCCCAAAAGACATAGCAAGAAAGGGGAGTAATCAAGATTGAATTCCATGCTATCTTGTTCTACAACCTCTTGATAGGAGTATGATACTATAAATTTCTTCACTCACCCATTGACCAAAAAGTTAAATTGCTTACTCACTATATCCTAAGAATTGTGTTTGGAAATGTGGATAACTGAAGATATAACTACCTTCCTTGAGAAGCTCACATACTTGTTGGGAATAAAATAAACACAGTTATCTACTCACATACAGGTAGGTGGCAATTACTGAACACTTATTATGTGTCAGGCATTTTGCTAAGTGTTATATGTCGATAACCAATCCTAAATCAATTCTTACAGCAACTCTACAGAACCAGGTTTGATTGTCATTTCCATTTTTTAGATTAAAAAAAAAAAACAACAAAAACCTTGAGGGTTAGAAGGATTAAATATAGGCTTAAAATGTCTTTGCTATACTGACTCCAGTGTTTTACATCCTTTAAGAATTCAATTAGAACAGCATGAGAAAACAGAAGAAAGAAAGAGGCTTCCAGCCTACAGATGCAGGGGGCAGGGCCATGGCATGCATTATCTCCAGTTGTGTCTTGGAAAATAAACATTAGTTCTTCTGTTTAGAAGAGGAAGGACATAACAGAGAGAAGGAAAAGTATATGCAAAGTCATAAGAATAAGAAATACCCTAGGGTATTCAGGTAACAAAAATAGGTCTAGATGAGTGGAGGGCAGGGGTATTAAAAATGGGGAGTTAAAGAGAGTAGTCTCACAGGAGTAGGTTGGCATCAGACTGAGAAATTCTTGATATGTCATACAAAGGAATTTGCGCTTTGTTCTGTAGGAAATGAGGAACCCAGAAGGGTTTTAAGAACCTGAGTGAAGAGATCAAATACATGCACTTTTTAAGACACATAACTAGAAGTGGTGTAGAATTTGCACTGGGAGAAGTGATTATAGGAAGATGGTCCAAAACCTTCTCAGCTACAAAAGGGATGTAGGGTGTCACCTCAAAAAGAGAATACTATATTTTATGAATATAATTGCTAAAGGTTGCTATTACATGAAGGATTTTAAAAAACAGTTAGTTGACTTGGTTGTTTTATTCTGGCAGAAGTAAACTCTCTTTTTGCAGGACTTACCCTAGGATCAAGGAGAGATTTCGATTCTACATTTACTCTGCATTTGAATTAGTGGACAACTAGCAGTATCTTATACATAAGATAAAGTGGCCACTGGCTCTTATTTGGAAAGAAAATGAAATTATATTTTGTAATCTTCAGAAAAAAGTATCACATCATGTTGTTAACTAGTTTTCTTTATTAGCAACCTGAAGCTCTTCTTTTCCAAAGACATTTCTTTATATTTTTTAAATTAAAACCAAAATGTTCCTGTTTAAAAAAAAATTAATGCTTATTTATTTTTGAGAGAGAGAGACAGAGACAGAGAACAAGCCAGGAAGGACAGAGAGAGAGGGAGACAGAATCCGAAGCAGGCTCCAGGTTCCGAGCTGGCAGCACAGAGGCCAAGACAGGGCTCAAACTCACAAGCTTTGAGATCATGACCTGAGCCGAAGTTGGATGCTCAACTGACTAAGCCACCCAGGTGCCCTAAATGTTCCTGTTTCAACATGCACCACTGCTAAAAACAATGAGTGACTGCGGCGCCTGGGTGGCCCAGGGGGTTGAGCGTCTGACTTCAGCTCAGGTCATGATCTCATTGTTCGTGAGTTCAGGCCCCATATTAGGCTCTCTGCTGTCAGCCCAGAGCCCACTTCAGATCCTCTGTCCTCCTCTCTCTGCCCTTACCCCACTTTCTCACATGTGCACACGTGCTCTCTCTCCCCCTCTCTCAAAAGTGAATAAACGTTAAAAAAAAAATAAGTGACCATATGTGGAATTTGAGAAACTCAACAGATGAACAAAGGGGAAGGGAAGGAAAAATAAGATAAAAACAGAGAGGGAGGCAAACTATTAAGAGACTCTTAAATACAGAAAGCAAACTGAGTGCTAATGGAAGGGAGGTGGGTGGGGGGATGGATTAAATGAGTGATGGGCTTTAAGGACGGCACTTTTGAGATGAGCACTGGGTGTCATATGTAAGAGATGAATCAGAGGGTTCTACTCCTGAAGCCAAGACTACACTGTATGTTACCTAATTTGAATTTAAATTTAAAAAAAAGTGTTGAAATTTGAATTTCACTGATTTCATACAGAACAAGTACAGATTAGATGCAACATCTTACCAAAAGTTCAGAGAACAACTGATTCAAGAAGGTGCTCATTAAAGATTTACCTTAGTAATAATCCTGTAAGTAATGAAAGTTTCAATTGTGGTAACATGGCTTTCAGGTTCATCAACTGTAATGAAAAGA
Source organism: Acinonyx jubatus (assembly GCF_027475565.1). NCBI lineage: Eukaryota > Metazoa > Chordata > Mammalia > Carnivora > Felidae > Acinonyx > Acinonyx jubatus. Next base: position 82,910,654 of record NC_069381.1, on the reverse strand, counting down.
TCTTTCAAATCTGGCTCATCTTCAAACTTGATTTGGTTAATCATTGATAGAGGGGACGTTGGCATCATAGGGCTGAAGGAATTCATGTCCATCAACGAGGCATCCTAAGAAATAAAACACATTAAAAAATTAACATCTATGGAAGAAACAATTTAAAATCCTGTTTTTCTTAGACACAATGAGTACTAATGAAATATGTCAAGAACAAAAAGGATGATTGGATTCCTGGTTAAATATGGTATGTCAAACATGTATTTTTATCTCTGCTTCCTCTTAAAATCCCACTATAAAAATGACAACAAAGAAATAAACAAATTAAAGCAAACTAAGACAAAAAGGCATAAAAGACATAAACCCTCGAGGTAAAAAAAGAGGGAGACAGAGAGAGATGAAGCAAACAAAAGCAACTACTTTTTGGAAACTAGAAATCTGACTGAGGGGTAACTGAAATAGCAGTGCAAAGAAAGCTGAACAGTAAACCTAGGAGTTAATGGTAAACCTAGAAGGCATGTTTTTAAGACAGAATCCCAGAGAGACTTAAGAATTACAGGCACCAGAAACCCATGGACACAGAGTGCTGACAGAGCTAAAACCAGAGGACTGGTTGAGAAGCTAATAAAACAAGAGAGTCAGTACCTTAGATTCCCTCACCTACCCCAAGCCACCGGGTGACATTTCTTCCCCAGTTTTGCAAAAAAGTGGAAGTTTACTTTCAGAAATGTCTCTGAAAAGGGTGCCAGGCAGAAGGGAGGAAGAGATAGCAAAGAAAAGTCCTACATACGAGATGGGAAGATAGCCAACTCTCTCCCCTCATCTGGCCCTATGAATTCTGGCATCAATGCACAAAATTCCACCCAGTGGTTGGAGGGTTCCTCTCTTAGCTTGCCATTCCAAGAAAAAAGACTAACAGTTGCAGTCCCTGATAAGTGAGCCAGGTCTCTGCATAATCACCCTGCTCTGAAGCCCTTACCGTACATGATGAATATCTACTCCGCTTTTTATTACCTGATGTAGAAACTACGAAATATCTAAATATGCGAAAAGCCTCTGATATGAAACAAAGATTCACAAACACAAGACAGGAAGCAGTTAGAGAACAGAATGCTTAAAAAAAAATGGATGAAATCATCAGAGATAAGAATGATATCAAATTCATGAATAAAAACAGGAGTTATATTGCTAAAAAATTCAGAAAACAGCAGCAAGACAATAAAAAAGGAGGCTCATGAAAATTGAGATATGATAATAGGATAACAACTCAACAGGAAGTTTGAAAGATAGAACTCAAGAACTAAGTTGAATTAAAAGGACAAAAGATGGAAAGGAGAAGGAAGTGTTTTTAAAAATTAAGGGATCCAGGCAGGTAGTGCCTGAATAGAACGAATTCCATAAAATGAAGAGGAAAATGTGCTTTGAACTGAAGTGTTTCCAGGTTGATAGGGCTTTTCCTGCCTCCTCAAAATGAATGGGGGCAGTGGTGGGGTCAGAAGTGCTCCTGCAATTACCATGACATTGCATAATACAGGTTAGCTTCCAGAGAGAATATAAACAGGTAAAATACAACAGAAATCTCAGGAATCAGAATGGCTCCAGATTTCTCAATGGTAACACGGGACACTAAATGACAATCAAATATCTTCCAAATTTTGAGAGGAGAATATCTTCTACCTAGAACTCTATATAGCCAAACAAATTGTCATTCAAGTATACAAGTAGATTAAAGTCATTTCAGATATAAAAGATTTCAAAAACTGATTTCCCATCCATTTATTCTTTGGAAGCTTCTTTAATTTTCCAAAATTATATGAAGGCATATAACAAGAGGAAATAGGATCTAAAAACAGGAGATTCAACAGAAAAGAGAACTACATGAAATTCTTTGGATGATCATGAAATTATGTTCCACGTTGACAGCTTTGCAGCAGAACTAAAGAACAACCTATACAGACTGGGTCAGGAAGACAGAGTCACCAGGGAGGCAGGGAGATGAACAGGGAAAAAGAATAAGGGAAGAGAGGCAGGAAGGGAGGTGGACAGAGAGAAAGAGACAGGGGAGTGAGCAAAGGAAGGAGGAAAAAAAAAGAGAGGGAAGGAAGGAAGGAAGGAAAAAGGGAAGGGAGGGGAGAGGAGAGGAGAGGGAGGGGGAGAATGGGAGGGAGTGGAGGAAGGAAGGAAGGAAGGAAGGAAGGAAGGAAGGGAGGGAGGGAGGGAGGGAGAAGGAAGGAAGGAAGGAAGGAAGGAAGGAAGGAAGGAAGGAAGGGAGGGAGGGAGGGAGGGAGGGAGGGAGGGAGGGAGGGAAAGGAAAAGAAGGCAGGTGACAGAGTACTGATATGTTTAAACATGACAGGAAGCATGCCATGTTAGATATTGTAGATGAATTGTGATGGGTGCAAAGAAAGCCAAGATGGAAAGAATGCAAGAGAAGTAGAAAGGAAGGGATAGAGAAAATGAATGAATGAAGGAATAATGAATGGTGAACTCTCAAGAAAACAAAAGGTGTACAAGAATTAAAATGTAATCATACATAGTTCACTCTATGGCCTTGACTTTGAATAAAAATAAATTGTTCTTAATTTTGAATTTAACTAAAAATGGTGATATAATTATATTTATGGTCAGAAGAAAAAATATATATACTGTATATGTTTGAGGGGAAGAGACATTGCCTATAAAATAGCTTCAAAAATGCAATTACTATGATGGAAAAAAAGGAAGATGAGCAACTATTCCAGACTGAAGACCAAAGAGACATAATAGCTAAACACAACATGTGATCTTGAACTGGATTCTGTACCAAAGGAGGAGAACCTTTGTTTTTTTCTTTCTGAACTGTTATTGGGACAACTGGAGAAATGTGAAAGGATCTGTGGATGGGAATGTGGTATTGTGTCAGTATGGTTTCCTGATTTGTATATGCATACTGTGATTAAGTAGGAGAGTGTCCCTGTTTTTAAAAAAAAAAAATACACACAGATCTATTTAGGAGTAATGAAACAGCAAGTCTCCAATGTACTCAATTTAGCATACAGACAGATAAAGCGAAAGTTGTGAAATGGCAATAATTGGGAAATCTAGGTTCTTTGTGATATTCTTGCAACTTTTCTCCCAGTTTGAAATTATTTCAAAATAAAAAAGTATATTTATAGTTTTTAAAAGTCAAATAATTCTACAGAGTTTAAAATAAAACAAGACAAATTAAAAATTAAAAAGCAGCTTCCTCTTCTCCAGAATTGCTATTCCCATGTCATGCTTCTCAGAAGCAAATGCAGAACTCTATTTGCTGTTCTTTTTCCTTGTTACATTTCTTATTTCAAAATAATATACGTATTGCTTTTTTTTTTTCAATTTTGACATTATCAGTAGGTTTCCTACTAAGGAGAATAAAGAGTATTTATTTACTTAATTATGTGAGTATAGACTCACAATTCCTATGTTACTCAATGGGTTGTAATCCATAAATACTGTAATTTATTTTGATGTTGTAAGTATCCAAACCTGCCTAGTGGGAGCTCCTTAATGCTGGCACCTCTGTGTTTTTGATATGTCTTCATTATTCAAGAGCACTTTATATAACATAACTTGGCAAAATAAGATGTTTCAGGTTTACCTTATATTTTCCCTGACCCAGTTATAGAATCAGATATTTCTCCAAGGAGCTCTGGTTCCTTTTAGAGGAAATTGGAATTTGGAAACCAAGATATGAATGATAGGAAATGTATGTATAACACACACACACACACACACACGCAGATACACATCTGGATGTAGATACATACAGATCGATAGAAATATAAATAAATATTAAATCCTATGAGTTCACACTGATACCTCCAATTACAATTTGACACCATTTGACTTTTCCAGCCTCCCCTCTTCCCATATTTGTAACTCTTCTCCAGCAGAGAGAAGCCTGGCTCCCATTATCCTGAAGATATTTACTTATATGCTCAATCTTCCTACCTGCAACTAATCTCCTATCCAGGCCAGCTGTCTTCTCAGACCTGACCACATAAGCCAAGGCAGCCTATATTCACTCACAACCACACTGGATCCCTCGTCAGCCCCAATCCTACTGGCTACTTCCTTGGACATGCTGGTTGTTTCCTGAGGCATCATTTTTTTTTTAATGTTTATTTATTTTTGAGAGAGAGAGAGAGACAGAGTATGAGCTGGGGGAGGGGCAGGGAGAGAAGGAGACACAGAATCCAAAGCAGGCTCCAGGCTCTGAGCTGTCAGCACAGAGCCCGACACGGGGCTCGAACTCGCAAGCTGTGAGATCATGACCTGAGCTGAAGTTGGAAGTTTAACCAACTGAGCCACCCAGGTGCCCCATCCTCAGGCATCATTTTTAAAGAAAGGGAAGGGAAGGCTGGATGTTATTTTTTTAACAAAAAATTTTAAATGAAACCAAAGGATAATATGCAGTAAATGTTAAATACATCTTTTCATATGTAAAGATAAAACTAACAGTATCAATATGACATCTGAGTTATTTCTTCAGTAGTATATAATGACGTTTCCAACTCTATACTTTTTCTTTTAAATACAACTCTCAGTCTCTAAAATTAAGAATCCAGATTTCAGAATCAAAAATTTTGTCTTTTGTTACGTTATGAACAGACTAAAGTTAACCAACACACGTAGAGATGAATTCTGCAATCAAGTCCATCAAACTTAGCAACAGAGTTGGCCAGTCCTAGCCGGAAAAACAAAACAAAACAAAACTACATTACATTACATTACATTACATTACATTACATTACATTACATTACAAAGGAGGCCAAAAACTAGGTTCTAGTTCTTTCTCTGACACTGACTAACCAAGTAACTTTGAACAATTAATTCAGCCTTTCAAGGTTAAATTGAGGAGATGGAGCTAAAAATCTGCAAAATCTCTCCCACCTCAAAGGCTAAAATAATACAACTTCTAAATCCATTAATATAGGAAATTGTAGCAGATCCTGACATTTTAAGAGAAGGAACTTTCTTGCAGTACTAGGAACGAAAAAAGATTGAAATCATAATATGGACTTATTTTTCCCCTCAAAACAAATCAACTTAAATCCTTTGGAAGCATCAGTTACATCCACAGCCCTGTTCTCAAGGCTCTTTCCACACAAAAAGTTAGTTACATGAACTACAATACAGCATTTGGTTAACCCCTCAATGCAATAATACAGGAGATATTAGGGTAAGACACACCAGGTGAAGAGATAAGAACAACAGTTGCTCAAATTAAGAACGTTCAGATTAGGGGCAGTTGGGTGGCTCAGCTGGTTAAGTGTTGGACTTTGGCTCAGGTCACAATCTCACAGTTCATGGGTTCCAGCCCCACATCGGGATCTGTGCTGACAGCTTGGAGCTCAGAGCCTGCTTGGGATTCTGTGTCTCCCTCTCTCTGCCCCTCCTAAGCTTGCACTCTGTTTCTCTCTCCCTCTCTCTCTCTTTCAAAAATAAATACGCATTGAAAAATTAAAAAAAAAAGTTCAGGTTATTGTGATTACAAAATGATTTGTGAAAGGAAAAACATTGAGGTATGACTTAGACCAAGGAATAGAAGACAACTAAGACAATAAGTGGGTTAATCAGACACAGAAAAACATAGAGACAATAAATGTTTTGCAACAAAAGTTTAGCAAGATAAATTATGGTATATCCCTATGATAGGCTACCATAAAGTTTATCCATGTGATAGAATACAATAAAGTGATTAAAAGTAATGTTTTAGAAGTAACTTTGAATACAGTTGCTGGGAAAAGGTTCATAGTATGTTATTAAAAGAAAATAACATAAAATTTGTGTACAGTTAGATTCTTATGTGTATATGTGTGTTTATGTGTGTGTGACAGAGAGGATAGGAGAAACAGAAAGTGAGAGAGTGAGAGAGAGAGAGAGAGATAGCACAAACTTACAAGCTATACCAAAAAAGTTAGCAGAAGTTATTTCAGGTGTTGGAATTGCTGTTGAGGTTAATATTTTTCTATTGAGTTTCTATATTTCCAAATATTCTAAAATAAACATATGTGGAGAAAGATATTAAAATTGCTAGTGTCAACACTGTGCAAAATATGTTCAAAGACAGTAGGAACTACTGAATAAGTTAAAACAGTTGTCTATGGCCATTGGGCAAAAAAAACTCGGATTATATTTGACTTCTTAACTCATCAATGCTGCATAATTAAATAGGAAAGTTAAAATGTCTGGGATCACATTGGGCTTATCAAAATAAATTATGGAATGCTAACACAATGGAACACTAAACAGCCATTAAAAACATAATTTAGAGGTTCCAAATAAATGTGCCATCAGCATGCACAAAACTCTCTATATACAGTATATATCGAATACAGTATAGCCACTTCATTACTTAAGTACACGTTTTTGCAATCCAAAGAGGATTTTCGCTCACATGGAAAAAGAGGAAAAGTATTCAGTAACTGTTCTGCAGCAAGCCCTCATAGAGGTAGTGTACATCCCAAGCAGTGAGGGTGGCGCCACCAAGCTCCTTCCCCAGGAACTACACTCAGCATTGTGGCGTCAAACTCCATGACTTGAACTGTGCCTATGTGCATCTGTGCTTTATCCCAATTTATTTTGTGCATCCTTTAGCAAAATGTATCCTAAGCTTTCGGAAAAGCCTAAGAGAGGTTGTTTTTTGGGTCTTGGAATGCTCAAAAACTTTCTCCATAATAGATTAATGGAAATTGCTCCTTTGCTTTATATCATTTTCGCTTACAAAAGGTTTCACAAGAATGCTCTACTTTGAGATAGTGGGGTGTAGGGGTGGGGGTAAAGGCTGTAGTAGCTTTTAAAGCTGACAAATTTTAATTTGATGAGCAAACGTACTTTAAATTTCCCTGACACTGCACACAACTGTGTGCTTTGGTATTCTTTGTAATCACCCTCTTAACTCACCACAACCCATTTCTTATACCTACTACATAATTTAGCATTCTATTTCTTTCTGCTTAAAATGCATCCTTTTGTAGAGTGGGAAAGATCTGCATGAATTTCCAAAGGCTCACAATTCCAGTGAGCATAGTGTGGTGTCAAAAATATGCTTCAATATCGAGCAGAGGAAGAAAATTACAGGCTGAAATTTAGCAACATCCAAGATTTCAGTAGAAGGATTTAAATTACTATGAATCACTCAAGAACATTCTTAAAACCTCAATAAAACTGACTATCCGAAGAGTTTTATATTCACTTCAAAAAAAAAAGTTAAGAAAATATAATGACAATACTTAAAAGATTTACATTTGGACAGGAATAAGAGAAGGAAATAAGTGTTTGAGAAGATCCAAAGAAGCAATTAACCAAAAAAGCCCTCCATTTAACCTTTTGTAGTGGATGCTTTTCAGGGGAAATGGATCATTAAAATTTGTTCTTTATAAACAAAGGTCTCGCCCCCACAATAATGTGGGCTCCTTTCTCCTGTTAGCTATCTCTCTCTCCCCACCCCCACCCCCAAACTTTATTTATACATTCATTTATTCTTAGCATTTAGATAGATGTCCATTATCTTATGATGTTTTGGACAATGAAAGTACATAATTTCATTTTCTTTCCTCAAGAGATAAAAGCAGAAGGGAACTTATCTGTGTGATAATTCTCTACTTCTTAAATTTTTTTTTCAACGGTTTTTATTTATTTTTGGGACAGAGAGAGACAGAGCATGAACGGGGGAGGGGCAGAGGGAGAGGGAGACACAGAATCGGAAACGGCTCCAGGCTCTGAGCCATCAGCCCAGAGCCTGATGCGGGGCTCGAACTCACGGACCGCGAGATCGTGACCTGGCTGAAGTCGGACGCTTAACCGACTGCGCCACCCAGGCACCCCTCTACTTCTTAAATAACATTGAATATCTTTCTTACAGCTAGCATAGTGAAAACACACACGTGCATGCACACATACCCCAAAAATCTTGGGATGATTTCAGGGTGAGATGTGAACATGTATAATAGTGAAGCCAAATTATTGCAAGAAGTCACTGTCTTTTACCCTTACTCCAAACCAACACATCCATCTAAAGAGAAACCACTTAAATGACTTTACTGAAATAAACAGACATTAGTTAGAATTGTGTTAACATGATATTGAAATGTATTGACACAATCACTTACCAACTAAGTTTTCCTTGTTGTTACTTTTTTTTTTTTTGAAGTTTATTTATTTTTCAGAGAAAGAGAGAGAGAGCGTGAGTGCATGCCCGTGAGTGGGGGAAGGGGCATAAGAGGAAAGAGAGAATCCCAAGCAGGTTCTGCACTGCCAGCAAAGAGCCCGATGGGGTTTCCAACCCACGAACTGTGAGATCATGAGCTGAAACCAAGATGTGGATGCTTAACTCACTGAGCCACCCAGGCACCCCTACTTTTGGTTTATTATAAGCATTGGTTATAGGTCAAATTGTGTCCTTCCAAAATTGACCTAACACCCCATACCTCAGAATGTGACCTTATTTGGAGACAGGGTCTTCATAGGGGATATCAAGTCAAAATGTGGTCATTGGGGTGGGTCCTGATGCAATATAACCAGTGTCTTTATAAGAAGGACAAATTTGGACACAGAGACACATACAGAGGGAAGACAATGTTAAGGAACACAAGGAGAAGACAGCCATCTACAAGTCAGGTTGAGAGGCCTGGAACAGATCCTTTCTTCATTGCCCTCAGAAGGAACCAACCCCCTTGACACCTTGATTCCAGACTTCTAGGTTCCAGAACTGTGAAAAAAATAAACGTCTCTTATTTCAGATACCTAATCTATGTACTCTGTTAGGGCAGCCTAGCAAACTGACAGCATTTCTATACATAGAGTCGTACACAATAAAGATCTAAGGAAGGAAGCAAGGGTAGAAAAGAAGGAAGGAGTGATGATTACAGTATTTCATCCTTGCTCCATTCACTCATTTTCTTACAGGTTAACAAGCAACTCCAATAATTTCTGATATAGCTGAAATTTAAAATAAACAATGGCTTGCCAATATTTGAATACTCAGGAGATAGATACTAAAGAAACAGGTTAAAAGGTTAGATATGACCTTCCTAAGAGTTGTCCTTCCTATCTCTCAGTAAAAGGCTACTTGGGAACATCTCATAAATATAACATGAATTACTCTGATAATACTAAATCCTATCCACCATCTGTGCACAAACAGCTATTTTCTTTTTACAAGTAGAGGGAAAAAAATCAATGTGAGAAGTGTGATAAATCAGAATCATGGCATGAAAAGGCCATGCAAATAAAATTTGCTGATGCGCAAGAAACACGCACACCAAGAGACATCTGGTAAAAAAGCAACTTAAAGTGGAAGGAGTTTGAGAAACTGTGTTATGAGGGACACTCATCCTGATGGGCCTAAATTTAGACTTACCAGCTGTGTTTTGGTTTACAGCTCCTTCCAATCTGCCTGCTTATAATAATAATAAAAAATCAGAAAGGCCTTCTGTGGAACACTGTTGAAAATGTGATTGGGGGAAAAGCCAGCCTGTGTCGTGTTCTATAAAGGGGCATACAACACTCTAATCTTGTTTGACATAATTTCCAGGGCTATGTAGTATATATACCCTTGTATGCATATACCATAATTTATTTATCCATTTTTCTGTTTCTAGCATTTCTATTTTCTAACAGTGTTGCCTTGAATGTACTTGGACTTCCTCAGGTTTTGTGCACTACAAAGCTATATTCTAACCATAGAAATTTTTCAAATCATTTTATTTGACATAACAAATGATGTTATTTGTTATCAGTCCACCTCCCCCAAAATGTAGTGTACTTAAAAAAAGAGTTTCTAGTAAGTCAGAGAGGTCATATCTCACCTTAGATCACAGAAGATTAAGGAGAGGATTAAAAAATATGAATCAATGTGTAATACACATCACTTGCTTGAAAGTTTTATACAAATTATCTTATGTAAACCTTACCACAACCCTTTAGAGTATGTTCCATTACTCAGCTCCTCCCCCCCGCACCTATTTTTAACCAGATAGCAATACTTATGATTGGTAATTTTACAATGGTGAGAAAGGAATACATGTTTAGTAGAAACCATACTTTGGTGTTGAATTTTGATCTTTTCTTGGGCTAGTGATATGTGTGCAGTATGATACTCTCAGGTTGCTGGACAGCAGCGTCCCAGTTAGCCATATCATCACAAAGGTAAATAGTCAATATACTTACAACCATGCTGTACCCATACAACCAATCTGTTTTTCACTTTCAGGACAGTATTCAACAAATTCATTATCTCAGGTCAATGAGATATTCACCACTTTATTATAAAATAGGCTTTGTGTTAGATGATTTTGCCCAACTGTAGGCTAATGTAAATATTCTGAGCATGTTTAAGGTAAGCTAGGCTAGCTATGATGTTTGGTAGGTTAGGTGTATTAAATACATTTTTAACTTATACTACTTTCAATTTACGATGGGTTTTCCAGGATGAAACACCAATGTAAATGAAGAAGAGCTATATATACTTTTGCATGCATGAAAAAACTCCATAATAAAATTCATTTAAAAAGTTACAAAAGGTGTGTCCAAATAGAATAAGGATATATTCTTTACACTCAGACACACACACACACACACACACACAAACTTACTGTCTTTACTCACCTCATAAAGAATACTGCATATATAAGCAAGGACAAATAAATAACACGTAAGATGATAAGGCTGAAAGGTGAGGCTCCCTCACTACGTGTGTCCTCCAAACCACTGGTGTACCTGTATGTGTGCCTTACCAATATGTCATATTACTGCATGCTGAAGCCATTTAAAGCCACTAATGTTAAATCCACAAATGACAAAGGTCTCCTAAACTTGTCTTAAATTAAGTTTGGGGTACTGGATAACATACTAAACACAGTATCAGCCAACTACCTATTATGGATTCAGTGATGACTAAGCAGAAGTGGAGCAAGCCAGGAAAAAGAATTATTCTAACCAGAATTCCTTGAAGAAGTTGAAAATATGTCCTATGGGCAGATAACACTGCAGATTCAACTCAGGAATGTAATTAAAAAAAAAGGTACAGCATTATCAATTGACTGTACACTTAACAGGCATGACCAGGACGGATTCTGGCATACACTAAATTAAAACTACTCCCCTACACCAAAGCTCCATCTTTATAAATAGTTTCCAGAGAAAAGGCTGAATTGCCTCGTTACCTAGCCACATCAACAACCTTAAGGGCATTCCTGAAGAGACTTAATCTATGCTTATAATGTATCAAGAAAACCAGTAGACAGTTAAAACACCTGTACCAAGAATATTCTGATCCCCTGAAATAACATGACTAATACTATTTATCATGAATTACTCAAACGGGGAGCTATACACACACAGGCACACTTCAGAGATATTGAGGTTTCGGTTCCAGGCAACCACAATAAAGGGAATATTGCAATAAAGTGAATCAAATGAATTTTGTGGTTCCCAGAGCATATAAAAGCTATGTTTGCACAAAACTGTAGTTTATTAAGTGTGCAATAGCATTATGTCTAGAAAATGTACAGTACATACTTTAATTACAAAACCCTTCCTTGCTAAAAAATGTTAACCATCATCAAGAGCTTTTAGTGAATTATAATCTTTTTGCTGGTGGAGAGCCTTGCCTTGATGTTGATGGCTGCTGACCTATCAGGGTGGCTGCTGAAGGTTGGGGTGGCTGCGGCAATTTCATAAAATAAGACAACAGTGAAGTTTGCCTCATCAGTTGGATCTTCCTTTCATGAACGATTTCTTCTTAGCATGGGATGCTGTTTGATAGCATTTTACCCACAGTAGAACTTCTTTTGAAATGGGAGTCAGTCTTCTCAAACCCTGCTGCTGCTTTATTTACTAAGTTGAGTCATATCCTGAATACTTTGCTATCATTTCAACAATCTTCGCAGCATCTTCAGCAGGAGTAGTTTCCATCTCAAGAAACCACTTTCTTTGCTCTTCCATAAGCAGCAGCTCCTCATCTGTGAAAGTTTTATCATGAGATTGCAGCCATTCAGTCACATATTCAGGCTTCACTTCTACTTCTCTTGCTATTTCCACCACACCTGCAGTTACTTCCTCCACTGAAGTCCCGAGCCCCTCCCAGTCATCCAGGAGGGCTGGAATCTGCTTCTTCCAAACTCCTGCTCATGTTGATATCATGACCTCTTCCCATGAATACAAGTGTTCTTAATGGCATCTAGAATGGTGAATCCTTCCCAGAAGGTTTTCAATTTACTTTGCCATCAGATCCATCAGAAAAATCACTATGGCAGCTATGGCCTTATGAATCATATTTCTTAAATGGTAAGACTTAAGGAGTTGAAATTACTCCTTGATCCATGGGCTGCGGAATGGATGTTGTGTTAACAGGTGTGAAAATATTAATCTCATTGTCCATCTCCATCAGAGATCTTGGGTGACCAGGTGCATTGTCAATGAGCAGCGATATTTTGAAAAGACTCTTTTTTTTTTTTTTTCCTGAGCAGGAGGTCTCAACAGTGGACTTAAAATATTCTGTAAACTAGGTTGTAAACAGATGTGCTATCATCCAGGCTTTATTGTTCCATTTATCGAGCACAGAGTAGATTTATAATTCTTAAGGGCTCTAGGATTTTCAGAATAGTCAATGAGCACTGGCTTCAACTTAAAGTCACCAGCAGCAGTAGCCCCTAACAAGAGTCAGCCTGTCTTTTGAAGCTATAAAGCCTGGCATTGACTTCTCCTGTCTATAGCTATGAAAGTTGTACATGGCATCTTCTTCCAATAGAAACTTGTTTGTTCTACATTGAAAATATGTTGTTTAATACAGCCACCTTCATTAATTATCTTTACTAGACTTTCTGGATACTTTGCTGCAGCTTCTACATCAGCACTTGTTGCTTCACCTTGACTTTGATGTTATGGAGATGGGTTATGTCCTTAAACCTCATGAACTTATCTCTGCTGGCTTCAAACTTTTCTTCTGTAGCTTCCTCATCTCTCTCAGTCTTCACAGAGTTGAAGAGCGTTAAAGCTTTGCTCTGGATTAGGATTTGGCTTAAGGAAATATTGTGGCTGGTTTGATCTTCTGTCCAGACCACTGAAACTTTCTCCATATGAGTAATAAAGATGTTTCATTTTCTTATCATTAGTGTGATCACTGGAGTAGCACTTTTAATTTCCTCCAAGAACTTTTCCTTTGCATTCACAACTTGGGTATTTGGTGCAAGAGGCAAAGCTTTTGGAATATCTCGACTTTCAACATGCCTTCCTCACTAAGCTTAATCATTTCTAGCTTTTCATTTAAAGCGAGAGCCATGTGCCTCTTCCTTTCACTTGAACATTTAGAGGCTACTGTAGGGTTATTAATTGGCATAATTTCAATATTGTTGTGCCTCAGGAAATAGGGAAGCTCAAGGAGAGGGGACAGCAACAGGGTAATGACTCGTCAGTGGAGGAGCCAGAACACACACAACATTTATGTATTAAGTTTGCCGTCTCATATGGTTGCAGTTTGTGGCACCCCACAAAAAAAGACAATAACAACATCAAACATCACTGATCACAGTCACCATTAACAAATATAATAATAGCTAAAAACTGAAATGTTGCAAGAATTTCCAAAATGTGACACAGAGACACAAAGGGAGCAAATACCGTTGGGAAATGGTGCCAACAGATTTGCTCGACACAGGGTTACCACAAACCTTCAATCTGTAAAAAATGCCATATTTGCAAAGCCTGCAGTAAAGGAAAGAGCAATAAAATGAGTAAGCCTGTAATAAAGCATTTAAAAGACAATACCAGGGGCGCCTGGGTGGCTCAGTCGGTTGAGCGTCTGACTTCGGCTCAGGTCATGATCTCACAGTCTTTGAGTTCGAGCGCCGCATCGGGCTCTGTGCTAATAGCTCGGAGCCTGGAACCTGCTTCAGATTCTGTGTCTCCCTCTCTCTCTGGCCCTCCCCTGCTCATGCTCTGTCTCTCTCTGTCTCAAAAATAAATAAAAACATTAAGAAAAAAAGAATTAAAAAAAAAAAGAATACCAGAATTCCAGTAGCACTCTCAATAGTAACTAAAAAATGTACAGGAACAAATACGTGTGTGAGTCTCTGAAGATCTCATTACAAGTGCAAAATAGATGCTTATAAAACTTAAAAACATTAATCTTATATTTATATACCATAATAGCCAATACTGAAATTTTCTAAATAGCAAATACAGGACAGCGACTGTGCCTTTGCACCATATACTTACTCTATTTCATTTCATCATCTCAATAACATGATGGAAGTCAGTGCAATTATCATCATCTGCATTTTATAAATCATAAGTTTATCAACCACAAGGGATGATAATAAATCGCTGATCTCAACTGGCAGAGCCAAGGCTCAACCATCACTTCCAGCACATGTGCGCACACAAAAAGCACCCGGTATAGCAGCTTTACTTCATTCTACAAATGTTCACTGAATGTCAAGCATGTGCCAGGCACTGGATTGGGGCTGTAACAGCAGCCAAGACTGGCATGCTTCTGAGGCTCTTATGAAGTTTACACTTTAGTTAAGTGGGAGGGTTGGAGATAATAAGTAAAGATAGATAGAGAAAAAACAAGAAAATCCAGATATGAGTAGGTATTGATAAACAAGGGAGTAAATTCCCCCAAAAAAAGTAGGGTGGGTTGCTGGGGTTAAGGAGTTAAAGGCAGGGAGCAAGGGGGATGCTCTTGACAGAGCTATAAGGGAAAGTGTCTTTAAGGAGGTAATGTTGAAAAGGAGCCAATCATGAAAAACACTGAGGGAAACGGATTCTGGTCTGGAAAACCAATGAAGTCTATGACAGGAAAGAACTCAGAATGCGGGAGGACCAGAAAGGTGGAAAATGGCTGCAACAAAGCAAATAGCTTTGAAGGTATAAACAACAAAGCTCATTTTAACATGAACTGCCTCAGAATTATTAAGTATTCACATCCTCATTCTACAGGTCTTGAAAAACAGGATGGGAGAACTCCACGATAAATGAATGTTCCACATTCATTGTCCAAAGCAAGAAATCTGTTGTACAACTAGAGGTTTTTAAGGATCCATATGGGCTTGAGACTATCATAAGCATTAGCTGATTGGACTAATGACTGGATAATTTCTTACCTAGTGGACAATTTTCTTTTTTGTATTTAATACCTATAGAAAAAAATGGTTTTACTTATTCAGAGAGGTCCAACATGCCGTTTGCCTATAACTTTGTCACAAGACCATTGTGGGAGATGATATGATTGTTCCCAGTGACCCTCTGTCTTCCTATGAGAAGATTATATCTCCTAGTCAACTGCCAGGTGACTTTCAGCACCTCCTATGGAAGGATTAGTTTCCCACTGCAATGGATTTGATCAGTGACTTATTTGGATAATGGCATATATCTGGGCAGATTTGAAAGCCATTGCCTATTTCCACCAGCACTCATATTCTTTTCCCTCTGCCAGAGGAATGTCATGTCCCAGTTAGGAGTTTCTCCTTCAGTCTTGATCCCTAAATGAAGAAGACATGTGTAACAGACTCAAAACTTGGAACAGACTCACAGTTCAGTTACAGTTGACAGGTTTACGAGAAAGAAATAAGCTTTTATTACAAGCAAGCCACTGAGATCTTGTGGCCTGTACTACAGCATAACTAGTGAAAGCTGATGAAAATAATCATGCAATGTTCAATATATAAAAATGCATTTATGTATGTATGCATATATGTATGTATGTACATACACACGCTTAACTTTCTCAGAGTTAGTACCAAAGAACAAATTAGGGATTTTTTTCCCCCAATTTTGAAGATTCCTATACAAAGAGTTTGCCATTTGCTTTTGATCACACATAATAAGGCTTTCAATATTAAGTAGAATTTCTCTTTCTAATGTTTTATTGTAAATGATTAACCTTTTTCATTTTTTTAAATGTTTACTTTATTTTTGAGACAGAGAGAGACAGAGTGCGAGTGGGAGAGGGGGAGAGAGAGAGGGAGACACAGAATCTGAAGCAGGCTCCAGGCTCCAAGCCATCAGCACAGAGCCTGACATGGGACTTGAACTCACAAACTGTGAGATCATGACCTGAGCCGAAGTCAGATGCTCAACTGACTGAGCCACCCAGGCACCCCTAACCTTTTTCATTTTAAAATAGAAATTTTATTTCTTCTACCAAAAAATTAAAGCCATGACTAAAAAATAATAAAATTACAAGAAAATGAACCTAAAAGTATTATGCTAAATGAAAGAGAACAGAGACAAAAGACCACATATTGCCTGATTCAATTTATATGAAATTTCCTGAAAAGACAAATCTGTAGAGACAGAAAATAGTAGATTAGTGCTTGTCTATGACTGGGAGTAAAAACAGAGATTAATTGTAAATGATGTGATGGATTTGGTGGTGGGGGGGGGGAATATAAAAGTGGTCTAAAACCGGTTTGCAGTGATGATTGTACAACTCATTAAATTTAATTAAAATCATTCACCTCTGGATGAAGTTTATAGTATATAAATTATACCTCACTGAAGTTAGTTTAAAAACAATCACAAAGAGTATGTTATACCAAAGCATTTCTCAAAGTAAAACAAACATATGTGTGTGTATATATATATACATATATATATACACACACATACACACTTGTATATATATATAATTATACATACATATGTGCATTATATATAAATATATAATTATTTCAGTTTTGATTTTTAAAACTACTGGTTTAACCTTCTGTTTTATCATAAGTGCATTTTACTGATTTTTTTACATCAGTATTTGCTAATAAATTTGATTTCCTGACTCTATCCTTTTTTATTAGCACTATAGGTATCAACATTGTGTTATCCAGCATGATTGGTATATGCAGTTCCAGAGCTACTACAATATTCCATTTAAATCAGAAAATCTTTCAAGCATATAAATTTTCACTTGTTTATTGAGAAAACTTTAACATGCATTCCTAAAGGGAGTAACTGTAAAAGTTTATTTTAACTTCACAATTAGTCTTATTATAGCCTCTTCTGTCCTCTTTGGAAAGTGTGGGATACAAATAAATACAAGAATAAAATAAATTTTGAACACTACAACCGAGAGCTATTGAATCTGGTTTTTTTGATCACACTCATTTGTAAAACTGTAGCAGGTTATCAGTGCAGAGTTATATTAGAATATCCTCTCAGAACCTCAAGGATACAGAAATAAAATTCCACCTTTAAAACTCAATACAGTAGGGGCGCCAGGCTGGCTCAGCTGGAAAGGCATAGGACTCCTGATCTCAGGGTCATGATCGAGCCCTACATTAGGTGTAGAGATTACTAAAAAAGTATAAAAACCTTTAAAAATAAGAACTCAATAAAGTATACTTTTTCGAGTATATTCCATTCAAATCTGGAGACTTTTGAAATCATTTTCCAAAAATATTTTTAATAATACTCCCCATTGTCATGGACCAATAAATAAATACTGTTGTCTGCATAAAAACCTTTGCTAAAGGTTCCCATGGATTTTTATATTTTGGCTATACAACATCCAGTCCCTTTTCCAAATATAACATTGACTATAGTTTCTGCTGGTGCCTATCCCTTTCTGCACCTGCATTTCCAGCCTTCAAATCTACTCTGTGAGCCAGCTAATATTCACCATTTCATTCCTTTCCTGCCATAATTAGTTTCCATTGCTTGCAACTGGGCTTCCTGATTGAGACAGGTGCTACTGGCTTTAAAAAAAAATTATTTTTCCAGGTAAAAGAAGGTTCCTAAATGATTCCCTTGGGTTTTTGGTTTTGTTTTGTTTGCTTTGTGTTTATTTCTTCTAATACAATCCAAACAGGATATTTTGTCCAGGAGTGACACTTAACATAGCTCTGTGTCATCCAGCAATAATATTTACTGACCATTTATTAAGACCAATTTGTTTTAATTCTATTTGGTTTAGTATCCTGATAGGAAAGACCAACACAATACAAACTGAATTTACTGAAAACAGATCATTGGCAAATTACTGTAATAACTGGGTCTATACACAGGGGAAAAAAAGTCACAGGCTATATCATTCATTAACATATTTATCCCATAAATATTTAAAGTTCTTATTCCCTTACCATCAAGAATTGTAATCTATTGGAGACAAACAAGCAATCAAAATTTTACAGATAAGAAATAAATACCTCTTCATAAGACAATGTAGTATTACGAGATTGAAAACAGTATTATGGGAAGCACACAGTGAAGAAATTAATTCTAGCTGAAGAATGAAGAAACTCTTAGGTAAGAGATAACTTCACATTAGGCCATAAAAAACACAAAGGAATTTGTGAAACAAAGTGAAACAACCTACATCAGTGCTTCTAGATCAGTACTTTTCAAATTGTAAGGTGCAAACAAATCACTGGGGAGTCCTGGAAACCTATAGATTGATTCATTTGGCCTGGAAAGTGGGTTCTGTGACTGCATTTCTAAGGAGCGCCCAGGTGATGTGATAGAGTCATAGACTCTTGAGTAGTAAGGCTGTAGAGGACACAATCTGGAGGCAGGAGAGCCAGCGTGCAGCCTGATCAAGCCCCTCGAGTGGCAAAATGTGTGCTCTGGAAACATCAGCATACTTGTGAGCATGTGGGATAGACTAGAGGCAGAAGATGAGAAGACTCAGACTTTATGAAACTACCTCAGCAGTTCTCAGAAGTAGCTGTAGAACAACTCTGCTTGTAGCAGTGGGAACAGAAAGAAGGCACTGATTCCAGAGATAGCAAGAAGATAAAACTGATGGGGACTTTTTACATATGTCGGGACATGGAGAATGAATGAAAGGGTAAGTAGAAGGTAATGCTAAGTATTTTATCTGGGCTATTTAAGAAATTGTCACATCACTAGCAGAGAATTAAATGGAAACAATAACCAATGTGGGAAGAGAGATGTAAAAACTAGGTAGTGGCAGAACATAGTTTGATTTGGGAATTAGGTTGAAGAGAGGAGTAGGATCATCTAATTAAGACTTTCCACTGCTCTTGCCATTGAATTTAGTAAGTTAAAATTCCATTTGTAACAGCCTCTTAATAGTGGAAAGGGATGGTCCGATTGTCACACCCTCCTCTCCTCTGGGACAGTTAGTCATCCAGCTTGTGCTAAAACTTTTTTAGTGGCAGAATTCATGACCATGCTGAGTAATCCTTTTTCATTTTGGAAACTTCAATTAGAAAATCCTTCTATTGGAGTGCCAAGGTGGCTCAGTTGGATAAGCATCCAACTTCGGCTCAGGTCATAATCTCAAGGTTCTGGAGTTTGAACCCTGCATTAGGCTCTCTGCTGTCTGTGCAGAGCCTACTTGGGATTCTCTCTCCCCCCCCCCCTCTCTGCCCCTCCCCTACTTGCTCGCTCGCACTCTCTCTCTCACAAAATAATAAACATTAAAAAAAGAAAATTCATCCATAAATGAACCTAAAACTTGTCTCCTCATATTTTTGACCTAGCAGTTCTAGTTTCACCCTTCAAAACTACAATCATCTAACCAACCTAGATCATAACAACTCTTCAGAAAGAATTAACCGAAGTCTTTTCCAAGCTAAACTACTTTTTGTTCTTCCTTAGCCTTTCTTCGTATGTCAAAACACAGCATCAGTGAAACCCCTTTGTTTATTCTCCTTCGCAATGGCACATGTGTGGCAAGACTTGCTGGGGCAGCCTTCCCCAATGCTCATGCTAGTGTAAGACAGTGTAGATGGATCCAAGCCCTCTGTCTGCTAACAGCCCAAACAAGATCTCAGGCTCAGTCTCAATACAGCATTCCAAAGAATCAATAACAGGGCACTGGCATCTGGATGAGATAATATATCCCTCTGCCAATTTCTGATAGAGACATTGATTTCCCTTTAAAATACAGAGAATGGAATGAAACTTCGGAAGTGGCACGGACAATTCAGATTACAGACTACAACTAATACTCCCTACGACCTTGAAAATATGGTGTCTGTTTAGATTCAATATCATGTCATTTGTGTAAACTGATCTTTCTTTCAGTCACTGAAAACCACTAGGAAGGTTTGTACCTAAAATGATCCCATTCAAGGTCTCCCTAAACTTACTCCGAAATGTATTTATTTATTTACATTCTATTGCTGACCATATATGCTTACACATAAGGAGAATTTGAGGATTTTTTTAATGTTTATTTATTTTTGAGAGAGAGAGAGAGAAAGAGAGAGAGAGAGAGTGGGAGAAGGAGTATGAGTGGGGAAGGGGCAGAAAGAGAGGGAGACACAGAATCTGAAGCAGGCTCCAGGCTCTGAGCTGTCAGCACAGAGTCCAACACGGGGCTTGAACTCATGAGATCATGAGCCATGAAATCATGACCTGAGTCAAAGTTGGATGTTTAAATGACTGAGCAACCCAGGCTCCCCGGAACTTGAGGATTTTTTAGCTCCTTTCTACTTCACTCACCATTCTTCCCCCTCTGGGAGGAATATAAGAGTACTTAACACGTAAGAAGGCTATGATGGTAGATGGTGGAACCTGTAGCGGTAGGAATAAATGTCCTAGATCGGTGCTACTTTCCTTTGCTTTATGAGTTCCTCTTCTTTTTTTAACCATCAAAATGGTAAGACCCACTGAGGCAGGATCAGGATGTAGGCCAGGGAAAGGAGAATACGTGACCTGACTGCTATAATCCTACATTCTAGATTGTAAGTGAGTTAGACAGTTGAGAATGCACACACACATATACACACAAATATTCACATATATTCGTGGATGCTTGCACACTATATGTACACACATAACCTATACATACATATACATTCATACATTCACACATTACTCACATATGTATGCACATATGTGTGTGCATATGTATGTACAATATGTGTGTTGTTTTTATATTTCAGTGCAGATCACCAAGGGAACTACTCACTCATTTATTCACATTTCTTGAGTAACCATAAGTTAAGCCAGTAATAAAATAATGATCTGTTTAGGCTTCTGCTCAAACTGATAGACACTAGCCACAGTCGACAACTTCTATTTTTATTTTTTTTTTTACTTTTTTAAATGTTTGTTTATTTTTGAGAGAGAGAGAGAGACAGAGACAGAGTGTGAGTGGGGGAGGGGCAGAAAGAGAGGGAGACACAGAATCCGAGCTGTCAGCACAGAGCCCAATGCGGGGCTCCAACTCACAGCCTGTGAGATTATGACCTGAGCTGAAGTCAGACACTCAACCAACCAAGCCACCCAAGCACGCTTACAGCTTCTATTTTTAATTAAATACAATTAAAAGGTCAGTTCCTTAGATGTACTAGTCACATTTCAAGTGCTCAAAAGCCACATGTGGCTAGTGGCTGCCACATTTAGACAGGCAGATATAGAATATGCCCATTATTGCAGTTCTTTTTGGACAACAGAATCCTATGGTGCCTGTGCATAGCTGCTGAAGAGTCAACAGTGCTGACTAAAGGCAGGAACTATTCACAAATTCTTTACACATAGTAACTCATTTAATTCTCATATTTATTATCAGTCCTCATTTTACAGATGAAGAATCTGAGGCATTGAGAGGCTAAGTAATTTGCCCAAGGAAACAAAGCTATTAAGCCGTGGAGCCAGGATTTCAAATACAGACATTTCTTACATATCAGATCCAAAAAGCACAGTGTCCCGCTGGATAAAGCACAACCTGCACTGCCTTTTTGAATCTAGCCTTGGGGGCTGCACAGTATCGCCTCCACCACACCTAAATCATCAGGCAGTCATAATCCCACCCAGATTCAAGGAGGGGGCAGAGATCCCATCTCTCGATAGGAAGGTGGCAGGTCACAGAAGAGCATATAGGATGCATACAGGATTGGAGATAGAGATGTGGCTATCTTTAGCCAAAGCTACTGGCCACATTTTTGTACTATGTCTTATGCTGGTTATTCTTTCTTTTCACCCCCAATCTGCCAGCTTCCACCATCTATCTACTCTGTGCTTGGGAGGCCAACCCCTACAGATAACATCACCTGAGGGGCTTGCCCAGGGAAGGTCACAAGCAGGAGATCCAACAGCAGGAGGAGAGGAACTCAAGGAGTATACTGCCTATTTCTTCCTTCCTTTGGCACCACATTTCTGGCAGAGGCACACTTCTGGCTACATCTCTCTGTAAATACAGCTCCTGTGAAAGTGGCCCCTTTTCTACAGATCCAGCTTTCATCGGATTCCAGCAACACTGTATCTGTCCTCTTCCCATTAAACGCTAGGTGCTAATGGATTTTTTTTTTTTTTTTTTTTTGGCCTCAGCAAGTTTCTAACTACCTCAGTATCCTTCGTTTGTTCCTGAACCCTGCCCCAAATTCTATAAATAGTTCTTGTGTTAAACATTCTTCATTTCAGTCACTGTCGAGAATTCTGATTGTTATCAGGGCCATAACTGAACAGAGACAGTTCAGGGAACAAATATGAAGAATTAATAACCAAACTTCCATTATCTTCTTCTATGTATCTGACAGAATTGTTGAATAGAATAATTATGTCCCTCTATCACTATGTTGGGATTGACAGATTTCCAATATACATAGGAACTGGTTGTCTCAAAAGCTATATTCTATTATTCTTTCAAAAAGAACGTTTTTCACAAAAATGAGTGATTCTTTCAAAAGCATTGTTTAAATAAACATGCTCATTGTTGTATTTCTGATTTATCATAAAAACAATTTTCTATCCTTCTTATAAAACCAGATCACCTCTCTCTTTTCAAAGTGTTTATAAACAAAATACTAAAAAGTTCTATTGCTCTCATAGCTTTGCTGGAGACTGAAATTAAGCCTACCTATACCTTCCAGAGCTTCATTTTTGCCCATTACATTAAAAAAAGTTTTTGGGGCGCCTGGGTGGCTCAGTCGGTTGCGTCCGACTTCGGCGCAGGTCATGTTCTCACAGTTCATGGTTCGAGCCCTACATTGGGCTCTGTGCTGACAGCTCAGAGCCTGGAGCCTGCTTCAGATTCTGTGTCTCACTCTCTCTCTGGCCCTCCCCCGCTCACACTCTCACTCTCTCTCAAAAATAAATAAACATTAAATTTTTTTGAAAAAATAATAAATAAAATTTAAAAAGGATTTTTTTTTTTTTTTTTTTAGTTTTGGTGCACCAGCCTACAATCCATGTCCCCTCAAAGATGACTAGCGGTGAGGATAATTCCATCTGTAAATTGGCAGTTTATCTTAGATGATAATAGATCTCATTTTGTAGACCCGAATACCTTTTAGAAAGACCAATAACAAGATCTATCATTTACTGAGTACCAGGTAAGTACCTCAGTGTTTCACTGTGACCTAGCTACCTTTGCTATGTTTCAGTTACTCCTTCTACATATAACAGTATTTAATAAAAATAAAGGCTATATATTTTATTTTCATATGTTATTTCTTTAAAAAATAACTTTTTTAAAAAAATAGAGAAACTGGACTCTTTTCTCTAAATTTTTTTGCAAGCTGCAGGTCATTTTGGCTCAGCTCTAACACTATTATTACACTATTATTATAATGTTTATCCTTTTTGTGTTTTTGAATCATTGGTCATGTTCCCCTACGTTCCAACATATATATTGACTCTTTGAAGTCAATATCGTCTACATTCCCTACGGTCTCTTGAGATTTGGTATCATTTTTCTCCTCACTGGATTTCTTGAAAACTCAGAACAATACACTGTTTTGTTTTCCATCTCTGCTGATTTATGTTGCCATTTAGAACTTGTCACATCTTCCACCTGGACTCCAAGACTGACAGCAAGAACTGAATCATGTATTTCTTTTTTCTAAATACTTAGCACAGTATCTTACACAAAAAATATTTAACATGTATTTGTCATGCACTTCCATCGTGGGAATAAAAGAATTAATAATAAGCCAAAGACGCCACTCTTTAGAAAACTTCTGGAGGGGAATGTGATACATATTCACAAATAATCTAAGGGAAATGAACGCTAAATATGAAAGTAGTGGATCTCAAAGTACTAAAGGGTAATGACAGTATACTTTAGAAGTAATTGTTGAAAGCACCCCAGGGTAAACTGGTCAGTGGGAGAGTTCTACAGAGGAGCAGGCTATGAAAAGGGAGTGGTAGAGACAACAGGCCCAATGGAGAGGACTTTCTTAAATCTGCTTGTCTAAATAACTGTGGTTAATGGTTGTAAAATTCAACTAAATGAAATACAAGTAGGTACCTAACTTAAAATTTTTCCAAGTATTGTTTTCAGACTTTAACAAACTTTATCTTTCTTTACCTTAACCTATGCGGCCAGCCAGCTTCTACAAAAGTGGTTAACTTTTTCTAAGTGTCTACACGTGTAGTTATACCCTAACAAGTAGGGCGCGTCCAGGTGTATGGAGCTGAAGCTTACATCCTTATAAAAAAAAAAACTTACAGAACAAAATTAGAAAGAAAAAACAAATGTTCATCTAGAAAGAGAAAAGAAATCTCAACAGCTCTTTGGAGCCTTCGAGATCTAGATTCCTTTCTTCTGAGATCTCTTCTGAGATCTTCTGAGATAGCTTTAGGCAATTTACCAGACATGCTAACTTAGAAATGTTTCTGGGTGCAACCTAGAACATCAACAATTTTCAGTAACTTTCAACATTTCCAGAGGCCTAAAAGCAAAGGAACATCTGAAGTTTAAATTTCAAATAGCTTCTCCTTAGATCTGCCTCTGACAAAGGGGGCATTTTTAAGAAGGGGCTGGGAAACTTAGAATCTGGGGAAAGAGAAAGCACAGGACAAAACAATCCTAGATGATTGTGATACACAGCTGCCACTCCCAACACTCTCCCTACCCCATGCTGGAAGTTTCACAATGCAGAGCCCTACACCAATACGCCTAGACTCATAGTTTCTTAGAAGGCATTGCAAAGCACTGGCCAATTGTCCTTGGTCTGAACATACAGAATGTGTGGAATATAAAAAGGCAGTGTTAATTTTTTTTTACAAGTGTACATAAAATAATTCCAATGCCTTAGGATTTAAACACATTGAAAGGTCAAATTAACTTTCTCAAGAGCACAAAGCTGATATTCTCTGTCTGAACATCTAGAATACAATCGTGCCTACCATTGCATTCAATCCTTAGGGGAGAAAGGAGTTTTGCATATCCCTATCTGGGGCCACAGTCTGTTCAACTTGGTAACTTTGAGTTCACTCTCCCAGAATATAGCTGTGGTTAGGAATGCTGCTTTACCTAACACCTCAAGGTAACTAACATGTAAGTACTTCACAGACTTCTTATCAATTAATACACTGTTGTCATCGCAAGTCTTCTATCAGCAGCAACGTTAAGAAACTGGGGTGACATTCTAACAGCCCTGCAAGAAAGGTATTTTTCTTTTCCTAAAAGAAATTACAACCACCGGTCTACAAGCGCCACAAGCCTACCACTAACCATCAGTTTCCCTGCAACTATACTACAAGTTAAGAGGGCCCTTTGGTCCTAGATTTCCCCGGGGAAAGGAAAAACGAAAGCGGCTGGCGGTGGGTTGGGTAGCAGTTGCTGGTCGAAAAATCCTCAGCTCCGTAACAGAGGAGCTTCCTGTTGGACCCAGGAACCGTTTTCTCTGAAGAGGGGATTCCCATGCCACCTCTTCTCGCTGGGCTTGAGACTCACCTCGGGTGTCAGTCACCCCGGCCTGAGACCCACAATCAGTAACACTAAATCAGGAATCATTTCTCTAGACTAGGATGAAATCTCTCCCAGAGTTCGGGGCTGGTTGCGCCCGAAAAGAAGCTGCTAGGGCGGGGGCACTTTTCGGGCCACTGCCTCCCTGGTTCGGAAACCGTCCGGATGAGGTGTCCGCGTCAGAGAAGAAAAGGGAAAGAGAAAAAGGGGGGGGGGCGGGGGGGGCAAATCACAACTTTGCAGACGCGGCAAAGCCAAGGCCGTGCCGAATCGAAGGTCAAAGTGCAGAGGAGGGAGCGGCTGTGGTTCGGAGCCCGGCCCGGACGCAGCCCCGGGTGCAGCCAGCTGCCTGGCGGGGCTGGGCGGCCGGGGGAGACCCCACCCATCTGCAGCTCCGAGCCTCCGCCGGGGCGGCCGCCACACCGCGGTGCCAACTCCTGGAGTTGACTTGGAACTTTCCCGGGACGCGCCGCCGCCGCCGCCCTCACCTTACTGAACACCTCCAGGTCGTCCTCGTCCTCGTCCAGATCCAGCACCTCGGCCTGGAGCAGGGTGGAGGACCCGCTGCTGCCCAGGAGGGGGGCGTCGACCCCCGGGCTTTCCCCACCGGCGCCCCCAGCCGGGAGGCCGGAGGAGCGCGCCGGAGATGCCAGGCGCTCGCCCTCCATCCCGAGAGTGCGCGCCCGGCCCGCCGCGGCTGCCAGCCCCTCTCCCCCGAGCTTGCCCATTGGCTCCCGCGCATCCTGCACCTCCCCGGCCGGCCCCGCTCCAGCCCCTCGCCCGCTGCGCAGACGCGGAACTGCCGGGGCGAGCGCAGGGCCGGATCGTCCCCACCTGGCCTGGGGCCTGCGGGAGACTCGGGAGTGGGGCTCGCTGGCCCTGGCGAGGGTGGGGAAAGGGCCGCTGTGCGCTGCAGGAAAGGCGAGCACTCCCAACTAGGACGGGGGCGTCCTCCCACTGCCCTGGCTCGGGGACTGCCTAGCGTGGGTTTCCGCGGGGGCAGGGGTTTGGGCTTGAGCGACATAGCAAACCATCAACTTCAGGGAATCCGCAAGGAGGCTGGAAGGCAGCCGGCCCATCCGGCCCAGGGAAAAAGCCCATACTGTATTTCCTGTATTTTAAATGGTTGTCTTTCTTCTCGGTTGTGGTTTTGGAGTCTTTTGTTTGTTTTTTGTTTGTTTTTTTACTAAGGCTAATGCAAAAATAAAAGACCTGAAAAGCACCTCTGTTTTTGTAATTGATTTTTGACCCAGTGACCGGACTGTGTGGTCATCTCGCTGTCAAGCCAGGGAAGTAGGATTTAAAAACTATTTTCAGCCACTTTCCAATGTGCCTTTACTTCTGGAAGTCTTCCTGAAGTTAATGAGCAGGAACGTTTCTAAGAGCCGAGGACAGCGAGCAGGACTGGACCTTGCCACCAAGAAATAATCTTCAAACTTTGTGCTGTCAAGGCGAAGCTATAATTTAGTTGTTGACTGCCTATTATTATTTTTTTAAAAAATACGTTCCAAAAACAATGGAAAATTGAATACAAATTGATGTATGTTGGGACCATCTCCACGTTTTATTATTTATTGCCCTCAGTCCCAGCCAGCTCTATTCTCCATCTGCCCTGGAAAGAATGTCTAGTAAGTTTGCACATAGTGAAGGAGGAGGCTAGGTCAGACTTGGCTCCTGGCAAAATATTTAACCCAATGTTTAGAATTTTTAACTTCATAAAATTGAAAGGTATATATAAGATATTTGGGAGAAGTACAGAATTTCTCTATTTCTTATTAGGGGACAAGGCCTTAATATGTGCTCACTTAGCCATTCAAATGTACCTCCCTTTGTACTTCTTCAGTCAGGCTGCTCAACTGCCCTGTAAATGTACAGTCTTCTTCCTACACTTTATGGTTCCTGTGCCCATAATACCATTTCCTGCTCGTCCTTCAGGAATTAACTAGAGTCCCATCTCTTTCAGGAAGACTTTCCAAATAACACAGCCTGTTCCCAGTTTAGCATTTAATTTTATGCCATCTTATAGACTGTATTTATTTATTTCATGTAAATGTCTTACATTCCTTAGTAAATGATAACATTTCAAGGGTAGGGATCACATTATTTATTAATAAGCCACAGTATCAGATATACTCAAAAAAGTCTCTATCCCAAGGTCTAAAAGGAATACACGTTATTAAATGACCATTTTTTTCCTCTCTAAGCTCATTCTGGCTAGTGAGAGATTCAAGGTTTTCTTTTTTTTTTTTTTTTCAACGTTTATTTATTTTTGGGACAGAGAGAGACAGAGCATGAACGGGGGAGGGGCAGAGAGAGAGGGAGACACAGAATCGGAAACAGGCTCCAGGCTCTGAGCCATCAGCCCAGAGCCTGTCGCGGGGCTTGAACTCACGGACCGCAAGATCGTGACCTGGCTGAAGTCGGACGCTTAACTGACTGCGCCACCCAGGCGCCCCGAGATTCAAGGTTTTCTAATTGCAGTCTGAACCAGGAAATTCTTAAGGATACTGTGACTCACACAATTGCCAGAAAGCATAGTGACAGGCTCAGAAAATGGGCAGAACGAACCAAGACTACACAGCTTGGATCACAACCAAAACCATGCCAGAGAACTAATGTGAGGACATTGCTGCCACCATTGCTGAACTCTGGATGCTATAGTACCTGCACATACTGCCATGAACACTGAGGTCACTGCACTTTGAGTACTGACACCAACATGAGTACCACAACTGCCTCTAAGAAGTACCTCTGCTGTTGCTGCCACACACACACACACACACACACACACACACACACACACACACACACAAATGCCCCCACAGTCCTCTTTCTTGGTGTTAATAGTTCTAGTTTCAAAACCCTGGAGGAAGGATCTGCTGGGCCCACCTGCCCAAGTCCCGCAGAGATTTCTAATATAGCTCAGCTTTGCCTCAAGCGCTCAGGAATATAGTCCTTAGCTCCCCAAATCTATTCATTACTGGTGCTGTTCCAAGTCTAATATGTCTATTCCTTCCACAGTTCTGCAATCCTGTTGATATTCTGCAACTCATGGACTAAGTTTTTTAATTTAATTACCAACATGCCATGTCTGCTTATTCAATGGCATGAAAAATCCTAAACTGATACATAACAGTCTAAGCTTCCCGTTAAATGGGATCATCACTGGGCTCTATAATGGAAGAATTCTTATTTGGGTGCTAAAGCCTTTAAAATAGCATATTTCAAAATTTTAAGTACAGGTATAATACTAAAAGGAGGACAGGGTGCCTGGGTGGCTCAGTCGGTTAAAAGGAGGCCTACCTTGTCCCGTCCCTTGGTTCATGGACTCTTATTCTGATTATAGGAGAAATAGTATCATATATTAAATTTTGGTTCTGAGAACGTACATCTTGTCAAAAACCTTCCTCTCTCTCTCCCCTCCTCCAGGTGGAATCTCCTGAGACCATAACTGAGTCTTTCATACTACATTCAATCATCCATAAAGTCAACTGGTTCTGGTAATGGAATTCACGATAAGACAAGTCATGCCTTGGGCATTGCCCAGTGGTTTTGTTTCTTCTGCTGGAAGATGATTTAATTGATTAGAAGAAAAATGCTATATGCAAAGTCTGATGGGAAAGCAGTCAGTGAGTTCATGGATGATCATGTTGGGAGAAACTGAGCAGGAAAAGCAAACCCAATGTATCCTTGCCACTAAGGACAAATCATGGTATGCTCTAGAAAGGTAGCAGAGAGTGGACCAGAAGTAATTGCTATTGTAGCAAGACGAACACTTAGCCATGGAAGTAGCCAGTTCTCCTTTAGTGCATGGGAAATCCATGTTACTAAGCTGGTGCATAGCATGCATCCCTACCATCATGGCTGCTTGGTATGTGAGGCCATGGAACAAGCACAGCAGTACCTGGAAAAGCAACAGCATTAGCCTCCACAGAACAAGAATTCTTATCAAACATACTATTTGATCATATAAATTCATCAAATGGAGTTTTGAAAAACATTGCCATGGGCTATAAATATGCTTTTATTCTGGGACCATTCCAAGAGATCCATCCACAGACACTTTCTCAAACCTCCTTGACTTCTGGATCCTACCTTGTTCCTTCTAAGTCCCACCCAACAACCGTTTAGCCCATGTCCTTGAAACAATATAGAATCTTTATCCCAGCCTCTCTCCTTTGAAGATTAGTAGCCATTGCTATATACCATGGAGAGGATTTCTCTATTCCATTTCCCTTTTTCACAGGAGTACACTGATTCCTGAATATGATAAGGAACCATCTGTAATTCAGATTTGTAATTTTTACCCCCTAGTTAACTGTTCAAATGGAACTCCCTATGTGATCCTAACAGTATGCTTGTTGGGAGCAAGAGCCAAATACTCACGCAATGTGTACTTTTAGGACTATTTTTATACATACCATTTCTACAAAAGTATGGTTTGCTGAAGGCTTATCTAATTTTATGATTTTTTGGTTTAATATAGCACCTATTTCATGATGAGCTGCTCAGGTCACACAGTCGCACAATGTCCCATTCTTAGGTGTTTAGTGTTTGTCAAAATCCCACAGCAAGCCAAGGGCTGGCTTCCCACATGAAAAAAGGAGGGCATGCTTTGCCTTAAAACTTTAGTGTTTTTGATTCTCTTTCAGAACTTATCACAGGTTCCAGAGAGCATCCTTGTTTCCACAGGCTCATCAATAAAATTATTAATAGTAGCTAATTGGTACCTCCCTTGAGTCAGACACTGTTATTAGTACGTTATGTATGCTCACTCATTTAATTGTCAAAAACACCTTGTGAGAGGTGCTATTGTTAACATCCCCATTTTATAGACAAGGAAACTGAAGACCAAAGAGGTTTGGTAACTTACCCAAGGTAAGGAGTAAGTGGTAATTTACTCTCACTGAAAGACAGCAGTATGTTGCCTTAAAAAAACAGAAACAAGGAATTATAAAGATATTTTGGGATTCTTGGTTCTTGAAAGAATAAGACTACACATTTGAGCTGATACTCTGCCTGCCCCCAGGTGGAGTGGTAGGATTGGCCTGTATAATCTAAAAGTTTGAATTATCATGAAAGAATAATGGAAGTGAAAATTTGTAAAATATGCACTCAATAATAAAACTTTTCTTCATCAGCCTGGGCTCCACGTGGGAAAGCTATCTCCCCCAATATCCTAACCATGGTTCAGCAAGTCACACTTCAAAAAATTAGTGTTCCTGGGTTGATGATATATACCTGGGACCTCTGGTGCAAACAAACACAAAATCTCCCTCTTCAAACCACTTCTGACAGTGTTTCTATAGATAAAACTGTACTGCAGATGAGATCACAATTCAAGTTAAAAACATTCTAAAAAAAAAAATCTACCACGTGCCAGAATCACTACTTAAAACTATTAAAAGGATTAGAGTCTAAGGAACACAAAAGTGTAAATCATTTAATAAATAAAAATAATAAAAATAACTCTAAGATGTTATAAAAATAACTAAATATTGAGAAATGAAAAATACAGTCATTGTGCTGATGGTTAAATTTTTGCCTCTTCACTGCAAAGCATCTCTTGTTGCCCTGCTCTGTAATAATGGCGTTGACATTTATCAATATTTCTGCTTTGCCACCTGGCATGATGTTAAGCCTTATCAATAGAGGACCTGGAAGGGCACTGGAGAAGGAAGGATTTTCCTTCCTTTTACTGGTATGCTCTCTTACCAGTGTCCTGTGGAGAGCCCTTTTTCCTCCTTTGTTTACCCCCTACAAAGTTTCTCTAGTGTTAAGTTTCCTGCACGTCACAGCTTTTATGGTGTTTTACCCACTATCAAACACACACAGCTGTGGTGGCATAGTCTGGAGACCCAGATATTGTGAGCCTGACCCTGGCCCAGGTTGCCACACCCAATACCGTCTTCTCAGTCCTAGGCATGGACAGTCCAGGGGCACTGGAGTTCTGCCATCCCCTGACCTTTGTCCTGCACAACCAGTGCAGAGCTCACCCAGTCTGAACTGAGCATGGACATGCACTGGACTCCTAAAGAGGGGGACCTCCCAAGCTCCTGACTCCAACAGTGTCCAGCAGGTTTTGGTGCCTAACAAGTTCAAGGCTTAGCACTTCCCAGAGTGTGGATTTTCAGCAGGTTCTGCTAATGAAGCACTTTGCTGACTTCACCATTCAGGAAGCCAACATGGTACTCTTTCCAATGATATCTGGATCTGAACCCTAACAGCGGAAGACTTTTACTTGGGTACTTATCTCAACACTAGGGGTAGTGGTCACATCTTATACATCTGCTATACTTCTTTACCATTCCTTTAAACACTCATTTCTTGCTCCAATCCCAGTTCAAAAATAAAGCTTTATATTAAATTTCCCCTCTCAGGTGCACCTGGGTGGCTCAGTCAGTTAGGTGTCCAACTTCAACTTAGGTCATGGTCTGGCAGTCCGTGAGTTCGAGCCCTGCGTCAGGCTCTCGGCTGAAAGCTCAGAGCCTGGAGTCTGCTTCGGATTCTGTGTCTTCCTCTTTCTCTGCCCCTCCCCTGCTCACACTCTGTCTCTCTCTCAAAAATAAATAAACACTAAAAAATAAAAAAATAAAGATGTTAAATTTCCCCTTTCAAATGACCATGTGGTCCTATCTCCTGACTGGACTGTGAACAATACAGACTTGGTACTAGGAATGTTCCTAGGAGAGAGACCTACAAAAATGGCATTCTGGGTATCTTCTTACAACCAGTTGAATGAGTTTAAAAAAAAACAAAAAACAAAAAAACAAAAAAACTTGAGCCTGGTCTACAGATGGGTCTTCATGATATGCTAGTGCTACCTCAAAGTAGCAGCTGTTAGCACTATACCCCCACTCAAGGGTAAACCTGGAGGACAGTGCTGAAGGAAAATTCTCTTAGTGGCCAGAACCTCAGGTATGAAATTTGGTCATCTACTATGTATGGAGTGAGAACTGTCCAGAAATATAGGTCTATATTAATTCATGGGTAGTTTGTAAATGGTTTGGTTGGATGGTTACGGACTTGGAAAGAACAATAGTGGTAAACTGATGAAAAGGGAGCTTAAAAAGAAATATACGCTCAATGGATTTTTCATAACAGGCACAGATTGTGATGATATTAGTGAATGTGAAATGTCCACCAAAAGATCTCTACTGCAGAGGAGATTCTTAATGATCAGATGGAAAAACTATAGATTCTAGAAATATCAATATCCTTTCTCCTTAGCCATCACATTCCTAACTTAATGGGCATGTGAACTAAGTGGCTATGGTGGCAGGAACGGAATCTATGCATGAGCTTGATCACACGGACATTCCTTTTCCAAAGCTGACCTGACTAGTCTTGCTGTTTCATGTCTAATCTGCTAACAGCACAGACCAACACTGAATCCTTAATATGGCACCATTCTTGGGATATGTGAAGGCAAGCCAGTCATCTGGTGGCAGGCTGATTACAATGGATATATGCCTTCATGGAGTAGGTGGAGATTTGTCCTCATTGAAACAGAAATTCTGGATGAGTTTTGCTTTCCTGCCAGGTTTTTGCCAGCACCACCATTGATGAATTCATAGAGTATCATTCCATCATAGCATTCCATACAGCATTCCACCTGATCAAAATTTAAAAACTCATTTCACAACAAAGGAAATCATAAGCTCATTCACTTGGAATCAACTGTTCTTACCATGTACCCCATAAACTGTATGTTTTCCATCCCATCACTTCTGGCCCCAAAGTGACTCGTATCTCTTTTGCTCACAACTAATTGGTCAGAACTGGTCACATGGCTCCATCTAACCCCAAGGGGTCATGAAGTACAATCGTATGTTCAATAGGCAGAGGGTCAAAGATACTTGATGAATAGCACAAATTACAGTCATGGCCTACAGCCTATATGTGGTTAATTTTTAGGTAATTAACATGAGACAAAGACAAGATGATGGAAAGCAATAACCCAAGTCTGTGATCAAACCCATTTATTCTGCAAGATACAGTTCTTTAAAGAGAATTCTTTACTGGCTTAAAAAACTCAAGCAAGTATTTTAAATTATTAGCTTCAATTTTCTCATCCACAAAGTGGGGTAATTAGTATATACTTCAAAGGCTATGAGGATCAAAGAAACTAATATATGTGAAATAATTTGTGAAATAAAGACATATACAAATCTTAATTGTTTCATTACTATTAATGTTATTAATGTAAGCAGTAGCACATGATTGCCATATTTTGCCCATGATTTCATTTAGACACCCAACTAGTAATGTTTGGGTTAGTTCCCATAATGTAACATAATGCTTTGCAGTTTGATTAGAATATGTGGGTTTGATTTTTGTTTTTAAGGTTTCTCTTACTATTTAGGAGCACTGGCAATTTTCAAGTTCTCTGTCATTTATTGTGACAAAGGAACAAATACATGTGCTAGAATAATAAGGCAACATGATTTTAAACATCTTTAATTCATCAAAACCCAAAGGATATGGAGTAGGTATGTAATTCCATGACTAATAATGGCCTGCTTTTCTGTTGAATGTAAATCAGTGATCCCACTATCAAAGGTGGGATTTCATTGAAAACAAGAAGCAAATTTACTATCTAACATAACTAGAAATACAGAGGTAAGATGCATAGTAAGATAATTGTTCCATAATTGTTACCTAATTAACTGGATGAATAAACTGATTTAAAAACAGCTTATTATGGCCAATTTTTTAAAAATGTTGATGTTTTAACCAATGATCAGTTTCTCAGATCTACCATACTCCGTTCCTATGGACAGACGCATCAGACAGATCATTGCTATCACTGAATTTCATTTAAATGGTACCCAGTATTGGGGCGACTGGGTGGCTCAGTCGGTTAAGTGTCCGACTTCAACTCAGGTCACGATCTCGCGGTCCGTGAGTTCGAGCCCCGCGTCGGGCTCTGGGCTGATGGCTCAGAGCCTGGAGCCTGCTTCCGATTCTGTGTCTCCCTCTCTCTCTGCCCCTCCCCCATTCATGCTCTGTCTCTCTCTGTCTCAAAAATAAATAAACGTTAAAAAAAAAATTAAAAAGAAAATAAATGGTACCCAGTGTAATGGGAATTTATCTCCAGCTCATTTCAATCCTAGAAGGAAAAGTTTATTTGAAGATATTTGCTTTAAGGAAACTAGAAAAAAATGTTCCAACAAGTCATATGTGCTTGGTAATGCTTTTGAATGAAAGGGTTATTGAAGGAACATAGAGAAGCCGTATCTTAAAAGTAAGACTCAGACATTTTCTTTCTCTTTTTTAAAGAGAAATAACTTAAATACTATAGTTCTACTGAGATATAATTCACATACCATACAATGCATCCATTTAAATTATAAAAGTCAATGTTTTTTTATATATTTACATATAAGACAGTTCCATAACCCCCCAAAAGAAGTCCCTACTTCTATTAGCAGGCACTCCCCTTTAGCCCAGCCCCCAGCCCATGGCAACTACTAATCTATTTTTTATCTCTACAGATTTGCCTAGTTCTCATTTTATATAAGTGGAATCGTATAATACTATTAAATCTTTTATCCATGAACATGGAGTCTCTTTCTATTTATTTAAGTCTTCTTTAATTTCTTTGAACAATGTTGAATAGTTTTTAGCATGTAAGTTTTGAATTTCTTTTATTAAATTTACTCCTAGATATTTCATTCTTTATTATACTGCTATAAATGGAACTGTATTCTTAATATCATTTACATATTTTTCATCATTATTATATATAATTAATCAAGTTTTTAATTTTGCTATTGTACCTTATAACCTTGCTTAACTTGATTATTCAGTTTAATATTTTTTAGTGAATTCTTTAAGATTTCAATATGCACAATCAAGTAATCCTCAAATAGAGATAGTTTCCCGTCTTCCTGTCCAATATGGTTGCCTTTTATATCATTTGCTTCCTGTCTTAGTCGGGGTTCTCCAGAGAAACAGAACCAATTATATAATGAGCAATTGGCTCACACAATTATGGAAGTTGACAAGTCTTAAGATCTGCAATCAACAAGGTGGAGTTCTACAAGAGACCATGGTATAGCTCCAGCTTGAAGAACAGCAGGCTCAAGACCCAGTGAGAGCCAACATTCCAGTTCAAGTCCAAAAGCAGGAAAAAGCCAATGTCCCAGCTTGAAGGCAGTCAGGCAGGAGTTCCATTTTACTCAATGGAATACACTTTTCTCCCCCCCCCCAGTCCTTCAACTGATTGGATGAGACAGACTCCCATTAGTGAAAGCAATCTGCTTTACCCGGTATACCAATTCAAATGTTAATCTCATCTAGAAACACCCTCATAGAAACATAACGTTTCACCCAATATCTGGACACCTCACAGCCTGGTCAGTATGACACATAAAATTGACGATCACAAGTTCACTCCTTATCAATATAGCATCCATTCACATCTCTTTAAGCGATATCTCATATCCAAATCAAGAAAATAACAGGGTCATAATTCCACCCAGTGTGGTACAACTATCTTGCATACAACCAAAAATGCCCCTCCTCCTGAAGAGGAAGTAAAGTCCTTGAGTGATGTTTACTCCTTTCCTTGATGTTCCATAACCTAAATACTATAATGTTAAAATTAACAATGCTTAAATACTGTGATATAAAGTCAATACACCTAGAGAGGAAAGAAATGGCAAACATCTTTGTTTCTTTTATATATGCATATACATGTACACACAGACACGAATATAACCATAACAAAACAAGGAATAAGGATGGAATACTCATGACAATTAGAGTCCTCATTTTTGTAACAGGTCAGGTGGTCAGAGCTGATATTTATAACTACCCTCTTCTATTACTCATTCTGTATTCCTTTTGTATTCTCATTCCTGAGAAAGGACCCCTGTACATTGGCTGCACTGCCTCAAATCTAACCTCTGCAACATGAGAAAGGGGAGGGGAGGAATGGAAATGACGTACCTCACAGGGAGTTACACTGAACTCTTAATTGTAGCTGGGGAAAGAGGGATCCTTGTCTTCTGAGGTACACTCACCTGGAGTAGAGCTTCCATCACCATGAGCTGGGAGGGAGAAAAGAGAGCATGTTGTGTCTCAAGTGCAACAGACTCTCACTGTTCTAACAGAGATTTAGAGATTTTCTTGAATAAATGTTTTTGCATTTCCTATATGCTCTTAGGTCAGTTACCATTTATGGTTGCCTCTTGGGAGCTAGGAGAGCAGGCCTGTAGAGGTCCTCATTCAGCTATTCGGGAAGTTGTCTCTAATGCTTACCTTCTGTGAATAACACAGAGTCAAAAAAATTGCTCAGAGCAAGAGTAGTTTTCACCCTCTTCATTATGATGGAATTCATTATTTGGAAGACATGCGTTTTGTAATGTGGCATGATCCCAGGGAAAACTTCTATTTCTTTGATTTTTCTTAATTAAACTTGCATTTTCATTTCAAAAAAGGAATTTGTCAAGCAATTTCCTTAATATCAGAACTTAGTATCAACACGTTGGCCTGGAGAAATATTTTTAAAGATCTACATTAGATACAGTTTAAGAAAATTAAAGTGTTCTTGTCTAAAAAATCAACTCTTTAAAATTCCTACTGGGTTGTAAGTAATGCTGATGCAAAATAAACATATAAAAAAGACATAAATAAGTCCATTAAAACTCCCACATTTAATATCTTCAGGAAGAAGAACATGTGGAGCGAATATTTAATGTACTTTAAGAACAGAGGCAACAGTGTTTAATGTTCTCACGTATGAAACTATGAAACGCAAGTTTTAACCTCCACCATCTCGTTTTGAAAAACTGCAGTCCTTATCATGAGATGGAATATTGCTCCAAACATGTTACATAGAAGTTTGGTCTTACAATATGGGAGAACCAGGTGACCCTACATCTTCGAGGGTAGAAACCCTAGCATATAGTCTTTCATAAAAATCTAAAGAGTATTTGTTAGCCATGTTATCTTGCATATCAAATTCCATTGAGGCATTTGCCCCATTTGGATGTAGCATACTCTCCCTATTTTTGGTAATGCCATCTACTTACTTCTCCATTGCTCCTTTTAATATATAACTTTTTTTGGGCATCAGGTGCACTGCCTTTCTTTATGCTCAAAATCCTACACTCATCCTGAGTAAATCTATTCAGCATGATTACCTCTAAATTCCTTCTCTTCTTCAACTCTAAAGGTTTTCTTGACCATTTTGACTCAGTTATGCATACCTACTGTCAGAAAAAAATATATATATAATACATATACATATATTATATATACAACTTGATTTTAAGCATAAAAAAAGATACTCAAACCCAAAGCTAAAAGATATAGATAAAATTCACAGTAAGTTCCAGTTTTTTATCTATATGATTGTGCAAGATCTCAAAGTTTACTTTTTCAAATTTTATTGCTTGGAGAATTTGATGAATTCGATAAAGCTTCTTTAGAAAGAAGTTTGGTGAAACTGAGAACAAACTGAGGGTTGATGGGAGGTGGGAGGGAGGGGAGGTGGGTGGTGGGTATTGAGGAGGGCACCTTTTGGGATGAGCACTGGGTGTTGTATGGAAACCAATTTGACAATAAATTTCATATATTGAAAAAAAAAAGAAAGAAAGAAGTTTGGTGATATTTATCAAATAAAAATTGTACATAGATTTTATCACTAAATTGTGTCCTTCTCCCAGCCCCTCTGTGACTGTATTTGAAAATAGGGCCTATCAAGATGTAACAAAGATTAAATGAGGTCACAAGGTGGGGCCCTACGCTGATAAGACTGGTGTCCTTACAATAGTATGAAAAGACTCTAGAGCATTCTCCATCTCCACATACGCACAGAGGAAAGACCATTTAGGATATAATGAGAAAAAGGCCATCTATCTACAAGCCAGGAAGAGAGGTCTCACAAGAAACCACAAGCCTTACAGCACCTTGATCTTGGACTTCTGACCTCTGGAATGGTGAGAAAATAAATTTCTGTTAAGTCACTCAGTCTGTGGTTTTATTGTGGTAGCCTGAGCTAACTAACACAATACATTTTGACTCAGAAATTCCAGTTGTAGGTCTTTTCTCTAGATAAAGACATGGAGACACAAAGGAGGATGCTCATTACAACATGTTTGTAATTGCAAAGAATTAGAAACAATTCCAGTGCCGCCCTTCTGTGTTAAATATTGTGAATCTGCTCATTCACATTTCATTTTACCACCTATTCTTCAAATTTGGAACCCTAAGAACTTTATTTTCCAGAGACCATAGCAGCTAGGATTCTGGGTACACATTAGGTCAGTTACTTAGATGCATTCATATGGCATTTGGAAGGGAGGTGGATATTGTCTTCTTGCTTTCACTTGGCGATTTCCAAAGCTCAGCAAGGTGGTAGAAATGTAGTCATTTTGCTCTTGCTGTGGTTGGTTTATTGACTGTTCCCAGAGCAGTAGCATTCCAGGATCCATTCCCCAGCTTCCTGGATGTTAAAAGGAGGTTGTGGTGGAAGCAATAGAAGCAGTGTTGGCATCTTGATTTGGGTAGACCTTCAGAAGTGGTCTCAAAGGTAGTGGCTATTTTAGTTGGTCAATTCCATATTGTTTTGGAAGATATTCTTGAAGGGCCTGCTGAGAACCCTCTTTGTAGCCTTTCTAATGATTTGGTAAGCCCTAATTCCCTGTATGTTATCTCTACTGCTTCCCAAACCCAACACGGAGTGATGTACCTCCAGTAAGAAAATGACAAAATCAAGCATAATATATTCAAATAATGAAATAATCGATGTCAGTTGAAGGAATGAACGAGTACTCCATGTATCAATAAACTCAGATATGATTGTTAAACATTATTAAATGAAAAACAAGTAGCAGAATGAAATGTACATACAACAAATACATAGCCATATACCTACATATATACCCACAAACCAATAATATATATTCTGTGGATATGTATGTTTGTACATGGAACACACATCAAACTGTTATTATGGTTTACCTTTGCAGAAAGGGAGAAAGGATGTGGGTTGCCAAAAATGGCTTTAGCTTTTACTCAAATACATCAAGACATTTGGTTTTTCTCTAAAATTTAAAGGGGAATGCATACCTGTTTCCATGCTTTATGAAGACTTAATTTTTAAAAAGCTCCTCTGCCACCGAAACACTAGTTCAAGCACTGCGTTTCCTAAATACAACCTTCTATTATTCTAGCTTATTCTTTCCACTGTTCCTTCTGTGATTATTCTCACGTCTCCCTGGGCCCTCAGATCTTCACTCTTACTACCTCTCTAATACATCACCGTTCAGTTGAGATTTCCTGCTCCTTCATTTCAGTCATTCTAGTATTTATACCACCCACCCCTGTTTTCTTCTTTTGCCTGGGCCTCTAATGCCCTCAACCTGGATAATTACAGCTATTCATTTTCCCAATATTCACACATGAGTAGCTGAATGAGAATTACTGAACATGACACATTGTTCTCAGTGTAACTTCATAATTACCTACCTCAACTGGGTCCTCACCGATGCCCAGTTATTCTACTATTTCTTTGTTCAACTCCCATTCTTACTCCCTGCTATGACTATTTCAAAAGTTGGATAGAACTCAAAAGTTCAGAGAAGACTCTGAACCTTGCTTGCATAACCTCCCTCCTTATTCTCAGCAGGCGACTTTATCTCCTACTTTGTAAAGAAAATAGTGTCAAACATACAGACTCACTCACTTCTCCCTACATGCAATCCTCCTTCCCTCTCCATTGGAATACTTGTCCTACTACTGAAGCCCTGGAAGTTACTGGGTCTCGATTTGACATCTGGAAATGTTGAGCCCATTTTGGGAGTACAGGAGAATATACCCTAAAAACAAAACCCACAGTATAAAGTTAAAAGACAGAGATGGGAAAATATTTGGATCCATAATGATAGTATTAAGTTTTTATCAAGCAAATTCAGAAGTGTCCTTATCAAAGATTCCATGGTAGTGCATGCAAATTGAAATGATAGATGTCTAATTGCTTAAGTTATGTGAGTCATTCTTTTTCTCTTGTTATTTACATTCCAAAGCCCTCTATATTCTGAAAAAATATTAAGTTCAAGTTGACTTGAAAATGGCTACATGGGGATTTCACTTCCGGTCTACTCTTACCCACTCAATTATTATGGAATGTGAGATACATGAGATGGGTGCTCCTGTTAAACCC
This sequence comes from Acinonyx jubatus, assembly GCF_027475565.1. Classification (NCBI taxonomy): domain Eukaryota; kingdom Metazoa; phylum Chordata; class Mammalia; order Carnivora; family Felidae; genus Acinonyx; species Acinonyx jubatus. The sequence continues at coordinate 82,869,860 of NC_069381.1, read as the reverse complement.
TTCATATTATATAGGACATGAGATTTCTTATCTACTTCTATGAGACTGGAAAGACTAAAATTCTGTTTTTCTGGGTTGCCAAATGCCTTAACAACAAAAGCACATTTGGGGGAACCTGGAAGTCTCAGTCAGTTAAGCATCCAACTCTTGATCTTGGCTCAAGTCATGATCTCATGGTTCATGAGTTTGAGACTCACATTGGGCTCTAACTCATGGCAGCATGGAGCCTGCTTGGGATTCTGTGTCTCCCTCTATCTGCCCCTCCTCCTCCAGTGGTCTCTTTCTCTCAAAACAAATAAATAAACTTAAAAAAAAAGACAAAAGCACATTTCCTGATTGTAAGTGTGTCAGATACAGGGCTAGGAATGTCATGGCAAATATTCTGTCAAGACAGAACACTAAGGAAAGAAAAAACAAGACAGTGTGCAGGAAATGAAGCCAGATACCTGGAGACTGAGGAAGCTCCTACAGTCCTGGGAGAGGTGGCAAATGAGACACCTCAGGGATCCAAACAAAGCATCCAGCGAGATAGCCCAGCTGTTTTGCAGGAGTTTGGGTGGGAAACTGCCTTGATTAAGTTGTTTAAGCTTTAGACTAGATCAGAAAGAGTGATGGCAATTTACAATCTCTGCTGGCTTGTGGGGCAGCTTTATTAGGCTGAGCAGCTGCTTTGTCACTGGCCTTAGGAGAAGAAAAGGTAGCTGAGAATCGCTGGATAGGGTTTGATTTAAAGGTCAGCTTACTGGACAGATAAAGTGAACTAATTTTATTCTCATGCCCTTTAAAACCAATTTTGAAAGTTTTTCACATCAATATATTCCATATATGACAATTTCCATTATGATTAAAAAACCTTTATCAAAAACATTTTCATGACTCACACTGTCATTTAATGCAATTATGAGGCATTCGTTTGTATTTCAAAAAGAAATTTACTATAAATGTTTCATTAGTTAAAAAATCAATTGAGATTGTAAAAGCAGCGACGTATTTTATCTTGATTTTATTTGCCTTTGACAATTGAACAGCTTTTATTTATTTATTTTAATTTATTTTTTTAATGTTTATTTTTTGAGACAGAGAGAGACAGAGCATGAACGGGTGAGCGTCAGAGAGAGACAGGGAGACACAGAATCTGAAACAGGCTCCAGGCTCTGAGCTGTCAGCACAGAGCCCCGACGTGGGGCTCGAACTCACAGACAGCAAGATCATGACCTGAGCCGAAGTTGGACGCCCAACCGACTGAGCCACCCAGGCGCCCCTTGAACAGCTTTTAAAAAGCAATTAATGTTAGTTCTTTAGGAATTGAAATATTGTGTACAGATCATGTGAGAGAAATTAAAGTGGCTTTTGCCTTTCATTAGTACCTATGTGGGGGGAGGGGGGCGGGGAGCATACAAGAGTGGTATAGAGTCTGTATATAATATATATATTATGTAAATATATAACATCCAAGTCTGAAAAATAATAGCAGTCTTCTCAATAAAGTTTACCTTTGAACATGGTATCATATTTTAAATTCACAAAAGAAAAAAAAACTATTCAAAAAACTATGAATTTATGTATATATTTGTGTATCCTAATTAATAGGATTAATTAATCCTATTTAATCCTAATTAATATGTATTAATTGTGTACCTAATTAATATGTAGGCAATTTCAATTTTCCATTGTTAGTAAGTTTGATAATATTTCAGTAAAAATAGTTTCAGTTTAGTGTTAGAGTCCAATTGTTTCTTCCAACTTTACAATGTTCTATTATAACAATTCATCTTGTTTCAAACTTACAGTGACATTCAAGTTTCATTCCATGGAACTTCCATTCATTCCATTTTAACGCATAACATAAAAATGCTATTTATTCATTCATACATTTAGGATGAAAACACCCTTCCCCACAAGACTATTTAAGAATACTTTTTCATAGGAGACATGAGAGTATAGTGATTAAACATATGGGCTCTGGATTCAGAATACCTGCCTTAAAATTCTGACTTTGCCCCTTACCAACTATGTGGTAATTATTTAACACCTTCAAGCCCTAGTTTTCTCATTTCTAAAGTGTAGTAATAGTTGTGAGAACTGAATGAAATAACCCATAAGAAACACTTCGTAAAATGCCTTGCAAATAGTAAGTACCAAAGGAATACTAACATGTCTAGGTTTAGAGGGCCCCCTGGGAGCATGTTATGATCTCACAGCGTTACAAACCCTTTCTACCTCCAAACAGCTTTCGGCTGCAACTAAAGGCCACATGGTATATGAACAATACACTGACTACATCAAAAAACTCAGATGTTAATGGAATCTGTCTCTTACAAACTATATGACTTTGGGAAACCTATTGAAAATGTCTGCACAGGTTAATTTACAGTGTTATTGAAAAGATCAAAGTGGATCATATATGTGAACCACAAAGGATTTTATTATTCATAGGGTTGGACATAATGGTCACAGACAAGTTCCCAATCAGGTTGACTCATATCTTTGGATTAGGGCATTACTTCTTAAACTTATCTTCTTTTAGGCTGAAGAATTCCCAGCTCAAATGAAATTTTACAAAACTACAGTTAGAAGTAGATCACTGTAAGTCATTAGTCACTTGATTAAAATGGGTTGTTTTAGCTCATTTTTGCTTTTTAAGGTCCATAAAGTTCTCTCTAGTTTTCCTACATATCCTTTAAAAATTAGCTCCAATACCACTTTTTTTCTGTAAAGTCTTTCCACACCATCTCCAGGCAGTACATAATAATCACGGGTCCAGTCAACAAAAATAAATCTTTTCTAAATCAGCCAACTAACGTATTTCATAAAAAAGACTTAGCAAAAAGAACTAGTTACACAGATGTTCGGAGACTGGCAAATTAAAATACAAGACACAAGTAAGGAAGAAATAACACCTGCAGGAAGCAGCTAGCACACAAAGGCCAGGTAACAAAGGGAAGAGGTTGGTGTTATCAGAATGAGAAGCTCAGAGATGACGTCCTATGGAGCCAAATCCTTCTAAGGAGGGAGTCATGGCTGCTACTGATGGCTCATAGGAAGGCCCAAGGTAAGGATGATGCCGGGAGTCTTGAAAGAAGCTGGAATCTGAAACCAAATACTCCTGGCTGTGGCATCACTCCATGGCCGAGAAACACTGTCAAGATCAGCACACAGGACATTAGGGAGGAAGCCCCTTATCTAACTCCTCTTGCCTTCCAATCTTTTTTTTTTTTTTTTTGGCAAAACACAGTTGTAGTCCCAGAGTCACAGAGAAAGTATAAAAGGGTGAATCTGGAGCTGAGAGGTAATAACTGAAAAACTTGCACACAGAATTAGTTCCTTCTTCCTTCTTTACGTTCTAGTTCTGCAACACTTTGCTCCTTTCTTGTTAACAACTCTATTTTGCCATATCATATCTCTAGATATATTACTCACTATACTCAGTTCAGTACAGTTTACATGAGTTCAAAGAACACTTATAGAGTGGCTATTATGTTATAACCAGACAAATGAGGGTGATATAAATATAATGCAATTCTGTTCTTATAATCTTGGCTTATAACCTGATATTTTCAGATTTTCAATACAATGAAGCAAATACAATGATCCATCAGACACCAAGAGATCCAGAAGAGGACCAATTTGTCAAGCCTCTAACAGGAATAAGAAGATATGAGAAAGGGAAGCTTGAATGGGATTGAGCTTAATCTTAAAAAATGAGGAGAGATGCAAATGTGAATAGCCTGAGCAATGTGACTTTTATAAAGCATAAGATGTAACCTAAGAAATGAGAAGAGATAAGACTGGAGAGATAGGCAATGGATTGTGCCTTATTTCCACATGGAACCCCAATAATTAGTGTAATGTCAAGCACATAGTGAACACTCAATAAATACTTGGTGGACATTGGAATAATGAAGTACCATCTATAGAATTATAGCTCATCATTAAATACCTAGGAAAGCGATAGCTAAAGAAGTATAGTGGAATCGCAAACATAAACTTCAAACAGGTATTCTTCTCAAAATGAAAGTGCTTAAGAGATAGCTATGACCAATTTCCAGACAATCAGCTAACATCTGGAAGGTGATTTAACATTAAACCCACTATTCTGTCCAGAACAGAAAGAGTAAGCAGGGAGCAAACTGGAAGGGAATATTAGAAAATGTTCTTCTGACATTGGCTCCAAGTTTGGTTGAGGCTGCAGGTGAAGCCTGGAACAGTACCTCAGACTGATGCCCACTGACATCCACTTAAGCAGATGAGAGAACAGAAAAGTGAAATTGACCTACTGCACCATAAAACCCTGATAGATAGATCTGCCTGTATTTGGCTATTTCACAGGTAATTCCCATGAAAACTAGAATGAAAATTATTTTAGGAAAGTCTCTTTTGAAAATTAAGTACATTTTAATTCTCTGGCCAACCATTTGTAACATTTAAATAAAATACATGGACAAAGATAAAGAGAGAGAGAGAGAGAGAGAGAGAGAGAGAGAGAGAGAGAGAATGTGGTAATTACCTCACCGCTCATAAAAGTTCGGCTTAAATTTTTTCATGAATAATTAAAAATGGATAATATTTTGCGTTCAGCTTGTTTTAGTATTTTTTTTCTTTTAGTTCCAATGTATTTCCTTGTTAATTAAAATTTTATCTCCTGATGAAGTTGTTTAACCTGGTTAGTTGATCATAGGGAATTAAATTTCTTCAATGACTAAAGACAGAAATCTCCTGAAATATATAGTTAGGACATATTCAGGCTAAAAATAAAATCAATATAAGAAAGTGAGAAAATTTAATTACTTGTTTTGAAGAGTCAAAAAAAAAAAACTCAAGATGATAGTATCTTACTATGAAGCCCAGGAATATATTTAAAGTCAAAGTGGACTGAATCATCAAAGATAGTGCATTTTAATAGAAGTTAAATACAGAGTAATTTTTATGAAGAATTTTACTAATGCTTATTTTTTCTCCATTTCCAGAAATGACAATAAGCTTAGGTAAGAAGGAGAGAAATCTATAATTGTTATCAGAAAAAACACAGTTACAACATCCAAAGTAAAGAAGATTTGAATTGATGGCTCTTCTAAAAAATATATTAAATTGAAAACACGCATTTTCTGATTTTATATTAATGGCATTAAACACATTTTCTATTGGATGAGTTGAAGTATTTTTCCCAGAATGCAGGTGACTTTTGACTTTGGCTTTTGGTGGCCTCTGGTGTGACATTTTTATGGTTTATAAAGCAAATCTCTTTTATACTCACAATAAATGGTAATGCCTCTATTGTTCTACTATAATGGTTAAGAAGCATCCTAGCCTAGTTCCTCCATATACTCTCTGTAAAAGTACGTTTCTTTATTTCTAGTGCTGAATGATTAATTGAAATAAATGCCCAAATAAATGCTAGAAACTACTAAAATTACCATTTTACCATTGGGGTAAGATATATTCTTTAATACATACTTCTCAAAAACATTTTAAAAATAAGCAGTGGCTGTTGCGTTGTATTTAATACTTGTTTAAGCACAACCTATTGGTTGTAGAAAAATTTTAAAAACAAACTGCTAAATATATCTTTAAAATAATTTATTTAAGATGTATAAATATTTATGTAAATAAACTTGTGTATATTATTCTTTTCTACATTCTTGATTGATTTGGATTTAGGATTATCCTAGATCTGTCAAGTTAATAGGGCAGTTCTTTATTATTTTCCTTAGACTGGAATAAATTATGCTAGGATCAGAAAAACCTAATCTTTAAAGTACAGTAAAACCTTGGTTTGTGAGCATAATTGGTTCCAGAAACATGCCTGTGATTATGTGCCATTTGGTATCACGTACTACTGATATTGCAAGGCATCACTCGTTTATCAAATTAAAGTTTATTAGAAATGTTTGCTTGTCTTGCGGAACACTCACAGAACAAGTTACTTGCAATCCAAGGTTTTACTGTGTTAAAAACTCACATCCATAAAACCATATGGCCCAAAATCTTTGGACAGTGATAACTATAATTATATAATACTTTTTCCTCAAATTTTCCTTAAGTAGTCTGTTCAATTAGGAGCTATCTTTCTTTGTCAATTATGGTAATTTTTAAATTTCTACAAAAATATCTATTTCATTAGGATGCACTAGCTTGGACTTGTATGTAACATACCTTTAAATTAAAACAACAACCAACTATTGTTAACTTACTTGCTTTTTCATAGTATTTTTATTTATTTATGTATTTATTTATGTATTTATTTATGTTTATTTAATTTTGAAAGAAAGAGAGGCAGTGTGAGCGAGGGAGGCACAGAATCTGAAGCAGGCTCCAGTCTCTGAGCTGTCAGCACAGAGCCTGATGCGGGGCTTGAACTCCTAAACCATGAGACCATGACCTGAGCCAAAGTCAGAGGCTTAACTGACTGAGCCACCCAAGCATCCCTTCATATTACTTTTAAATTTCTCATTTTTCTCAATTAGATTTTTCTTTTGAGTTTTTTCCAATATTCTTGTTTCACAGTTAGTAATTCCAATGTTTTCATGATTTCTAGTTTTTATATATGCGTCCAAATCTTAATTTATTAAAAAAAAATATTTCCCTAGAGCCTTTTTACATTTTAAGAATAACATGTCTTCCTGAATATTTATGAATAAATTTTTCCCTTTGTTAAAAAAGAAAAAAAAAGAATTGAAGCTTATATATATTTCTGTATGGTATTTTATATGGTTTCTGTCTTTGATCTCTCTACAATTTGTTTTGATATAAGTTATGAATTAAGTATCTAACTTTTTTTTTTCTACTAAGTGTACCAAGGGGTTGCAATGCTATTTACTTAATCAGTAATTTTCTTTACTGACTTGAAACACTACCTTTATAATAAAATAATGACATAGTTGTGTAGATTTTTGTGTCTGTTTAAGGGCTTTTTATTTTATTCAACTGATATATCTGACACTATACCACACTTGCAATATTTATGTCTTAATATCACTATCTGGAATCAACATTGATATCCTTATACATGTCCCCTTTTCTTTCTTATTTAACCTCCCAGGATTAGTCAACAAATTGTTCTCTTATATAGTCTTGAATAATCTTCTTTGACTTTCATTATTTCACGTTATTTCACATTCTCTTGGTTTTACTTTTGTCCTTCTATGTATTCATTTTTTTTCATCTGCAAATGAATTCTTATGTGTAAAAATTAAACATGTTTTCTATAATGGACATATGTGAAAGAAACTGAATTTAATATTTGTGTGTGTGTGTTTATGAGATGACAATAGTAAATAAAAAGTTATTCAAAATGCCCACACTTCAGCTAACTCAGATTTCCACTTTTGGCTGTTAAGAGTTAACTTGCATTAGACCAATATTCCCACAATGGACAACTGTAAAAGCTTTCTAGATAAAAAAGAAAACCTCTTCATAATCTTTAGGAAACAGCCATGGACAGCATTCAGAACTGATCCTGACAGACCAGGATCCCTGAGAGAAGGAAAATGCATTGAGCTCAGCCTAACATTTGGTGTCACTATTCTCCTTGAAGTGTTGTTGTTTTTAAATTGTAGTTAAGAGTGAGAAGTCAAGCAGAAAACAGCAACTAAAAAGCTGAGAAGCCTAGCAAAATTTTCAGTACTCATGGTATGAGGAAGACAAACTTCAATTCAGGACCTGCCAAAGATGAAGTCCCTGGAAGGTACCCTAGATATTCGGTTGGGATTCTTGAAGGGTTACATCCTGCAAATCAGGATAAACAGAAAACAGATTATCTCTCCCAAAGATTGAAACCTGGTTTTTCAACAGCTCAATCCACACTGGATTAAGGTGATCTACTCTTATATCAGGCTGACAGCCAGAAACGAAATGTAAATCTTCTATGAAGAAAGAAGACATCATCCAGATCCTCAATGTGTATACACATTGTCTGGCATTAAAAGCAAAATAAAGTGAAATTCCTATAAGATAAGATACAGTATTAAATAACTGAAAGAAAGAGAGAAATAGGCAGTATAAACAGACCCATAGGTGATACATACATTGGAGTAACTAGACTTAGACTTTAAAATAACTTCATTTTTATTTTTTTTAATGTCCATTCATTTTTGAGAGAGGGAGAGACAGAGTGAGAGTGGGGGAGGGGCAGAGAGAGGGGGAGACACAGAATCCAAAGCAGGCTCCAGGCTCTGAGCTGTCAGCACAGGGCCCAATACAGGGCTCGATCCCAGGAACCGTGTGATCATGACCCGAGCCGAAGTCGGAAGCTTAACTGACTGAGCCCCAAAATAACTTTAATATCTTTTTAAAAATATATATTAAAATATATACTTTCAGTAGATAGCTGAAATCCATAAATAAGCAAAATGGATACCCTAGAATGCACAAATAAAATAATTCAAATTAAGAAATTAATAGATTTAATATCAGATTAATATGGCTGAAGAGAACATTAGTGAACTTGGAGAAAGGTCAATATGAAACATCTGGATTGAAGCACAGAGAGGGCAAATAAGATGACAAATTCAGAAAAAAAAGCATGCAAGATATATGTAAATGACTTTTTAAAAATCCTAAAGTGTTTGTACTAAAGTATCCAGGTAGAGGAGAGAATGAAAAATAGGCAATATTTGAAATAGGTAATGGCTAAGAATTCTACACATTGAAAATTGGAGTCATCACTGATAGATTTAAGAATTGTTACAAACACCAAGCAAGAAAATAAAAAGAAAATGGCATTAAGGCATATCAGACAAAGAGAATATTGTAAATTGTCAAAAGGAAATGGATGCAATTCTTTGCAACAGAAAAATAAGAGCTTTAAGACAAACAAGCCAAAACAAGAAGCAAAGTATTAAGATGTTGAAAGAAATCTGCTGCTGAACAATGAAATTATTTTTCAAAAATGAAGGTAAGTTTAAGATTTTTGAACAAACAAAACCTGAGAGAATTCTTTCCTCATAGATTCACAAAAAACTGGTAACTAAATTCTGTAAGCCAAGGAAAAAGCTGCATAAAGATGCTGAAAAATTTTTTCACTACTACAAAGTATGTCATTACATGGGTGAACCACAATTTATTTGACCGTTGCTATGAACTGAATTTTTATGCCCCCCCCCCAAAGTTCATATGTTGGAGCCTTACCCTCCAAAGTGATATTATTTGGAGGTAGAACCTTTGGGAGATAATTAAATTTGGATAAGTCATGGAGGTGGAGATACAGCCACTATGATGGGATTGGTGCCCTTATAAGAGGATGAAGAGACCCAAATTCTTGCTCTCTGACATGTGAGTAAACCCAGAAGGAGGCCCTCACCAGAACCTGACCACACCGGCACCCGTATCTCAAGACCCCCTGGCCTCCAGAACAGTGACAAAAATAAATGCTTGTTATGTGAGCCACCTAGTCTATGGTATTCTGTTTATAGCAGCCTGAATTGGCTAAGAAATCACTGCTGGACATTTATATAATCCAGTCTTTCGTATTAAACACAACGCTTCAGTAAACTTGTCCATGTGTCATTTGGCAATTTTGCCAGTATAACTGTAGATATTACTCAAAGTTGAACCACTAGGTAAAAGAGTGCACATTTCTAATTTTGATAGACCTTACAAAATTGATATCCAAAAAGTTTATGCAATTTACACTCCTACTAGTAGTGTCTGAGAATGCCTTTTCTCCCATCTGCTCTCCAACAGTGTGAATTTTCAAATCTCTCTTCCATTTCTTAAAATAATAGATTAAGAAGTGATATCATCACTTCCATTTAGCATATTTTTATATGACAAAGCAACTTTTAAAAAATATTTAAACACCTACTGTTTTTCATTTTCTGAGAATTGTCCTCTGTCCATATTTCTTTATTGCTGTTTTTATCATATTGATTTGAAATATCTCTACAAAGATGAAAGAAATTAGCCATTAGTCAAATGTATTGTACTTTTTCTTATTTTTCTTCTTTAGACTTCATGTTTTTATGCAGATTTTAATTTTCATATGGTCAAATTAATCAGTCTTCACCTATGGTGTCTGGGGATTATACCTCATAAAGCATTCCTAATTCTGCAATGATTGGGGAAAATATTCCCCATATTTCATTTTAGATGTTTTATGGTTTTACTAAATCATTGATATTTCAAGCTTTATCTGATAAAAGGAATGTGGCAGTGTTTATTTTAATCCATCCTTTCTCCACCTTTATTGCATATATTTTTATATTAGTGGAATTTTAATTGCTGTGATATTATAACGTCTGGTAGGATTAGTCTTTCTTAATTTCCTTTTTTCAAAGTTTCTGGGTGTTCTCAGAAACTTGGTTTTTCTAAATAAACTTTAGAATTAGCTTTCCTGATTTTAAAATTTAGAGAACTGCCATATTTACAATATTGTCTCGTCTTATCCAAGACTATAATAAATCTTGGCATTTATTCAGATCTTTTTTAATGTCCCTTAGCAACATTAAAATTTTTTTGTTATATAAATATACTACCTTTCTCATTAAGTTGTTTCTTTAGTGTTTTGCACGGAATGTTTCTTTTAAATTTGACTTTTATTTCTATTATATTTTTAACAGTGTGCTGTTTATATATAGAAATGTCATACATCTTTATATATCTAGCATACTTACTGATTTCTTCGTGCCTAATAACTTGACAAATTATTATAATTTTTAGCATATAATAATAGTTATCTGCATGAATGAAAATATTGCATTCTCCTTTTAAATGTTATGCTTCATATTTCTTTCGCTTGCTATTTACCTTGGCTAACTCTGCCAAAATAATTAATGATGGTAGCAGTAATGAGCATGTTTCTTCTTTTTGGTTTTAATATGAATGTTTCTATTGTTGAAACATTCAATATTATGTTAACTTTTGGACCGATGTATATACAAACACACATATTAATGTTAGTGTTTTATATTTTACATACATATACCTATGTATATTTATTCATCATAATAAGTAGCTATCTCTGTGTACTTATTTTAATGGGAATATTTGAAATGAATGTTTTAAATCTTATCTAATACTTTTTAGTCTATGAAGATAATAATTTTCCTCCAGTCTGGACATACTAAATGGTGGATCCTAATAGATTGCTTTACATTAAATCATCTTTCCACTCCCAGCAAGAGTCTACTTAATCATGGCAAACATGTACTTTCAATTTTATTTGCTAATATTTTATTTAGAATTTTCTTTGGATTGATATCTCATGGTACTATCAGTCCTTAAACTTACTGTGTCAGGCTGGTTTGGACAATAACAAAAGGAAGCATTTTCCCTCCCTGTCGGCTGCTATGAACAGAGCAATATCACACAGGTCAATCTGGTATAGCTGTTTTTGTGTGAGGCCATCTGTTATTCAGCTTTTGTGTCTTTGAAGAAGGGGAGAGCAGGCATCAACAACCACCTTGCCACACATGATTTCAGCCCCATTCTCCCATTCTGCTGGCTTTTTTTCTTTTTTTTGATGGAGATGATGCTTCCTTGCATTTGCTCTATTTTATTAGTCTCTCTCACCTCCCCTGATATCAGTTATTTATTTTTATAATGTCTATGATTTTACTTTTTATTTTATTTTATTTTTAATTTTTTTAACATTTATTTATCATTGAGAGACAGAGCATGAGCATGGGAGGGGCAGAGAGAGGAGGAGACACAGAATCCAAAGCAGGCTCCCGGCTCTGAGCTGACAGCACAGAGCGTGACGCAGGGCTCAAACCATGAGATCATGACCTGAGCTGAAATTGGACGCCCAATTGACTGAGCTACCCAAGCACCCCTATGATTTTACTTTTTAAAGTGCGGGCCTAGTTCTGCTAACCCATTCTCATTTCCTTGCATTATTTCTCTTTCAGCCATATGCCTTTTCATTTCTGCCTTTACTTTCAACTGTTCCTTGATTATAGTACACTGTGAAGAAACCTATTTGAGTTTTGGAAGACATGAAGCATATTTATAAAATCTTCTTCTGTTTCCTATGTTAAGACATTTTCAATGTTAGTGTTTTCTCCTCAGTGATTCTTTTCCCTTGGCAGCAAAATGTTTTCCAAGGCTCTGTATTGTTATCCTTGTTTCTGTTTCTTTATTACTCATTTTCAAATAGAAGAGATCTATGCAGGTCTTACATTTGTTGTCAGATAAGATAGATGCAATATTCTTATAGCCCCCTATATTCTGCTGATACAGTGGCATACTTCATCTTCTTAGATCTAGACCCAGAAACTAGGCTCATATTCATATACAGTCAGTCTTTAGCTACCTTCCAATGTCAGAAAGTTAGAGGACAGATAATTTGAACAGCAGACTTGGAGACCTGTAACACTTTCCTTGACTTTCCATAGGAATGTCCTTAAAGACACACACACACAGACACACACACTGCATGTGCACTTGAAAAGAAAGAGTAAAAATAGACCCTCCTTGGAAATTTTTTACTTGCAGTATTTTCATTGAGGATTTTTTTTTTTTTTTGGTAAGAATAAACTAGTAGTATGTATGCCCTTCATTCTGAGCCAGAAAAGTATTATTGGCCAAAAGAAGATATATAAAATTTTGAATGACCTCTGGAGATAGCACCTAACATTTGGTTGCAGAAGTCATTCAATGCATAAACAGTGTCCTTCCCTCACCTATCCTCTTTTGCCATAACAACATGTAGTCTCTTCCCTTTCCTTTCCTTCCTTATTGCACCAGCATCTACTCTATTTGTACATCCATTAGAAGACTACAATTTCCAGGAAGCAAATGCTGGAAATAATAGATGATACGCTGTGCATTATGTTCTTGAAAATGTAGTCTTATTAGGAAAAGTGCTATTCATGGGGCATCAAGAGGAATGCATCCTTGAGAGTTGGGTGGTTAATGAATACATACACACAAACACACACAAATACAAGTTTAGAGGCACAATTTGGCCTTCATTTATTAATATGTCCTCACAAAAATGAGTATTTTTTTCCTATTTGAGAACATGCTGTGCCAATGTTAGAAACACCCAGAGTTAGAACACATTATACTTCAGTTAATTATAATTCAAAGAAAGAAGTTGTTAGCTTAGTCTATGACATCTAAAAATAATAAACTTATCACATCTCTTAATTTTGTGTGAAAAGCCTATTTCATTCAATCTCCAACTTCACATTTTCTCCCAATTAAGTGGATATAAGAATATGGAGCTAGGTCACTGGCAAGTGATGATCCAAAACTTAGAAATAATTGCATAGTGCCTCAAATATATAACTTTATATAAATGCTATGAGAAGCTGTAAGCAATGAATAATCCATAAAGAGTATTGGGTTTATGCTTCCATTAAAGGCTATGTTCCCTCAAGCCTTGAATATTCTATGAACAATTCAATTAATCTTTTATATATAGCAGACACAATAAAAATACTGATATGTTGTACACAAAACACTGCATAAGATTTTTAAAAATTACCTAAATTATATTTTAGCTCACCTTTTTATTTTCAAAGTGAATTATTTTCTTCTCAGACTGTAATCTAGGTTTAGTTTCATGTATTTTTAAAACTTAGTGACAGATGAACTCTTTCTAATCTATTATATATCATACTTTTCTATCTTTTATATTGTCATCCAAAAGCGAAACAGGTAAGTATAAACTTCTAGTTAGTGGGTTTTATAAAGCACACTGGTCATGTCAGCAATTTCAGTTACTCTTTTTACCTCCTCCTTTTCATTCCAAGTTCTTAATGATCTTCAGTCAAACTTATGGATACATTTGCTCATTGGTGCCTCCTGTTGGGGTTCTGTTAGCCGTATGGGTATGGGAAAACTCTGTGGTCTGGTTTTATGATAAATTTGAGACTACTAGGGAGCCTTCAGCCTGTCAAACTGAAACAAATTTTTCAGCATCAAGTATGAATATGTTTCTGTTTCTATAGTATAAATATTATTATCCAGTTATTTACATATGGATACATATTGCTACAATAGTGCCTAGAGAATCAGGAGTAGACAGCTGCCAACTGCTTTGATTTAAATTATAAATGATGGCACTAAAATAAACACCAAAAAAAATTAAAGTCTAAAGAGATGTATCTCATCTATAGAAAAAATAAGTACCTGGTACTGAGGACATTTTAATCAGCATTTTCAGGCTAACAGGGACATCCATATAAAACAAATTTTTCTCAGATGGCTGAAAGATTGAAAATTGAAACACAAAACTTTTAAAACTTTTTAGGATTAAATTTAGAATGATTTTTTTGGAACATTTTTTAAAAAATAAAAGCATTATTAAAATAAGTATGTCAGGGGTGCTTGGCTGGCTAAGTTGGTTGAGCATCTGACTTCAACTCGGGTCATGATCTCACAGTGCATGAATTCAAGCCCTGAACTGGGCTCTCTGCTCTCAGTGTGGAGCCTGCTTTGGATCCTCTTCACCCCCCACCCCCCACCACCGCCCCTAATTCTGCACCTCCCCTGCTATCTCTCTTTCTGAAAAATAAATATTTAAAAAATAAATAAATAAAATGGTTAATTAAAATAATAAAATAAATATATCATTGGTCAAAGAGCAGTATCTGAAGCAGAGTATATTTAAATCTCATCGATTGCTGTAAATTTGCTTCAGCTTCCTCATCTGTAAAATAGAGGCAATAATCTTACCTACCTAAAAAGTTGTTATGAGGATAGAATTTGCTCAATTCAGGTAAAGTAAGGAGGACGACATCTACAATACAACAATGTGTGAGTCAACTGGGACCCTGATTGAGGGGCAGCAATTTTCACCAGCCTGGTCTTGTTATGGTCAAAAATGGAAGTACTCAGAAGGACAAGTGGAAACATGAGGGTGCCTCCATTGGCCAAAACAAGTGACATGGCCAAATACAACTTCAACATGTCAGGGAAATATACAATTCCCATGTAATTGTGGGGTAAGGAACACTTATTTTGGAAATATTATCAAATATACTATACTTGGTGAAACCACCATTTGCAAGATTGGCTCTTTGGGGTTTGGTTATATAGAGTCGTGGTGGGGTGTGGCTGTTTGAGTAAAAAAGGTCAAGGTTTTTGTGCATAGGCTCAATTTGGGATAGTTTAAAAGAAAGAACCATGATATCACTTGCATTTGCGGAAGTGATAAGAGATTTTAAGAAGTGTGATTTTGATCTCTGTCTGCTGTTCAGTTTTCAAGAAAAGCAAATAAGAAAGAGTTATTTTGAAAATAATTTTTCTTTACTATTTCTTTGATTATGCCATCAGTCTGGGCCTGGAATGTATCACAGTAGCAACCAAGTCACTGAAATGTTAATAAGCTTTTTAAAAGAATATACAAAGTAATTTTTAAAATATCTTATTCAATTTGCCATACACATTCATCACACATATGTAACTTCTGGTGTTGGTTTGGCCTATAACCTTGTTAAGTTTTCTCAAATATATAAAGACATATCCAAATACACCTAATTTTATGTGAGAAATGTGCATGTATTTTTATATGAGAATATTATATTAATATATAAATACATATTGGTATATGTGTATATAGGTATAAAGTATTCATTTAAATATGTCATATTTGTCTTTTTAGGTCATTATGTGTAGATCTACCTAATTCTTTCTAATAGCTGAATACTATTCCATGGAATGAATGTTCCATAATATATGCACTAACTTCCACCTAGGAACTGCTTACATTTTTTTCTTTTGGAATTGCTTACATTTTTTTGATATTTTGCATAATGTTGAAATCATGCATCTTTATATACTATTTCTATAGTTTTTAAGGAAGAGTACTTCAGAATGGAATTGCTAGACTAAATAAATAATTTAATAAGTGATATAAATAAATCAGATTTTTTTTACAAGTGTTTGTTGCCACAGTATTTTGCAAAAACAATTTTTATAATTTTCTCTCTCAGTAATTATGTTTGAGATTATATGCTAGTACTGGGTGTACTCAACTTTTTAAATGTTTTTCAGTCTGATAAAAAATAGTATCTGGTTTGTTTTATTTTGCATTCATAACATTTTCAGATGAAAATGATCTTGGCACTTACTACCATTTCTCCCCATTCTATTTTCTTTTTTTTTCTTTTTTCTTTTTTAATGTTTATTTATTCTTGACAGAGACAGTGGGAGAGACAGAGCACGAATGGGGAGAGAGACAGAAAGAGTGGGAGAGACAAAAATCTGAAATGGGCTCCAGGCTCTGATCCTACAGCACACAGTCCAACGTGGGGCTCCAACCCACAAACCACGAGATCATGACCTGAGCAGAAGTCAGAGGCTTAACTGACTGAGCCACTCAGGCGCCCCTCTATTTTCTTCCTTGTAACACTAGATATTGGAATTCTGAGAATTTGGAAGGTGTAAGGTAAGCAGAAGTTGTTCTTTGGTCAACGGTAGGCAGATGCATGAGCTTAACTCAAAGTAAGGGTTGTAGTAGTAGGAGGACCCTATGCTTGCCTCATTCCTTGAACACAGCTAGATAAATATCAAATCATTCTGAATGCCCAGAAATTGATCTGATGACTGACAGAACAAACTGCACACTAGAGGGAGAGAAGAGGCCACATCATTGAAGGTAGGAGGTGTGGAGATGTGGTTTTGGGGAGAAATGGATTGGGGCTGCTGTGGAGGGGAGAGAGCCCTTCTTGTGGAGAGAGGCTAGAGAGAGAGGAGCATGCAGGGTTTTGCACAAGGAAAACACTTCCCAAAATCCATTGACTGGAGAAATGAGAGGGGCTGATTTTTGTGATTTTTTGCAACTCATGGGGCTCAAAGACTAGAGTTTTAGAGGTCCATGATGTGGTTGGAATGCAGCATGGAGGGCATTGCAGTGCTCCTGTAGAGAAGGCAGGCAGGTTACACAGAGATAGATGGGGCAATCTGAGAATCCACAAAGACACACTGGGAGAGACGGTTGCCTCTTCTTGGAGCACATCTGAGAGAGGGGGCACTGCCTCTCTGAGGACAAAGGAGCCAGTGGGTGCCATTTCCCTCTCCAGCCCCTCAGCATAAACCAACTTCAGTAAACAGTACAGCACAAACACTAGCTGCCTAAACTGTTTACATCAAGTCCCATCCCTCTATGCTCTGCTAGTACCACTTTTCTTGGGCAAGTATGCCTGAAAACCAGCACTGTGGGCCCATGCCCCAGAAGACCAGCACAACCCCCACCCCCCGCGACACACATTGTGTCTACTGACCACACAGCTCTACAAATCTTCAGCTGTAAATAGCATTCATCTGGAAATAGCATCTGATCTCTTTTTTTTTTTCAACGTTTATTTATTTTTGGGACAGAGACAGAGCATGAACGGGGGAGGGGCAGAGAGAGAGGGAGGCACAGAATCGGAAATAGGCTCCAGGCTCTGAGCCATCAGCCCAGAGCCCAGAGCCCGACGCAAGGCTCGAACTCACGGACCGCGAGATCGTGACCTGGCTGAAGTCGGACGCCCAACCGACTGCGCCACCCAGGCGCCCCATCATCTGATCTCTTTTAACAAACAACAAGAGCACACCTAGGTAAAACTCACCACACTTTGGACAAGGTCCAAAAATTCCCCACTGCAGGAGAAACTATGCAGAGGACTAACCTGGGGGATAGAGCAGCCATAATACAGCAGAAGAGTGCACACAGCATATACCAGAGATACTTCCTGAGGCACCAAGCCCTGGACAGCATATGAACTCTTCTTCATAAAGCCATTACTCTCAGAAGCAGGAAGCATACCAGGCTTTTCTAACACAGAGAAGAAGACAGAGACCTACACAAAAAGCCAAAATGGAGGAATTCATACCAAAAGAAAGAACCAGAAAAGGTCATGGCCAGTGATTGAATCAAAACAGATATAAGCAATATCCCTGTCCATAATTTAAAGCAGCAATCATAAGGATACTATCTGGACTTGGGGAAAACATAGAAGACACCAGGGAGTCCATTGCAGTAGAGATAAAAGAGCTAAAAACTAGTCAGGTGAAAATGAAAAATGCAACAACTGAGATTTGAAACTGACTAGATAGAATGACCACAAGCATGGAAGAAAACAGAGGAATGAATAAGAGATATAGAAGATAAAATTATGGAAAATAATTAAGCTGAACAAAAGAGAGAAAGAAAAACTTTGGATCAGCAATATAGACTTAGGGAACTCAGTGATTTCATCAAACATAATAACCATTTGTATCATAGGAGTCCCAAAAGAAGAAGAGAGGAAAAGGTTTACTCCCAGAAATTATAGCTGAAAACTTCCCTAATCTGAGGAAGGAAACAGACATTCAAATCCAGGAAGCATAGAGAATTCCCATCCAAGTCAACAAAAGCAGGCCAATACCAAGACATATTGTAGTTACATTTGCAAAATATAGAGATAAAGAAAAAATATTAAAAGCATCAAGACAAAAGAAGTCCCTAACTTACAAGGGAAGACAGATAAGGCCAGCAGCAGATCTTTCCACAGAATCTTGGCAGGGCAGAAGGAGTGGCATGATATATTAAATATGCTGAATGGGAAAAATATGCAGCCAAGAATACTCTATCCAGCAAGACTGTCATTCAGAATAGAAGGAGAGATAAAGAGTTTCCCAGAAAAACAAAAGCTAAAGGAGATTGTGACCACTAAACTAGTCCTGTAAGAAATATTAAAGAGGACTCTTTGAGGGAGGAAGAAAGACCAAAAGTGACAAAGACTAGAAAGGAACACATAAAATCTTCAGATGATTACTCTGAATGTAAATGACCTATATTCTCTAATTAAAAGACATAAGATGTCAGAATGGATTAAAAAAAAAAAAAAGACCCATCTACATTCTGCCTATAAGAGACTGATTTTAGAGCTAAAGACACCTGCAGGTTGAAAGTAACAGGATAGAGAAACAGTTACCATGCAAATGCATGTCCAGAGAAAGCTGAAGTAGCAATATTTATATCAGACATACTAGATTTTAAACCAAAGACTGTAACAAGAGATGAAGAAGGGTACTATATCATAATAAAGGGGGCTAACCAACAAAAAGATCTAACAATTATAAATATTTATGCCCCCAACTTGAAAGCACACAAATATATAAAACAATTAATAACAAACATAAAGGAATTCATTGATAATAATACAATAATAATACAGGACTTTAACACCCACTTACAGAAATGGACAGATCATCTAAACAAAAAATCAACCAGGAAACAATAGCTCTGAATGACACACTGAACCAGATAGACTTAATACATATATTCAGAACATTTCATCCTAAGCAACAGGATACACATTCTTTTCAAATGCACATGGGACATTCTCCAGAATAGATCACACACTAGGTCACAAATCAGGCCTCAACAAGGAAAAAGGATTGAGATGATACCATGCATATTTTTAGACCACAATGCTAAGAAATTTGAAGTCAACCACAGCATCCTCTGCAAATCTCTCACTTGTGCCCATGGCAGCTGTGACTATCAGAGAGAGATTACCACAGTCCTGGCCTTGGCAACAGCAGCAACTTCCTCATTCACTGGAGCCTAGCGGTGAACCTCAGAGCCTTGAGTGGCCTTTCCTGACTCTCTCAGGTCTTTCAGTGAGTGTGTAAGCACTTGATTTTCTGTAATAAATTCCTTCCTGTTAGAAATGCCTGTTGTGATTTCTGCTTCCCTTCTCTGAACACTATCTGATAGATTATTTTTGGTGATTGGCCATTTATATTTCCTTGTTTATCAAATACCTATTCATAATCATGGCCCACTTTTATTGTTCTTTAAAATTAATTTTTGGAATATTGATTCTTCTTCCTTTTTGTGTTACTCCTTTTTCCTGTTTTTTTTTTTAACTTTAGTAAATGTTCTCTTGTCATACAGAAATTTTCATTTGTATGTATTCAAATCAAGTATTGTTTTTCTTTATGACTCCCAGTTTCCTCTAATGCTTAGGAAGATCTTCCTCACTTCAGGTTATAAATATACTTGCCCATATTATTTTTCATGCTTTGTTACTTTACTCTTTTTTTTTTCTTTACTAAATTTGGAATTTATTTTTAAGTGTAGTATAAAATAGGGTTACATACTCATTTTCTTCTGAATTAAGAGCCAATTGTCCTAAAATATTAATTATAACACTTTCTTTCCCCCTTTCACATGTGAATTTTGTATTCTTGAATTTCACTGAATTTCATATGTGAATCCATTATTAGGACTTCTATTATCTTTCACTGATATTTCTGTATATCTTTTTTTCATCACTATATATTTTTTAATCACCATTGCTTTTTAATAATATTTATTCTCTGGTAATGCAATTCTCTTGAAAATTCTCACACATCTATTTTTTTCTATGAATTTTGGAATGACTTTTTCCAGTTCAAAAAACTTTGTTAAGCATTACACCAAATATGATTTAATTGCATTAAATAGATAGATAGATAGATAGATAGATAGATAGATAGATACGTAGATAGAGATAAGTACACAAAAATTTGGAAAGGATTGATACTTTAGGACTATTAAGGACTATCTAAAATCAAGTACTGAAAGAGCATGTTTCTGAATTTATTCAGATTATATTGCATGATTTTCAAAAAATCTCATAGTTTTCTTCAATAGCTTGTAGTTTTCTCATTAAAGTGCCTATAAATGGGACAACATATACCATGCAATTACATCTTTCTAGTCACTAAAATAGTGAAATGATTTATTCACTTATTCATATATCTCACTGTCTTTCATGTAGTAATTAATGAACCCAATGATTTATTACTTGAGAGTTTGCCCTATACTTCTCTTGGTACTATATATATATATATATATATATATATATATATATACACACACACATATATATATAGTCACAAGGGATTCAGGAACCCTTAGAAACTGTTATATACGTGTGTTTTCAGGGGAGGGGAGTCTCAACTTTCAGGAGATTCTCAAAGGACCCCTTAGTTCGAAAAAAGGTCAAGAATCATCAATATAATAAAAAAGAATGAAGTATTAATACATGGTACAACATGGATGAACACTTAGATGATAGATAGATAGATAGATAGATAGATAGATAGATAGATAGATGATAGATAGATGATAGATAGATGATAGATAGATAGATAGATAGATAGATAGATAGATAGATAGATAGATAGATATACACAGATGATAGATACAAAGATAGGTGTAGATGTAGATGCAGTGTAGTGGTTCTATTTCCCTAGAGAATTTTCACTAAAAAAGTTTTCAAATATTTGGGGATTTTCAAGAGATCTTTCTATGTTTGATTTTTAATTCATTCTATTATAGTCAGAAATTATGCTTTATATTTATTGTATTGTGTGTATAGTCAGACAATACACTTTATATGATTTAAATATTTTTTAAATTTAGTGAGAATTGTTTCTGCCTCAAATATGACAGTCTTGGCAAATATTATGTGTGCATTTGAAACTAATGTGTATTCTGCTGTTTTGGGGTAAAATGTCCCAGAAATGTGTTTTAGGTCCAGTTACTTGAGAGTGTTGTTCAAATTTTTGTATCTTTACTGATGTGGTCATTATATAGGATACTTGTTTTGTCCATTTTGCAAGAGGGAAGCTGAAATCTCCCACTGTAATTATGAATTTTCCTAGTCTCATTACAGATCTGTCAGTTTTTGCTTCAGTATTTTCAAATTCTGTTCATAAGTTTATAAATGTTTAGGACTGCTATATTAATATTTGAATTGACCCCTTTATTTTTATGAGATGACTTTATGCATGACTGTATTTTTATTGATGTGAAATCTACCTGTTCTGATATTAGTATAGTCTCTTCAGCTTACTTTTGAGTAGCAGTAGCATTTGCTTTCTATTTATCCCATCTCTTCTTTTTTCTTTCTTATTTGCTTTCTATTTGTCTCATCTGCTTTTTCTCCTTTTTCCCTCTGTTTGTCTTCTTTTGCATTGTGTATTTTTTATTATTTCTATTATTTCATTTCATCTTTTTTGTTCATTTACTAGTTATAACATTGTCTTTTGTTACTTTAGTGATTGGATCAGCATTTATGGAGTACATCTTTAACTCATCCTAGTCCATCTACCTGTAAGTAATGTTATTCCATGTTACCTTGAGCATAAGTTCCTTACAAGAGTATCCTTTGATCTCTCCCTTCTGGCATTTGTGTTGTTATCCAACACTTACTTCCACGCATGTTATAAACCCCAACACACAAAGAAAAACTGCTGCCCTCCCATGTTGTTATTCATCCAAAGCTGACTTACACAATAGATTACTACACTCCTGGGAAAATGGTCCCCTTTCTCTGTAAATGAAAAAAGATGGCCTCTTTCTGCCTACAACTAGAGACATCCAGGTTAGAAGAGGACAAAGTAATGTCTCTTAATGCTTTCAGGAAACCATATTCTTTTTGAAATAAGTATTTTTAACTTTAAGTGTGTTTTACCAAACTTTAGCTGAGGTTGTTTTCTTTTGATGGTGCTAAGCAATAATTGCACTAGCATCTAATGATCTTGTGGGGAAAACACAAACCATATACACATGATTTACAGCATACACGCCATTTTATATCCTAACATTGATAATAAATAGGTGATTATGTTTATGAGCACATATAAATATGGTCTTTATAATTCAGTATTCAGATTTTACCTTGTGTAACAGCTAATGCCAACTATTTTGCATCTTAATATAATATATAAAATGTTTATAAAAGGTACAGGCACACTGGGATATCTTGGTTCAGATAACTTTATGAATGGGTTTATAGCTTTTGGAAAAAAAAAGGGATATAGTCACAGAGAAGTATATATATATATATATATATATATATATATATATATATGTATACACATACATATATATATATTTTCATATATATGGTTTCATATATATATATATATATATATATATGGTTTCATATGGATAGACAGATAGATAGATAGATGAAAGAGAGAGAGGTTTTAAAGATTTAGCTCATTGGCTCATGTAATTGTGAGGCCTGGCAAATCTGAAATCTGTTTATCAAGCCAGCAGAGTAGAAATTCAGGTAAGAGATCATAGTGCATTATTGAGTCTGAAGCCTGGAAATTCAGGAAGAATTTTTATGTTGCAATGTGGAAGCAGAATGCCTTTTTTGGGATACCTGTCTTTTCTCTTAAGGCCTTCAACTAATTGTGTAAGGTTCATTCACATTATGGAGGATAATCTATTCATTTGTTTTGTTTTGTTTTAAAATATAATTTATTATCAACTTAGCTAACATACAGAATACATACAGTGTGCTCTTGGCTTTGGAAGTAGATTCCCATAATCCATCACTTACATACAATGCCCAGTACTCATTCCAACAAGTGCCTTCTTCAATCTGCTTTATTTCTATTCAACTGATTGTAAATGTAAGTTACATCTAAATACCGTTACAGCAACATCTAGACTAGTGTTTGCCCAAACAGACTATGGTCACTATGCCATAGTCTAGCCAAGTTGACATATAAAATTTACTATCACAGAAAGTAAATAACACATATCTAAATTACCTATTGGTCAAAGAAAAAAATCAAAAAGGAAATTAAAAATATATTTTTATCTGAATGAAAATTAAAACACAATATGGTAAAATTTGGGGGATGAACCAAAAGCAGTGGAATATTATGCCACTAAACATTTATATTGGGAATGAATGAAGATCCTGAATCAATTGGTTCAGCTTCCACCTTAACAATTAGAAAGGAAAAAAAATAATAAAGCAAATGAAACACAAATCAAGCAAAAGAAAAGAAATAATAAAGGTCATACAGAAAAATCAATGAAATATAAATCAGATCCAAATGCTAGTCCTGCTCTCATATTTGAGAAGATCAATAAGATTGGTAAGCCTCTATTTAGATCAATCAAGAAAAAAATAGAAGACACAAATTACCAATATCCATTCTGTCCTATTGATATGTGTGCATATTCTTTCACCAATGCCATATATTCATTCTTCTCTTTATTGTCATAACTTATATGTAGTCCTGAAATCAGGTAGTGGCAGTCTTCTATGTAAATATTTTTCAGAACTGTTTTGATTATCCTGTTTCTTTGTCTTTCTGTTCATATTTTAGAAGTAATTTGTAAATACTAAGAAACAAAAAACAAACCAAACCCCCCCCCCCAAACTTTGGGGGTTTGATTAGAATTGCATTGACCTACAGATTAAATTGAAGAGAATTTACATCTTAGCAATATTGTCTTCAAAATATAAACATAGTGTATCTCTCCATTTATTTAGGTCTTCTTTGATTTCTTTCATCAATGATTTTTTTTTTAGTTTTCTGCATATAAATTCTGTACAAATTTTGTTAGCTTTATTCCTAAGATTTCATATTTAGAGTGCTAGTGTAAATGGTATTTTTAAAATTTAAAATTCCAATTTTGCTGATTATTAAGACTGTGGTTGACTTTTGTATATTGATTTTGTATCATGAGGCCATTCTAAAAATAGTCTTTAGTTCCAAGATCTGTTTTGTAGACATTGTGGTTTTCCTACATATGTAATCATATATTTGGATATTGTAACTATGTAGTTACAAAGGTAAGAAATAGTACTATGTCTTCTAAATAATTCATATTTGGAAGAGACAAAATTATCCTCTTAAAAAATACATACAAAATTCTAATCACGATAAAACTGTAGCTTAACTGATGTTTGTAAACATATCTAAAGAAAATGTTAATAGACAGGAAATTTAGAAAAGATAAGCCAAAGGGCAAAGTGTTGACATTTAGAGACTAGGAATTAAACAACCACCACATTTCAGGGATGATAGACACTGAATTTTAAGGAAAATGAGTAATGTTTCTCTTGTAGACAGGAATGACCCATCATATCTGAGCATGGCCTGGATGAAAATACCTCCATTTGTCTGATTTCATTTCCTCCAAACATCATATTGATTATCATTTGGCTTCAGGTTCTAAAGTCAGAGTGCTTTGGTTCTCTTCAGCCCCAGCATTCAAAGGTTAGCTGCAGGCTTTTCAATATCTTTAAGCTCTACTTCCTTCATTTGCAAAATAGAGGTAAAGATAGCACTTCCCTCATAGGATTGTCATGAGAATTAAATAAGATAATACAGGCCAATTTGCTAAAGCAGGCATTCCTAAGTAAAAGAGACATGGCAGATATCTGAGTTTCCACTGTTTTTCCTGGCACTTCTCTTAAAAACACAGCCAGATCAGAAAACCCCAGTAGCCAGAGGCTATGGAGTATACTGTTGCTTCATAAACCCCAGTAGCTTCCCAGGTGTAATCCCATAAGGGTAGAAAGAGGGCTGGGAGACACCAAAGACAGAGGCCACTCAAGATTGGTAGGTGGTAGGTTTAATAAGTCAGGGAATTTAATTAGGAGGCTCATCTTGGGCAGCTAGAGATGAGTAGATTTCCACACCTGCCTGCCAAATCTTAACAGTTTATATAGAGGCCTTAACTGGATTCAGTCATGTATACTATCCAAATGGTCTCAGCAACATATTGCTCTCTTAAGGCTATGTCCTTGAAAATGGCTCCCATTGTGGGAACAGGGAAGACAGCTTACATTTCAAACACTGGGGAGGGATGAGGACACTCTTACTGCCTGGGTCCAGTTGTTCAGTCAACTGACATCACATTAACAGTTACCTCCTCTAACCCGTATCAAGGACTGTGGGAGCATAGGGGGGCTGGAGATCATGGAGAGTTTGCTACATGAGGAAAGTGAACAGTAGCAATTAGACTCCTCTCCTGGGGCTTCCCAAATGGCTCAGTGAGAAGCAAATGGGCACCTGCTTGTGCTGAGGACATTATCAACCCAAAGTGGACTATAACAGCCAGTAAGACCTTCCTTTACCCCTTCTCTCTAATGCTTCCTTTCTTTTCCCAACCAAGGAGATGCTGGAAGGAGGAGAGACATTGTGGGGCAAGAGGAATGAAAATGTCCACCACATGGCAGCTCCTTTCCATTTGCTATCTTGCAGGCACTGGCCGTGAGAAGGTGAGCACTGAATTATCTATAAGATAGAATCAACTGGATTTTTAATACCTGAAAACAAAATCAAGCTTATATATGCTACCAAAAATGTCTTAAGAGACCAAAAAGGAAAAGTAAATTATTGAAGAAAAAATATAACATGTTTATATTTGTACTCTGCAGGAAACAGACTGGGCAATTAACAGGTTTTTGTAACTGGAAACATTTTTTTCCTAATTAGGAACTCTTACTTTTTAACTTTTTCATGTAAAAAAAAGGCTTTATTTTCCTTTTATCATATTAATGAAGTGTTGAAAAAATATATGTAAAATGTGAAGCATAATAATAAAATTCACAACACAAACCAGCTGAAATTTAAGAACTAGAAGGTCACAGATATTATCTACTAAGTGCTCTCCCCTATTGCACATACCTGTTTCTACCCTAGAAGTCATTGTTCTCTTCAATTTGTGTTCAAGTATCATTGTGTACTCTTATGTGGATCCTGAGAAACTTAACAGGAACCCATGGGGGAGGGGAAGGAAAAAAAAAAAGAGGTTAGAGTGGGAGAGAGCCAAAGCATAAGAGACTGTTAAAAACTGAGAACAAACTGAGGGTTGATGGGGGGTGGGAGGGAGGAGAGGGTGGGTGATGGGTATTGAGGAGGGCACCTTTTGGGATGAGCACTGGGTGTTGTATGGAAACCAATTTGACAATAAATTTCATATATATATATATATAAAAAAAGTATCATTGTGTAGCAGACACCGTCAGTGCCCCACCTACATTCCCTTGGTATTCACAATTCCTGTAAATGCAGATGGAGTATTCCTCCAAGTGTATATGTAACACCATGCCTAGGGTATTTCTTTGGAGTGGATAAGGCAGGCTAGAAGTTCCAGAGAACTTGCTTTTTGATCTTTTTTAGTATCATTTAACACACACACACATACACACACACACACACCTCTTAGCAATACATTGTTCAGTTTTGTGGTATTATATATGTGATATCATATATAGTTTTCTGACTCACTTTTTTCACTCAACATCATGTTTCCAAAATTCATCTTTTTTTGGCATATTTGTAATTCATTAATTTTATTACTATGTATTGTCTTGTGAATAAAGTTGAATCAACATAATTTTTTTGGTTCTCATTATTTATTCACTGATGGATATTTGGATTGCTTCCCTATTCTTTCTGTTATGAACACAGTGCTACTGTGAACATAGTTATATAAGAATCTCAGGGCACCTATGCAAAAGTTGTATCATAGTAATGTTCATTCCAAAGTGGTTGTAGCAATTTACACTCCCTCCGGTATAAGAATTCCCATGGAACCAAATGCTCTGCAACATTTGGTCTTGACAGCTTTCTTGATTGTTTTGTAGCGCTGCCTTTATCATACATTGAGTTCTCATACATATATAGGTGTGTCTGGACTCATTGGAATAGTCAGCGGTTCATTTACATGCTATTGCACCAATAGCATATAACAGTTATTACTCTTTTGTAGAATATCTTAATATATCTGGTAGAACATGTTTCCCTCTTTTGTTTTTAATCTTTTATGTTTTTTTGAATTTTAAAGTACATCTGTTTAATTATATTATAACCATTAATGCAATATCTGCCTCAATAATTTCATTCTGACAATAAAAAAAGATGGCATAATGATGGTTTTAAAGCTGGTTCAATCACAATTTTAGAGCCTTATTTATCAAGAGTGAAAACAGAAGACTATTAGAAACAGCTAAAAAGGTAACATGTGTCATAGTGCTTAATGTTTCTGTAACTGTTGGTAAGGCTTACACCTACGTCTGATGCAGAATTCTTAATGACACTGAAATAGTTATTTTCTCAACCGCAAGGTATGTACTGGTACTGTGGGTCTGGGAGAGACTGGGGATGGGTACTACTCCTCGTCTCCAGTTGTGACTATGCAACAGGAGCAAGTGCGCTTTGTATCTATTCCAGAAGCCCGTCCCCTCCATAAATAACATCCTCCAGATATGTAGCAGCTTCGTGGCTTTCTTCTTCCAGCTTGTACAAGCTAGCAGCCTGTATGTAAAGCAGCTGTAGATTCTTCACTGAGTAATGAATGGATCAAAACATCCATGTCTTTTGCTGTTCTTGCGATCAGTGCGGCAAAAAGCTAGATGTATTCTTCTGTAAGATTAGTTGGCAGATCTTCCTTCATTGCTGTCTGAGCATCAGGAAAAGGGGTGGGAGGGCCACAATGCTGTAACACTCCAATGGCATTACAAAACTGGTCTGCAAGGGCACTCACCACGTCCTGCAGCTGTGTGAGCCTATCAGCCATGTTCCTCCACGAGCTAAGGGAGGCCAGAGACTCTCTTTTGCTTTTACAGGTTAACTATCTGTGGCTCATTTCTTTTTCTGAAATAAATTTTTGAGTAATCATTCTTCAAAACATACAACAGATTTTGTTTGTGGTTCCCTTGAATATTTATTTAGGTTGATTTAGACAGTAGTGACTTCTTATAATATTGAGACATACACAAAAGCATGAAACACCTCTTTATTAAAATCATCTTCTATGTTATTTACAGCTTTGAGGTTTTGTTCACAGAGGTCTTATGTATTCTTTTAAGAAAGCAATTTATTGTTATTGTTGCTATTGCATTATCCTCTTAATTTCTATTTGGCTATCGTTGGTCTAGAGAACCAAATTTCTCTTAAATAGGTGTTCACATTATCTGCAAATTATGTCAGTTTTATATCTCATCTTCTATTGCATATATTATTTATTTTTCTTTCTTTATAGTCTTTGCCAGAACCTCCAATAGCATGTTAAATAGTAGTAGTGTTAGTAGACCTTTTTGTCCTGTTCCTCATCTTATAAGGAACGCATTAAAAGTTTTTCCATTAGGTACAAAATTTGTTGTAGGTTTTGGTATATATATCTTACAAGTTAGTCTTCTTCTATTCTTAATTTGCTAATAATGCCTTTTAGATAATGACAGCTTGCCTTTTATCAAATACGTTTTTTGCCTCAATTGTAAAAATTACATAATTTTTTCTCTTTAGTCTATTAATATCATGAATTATAACTGATTAAATTCAATTTATTTTAAATTATAAGACTATTCACTGGATGTGAAGAGAGAAATATGACATTTAGAGCTGCTGTAGTGTGGGCAAAGACCTTGTTTAACAGTGAAACCAATACACGGAAAAATAGCAGAACAAAACTAAGAGATTAAGACAACCAGATCCTGATAATATTGTATGCATTGTGGCAGGAAGCCACACATGAATTCAGTACTCCCCTAAACATTTGTTGGGTAAGCCAATAAATTATCTGAAACCAGTGTGAGTTTGCTTTTGAGGTACTTAATTTGAAAACATTACTCACATAATTCAGGGTTTGTTTTTTTTTCAGCTGTCTAACACTATTTATGAAATAGTCGGTTCTATCTTCATAATTTTGGATGCCTCCTTTACTTTGACATCAATTTGCAAAAATTTATGGGTCTGTTCCTTAACAGCGCTCCACTTCTTTGTTTGGTTTATTCCTATACCAGTGGCATTCTCTAGCTCTTCATAGAGCTAGAACAAACAATCCTAAAATTTGTATAGAACCAGAATAGATCCCAAATAGCCAAAGCAATCCTGGGAAAACAAAAACAACAGCAACAGCAACAAACAAACCAAAGCTGGAGGCATCACAATTCTGGACTTTAAGCTGTATTACAAAGCTGTAATTATCAAGACAGTGTGGTACTGGCATAAAGACAGACATACAGATCAATGGAACAGAATAGAGAACCCAGAAATGGACCCACAGATGTATGGTCAACTAATCTTTTACAAAGAAGGAAAGAATATCCAATGGAAAAAAAGACAGTCTCTTCAGCAAATGGTATTGGGAAAACTCAACAGCGACATGCGGAAGAATGAACCTAGACCACTTTCTTATACCATACACAAAAATAAACTCAAAATGGGTGAAAGACCTAAACATAAGACAGGAAGCCATCAAAATCCTAGAGGAGAAAAGAGGCAACAATCTCTTTGATCTCAGACACAGCAAACTTCTTGACTTCTTTCCAGAGGCAAGGGAAACAAAAGCAAAAATGAACTTTGGGACCTCATCAAGACAAAAAGCTTCTATACAACAAAAGAAACAATTAGCAAAACTAAAGGGCAACCAGTGGAATGGGAGAAGATATTTGCAAATGACATATCAGATAAAGGGGTAGTATCCAATTCTGTAAAGAATTATCAAAATCAGCACCCCAAAAAACAAATAATCAGTGAAGAAATGGGCAAAAGACATGAATAGACACTTCTCCAAAGAAGATATCCAGATGGCTGACAGACACGGAAAAGAATGCTCAACATCTGGGAAATACAAATCAAAAGCACAAAGAGACACCACCTTACACTTGTCAGAATGGCTAACATTAACAACTCACCTCAGACGTTGGTGAGGATGCAGAGAAAAAGAAACTCTTTTGCACTGCTGGTGGGAATGCAAACTGGTGCAGCCACTCTGAAAAACAGTATGGAGGTTCCTCAAAAAATTAAAAATAGAACTACCCTACGACCCAGCAATTGCACCATTAGGTATTTATCCAAGGGATATAAGTATGCTGTTTCGAAGGGGCACATACACCCCGATGTTTATAGCAGCACTATCAACAATAGTCAAAGTGTGGAGAGAGCCCAAATGTCCATCGACAGATGAATGAATAAAGAAGATGTGATGTAATATTACTCAGCAATCAAAAAGAATGGAATCTTGCCATTTGCAACAATGTGGATAGAATAAGAGTGTATTATGCTAAGTGAAATAAGTCAGAGAAAGACAAATATCATATGACTGCACTCATACGTGGAATTTAAGATGCAAAACAGATGAATATAGGAAGGGAAGCAAAAATAAGATAAAAACAGAAAGGGGATACAAACTATAATAGACTCTTAAATACAGAGAACAAACTGATGGGTGCTGGAGGGGAGGTGGATGGAGGGATGGGCTAAATGGGCAAGGGGCATTAAGGAGGACACTTGAGATGAGCACTGGGTGTTGTATGTAAGTGATGAATCACTAAATTACTAAATTCTACTCCCAAAATCATTATTACACCTTATCTTAACTAACTTGGATTTAAATTTTAAAAGTATATATATATATATATATATATATATATATATATATAATGATTTTCTTTTTAATTTCTTTTTGATCAACAAATTTTTAGAAATGTATTGTTTAATCTCCAAATGTTGAGGTTTTCTAGGAAGCTTTCCATTATTGATTTTTAACTTAAATTTGCTATGGTTAAAAAAACCAAACTTTATGACTTCATTCTTTTTAAAATTGCTGAGATTTATCTTATGAATGAGCATGAATATGTTTTATCTTGGTGAATGTCCTATTTACACATGAAAATATTTATATTTAACTGTTGTTGGGTAGATTATTTAGATATATAATAATTTCATATAATTATTATTATAATTATATTATTTATTATTATACCACCTATTTTATGTATTCATAAGGTCCAATAGATTGTTGGTGGTGTTATTACAATATTCCATAACTTCATTTGCTTTTCTGTCTTATCAATCACTGAGAGAATATAGTTGAACTTAAAGTATAATTGATTTGCCCGTTTTCTCATTTTAGTTGTCAATTTTTGCCTCATTTGTTTTGAGGTTTGATGATTGTGTATATAAACATTTAAGATTGTATGTTTTTGGTAAATTGATCCTTTTGTCATAATTAAATGAATATATTTTTCACTGGTAATGTTTCTTGTTTTGAAATCTACTTTGGCATTAATAAAGCCATTCCAAATTTCTTATGCTTAGCACTAACATGGTATATCTTTTTCTATTTTTTTTTTTTTACTTTTACCTATTTGAGTCTTTATATTTAAATAGATTGCTTTAAATCAGCATGGAGTTTGTTGGTTGTTTTTTTTTTAAATTAATTCTGATAATCTTTGTCTTTTACCTTCAATGTTTACCATTTTCATTAATATAATTATTGTTATCTTTGGGTTTACATCTGCCATATTGCTATGAATTTTTTTAATTTTCTTGTATGTACTTTATCCCTTTTACCCTCTTTCCTATAAGTTTTATAATATCCATTTTAACTTCTCACAATCTACCTTCAAACAATATAATGGCACTTCATATATAATTAATAATCTTATAAGCATGTAATTCCATTCCTCTTGTAGTCTTTTGTGTTATTTTTTTGTCATACTAAGTCCTACTAAACTACATTGTTACTATTACTGCTTGAATCTATCAATTATGTTCAAAATTAATTAAAAAAAAATTTTTTTTCAACGTTTTTTATTTATTTTTGGGACAGAGAGAGACAGAGCATGAACGGGGGAGGGGCAAAGAGAGAGGGAGACACAGAATCGGAAACAGGCTCCAGGTTCCGAGCCATCAGCCCAGAGACTGACGCGGGGCTCGAACTCACGGACCGCGAGATCGTGACCTGGCTGAAGTCGGCCACCCAGGCGCCCCAAAATTAATTTTTTTTAATTTTATTTATTTATTTATTTTGAGAGAGAGAGAGAGAGAGAGAGAGAGAGGGAGAGAGAGAATCCCAAATAGGCTCAGCACTGTCAGTGCAGAACCCGATGCGGGGCTCCAACTCATGAAAGGTCGGGAGATGAACCCTTAACCAACTAAGCCACCTAGGCGCCCCAGTGTTTAAAATTAAATAAAAAATGTTATCTCTAAAATATTTAGGAGTGAAAAAAGAATGGTTCCCCCTAATATTAGGAACAAAGCAAAAGCAAAAATGTCTCCTTTCACCATTGCTGTTTGATACTGAACTGGAAATCTTATTCAGTGCCATATACAGAAAAACAAACAAACAAAAGGCACACAGATTGTAAAGGATGATAGAGAAGTGTCTTCATTCACAAATGACATGAGAATGTACATAAAACTGCCTATCTTTTTTTTCTGATGGAAAATTAAACTTATTGCCCCTATTGTAATAATTCCTATTTTAAAAGAACAGGGTTCAACTTCTCAGCTCTGATCTTGGGGAAAAAAAAAAGGTATATTCTAAATAAATACAAAATTTATGTTTCCATCCTTAAAAAAATATTTTTCTTCTTGTTTTGGTTTTGTTCTTCTTCTTCTCCTTTTTCTCCTCCTTCTTTCCCTTCTCCTTCTTCTTTTACTCTAGTTTCTTGACCCGTTTCTTCTGAGAAGGAATGAGAATATCTTTGCTAAATTCAGGAACTTCATTCAGAGATTATATTTTGTCTGGCACGTAATCAAGAGTGCCATCAGAGAGGACCAAAAGGCTAAGCTTGGTATTTTCTCATCCACCTTATGTGAGGCAGGCTATTTGAATATTTGTTGAAGCATTGGAAATCACTGCATTTTCTGCACATTTAAAGATCCACCACCTACACCTGTGGTGAGCATAACATAATGTATACAGACTTGTCGAACCCGATGCTGTACGCCTGAAAGTAACATTGTGTATCAACTACAATTCAATAAAAAAATAAATAAATTACATATAGAACAGAAAAACATAAAGACCCACCATCTTTGCCTATTATTTTCTAATGAAAATTAAACTTACAAATTCTACTTAATATGCAGAAAAGTTTAACACTCCTGGGGAAAGTTTTATTTCTATAAGTACGTGATGTATCACCTCAATTTTTATTTTATTCTAATATGAGTTGCAAAGAGTTGAAAATAATATAATCATTCTTTGTGTGTAGATGAACTCATGCTATACAAAAGTAGTAATAATGATGTTAATTGCTATGAAAAGGGCTTAAACAATGAGAATTCCTGCTAAAACAATAACAGTGGAGTTATTTAATAAATGTAAAGCAACTTGAGATATATTATCAAAGACTGAAATTATACTGGCATATAATCTCAATTTGTGTTTAAAGATCTTATTTCTTTTTGTCATATTTTATCAATGTTTAAATGAATGCTGTCAACATGTTTGAATGCAACTGAACTCTTCTCTACTATAGTACTTAGATGATCATTTATGAATTTTGACATGACTCTTGAGGATTTCTATTTAATAATGTTTCTATAAATGCATCTCAGATGTGAGGTAAATTCTGGAGGCTGACAGAATCATATTTCTAAAGGGTTACATTTGTCCTGTATTCTTGCTGTTTACTTTAATGTTAAGTAAAACCATTAGTCTACCTTTAAGATACAGCTTATAATAGAGAAGTAATAAGGTTTTTTGAACGTTTTCCAGTATTTGCCTCACAAAAGTGACAACAAGAACAGATCATTAAGATTCGAGCAGGTACTATGATCTAGTAGGTACTCTTCTGTATTTTATTACAAAGGATTGTCCAGGAGAGCTAGTCTACATTTTGGCATATTATTTTGAACTTACTTTAGAACATTGCTGTTTAAAATAGTGCTTATTAAAACAAACACCTCATCTTATTGCAGCCCCCTCTTCACTTTCACTGTAAGAAGACTTTACCACATAGTAATTGAGAGGGGTCTCAGTGAGATTTTCTGGTTTTGTCACTTCCTAATTCTGGGACCTTGGTCAAGTTCCTTGAGCTCTTTGTGCTCCTGCTTCCTTACATACAAAAAAGTAATGATAATAGGATTCATTTCTTAGGGCTGTACTTTATGAAGTAATTTATGTCAGGGTTATAAAATTGACACAGAGGTAACACCTAAATTAAATTAGGAACTCATATTACTCTGAATTCATAAAAAAATGTTTAGTTATACATTGTTGCCATATTTGACAAAGAAAAAAAAACACAGGAAAATAATTCTTTCATTCACTCAGTAAGGAAATATTGAGAGCTTACTATCTGAGAGCACACAGGGCATGTACTAAGCGTTGGAGAAAGGATCAAACACTGTTTCTGACCTAAAGGAGGTCACTGGCTGTGGGCAGACAACTGAAAAGACAATACAGGATGGTCTCTTCTAGGATGAGGTAGAGCTGGGATCTGCAAACTTTTTTCTGAAAAGGGTCAGATAGCTAATATTTTTGGCTCTTTGGGTCACATGGTTTTTGTTAAGTACTCAGTTCTGCTGTTGTGCTACAGCAGCCATAGACAATTGTCAGCAAATAGGCATGGGTGTTCCCCTAAAAGTTTCTTTATAGACACTGAGATTTAAATTTTATATGATTCCCTTGCATCTTCTTTTGGTTTCTTTTTAAACCGTTTGAAAATATAAAAAACATCTTTCTCTTGGACTATACAAAATAGGTAGTAGGCCATATTTGTTCTGTAGACCACAGTTTGGGGAGCCCTGAGACAGAAGAAAGATTAAAGTTCCTGTGAAAAGTGGCTGTAAGTAAAGTCTTCCTGGAGAAAAGCATGACTGGCTGAGGTTAAAATATTGAGTAGGATGATTCAGGTGAAAAAGTGAAGGAATAACATTCTAAGCAGAAAATAACGTGGGTAAATAATAGCTGCCAATAATAGTCATTAAAACGGAGTACTTATTTTGTGCTATGCACTTTAGATACATTATTTAATTAACTCATCCGAATCATCCATATAAGACAGTCATTATTATATCTATTTTGCAGAGCAGAAAATCGAGACTTAAAAAAGAAAGTACCTTACTATGGACATGTAGATAGTAAGTACCAAACAGGCATACTGAGATCAGATGTAAATGATTCCATGCATGAGCTCTTAAATATTATATTATACAATCCCATTAGATTTTAAGCTATTTAGAAACCAGCAAATACCATGTACAAGGCACTGAATAGATTTGAGTTGGTAAAGAAATGGAGCGAGATCGGTGCTCTATTAATGAGTTTGGCATTTATCCTGAGGTGAAGAAAGAACTATCACAGGATTTTAAGCAACAGAATCTCATGATAAGACCTGTGTTTTAGGGGGTACCTGGGTGGCTCAGTCCGTTAAGTGCCAGACTCTTGATTTCGGTTCAGGTCATGATCTAATGGTTCATGAGATGGGCAACCCCCACCCCCGCTGCCCTCCCCTCCCCTCAGCCTCTGCACTAAAAGCACAGAGCCTGCTTGGGATTCTCTCTCTCCCTCCCTCTCTGTCCTTCCCCCATTCAAGTTCTCTTTCTCTCTCAAAATAAATAAATAAACATAAAAAAAGACATGTTTTAGAAAAATGATTCTAGCAACATGGTGGAGAAAAACCCTTTGCCAAGCAAGGGCTCCAATAAATACTTGTTAAATAAATTTTTAAAAAAGGACAGTGTATGAAAAGGGTTGAAACAGGATACATGAAAGGCAGTTGGAAACTACAGCAATGATCTAGACAAGAAGTGATGGGTCTAAATGCAGACAGTGACTGAGGGAATAGAAGAGAAGATAACAGACATATCGTAGTTCTCAAACTTAATTCCATAGCGTAATTACTGTGGTGCTTTTAAAAATTACACATAGTTAACCTCATCCCTGGAAATTCTGATTCAAAAGGTCTGGGTGGGTACTAAGCATGTGCATTTTGTAAGGTGTTCATGGGTGATTCTGAGAAGTAGGCACTCAGGAAATAGAATGAGGGTCACATAAATAACGGCACATTGACTAAGATTAGGAATAAATGAAGGAGAAGATAAGTTACAGACTAAAGAAGCTGCAGCAGAGTCATTGTGGTTGCTTTCAAATGGTGACATAGGACAAACGCTAGAGTGGCCCAGAGCTCTGGAGGAGAACCAGACAGCTGATAGAGAGAGGGAAGTCAGTAATCATTCACAGAAAGAGGATTAAACACATGTTCTTTGAGTTAAGTAATGTTCCATGCTGAATTCAAGATCAGAATAGCTCAGAGGGCAATCAGACATTTGAACTCAGGCCTACTGGCTTCTCAGTATCTTTAAAACACATCACATTTCAACTTTGGGTTTGTCCTTAATTAGGGTCAGTAAGGTTCTGCATGCCAGCATGGCACCATAACATTTCCAGAAAAGAGGCATTTGCTAAGACTGTAGTCAAACACGGAGTATCAGCTGAGTTGGCCAAGAGGAGACAATCAGCAGCAGCAATAACACTCAGTGCACACCAGCTAATCAGTGGCACCCTGGGGAAGGCAGTTGCCACAATTAGCAAAACTTTTTGCAAAGCTGAAACAGAAGCTGGTACAAGAGAGAATGGGCTGCACATTTGGTCAACACCTACAGCAAATTCTAAAAATGTTTCATTTAATAGAAATAGTCCATGCCATCAGTATGAAGGAGAATATCTGCCTTTTGTCTGTTGGAGAGAAAACATACATATAACTCTCATAAAGATAACTAAAACAATTTTGATTAAAAAACGGAAAGCCACAGGGGCGCCTGGGTGGCTCAGTTGGTTGAGTGTCTGACTTCAGAAAACAGGTCACGATCTCACAGTTCGTGAGTTTGAGCCCCTCATCGGGCTCACTGCTGTCAGTGCAGACCCAGCTTTGGATCCTCTGTTCGGATTAAAAGCTCTCTCTCTGTTTTATCCTTCAGTCTTTCTACTCAGAAACAATAATTTTTCAACTATTTATAATTTTTTCCTTGTATTTGTATATAATACACTTCTGTTGCTGTCACTTGGCTTAATTTTTAATATATCATTTGCTTTATTTTATACTCGTTCTCCTATCCCCCATTGATTCTCCTCTGCGTCTTTTTAAAAACAGCTGTATCACAACATTTAAGTCAATCGGCGGTGCTTACCTCATGTTCATATGGATATTATTCATGGCAGAGCCAAGTAGCATATCATGATTGTTTACTTTCTAGTACAATCTTCTTTATCTTCCACATGCCCGGAATAAATAATTCCAGCAACTCTGGACAAGATCATCCATCATTTTGACATCTACCTCCTAACATGGCTTTGCTCATAGAGTTGGGCTACTGGCCAATATTCATTAAGTAAAAAATAGCTATCTGAGGGGTGCCTTGCTAGCTCAGTCAGTTGAGTGACTGACTCTTGATTTGGGCTCAAGGCATGAACCCAGGCTCATGGGATCAAGCCCCACATTGGGTTCTGTGCTGAGTCTGGAGCCTACTTAAGATTCTCACTCTCCTTCTGCCTCTCTCCCCTGCTTGCACTCTCTCTCTCTCTCTCTCTTTAAAAAAAAGAAAAGGAAAGGAAAAAAAAAGCCATCTGACACTTTATTAATTGAAGGACCATTTGTTCTGGCACTACACAGTTTTGAAAGAGTATTTCAACCAGAGAGAGTTGAGACCACACAGTATGGTAGAAAATCACAAAAAAGTCAGTGGATCTAAACCATAGCATTTAAGAGGTTCATTATGAGAGATGAAGCTGGAGAAGTTTGAAGGAGGGGTCAGCAAAAGAGACTTTCATAAAACAACTTATACTTATAGCAGTCTAAGTTGGTAACAAGTATGAACACATTCTAAAGTTCTACATTTTTATCCCCCCACCACACTTTATGTTTTTGATGTCAAAATTTACAACTTTTTTACCTTGTGTACCCATTAACAGATTATTGTAGATACAGCTATTTTTACTACTTTTGTCTCTTAACCTTCATACTAGCTTTCTAAGTGATTAACCCACAAATTTTGCAACATTAGATTATTCTGGATTTTATGATACATCTACCTTTACCAGTGAAATTAATACTTCCTTATGTTTTCCTGTACGAATTACTGCCCTTCTGTTTCAGCTTCAAGAAGTCTTTTTAACATTTCTTGTGAGGCCTGTTTGTTTCTCTTGCCATCTTTTTGTGTTTTTTTATTAGTTGAATATTTCCTATGATTATACTTTATCTCCACAATTGTTTTATTAGTTAAACTACTTTCTCTAATTTTGTTTTTAGTGGTTGCCCCAGAGTTTAGAGTATGCATCCTTAATGTATTGCAATCTAACTTCAAATTTTAAATATCACTTTGTTTATCCTGTACGAAACTTTTAACAATATACTTTCAATTCCTCTTTCCTTTCTGTTGTGTTATTATAGCCATACATTTTATTTTACCTGTGTTATGAATTTAAAAATACTGTTAGTGTTTTTTTTGTTTTGTTTTGTTTTTCACTTTAGGTAATTTTAGATTACAACATTTAAATGTATTTCTTTCTATTGATCATAGTTTCTACTATTTCTCAAGCTTTTCATTTTTTTATATATTTCTAAATTTCTGTCTGAAGGACTCAATTTAACATTCCCTAAAGTGTATAAATGCTGGTAGTAAATTCTATTATCTCTTGTGTATAATACAAAATCTTTATTTTTACTGGATATACAATTCTGGGCTGACAGGTTTCTTTTCTTCCTGTCTTTCTTTTAGTACTTTAAAGATGACATTGTCTTGTGGCTTGTATAGTTTCTAATAAGGTCTGTTGTGATTTTAATTTTTGTTCCTCTCTGTAATGTGTCTCCTCGCCCCCCTCCAACCGCCAGGCTTCACATTTTCTCATTATCTTTAACAATTTGAATATGTATTAATTTGGGGATTCAAAAATTATTTATGCTGTTTGGGTTTCTCTGAGATTCCAGGATATGCTGTTTGTGCTATTTTCCTATTTCAGAAAAATTTGTGACTATTACCTGTTTACATATATTTTTTTTATTTTTTTATTTAAAAATTTTTTTTTATTATTTAAAAAAATTTGTTAACGTTTATTTATTTTTGAGACAGAGAGAGACAGAGCATGAATAGGGGAGGGACAGAGAGAGAGGGAGACACAGAATCTGAAACAGGCTCCAGGCTCTGAGCCGTCAGCACAGAGCCCGACGCGGGGCTCGAACTCACGGACCGCGAGATCATGACCTGAGCCGAAGTTGGACGCTTAACCGACTGACCACCCAGGCGCCCCTACATATTTCTTCTGCCCTAATTTCTCTCTTCTTCTTTCGGGACTTGAGGTACACATTTGTTAAATATGGTCCCACAACTCTTGAATGCTTTTTATTGGTGTTTTACACAATGAATAATTCCTACTGACCTTTGTTAAAGTTCTCTGATTCTTTCCTCAACCATTTCCATTCTATTGAGGGATCTGTCAAAGAAGTTCCTCATCTCTAATGCTGTGTGTTTAATGTGTAGAAATTCCATTTGATCTGTTTTGTTTGTTTCTTTGTTTGGTTTCTATTTCTGTGCCAAATTCCATACCTGTTTACATATGTTGTCCACATTTCCATAAAATGTTTATTATAAGAGTTATACTAACTTGAATACCCTGCTTCCTGATGCTAGCATGTGGCTTTCCTGAGTCTCAGTCTGTTGGCTGCTTTGTGTCTTGACAATGAGTTGTTTTATCTTCCTTTTCAGTGTGTCTCATAACTAATTAAAAATTTAAAAATGTAATGACACATATCATAAGCAGAACAGTAAAGACAATGTAAATAGCATTTATGATTATAAATGGACACTCTTCTTCTCTCAGTTAGTGTGGGGGAATGAGTAAATGTAGTCATGAAAATGAGTTTGATTTTGGTACTGCCATGGTTATCTACAATGCACCACAGACTTCATGTTAGTCTAACAATACCTTGTACTTAGGGAGCGGGCTGGAGTGCTGGTGGATTTTCCTCAATGTCTGTGCTCTACCCTCAGTATTTGTGCATCCCTATTCATCTGAATCATGGGAAGGGATGGAGTAGGGGGTTTCTCCAAGGTCTTGCTTCTCCCTAGTAGTAGACTACTGTCTTTTGTTACTCCAATTTTGAAAGCCTAACTGTGGTCACAAGGAAGGTTTTCTGTTTTGCTGGTTTAACATGAGTCTTAGTTTTGCTCTGTTCCTAGGCCTTAGAGGCTGTATTGCCTGTGTTACTAACCATTACCTTTTACTACTGTCCTGTTTATTTGTACTTTTTGAAAAAACAGAACTTCTCTGTTCTTTATTTTAATCAGAAATTTCTGAGAGTCATTTTGTTTCATAATTATTTCTATTTCACAAAATCAAAAAGTTTTCTATTATCTCTATTTGTTATTTTGAGATTTTGCATCACAATTTTATTGTTTCTATTGTCTTTAGTTTTACTCTCTAGTTTACTGAATGGAATCCTTTCCTCATTAAAAAAAATCCTTTTTTGTAATAAATGCATTTAATACTACTTCTTCTAAGAGATGCTTATCTATATCCTGCAAGTTTTGATAATAATGCTTTCATCATTTCCATTACCATTTTTCATTACCATGAGTTTTCTCATTTCCATTACCATTTCTTTTTTTTTTAAATTTTTTTAATGTTTATTTTTGAGAAAGACAGAGACAGAGACAGAGTGTGAGTTGGGGAGGGACAGAGAGAGGGGGGAGACACAGAATCCGAAGCAGGCTCTAGGCTCTGAGCTGTCAGCACAGAACCTGGCGCAGGGCTTGAACTCATGAACTGTGAGATCATGACCTGAGCTGAAGTTGGATTCTTAACCGACTGAGCCACCCAAGCGTCACTCCATTACCATTTTTTAAAACTCCTTTCCATTAAGATTTCTTCTTTAAGTTGTAACATTATAATTGTAACTTTCAAATGGTTTTTTTTAATGTTGCTGAGACTTACAAAAGGGGGGGTCCCTGTTAGCAATGGGAATGAGATTTACACAGCATAATTCTTGAAAATGATAGCCAGTTTTATATATTCTCTTTGTAGCAAAACTTGGCCTTGTAATTACAGTCTTCTATTATAGGTGCACCAAATATTCATATTCAAGTTAGTGAGAAGGTATAAAATAAAACACAGGAGAAGCTAGGAAATACAAAAATAGAATAAAAAATTAGGTTAAGAAAAAATTTAGTCTGTCAATGTCCTAGCTGTCATCCTAAAGCTGAACTTCATGGTAGTCAAAATA
This sequence comes from Acinonyx jubatus, assembly GCF_027475565.1. Lineage (NCBI taxonomy): Eukaryota > Metazoa > Chordata > Mammalia > Carnivora > Felidae > Acinonyx > Acinonyx jubatus. The sequence goes on along the minus strand of NC_069381.1, from coordinate 82,828,170 downwards.
CAAATAGTGAACACTAATCTAAATTTTCCATGAGGGAAATAGGAACTTATTCTTTTGTTTTTTAAATTTTTAAAAATGTTTATTTATTTTTGAAAGGGAGAGACAGAGTGCAAGTGGGGAGGGGCAGAGAGAGAAGGAGACACATAATCCAAAGCAGACTGCAGGCTCTGAGCTGTCAGCACAGAGTCTGACATGCGGCCTCACAAATCACGAGATCATGACCTGAGCTGAAGTTGGATGTTTAACCAACTGAGCCACCCAGGTGCCCTGGAACTTATTCTTTAGAAAAGATTTTCCCAGTATTTAGGTAACTACTTGTCTCAAAAAATTTTTCACAAAAGGGGCAATTTCATTGTATAAATGAGCTCCTCAACAACTTTCCTATAATAAATTTAGTAATGGTATCATATTTCTATTTCCATGCTTCTATGCAAAGTCTTCTGCAATTGATGTCTGTAGGAGATATCATTTGCAATGCCTTCTATGCCAGTGGCTCTCAATGACATTGGGCAGAACCCATGGTGCTCAGCTATACATATAGGCCCTGAGATATGTAGGCCAAGGCCATAACATGGAATACAGCTTAGGAGTAAGGAGTAATCCTTCAAGAGATAAAATTATTGTGGTTCCTGAACAATGGTCCCCAAACTAAAGGCAATGGGAAAACTCTATTATGCAGAACAACCTAATTTCTATCTCTTCTAAGTGGCTCCACAAATTTTTTTTGAGGGAGAGAGAAATAGAGAGAGAGAGAGAGAGTGTGTGTGTGTGTGTGTCTGTGTCAGCAGGGGAGAGGCACAGAGAGAGGGACAGAAAGAATCTCAAGCAGACTCTACCCTGTCAGGACACAGCACGATGCAGAGCTCAAATTCACAAACATGTGAGATCATAACCTGAGCCAAAATCAAGAGTTGAATACTTAACTGACTGAGCCACTCAGGCTCCCCAGTGGCTACAGTTTTAATAGCTGTGTGGTCTTGGGTGAGTTACTTAACCTTTTTAAGCCTCAATTTGCTCATATATTATATAGGGATACTATTTATACTTTCTTCATAGAGTAGTTTTGGGGTCTACATGAGAACAATTATAAAAAAACACTGAACAAAATATAAAACTATTATTTTTTTTAATTGAGATAGTTCTTAGACTTCAATACACAGGGATTCCAGATGTTACTGGAAATTCAAATATTTAATTTTCTATACTCTCTTATATCAGTTTTACTTTTAGTAAATGAAGAACTACTTAACTAAATGCAAATGAGTGATTAACTTTTATAAAGGAAGTATATTAGAGTACTAACACATGCCCATATTTAGCATAGGGAAGTTATTGGTGGTATTTCCTCCCTAGAGAGGAAATCACAAAGCCCAATTTCAAATGCTGCTAGTGCTACTTAGTAAATGTGCATTCTTAGGTGCGTAACTTAATGTCTCTTGGTTCATTGCTTCATTTGTAGACCTGAGGGATTTGAGTGGATGATTTGAGGTCCCATCTGTGCATTTACCCTATAAGACTCTTTGCCTCTTATGGTGTTACTTTTTGAATAGTTCAAAACAACAGCATCATCAAATTTGGAATCCATCATGTCCCAGAAGTCTAAGATTAGTAGGATATGTGGTAGTAAAGTTCCAGTGTATCAACAAATCAATATCTAACTGCCATTTTGCTGTCTTCAAAATGTAGCCCTTTATATCAACAGAATGATACAGAGCTCTTTTTATTGGAAAGCAATCTAAGAAAGAATGATTTAGACAGAAAAGCTCAAGGAAAGATAAGCAAAGTCAAGGAGAAATACAAAGGTGACTTACAAAATTGACCCAAATCAGGAATCAAATTGCTGTTAGGATTTGACCTAATATTTACTAGTTGCTTAGAAAAAAATTCCCCTGCAAAAAGAAAACAATGTTTGAAAGGATATAAATTTGTTAGATGTCTATAAGTATCTATAAAAGGATATGGAAAAAGAAAAATAAAAAAGAATTGAAAGCCCTGAATCTCTTAGGTTATTTTAGAGTAGAAATTAAATGCACAGATTGAATGAGGTTTTTTGCATGCAGCTGAAATAGCCACACCTACCCAGCATTTTCCTTTGTTCCTCTTAGCCAGTCTAATTGTTTCATAGAATAAAAACATCAGAGTTACTTTCAGGTTTTTTTTTAACTTACAAGCAAAAGATATCATTAGTGTTGCTAATAATCCCTTTCATATTTCATGAACAAATAAATTGTGCAGGTGTCCAATCAGAATAAAATAATCCTGCACCCTAGGGGAAATTCCATGTAATTCTCTCACATTACCTTGCCTCTGTGACTCACCTTTTTAAGCAGAGTTCACATATGTGTTCTACTTGTTTTTTTTATTTCCTGTAAATCATAAAATAGTGATATGGGAGAATGTAGCAAGTTCCCTTCTAGTTTATTGTGAGGGGGTAGATCTGTGTTGATATATGGTGAGCTGACAGGCGAAAAAAATGAACACATTTAACTGATTCCAAATGTGTTATTTTCATTGATGATTCCCTGGTTTTAAAGTCAAGATATTTTGATTGAGCCTTAGAAGAATTGGACTTTTCATTCTTTAGCTTACCACAGAATTATCTCAGCTGGGGATCCCAAATAAAATTTGTTGTTTGTTCTTGCCTTCACTTCCTGTAGATTCCAAAGAGAAACACTGAAGCCCTGTGGGGACACCCAATGGTGACTGTCATTGATTTTGAACCAAATTATCAAATATGCCACTGGGATGATAGATAAACCTCTAGCAGTTGAATATTACCCTCAAAATGGCAAGACTAAAATTTTTGCAAATCCCCTCAAAAACTCCGAACACATAAAATCAGTGCCAATCAGTTTTAAGACTCATTCAACTTGTATTATTAGAGAAGCTAAGTTCACATTTTCTTATTTCGTTTTTAGCATAAGAAGACAATATGCATCCTGCCTTCTGACTTAGGCAGTTCTTTCATAAGTATGATTGTACATATTAGAGAAGCTAAGTTCACATTTTCTTATTTCGTTTTTAGCATAAGAAGACAATATGCATCCTGCCTTCTGACTTAGGCAGTTCTTTCATAAGTATGATTGTACAGCTTATTTGTATAGATACTACTTTTTTGATACTTTGATTCTGCAAATCCTTTGTCCATCAATACTTAGAGGTTTTGTTTTACATCTTCTTAAATGGAAAAATCTGACAAAACAAGCTTAAAATGTTGGCCAGGTGAAATGCTCCCAAGTCCTTTTTTTTTTTTCTTTTCATTTTTTGGCAGGATCTGAAAACATTTGCTCTGACCCCCTAGAGCTAGAAGTATTGATTCTTTAATGGGTACACTTTTCTCAAATGGAGTCCATCGCTTAAATCTAACATCCGCTCCTCTACTGAAGGAGCAGTTTCTTGATTCCAAGTAATTACTGTTCCCCTTATTGCCATTGATATTGCTGTGTTTAAGAATCTATATTCTCTCAAGGAAATTTAAAGTTGTTCTTCCATGCCAGAAAGCAAAGATGCAATTGGATATTAATAATTTATGTTATTATAAAAGTTATAACAAAGAATTTTAAAATATAGACTTTTGTAACATAAAATTTTGAGTTTCATTCTATAAAAAACATACCTTATATCTTTTGAGATCAGGTGGGTGTATCTCCTCAGATTGGGGTACATAAGTGCCCACTATGTACAGATTCTTTCAAGAAGTGAAGGATTGCAGAGACTGTCATAAATTAAGATTTCTTACTTTACCTTTATAAAAAAGAAGAAAAGCATCTTGAGAGTCATAGTATCCAGTTGACCACAAATTTCAATGACTTGCATTGTTCATATAATCACTAGGCCATCCGCCAATAATCTAAAATGCATGATGATAGATGGTGATAGAAGATGGTGACTGAATTTACAATAAATTTATTGTCTTATGCAATGTGGAGTTGAGACTTGTCTGTTCTTAGTTACTTTAGCAACTCTGGACAAGATCATCCATCATTTTGACATCTACCTCCTAACATGGCTTTGCTCATAGAGTTGGGCTACTGGCCAATATTCATTAAGTAAAAAATAGCTATCTGAGGGGTGCCTTGCTAGCTCAGTCAGTTGAGTGACTGACTCTTGATTTGGGCTCAAGGCATGAACCCAGGCTCATGGGATCAAGCCCCACATTGGGTTCTGTGCTGAGTCTGGAGCCTACTTAAGATTCTCACTCTCCTTCTGCCTCTCTCCCCTGCTTGCACTCTCTCTCTCTCTCTCTCTTTAAAAAAAAGAAAAGGAAAGGAAAAAAAAAGCCATCTGACACTTTATTAATTGAAGGACCATTTGTTCTGGCACTACACAGTTTTGAAAGAGTATTTCAACCAGAGAGAGTTGAGACCACACAGTATGGTAGAAAATCACAAAAAAGTCAGTGGATCTAAACCATAGCATTTAAGAGGTTCATTATGAGAGATGAAGCTGGAGAAGTTTGAAGGAGGGGTCAGCAAAAGATGCAAGGCAAATTGTTAGGTGTCATATATATGCTCTGGGGAAGAGGCTGGACTTGATTCTGAAAGCTGGAGAGCCACTGAAGTGACACTCAGCAGGAGAGTAACATATTAATGAATTGTGGTTTTTGTTTGTTGTGTTATTTGTGGTGTAAATGTCCATTCTGGAAGCTCTACAAAGAAAAGCTTAGATCAGAAGGCACTGGAGTCCATCTGACCAGTTAGAAAGCTCTGCAATTGACTTATTTAAGAAACCTGAATGCATAATGAAAGCAGCAACTGTGAATTGATGTAAAAAAGATTGGAAAGATGTTGAGAATAGAACAGGTAACATTTATTGTTTGATTAGATATGGAGATATAGAAAAAAGTTGATAATAAAACTGACTACAGTCTCTGATTTGGGTAATTGAATGGAATTTGAAGTCTGTTTATCTTGTATACTAACACACAATCTTTCAAAAATTTTTAAGGTGGCTTACAAAGATTCATAATTAAGATGATTAAATATCAGCGGAAAAAAATTTTTAAAGGAAAAGGAAAAGAAAAATAAAAAGATCCAAATAGAAAAATATGGTCTTTTAATAAAATAAAATCAGAAGTGGCATGAGTACATGGAACAAATTTAATGAACACCTATAAACTTGTTAGAGATGGGCCACAAATCAATTTAGCACAAGATGTTTAGTAGGTTATTCAGTAAGAGGAACATGATCAGTTACAAGATCCAGGCAACTGCCTAATGTAGCAACAAATCTACTGCTACAGAAACTCATAACCACTTCCAGTTCTGTAACCAGAGAAATTCACGTCCAAGAAGTAGTGCCGTTCTTCGAAAGAGGAAAGAGGGAAAGAACAGACTTTAGAGGGAAACAGTGCTAATTCAATCTAATCAATAACTCATGCCCTCTTTATTAAACAGATTTCTTACTTCTTCCAAAGACTCTTTCCTTACTGTCTAACACTTGTGTTCTTTTTGACCCCTGACTTAGTGGACCATGGAACAAGCATTTTTTGAGCATCTATAATATATTTTGCCAAAGCACTTTCTCTTGTATCAACTGCTTCTCTCTTTGCCTTAACAGCCCTGTTCTTTAATTCCTGACGCATTTCCTAACTGTTTTTTATAGTGTAAGGAATCTGTACTACATTTTAACAGTTGTGTAGGCTGGGCCCCATAGGCCTTAAATATTTGAAGTCTTCCCTCTTGTTTGTTATTATCTCCACCACCAAAATTCTGTAAGCCAGCTTTTCTAAAGTGAGAAATGTGTCCCACTGGTAGTACTTGAAATGACTTTGGAAAATACATGAACATGGTCTTAAATAAGATGGAACCACATAGCAAGAAAATACTACTCTTTCAATTATCTTTCACATACTGAGACTAATTCAAGAGAAAAGCCTCATTTTTGTTTTAAGACTAATTTCCTTTGAACCAAAAGCTTGTGGATATACTCTTACAGCCTTTTAACTGTCAATGTTATGTAGCTAGAAAGAACTAAATAATTTATTGTTTTGGTTTTATTGTATTACTTTTTATTTTCAAAAAGTGATTTTTTTTAAAAAAACTTAGGACAGTGAAATAGAATTTCCTTTCAAAATACATTTATTTCATTTAAGAGGTGAACTGAGTGATTTAATGATGATACTAAGGAATTAATATAAATGATATGCAAATATGGAAAAAAATCACATGAAAGTTTTAATACTTGCTTCATAAATATGCCAAAAATCAGAAATCTGAGATGCAGATCACTAGGTTTGGAAAACATAACTATGATCTCCACCAAGCCAGACTACTTGCCTTTCTGCAAATATACTTTGCTGTTTTAGACATTTATGCCTTTGCTGTACTGGCACTTTAACTTCAATACCTCCCCCAGCCTTTTTACTTAACATAGCTTCTGCATCTCCTTCGATATGAGATCAAGATGCCTGGATTACAGGATGGTAAGCATTGCAGAGGGATGGGGTACTATCTAGGGACAGAGTAAAAAGTCTGTATACTGAAAGACAACCTGTCTCTACTTCCAGAAAAAACAGTGTGGGCATTTAATCTCTTCTGAAGAAACTAAAAGTTCTAAGAGAAAGGATCTTCCAATTCTAACAAATTGTAAAGTGGGACTAGCACTAAATTAAATGGTCAGTTTGCTGCCTAATTGGTCATGCTAGGATGAGACCGACCAGCCTTGACTTAATTAGCTTTTTAAGAGCTACATTTTAAAATATGAATGAACAGGGGCACCTTGGTGTCTCAGTTGGTTGAGTTTGGCTCAGGACATGATCTCGACTCGGGTTTGCTACTGTCAGTATGGAGCCTGCTTTGGATCCTCTGTCCTCCTCTCCCCCATTCATTCTCTCTCCCTCTTTTTCTCTACCTCTTGCTCTCTCTCTCCCTCTCTCTCTCCCTCAAAAATAAATATTTTTAAAAAAAAATTTAAATAAAATATGAATGAACAGCCAGAGATAATCAGATATTTGAAGAGAACCTCCAAATGAATGAGGGATAATAAAAAAGAAAGAAAAAAAAACCATACAATAAAAGGATTTCTGAAAAAACAGAGATGAGATAGGAAAAGCTAAAAATTTTAAACAAACTTAATAAGGACTATGACATCAGGATGGTAAAATACCACTTCCATCAAGGATGAACATGAAGCCATGAAAAAAATAATCAGAAAACATGAGGGAGATAGACAAACCAAAATTTTTAAAGGAGAGTGGAAGATAAAGCTAAGCAAATCTCTCAGAGAGAAAGAGAAAATGACAAAGGGACCATAGAAGGGAAGAAAGTCTGTTAACTCTTTGACCAAGGGAGGTCCAGAAAAGCAGACAAGAGAAAATGGAGAGTGGTGTTGGGGATTATCAAATAAAAAATAGAGGAAAATTCTCCAGAGGTGAAGATCAAAATCATCAGATTGAAAGCTACCATTGCATATCACCCCACTACCCCCAAAGCTAAAGCATCATCAAAGTTTGGAACATGAAAGTTAAAGAGATTCAAATAGCTTTCAGAGTGAACAAACATAAACAAGGATGGGAGTTGCATTAATTAGAAATCAAACAAACAATAAAATAAACATTTCTACCTTCATGAAGCTTATACTTTATTTTTTTTTTAACGTCTATTCATTTTTGAGAGAGAGAAAGAGAGACGGAGTATGAGCGGGGGAGGGACAGAGAGAGAGAGAGAGAGAGAGAGAAGGAGAAAGAAAGAGAGAGAATCTGAAGCAGGCTCCAAGCTGTCAGCACAGAACCCAACGTGGGGCTCAGACTCACCAACTGTGAGATCATGACTTGAGCCGAAGTCAGACGTTTAACTGACTGAGCCACCCAGGCATCCCATGAAACTTATACTCTAGATATGAGAGACAGAAAATAAACAAAATGAGTAATTTATGCTAGATGGTGAGAACTATAGATAAAAATGAAACAGAAATGGAATGGAGGGCACATAGGGAATAGGCATATCACACATAGTACGGTTTAGAAGGATCCCAGTGGACTTGTTCATTTCTCATGTCTTACTTGAGATAAATGTAGTGAATATAAATCTGAATTTTGTATTGTATTGTATTGTATTGTATTGTATTGTATTGTATTGTATTGTATTGTATTTTAGAGAGAGAGCATGCTCACTTCAGCAGCACATATACTAAAATTAGAGAGAGCATGCAAACAGGGGAGAGGGGCAGAGGGAGAGAGAGAAAATCCCAAGCAGGCTCCATGCTCCATCCCACGACCCTGGGATCATGACCTGGGCCAAAATCAAAAGTCAGATGCTCAACCAACAGAGCCACCCAGGTGCCCCCAAATCTGAATTGTTAAGAAAAAAAATTTTAAATGTAAGCAAAGTACTTATCATTTGGTGTGCAGCAAATGAACACTTAATACAAGTTAGCTAAAATATTAGTTATTCTAATTTCTTTCTTTAAATTTGCTCTCTTAGAGGTAGCATTTTTTATGGAGGAATAAGAATGAGCTTTGGAGACTAAGACATAGGATTCAAATCTGAATTCTACATCACAATAGCCAGGTAGGTTTGGGTAAATTACATAACTTCACTAAGGCTACTTTCTCAGTTGTAAGATAAAAATACTACTAATTATCTGATAGCATTCTGGGAAAGATGTAAAAGGACAGCATACACATGTGCCCAATACATTGACTGGCTCATAGTTGGAACTCAAATATGAAGTTTTGCCCCTTCATCTTTGTTTTTTTTCTTTACTGTTGACATGTCTTATTATCCTATTTCAACCTTATTCCATACCTCTTATTAAAAACAATAAAGGAGGGGCGCCTGGGTGGCTCAGTCGGTTGAGCGTCCGACTTCGGCTCAGGTCGCGATCTCACGGTTCGTGAGTTCGAGCCCCGCGTCAGGCTCTGGGCTGATGGCTCGGAGCCTGGAGCCTGCTTCCGATTCTGTTGTCTCCCTCTCTCTCTGCCCCTCCCCCATTCATGCTCTGTCTCTCTCTGTCTCAAAAATAAATAAACATAAAAAAATTTAAAAAAAATAAATAAAAACAATAAAGGATACACTTATCATGATGAACACTGAGTAATGTATAGAATTGTTGATCACTATATTGCACACCTGAAACTAATATAACACTGTATGTTAACGATACTGGAAATAAAATAAAAAAGTTAATAAAAAATAAAAATAAAAAATAGAAATAATTATTGTTAAGTCTTTCCCATTACTAGAGAGAACTTATTGGTGATTAATTTATGCACTCTTCCATCAGATATTTATTTCTTTCCCCTATATTTTCTGTCTTTAATAATGTTTTATTACATGTATAATTAACCAAAATGTAATAAAGTAGAAAGTTACATATAGGAATCTCTAGCTTAACATTACTAATCCATTCAGACACTCTTTGCAAAATAAGGGGGGGGGGGAGAGAGAGAGAAAGAGAGAGATAAACCAAGAAACACTCTTAATTATAGAGAAAAAACCAGTAGTTACTGGGGGCGGGGGGGAAATGGGTGAAATAGGTGCACCAAGTAATGTATAGAATTGTTGCATCACTGTATTGTACACCTGAAAGTAATATAACACTGTATGTTAACTACACTGGAATTAAAATTAAAAACTTAATTAAGTTAAATATTAATTAAAAAAAAATCTAGCCAGGAGGCATTTCTTTAAAAGGGAAAAATGTTGCTGGTCAACTCCAAACTCCTAATCAGAGCGAGGGGGAAGAAAGGACGGTATATAATAACAAATTCTTACATTAAGAATACAGAAACCATCACTTTGAAACCATCAAACAACATGCTTGTAAAAAACGAAACAAAAACATCTTTGTGTATGTAATACAATGGACTCCCTTAATACCGGCAGCACTTGAGATGAATAATAACTTTACTGATGTTTTGTTGACACTTTTCAAATAATCTATAGTTACTACTAATTATAATTGGATTGTATTTCAAGACTTTTCCCATAAAAAACTTTTTTAATGTTGTATTGAGTTCCAAGGATGTCAATATATAATTTCCATATGTAAACATTAAGTGAAAAAATTACTGAAGAATATTTACATTCCGGGAAGTTTGTGTGTTGAAGTTAGGAAGGGTTTTACTGGGAAAATATTAATGTGGAGACATTCTGCCAGTATGCAACTACAAGGCTCTGACAGTTTCACTTTAAAGAGCAAAGTTTGATTGGTTGTTTCATTGATGTTTTCAAACATAAAAATTGAAATAGATACCTTTATTGTCTTATACAGTCTGAACTTTTATACAGTCTCAACTTACTGTTTCAGAATCACAATTTAGGCAACTGATCTAAGGTGACACCTTTATTATATAGGATAAAATTGAGGTCCACTGGAGTGAACTGATATACAAAAGACAAATATAAATTAGTGGAAAAGCTGGATATTGCAGTGGAAATCTTTTTTCTGTGCTCTTTCTTGTAAAACATGATTGAACTATGTTAAATTTTAAGGGAATGTTTTAATTGGAACCACAGTTTATAGATTAATATAATTTTCTGTGATATTTTCTCCTTTATTCAAGAATTGCCAAAAATTACAAGGAAAAAATATTTACACTCATTTTTAGAATTATATTTCCACTTTGAAATGTAATATATTTAGGACAAATATTTCAATGAAAACTGTATAAGTTTTCTTAAAAAGATAAGTGGTTCTTAAGAAGTGATTCTTAAAAAGTGATTCTTAAAAAGATAACTGGTATTTCAATTTTACAAATTTATAAAAAGTTTTCAACCTTAAAAATTAATTAGGTTTTCAATTTTCAGCTTGAATACACTTTAAAAGTTCAGGTATTTATTTATGATCTTTGACACTACCTAAAGCTCAGGCAATATACTATTTTCTCTTAATGTAGGTAACTTGTGCTTGATTTTATTTTAATTTCCCTAACAACATCAAAATCCATCCTAAAATCTTAAACCTCATCAAAAGCACTTTACCAACTGAATTTCTATCAATTTAAAACCTGTACCCATTCAATACTCAGGATTTTTAAAATCATAAATGTCAGTTTGAATGATTAATTTTTTTAAAAAACTGAACTTGTTGCATAAAAAAAAATTCTTGAATAATTTAAGGGATGATGTTGCCACTGCAACACACTTCAATATATCTAATATACCCATGTGTAAAATCATACATCTGTGGTATATAGGGGGAAATGCTTCTTTATAATCTTACTGTCCATCTCCTGTGTTTTAAATGAAGAAACTGAGGGTTACAGACATTATGTGGCTCATCAAGGTCACAGCATGATGGGATCAATTTAAAGGGCTGCTATACTTGAAAGTTAGTAAAAATCCTAAAATTGATTTAAATCTATTCTGTTCTTTCTTTTTATCCATGAGAAAAGAGCAAAGTCACTTAGGGCATCAAGTGACTTCTTTTTTTCTACATTTTTAAAATGTTTTAAATATGATCGAATTTGTTTTTAATGGGGCCATTTGATTCCCGAAATGTCAAAAGTGGCAATCATTAGTAGCAATAACAAATACTTATTGAACACTTACTGTTGAGATCTTTGGTCCTGGGGACAATGGGTTTTATTTTGATCTTAATTAACACTTTTTTCTCTCCCTCAATCCTTTTAATTCTGAGCAGACAAAACCAGGTAATCATACAAAGCTCAGTTTAGCTTATTTGGCAAGGCTAACGTGACCTGGGTCATTTTTTGCTGTGTCTCTGTAAATGATAAGCAAAACTTGAACCCTTTCCTAAGGCTGATATGAGATAATCATTGAAAATTCTAATATTGTAGCCAATCACCATGAAGAATAAATGGCCACTGCTCTCTCATGATACAAGCCGATTTAAAACGATATACCCCTGAGCCTCATTGCATGTTCTGGTCTGAGTATTCTCAGTTTGCAAACTTTTTGGTGTGTGCACAGTAAATTTTTACTAATTACTATTTCAGTGATTCATTGGTTTTACTTTGGCTATTTTGAACCTTTGATTGTAATACTTTTCTTAAAAGCAAGAACAAATTGTTTGCTAAGCTGGAAGGGAGAGTTGGAGGGAAAGGGAGACACTTACTGCAAACCAACCAAACAACAACAACTTTCTGGGATTTCTACCTTATGTGTGCTACTCATTCCTTCATCTATTTTAAGTTTCCAATGCTATTTTGTTTTAAATACATGTCGTCAAAGGAAAGTACAATATAGAACAAACTCTGATCCAATCATCCTGCTCCATCACTCATGGGAACTTTGGCAAAGCCTAGAAACATGTGGGCTAACAAGACTGAGAACAGGTGGTGGGAATGTTACCAGACACATAAGAGTACTCAGAAACCAAAGTTATTAGAGGAAATCTAGGAATGATTGAGATAGTAGAAAAGGACAGAGCAAGAGCTTAACAGTGGCAAGTGGGTGGACACTGGGAATTAGAGTCATGCATGGCTCAGGAAATGAGGTGGACAAGACAAAAACTGAAAGAACACTGATGAGAGGTCAAGGCCAGTAGGCAAGTATGTCCATAAGAAGCATGAGGGCCTTTGAGATGTTGAAGAAAAATGCACGTAAGGCACTGTTCTGTACCAAATAGGAATTTAAATAAATGTCAGTCAGTAAATCAATTCCAGGTGTTAGACAGGCTAAAGCCCACTGGTGAGAGCAAGTAATAGAGCTAACTGGGATGAAAGAGGGCTGATGAGGGATCCCATGAGATTCTGGAAGTCCTGCTTCATGTAGGATCTGGTGGTTGGCTCTCCTTGAATACATGGTGTTTGCTTTGTTATTATGAGACAGTATTTGTGTGGCAGTCTCTGTAAATTTTTCTACCAGAGGCCAACTTTCTCAGACATAGTTTATGTGGTCAAGTCTCATGGTCTTAATATTATTTATATTTGTAGGTGCACAGATTAAAAATCAAAGAACTTTACATTTTAATAGCTAGATGTTCAGCAAAAGATACTAGGACTGTCAGAGTGCCAAGATAACTTCCTACTAAACACTGTAACATAACAAGCACTTGGTTTGTCATTTGCTGTCCTAATTTTTGCACCTCTTTAAAGATTTTTTTAACACATGAAAAATCATCTCTACTATTTTCCAACCAACACCTTACAGTGGTGGTCGGAGGAAAAGTACAATAATCTCTATTTCTCCAAAAATTAAACTCATGAGTTTTATTCAAATTTAGTAAAGGAGTAAAGTTAGATGTATGATTAATTCGGCCTCTTAGGATAAATTCTTTTATCCTCTCATGCTAACATTCTTAAGTGTGTAGAAATGTATTGTGTTTATAAAGCCAAATGCCTATTTGCTGTCCAGGGACACTGACCAATTCACCTGATCCTTCTTTAAAAGACCAATTTTTCTCAGTGTAAGATTTTGTTGCTACTGCGACAGGGTCTTGGGTCTTGCGACAAGACATTTAAAAATGTCCAGGGTTTGGACATTTTTTAAATTGGCGGTAAGTGTGACATCATAATTTCTAATTTATGCCTTGTGGCATCCATTAATAGGTGAATTGAAAGCAGGTATTTATGTCAAAAAATGAATTTTTTTATAATCTACATAAAGGGTTTGATTTTAATCTACTCTACTTTGAATTATAAAAGGTTAGCTGTGTTTTGGGGGGGCTCTTTTGCCTGGAAAAATTAAATATGAAAAACATATTTTTTATTTTCCACAAAGAGGTTACTGTTAAAGAATACCATTTATTGGCAGAACAAATGATTCAAATTTTCCTCATAAAGAAGAGTGGAAGTATAATCTCAGGATAACTATGTAATGTCACTATTTACCTCATAAACGTTTAAGTGACCTGGCTCTGTGGAGACTACAGGACTGACAGGTGTGAAGTTAATCAATATCCAGCTTTAGCAGCTACATATACTTACAAGAATTTTAAGAAAGAAAGAAAGAAAGAGAGAGAGAAAGAAAGAGAGAGAAAGAGAGAGAGAGAGAGAAAGAAAGAGAGAGAGAAAGAAGGAAAGAAAAAAAGAAAGAAAAAAGAAAGGGGAAAGAAAGAAAGTCTAAAGTCAGACAAGGAAAGTTTTTACCAAGGTCACTAAACAGGATAATTAAAAAGAAGACTTTATTTTAGGCCTTCATGGCATTTTGCCAGGCAATAAGGCAATATTTTTAGCTCTGCTTCACTTCAAAGGATTAATTCAGATCACTCATAAACTACGGAGCCTTGGAATAAAAAATGTGACTTTAGTAAGAGAAGACTAAGAAAGACTAAGAGACAGGAGTGCAGGAAGGTACCAGCACTTAGAACTTTGCACTAGGGCACATGGTAGACATTCAATAAATACTTGAGCATGAGTGAATAAATACATGAATGGAAGAATAATAGTTAAAAGAAAGAAAAAAAAAGGAAAGGGTTGTGGACAGAGAGTGGCCATGAGGGCTGATGGAAAATGTGTTCTGAGAAGAAACAGTAAGAAGGGAACTTTGACCACCATACTGGCTGCAGGGACTCTACCGGCATTCAGTGGAGTACTTTTATTATTATTATTCTTATCATTAATGTTTTATTTATTTATTTTTGAGGGAGAGAGAGATTGAGAGAGACTGCAAGCCAGGGAGAGGGGCAGAGAGGGGGAAACAGAGAATCCGAAGCCGACTCCAGGCTTTGAGCTGTCAGCGCAGAGCCTGATGCAGGGCTCTAATTCACAAACTGAAATCATGACCTGAACCAAACTTGGTCGCTCAACCAACTGAGCCACCGAGGTGTCCCTGGTGTACTAGCTTATTTTTTAATTTTTTAAAATTTATTTATTTATTTTGAGAGAGAAAAGATAGAGCACAAACAGGGGAAGGGCAGCGAGAGAGGGGAAGAAAATCCCAAACAGGCTCAGCACTGCCAGGGCAGAGCCCGACACAAGGCATGAACTCACAAACTGTGAGATCATGACTTGAGCTGAAACTGAGTCACAGGCTCAACTGACTGAGCCCCTAACTTGAGTACTTTAAAGCTGGCGAGAAAGAGGCTCTACAGGACTGGGGGAAACCTAAAAAATAAAGGGGTCTTAGAGGCCTATACAGGAATAACACTTGTGAACAGGCTCTCCTTATCCTCAAGAGATTTGTCGCAGTGTCAGAGGCTCCCAATTCCCCAGGAGTAAAAAAAAAATGTAAATAGGATATACACAGTCTTTTGAAGCCAAACAGATTTGGATTGAAAACTGGACTCTGTTACTTCATAGCTGTATGATTTATCTCTAGCAAATGATGTAACCATTCAGAGCTCAAAAGAGGAGACTACATGTCATATGGAATGGCCTAAGATATTTACTGGTAAAATGCTAGGCATTCAATAAATGTGTACTTAACCAATGTTTACATATAAATTTCCACTGAAAACAGCATCTTTACATTCTATAGATAGAACTTTCCTTTACATATTCTGATTTAGTTTTATTTTATTTCAGGTGGTTCTGGGCTGTTTTCTACATTGATGAAAAATTTTCCAACTTCTGCTGACCACATGTGCAATTAACAATATCATTCTTTGTTAGTTTTGTAATGAGGTAAGTCTATAGACATAAGAGATTTATATGCAATTTTAATTATGATTATCTGCTGAAATAAAAAAAATTAGTGTGAAAGAAAATCTGCTCCTATTTCTGATATAAGAAAATTTTGATCATAGAAATGTATTTATTTGTGAATTATTTCACAAAAAGGAGTTATCTACCCAAATTAAATGCTGCTGATCATGCCTCCAAGCATCCAGACCCAATGAAGGCATTGAACATATTTATTTTCATGTTTATGAAAACCATTATTATTAGAGGCTACATTCAAATTATTAAACCTTTTCTAAGCTAAAGTTTTATTTCTTAGTTTTAAAAATGGAAATCTTTTCATGATGAAGACTCTCTGATGATTTCCTAGCAACTTTAGAGCTTGAGTTATTTACAAGTTACTGAGATTTCAATGTGTCTGTTCAAATAAACAAATAAATATCTTGTTTCACAATTTAAAAGCCTAATATTATAATGACATAAACTCCAGCCAAATTAATTTTAATTATGTAATCCTGATCACTTCTCAATATTATTAGAACTTGGTAAATGATCTGAAAGATTAAACATGCTTTACCAGCCAAGATATTTTGAAAATGAAGATTAATGAAGGAGGCTGTGTCCTACCAGATATTAAAAATGTATCTTAATGTTATAATATTAACACAGCTTGGGACTGTGACACATATAGAAAGATATATAGGAAAGAATGGAAAATACAAAATCACACTCCAATATACAGCTTGCACAAACATACAGAATTAATCCTATACCAGGCATGTTTTTAAGCCTCTGACTATATTAATTCCTTTCCTTCTCACTGCAACTCTGTGGGATAGGCACTGTTAGCCCCTTGTTTATAGATATAGCTTGGTAGGATGTAAATAAATTTCCTGAAGCCACACAACTTGGTTATGGACACTCGATTTGCATCCAGGCAGTCTGGTTCCTGGAGTCCATGCTCATAAACACTGCATTAAACCGCTTTTACTGTAAAGCTAAAGCAGAGGTCCTTAAAGTGTGCGTTGAGGATTTCTCGTGATCTTATATTTTCCAAACATAAGATCAGCAGTGTTTTTATAATACTACTAAAGTATTATTCTCCCTTTCACTCTCATTCTCTTACAAGCAAATAGTAGAGCTTCCAGAGGCTACATGGCATGTATTATTACAACAGATTCAATGCAGATGCAGGTAAGAGAATCAGGCTACGTTCTATTAAGCTAGACATTAAAGATACTTGCAAAAATGTAAGACAAAGCCATTCATCTCACTGAATGCTTTTCTTTTGGAAATATTATTTTTATGAAGTGTTATTTATATTAACATGTAATGGATCTTTTATTGTTTTCAATAAATAAATATTATACAAATTTCTGAGTTTTCATCTCTAACTCAGTAAATATTGAGAGATGCAACCTGTTTTTGTTATTTAGAGTCCATAAACAGGTCTGTGAGGTTGTCAAAAATACTTAAAGAGTGTAATGGGGTTCTGAGACCAAAATGTTTGAAAATTGCTGTGCTAAATTAAACATTTCAAATCACACAGCAGAGAAAGTTTTATTGAACAGTTTAATGAACACATGGTTCAACCATTTTGAAAACTAAAAGTTGTATTCTTCCAAACAGTCTACAAACTTCTGATAGGAGTAGAAATTGGCAACAGTCCTTCTCTGGAGGATTCTGGCAATAAAGAACAAAAGCCTAAAAATGACTCTATTTAATTTATCAGTTTCAAGGTTAGCAACATATCTTAAAGAAATAATGATTAATTAACTAAAGTAATTTAATTACAATAATACTTATTATTTCTCTCTTAAAATGCTGAAATTTTAATTATACAAAAATAGGAGACTGATTAAATAATTGTGAAATAAGTAAAAAAGTTCTAAGCAGCCATGAGAATAATATAATCAAAGACTATTGATGAAGAAATACTTCCTTAAATACTGTTAAAAATATATAAACACATACATACATGTGTGTAATATACATGTATATTTACTACTATGTTTTCATAAACATTTTTATATAAATCTCTACCACACACAAAGCATAGCAGAAAGAATATACATCAACATGTAAGCAGAGCTATTCTTTAGTTTTTGTCTATATTTTCTGATTTCTATATTATGAAACATTAATTTTATGTTAAAAATATTTGAATTTAAAATTTTACTTATGACAGCACAATTATTCAGCAGTGAGGAAATGTTAAATTGAGGCACTACATGATCTATTACACAGCAACCAAAATGTTCAGGAAAAAGCATAAAACTAAATGCAATGAATGATGTGTGACTGAATTTTGCAACAGCAGAACAAAAAATAACAAAAATAGCTATAAAGGACATAGTTTGCCTAGTGGGGAAAATATGGATATAAACTCTAGGCATGGTAGATACCAGTATTGCATACATGTTATATTTCTTTGGTGTAGAAATGGTTTGTAGTTATGTAGGAAAATGCTCTGTATTTTTTGGAGTTTTGTGCTAATGTATTTAAGGGCAAAGTATCAAGAAGTCTCTAACATGCTTTCAAAGGGTTCAGAATAAAAAGTGTGTACAGATTAAAAAAAAAAGAGCAAATATGGAAGAAGATAACAATGAGTGCACATAGGTGAAAGGTATATGGGTGTTTATTGTACTATTATTGCTCAAAATAATAGGTTTGTAATCTTTTCAGAATAAACTGTCTTGGTGGGGACAAGAGGGTGAATAACGCTAAGGGTTGCAATAAGGAGGGACAATTAAAATGCAGAGATACAGCAGATAGCAGTTAAAGAAGGTCAGGTTAGTGAATCTTTTTAACCTTCATTGAGCACCCACTAGATTTACTCAGTAAGTGCTGTGGAAAAATGATCAAGAGAAAGTTTTAGCGACAGGAGGAAATTTTAGGCAGCATATAAAACAATTTACAGTATGTATCATTACAGTTATTAAAATAATTGACAACCATATATGCATAGAAAAAGACTGTTAAGAAATATACCAAGCTGTTAGGAGGGATTATCTCTGGAAGTTAGATGCTTGGATAATTTTTATTTATTTTTCTATATTGTTCTTTATCTTCCAAAATTCTGACAATGATTAAATATTACTTTTCTAATAAGAAAAAAAACATACTCTGAAATTAAATGCACCAAGCCATCTGGAATCTTTGCACTCCTGATTCATACCTATTACATTTTATTGAAACAGGATGGTGATAAACCATTTTCTACTCTCTAGCTTGTGAGAGCCTAATGGCCATAGCTGAGAAGTCACATTTCCATGAACTTTTCCATCAGTTTGTGAAAGTTTATGTGTGATAAAAATCCAGCAAGTGCTGTGAGGAGGCTGTACAGAGAGATATCTGGAACTTGATATTAGGCTAAATAATATTTTACTCTGAGAATTAAATCAGTTAGACAATAATCTATTGGAAATAAGAAACTCCTCTTCACTGTACCTTAACTATCCACTGCCATTAACGTAACCAAAGAAAAATATCAGTATGTGACAGTGGCTAGTTTACAAAGGCAGTGAGTGGTGAGAAGTAGATTAGCAGATTGTCTTTCATAGTCCAGTGAAAGCTCTGTGGT
Source organism: Acinonyx jubatus (assembly GCF_027475565.1). Taxonomy (NCBI): domain Eukaryota; kingdom Metazoa; phylum Chordata; class Mammalia; order Carnivora; family Felidae; genus Acinonyx; species Acinonyx jubatus. The sequence continues at coordinate 82,809,118 of NC_069381.1, read as the reverse complement.
CATCAAGTTTTCCCTCTTAATTGGAGCAATGAATCTGAAATCAATTACAGTGATCATTTTTATCTTAATATCTTTGCTGATGGAATAAGTTCAACTTTGCATGTGCAGTCAGAGACAAAGGATGGATTGTGGTTCACGAATAAAAGATGGTTATGAATTTACCGAAATGGGAGCATAGTGTTCATGTACTTAGTTGAAAAATTCTACCTATTTGTGTACCAGAGATTCTGGTTCAAGATGAAAATTCTTGTTTAAATAAAAACAAGATAACTTATGGGGCGCCTGGGTGGCTTGGTCGGTTGGGCGTCCGACTTCAGCTCAGGTCATGATCTCACCGTCCGTGAGTTCGAGCCCCGTGTCGGGCTCTGTGCTGACAGCTCAGAGCCTGGGGCCTGTTTCGGATTCTGTGTCTCCCTCTCTCTCTGCCCCTCCCCTGTTCATGCTCTGTCTCTCTCTGTCTCAAAAATAAATAAACGTTAAAAAAATTAAAAAACAAAACAAGAGAACTTCTACTTTTAGGATCAGACTTTAGAGTTGATGTTTATATGTGTCTTAGTCTGTCTCTTTGGGCTGCTATAACAAAATACACAAACCTGGTAGTTAGAAACCGCAAAATATATTTCTCAGAGTTCTGGATGTTGGAAGTCCAAGAACAGGCACTAGTATAGTTGTGTTCTCTGGTAAGAGACCTCTTCCTAGTTCACAGCTGGCACTTTTTCACTGTGTAGAAGGGGCTAGGGATCTTTCTAGAGCCTCTTTTATAAGGCACTAATCTCATTTGTGAAAGATTGGCCCTTATGACTTAAGCACTTCCCAAAGGCCCTACCTCCTAATAACATCAACTTTTGGGGTTAGGGTTTCAAAATATTAATTTTGGAAAGACACAAATATTTATTTATTTTTGAGAGAAAGACACAGCAACCATGAGTGGGGGAGGAGCAGAGAGAGAGAGAGACAGAGAATCCCAAACAGGCTCTGCATTATCAGCACAGAGCCCTACGCGGGGCTTGAACCCACGAATGGTGAAATCAGGTGTTGAGCTGAAATCAAGAGTCAGACACTTAACCTACTGAACCACCCAGGTGCCTCAAGAGACACAAACATTTAGACTGTAACAACAACATGATAAAGGAAATTGAACTACATTCCTTTTTATAAATAACCACCGCCATTATCCACAAACAATCAATTACAGGTTTTAAATGTAGCTCAACATTGGCTAATAATAAAGATTTGAGTCATCTGATGACATTTCTTTAAATTACAAATAGTCTTTTTTACAACTTACTGTGTATATCTTACTTTTAATATGGTAGGTCAGATCAAGATGAATCTTAGTTTATATTTTAGTGTGCCAAATTTCATCAAACTCTGTCAATATTATCCAAAGTTATACCAAAAGAATCGGACAACCAAAGACACCAAACTAAATGCAAAAAAAGCAAATCTTAAAATTGAAACAATAAATTCACATTTTACTATTTGGTTAGTAATTATCTCTCAAAAAAAAAAAAGAGAAAAAGTTTATATTTAGTCTCATTATTTTCCTCTGCAATTTTCCAATTAAGTAAATGAATATTTATTAATTACATTTAGGAGTTTTTGTTTCATTTTGGCCAAAAGATCTCTTATTTATTTATATGTTCTAATGAGGTGATATTCTGAGTAAATGTGGACTACAACTGAAGGGCATTAAGATATTTTAATATATTTCTTGGTAAGAAATGGATGACAATCTATTATCTAAAAAGTGAGCATACTGACTATAGCACTTATATTATTTATGAACTGCCTTTTCTAAACATCAAATTGTAAAATTTCACCTAGAAATTTCAAATCTTATAGTTTAGGCTAGACAAAATCAGGAAAATGAATGAAATGTATGCACAGAATATTTATTCCAGCATTGTTAGTAATATTTTAAGAAATGGAAACAACGTTGACATGGAAATTGACTTAACCAATATTGAGCTCCATAAATATAATGTGTGTTTATATTTATATTTTTTTGGTATAAATAAAGGCCCATTAGGAGTTTTAGTATACATGGAGAACATTATTGTGGTATGAATTTATCTGAAATGTTTATGTGTGTTCATAATATTTGATAGAAAAAGTTCTGTCAGACACCCTAAATTGTTAACAGCATAGTGATTGTAGGGAGATTGTACTTTATATTCTGTATATCTTGTACTATTTGCATTTTAAACCAAACCAAAATCATTTTATAATTATAAAAAAGTAGAATTCCAACAACACTAACAATACCACCTGCTCTCTAGCCTATACTGATTGATAATGTGAGATATGTATATTAGTGGCCTAAAGAGTCCTTTATTCCATCTCCAATCTCATCCTCATTTAGTTTGTTCCTCCTCACCTTTTGACTCAATGTAACATCACTTCCCTAGGAAAACCATCCCTGACATATCTAAGCAGATTGGGCTTCCCTGTTATAAACATGTTGCATTTATATTTTGTAAGAAAATGTGCAATTGGGGGCACCTGGGTGACTCAGTTGGTTAGGTGTACAACTCTTGATTTTGACTCAAGTCATGATCTCACAGGTTCATGAGTTTGAGCCCCACATGGGGCTCCACACAGTGTGGAGCCTGCTTGGGATTCTCCTCTCTCCCTCTCTCTCTGCCTTTCCCCTGCTCATGCTCTCACTCTCTTTCTCTCAAAATAAGTAAATAAACTTAAAAATATATACATATACAACTGAAGTTTCTTGTCCCTGTCCATTTTCTTTTCTGGATCATAAAATTCATTTTGCAATGACTCAGTCTCTGATAATCACTGCTATATCCCTAGTGCCTAGCCCAGTGCCAGGCTCATAGGTAACTATCTATTATATGTATCAGTGAATGAATTTTAAAATGTGATGAATTATCTGAGAAAGGATAATTTTCTTGATTTCTAAGTTTTACATAAAATATTACAAAATATTTATATTAAATTCATATTTAATAATTTAACTTAACTATAAGAATATGTTCCACAGACTTGTCCTGAAATAGTGTGTGTGTATATTTTTATAAAATGTCTCTCTCTATATATAAAATGTATCTAAGCATAGCACTGAATTATGTTTGAATAAGATTATTAGATCACTAATATATTATAATACATAATATATATTTAATATACATATAATACATATAAATTTTAATATACCAAATATATATTATATATAATACATTATATACATGTATCTACATATATATGTATATACACACATACATAATGTCTCTAAACATAGCACTGAATTTTTTTTGACTGAATAAGATTATTAGAACACCAAATCCACAAAGTAAACCCAAGAACATTTATAGAAATACAAAAATATCTAGGACCTTAAAAAGTAAAGCATATAATGATTAACATTGAACCCCAAATGACTAGACATTCAAAGAAACAAAAATAAGTATCATAGTAGGAAGGAGAAAAAAAATCAAGTAATAGAAACTAAACTTAAAATGAAACAGATGCTAGAATCAGTAGACAAGGACTTTAAAACAGTTTTTAAAACGGAATCTTATATGTCAAAAAAAATGTAAAGGAAGTGAAATACGGAAGATACATTAAGTGATACATGTAAGATAAAAAAAAAAGACCCAAATCAACCTCCTAGAGATGAAAAACACAATTTCTTTAGGGAAAAAAAAATAGATAAGATTAACAGAAGATTAGCAACTGTGGAATAAAAGATTAGTTAACTTGAATGCATAGTAACAGAAACTATCCACAATAAAACAGAAAAAAGACTGAAAAAATGAACAGAATGTGAGGTGTAGGACAACTTCAAACAGGCTAATGTACATGTAACAGGGGCTACTGATGGCAAAAGAAAGAGAAAATAGGAAAATATTTTTAAAAGTTATGACTGAAAAGTTCCAAATTGATGACAACTATAAACCTAAAGTTGCAAGAAACAAAAAAACCAAGCAAACATAAAGAGGACTACTGCAAGGTACTTCATGATCAAATTATAAAAAGCAAAACAGCTAGAGAACGACACGTATGATAAATATAAATCAGTGGCTCTAGACTGCAGACAATTTTACCCTCCCTAGACGACACTAGACAATCTTCAGATACATTTTTGGTTGTCGAAACTGACAGAATGAATGCACCTCTGGTGTCTAGTGAGTAGAGGCCAGAGATACTGTGTAACGACGACTTCTTGTCAAAAGTAATACAAGGCAAGGATAGTGGGGCAACAACTTTAAAGAACAGCTAGGAAAACATAGTCAACCTAGAAATCTACACCAAGCAAAACAATGGTGGAATACAGACCTCATCAGACATAAAAATGTTGAAAGAATTCATTACCATGAATTAGCACTACAAGAAATGTTAAAGGAAGTCCTTCAGGCAGAAAAAAAAAAAAAATAATACCAGAGAGAAAACTGGATCTATAAAAAGAAATGAAGAGCACTGGAAATGCAAAGCATGTGGGTAAATATAAAATACGTATTTTATTACTTAAGATAGCTGCTTAAAGCAAAAATAATAACAATGCATTATGGGGTTTATAATGTATATTTAAGTAAAATATATGACAACAATAGCACAGAATGAGAGGAGCACTGAGATGAGAGGAGAAAAGAAAATATTGTTGTAAAATTCTTATATGCAAAATGATAGATTACTTGAAGGAGGATGTAATAAGTTAAACATGTATACTATATGCCTTTAACAACTACTGAATAAGTAATTGTAGCTAATAAAAAATGAGATAAAATGAAATAAAAACTATGGAATTAGCCTACAAAAGCATAAAAGGTGATAAAATGGAATAAAGCACAGATTATATATGAGAAGCAAGAACTAGCTCTTGGTTGGAATCCTTGATCAATGAGGGGCAGGAACTGATAAATATATTCTTCTCTCTTTCTCCATGTAATGCAGAATATCCCAAAGGACTGAATAATTAGTCAAATTTGGAAGTAGTCAGGTCCATGATACATCCTCATTTTCGCTCTCCCTAATATCTGGCCTCACTTTCCTATCTCTCACATTCTTTATCCCTAAGATAGTGTTCCATAATAAAATAATGGAAAACAAGCTCCTTGCCTCAGGTTAAGACAACACCCAAATGGAAATGTCTAGTAAGCAACTAGATATACGTGTCTTGAGTTTAGGAAAGAGGTCTAGAAATAGAAATTTGGGGGTTGTTAGCATATAAATGGAATTTAAAGCCCCGAGACTAGTTAAGAAGCCTTAGAGAATGAGAGTACATAAAGAGGTATGAGGACTGAGAGTTGGGACACTATATTATTCAAAACTTACAAGACAAGAATATATAGCAAAAAAGGAGGCTAACAGGGAGTAGTTAGTAAGATAAGACAAAAACCAAGAGAATGTGTGGCATCTTGAAATCCAAGGGAAGAAAGTAATTTAAGGAGAGCATGTTTAAATGTGTCAAATGCTACTGAAAGCTTGAGTATGATGAGGACTGACTTTTGACCATTTTGTCAGTATGGAGGTATTGCATTCGTGGCAAGAATTTATTTGCTGGGGTACTGGGATAAAATTCAGATTGGAGTGTGGCTTCAGGAGAGAATGAGAAGTCTGAAGTAGATTCATTGAGTACAGATAACTCTTCCCAAGCATTTTTCTCTCTAATTTCTTTGCATAATTCCCTTGGTGACTACAACCAGTCTAAATGCAATAAATATCATCTAGATATTGAAAATGCCCAAATGCATAAACCCAGCCCAGACTGCTCACCTTATCTATGAAAGTATATTTCTAATAATACCTTGACATATCAACTAGGATTTCTAATACATAATATAAATCTATCATATCTAAAACAGATTCCTGAACTCCTTATCTTCTCTCAGAAACCTTATCCTCTTTAGTCTTCCATATCTCAGTTAATAGGCCTTTCATTCTTTCAGGTTTTATGTGCTAAAATCTTTGAGTCATCCATGACTCCTCTCTACACATGTAACAATTTGTCAGTAAACTCTGGATTCACTTTTTTAAGTATACCCAAAACCCTATCAATTTTTCACTTCTTCCATGGTCACTATCCTGGTCAAAAAAATCATCATCGTCTTTTAGTTAGTGAGACAATTGCAAACGCTTTCTCTCTGACATCCCTGCTTCATTCCTTTCTCCCACCCCTTTTTCCAATTTATATTCAGTAGAGCAGCTTGGGGTAGTCTGAAGAATAATTATACTCAGTTCTCTCCTCTGCTCAGAACCTACTAATGACTTTCCCTGTTGGAGTAAAAAGTCAAGGTCAGTTCAATGGCCTTATAGGGCCATATTCCTTCAGGCCCTTCTTACTTCTCTAAGTTTATCTCAGGCTGCTTTCTTCCTTACTATACATTAGTATCCTGGCTGCTTTTCCAAAAATAGGCAAACTCTGGCCTGGGGGCCTTTGCCTTGACAGTTTCTTCTGTCTGGAAGGCTCTTCAGCTAGATAACCTGAAAGAATAGTTTCCTTACTTCTATCAAGTCTTTGTCCAAATGTGACCTTCTTACATTTGGATTTTTTTTTTTAAATTTTATTTATTTTGAGAGAGAAAGAGACCACGAGCAGGGGAGAGGGAGAGAAAAAGGGAGAGAAAATCTCAAGTAGGCTCTGCACTGTCAGCATGGAGACCATGGGGCTTGAACTCAGGAAATGTGAGATCATGACCTGAGTCAAAGTCAAAAGCTGGACGTCTAACCAACTGAGCTACCCAGGCACCCCAACCTTCTTAAATTTGTAAATATTAATACTGTAACCCCAACTCTGGCTCCCTAGTGTTCTTATCCTGGTTTATTTTTTTCTGTAGTACTTAACTTTTTCTAACATGTTTATAATTTATTTATTATTTCAATTGGTTGTCTTCTTCAAGTAGAATGTGAGTTCTTTGAACAGAAATTTTTATATGATTTATCCATTATTGTATTCCTAAAATCCAGAATACTGCCTGGCATAGAGTAGGTACTCAAAACATATTTGCTGAATGAAGAAAAACTCTTACTGATACATCTATATCTATGTATACATGTATGTATATATGTATGTATGCCCACATGTATGTATATGTATACACATGTATGTATATATGTGTGTATACATACGTGTATATATACTGTATATAATGTATATATGTATATATACATATGTATATATGTGTATATATACATATGTATCTATATGTGTATATATACATATGTATCTATATGTGTATATATACATATGTATATGTACATGTATATGTATATGTATAAAGATTTCTCAGGCAGAAGTGTCGATAAAAATTTTTAAACAAGCTTGATATTATCCATAGTTGAATCAAACTCCCTTGATTCACTAGCTTCCTTTAAAACTAATGTAATCTTTGCATTGATGACATAGAATTTTTGATGTAAATGTTCAAAGGTGTGTACAAGTTCCATTCCAGCATGTTAGAATGTTCTTACTGATGTAGAGAGCCAAAGATAAGGCAACACCAACAACAAGATGAAAAGAAAGGTTTAAGATGGGGATATTTTGGAACATTTGCTGATAGAGCACAGAATAGGCGTATGTGGATATGAATTTCTTATTCAGAGCCAGGTTGAGCAACATGACCCTTTGCCAATGCTTCTTACACTTTCTTTGGATTATTGATGTGAAGCTTCTGTTTTATTGAAGCTTATATGGTGATAACAATGTTGGCCCAGATTAATCTAACATCTCCTTTTTCCTTGAAATCCAATGAAAGCATTTTATCACTTAAAGGAATATCATACTTGCGCATTCAGATGAAAAACTGAGCAGGAAAAAAAAAAAGCTTTTTACTATGGGCATTCTGAACTAGGTATCAACCTATCATCAGACAACATTTTCTTCTATTTTTTTAAACAAAATGTTATTTCCAAAGACATGCTTTATTTCTCCTTAGAGATGTTCTGAAACTGAGCAGAGAAAAACAGAATGTGAGCACATGACTTAAAAATAAAACAACAAAAAAGTCTCTAACACAATGTCAAAAGACAACCTAAGAAAATGTGCTGCCTTGGATTTTTAGCTTGCTTAGATTAACAAATGATGACTTTAAAACCTAGGAAATCTTCCTTTCAAAAAATTGTTAGCAAATTTAGAGAAAAAATTTTAATGTTACATAAAAAATATATATAAAACTGTAGGTGGATGAATGGCAAAAACAACCTAAAATTTGAGATCAATGACCTCTATTGTTATTCTAGAATAAACATCTGAAGGAAAATAACCATTCATTAGACTCAACAATAGGCAGAAACCACAGCTGGCATGAAGGTTGTATTTCCCTTATGTAGAATCTTTAAGTAGTGCTTTAGATTTGCTTAACAAGACAGACTGATTTACATTTCCTTACATTTCTTTTTCTTTCTTGGCTTTCAAGAGAGTGTACTGTTGGGGCCATTCTTCCTTAAATTTTAATTTGTTTTCTGATATATGAGTTCGTTTTCTGAGTTGAAGGAATGGAACAATGCCCCCAACACAGTGAAAAATGAAGCTTTCAATGAAGAATCCAGGTTATTGAGGAAAACAAATGGCAATATGCTTAATAGACTGCCATATCCAAATATGTTGAATGGCCAAATTATTGAACATTTTAGTCCCTATTACCATTTTACTTTTTTTCCTTGGTGATTCTTTTTTGTCATTTTTTTCTGTTCTTTTTCTCTGTAATTTCATCAAATAACTTTTATTTGTCCTTTGGGAAATATGAATTTGACATGTAAAAACACAAATGCCTTTAACATTTATAAACTTGAAATCTATCACAGGAAAATGGTTGGTGTAATTAAAAATATGATTACTTAAATATATAAAGATCCTATTATTCAAAATGACTACATTATTATACAGTGCTTTTATGAATGATTCTATATTATATCAAATATATTCAAAGTATTTTATATGTTCATTTAGTAAGAAGAATTATTTTTAGACTTGGCTATAGCATATAAAAAGTTATTTCTATATTATGTAAATATTTGGTCAAGTAATTTGTATACTGAGTCCAGTTCTATGCAAGATGAAGTAGGCACACTCTACCTGTCTCTACAATTGAATGCAAATATAAACTCTGAACAGAAGACATAAATAGATAGTATCTGAGGACTTAAATGGTAGCAAGCAGATTTGGGAAGGAGTGCAGAATTTGATGTACCACCAATATGGTGAATATCGTTTTTTTCCACCTTTTGTTATCACCGGACATAGACTGAAAGGCAACCTGAAACCTAGAAAATGCCACCTAGAGAGAAAAATATATACATAAAAATATATATACACATAAATATATGCAAAAAGCCTTACATATAGAAAAGGCCTTATTTTCTGTACTGAGAAGCCAGAAAAAAGACACCAAAGTCCAGTCTTTCTCTTCTCCATCCTTCCCTCCCCTTCCCTTCTCTTCTTTTCTCCCATCTTTTTTCTTTCTTTCCTTCCTGCCCCAGCCCCCAGGTAATACCTCAGTGACACAGAGACTGGGAAGTCACCTTAAATACTGAAGGAGGGAAATTTACTTTATGACCAAAGAGACTGGGAATCAAAAAGCAAGGGAGGAATTTACTTTGCTTTTTATTCCTGTCTGTTCTCACACTGCTTGGCTCCAGATACAGTATCAGTTGCAGAAAGTGGAAAAATAGAGAAACTAAAGGCCTGGGTTTCTGATTAGAGGACCATAAAATGAGGACCCTGAGAACCAGAAGCACTGAGGAGATTACAAAAGAGAAGGGAACTCTAGAGAGCTGTTGGATAAACTGGTGTATAAACTTCTGGGCTCACCTCCCCATGCTGCACATGCAAGGATCTGGTCCAAAAAAGCACAACAAATGCTTTGAGAACTATGGCCCTAGACTGGCTACTGAATTAGTTGTGCAAAAGATTTTCACTAGAACCAAAGCCTATGAGAGGAGGGATGGAAATCGTAGCCTGAGTCTAAGTAGGTTGATTGCCTAATAAAACAAAACAAAACCAAAAAAATAACTATCACATTGGATTTAAACAAGATGCAGAGTCTCATAATCTAATATTCAAAATGTCCAGGGATACAATCCAAATGAAGAAGCAGGCATATAAAGAACCAGGAAAATATCAGCTCACAAGGGGAAAGACAATCAATAGATGTCAATGCTGAAAAACACATATCCTGGAATTTCAGACAAAATCTTCAAAGAGGCTGTTATAACTATGTCCCGAGAATACTTGAAACAAATGGAAAGAATAGAAATCTCAGCAAAAACATGGTCAAATAAGGTTTTCTATATATGCAGATGTAATACATATGAAAATCGCAACATAAAGGGAAGGTTGAAAGGTCCTACATGGTGGTTAAGTTTTCTATATTACACTTGAAGTGATAAATATGAACTATAAATAGAATTTAAAAATGTAAGTATGTCAATGATAATCTCTAGGGATATCACTGAAAAAAATATCCACAAAGAGAAATAGTAAAAAACCTAATAAGTAAATTAAAAATTGAAATATAAAAAATTAAATATTTTTTTCATTATTAAGGAGAGGAAGCAAGGAAGAAGAAACAGGGAAAGGAAAAGAGAATAAATAGGCAGAAAACAAATACCAACATGATATAACTAAATTCTAACATATCAAAACACATATCAATAAATATATGTAAATGGTTTAAACACGCCAATGAAAAAGACAGATTCCTGGATGAAGGAGCCATTTGCAAAAGTTATATGCTGTATGATTCCATTCACATGACATTCTCAGAAAGGCAAAACTACATGTTAAAAAAATAGATTGGTGGTTACAAGGGATAGCCATCAGGGGAGGATGTGACTACAAAAGGATAACACTTTGGAGAGTGCTGGATCTGTTCTGTATCCCAATTGCGGGGGTTATATAAATCTATACATGTGTTAGCACTCATAGAATTACTCATGAAAAAAGTTAATTTTTAACATCATACTCAATGGTGAAAAACAGCTTTTCCTCTGCAATCTAGAATCAGACAAGGATGTCCACTATCATCATTTTTATTCAACATTGTTGTGGAAGTCCTTGCCACAGCAATCAGAAAAGAAAAAGAAATAAAAGCACTAATACTGGTAAGGAAGAAGTTAAACTGCCACTACTTGCAGATATCATGAAACTATATATAGAAAACCTAAAGACTACACCAAAAAACGATTAGAAGTAATTAATAAATTCAGTAAACTTACAGGATACAAAATTAACAACCAGAAATCAGTTGTATACACTAACAATAAAGTAGAAGAAATAGACACTAATATACACTAATAATATACACTAATATATACTAAATATACACTAATAATGAAGTAACAGAAAGAGAAATTAAGACAACTCTATTTACATCTTTTTGCCTCAAGAAGAATAACATATTGAGGAATAAACTTAACCAATGAGGTGAAAGACCTATGCTCTGAAAACTATAAAATGTTGATGAAAGAATTTGAAAATGACACAAATAAATGACAAGATATTCCATGCTCATGGATTGAAAAACTATTGTTAAAATGTCCATATTACCCAAAGAAATCTACAGATTCAATGCAATCCCTATCAAAGTTCCAACAGCATTTTTTCACAGCATTTAGGGTTATTTTCACAAATAACCCTAAAATTTGTATGGAAACACAAAAGTCCCAGAATAGCCAAAACAATCTAGAGAAAGAAGGAGAAAACCAGAAGTATCACAATTATAGATTTCAAGATATACTATGAAGCTATAGTAATCAAAACAGTATGGTACTGGCACAAATACAGACATATAGATCAATAGAACAGAATAGAAAACACAGAAATAAGCTCAGGATTGCCTGGTCAAATAATCTATGACAAAGGAGTCAAGAATAAACAGTGGGGAAAGACAATTCCTTCAATAAATTATGCTGAGAAAATTAGCTTCATGCAAAAGAATGAAACCAGACCACTTTCTTATACCATACACAAAAATAAACTCAAAATGGATTAAATGTGAGACTGAACCCATAAAAATCCTAGAAGAGAACATACCCAATAATTTCTTTGACACTGGCCACAGCAAAATTTTCTAGATAGGTCTCTGAAGGCAAGGGAAACAAAAGCAAAAATAATACTTGGAGTACATCAAGATAAAAACCTTTTTCACAGTGAAGGAAACTATCAATAAAACAAAAAGGCAACCTATTGAATGGTAGAAGATATTTGGAAATGATATATCCAATGAGAGGTTAATATCCAAAATATATAAAAACTTATATAACTCAACACACAAAAAAATCCAATTAAAAAATTAGGACAGAGGGCCTGAATAAACATTTTTCCAAAGAAGGCACGCAAATAATCAAAAGACACATGAAAAGATTCTCAACATCACTGATCATCAGGAAAGTGCAAAGCAAAACACAAAGAGACATCACCTAATACCTACCTGTTAGAATGGCTAGAATAAAATAGACAACACATAATAAGTGTTAACAAAGATGTGGAGAAAAAGGAATAATCATGCACTCTTGATGAGAATGTAAATTGGTATAGCCATCGTGGAAGACAGTATGGAGTTTCCTCAAAAAATTAAAAATAGAAATACGAGGGCACCTGGGTGGCTGAGTTGGTTAAGTGTCCAACTCTTGATTTCAGCTGAGGTCATGATCTTGCAATTTGTGGGATCAAGCCCCACATGGAGCTCTGTGCTTACAATATGGAGCCTGCTTGGGATTCTTTCTCTCTCCCTCTCTCTCTGTCCCTCCTCTGCTCATGCTCTCTCTCTCTCCCTCAAAATAAATAAATAAGCTTAAAAAAGGTAGAAATACCATACAATTCAATAATTCCGCCACTGAATATTTACCAAAAGAAAACAAAACACCAATTCTAAAAGATATATGCATCCCTTTGTTTATTTCAGGATTATTTACAATGGCCAAGATATGGAAGCAGCAGATGTCTATTGATAGATGAATAAATAAAGAAGATGTGGCATTATATATAATATATATATATATATATATATATATATATATATATATATATATAATGGAATATTTCTCAGCCAAAAAAAGGATGAGATCTTGCCATTTGAGACAACAAAATGGACTCAGAGATTATTATACTAAATGAAATAAGTCATGCAGAGAAAGATAATTATCTTATGATCTCACTTATATGTGAAGTCTAAACAACAAAACAAGTGAATAAAGGAGAACAACAAAATAAGCAGAATCAGACCTATAAATGCAGAGAGCAAATTAATGGTTGCCAGAGGCAAGGAAGGTGGGGAGATGGGAAAAATGGGTGAAGAAGAATGGGATATACAGTCTCCTAGTTATGGACTGAATAAGTCATGGGAACTACAGGGTATAGCACAGGGAATATAGTCATTGATGTTGTACTAGTGTTGTATGGTGACAGATGGTAGCTACACTTGAGGTGAGCATAGCATAACACATAGAGTTGGGGAATCACCATGCTACACACCTAAAACTAATGAAAAATGGTGTATCAACTATACTAAAAAATGTTTTAAAAAGTCAATTTTACTATATCCAATTTAAAAGACAAAATTAAAAATAATAGCCATGTATTTAATGCTTATTGTATGCCAAGCACTTTTAAGACATTGTTTTGTATAGTCTTAGAATAATCTAATGAATTATATAGATTCTTCTCTATTTCACAGGTGATAAAGATTCTACAGCTGAATGCCTTACTAAAATTTAGTAAATGATTTACAAAGTTCACAACAGAATATAACCAAAATCTTTTTGATTCCAAAATCTTATTTTCTATATGATGATATTTATTTACTTAGAAGCAGTGGTTTACTTCCAAAATGGAGGGGAAAAAACTTAAGCTTTCACAAATTAGAAAACACAGTGAAACAAAGACATTATAACATAACAACATAACATAACACGACACGACACGACACGACACGACATAACATAACATAACATAACATAACATGCATGTCTTCTACTAAATTATTTTTATTTTGTTGTACTCTGTTTAAACATTAAGTAAAGATTCTACAGGATACTAGCTGTGTAGGAAGTATCTATTTATTCACTTAATAAATATTTACTAAATTCATAATGCAAAACACACTGAGCACTATAGTAGATTAAAAATGAGTCTGATACAGACCATATTGTCATGGTGCTTATGATCTACAACGGGAATTAGAACATGCCTATAGAAAATATTAACTGTCTGTTTTGATCATATCCCCATGTGTAACATACCACACCAAACTTGGAGACTTTTAGTGACTTAAAACAAAAATGTATTATTTTCTCTGACAGTGATATTTGTAAACTAAGATCGGCTGGGTGGTTCTGACTTGGGATCTGTGATGTCATTTGCAATTTGTCATCAGCTGGGCTGGAGATATCTAAAGGTTACAATCTATTGGGTTTTCAGATGCATCATCCACATGGCTACCAATTGATTCTGGCTACTTTTAGGGAGCTCAGGGGGGTATCAACAGAAATGCCTACACATGGCTATCCATGTTTCTTTAGCCTTTCTAGCATGGCAGCTGGATTCCAAGTGGGAATATCCAAGAGTGAATGTTTCAAGAGGCCCAGGTACAGCTACAAGACTCCTTGAGACTCACCTTTGGAAATAACAAAGAATTATTTCTTGTATATTCTATTGGTCAAAATTCTGAACCAGCACAGATTCAAGTGGAGGTGTTGTGAATATGGAGATGTGTAGCTCATTTTCAGACTATTTTTGTAAACTACTGTCTGGTCTTTGGTTTCCAGCAATTTATATCCTTTATAAATGTTAAATCTATTCATCCCCCACTGAAGACCTGCAAAGTCTCATCCTATTACTGTATTGGTTCAAGCTTGAAGTTGAGCAGCTTATCATTTAAATTAGGTCTAGGCACATCATCCTGTTTAATTTTTAAGTCTTCTGAACTAAGGACACAAGTTCCCTGTCTCCCCAACTGATAACTTAATTCAACATACAATGGTGACAAGTATGAGATACCCACAGTAGAAACTTGCATCCAAAAAGGGGTGGGAGAGAGAATTTATCACTGTTTTACCGTTCTGAAATCCTGGCAAGCACACATCACCAGTTCCTTGTTTAGGACCCAGTCATGGTCCCTGAGAGTGATTCTCTACTCTTCATTATGAATCACCCTTCATTCTTTATTATAAATGGCCTGTGTTTGCCACTGAATATCGTTCTCAGCCTGCTTCTGCCCATGAAAGGCTGGAGCCTTAAAAGCTCTTTTCATTTTAAACTGTCCTTTCCAAGTTGGTGGTGCTTCCGCCAATACAGTTTTCTTAAAACTCTGTGAGTTTTTTATGAATATTACTGGGATTCAGTCTTGGAGGGGGGAAAGCCTCAACTACAAAATCTTTTCAAAGTAGTTTATTTTCTATCTTTGGCTAAAAATCATTGGAGTAGGGGCAACGCCCCTAAGATTCTTTTAAAGCATGCTTTAAAAGATGCTTTTTTTTGATGTGTTCTAAAAGAGCTTGCAGCCATACCCTTGGGGCTATAATTTACTGGCAATGCCCTGGGTTTGATACATGCCCTAAGGCATTTCTTACTTTGAGAATCTTCTGCTGGTTATAAAGAAAGAAAGGATGAAAAATATATTTGTTTAAACCCAGCAAGTCCTAAGTCCTTTATATTTTCTACAATCTGCGTTAGAAAATTGAATAAAATTCATCTTAGTTCATCTCTTCTATATTTACACCTTATCTATGGCTAAAAATGTTGGCATTTTCAACATAAGCTGGAAAGTCTCCTTACCCAAAACTATCAATTCTTAGGTATATTTTCCATTTGTAATGCTACTGAAATGTTTGGCACTTAATCAAAAAGATGTCCTCATTGCCTCCAATAACAATTTTCTCACTGTCTTGCTCAAGAGTTCGTGGTCTCCTTAGGGCCTGTGTAGTTTCCACCTACCACTAAGATTTGGGGTTGTATGTTGCTACAGCACAGTCTAAACTCTCCTCGGTGCTACATCGACATCCATCTCATTTGATTCTCACAAAAAGCCTGTCAATAAAGATGTGTCTCTTATTCTCGTATGCTTTCTAACCAAGAGGTGGTTGGGGGCTCTGCCAACATCACCGTGGTCCTCAATATCTGGAAGAGCCAGTATCTGGAATATTGCTGGCATGTGGCAGAAAGAAAAGAGAATTCTACAGGATTGTACACATGCAGTTAATGCTCAGCCCATGTCATGTCACTTCCACTCATAACTCATTAACTAAAGAAAGGGAGATGGGCAAACTGAATTCAACAAAGTAGGAAGTACAATCCTATCTCATATTCAGAAGGAGAGAAATAAATATTTGTGACCAATCCAAATGACTACCACCTCATGAAAAGCTCCCAATATACTTCTTGTCATAAAGTGGATACTTAACAAATAATAACTGTTGCAGCCATTATTATTATGGTTATTGCATCTGCTATGTTCTACTCTTAGGCATGCATACTGCTGGCCATCTGTCTCCATATACCCTTGTGATATGATATGAAATAAATGGAATTGGTGTTTGAGTCTGAAGTTGGTCATTTACCAGCTACATAAAAGTGGGCATATCATTTGATTTCTATGTACCTACATCTAAAATTTATTTTGCTGATTTTAAAACATGATACAAATGTAGGTCAATCCATAACACACTGAGTCATGCATCACCTTGAAGCTCTGCCTAATTTTGGATCTTATTCTCCCAATGTAACTATTGCCCCCATTAGAACTTTGGGGTAAATTAATTCTATTCTATTCTATTCTATTCTATTCTATTCTATTCTATTCTATTCTATGTTATTATTTTATTTATTTATTTTTTAATTTTATTTTTTAATTTTTAAACTTACCTCCAAATTAGCATATAGTGCAACAATGATTTCAGGAGTAGATTCCTTAATGCCCCTTACCCATTTAGCCCATCCCCCCTCCCACAACCCCTCCAGCAACCCTTTGTTTGTTCTCCATATTTAAGAGTCTCTTGTGTTTTGTCTCCCTTCCTGTTTTTATATTATTTTTGCTTCCCTTCGCTTATGTTCATCTGTTCTGTGTCTTAAAGTCCTCATATGAGTGAAGTCATATGATATTTGTCTTTCTCTGACTAATTTTGCTTAGCATAATACCCTCTACTTCCATCCACGTAGTTGCAAATGGCAAGATGTCATTCTTTTTGATTGCCAAGTAATACTCCATTCGATGGACATTTGGGCTTTTTCCATATATATATATATATATATATATATATATATATATATATATACACACACACACACACACACATATATGTATGTATGTATATATATATATATATATATATATATATACCACATCTTCTTTAGCCATTCATCCATCGATGGACATTTGGGCTCTTTCCATACTATGGCTACTATTGATAGTGCTGCTATAAACATGGGGGTGCATGTATCCCTTTGAAACAGCATACCTGTGTCCCATGGATAAATGCCTAGTAGTGCAATTGCTGGATCATAGAGTAGTTCTATTTTTAATTTTTTGAGGAAACTCCATACTGTTTTCCAGAGTGGCTGCACCAGCTTGCAGTCCCACCAGCTGTTCATAAGACATCCTCTTTCTCCACATCCTCGCCAACATCTGTTGTTGCCTGAGTTGTTAATGTTAGCCATTCTGACAGGTCTAAGGTGGTATCTCATTGTGGTTTTGATTTGTATTTCCCTGATGGTGAGTGATGTTGAGCATTTTTTCATGTGTCAGTTGGCCTTCTGGATGTCTTCTTTGGAGAAATGTCTATTCATATCTTTTGCCTATTTCTTTCCTGGATTATTTGTTTTTTGGGGTGTTGAGTTTTATAAGTTCTTTATAGATTTTGTATACTAACCCTTTATCTGATACGTCATTTGCAAATATCTTCTCCCATTCCATCGGCTGCCTTTTAGTTTTGCTCAGTGTTTCCTTTGCTATGCAGAAGCTTTTTATTTTGATGAGGTCCCAATAGTTCATTTTGCTTCTGTTTCCCTTGCCTCCAGAGACATGTTGAGTAAGAAGTTGCTGAGGCCAAGATCAAAGAGGTTTTTGCCTGCTTTCTCCTCGAGGATTTTGATGGCTTCCTGTCTTACATGGAGGTCTTTCATTCATTTTGAGTTTATTTTGTGTATGGTGTAAGAAAGTGGTTCAGGTTCATTCTTCTGCATGTCACTGTCCAGTTTTCCTAGCACCACTTGCTGAATAGACTGTCTTTATTCCATTGGATATTCTTTCCAGCTTTGTCAAAGATTAGTTGGCCATACATTGTGAGTCCATTTCTGGGTTCTCTACCTGTTCCACTGATCTGAGCGTTTGTTCTTGTGCCAGTACCATACTGTCTTGATGATTACAGCTTTGTAGTATAGCTCGAAGCCTGGAATTGTGATGCCTCCTGCTTGTTTTCTTTTTTAAGATCGCTTTGGCTATTTGGGGTCTTTTCTGGTTCCATACAAATTTTAGGATTATTTGTTCTAGCTCTGTGAAGAATGCTGGTGTTATTTTGATAGGGATTGCATTGAATATGTAGGTTGCTTTGGGTAGTATTGGCATTTTAACAATATTTGTTCTTCCTATCTAGAAGCATGGAATCTTCTTCCATTTTTGTATGTCTTCTTCAATTTCTTTCATAAGCTTTCTATAGTTTTCAGTGTATAGATTTTTCACCTCTTGGGTTAGATTTATTCCTAGTTATTTTATGGTTTTCAGTGCAATTATAAATGGGATCGATTCCTTGATTTCTCTTTCTGTTGCTTCATTGTTGGTATATAGGAATGCAACCGATTTCTGTGCATTGACTTTATATCCTGCAACTTTGCTGAATTCATGAATCAGTTCTAGCAGGTTTTTTGATGGAATCTTTTGGGTTTTCCATATAGAGTATCATGTCATCTGTGAAGAGTGAAAGTTTGACATCCTCCTGGCCGATTTGGATGCCTTTTATTTCTTTGTGTTGTCTGACTGCAGAGGCGAGGACTTCCAATACTATGTTGAATAACAGTGGCAAGATGGATGGACATCCTTGTCTTGTTCCTGACCTTAGGGGGAAAGCTTTCAGTTTTTCCCCATTGAGAATGGTATTAAGTGTTGGGTCTTTTGTATATGGCTTTTATGATCTTGAGGTATGATCCTTCTATCCCTACTTTCTTGAGGGTTTTTATCAAGAAAGGATGCTGTATTTTGTCAAATACTTTCTCTGCATCTATTGAGAGGATCACATGGTTCTTGTCCTTTCTTTTATTGATGTGGTGAATCACATTGATTGTTCTGCGGATATGGAAGCAGCCCTGCATCCCAGGTATAAATTCCACTTGGTAGTGTGAATAATTTTTTTTTAATTTTTTTTTGAACGTTTTTTATTTATTTTTGGGACAGAGAGAGACAGAGCATGAACGGGGGAGGGGCAGAGAGAGAGGGAGACACAGAATCTGAAACAGGCTCCAGGCTCCGAGCCATCAGCCCAGAGCCTGACGTGGGGCTCGAACTCACGAACCGCGAGATCGTGACCTGGCTGAAGTCGGACACTTAACCGACTGAGCCACCCAGGCGCCCCTGAATAATTTTTTTAATGTATTGTTGGATCCGGTTGACTAATATCTTGTTGAGGATTTTTGCATCCATGTTCATCAGGGAAATTGGACTGTAGTTCTCCAACAGAGAACAGAGGACTATAGTTCTCTGGTTTTGGAATCAAGGTAATGCTGGCTTCATAGAAAGAGTCTGGAAGTTTTCTTTCCATTTCTATTTTTTGGAACAGCTTCAAGAGTATAAGTGTTAACTCTTCCTTAGATGGGGTAAATTAATTCTTAACCCTTCCAGAAAACAAACAGTACTCCCTGGAATGTCTCTTTCCCTAAGTCTTTGGTGATTCCTTGACTACTACCCAGTGCAAATTACTTCTTTCCATGTTCTCTTCCCACTATGCTCTAGGTGTTAGTCGTTTCTACTAGGCCTGAAATGATTCTCTAAAATGCAACCTTTTATTGTGAGTAAATTTCTCAATAATCTTGACTTGGTACAATATTCCTAGCTGATGTACTTTAGGCATTTCTTGACTTTAGCACCTGATACAGTTTTCCTGTCCAAATCAGCCCAGGTATCATTCTTTCTCACATCAATGTTATCATTTCTACTAGTATCAAGACTTTATTGTTCCTTTCAAATCTCCATCTTCTTCAAATTTAACTTATTTACTTTCATCTTCGTTCAATTCCAGAGACCATACCATCAACCCTCCTGTCAAAGTACCAACAAAGCCACTTAAAATTACAACTCTGCTATGAGAGATAAATGTATTCTGCTGTAATTGTGTATAATAAAGGAATTGACTTAGTTAGGGAGGTCAAAGGAGGGTTTCCCAGTGAAAGCATGGTTAAACTAACATTAGAAGAAAAAATGGGAAGAAAAATTACACCTTGCTATTATTTACTGTTGTTCCAATTCCATTATCTCAAATGTGAGTTTCCATTTGACTACAGTCATATATTACCTTCTAATGGCACGGTTTTTTAATTACCAAATCTTTGTTTTTATTTCAGACTCCAGACCCTAAACTTCTCTATGCTTTCCTTATATACCTCCCACTTGCTTCACCAACTAAAATTGGCCTCTATTGTTAACAATGTCATATTACATGAAAGAGTGTCCCAACGGGATGAACTCCCTGCCAATCTCCAAATTCCTCAACCTATCTAATACACCCACCCTGCCCCCAATTACTCTTTATTATGCCAGCCTATTTCCTCACAGTAAGTCACAGTCTAAAAATACCTTTTCTTTAAATCTGTTTATCCTATTTAATATGGATTCAAGAGCATCTAGAATACTTCCTGGCATTCAGTATGTAATCACTAAATACTTGTTAAGCAAGTGAATGAATGGATGAATGAATGAATGAATGTTCTTTCCTTAATTCTTTCATAGAGAAAGTGGAGAAGGTTGAAGGTTGAGAGTACCATAAATGTAAGTCATCTCCTCTCAGCCAGGTAACTCAGTTTTCTTTTTAAGTCTACCTACTAAGTCTCCTTTGCGTCTCCTACATCACTTGTTCCTAGAAATATTCATGCCACTCTCCCTTCCACCAAATGACTTCTAATTTGCTAAGATCCAAATGAACTCCTTCAAATTCCTTCCAGTTTTGCTTTCTTCATTTTTCCACCATCAGTCTTGTCTGTTTGAGCTATTCTCTTTAAATGAGCAGGAAAGTGGAAGCCAATTTGATATAATAACCTCAACTTTCACTCATTTCACTTATTTGCTCATTTATCAAAAATGTTTTGATGCTCCTTTGTCTAGGACAACAGGGATTATCCCTACCATTAAGAAGCTCATAGAAGGGTCATGTTCTGTAGTAACTGCATGTTCAAGGCCCTGCATGGTCCACCTGTTGTCTTTTCTCTGTATGCAACTTTTTTCTACTATGGCCTAGTCCATGTAGTATCCATGCACTGCCCACTAGAGCTTTCTAAGAGGATGAAGATCTTTTCTTTTTGCGCTATCTAAAACAATAGCCACCACCTTTACTTGACCATACAGCACTTGAAGCATGGTTAATGACACCGAGAACTGGATTTTAAATTTTATTTAATATTAATTTAAGTTTAGATTTAAATTTAAATACACATGTGGATTACTAATCTATTAGGATGTTTCTAGCCACTCAGCTGTTTTATCAGTTCTATTAGTTTCTTTCACATAGCAAGTTGTTTTTGTTCTCAAGATTTTTGCACATGCCATTTTCTCTACCTGGAGTGCCTCGTGTTTGCCCCTGCACTCTTATAAAACTGTTCACATGGTACTCATTCTCTTCCGTGAGAACTTGGCTTAAGGGTGCTCTCCTCTTCTTCCTGAACTTCTCATCTAAAGCAGAAATCTCTTCACACTTTGACCCCTTATACTGTCTATCGCTCCCTTCTGTTTGCTATTTCCTTTACAACACTTACCAAAACTGGAAGTATTTCACGTATTTGTCTGCTTTCTTGATTATAGTGTCTCCCCCAACAGAATATAAGCTTAATGAAGGCAGAGATTATGCAAATCCTGTAAATCCTTGTGATTCCACAGACTTAAACAGTGTCTGTTCTATAGTAGACATTTATAAATATTTTTGAATTATTGAGTGAGCAAATGATGGCTATAATTTTAGCATATATAAAGTATGTGGGAGTATGTGAAGTAGTGAAAAAAAATCTCCTTAAAACAGAAGCAGGGATAGAGTTCAGTGCAGATTTGTATGAGCTAAGTGGAAAAGACAGTGAAGAAAATTCTAGGCAGGAGAAACATTCTGTGTAAATGCATAGAGGCATAAAAAGCATGACCTGTGTAGGAACAGTGAGAAATTATATGCAACTGAAGTGTTGCACTGTTTCTTCACTTGAGACCTTATTCTCCTTCTCAGGAAAAAGAATTATTTATTTCCAAGAGAAAGTCATCCACCAATGTTCTTGGTCTGATACTTTTGCCATTGCCTTCTGGAGCATGTCTCATCAACTATCCTTTTATATTTGCTCAATTTCTTTATTCCCACTTTCTGGGCTGCCTAACATATATGCTTGGGTAACATTCATGGTGGGGGTTGGGGTGGGGAAATCCTCTCCATGAAATCCATATAGTGCCTTAAAACCTCTATATTCTTTCTCATTATGCCTACCACCCTTGACTTGCTCACCCCTTGGTGATGTGTTTTATTCCACCACTTGACTAAACTGCTTTCCTGGAGGCAGTACATCTGTGGTCATTTTTCTTGCTTGACTAGAACTTTGAATAGCCAACCTTTTAGAGTCAGATGGATAAAGGGTGAACTTTCAAGCTTTGAGTGTAAATCACACTCCACCCCTGAACAGTTCTGGCTTCATCTTTCAAAATGTTTTTGAAACTATTACACCATCATGTAGTTGAAATGGACTATTTAGTAATGTACTCTCCATAACTGGTGAGCTTGGCTGTTGCCACGTTTGAGAAGTCATTCCTGACCTTCCTAGACCAAGCCTTTCCATGGCAGGAACTATCTCCCTGCTTGTCATTCTATTTCCATCCCCTAGTATGAGGTCAGCCTTATGGTGAATGAGTGATGATGCACTGTATTTAGAGCCTGATTTTTGGTTCTCAGGGAAATTTCCCCTGTGTATGCCTAACTCTCAGAACTTGGAAGCCCTCAGGAATATCACAGAGGAAAATGCATCATTTTTTACATTCTCTAAATGAGAATAGGCACATAGTTTTGAATAAATGAGTGAATACATGAGAAATGAGTGAGAAAAGAAAGGCATAACCACCTTCAAATATGCTTTGTTCATATTAATAGGCAGTTTGCATTTGATTTCAGGGAACAGCAGGAGAGAAAATAAATAAATAAAAAACAAGGCGGCCTCCCTGTTTGTAATTTAAAATTTGTTTCAGATTCTCCTACTGTAATTAAATAAGTATGCATGGCTTAAGAACTCAATTTAGGCTAACTCTTGTGTTAGGTACCACGGATAACAAAAGAAAAAGAGAACCTTAATTTAATGATAAAGGTGGTGACTTTGATTTGAACTTGAAAGAAACCAAATTCATGCCAAGGGTCATCTCATGGATTTGTGAGTTTTAACAACACTCCCTACTGCAATTTGTCAGAATATCATTATACCTTTAATTAATAACTTATCTCAATTGCTTTTTTTTTTCAATTAAAGATACTTTCAACCTCACTGGCATAAAAATCTATCATACAGGTTACTACTGCTACTCCCTCTTCTTGTGTTAAAAAAAGAATGCTTAATTTATTAGTTTTCTTGTATGAAAATTATTGTATTGGGTTGCAGGTTTGCCCTCTCCATCTTTTTTGTAAAAATTTGTTTAGCAATCTCTCCTTTCCCTACTGCTTATTTCAAATATTTCCTCTGAAATACACTACCATTTGCTTATAATTATTATTCATCCGGGGCGCCTGGAGGGCTCAGTCGGTTAAGTTTCTGACTCTAGATTTTGGCTCAGGTCACAACCTCACAGCTCATGGTACAGAGCCTCGCATTAGGCTCTGTGCTATCAGATTGGGATTATCTGATAGATAATTCCCATTATCTTGGGATTATCTCTCTCTGTCCCTTCCCCACTCTCTCTCTCTCTCAAAATAAATAAACATTAAAAAAATTATTATTCATCCATCCTTCTCAGTGTACTGAAAGGATGGGCCAGAGAATTCTGAGTAGAGCAGACATTCTCTTTCTCGGGCTTTCCATATGGGAAAGTCATAAATGGAATCAGAAAGTTTATGAGAATTTGTTCTTTTCTTTTTTTAAATGTTTATTTATTTTTGAGAGAGAGCACATGCGTGCAAGTGGGGGAGGGGCAGAGAGAGAGGGGGAAAGAGCATCTGAAGCCTGCTCCCTGCTGACAGCAATTTGCCCAAAGTGGGCTCAAACTCATGAACCAAGAGATCGATGACCTGAGCTGAAGTCGGACATTTAACAGACTAAGCCACCAGGCACCCTGAGAATTTATTCTAGTCCACTGAAGAATGTTTTTTGAATACAGTTTTGAGCAAAATAATAATAATGATAATGATAAAAATAGTAGATATATGAAGATTTGGTATAAAACTCCACAGCAACTTTTTATAATAGTATATAGAATAGTAATTCTACAGTTAAAGATGAGTACCATGGATACTTTCATATCATGAGTAATTGCTGACCTGGCAGAAAACAAAACTTACTAACTTGTTCACTCTTTCTCTGGGCAATTAAACATCATGACTGCTATGGTTTTAGGAGCTGATACTGTCCTTAATGGTCAAAAACTCTGTAATTGGCTGCTGGGTCTAGAAAACAGCCACATTTTGTCAGCAGTCTGTTCATAAGCATTTCTAAAATTTTGGAAGCAACGCACCAGAAGTTCTGATGGCAATCCAGGCCAGGATCTTGTGCCTTTTGTTTCCTCAAGTCTAGGAGAGAGACAGATGAGAATTTAAGACTAGGATTATATCAACACCTCATCTTCAATGCACCCGCTATCGTTTTCCAAAAGGATCATTTGCTTTTAGTGAAGATGAAGGTAGGGGTGGGAGTGTGTAGAGGGTGGGGAAATTAAAAATGCTACTTAAGGAGCGACTGGGTGGCTCAGTCGGTTAAGCGCCGGACTTCGGCTCAGGTCATGATCATGTGGTCCATGAATTCGAGCCCTGCGTCAGGCTCTGTGCTCAGGGCCTGGAGCCTGTTTCAGATTCTGTGTCTCCCTCTCTCTCTGACCCTCCCCGGTTCATGCTGTCTTTCTCTGTCTCAAAAATAAATAAACGTTAAAAAAAATGCTACTTAAGGAATGCAAAGAGAAGGAAGGAACTCATCTCTAGGATTCAAAATAGATTATGTAATAAATCAATTTTCTTACAATCCAGTCTGCTCCCCTGAGGGAACATTTTCTAAATGTCTTTATCTTTAAGCAATCCCAGTTTAAGCCTGGAGGGTTTCTCCCAAAGTATAGGGGAAGATACTAATATCAACTGGGACAGCAAGGCCAAGAGGCATCCTATTGTGTGGCAAAAGTTTGTGGTGATAGGAGAAGGGAGTGGTCAGACTTGTGACTGATAATTGCCTCTGAGAGCTTCAGCTCTGAGTAATTGTGTGTGTGTGTGTGTGCGCGCCTGCACGGGGTTGGGGGGTGGGGGGCGCTGGGAGGAGAGCAAAAGGGGAACAAAAATGTGATAATAACTCAGTGGGAGAGGATAATGGAAAGCTCTTGTCCTAACTCCTCATTTGGGACTCTGGGAAGTGGTTGGCTTGGAGTTGACCTGATATGAATATGCTTTTTAGCTTTCATGAGGTGCCTCTGTTTCCTGTGTGTATAAAAGGAGCCCAATATAAGAGAATCTACCTGGAGTGCTTGTGGCGGTGGTGGAGGTGGGGAAGGGGAGACACGTGAAAGAGATGAAATGTCTCTTTAGAGAGACTACAGGGCGATCAATCCAGGAAGAGACTGAATTATGTATTGTCAGACCACAGAGTCCCTGACATGAGGTAAGGTCAGGCCAAGCCAGCCAGTGAGAGCAGCTTCAACCAATCTGAGAGGCTCCTACCTTAGATTACTTCAGCCAACACAGACACAAGTGCTGGTTGCTAAGCAGTGCACAGACAGGGAAGGGATGCCTCTGTGGGTCTAGAGGAGCCTGCAAACATGCCTTGCGAGAACCTTTTCACCTGTCCCATGAGATTGCGAACACTTAAACGCCATCTTGAAGAAGAACTCTTGGGTTAGGGGTAGAGTGTTTCGGAGGTAAGAAATACCAAGTAATATGCAACCAAAGGAACATTTTACATTATAAGACTAGGCTAAGTTTGAGGTGCTACATATGTTCTGCATTGTAGAATCACTCACATCTGTGATGGGGTTTTGGCGTGGTGGAGGGGGGTCCAGAGCCAAAAGCCAAGAAAGAATTCTTGAGACATCTTTGGTGCAAAAAAGGTGATTTTCTTAAAGCATGGGGACAGGACCTGTGGGCAGAAGGAGTTGCACTAGAAGCGTGAGGAGGGGCTGATTATATACTTGGGAGTTGGTGGAGGTAAAGGCAAAAGGAAAGTTTCCAAAAGGGCCTTCATATGCTAAAGCGGACTCACAAGATACTGGAGGCCTTGTTATTTCTGAGCTATTTTTCCTCTAGTAAGGTATTAACACTAAGACAGTAGGGAGTTCCTGGAGGAATGTTTTACTCTGCCTATCTCAAGCACTTGTCAGTGGGCTGCAGGTTATAAAGAAATTTAATTTTATTTATATTTTTGTCTTGCTTTGTTCCCCACATCACCACAGAGGGGAAGGTGATGTTAGGGCTCCAGGAAGATGAGTCTATGGCTTTCTGGAGGTTAGGCTATTGAAAAGATTGCCTTTTTCTTGTAATTTACTATGACATTTGTAAACTGATGGGGACTCATGTCCTGAGTGACTGTGATCTCTATTAGTTTACCATTTGTTTTTTCCTTTCCTTTGTTCTTGGGCAGTCAGGAGAGCCTGAGGGTTGTCACACATATCCTACCTGTGGTGGAGGTGGTGGCCTTGCTAGCCTGTGCTTTGTCCTCAGCTTGCCTTTGGCTCCCTCATCATTTGTTGTCCCATTACACTTGTGTGAGTCAGTATAGATGAACACATGTTATTACATGCATTTTTAAGACTTTTCTCTTAAAAGATTATAAGAAAATATTTGCCAAGTGGGTGGGTAAAGCACAGTCATCAAAACTGGAGGACCTTTGAGAGAAAGGGTACTATTAATAATTACTCCAACATAGCAAGCAAAAACCAAACTATCCCATGCCATCTGGGACACATCCTATAAAAGGAGCTGAATTCTGTTGAAGATGAAAAATTTTGGGGGTGCTGGGGAGAAAAGAGAGAGAAAACTTTTACTTTAATATATACATTTGTTTTAAAAAAAATTAAAAAGGGGGCGCCTGGGTGGCACAGTCCGTTGAGCATCTGACCTCCACTCAGGTCATGATCTCACAGTTCGTGAGTTCGAGCCCCGCGTTGGGCTCTGTGCTGACAGCTCAGAGCCTGGAGGCTGCTTTGGATTTTGTGTCTCCTTCTCTCTCTGCCCCTCTCCTGCTTGCACTCTGTCTCTCTCTCTCAAAAATGAATAAACGTTGAAAAACATATATATATATATATATATATATATATATATACACACATATATATATACATATATATATTTTTTTAACTGGTATTTCCTTAGCTAAGACAGTTTATACAAATAAGAATTAAACTGTTCTAAGAAATAAACATAAATTCAGTGGATGTAAAGTGGACAAAAGAAGAGTTCTCTAATGGAAAGAGATACATGAGAAAATAGTAATTTAGCAACTAGAAACTAGATTTGAGTGGGAGGGACACAGCTGGCCAGAAACTGACATTGCAAGGATACTTATAGCTGATATGGATTTTAAATTTCATCTGAACTTTGCTATGCTACTATATCTATCCATATCCAGCATTCCAAGCCTCTGGAAAATCTGGAATGTCCTTCCATTACTGGTTTGGTGGATGTGAGGGAGGGAATGAAGGCATAGGAACTGTCTGCAATAAGGGTGAAGCCAATGCAGCATGAAAATCACTCATGAAACCTAAGAACTAAGACTTAGTGGAAATTGAAAATCCACCAGAAGCAAGACCTCAGAGAAAGATACAACCTGAAAAAATAAGCCCCTTGTGAATTTAGGAGCTATCTGTGGGTACAGGGGTGGGTACGGGTTTCTACACACAAAATTAGGGTTCTGGCAGATCTACCAAAATATTCAAGAAAAGGCTGTTCTCCCATGCCTGGAAACCTAGAAATAACTAGGCTGTGGAAATCTAGGTGAGATACATTTTACACAATTTTATACAATTAAAATATAATTTTAGTGATCAGTCAGTAACATTTATTAAGTAAGTCATTCCAAACAGAACTGTTATACTCTATGCAACGAATACTCACAAACTTAGTTAGTTCTGTCATATAAAATAAAATAAGGAAATTCACAATGGCATTTTTTCTGTGATTATTGAAATGGTTGTTCCTTCTCATGCATTAACTATAAATAAATAATACCAATTTTCCATCCTCAAGTTGTTTTTATTATTATTAAAGTAACTATAACTTACAGACAGTGGCCTAGATTTATACCCAACTTGTTATTTAAAGTTCATGAAATGCCTTCAGCTCCCTGGAGAACACGCACCAAATACGTATAAAATAATAATAAAATAATAATATGCCCAAGGATAAACTGTGTTCCTCTATTTTCATACTGTGAGCATCACGGGCATTTTACAGCACAGGTTGTTTATAAATGAGGCCCCCAGCTGTTACTGAGAGACTCAGGCAGAAAACGGGAGTAAACGGAGGATAATAATCCTGATTATAATAGGAAGCTGTTTCTATAGTGACCCAGGGTGAGTTGCATTCTCCCTAGGAGTAAACTGCTCAGTCAGTAGCTCCTACGAAGTACCATGTGGTAAATTACCTCCTTCCAGGTACTAAATGATACCTTGATGCCTTGGAAAAATTAATGGGTGAGTGGTTTACTTTGAGAGCATTTATTCCCTCTGAGTCAACATAGGATTCTGCCCAATTAAGTTTTGGAGGGCAGAATTTGCCCTAGAAAGAGCAGTTTAAAGCTTTAGAGTTATCGAAGCAATATAAAAACTAGTCCCTGATGTATAGTAAAGATAGGACTTCTCACCATGGGTAAGACTTTCATTATCAGCAGAGTTATTACATTTCCCTCAGTGGCCAAAAGAAGGGGGGGAAAAGGGTTGGGAGTTACCATTAAAATATGAAATACAGTAACTTCTTCTTTTTGCATTTATTTACAGTCAGCTATCTCATGGTCACTTCTGAAACATGCCAAGTTATTGGGCCGATTACAGTGTCTCAGACAAATCAGACTGTTGCCATATCAGATAAATAAAAGTTGCTGTTTTCTCTGGAAATATATTTTCTTCATTTAACGGATTATATATTCACTGATACAACATAACATTTAAATAGGCTGGAGGCATTATTGGATTTTGAACTAATTTTTTTTTAAATAGAGAAGGCCAAAATGCCATTTTGTTCAGCATTATCTAATTATTTCTCAAACTCTGTTCTACAGTCAGTTAAATTAAATTAGCAAAATTAAATTAATGAATTTTTGAGAAGGGTTTTCTTTTAAAGAATCAGATATTATTGAGGTTATTTAAACAAAATGGATGTACCTTTTTTATATAGTAAAAATGGTTAAAGTGTCTTTGAATCTAATAAGTATAAATTATTGAGTACATATTCTAGTAGTAATTATTTCTGGTGGACTTACTAGGTGATATTAACATTATCACATTTATAAAGCACTTTTATTTTCTGTTAAATTATGAATCTTTTACTCCAGTATTTTAACTGTTATCAAAAGGCAGCTATGAACTAGGGAGAAGTGATGGAAATTCACTTTTTTACAAAGTGAAGTTCTAGGGGTAAAAGCTCATAAAGAACTTTCTCTGACTTCTTCCTGCCCCTTTAATGAAGCCTTTTTTCACAACTTTTAAAGTACATTTCAAAGATGAAAATATCATCATGAAACTTGTAGATATGGACATGGATAGAAATAAATATAAGTGCACACATTTGTTTTGTTAAAATGATGATTGAGAAATAAATTACACAAAGTGTAGCTTTAATATTCAGAGTTGGATTGCTTGGATCTCTCTCCTGTCACAGCCACTTAGTAACCATGTAAAAACCCTGTGAACTTTAGATTTCTCATCTGTAAGATCAGAATAATACTCACAGCTACCTGGTGCAGTTGTTCCAATGGTTAAGATTTTTTGACTAATTTAAAACAGTTAGCACATTGCCTAGTGATAACAATCCTCAAAAAAAATTAGACATTATTAATATATTGTTGTTGTCATTATAATTTTTATTTTAGTTTTGTGACCAGCACTGGTCAATGTTGTGGAGGGTATAAATGATACAGAATACATGGTGTTTGCTATGTTAGGAAATTACCTCTAAACAGTGGGAGAAAATATTAAGAAAAAAAGCAGGAAATGACATGTTGTCAAATATAAGATAATGTAGTATAGATAATAAGCACTATAGACAATACATTTTATATTTATCAGCATCAGAATCCAGTTTTCACTTTTGCCACTGAGCATATCGTATCAAAACACATCAATTCATTCAATCGGCTCATCCTTAAGTAGCTACAATGGACCAGATATTTCTGTTCAGACGTGGACAAAACTGGTAAGAATTCTTCCCCTCCTGGAAGGGGAACACCAAGTAGTGTTAGAGACAGACTTTTAGCAAATAAGAATAAATAAATAAATATAAATAATTAAATACATAAATAAATACATAAACAAATACATAAATAGACTTCGATTAACGGTCCTGTGGACAATGGACGGTGGTACTCATTTAGATTAGAGGAGCAGGCAAGACCTCTTAAAAGAAGTGACAAATACAATGATACCTGAATAATAAGCTGAACTTGCCCAAGGGAAGTGTCTAGGGCGACAAGGCTCCAAGTTAGTACTGGGCCTTGTGGGTTTAAAGAATGAAGAGAAGGGAATTGACCCTAAAATTCTGCTTCAAGTTGCTTATTGTGGTTTAGGGGGAATATTTGTAATGAATAGGGGCAGCCCCAGGTCATGTGTGATGTAGCTGCGTTGGAAAGATAGCTACATCACTCCATTGGTTAAAGGAATGATCTGTTGAGTGTTGGGAAATGTGTGAGTATATTTTGTGCTTAGGAAGTGGTGGAACAGGAACATTCTGGGTAGAGGGAGCAGCAGTAGCAAAGTCAAGGATACATGAGATAGACGATGTTTCAGGAGCTTAGGTTGAGGGCAGGGGAGATGGAGAATGCCGAGATAAACCTGAGAATATAGGCAGGAGACAATTTTGAAGCCACACTGTGTAGCTGGTAGTTTTTTCAGAGGCCATGGAGAATCGCTGTATTGTTTTAAGCAGTGAAGGGCTGTGATCAGATTCTGATTTCTGCAAGTTTATAACACATCGGATTTCTGGGAATGGGGTTTGGAGATCTGCAGTTTTACTAAGCATGCCAAGTGAATCTTGTGCACTACTAAATGTTAAGAGTTACTGTTGCTGTTGTTCAAAGTAGTCTTAAGAATTTTGATGATTAAAAATAAAAAGGAGAATTCCTCATGCAGAGGAGCACAGGGAAACCTTTGGGGGTGTTAGGAATGTTCAACATAGTGATTGTGGTTGTAATGACACAACTATACACATATGTTAAAATGCATCAAAATATACACCTGTAATTGAAAAATGTTATTGCTTATAGATGATACCTTGATTAAGCTATTTTGTTTTCAAAGGCCAGTGGACGTGGTGAATAGCAAGGTAGTGTTACCCTTCAAAAGAGGGATGTCATGGGTATACAGAGTCACAAAACTGCAAAGGGATAAATGAAGAAGATAGTAGTAGAAACACCAAATACTCATTTGAAAAGTCAGGTGACAATGAGAAGGAAAGAGACAGGAATGGGAAGACAAGACAGTAGCTTGATAAAGTAGGATGACTGAAGAAAAATTTTCCAGATCACCTATGTAGGTAAAGGAGGTAAAACCAGCAGAGAACAGGAGAATTAAGATGCAGGGAAAAGAAATCATTACTAAGGTAGTTACAATGAATGGGATTCAGAGAAAAAATGGCAGAATGAGTCTAATCAATGAGAGACTGCACTTTTCTTCTTCAATAATTGAAACAAAGAAAGCAATAATGAGATCTGCTCCTACATTTTTCCAAAGTACTACTTTTCTCAGTGGTGTAAGAAACCACGTTCACGCTTACCCTGCATTCACGTGGACCGGCTCTTTTTTGCCTCCAGTACTAGGACACAATTAAGTCTCTTCACTTGTTTCCACAAAGAATCCACTTTCAACAAGCTCATGGGAGTTAGAGTTTTATTGAATGCCTTGCCTTTGATATGGTGATCATGAGCAGACGTTCAAATCTATTCATCATGAATTAAATTCCCCAGGCAACACTGTGCTGCTCTCCCAACTCTGGGAGAACGGGGGCTACTATCCTGCAGTAGACAGACCTGGATTTGAATCCAGATTCCACTTCTTACCAGTTACATGCTTTTTTTGAGCTTCTATTTGCAGGATTTTGAATAGATAGCACATGTGGAGTACATTCCCAGGTAAGCATTCAATAAACAACACCTGTAAGGACAACGATGAAGAAAAAAAGAGCAAAGGAGAAGGAGAAAGGAAGAGAAGGAGAAGCAGCAGCAGCAGCAGCCACCTCGTCCTGTAGCTGACAGGTTGTAGGCTCTCAAGTTAGCACACACAAGCACAATCATTATTAACGTTAGTATGGCATCATATTATTTCAATATAAAGCAAAGGTTTTTATGCTGACATATGTTCACACAAAGAAAAAGATAAAGTGAGTATGTGTAGGTGAGTTGTTAAGGGGGTAAATCCTATGGGTTTCCATCATAAGGAGGAA
Source organism: Acinonyx jubatus (assembly GCF_027475565.1). Classification (NCBI taxonomy): domain Eukaryota; kingdom Metazoa; phylum Chordata; class Mammalia; order Carnivora; family Felidae; genus Acinonyx; species Acinonyx jubatus. The sequence continues at coordinate 82,776,178 of NC_069381.1, read as the reverse complement.
TTTCCCCCCCCCCCTTTTTCTTTTTACTGTATCTATACAAGAATATGGATGTTAGCAAACCTATTGTGGTAATCATTCCACAATATATGTAAATCAAACTAGCATGCTGTATGCCTTAAACTTATATGGTGATGTTTGTCAATCACTTCCCAATAAAACTGGGGAAAAAAGTATGAGAGAACAAAGGTGCATTTTTTTCCCATCTCTTTAAATCAGCAAGCTTAATGGCAACCAGAGATAAAACTCACATTTGAAAGAGGGGCTATAATCACAGCACTCTGTCCATTTCCAGAAAGATATACTGGAGTCATTAGGAAACTGAGGTCAAAAGATAATGTGACCCATAAACTACTTCTCCTAAAATTATTTGTAATGAACATGGACATGGTTTTCTGGTAAATACAAGTGTGAACTATTATCAAATATCAAGCCATGCTAATTCCATGACTAGCTAGGATGTGAAAGGTAAACCTTCCACAAGACTTTTGACCCTGTAGAAAAATGTAAATGTGAATTGTTCTCTGGATTGGTACAGATATAAACCCCAGGATTCTTTGGGGGGGTGTTTTTTTTTTTGAAATTTTCTTAATGTTTATTTATTTTTTGAGAGAGAGAAAGGGAGACAAAACAAGCAGGGGAGGAGCAGGCTCTTCACTGACAGCAGAGAGCCAGATGTGGGGCTCGAACCCATGAACCATGAGATCATGACCTGAGCCAAAGTCAGACACTCAACTGATCGAGCCACCCAAGTACCCCGGGGATGTGTTTTTATTTCATAAAGAAGTTTTGGTATTTAAAGAATACTTCATAACAGACCCCATACTTCAAGGAATCTATAGTTGACAGAATAAACAATAAAGGCAAATGACACAGTTGAACACAAATATCACCTTACCTATAAACACCACTTATGACAGAGGCCAGCCCATCTTTGCAAGAAGAACTTTTTGTCAAATTCTCAATTAGTCATGCAATTATTCAAAGAATTAAATGTCTTAAATGTCTCACTATTAAGGTGTATGTGCAATGCTATTATTTCTAACAACACTAACCAACGACCAGGTAAAGGCAAGTTAGCACCATCTAGCATAGAGAAGCATGCACATGATTTTTCAACCCTCCTTTGGTTTTCTTCTTGGTTGAAACCATCTTTTAGATGTTTATTAAGGCACTAATTGATTCAAAGATGTTATGTACTTTCCCTTAATAATTACTGATATTATATTTTAAACAATATTTTAAAAAATTGTTTCCATTTTAGATGCATGCTTCAGAAATATAAATTCATCACATTTTAGGTGTACATAATTAGGTTTAACTGTGAAAATAAACTTGCAAATCCTTATTTTCTTGTCAAATACGATTTCTAGTATATTCAGATTTCTACTGTATCTTTTTTTGTTGTTTTTCCTATATTCCAGCTTTCCTCTCTATTTCTGTTTAAAAATTCTAACACAGAATTTCATGCCAGAAAAAAATTTTTTTCTCCTGAAGCTGGAAGAAATCATTTCAAGTTTCAAGACTGTGAAAATTGACTATGCCTGACTTTTTCCAAATTGTCTCGTAATGCTTTTTGCCAGGCAGATTCTAGGACCAGTTAGTTTATGATCAAAACTTACAGATGGTACTTACAGAAGACTAGCCAGTAGGGCATTTTTCAAGAATGTCAAGATCAAAAACTATAATTAAAGGTTATTTTGGGAAAAGCCAGCGTCCCCATCACTAACTCTACAGGAGAAAAAAAAAGAAGAAACGATTTTGTGACAAAGTAATTGCTGACAAAAATATTGTAACCCAATATGTCATTTGAGAACAATTGAATTTCTGGTCTTTTCATTGGGGAACTTTAGCTTGGAAAGTGATAGTTAGGGTTATAGTGTATAATGCTGACTTTTCCTTAAGATCATAGGTTATTTCACAGCTGTCATCTTCCCTGTCACCAGTTACTGTAGCTCATCCTTACTGGTTGATATCTTTATGCCAAACCCTCATAACATTTAATCACCACAGGCCGAGATCACATGATGGTAAACCTATGATGAAATTTTTACCTCTTAACAACATACAAGTGAAAATTTTATGCACTGAGGCAAAAGCAGGAAAATAATGAATATCTATAGTTTAATTTCCATGCATCACTGCTTGTGGCAGTGAAATAAATACCAGGGTGAAGTAATAGAGTAGTTAGAGTTATGGGCTAGAGGTTTAAAGAAGAGAATTAATATCCGTGATTAAAATTGCATGTATCATTGCCAACGGCTGTGAAAATATGTCAATTGTATGACTATGTCTGTTTCAGTTCCGGAGAAGGAATGTTTAAAATGTAATAATAATTGCTCTGTTTCCTTGCATAAAACAAAGGAAAGTCTTTACTCCAGAGTCTTACTGATACTAAATGAATTTCATGGATATCTGTTTTTGAAAATGATCAACTTTAATAGTACATATATTTTTATGTTCTGGTAAGTAGTTTGGTTTTTCAATCTGTTTTTTATTTTTTTAAAAAAAATTTTTTTTTCAACGTTTATTTATTTTTGGGACAGAGAGAGACAGAGCATGAACGGGGGAGGGGCAGAGAGAGAGGGAGACACAGAATCGGAAACAGCCTCCAGGCTCTGAGCCATCAGCCAGGGCCCGACACGGGGCTCGAACTCACGGACCGCGAGATCGTGACCTGGCTGAAGTCGGACGATTAACCGGCTGTGCCACCCAGGCACCCCTCAATCTCTTTTTTATTTTAAAAAACAACCTAATGTTGCATATCTACAGGTTCATCTTTTTTTTTCTTACTAATACTGTAAATTCCAGATAGCAATTCTATAATTATAATTTAATTAGTCCTTGAATTAATATTTGTAGTTCAAGTTTATACTCCTTGACAATGATGATGACTTTATAATATCACATTGCTACAAAAAATGGCACAGTATATTTTCAATATTTTTTATTATGGGTTAGGTTTTTGTAAGTAATAACTGTATATATCCTTAAATTGCAACATGTAAAATGTTCATATGACAGACAACTTATTGGGGTAAATTAAGAATGTGTGATTCGTTTCTCTGAGAATTCATCTGATTTTTAGAACTACTACAGATGACACTTTGAAAAAGTATTGCTACTTTTCATATTCCCTACATTTCAGATGTCCTGATCTTCACAGTTGAAGTGAAAAATCAGGCTTCCCAACAAAGACTAGTTTGCAATCCTGGAAGAGCATTGTTTTAAAAACCACTTAATGTAGTTACTTTTCCGAGAATTCTTAATTTGTTGTCGTTGTTGTTCTGTCTGTGAAGTCATCACGGAGCAGAACTCTCAAATGCAAAGCTTTTTAAACATAATGCTTTATTGGCTACAGAAGACCTAAGATACACTAATTTTGTAGCTATTAGGAAACAAATCTCAATCTCTCTTTCTCCATCCCCCTTCTGTCTCACACACAGCCTTCCTACAGATTCTTCTTCGGTGTTATGCTTCTGTATTTTGTCCCTTGAATGAGATGAGTACCGTACCCTTTGTTTTGCTCAGAAAGGAGGAACCATGTGTTTGGTCAGCACTCAACAAATAATAAGTCATGATGACAAGTACTGAATCCAATTTGAAACTGTAGGGGGATATTTAAGTGGCCCCAAATGTCTGCGTTCTAAGAGTTAATTCCATTTGTGGGAGAGCTGCAATTCCAGATTTTTATGTTCACAAAATAATTCAAATTATTGTCTTCTATTTTTAACTTCTGGATGGGCCGAAGAGATTTTCACACGGAAGATTACAGCCATGGCTTTCACCAAGCTGAAAAACAAGCTTTAATGTGATGATCCACACAAGACCAAACCTGATGAGAAAATGTAGGGTGTTGCTATGGCAATTCCATTCGTTGGAACTTTTCTCTGTTGGCTTCACTCTGTCATTACATTCTAAAAAGAATTGTATGAAAAGGTGTGGTGGCTGTGAAGATAAACGTGAGGCCGAGAAGATGGAGCTTTCTCATCTGTCCTTCCCCAAAAGAGACAATATCGTCACATTGTAATGCCACCCTAATGTAGTCAGAGGGCTGGCTTAGGAGGTGTCATTCTGAGATTTCACTGAAACCCTGGGGTGTATTTCTTTTTCACTTAGGTGTCACATTGGCAAGGCCAAGGTTATGAGCAAAATTACAAGGTGAAGGATGCTCAGATTAAACTGAAAGAGGAAACAGAAGCCTTGGCTTCTGAAAGAATGAAGATCTGTTTTTTTGTTAGGTCGTGGTGGTTGTATTGTTTCTTTATTATTATTATTTTTAGTTTTTAGCAGAGGTTTGATATGTTAAAATGTCATTTAAATCCAAGCATCGACAGTGAATGAATCCGTGCGATATCTCTGATGGAGAGGGAGATTTATTAATTCACCTGATGTCATTTCTTTCCAGATAGACCTTCTTTTCAGGGGTTATAATCAATCCAACTGTTTATAACAACAACCTCAGAATCTCATTACAGGCATTGTCTCCAGCACTTTTTTTCTGATTAATTATCACTTAAACTCTTCACAAACAACCCTCTGAGGTAGATTTATTATCAACTCCATTTTGCACATGAAGAAAAGGAAATTTAGAGCGAAAATGTAATGGCTCAGGTCAACCATCTAGAAAAAAGGACATCAAGAATTTGAATGCAGAACCAAGATCTTATGTGGTATTAAACTGAACGAACTGTGCCACAATCTGATGAGGGAGGGGATTCCTAGGCAACTTAGTAATGAGTAGGAAAAACTGAATTTTTACATTACTGTGAAAACATCCTTTTCCAAGGTAGAAAATACAACCAATCAAGTAAGGCTAAGGAGGTGATGTGTCATGTGATGTATCTTGTGCCTTAAAAATTCACTTTGCAATGATAATTCACCAGTAATAATTTATGGAGATTTTACCATTTGCTGTTAGCACCAAAAGACTTCTAAGACACCAGTTCCTGCCTCTGAAGAATTTATCAGTTACTGGGAGAACACAGTCAACAAATAAAGTAGGGGTTTAGAAGTGAACCAATTAGAAGTGAACGCAGTGTATTTATCTGTAAGACAGAGGATATGAATTAGTGGCACGATGGCTGGTAAGACCCTCAGACATGTTTAATTTGACCCACCCAATGTGGTTTTGAACATTTTTATTCAATGACCACATTTAAAAATTGAGAGATTTCACACAAAATTTGAATTTTCTCTTTAAAAAATCCAAATATCTGTGAACACAGAATTCATATTCCTAGTTGGCAATAATTGGCTGGAGCTCATAGAAAGTGTCTGCTTTAAGAGTGGTCTGCAGTCTCTAGTTTTCAATATTCCCCACCCCTATTCTCTCCCTGACACTGAAGTTCAGTGACAACTGTCATTCATCATAAAGCTTGTACCTTGTCTTTCTTATGTCTGTTTATATATGCTGCTTACCTGGCCTGTATAAACTTTTGAGGTGGTGACTTTTGCTGTAAGGACACCAAAAGGTATTTGAAATACATATGAGTAATAGTTAATAACAAAAAGAACACCATTCAGGTGGTCTTTTTTATGTGCTTTTGTGATATTCTATGGATGTACTTGAATAGCTAAAGATGAGAACTGGGATATGAATTGAAGTTGCCACTACTACTGAGTTTTTTCAGAGGTATGATTTATTGCAAAACTATTTTGGTGTATCTAATCTGGAGAGGATGTAGGTCATTAAGGTGCCCAGGTATGGGGGTGACTGGGTGGCTGAGTTGGTTGAGCATCCAACTCTTGATTTGGGCTCAGGTCACTGTCGTGCGGTTTGGGGGTTCGAGCCCTGTGAGCTCTGTGCTCACAGTTCGGAGCCTGTTTGAGATTCTCTCTCTCTCTCTCTCTCTCTCTCTGCCCCTCCCTTACTCATTCTCTGTCTCTCTCTCTCTCTCTCTCTCTCTCTCTCTCTCAAAATAAAATAAATAAAACTTAAAAAAAAAAAAGAGGCCCAGGTGTGGGTGTGATGTATAAACATTTCAGATAAGCAGGCACAATTTATGTGCAAAGAAGATTCCAGTTGGAGAGTCAGATTAAGTAGATGAAATAAGATGGAATAGAGAGTTAGAATGAGTAAATGAGAGAGAGAGAGAGAGAGAGAGGTATGGATGGGGGGAGATATTTTAAAAGTTGTGAGATTATAGCTCCTCAAGTCCTTAAGCATTGCCTAAAGCCTTGGCCCTTTCCACCATTCATCCAGTAGCTTCTGATAAAATGGACTATGAGGTTTTTTTTTTCTCTTGCTTTTATCTCTGCTTGGAATGACTTCTTTCTCTGCAAATCTTTAATCCATCTGATATTCTCTTACTCTTACATTTTAACACCTGGTTCAAGAGGCTCATATTCTACTAAGCATTTTTGTTGCCCTTTAGAGAAAAATAATGTATTCCTTTACACTACAAATACCTTGTATATGCTTCATTTATTAGACTTAACTACATCCCATTGAAATTATGTATTTATATGCCTGTCTTCCCTAGCAGACTTTGAATTTTTGGGAAGGTGCCATGTTTTACTTATCTTTGTATCTCTATCTCCCAGCATGGTATAATAAATATTTGTTGAATAAGTAAATAAATACATTCTCAAAAGGGAGCCAGATTAAAATATTTCATTACAATTTTCTTGACCTACTGACTAATCACATAATCTTAAGAAGCCAACATTTCACTCAAAATGACTAGTTTACATATGTAATTATTAATCCAATTGATAAAAATTGTGATAACATTCTGAAGTCGTGTGTATGTGGTTTGTGTATACACCCATATCTATATATATGTATCTATAATTAGTTGAATGTGTTCTTCATCAGGGGTACTAAAGTGGACACTCTGGAGAGCATCTGAGTGAAATTTATTTACATAACTAAATAAGCATTTAATTTCATTATAAAATTTACCAAATACACCTCCTCTATCCAGTCACCCACCAAAGTTACCATGTTCTTTTGAAAGATATCATCATTAAAATATTAACTAAAAAAAGGAAAAAAAATGTTAAGTCCTATCTATAGCACTTGGCATATATATTTTTTGATTTTATTGAAATACAATAAAAAAATGCACATAAGTTTACAGCTCAACTGAACACACTAGTTGTATAAGTAGCTCCCTGGTCAAAAATACATTACCACTAGCTCTCCAAAGCCCCTTATTTCTTCTTTTGTCCATAGACCTCTTGTGAAATAAACCACATTCCAGACTTCTCGAAGCATAGATAAGCTTTTGCCTGTATTTTTAAAGTTTTTTTTTTTAATGTTTATTTTATTTTTGAGAGAGAGAGACAGAGGACAAGTGGGGGAGTGGCAGAGAGGGAAGTAGACACAGAATCTAAAGCAGGCTCTAGGCTCTGAGCTGTCAGCACAGAACTCAGTGCGGGGCTTGAACCCACAAGCCGTGAGATCACGACCTGAGCTGAAGTCGGACGCTTAACTGACTAAGCCACCCAGGTGCCCCAGCTTTTGTCTGTTTTTAATAATTGGAATGTTTGCTACATTTAAAACTTACTGCTTACACAATGCAGGCATTATGACTACATAAAAAAAAGCATCTATTCTTAATTCTGCAGAGTTACAAAGGTGGAGAAGACATAATCTTGAGATTCCAGAAGCTTATCTCATGGAGGAGGTAACACATAACCAAATACCTATGGACACAGTAGATGGTAAATGAGCTCTGAGTGATAGCAGAGTCTTAAAAAAGGAATCTCTCATCTGGCTTCATACAAAGTGTGGAATCACTACTGAGGTTCTGAAAAACACATGATTTTAACAATACATTTCTTTCAGGTTGGTGGAAAGAAAGCTATTTACATCTCCATTATTGTGATAAGTTTATCTCATGGATAGATGTAGATCTCTGTAATCTTCTCTCTGATAGAAGCCTCTTAGATCATATTAAAGATGGGTTCAAGGAGAAAAGCTGGCAATGGGCAGGATGGCAAAACACCCTCGGGTTCTTCTTTGGAGGAACTACCATGGTAATTGGTGACCAGAAAAGTGCATCATGGCTGAGTTTTAAAACTACCCTTTCATATGGATGAGAAGTTATACAATGCTAGAAGAATGCTGCTAGGGAGTAATTTTCTGTGGGATTGCCTGGTGTTGAGCTTGCACGTAAAAAGTCTTCTAGGTTACAGAGATAATAAGCAAGGTGGGTCAATAGTCTCTGAGAGGCAGAATAGCCATTGGGGACTAGGAGTGTAAACTCATGAATATGATACACTATTTTTCAGAAATGCCTTCTTTATGCTTCGATGAAAAAGTAATACCCTTTGTCAAATCCTCTTTCTTGGAAACAGAGGGGTCCCCACTCTATTAAACAGTTGTCTGCCCTAGAATCAGTTTAATCTCCTAAATTAAAGGATCTCATCACCCAGAGCCTTACACAGTACTTCAGGCTGGGTCTCATTAGGCAATGCTTTCCTTTACGGATTACTTGCTTCAATAGTTTGCCATTCCTGTCTTTACTCTGGTATCAGCTCAGGAAGCCATTTGTTTATCTTTCCTCTCACTGTAACCAAAACAATCCCTTAACAAAAATTCTCTTCTCAAGAAACTCTAACTAGTATTGGAGAAAAACTTCTCTCACATAAAGTAGAATGTTCAGAGGCCATACTATTATTGCATAATGTTCCAAGAACAGTAGAATTTGGCCATAACTGTGCATTTATTTTGGTTTCAAAAAATCAACAGGCTGAATCCCGTCAAAACTCCAAAGGACTCAGTTTCCCAGAGTCATGGTAGAGAAGAAGTCTGGTCAGGATGGGAACAGGGCCTTAGGATGAGTGTCCCCAGGGCATAATAAGAAAAGAACCATATGCAGTTGAGCTCAAGCACTCAAGTAACATAATATGACGACATTAACTTAATGGCACAAAGTGAACAAACCTCTTCTCCCTTGAGTCTTGGAAATGGATGTTCCCTCAGCATATAAGAGAAAGTGCTTCCTCTGTGCCTTTTTGGATAGTCTGTCCCAGGACTGCCTTAGGGAGGATTGCTTTCTCTAAGCCCCAAATCATATAAACACTAGTTCTTAGGTTCATTTGAAGGATGTGTTAAAAATAAACTTACTTTGCGGTATAGTCTCAATTATGGAAAAACAAAAACTATATATTTATATAGTTTTAGAGAAAGGAACACACACACACACACACACACACACACACACACACTAAAGAAAGAAATAAAATACACCCAGGGATTCTTCTTTCTTGTTTGAGTGTATCAACATGAATTTTATTCTTTTTTTTAAATGTTTATTTTTGAGAGAGATGAGTGCAAGGCCAAGGGCAGGTGCAGAGAGAGAGGGGGACAGAGGATCCAAAGTGGGCTCTGCACTGACAGCAGAGAGCCTGATGCAGGGACTGCACTCATGAACCATGAGATCATGACCTGAGACAAAGTTGGAAGCTTAACAATTGAGCACCCAGGTGTCCCAACATGAAGTTGTTTCTTAAATCCATCTATAATTTTCCAATTTTATACATCAATATTACTTCTACAAACAGAAGTGAAACCAAAACTGTTATTAAAAAAATATGAACCAGGGGCGCCTGGGTGGCTCAGTCGGTTAAGCATCTGACTTCGGCTCAGGTCACGATCTCGCCGTCTGTGAGTTCGAGCCCCGCGTCGGGCTCTGTGCTGACTGCTCAGAGCCTGGAGCCTGTTTCGGATTCTGTGTCTCCCTCTCTCTCTGACCCTCCCCGTTCATGCTCTGTCTCTCTCTGTCTCAAAAATAAATAAACATTTAAAAAAATAAATAAAAAATAAAAAAAATATGAACAAATGAGTTATTAGAGATTTTAATTTGAACTCTGGGGAATGATCAGTAGTTGTGGACCTGTCTAGGCTCACAGCAACATTATTAAAATAGGTCAAGATTGGGGTGTTCCAGAAAGGCAGGGAGAGGTGAGAGAATCCTTGCTCTGTACCCTTCCTCTGCTGTACAAAATATAGCAACTGAGTTAACTTAAATCTAGATATTGACTCATGTGTTTCTTATTTGTCTTTCATCTCCTTGAGATAAACTTGTAGCCCTAGTAAAGATCTAGTACTAATCAATGCATATTCGTTAATAAACGATTGAAGGAATGGATGAATTGAAAGCATAAATGAATGACTGAATTTCCCAACAACCACAGGTGAGGTTTTCTAAATGTCTACCCTCTGTCCTCCAACAACTGCAGATTCTAAATTCACAATTTGATTTAGAAAAATGCAGAGTTGGTGTTTCTTAATTTCTTTGATTTCTTTAATTCCTTCTCAGAAGTACACATTATCTGTTCTTTGTTTCTATTACATCTACCTAAAACAGAAGTTTCTGGTAAAGTATGCAGTAACTTTCACTGTAGGAAAATGTGCACTATTTGACTGAGAGTATGGATTAGATGACAGCAATTACACTTGGGAAAATTTATTTATAAAATCAAATCAGTCTGTCTTATGAATCAAAATAGTCATGGTCAGTGTAGATGGAAAAAGAAATTGTATCATATATCTTGGACCAAGAGCCAATGATGTAATGATATAAAAATTAGTCAGCTTTTTAATAAGATACTGTGTTACTGTTTTACATATACAATTAAAATCTGAGATCTTCAAGAAATAGGTGAATTACTAAAAATAATATAAAAATCTACATAATATTAGGTAATTGAGATAGAATAATACATAGAGTCATTCACTTTCTTTTTCAGAGTTGTTCACTTTTTAAAATTTATTTATCTATTATCCAATTGTAGTAGAAGAAAGCATCATCAGGTATGTATTAGTATTTCAGGAATAAAACAACACCAGGAAGAAGTAACTTGAGCAGCAGAACAATATTTTATGAGGATGTCTCCTTTTTTTCAGAAAGTGTTCCTGGTACTGATCTGATTTTCCAAGGAATCTATGACTCAAAACTAGATCAGGATGCCTGCTTTCAAGTTCATCAGATTTCTGGTTGCTCAGTCATCAAGGTTCTGTTAAGGTGTCAGGGACGTCACTTACCACTTATGAATGCAAACCAACCGATTGTGTTCCTTATCTGCTGAGTAGTACTTACAAGAGGGGTAGATTTTGAGACTGATTTTCCTGAGAAAGTTGATATTTTCATAGAAATGGAATAAATTCCATTCATCTACAGTGAAAAGTTGGTTTCTACTCATTACTAAAATTCCCGTGGAAAACAAAAGGAGGAATGGATGGTGAAGTCACAGGTACCTTTTACTTTTTCTTAATTGTACGTTTGCCCTACAAAGACCTTTATTAGTAATCTGTTCTTCAGGATTTATCACAAAATCTCCTGCTTCTGTAGGTAGGGGATTTTCTCAATTCCTGGACTATTTATGTGATAAATGAGCATGAACCTCTCCGTGACATGTCTATTATCGAATTGAACTGTTATTTAAATCTTGCATTGCCATTTAATTTCTCATTTATGTATGTTTTATCTCTGCAACTGAACTGTAAGGTTTGGGAAGGTCATAGAACATACATCCTATTTTCTATTCTGCCCACGTGTCTTTCATAGTCTTTGGTAGGTACTCAATAAATATTGATGGATAGGATAAGATTCAGCTGAAAATACCAAACCTGGGCCTTGCCTGTCAGCTCTCGGTTCAGTTCTATGACTTGCAAATTTAATTTTGAGTGAGTACAAAGTACTCACTTACTCTGCAAAATAAAAAACTGTGCATATTTGAAAAGAATCTATCTTCTGCTGGTGACATCAAAATTCTAGATTTTCTTTCTCTCTGAAAGGCCCAAATAATTTGCACATTTCTACTACATTAATTTACAAGAACTGTAATTTTAAAGCAACATTTCAAATACACATACCCTGCAAATATGTTTTAAAATAGGACATCTCTGCTTAGTTAGGACAGGTTTTACACTACAGGGAATTAGTGAATTTTACATGAGAATTATGAACCCATCAGTGTTAAGTACCAACAGCCTCCTAATTTGAATTAATATTCAATAAAAATTACATCCAGAAGACAGAGGAAATTTTTTAATTAGTTTGTTTGCATTATATGGGTAAAAGCTAAAGGTAAAACCAAATAGTATTAGGGCAGGGCTGAGTCTTTTCCGTTTACTGAAGAAAAAATAGTCTGTTTCAAATAAATAGTCAATTTGCTAAATGCTTACTTTATGTCCAACTGGCAAATTACCTTAACAATTAGGTATTTTCTTACTAATGTAGAGGAGCATTCAGGCAAGAACTTTCAAGTACAACATACCAATATAGCATTGTGCCATAGTTCTGTAAGGCAGTTGCCATACTGTATCAGGTGAGGCATTTAATCCCAGCAGACAGGAAAAAAATATATTGTGTCCAATCAAAGAGTGATAAATTTGTTCTTACAGTATCACTTTAACATTTTCAAGCCGAATAATATTATGCAATCAAACATATCAAATTGGCGTAAACCATTCATTTACAGGAACTGAAATAGGAAACTAGAATTAGAGACTTGAAAAACAGAAACTTTATACTTAACAGCCTTAAGTATGCCTTTTCCTTCTCTTTCTCTGCAACAAAAAAGCTTTACAACAGCATCCTACCTTAGTGGTATCAAAACAGAGGGCAAGGGGGTGCTAATAGTTGCTTAAGCAATAAAAAAATTCACGATACTGTATTGTGGTTTAAAAAAATGTCTGTCCATATTTATGTTGATGAAATGCTGAAAGGCCTAACTTTTGGATGTTTTTTAGACTATGCAGTTTTTCCATATTTTTAAATAAAAAATACGGGGAATCAGCAAAATTATGGAGTGTATTACAGTGCCCATTACGTACTTCCAGGATTTGATTTAGAGTAAAATTAAAGCCAAGTGGCTTTGATAAAACAGAAATTTAACTCAGAATGAATGGCCATTTTACGCTTTTGTTTTTTAATGATGAGCTTTTGAATAGCTCTGTTTTAAAAGAGATATATTTTCTATTTAAATGTGCAAAAAAGATACTAGGAAAATGGCAAAGCTTTGGAAATAAGACAACAGAATCCCCATATATTACCTTTGTTTTGTCATTTTGTTTGTAAGCCACTATTCATTTAGATTTAAAGGCTGAAATACTTCCCAATAATCTTTCAGCTTCAGATTCCTCCTCCTAATTGCTATACATATACTGACATCTACCTTTTACTGTAATTTAGCTATTTTCTTTTGTTCTTTGCTATCTTAAAAAAAGAAAAATTATCTTAAAATTATTTTTCTTTCTGTAGGCATAAAAAGTTTTCAGTTCCTGTACTATTCTGGAAAAAAAATGAATCAAAATGATAGCCTAGATTAGAAATAATTATTTAAATTGCCTCAGTTTCAGGAAATTGAAAAAGACAAAGCATATTTTCATTTAATACTATCTCATTTTAAACAAGCTCCTTTAGGAATCTTGGCTACAACCTGCCTGACCAATGTCCACTAGATGACACTGTTGTATAAGCACAATGAGAGGCCATAGCTTTGACAATAACTAATTTATCATATATATATATATATATATATATATACACACACACACATATATATATATATATTTAGATATTGTCAGTGTCTCTTTTTCAAGATGAAGCTGGCTTAGCATTTTTAATTGGATGTGGCTGATAATTACAACTTCATATAATTTAGAGTAAAGCTACCTTCAAAGGTTAAAACGTAGGGAAAAAAGAAACATCTATTTCATAGCATGCATTTTTGCAATAAAATCTTTCAAAACCTGTATATTTCACAGTTAAAATAGACTATATTATGAATTGTAAACTGTGCCATTTTAAATCGAGTGACAATGATTGGACTGACAACGTTGGTTTTCAAGTAGTGTTTTGTCAGTAATCTCTCTTTCTCTCTCTCCCTTCCTTCGTGTCTGTTCAGTTCTCTTTTTCTTCCCTTCTTGATTCTGGACTGGGAGCCATTCCAGTGCGGTGCCAAAGTCAGGGGAAGAATCAATAGTCTTAAGCTAACAGCCACTATGCCACATTGTTGCCAAGCCAGGAAACTTCAGCCTCAGAAAAAAAAACCAAAAAACCAAAAACCAAAAAACAAAAAAACCCCACAATCTTGATGCACTTGTGTAGACAGAGCCATTGAAGGAAACTGACTGCCTGGAATTGTACACGTATTTCAGGACATAGAGGTTTTCCTGTAAAATCCACTCTTTGAAGATAAAATGTAGATGATCGAGATTTTCCCTGATACTAGGATTCCTTTGTAATAACTTATTCTTATAGTGATGCTCAAAATCAGTGTGACATTAAGTTTATTTTCTGTGGCTTTAATTTAATAAGAATGTTGAAGTAAAAAGCATTCATGCTCTCTACTATACATCACATACACTAATCTCATGCTCTTTACCTGAAAATCTCAGAGGAGGGGCCAGGCCTAAAAGGAAATTACTCCAAGTGTGAGTGGTGATAGAAGTGTTTTATGGTATGTCTCAGAGGGAAGCAACAGACATGTCACGTTGTTTGTTTGTTTGTTTTTTTCCCCCTTGTTTTAAGCCAGGAATGCTGGAGCTAGGAAAGCAGAGTGAGAGCTGCCCTGCCCTTCTGTGAAAAGGCCACAACCCGCTGTAGTACCTGCACTCAGCAAAACAGGCTACATACCTTGAGTTCTGAGTTTTCACTAGACTATGTTTGCCAACATGATCTGTGAACAAAAATACCAGAGTATGCCATTACATCTCTGACAAGGTATAGAAAAGGGACCCGCACACTAAAATTTGTTTGCAAAGACACGGCCATCATGCTTAAACACCTGAACATCCTCTCAATGTGTGGACGGTGGGAATTTCGATCAGGTGAACCTCACACATACTTCATTTCTTTTTCTTCCTCTTTTTTCACTTCTCCGATTCACTTCTCTTCTATGATTTCTTTCCTGCTTTTTTTCTCCTTCTGCTTACTCCAAAAGGAAAACTGTTCCCTCTAACCTTAACTAGAAACTATAATATTACAGATAGAGGGACTTTTATAAAACGAGCTCTTCCACCATAGGCACATTATATAATCACAGCCAGCCTCAGATTTGCCCCCACAAAATTCTGCCTAGGTTATTGAGAAGACCAAATGAGATTATAATATTTGTGAACTACATGGCAAATTTTGACAGAGAGGAGGTGTGCTGACCTATAGAAAGCTTCCTTAAAAAACAAAGTGCTTTCAGGGGAAGTGGATGTTAAGGAAGAATCCAATTCAGTGGTAGACTATAAAGTAATGTTGCTTCAAGTCTAGATATAAAGCAAGGATGTAGAGACAGGTGTGGAAGAAACTAGAAAGTATCATCAAGCTGGGGAGAAGAGGATCTGGAAATGGTGTTACAGGAAAACAGAACAAAGAAGGGGTAACACTATGACAAAAGGCATTACCATTTTTTGAGTACATGTTGGATACTAAGGCACATTTCTCATTTAATTCTCACAAAACTCTTATCAAGAGTTTTTATTAGCACCTAGTTTTTTCTAGTGGTGGCAACAGAGGCTCATAGACTTCAAGTGTCAAGTCTAAGGTACTCTTGACTCCTAAATGGTAAAGCCTGTGAAATTTCCAAAGTACCTTACACTGCCATCAGACCACCCCTCTCTACCAACACTTTACAGAGAGAGCAGACGGGACTCCAATTTCCACCTTCCTGCAATCCCATACTGATAAATGTGGCGTTTGGAAATTTTATATGAACATTCATAATGCATTTTCCTCCAGGAATAAGGCTTGTGATGCTGGGTAGTTATTTAACCTTTTAAACCAAAAGCTTATTTATTTTCAAATGTAGCTGATCTACATGTTCAGAACCTGTATTCTGTAGTAGCACAAGACAGTCTATAGAAAATTATCCTTTATTAATTAAAATGAGAAATTTAAAAGTATACCACTCTTTAACACTTTTACTACTTTCTACCACTTTAACCACAATGGAGAGAATCCATGTCTCTAATCCTCACCCCATGGATAGATTTAAGATATGTGAAAGTGAAGGTGAGGGATGGACTTCTCAAAATATGTAGGGGATGCTGCGTTACCCATCACCATACATGGCTAATTGCAAGCCATTTGTTAGGTGGGTGACCTTGTGATGGAAAATGAAGGCACGTTTTGGCAGACATATATTCCATGAGACTCAGAAATTCAATTAAATACACAGATACAATAAATTTAGTTCCCATAATAATGCAATGTCCCTTCTGAGATCTGAGATGTCCCGGCTTGGCCTTTCCCCCTTTCCTAGCGTGCATGAACATGTCTGAAATATGAACTCTGGATTTCTTACCATTGAATTACTGTAACACATTTAGCAAAAGGCAACATGAATTCAGTAGTTGTTTATAAAACTGAACATATTGTCCTCCTCTTCCCCACACATATATCTTGGTGCCAAATTTTAGATCTTAAATGTGTCCACCAGCTTAGTGTACAGGCTGGGAGATAGGACAAGTATTTTCATTAAGACTTACTCCATTCTGTGGCTCTTACAGCGATGCCCTGCCATATTCTTCCTCTTATGATAGACCTGTGCAATGGTGATGACTGCACCAGTGGCTTGGGTTCATCATTTATTCTCAGTCCACTGTTCACTATCATTGCACATGAGAGGAAAGCTAATTGATATTTGCTACTTAAATTTTTTTCTATCTCCAGCCAAATATCTTTGGTAATGCATCTCGTTCCTCCAGTTTCCAGCCTCCACTAACATTTTCCATTCATTCTGCTGTATCCTTCCTTCTGACATTACCTATAGTCTATGATCATTTATTTTTCTGATTAAAATTTTCACTTCTCTCCCTATCTAGAAGGCCACAAGGCCCAACAAAATGTTGGGAATTTAAAATATAAGGATAGCTATGTAATCCTAAAAGATGTGGCTCTGTTCCCACTTGCCTATTATTTTCTGACTAGGTACCTAAAGACTTACAAATTATAATTTAGTATATGTGACAGGATCTCTGGGCTGCTGAACCTAGAGGTGAGATGTTGTCCAGGACATAGAAAGGGTTTAACTACAGTTGCTCCATTGTAAATGTGGGCTTTTAGCTACCTTCTGTATTGAACAAGGCATTTCCTAGAACTGGATTGCATGCTTTTGCCTTTGGTTAAGAAACAATGCTCTGTGTTTACAGAGAGACTTTTCTAGGGCCAATTATATCCTAGGACATTAAATAGGTTCTTCCATCTCTTTGTTCAGAATAACATTATTCCATGATCTTTGCAGTCAGAGAATTCAGATTTTACGTGAAAGAGAAATTATTTTCAGCAAAATGCTAATGATTTTAAAGCAGCACAAGTGTCCAAATGAGTAAGTAATCCTACTTAAATACAGAGAGATGAGCATGGACCGGTCTTTGTCTCCAAAACACATGGTGACGTGCTTTTTTAAAAAGTTAAAACATTTTAGAAACTAAAGCTTTATCTTGCTCTTTCATACACATATTGCTAATTTCTTGGTAATGTGTCTAATTTGAACAGGAAGGAAATGATTAAGGAGCTTTTTATCAATTATCAGAAGATGTATATGACTATAAATTGCTCTTATTAAACTAGCAAGACAAGGTCAAGTGTTGGCAGCTTGAACTCACAACCCAGAGACCAAGACACAAGTTGAGATCAAGAGTCAGATGCTCAACCAACTGAGCCACACAGGCAATCCTGGTGGTAGATCTTCTGGTCCAAAAGAAGTAACCCCTTGATATTTCCTAGTCCTTCCCTTAATAATTATTTCTAATTAATCCATTATATATTTTGCTTATTTTTCTGGTTTATTGTTTGTCTCTCTCATTAACATGTAACCTCCATGGGTGCAGAGATTTTAGTTTATGTTGTTCATCAGTGTTATTTCCTGTAAAAATGTGCCAGGCACATAGTAGGTGTACGATAAATATTTTTAACATGAAAGACTGGATGAGATGCTAAGATTGTTTTCTATTTCCAAGTTCTCAGAAACTATAAAAAAATGTAGTAATCCTATACATTAATAAAAAGGTTACTGATTTTATTAAATAACATACAAATCCTACACAGAGAAGGAATCTTTATCCTTGCTGGACTTCTTTGATTTAACTTTTGAGCATTTGGGCATCAACAGTGCCATTGTACTCTAGTTCCCAGATTTAAGGTATAAAGAAAAATATCAATTGCTAAAAAAAAAAAAAAAAAAAAAAAAAAAAAAGAAGAAAAGAAAAGAAAACAAAAGAGCATTTACTTTGTTTCTTTCCTGACTATTCAGATTTCGCGTAAAAAGAAAATGGAGACCCTTTTGTCTACTCCACAAACATTTACTGAGCACTCACTCTCTGTCAGGCACTTGGTAAGCACTGGGAGGAAAATCTGTCCTGGAAGAATTCAGTTACACATGAGAGATACAGATGCTATTAAGCCTCTTTATATGTTCTTTTCTCAGAGCTCAGAATGGAAATGACATGTGCATTTAGATGTAGTTGTGTTACGAAGCTCTGCTCCTTCAAAAGGCTTGCTAGCACGTTGGTAGGCTGATGAAATAAGCAGTGGCTGAAATATCTTCACAGACTTTAACTGATTACCTATAATATGCCAAACACTGCAAAGATTTAAGGGTATCTTCAAACTCTGGGAAAGGATGCAGACTTGTAAACAGATCATTGTAATGGTGTACGGGCACCTATCCACAAGTTGCAGTGGAAGTGGAATGGAAACAGAGGTCCACTCTGATTCAGAGAGTGGGGTCAGGGACAGCATCCCAGTCAGGATCCTAACAAGAAACCACAGGCACCCTCAGATTGAATAATTATAGAAAAGGCTTTTAAAGTAACTATTTACTGAAAGGTGAGTTAACGGTAGGGAAACAAGATAGGGCAATATGCAAGAGGTCATTATACTTCCAGCCTTCATGGAGTAGGGGGAGATAGAAATTCCTGTGTCCTGGAATTGAAAGAGTTGATTGGAAAAAATCTGCTTAACAGGAGTTGTGGTCTTCAGTTCAGGGATGAAGCCAGCCCTCGCCAACCCCAGCAAGGAAGCTGAGGAGATTAAACCCTCACCTCACTCTCCTCCTTTCCTCTGATCTTCTGCTGGTACTCATACTGGCTGATCCCAAGCAGAAGGCAAGGAGCAAATGAGTCCATTGATGATGTCGATACAGGTTAGTTTTCTGAGCCAGAGATCAAAAAGGAGAAGAACCATGAGTCAATGTAGGGTGAACAAAAAATAGCCAGTGGAGAAGGTTTGGATCATAGGACACACTTGAGCTGGGGCTTGAAGGCTGACGAGGAGTTCATTAGCTAGATTAACTGGGTCACTCTGGAGAAGGAATGATGTTTGAAGAGTGCCTTACTGGTTGGTGGTGGTGTGGGGGCGGGGGTCTATGAAGATTGGAAAATGCAAACTTTGTGTTATTTGGGGAGGATATTCCTTGAATATACTTTTTACTGCCATGAGCTATAGCAAAGAAACTTAACAGAGTCAAAGAGGGTCTTCAAAATTTTGGAACTAAAACCTCTAACTAAAACTAAATACCAGCAGAAGCACTTCTCTGATCTTGAGATTTTAGGAGACTAGTTGAATACCTTTAGTCAGATCTAGGGTGGGGCTGATAGCTGGAAATAATGTTATTTTTATTGTATGATATGAAATCATGAAGTGATGGATGGACACTTAGACACGTGCTATAGATTGAAACCCTTTCAGTACCTGGTTGGTCAACAGAAGTCAAATAGATGGTCAAAAAAACAAACACACAAAAGGCTTCCATCTCAAATTATTTCAGAATATGGTGGATTGTACCTCTCTTGACTGAGAAACTGTTTCTTCATTATACAATTATCTTGGTTCTTTTAGTTCTGATTCTTATGCATGTAGCATTACCATAAAGAGTGGATTTGTGAATATTGTACCCTAGCTTACTTTGGGCAACACAGTGATTTTCAAACTTTAAAAAAATGAATTCTTACACAGAACTTCAATATATAAATGAGGTAAGAGTTAGAGTTCCCTAGCAGTTTAAATCTTCATTGTTCAACAGAAAATATTTTATTACTTGTCCCAAATCCTGTAGCACTATCGTGGACCCTTGAGTTTCCTAGAGCAATAGTTTTAGAATCACTGACCTCAAGTTTAGAAAATTATATACAGAGGACGAACTGATGGTTGCCAGAGGGGTGGGGATGGGGGATGGGCAAAATGGATTCAGGGAAGTGGAGGGTACAAGCTTCCAATTATGGACTGAATAAACCAAGGAGATGAAAGTTAAAGCATATGGAATATAATCAATGGTAATGTGAGAGCATTGTAAGGTAGCAGATGGTAGCTACAGTTGTGGTGAACATAGCACAACACAGAGAATTGTTGACTCACTATGCTGTACACCCAAATCTAATGTAACATTGTGCATCAACTAGAGTTCAACAACAAAATTTTTCAAAGGAATACAAAGAATATGTAATTACAAGAAGTGATATGACATCCAGGGTTCAAATCTCAGTTTTGAATTAAATTTCCCTCTGGGAAAGCAGGGACACTTCTTGAGGGCAACAGAAATGTTTGTATTGACTTCCCTGTCCCCCTAGCCCCCAGAGGACTGATTCACAAGGTGACTCTGGGCAAGTCACTAAACCTCTTCCTGCTTTAGAATTCTTTTCTGTAAAATGGGGTTGTTAATGGTGACCACGTCCCTCCTTCATCACAGAGATGCTGTGAAGATTAATGAGGTGGTTGTTACTAAAATCTTTAAAAGATCCTTTGAAGAAAGGCTGTAGATAAGACAAAAAAAAAACCCACAATATATTTTATTCGATCTTACCCAGTAAATGCTCTGAGAGAGTCCAGAAACAAATACCTAAAACTCTAAGTGGATAGTGTCAGTTCCAATTTACTTCTTTGCTTGGACTGAGGTGGTGCTATTAACACCAACCAGGGATATATACTACTGCTTCCCTGTGCCTGGATGTGCTAAAAGAAGCTGCAGAGATGAGAGCAATGAAGTTAGGAGGCATGTCTAGGCATCTGGGAACTAGTGAGATGAGGTGGAACAGGTGAAGTGGGGAGGGCAGAGGAAAAAAAAAACACTAGCAGGAGCTATCTGAGCACTGCTGGGAAGCAGAGCCATTGACGTATGTGTAAACCAAGAAGGAGCTGGTCATAATATACCAACAGGCTCTGGAAGAATGGCAGTGGTCCCACCCAGGGTGCTGTGAGGGAAGGAAGGCATCCTGATCCCATTTCACAGACGTTGAAACTAGCCAGGGAGGCTCTCTGACCCAGGTGCTTGCATATCCTGAGCTTTAGCTATCTCACCTACACTGACCTTCATCAGTATGCACAGACAGGATTGTTTTCAGAAGAGGACAACACCATTGTGGCAGTCCCTGATGATGCACCCTCTTCTTTCCACATCCCAGCCTCGAGGTTGGGTTTCCTTTACTTCCAGCCTGAAATATTTCAGTGGCGTTCTAAGCACAGCAGCCTTTGCCTCCCATGTCTTCCTTTCTTCAGCTTCAAACTGGTGCTGGAAAATCATCCTAAAGCAAATCTGACCTCACCTACCTATGCTCAGAAGCATTTCATCATGTTTCAACATGCATGTCAGCCTTTTTGTGTGGTTTTCAAGGCCCTTCATTATCTGAACCCAACTTGCATCCAGCCCCGAATTTACCACATCGCTCCTCACTCTGAACACCTGTTTCTCGGTACTTTCAGAATTCAATCCACATTCTTCTATTTCAATGCCTTCTCACCTACCAATGTAAATTGCCCTTTCATTTTGGATGTATAAGGAACCAGTGATTATCTTTCAAACCCTAATACAGCTGGTTTTCTAGAGATTCTTCTCAGACTTCCTGACCCTCTTCTCCTCTAACCTCCCCCACCATACTGCTTCCATAGCAGTCTGTCACTATATTTTCATTTGGGACACTCACTTTGGGGTCCAAAGTCCTGAGTTCATGATTAGCCCTCATCTATTGTGACTTGGGACAAGTAAGTTAATCTCTTTGAGTCTCAATTTCTTAAACTGTGTATGGAAATAAAATACTTTTAAATGAAATAAAGTATGTAAAAGCCCTCAGTACTGTCCCTGGCACAGAGGAGATACTCGATGAGCACTTACTGAGTAGGTGAATGAATGAAGAAAGAAAATAAACTGATGGATTCTGTAATGATACAGCATTCTGACTGTTTTCTGGGAAAAATGGAATCCTTCATTCTTGCTTTTCAGATACAGAAGGAGAAAACGTTCTAACAAGGTGTCTCTTACAAGATCAGTGCCAGTCTGCAAGTTGAATGACAGGCCTGTGAAACTTAGAAGTTGCACATAGGAGGAGCCACATGGTTTGAGTGTCCCTGTCCTCTCTCTCCTGTGATGATGCAACTTTCTATTTCTATATAAAGTCTTTCAGGTTTGTTTACCTCAAGATCCAGTTTCCAGCATTATGTCTGCTTCATTGTTGTCCTTCTTTAAATTCCCTTTCACCAGACAAAGAGAAAAGTTTGGCTTTGAAGTCGCAGGAAGCCACGTTGTCAGTTACCGCCAGAACCCACGGAAGTACACGTGAAAGCAGGCATTAGAGGTGGTGGAGATCAGAGGGCATTTCAAAAGCTGCAGGAGCTATTCAGATTCTCCTCTTTAAAGGGGCTCTGATGCCAGAAGATGGTTGAGGGACTCTTCTGTGCTACTGGTTTGAAATGTATTTGTAGTTTAATCATAGAGAATCCTGATTTAAAATTCCCAGTTTTGGGGTGGGGAGGGGCAAATGTTTTCTGTGTTAGGGCTCTTAGATAGCAGCCCTTCCTGAGGGGCCATATGCCATACTGTTCCACCAGGTCTGCAATTCCTGGGGAGGATTCAGGAGGCAGGAGATAAAAGGAAAAGGAGAAGACGTTTGCTCTATGTATTTTTCTTGCTCCCAAGATAAAGTCATTGCCTCATTGTTGAACTTTGACACCAACATGTGCTGAAGGTCTGGCAGACATTAAGTAAATATTTGCAGATTGATCTGCTGATTTAAAGAAATGCTTCTTTACCCTGTGAGGCAGTGATATTCTTTTTTCCACATTACAAATTTAAAGAAAGAAATAAGGTTAGCTATGGGCAAAGCTGTACGAGAGTTTCTCTGACAAGTGAGTTTGACAACTGAGAAAGAAAAGGAAGAGGAGAGGTGAATCTCCTGGTTTATGTTTCACTCTGTGCAAAGTGATAAAGTTGAGGCTGAGGCTTATTGAACTAAAACGTTAAGTTGTATGCACAGGAAAATTGAAGAAAGCGAAATGTGCAGTTGCCTCTCTCTAAAAGCCTTTTATGGGCAGGAAAAAAAAATGTCCCTGTTGGTCAGTTTCCCTTCCCTCCTAGATGCAGAATTCCCTCCTCCTGCACCCCATGTGACTTTTTCATGTTGTTATTTCAATCATCATATGCACTTTGCTAGAAGACAGTGATCACTGGGTTAAAAAATGAAATTGGTATTAAATTTTATTACTTTTGGATGGAATACACTTGAGGAAATAATCCTATAGATCTTTCACACTTGAACTAAGTTTCTTAGTTGGAGAAACAACAACAACAAAACAACATTTTGTCCTTTATTTGCATCACTGTACTATATTCTCTTTTAGGAATTAGGGGGAATATGTCTTGCAGACATAAATCAAAACACACTGGGTTGAAGGGAAACAATGATATGATTCGACTCCAACTTCTTATGTAAACTTATACCATATGATAATGCAGTTGTACTGCATATTCAATTTTGATATGTAACCTTTGAAATAAATTGGAATATTCTTTCCGGATACTCTTGGCACACACCAAGTGATCATAAACAATAATTTCATAAAGGTCACTTGCTCAATAAGCAGTGCTCACGGCAAGAAGTGTTCAGGACTACTCAGATATTTTCCCCTTTCTCTGAGACTCTTAATTTATTCTTTTTTCCTTCTTTGAAGCTCCAAACAACACAAATTTTCTTGTACCATGTAGACTTACAGAATTTCTGGAATGATTACCGTTTTCCTCTTTTTCTTGCACTTCACTCTTTTTTTTTTTTAACTTAAATTGGCTGATAGAAAGTAGGCAAAGCAGTTTGGGGGTAGGTGGGGGGGAGGAGGCTAAGTTATTCAGCCAAAAACTAATTGGCTATTTTAAACAAAATTATTATTTGGTTTCAATTTCTCTCTACTCAAATTAATTTATATGAATAGACATGGCTAAAATAAGTAGGCATAGATATACTTGTTATGTCTGCTTTTACACAATTTGTTCATTTACGAAATGTATTTCAGAAACCCTATGACAAACCCCAAAGAAGCTTAATATTTCTTTAC
This sequence comes from Acinonyx jubatus, assembly GCF_027475565.1. Lineage (NCBI taxonomy): Eukaryota > Metazoa > Chordata > Mammalia > Carnivora > Felidae > Acinonyx > Acinonyx jubatus. The sequence continues at coordinate 82,751,912 of NC_069381.1, read as the reverse complement.
CACTATAACTTCAGCTCCTCATACAAAAGCTAAAAATTGTATTTTGTTAAATCTGAGCTCCAGTCATGTCAGTTGTGTCTTTTACCAATAAAACAGCCCCAATCAATATTATTCTACTTGCAGATAATAACTTTTCTTACTATATGCCAATTCCATCTGCTGCCAAATAATACAAGTGACTATAGCCCTTATAAGAAATGACCCAGAAAAGGATTTCCTTTCTACAAACCTATCTCAAGATATTTACATGGGTCATACCCAGGATATTTGGTTCTCTGTAAAGGAATCTAGAAGTTGTATGCAAAGGAGAGTCAAGACAGGTCACAGGAAACCTTCTATAGGGAGGATTTGTTTACACCCCATTAAAGCCCATTCATTTCAAGTCTCTTTACAAATTGTAATCAATAATGAGGATAGGACATTTTCAGGATGAAATTAGTAAAATAAAACTTTTCATTATTTTTTGTTCACCTTGTTCTAAGAAGAAGATTTGAAGCTTGAATAAGCTTAATTGTAATTCTAATTTACTGTAATGTTAATTTCTTCTTCTTCTTCTTCTTTTTAATCTGTACATTTAAAGTCTGTCTTTTGGATGCTCTAGGGTCATTTAAGCAATGATTCTTATTCTCGCTCAATCTCTTAATCTCTCCCCTGTCTCTGTCTCTGTCTCTCTCTCTCTCTCAGAATATAAATTGAATACCATAGTTTTCAAATAAGAAGGAACTGATTTGATTCCTAGATAGAGTTATGATGAGAAGAATTATGGAGCTGGTGTCATTTGAAGTGGCCTTGAAGTAGAAGCAGATGGCAAGAGGTGCAGGCAGGGGGGGTGTTGGGAAAGGTAGTGATGAAAGGCTTCTTTTTATCTTCTGTCAAACCTCACATCATTACAACATCTACAATTTACTACTGCTGATGCTGTTAGGTGGACTTCTGGAAAACTGTAGAATCTTAGGAGATGTTTCTTTAAGATCTCATCTTCTCTGATAATTAAAAATGGACAGCTTATTATAGAGGAAACACTGACTTTAGCTAGAGCACACAGTGCTTAGAATTCTTAAAAAAACAGCACTGAATTTGGATAAATCCAACAAATGTTGCTAAAATGTGGACTTTACTACCCACTGGATCTTTTTTTCTCAGCCACTGATGTGACAGAACACAAATCTAACAGAAGCCCAGTTGGAGTTGACTTTGGGATGAAGGTGGCCTCTGGTAGGGAGAGACTGTTTTGGTTGTGGCTGTTTCCTACACACCTTCTTCCTTCGTTAATGAGTGAAAGTCAGAGAATTTAATATATGGTAAAATTTGTAGTTTATTTTTATGAACTAAAGGGTTCGGCTATTTCTTTCCCAGGATAATTTTAATTTGAAACTTAAACAAGAACAAACACCCACTCAAAACATAATAATCCAAGGTAATCCACTTTGATGTTCAATATTTAGATTTAGGAATGCCTATCTTTGAGACAAGTTATGGTGTTAATATATGGTAGGGCAGATGGACCAAATATAAATTCAGAACTGAACAAATTACAGGAGCTGTGAATACATTTTACAGCATGTCTTCTATTTGTTCATTTTTTCAGCTGTTTCCCTCTTTATTATGCTACTTTAGTTGTCTAGCACCTATAGGAATGTATCTAGAAAATGTGACTTGAGTTTATAAATCCTGTAAGAATTTGCATTTATCTTTGTCAAGAGGATAACTGAAGGCAGTGAGGTTTCTGTGAAATATTCTAATTAATCCAACTCACCATATTTTTGTATTCTGAAAATCCCATCAACTAAAATTCAGTTCTCGTCTTAAGAAGGAGGAAAAGAGCAGAGGTGTCCCTGAGGAGGAAAAAAGGAGGAATTAAAATAAAAAAAAAGTGAATAGAACTAAATGAAGGAACCTGAACAGGAGATTTTGCATAAACATCATTCATCTCCCTGCTTTCCTTCCAATAACCCTTGACCTCTACCCTCCTGGAGATCCAATCCCATTGTCAAGGAACACTTTACTCTTCCAGAAAACCTAGAAACTTTTACCAACTTGTCTTAAACTCAGCCAGCTTGTTAGTCCGTGTCTGTGTTCTGGCTGCCTCATCTGCCATACACAGAAGCAGTCCCTAATGGCTGGAGAATGTGTTTTTCTTCCTGCAAAATATGCCTCACAGTACTGAGTAAAGCAAAAGAGGCCTGTTTTCTAAGACTCTGCACTTGAGAATGTGTTCGGACAATCTCTGCCCAGATGCCAGCGTGCAGATGCATATTTCAAACGTTCCTTTTCCTGATTAGCATGCAGCCAGAACACCTGTTTTGCTGCCTGGAGGAATCATATTCAAAATGAAGATACACCTGCACACTCAAATATTTTCATTGCGTTTATAAACAGAGCTCTTAGTATTGGGGTGAATATGCTCCCATCAGTCCAAAGGTGTGGGACTCTGCCCTCTGAAATGACCTCAGTCCCATTTTGTTGATGGGCCATTTTTTTAAAAACTGCATTTGTAAGCAGATTTGAAGTGTTGGCGCTTTCCATGGAGATTGTGTGTGTGTGTGTGTGTGTGTGTGTGTGTGTGTGTGTAGAAGGGGTGACTATCCAAATCGAGGGGCAAATACCCCACTTTGGCAATAGGATAAGACAGATTCCACACATGATAGTTTTGAATGTTGAAAAGGACAGGCAGGCCATTGTCAAAATATACACTTTTCTTTGAGCATTTAAAAATATTTTAAATACAGATCTCTGAAAATTGAGCTTAAACTTATAACTATGAATATGAAATAATCATCTCTAAGAGAAAAGTAAAAAAAAAGAGGGTAATTGCTTAAAATTACAAGTGAATATTCAAAATACAATGACAACTATACTTTTTAAAACCATTATTCACAATGACTTTATTTTAAAGCGTTATATAGAAATTTGTAAGTGCACATAGGATGTGTTTTATGTACATGGATTAGGTAGCTCTTTAAGCACAACAGTGCCTACCGGAAAATTACTTTCCACAAGAGTAAAGTGTGGACGATTTGAGGTCCTATTAAAATCATCTTCGGTAATGCATCAAATCTATTTAACAATACAGTTATGGGGGAAACGAAAGCCTGACTATCCTGCAGTTTGATTTAAATGATAGAATTGGGTAGCATAATTCAGTATTTGTGATTGATAAGCTTCTAGGAACTGAGCTTTTGAACCTTTTCAAGTTCATCAAACACTGCGCTCATAGACAATGCATAGATAAATTATAGTCTTCTAAATTCCTTAGAATTCAGAACAGTGGAATTGAACTCTATCAGTTGAGTAATAATTCTACACAAGCCAGATCCCAGTCATTCATAACTAAAGTAGTGACTCTATCAGCCCAGAATAAGAATGGAAACACTCAAATAAGACATTTGGGCTGCTACAAAGAACAAAAATATAGATTGGCCCTATCTTATTTTTTTCTTAATCTGTCTAAATCAATTAGACATTTGAATTGTGGTATTGTATTTCCAGGAAGCGTCATTGCTTTCTATTATCCTCATGACAAAAATAAACAATTCCTTTTGAAATCATAGAAAAAAAATGCCTCCCACTGAGTTGATGCTGTGTGCTGTTATATGCAAGAACATATGTGTAATAAAAAATGAGAAATTATGGATCAAATAATGATGTTGGAGCCACTTACACAAACAATAGAGAGCATTTTGGAAGAGTTCCAAATATCATCACTATTGTTTAATTTCAGCTCCAGTTATGCATCTGCCTAGCTAGTGTCAAAGATAATAATCTCACCAGATAGATATAAAATGCACAACTAAAATTACATGGCCCCATTATTCTGTTTACACATAGTACTAAACCACTCTTTTCCAGCTGACTGACCCAACAGAGCATTTGTCCATTGAGTTCCCTTGCAAATTTGGTGGGCTGATGCCCATTTCTTTGTCTATATTAGGTCATTTTGTACCAATGTAGGAATAAAGTAACTAAGAAGAGGCATGAATATGTTTGCTCTCTAATGAATCTGTTCTTTACATCTTGCTCTCTGCCTTTCACACACAATTATGGGCTTTTAAAGCAAGGGAGAGCCTTAGTGGAAGTCACAAAATGCCAATTAAAAGAAATGGACAGAAGCTGAGCGCCAAATCACTCATTCTGGGAAAAAGAGGAAGACAAAGAGAGCTATGCATTTTAGCCCTCTTCACTGAAATGTCTTCTGCCAGTCAACACATGATAGAACCCTCAACTAGAAGGAGATTTAGAAAGTTACTCAGTCCAGCATTCAGTATTTAATTCAAAACCACTTAACAGAGGAAGTTTTCATGTACAATATTAGTCAAGAAGAAAGAAAGAAAAAGAAGGAAAGAAACAAGTAAACAAGGAAAAAGAAACTAAAAACAAGTGCTAACGAGAAATTTTCATTGTCCAATTTATACCTTAAAGTAAAGGTAATTTTGAAAACTATGATGTACCAGTGGAGAGAAATATCATATTCTTTTGTTAAGTCATGGACTGAAAGACAAAACTTTTGTCATTTATTTTCTTTGAATGCAAAGCATTGCCCTCTAAGTAAGCCTGAACAGGATCTGCCTCTCCATCACTGACAGTTAATAATTAAATCAAACATTATATTCAGCAATAGAACATATGCATCAGCTTCTTTCAAATTGCATTTCCTTCCTGTTAGGTCCATTAGTGTAAACCAGACTGCCTTTAGAAACCCCCTTATTGCTGCTGTCTTTCAGCACAGTTCCTGAAATGGATAATGTGGTACATATTATGGGCAATTACACAGAACTCCCCAGCGATAGGGTTTTAGAGTTACAGAATGAAACAGCTGGAACTACAGAGCTATAAGCTAATCATAAAAAAAAAAGGAAATAGTTAAAAAAAATAAATAACCCGGACAAAGAAAAAAAAATGGAAAGCACAAGAGGCTCTATAAAATCATTGTTCTTAGAGAAGCTGTCTGTACCCAGAAGGATCTCCAGAGTTCACACTGCAAAACTATCTAAATCTAACCATGTTATTTTAAAAAATACATTTTCCCATGTCTTCTACACTCATGGTGTTAAAAAGCACATAACAAACAGCTAGCCGATATGAGGTATTGGAAACAATGACAGTCTTCTCTCTAGCTTTATCAATGTTGTATTTCCATATTAGTCACATTGTGAGAAATCTAGTCTTCCTTTTCAATTTTATTTCCATGAAAACATATATGGTGCTAGAAGATGGGTTTTCTATTCACTAAATGAGCCACCCAGATAATATTTTCATCTTGTTATTTTATGCTTGGTTTGGGTGTATAGTGCCTATGCCACAGAGATAAGAAATTACATAATCTATCTCTCCACTTGGTTTGGGGATTGCAATTGGAGTGTTCTGCTTGAAAAATCAGACACAAACATTAGATATATACCTAAGGGAAAAGTTTCCTATTCAAAAAGGAAAATATATATTCTGATTTCTTTCTCACAGTTTTAGGAAAGAGAGTAATAATGGGTTTTGATGGCAAAAATGTTGCTTCGTTTGGTTGTAAGCAAAATGCAGTTTTAGCTTGCGCCAATGAAGTGTTTTTGAGAATTTTCAGTAAAATTACTTTATAACTTGAGAAATAATGGAACAATCTGCACAGTAACTACTGTGAAATGAAACAAAAGTGGGTGCAATTTCAAACTTTAAATATAGCCACAAAACTATTTTCAAATTTGTTGCTAAAGTATTCTACAAAAATCTGAAGATATTAAAGCAGAATATTTGTACAACTCTTGGAGAACTATTCTTTTTCTCTATAAAGAGATGGATTACATAGTCATAGCCAGATTTATGTGGCTACTTATATACTTTCATAAGGCTTCAGTAGCCAATATTTATTTCGGCAACAATAAAATGCAGCAGGAAGAAGCTGGACATAAAACATGCTATCCAGTTTGATATCCTTAACAGTCATTGTCTCCTATTTCCCTTAAGAGCAGTGATTCTTTGTTGTTGTTAGTTTTTTTTCCCCCTTTCCAGTAAAAGCTTTATTATGATAGAATGGAAGGAGGGGAAACAGAGATGTTAACAAGACAAAATGTTAAAGTCAAAGGAAGACTATGTCTCCTCATTATAAAAAGTAATGTTCACTTTAACAGTAAAACCCTCATTTGTTTTTATTATCGGAGCTATATTGGTGACTGTACAATATAATAAGTGAATATGTTCTGAATACCCAAACCTATTTGTTATGTAACAAACAAAGTTCAGGAGATTTAATTGGAGGTTATGTTTTTGAATGTCTCTGTTTTTCATAAGGAGGGACACTGAACAGAGGGAGAAAAGACCTAATACAAATTGCATCTGGACTGGGGAGATGGATAAAGAAACTAGTAACTGATACTTAAAGAAATTCCTCACATCTTTTTATTTCTATATGAATTTACCCCAAAAGAAAATAAACTGTTACCTATTAATTTCTAACACAGGAAATTTCTAGAACAACACCCCTCTTCTTCATATTAAATAACTATCTTTGTCTCCATATGGTTTTGCATTTCTGTTTAGACAAAATAATAGTCCTTAGCATATACTCATGCCAGTTCCTGAACTAAGGACTTTGTGAATATTAACTGATTTAATCTTCCTAACAACACTGTGTGTAGGTACTATTATCTCCATTTTGCAGATAAAGAAAACAAACCAGAAGACTTACATAACTGGCCAGTGCCACAGCTTTATTAAACGGTGAAGCTGAGATTTGAACCCAGGCAGTTGGAGTCCAGAATCTGAGCTCTTACATATTAAAATATATTGCCTTTGAGGATAGACATATTGCACAGCATTATGGTACATAAAGTATCAGGTCTCAGTTTGCTCAAGAATGATTCAATAGCAATGAATCATGCATCCATATTTGGAACATGCAAATCATGATTCTACAATATCATGGTGGCTACTATTGGTAAGCATATAAAATTGTCACATTTACCCTAGACCTAGTCAACAAAAAAAGACAGAGCCCATCCAGCTAATATCATACTACGACATTTAGTTTGTGGATCTATTAATTTAAAATACTTTGCTTCATTCTAATAGCTCTTCTTCAGATTCTTGGCTGGAAAGCATCTGGAAAAATGCCCCCAAATAATCCAGTGAACACGAGGTATAAAAAAGTTGCCTCATTATAAAATAGCCTACCATGTATAATAAATTAAAATTTTTTGATGTTTATTATTTTTGACAGGCAGAGTGCAAGTGGGTGAGGGGCAAAGAGAGAGAGAGACACACAATCTGAAGCAGGCTCTGGGTTCTGAGCTGTCAGTGCAGAGCCCCAGGCAGGGCTTGAACTCACGGACTGCTGGATCATGACCCCAGCCAAAGTAGGATGTCTAACCAACTGAGCCACACACGTGGCTCACCACGTGAGCCACCACGTCCCCTCAAGTATAATAAATTAAATCCACATTCAGATCTCTTAAAATTTCTTATGTTTTGCTTCTTGTAAAAGAGTTAATTACATGCAGAAGTAGTGGGGTTTTTAAAAATGAAAACATCGAAAGAAAATACAGCAAAATATTTGTATGATTTTGAGTTGGGTAAGCTTCTTTTAAGGGAGCCAAAACTCAGAATTCATAAAGAACAGGATAAGTATTCTTGAATACCTAGCAGGTTTTAAATGTATGACAAAGATACTATGATTAAAAATACACCCAGGGGCACCTGCATGGCTCAGTGGGTTGAGCGTCCGACTTCAGCTCAGGTCATAATCTCACGGTCAGTGAGTTCGAGCCCCGCGTTGGGCTCTGTGCTGACAGCTCAGAGCCTGGAGCCTGCTTCGGATTCTGTGTCTCCCACTCTCTCTGCCCGCCCCTCCTCCACTCATGCTCTCTCTCTCTCTCTCTCTCTCTCTCTCTCTCTCTCTCTCAAGAAGTAAATAAAAATTAAAAAAAAATACACCCAGATTATGGACTGGAAAAACATTTGCCACCCATATGTCACAGAAAGGGCTAATATATATTAGCAGATATAAGTTACTTATTACATTGGGATTTTATCTTAATGCATTATCTATATTATCATTTCTCAACTTACGTAGAGGTCAGTTGGGATCTTGTTAAAATGAAGATTGTATTTCAGCAGGGTTTGGTCCCAAGATTTTGCATTTCAAAGAAGCACCATATGATGCTGATGTTGCTGGTTTACACATCACACTTTGAGTAGCACTGATCTAGACTTTGCCCAGTTCATGTAACTACATAAATAACCTAACTAATTTCAAACAAAAATTTGAGGACAACTGTCATATTTTTATTCACGGAAATTGTTTGGAATGATGTCATTTAAAAGGAATACATTTAAACCTTGGATTAGAGAAAGGATTTCATATCCATATGACCCAAGAGTGAGGTGAGAACTATTTGTTTTCTTCATACCCTCTAATTTTCAAAGGAAAAAAAAAAATAGAGGACACAACCCAATAGAAAATCGAGCAAGCGATAAAAGATAATTGACATGAAAGGAAGTTAAAAGGACAATACATTTAAGAAAGCATTCTTCATCTTACTGTTAGTCATAAAATGCAAATAAAAGAGTAAGAAAATACTTATATTTACTTATTATTTAGGCAAAAATTAAAAAGAGGGAAAATAAAATGTTTCTGTCTGTGGAGGATGTACTAGATCACAGCAGATCAACGTTCCTGTGATTAAAAAGAAAAACCTATACAAATCACATATAGCACATGAACAAATAGAGGCTCAGGGAAAGTAAGTTATCTAACATTAATCGATATGTTGGGATAGCTGGGATATTCCCACACCTAGATCTTAATGTTACTATTGCAGTCTACTGACTCTCAACAATGTACTGATTATTATTATTTTTTTAATTTTTTTTAACGTTTATTTATTTTTGAGACAGAGAGAGACAGAGCATGAACGGGGGAGGGGCAGAGAGAGAGGGAGACACAGAATCGGAAGCAGGCTTCAGGCTCTGAGCCATTAGCCCAGAGTCCGATGTGGGGCTTGAACTCACGGACCGCGAGATCGTGACCTGAGCTGAAGTCGGACGCTTAACCGACTGAGCCACCCAGGCGCCCCAACAATGTACTGATTATTTAAGGGATCTAAGTGATTTAATTTATTACTACGTGAGTGCTGCCTTATCCAATTTTTACAATAAGATTTAAATGGAATGCTTAAGGTCTAGGATTATAATGCAGATACTAAAATAAATTCAAAGAGCATTGACTTTCATGCACCTGCTCTAAATTTAAATACTGTATATTTGATAGCAAAGCACATTGATAATAAGGTCACTGTAATTAAGAAAAAGAAAAGCTTCCATCATATATTTATAAAATCCCACCCCATAATTTATATGCTAGAAAAACTTAATTCCATTTAGATTAAAGGGTTAGTGACAAAAATTAAAGCATAAAATATTACGATCAAATGTAGATATACTATATGACTTCAGGATGGTGAAGCCTGAAAGTAAAAGAAGAAAACAGAAAAGAATTAAGGATGCATAGATAATGTGAGAAAGAATGAAGGAAAAAATTTTGTCTCAATCGTATTTCTCTGTTAAACACTTTAAGTATGTTCATTTGTAAAATGTATTTATTCTTCCAAAAATAGGCTGTTTTTGTCCTTGATGATTTTTCTCCATTAATTTGTGCATCATATTCTTATTAATTGATAAGAATATTTTGTATTAGTGACATTAACCTTTTGTCAAGTATATTGTAAATACCGTTTCTCCATTCTTCCTTTAATTTTGTTGATATTGTGGCATTATTTTAAAAATATTCTGATAAAAACATATAAATAGGTCCTCTATCAAAGAAGAAATATAAATGTATAAATAACACAAGGTAAAAAGGTTCAACATGATTGCTAAGGAAAGAAAATTTTTAAATGAAATATTAAAGAGCAGAAATGATTTCCAAATAATAATAATGCACAGTCCTAAAGCAAATTACAGGTTAACTTTTATAGACTTCCAGTTGAAATGTAAATTTCTGTAGTATTTCTGGAAGATGATTAGATAATTTGTAACAAGAGTATTAAAGAATTCAATCCTGTTAAACCTCTTCATTCAGTGTGTTCAGGAAACTGTGTTAGCTCTAAGGCTTACAAATAAACATGACATAGTGTCTGCCTTTATTGAGTTTAGGATTCCACAGTAGAACAGAGTTAAGTGCTCAAGCAGATGTGGCAGCTGTTGCTGGCAGAATTGGGAGTAATTCTCCTACAAAGACCCAAATATAAATTCTAGATGACATACAATTTAAATATATATAATAAAATAATATAAACACAGATAATAATACAAATATGACATAATATTATATAAATATAACAAATTATATATACACATATAAAGAAGATAGATTTTAAAATGTATTGCTACATACTTGCACATGGTACTTTAAATATATATATGTAGCATATATTTTTATAATACATATATTTAAGAATGAGAAATTATTTTTACAAATTCTAGATCTGAGAAAAAGTTGAACCTATATAGATAAACAAGCATTACAAACCATGATTTTCCTGAATATATTTGCCATCTGGACTAAAATCCTGTGAAACTGAGCTGGTAGTTTGTGTCTTTCCGTGAACTGGTCCATTTCATCTAAGTTGTTGAACTAATATGTGCAGAGTTGTTCGTTGTACCCTCTGATTATTCTTTCAATATCTGTGGGATCTATAATGACACCTCCTCTTTCATTCTTGATATTGATGATTTAGATCTTCTCTCATTTTTTTGAAGAATAAACTCTACAAGTTTATTGTTTCACTGATCTTTTAAACAAATAAGTGTTTTCATTGATTTTTCTCTATTGTTTTTCTGTTTTCAATTTTATTGATTTCTGATCTTATTTTAATTTTGTCTTTCTTTTGTTTGCTGTAGGTTTGTTTAGTTTTATTGAGGTGGAAGCTTAGATGACTGATTTAAACCTTTCTTCTTTAATAGAAGCATTTGGTACAAAAATTTCTTTCCAAGCACTGCTTTAACTATCTCCCACAGATTTTGATATGTTGTGTTTTCATTTTTCTTTACATCAATCCTTTTGGACTGTTTTTTTTTTTTAAATGACATGTACCCACCATGATCATGTCATTCAGAATAGTTTACTGCCCTAAGAATCCTCTGTGCTCTACCTACTCATCCTTCCTCTTCTCTTAACTTCTGGCAACCACTGATTTTTTTTTTAAATATAATTTTCTTTTTTATTCAGTTTTTATTAAGGTTATGGTAGCTTCATAAAATGAAATTAGGAGTGGGGCACCTGGGTGGCTCAGTCGGTTAAGCATGGTTCTCTTGATAGGGGCTTGCGTCATAATCTTGCTATCATAAGGTCGAGCCCCATTTTGGGCTCTTTGCTGACAGCATGGAGCCTGTTCAGGATTCTCTCTCTCAAGCTCTCTCTGCCTCTCCCCTGCTCTCACTCTCCCAAAATAAACAAATAACCATTTTAAAAAATGAAATTAGGAACTTTCCTTCTTTTGTGCAGGTTTTTTGAATAATATTAGAATTCTTTATTCTTTAAAGGTGATGTAGAATTTAGCTGTGAGCCTATCTGATCCTACTATCTTACATAATGACTGACTTTTAATTACCTTTCCAATCTCTTCAATAGTTAATAGTAAATAACTGATTCAGTTTTTTATGTTTTTCCTTCATTAAATTTTAGGAATTTACATGTTACTAAGGAAACATCTATTTCATCTGGATTTTAAAATTTACTGTTATAAAGGAACATAATACTTTTTGTAATTCTTTTACTTCTTGTAATCCGTAATTACATTTCCTTTCTCCTTGATTGTGCATATTATCACTTTAGAAAACACCAAATGCATAAGGACGTTACTTAAAATATTTTTTAATTGAGGTGTAATTCATATACAATTATATTGGTTTCAGGTGGACAACATAATGATTTTATATCTGTGTATACTGCAAGATGATCACAAAATAAGCCAACATCCACCTTACATAGTAACAGATTATTTTTCTTTTGATGAGAACTTTCAAGATCTAGTCTCTTAGCAACTTTCAAATATGTAGTAGAGTATTATTAACTATAGTCTTCATGCTATACATTATATCTCCATGACTAATTCATTTTACAACAAGAAGTTTGTACCTTTTGACCCCCTTTACCCATTTCTCCCATGCCCCAGCCCCACCTCCGTCAATCTTTCCTCTATGTCTATGAACTTGCTGTTTTTGTTTTCTGTTTTCTTGTTTTTTTTTTTCTGTTTTGTTTTAGATTCTATATATGAGTGAAATCATGGAGTATTTGTCTTTCTCTGTCTCATATATTTCACTTAGCGTAATACCTTCAAGCTCCAACCATGTTGTTGCAAATGGTAAGATATCAGTTGTTTTTTCCTAATAAATAATACTCTTGTGTGTATGTGTGTGTGTGTGTGTGTGTCACATTTTTTTTATCCATTTATTCATTGATGGACATTTAGATTATTTCCATGTCTTGGCATTTAAATAATTCTTCAGTGAACATGAAGGTGCACTTATCTTTTAAAAGTAAGTGTTTTTGTTTTCTGATAAATACCTAGAAGTGAAATTGCTGGATTATATTATAGTTCTATGTTTAATTTTTTGAGAAAACTCCATTTAAAATCTTAGTTTTTATTAGGGGACCAAATTTTGGATTTACTTATTCCGTCTAGTGATTTTTTTCTTTTATTAATTTTAGCTTTTATTTTAATTTCTTGTATCTTCCACTTTTGGGTTATTTTGATTCTTTTTCTAATTTCTTAGAAAATTACCTTTAGAAATCAAGTTATTTTATTTATTTAAAACATGTTTTTTAGAGTAGTTTTAGGATCACAGCAAAATTGAGCAGAAATACAGAGATTTCCCATATTCCCCCAAATATGTGTACTCTCCCCCACTATCAACATCCTGTGTCAGAGTGGTATATTTGTTACAATCAATGAACCTACACTGACAAATCATTATTACCCAAAGTCTACAGTTTACACTAGGGTTCATTCTATGGGATTTGAAAAAAGGTATAATGATACATAACCATTGGTATAGTATCATACATACATACATATATACAGAGTAGTTTCAGAGATCTAAAGATCCTCTGTGCTCAGCTGATTCATCCCTCCCTCCCTCCACAGTTTATCCATTCACCTGTTGAAGGACATCTTGGTTAATTCCGAGCTGTGGCAATTATGAATAAAACTGCTATAAGTATCTGTGTGTAGATGTGGACATAAGTTTTCAGTTCCTTTGGGTAAATATCAAATAGTGTGATTGCTGGATTGTATGGCAGGAATATGTTAAGTTTTGTAAGAAACTGTCAAACTTACTTTCAAAGTGGAAATGAATTTGTATTCACTTGTATTCCCACAACCAATGATTAGAGTTCCTGTTGTTCTACATCCTCATGGGCATTTAGTTTCATGTTTTGTATTTTGGCCATTCTAATAGGTGTGTAGTGGTATTTCATTATTGTTTTAACTTATAATTCCCTAATGACATATGATGCTGGGCATCTATCTTGTCATATGCTTATTTCAACATAGTTTGAAATTTCACTTGAAACTTCCTTTTTGAGCCATGGATTATTTTTTTAAAATGTTTGTTTATTTATTTTGAGAGACAGAGAGATCAGGGGATGGGCAGAGAGAGAGGGAGAGAGAGAATCCCAAGCACGGGGCTCAACTCACAAACATGAGATCACAGCCTGAGCCGAAATCAAGATTTGGATAATTAACCGACTGAGCCACCCAGGCGCCCCGACCCATGGATTATTTTGAAGTGTGTTGTCTATTTTCCAAATATATAGAAATTGTCTTAGTATTTTGTTTTGTTTTTTGATATCTAGTTCAATTCCATTGTGGCCAGGGATCATATTTTATATGGTCTTAATTTTATAATATTATCATTGACTATACACCTGTACTTCATTCAAATTCTAGTGTTTAATCCTCAACAAAATTAAGACATGTATTAAATGTCTTTATAGAGACTCTACAAAGTGCTCTGTGGTTGGTGTAAAGAGAAGAATAAAACATAATCCCTTAACTAAAACCAAAGAAACAGATGTGTAAGAGCTACAAACATAGTAGTTTGTAAAGAATTTGAGGAAACAGAATTCAGAAAATAATAAATTCTACCACAGGAATTATAGGGAACTGGGAGTCTGAGATTTCATGGCAGAGAGAATAGGACTGCAGAGTGTTGAGCGTAGAGAGGAAGAAAAGGCCTGCCAGTACTTGACTTTAAATTCTCATTATCTTTTACCTCCTAGAAGTGTTAGGGGAGGTACAGAAGAGGGTTTCAATATGGGATATAACAAGGACAGAAAGCTAATACAGGTTCAGATTATGATTATATTCCACACATTAATATATGCTTATATAATATTCATATTAATATATGAGCAAGAAAGTATCAAAGGGGTTTCTTGGTGGGCATTATCTATCCTTCCCTGGTAATACTGTTCCCCAAGATAAAAATTTTGTGAGCCAAAGCAGATTGTTAAGGAAAAGAAGAGCCCATTTCGAAGAAGCTGTTCTGAGATGCCCGTCATGAACCCTTGTGGATATATCCAGTGTGTATAGAGAGCTCAAGTGAGGAGCTGAGTCTTAAGATATAAACTTGGGACTCACTAAGATGAAGTAACCTAGGGGAAGTGTGTAGAGTGAAAAGAGAAAAAGTGAAGGATATCATTTTGGGAAACACCATGGTTTAGTGGAGATGAGAGTAAAAGGAGCAAGAAGGAAACAGAAAAGATGGATCAAAAAAGTGGGAGGAGAGCCAGTTACAAGCAGCGTCACTGAAGCCAAAGGAGTGAAATGTTAAAGAAAACAGGAACTGTCAGAAGGGTCAAATGCAATGGGGCAATCAAGCAGGATGAGGACTGCCAAAGTCCACCGACTTTGTCAATAGACTCTAAATAAACCCAGACTGCAGCTGCTTGAAGTGTGAATGGGAAGTAAGCAAGTGGACACAGTGTCTATAGATACTTTTATCAAGAATCTTGGCTAAGACAAGAAAAAAGGGAGATAGAGAGGGAGATAATATGCAAGTAGCCAGCTAAAAATTGAGAAAGAAGTGCTGAAGAAGGAGCATCGTATTGTAGCTTAGATAAAAACACATAAAGAGTGACTAGCTTTGACTAGGATCACACGAGCCTCTGACATCAGAAGAAAGAAAGAAATCAGAACTTGTACATAAAGTTAAGTATTGCCTTTTTCAAAGTTGTCTCATCAGATAGTTATAAAATCATTACGATTTGGCTTAGTTGCTTCAAATGTCTTAGCAATGTCCCTCTCTTGAGTTCATCCTCAGAGACAGGTGGATTTACCACAGACAAATGCACACACACATTTAAGTTTTCTTGTAAATATAGGTTATGATGTTTAGAAACTGAGAAAAATTATTTTGTACCATATGATGAAAAAGGCAAGATGATAGATAATCCTTTGGTATAAAACAGTGTTTTCTTAAGTACACTTATTAACTGAAATGAAAATAAATTCCAAAAAGGGAGTACCCAAATGTTTGTTGATTAAAAAATACTGTAATAAGTGCATGACCTTTTGATCCAATACTTGTACATATTCATTTTACAAAAGTGTATAGAAGTTTCGCTGTATGTCAGGCATTAACCTAGAGAGTAATCTGGGACTCAACAGACATGTTCTGATAAATTGATAATAAACTTGATTTTATAACAGTATATACTAACTTGGTATGACCACATATTCTCTCACTAAAATCAGTTAAAGGAAATACTTAGCTCAAATATTTAATTCTTCCAGCAAATGTATTTATATCAATTCTGAAGCATGTGGGCATGACTCTCACTGACTTAATTTGCAATTATATATACTAACAAAAGAATTTAGCTGAATAGAGAAAGTCCTAGAATTCGATAATGTACTGCTAAAGAAAGAATTCTGGGTTCACTGAACTCAACACAGCCTGTATATATCATTAGATGTTTGGAAACATTAACTACCCACATAGAAAAGGGGCTGCCATTAATATTCAGAGTAGATGGTCTCATTGCTTTGTTATGTCTATGACAATGCTTCACTCTGCTATATGCTTCAACTTCTATATTGTGGTTTCTCCAAGTGTGGTCAGATGATGAATCTGTATTTTTCATAAATTATCCAGGTAATATTTATGTAGCATATAAGTTGAGAACCACTGCTAAGGTTTGAAATTGCTGAGCAAATGTTGTAAAAGAAAAAATAAAAGGCCAACTACTGTATCTCCCAGAGACCATATGTTTTGATTTTAAAGAGCTATGCCCAGGTGATCAGGTATGAAAGGGAGGCAGGCAGGCAGCACAGTATCACCGAAAATATTGATTTCAGATGCATTAGACTTGAGTTGGACTTCTGTCCAATTCTTTCTGGCCTGTGTGCTCAAAAAGAATGATTTTATTTATTTGATCCTCAGTTTTCTCCTCTGTAAAATGGTAGTGACACACACCCTTATAAATTTACTTAAAGGGATTAAATGGGACTAGAGGTACAAGTGAATATCCTCTCCATCTCTTTATCGTTCCTATAATCATTTTCCTACTGAGTCTCCATTCCAGAGGTACAATCTTAAATGCCTTTAAGAACAGGTCCATAGGTAATAAATAATGAACTAAGTAGTCAGAGCAAGGCAATAGAAAATTACAGAAACTGTGGTGAGCTGCCGAATGTATACTCTGCCTAAAGACATTTTAATAAAAATCAAATAAGTCACTGTGGGCCAAACAAAAGCCATCCATTCGTCAAATCAGACATATGACAATTTGAATCCCCTACCTTAAACTGATATATTCAGAACCCCACTTTTTTTGTTTCTTTATTTTATTTCTTTATTTTTGAGAAAGAGAGAGGTGGTGCACGTGCACACAAGGTGAGGAGGGGCAGAGTTTTCTTTCCCTTTTTTTCTCTTTCCTTAGGGAGGGGACCCTACCATAAGGAGGGGCAGAGAGAGAGAGAGAGAGAGAGAGAGAGAGGGAGAGAGAGAGAGGGAGAGAGAGAGAGAGAATCCTAAGCAGGCTATGCACTGTCAGCACAGAGACTGATGCAGGGCTCAATCTCATGAACCATGAGATCATGACTTGAGCTGAAACCGAAGAGTCGGACGCTTGACCAACTGAGCCACCCAGGTGCCCCAGACACCAAACTGGTCACTTTGATGGTAATGACTGCTCTCAACCATCTTGATATTATACATCCTCAACTCCCTCATCTAAATAACTAAACTTTATTGAACTCAATAACCACAGATTTTATTCCTCTTCTCCTTGTTTCCTCTTAGGTATAGTATAGAATAGGACTCAACAGGAGAACACTATTTCCTTTCTATATGATTTTTTTCGGGCTTTATTAAAGTATAATTGACAGAAAATGTATATATATTTGATTCATAATGTACTGATTTGATACATGTATATGCTGTTAAATGATTACCATAATCAAGCTAATTAACACATCCATAATGGTTATCTTTTGTATGTGTGTGCTGAAAGCACTTAATATCTATATTCTTAGCTACTTTCTTGTATACAATTATTAACTGTAACCACCATGTTGTACATCAGATCTCCAGAACTTAGTCATCTTACAACTGAAACCCTGGATTTTATAGCCAGCTTCACAACTTAGCAGTTTTACAACCTACATTCAACTACTTATTTTCTCTGAGCTTAAATTTTCACACTTGCAAAACAAACATAATAATTCCTATGGTACTGTTACAAGGATTAAATTAAATAATGTGTATAAAACTCTGTACCACAAAAATTCTCATCCTTTATTTTTGAAGTTTTTCTTGGTATTTAGCTGATATATTTACTCTTTAGATTCAATCTTAACCAGGCCAGTTCTAACCAAGTTAGCAAATCCATAATCAATTTCCTTCCTTTAAAAAAAAATTGTTTTTAAATCTTTGCTTATTTTGAGAGAGAGACAGGGTGTGAGCAGGGGAGGGGCAGAGAGAGAGGGAGACAGAATCCGAAGCAGACTCCAGGCCCTGAGCTGTCAGCACAGAGCCCGATTCAGGCCTCAAACTCACGAACCGTGAGATCATGACCTGGGCCGAAGTCGGATGCTCAACCGACTGAGCCACCCCAGTGCCCCTCAACTTCCTTTCTTAAATAAAAAACTAGATGGATTATTTACAGTGGCCAAGATGTGGAAGCAACCTAAGTGTCCATTGATAGAAGAATGGATAAGGAAGATGTGGTAGGTATATATAATGGAATATTACTCAGCTGTAAAAAAAAATAACGAGGGGCACCAAGTTGGCTCAGTTGATTAAGTGTCAGACTCTTGATCTTGGCTCAGGTCATGATCTCACAATTCGTCACATAGAGCCCTGTGTCGGGCTCTGTGCTGTTAGCACAGCCTGGGATTCTCTCTCCCTCACTCTCTCTGCCTCCCCGCCCCAATAAAAAATAAATTAGTTAAAAAAAATAGCGAGATATTGCCATTTGTGACAACTATGGACCTACGGAATATTATGCTAAGTAAAATAAGGCAGACAGACAATTACCATATGATTTGCATATATGTATAAGCTAAAAAACAAAACAAATAAACAAATAAAACTTTTTCAAAAAGCAGAAACAGACTCTTAATACCAAAAAGCAAACTGATGGTTGTCAGATGGGCAAAATGGGTGAGAGAGAGTGGAAGGTACAGGCTTACAGTTGTAGAATGTATAAGTTACAGGGATGAAAGTTACAGCATGGAGAAAACAGACAGTGGTATTGTAATAGTATTGTATGGTGACAGACGGTAGCTGCATTTGTAGTGAGCATAGCACAACATATAGAGTTGTCAAATCACCATGTCCTACACCTGAAACTAATGTAACATTGTATATTTCAACAACAACAAAGAATCTTGGGTGGACTGGTGGTATTCAGTAATAGATCTGAGCATAATGGGTAATACTTTGGTACAGTTTCTTGGCATAGAGTTAGGGACAAGAGAAAGCACCCTCTAGGAATTCTGAGTCAGTGATGAAATAGGCTGGAGCTGAGTAACCAAATCTAAATTAAGGCAAAGCAAAGGAGAAAAATCAAAGGACAAAGCCAAATTCTGATTATCACAGAGTGGGTGTATGGAAAGTTAAGGCAGAGATAAATGCCAAAGCTAGAGAAATACTTTTGGATAACTAGGAACAGCTTTTTACAGGAATCTTGAGCTGAAGGTAGTGTTCACATGTTTAGGAAACTAGCCGGGAAGTAGGGTCAGACATACCTGACTTGTAGCCTAACTGGTACATAATTCAGGCCTAGTATCCAATTCTTCATGGCTTTACCCTACAGACTGGCCAGCCAGCCTGCATGGACGTCTACCTATTGTCTGCCTCTGCTCCCAGAGTGGAGCTGAGTAGAAGCTCAGGCTTCTGGGTATCTATTGTTTTTTATCTGTATTTGCTTCTCTGGATTCCTGTTGACAACCCGGTTGAGTACCACAATGGATTTGTGTTTTAAGAAACCCTGACCTCTTTCCTTGACCCCAGGCTATTGTCCGGGCCCTTTGCATTGCTTCCAGCCTTATTTCTTTCAGTCTATACACACACGTGTTAATTAAGATGCAAGTGTTAATTACTTATTTATATATTTCTGTTCCTCACTTGGGTAAGCAATCATTCTCAAGAGGTAGATTAACTCAGCCTAAACCACCTCAGGATATTTGGACCTTTCTTTCTTTCTTTCTTTCTTTCTTTCTTTCTTTCTTTCTTTCTTTCTTTCTCTTTCTTTCTTTCTTTCTTTCTTTCCTTCTTTTTCTTCCTTCCCTTCCTTCCTTCCTTCCTTCCTTCCTTCCTTCCTTCCTCCCTCCCTCCCTCCCTTCTTTCTTTCTTTCTTTCTTTCTTTCTTTCTTTCTTTCTTTCGAGAGGGCAAGGGGCAGAGAGAGAGGGAGAGAAAGAATCCCAAGTAGGCTCCACACTGTTAGCACAGGGCCCTACATGGGGCTCAAACTCATGAACCATGTAATCAGGACCTGAGCTGAAATCAAGAGTTGGATGCTTAACTGACTGAGCCACCCAGGCATGCCAGAATATTTGGATTTCTTACTTGTACTATCTTTCCCATCCCCTCCGCCTGTCCCATAAATTACTTCCTTCCCCTTTCCCCTGAGTTACTGAGAATATTCCTATTAAACGGGATTCAGTGAAAATCATGGAGGCCTCCTTTTGCCTTCTACTACTAATTCTCTAATTCTGGGCTACATTTGGACGTTGAGAATCCTTTCTGACTAAATTTTCAAATTATGTTTTCTATATGTTATGAAACATGTCAATAAGATTACATATGGCTTAAACAAATATAATTTTCCTCCAAACCTATGCTAATTATACTACTCTGGCCCTTCCTCCCTGAATACAAGAAAGAAATCCAATTTTAGAGGAATAGGAACAAATGTATACAGCAGCTAATGGATATTATTTATTGCTTGGGCAATACGAAAATTACACGGTGTTGCATACTACAATAATACAAATTATAGCTTATTAGACACTGTGGAGGAGGGAAGATGTAGAGTTAGCACTCACTTTATAAGAATTTTATAAGAACTCAAGTTTCTAAATTTGATAAATTAGGAAGAAAGAATTTGGATTATAAAAGACTGACATGATTTTTGACAGAATTCACTGGAGTTCTTTTATTTTTTTTAATAAATTTTTTTAAACGTTTATTTATTTTTGAGACAGAGAGAGACAGAGCATGAACAGGGGAGGGGCAGAGAGAGAGGGAGACACAGAATCGGAAGCAGGCTCCAGGCTCTGAGCCATCAGCGCAGAGCCCGACGTGGGGCTCGAACTCACGGACCGTGAGATCATGACCTGAGCCAAAGTCGGACACTTAACTGACCAAGCCACCCAGGCGCCCCTCACTGGAGTTCTTTAACCCACCTAATGAATGTAAAATATGGAAATATGGATTTGATTTCCAAGTATCAATAAGTATGTTTTTCAGCAATACAACAATTGCAGAGAGAACATAAGCCACCTAAAACATTCTATAAACCATGAACAGAATTCCCGGAATATCAGATACACAATGAGAATTCAAACTTATAATTAAATTACATCAATTTCTTAGTCATATTGCATTTACTTTCAGAACAGAGACAACTATTTGATTTTTTTCTCTCCAATTGTCTTTTAGTTCTTTATAATAAGTGAAAATGCACACACACAGTCCACACACACACACACAATTTTGTTTTATTTGCAGTCAGACTTATGACTATGTTTTAGCTAAAAAATTATCTCTTAGAGAAAAAAAAAAAAACCAAAACAAAAATAGAAACATCTAGAGACATATCTTAAAGAAACAGAAATTATGATAGAGTAAATTTTAACTTTATACCTAGGGGTGTGTGTGTGTGTGTGTGTGTGTGTGTGTGTGTATAGTTAAATTCTGAATATAATATAATTAAATCACTTTTGCTATGGTTTTTGTTATTTACGTAAACAAAGAAATCTGAAAAACAAATTTTACCTCCATCTCCTCGCAAAAACAAAATACAGTTCAGAACTGCATCCTAATGCATTTATTAAAAGAAGAAACTTTCATAATTTGAAGAACATTGGTGGTAATACTGAAATGATCAAAATGTTAAGTCAAAATTGTGATTGATATAAGGGTCCCTGGGTGGCTCCATCAGTTAAGTGTCTGACTTCAGCTCAGGTCATGATCTCGCACTTCACAAGTTCAAGCCCCGCATCTGGCTCTGTGCTGACAGCTCAGAGCCTGGGGCCTGCTTCAGATTCTGTGTCTCCCTCTCTCTCTGCCCCTCCCCTGCTCATGCTCTGTCTCTCTCAAAAATAAACATTAAAATTTTTTTTAAAATTGTGACTGATATAAATTTGCCTTCAGTAAGTAAATCATCAACATTTTGTCTTCTCATTATTATATTCTTAATTTGTTATATAAGTATAGGAAAAGTATTTAGACAGAATTATAAGAAGAGGCTTTATTTTAAGATTGATGCTGAAATGTGGATATATGCTTTGCAACAATAACACTGGAAATTTATTAGTATCAACATCTTTTTCCAACCTGTGAAGCAAGTTTGTGTATCATTTTCATGAAAAGATTTTTTTAAATGTTGATTCAAGAGAATGTTACTATTCATATAAAAACAAGCCTTGAATCAGTGACTGTAATTACAGTAAGTGTATTTTTGTATTATTTTTGTTTGTTTGAATGGTCTTCATTATATATATGGTTTGTGTACTAATTACTACAAGTTTTCTATAGGCTTTGTTAGTTTGGGAGATGTTTGCTTTTAATTAAATAATCTTGTTTTATTCACCCAAGACCTGTACCTGAAGACCTAATATAATCTTATCATGGGTAGTAAATAATCTTCACAGTCTGTTTTTAAAAGTCTGGCACTGTTTGAGGCACTTTATATAATTCTGGAGCCTCTCAGTCTTTTAGCTGTCCAGGGACCTATATAATCAGATGAACGCAGGAATTCCTTACATACGTTGTGTCTAAGGACACCCTTTTTCCTATGCAAACCCAGGATTATGTTTCTTCACGTTTGTGCAATTGATTTCTCATCAGTAGATCTCTGAGGGTGATGGTATTTTTATACCCATTATACAGATGATTAGCTGGGACTCAGAAAGGTTGAATGATTCACACAGCTAGCAAACTGCAGAGCGTGGGCTTGGATTTAGACCTTTCATGGTTAAGTCTCTTTCTCCTTTACTCTGTGTTGAATATCTAGTATTGACTACTCCATTGCCCCACTCAGAGATTTCGTTATGAGTCATAAATATGGATTTCTTTGTGCCTTATGTTACTTGGACAAATCAAGATACTTAGTAAACCCGTTCTGACAGGGCATGAATGGCAGAAAGCACACCTATTGCTAAACTCACTCATAAATATGTCTCAGCTTATATATGGATAAATATTTAACCAAATAAATTTCAAAATCATATTGCATTTTGAAAATGCTAGCTTTCTATTTAATTCAGTGAACATTTTTTATTTTTTTAATGTTTATGTATTTATTTTGAGAGAGAGCATGTGTGAGCGGGGGAGGGGCAGACAGAGAGGGAGAGAGAGATAATCTTAGTCAGGCTCGATGCTATCAGCACAGAGCCCAATATGGGACTCACCACATGAACTGTGACCTAAGCCAAAATCTAGAGTCAGATTAGTAAGTGACTGAACTACCCAGGTACCCCAATTCAGTGAGCATTTATTGAGTACCTCCTGTGTGCTGGAGATACTAAAATGATTTCTCGTAGAAGTCTTTTAAAAAATAATTCTACAGTATAAAGAACATATACGAATGGCCAATAAGCACATAAAAACATATTCAACATCATTATCTGTCAGAAAATTGTATCTTAAAACCATGATGATATACACTTCACACTTGCTGGAAATGTTAGAACTGACACTGGAAATATTGGTGAGATTATGGATGAACATGTACTCTAATACATCCAACAACTATGGAAATCTATTTGGCAGTTTCTTCGAAAATTAAACACACAACTACACTCTAAGGAAGAAATTCCACTTCTCGGTTTTTATCTAAGAGCAATAACATATGTTCACAAGAAGATCTGGATAAGAATGTTTTTAAAAGTTCTCATCAGAAGAAAAAATTGTGTGGTGATGGCAGTTAACTAAACTTATGTGGTAATCATTTCACAATATAGACAAATATTAAATCATTATGCTGCACATCTGAAACTCATACAATATATGTTGATTATATATCAATAAATAATAATATTTTAACAAATTTATTTATAATAAACCAAACCAGGAAACAAATGTCCATCAGTGGAAGCTATATTCATACACCAGAATACTACACAATAAAAAAAGAAGGAAATACTGATAACACTCAGTAAGATTAATGAGTTTCACAAAACTGAAGAACTAAACAAGCTAGACATGAAAGATTACATGTTGTATGATTTTAATATATGTAGGTCAGAACAGACAAAACTAACATACAGGGATAGAAAACAGAATGGTGACTGCCTGTGGTAGGTGGGGGTGAAGTGACTAAAAAGGGACATGAAGAAACTTTCTGGGATGATGGAAGTGGCTATACAGTAGTCCCCCCTTATCCATGGTTTCACTTTTTTGCAGTTTCAGTTACCCACAGTCTGGAAACAGATGAGCCTCCTTCTGGTAAATCATCAGAAGGTCAATAGTAGCCTAATGCTTCATCACAATGTCTACCTCATTCACCTCACTTTATCTCATCTCATAGACATTTTATCATCTCACATCATCACAGGAAGGATGAGTATTGTATAAAATTATTTTGAGAGAGAGACCACCTTCTCATAACTTTTATTACAGTATATTGTTATAATTGTTTTATTTTATTATTACTTACTGTTGCTAATATCTCACTGTACCTAATTTATAAATTAAACTTTATCATAAGTAAGTATGCATTGAAAAAAAAATATGCACAGGGTTCAGTATTATTTGCAGCTTCAGGCATCTACCTGATGTCTTGGAACATATCCCCTAGAGATAAGGGGTTAAGTACTGTATATTGACTTTTGCATTGACTATGTACATATACACACTTGACAAAACTTGTCAAATTGGTCACTTAAGATCTGCATGTTTGCTCTACGTAAATTGAACCTCAATTTTTGTTTAAAAAAAGTAAATTTGTGGTAGATCTCTTGTAAAGACAAACAGAGAGGGAGGAAGGCAAACCACAAGAGACTCTTAAATACAGAAAACAACTGAGGGTAGACAGGGGATGGGAGAGGAGGAAAATGGGTGATGGACACTGAGGAGGGCAGCTGTTGGAATGAGCAATGGGTACTGTATATAAGCCAATTTGACAATAAATTACATTAAAAAAATCTCTTGTAAAGAAAACAATCTGTTTGTAAGCAACTTCCACCTTTTTCGTTTATGTTAATAATTAATTTTAAAATTTAATGTTTTCTTAAAGTAAGGGATACAAAGCAGACAAGTCTGGTTGAGCCCTAATGGACACAGATTTTCAATCTATCCCTCTATACTCTAAAGTTCAAGCTCAGAATAGATTTTACTCATTCATCTACAAACGCATTCATACATTTATTTTGACAAATGAGAAATAACCTATGAGTGGAGACTGCCATTTTCCAGCAAATTGAAAATAACATGTGTTAAAGACTAGCACTGGCTTTAAGCTATGATTTCTAACCACTCCTTCAGGATATTGAACTTATTTGCCAACTCTTTCCAGGCATGAAAAGTTTGAAAAGAACCCTAGGATTCTGTGTTTATGGAAGTGCCAGATTGTGACAAGTACACAGCTCCCAAGCACTACGCAACATACACCTCAATCATCCAGAGGGGCAAAGCGAGCTTCCTGTGTGGACCCCAGCACCTCCCTGCAGGTGACTTAAGAGGGCCTCAGCCACAGTGTTTGTGGAGAGGGCTGTGCTAGTTTCCAGGAATATTCAATCTGTGGCCTCTGTGCACAGCCTGCCAAAAGCACTGTGATTGGTTGTGCCAATTGTGTTGGTGTTTTATGGCTCTGTTTGTCTTTAATGATCTGTAGCTTCTCTCACCATGAAAGCTTCTGAATCTTGGCTCCTTCCCAACTGCTCTATTGATCTGAAATTTGGCCAGCAAGCAAAATCTTTTGTTTGTTTTGGGGATTATTTTTATTATCTGGCTCCAGACAGGGAGCACAGAATGGGGTGGAGACTTCACAGAAATGAGGACATCTACTCCTTTGGTAGCACTCCTAAGGGCCTAAGACCAGTCCTCTGGTGCTATAAAAGAACACTGTTCAAAGCTGTAAAGAGAATTCACATTTGCATTGTATTGATGGCAACAACAGCTTGTTAGGCCCCCATCTGTCAGAGCAGAAGGTATTCTGCAGTTCAGAGAGTCAGGGCTCTGGGGCACTTCTTTCCAGAGTGATCTACTGCAAAACAACAGACACCAGTTTAGAGAGGACGAGTTTACACATAGGTGGAGTAATAACTCCCTATATGTTATGATTTTAGGGCTGGGAACCAACCCAGATCCTGATTTATTTAAGCTCACTACAGTTTTAAATTCTGCTAAACCCGTGTTTCCAAAACTGGGTGCCCTCAGCACCCTACCAACTCTAAATGAGAAAAGCAAGTCTTCAAAAATTTTTATGGTCAGTTATTTTGGGGGAAAATCAACATATAATCATTTCTTAAAGATTTGTAACTCCTATTAACACACTAAAAACTGTGGAAAAAAAAATCCCAAGAAAAAGACCTGTTTTTCTTTCTTTCAACCAGCACTTCCAAAATTTCTTGATCATGGGGCTCCATTTAGAAGAGGTTTTATACAATATATCTCAGATTGGAAGATAAGAACTTTCCATGGAAAACCTTTTAGAAGAGACATTGAATGAAACATACATTAAGGTATAAATGATGACTATAGGCCTTCCCTAGAGATAGATTTTGAGGGGACAGGAATGTATGGGTATATGTGTGTATTTACGTGTGTGTGTGTGTTTCCATGTATGTGCAAGTGTTAGAGTTAACTGTCCAAGAAATCTGTTATCCTCTTCTTTAATTATAGAGTCATAGCTAGGAAGCAGCTTCACAGCTAAGGACGACATTTTCTAGCTTCCCCTACAGCTGGATATGGCCATATGATTAATATTTGCCAACCGGATATGAGCAGAATTGAGGTATATAACTTCTGGCTAAGGCTTCTACCACAGAATACAGATGACACCAAGTCTTCAAGGGCCACAGTGTATTAGTATGACTCTTAAATCAAATCTAGAGGACAACCATTTTGATAAACAGGAACAAAGACTTGCACTACTACACGAATGAGAAATGAACTCTTATATTGAGAAATATTTTAGGATCCATTTGTTATAGTGCTTCAGTCTAACCTCATTAATATTCTATTGGGAGAGGAGATGGTGAGCAATAACATTTGGGAAGATATTGGGAACGAATGAAGAGAATCATTTAAGAGCATCACACACCTGAGGGACTTAAGCAGTAAGTATCTGCAGAGAAGAGAGCCAGGGTCTGATGGTCCTACATTTAATTTTGCTTTTCTCACTCTATGTAAGTAACTTAGAGCACCTGCACTGGAAATAAACAAACCCACTTTCAATATTTGGCTCAGCCACTTACTAGTATGTCTTTCTCCTTTGCCAAGTCTCAAGTTTCCACACGGTAAAAAAAATGGATAATGATTTTCAACTTACACAATTATTTTAAGAACTAAATGAGAAGACATAAGCAGTACATATGTGTACTGCACACATATACACATGTGTATTTAGAAACATGCACACAAAGTGGTAGTCATTAATGCTAGTCACAAATATTTTATGTGTCTTCCTCTTGGGCACATATTATGATTTCATGTCCCTATGTCCTTGAAATCAGGAGCTGTCATGTGACCTTCTAGGCCAAAGTTTTACAAGCCAGTACACACTTTTCATGTTTCCGTTTCCTACCTCAGCAATTAAAAAGTGCAGAGGTGAATTGATCCCCTTTCCCCTGGTACTTGGAAGAGAACAAGGACAACTGGAGAGCTGGGGACTCGAGAGTACCCACATGAGCACACACCATGAGTAAAAAATAAACCATTGTGGTGTAATGTGGCCTAATGTGGCCTTCACTGAATGGCTTAGATACTGGCTGCCAGCACTACAGCTGTGCCATAACATGAACCTAAACTGTACTCAAATACTGTTTTTGCTTACCGTTCAGTTGACAGTCAGTAAGTAAACTATTATTGCAGGCTGGAAAGCTGGAGACCCATGTTATGAAGTCACAAACTATTTATTAAACCTGTTGCTGCAATGATTTAAAAGGTAAACAAGTACCTAATGAACTTGGGAGTTCTGGGAGAAGAGACTGGAAAAGCATGTCAGTGTATGTTAGAGTTAATCATGGTTGCATTTGACAAGGCATTACAAAAACAAGATAAGCACAACAAAGCATGGCTGGCTTGCAAGCAAGAATGAAAGGGGTTAGAGGGAGCCCAGATGAGTATTTTCATAAGGTTAGAAAGATAAGTGCTTTTCAACCCTCATGGTAACAGATAAAACTGAGGAAGCTTTTGGGTAACAAACGCCTATTAAAATTAAGCCTTGTGAGGAGGATCAAATCAAGGATATGGTTCTCACACCCATGAATTAAATTAATCTCAAAGCAAAGACCCAATTACAATACTGGCAACTGGTAAATCCCTTTAATTGGAGAAAAAAACATTGATTAGAGAAAAGAGATTAAAAATCACTATGTGTTTAAACAGAGTGAGACACATGGTGTGGGGACATGGAGAAAGCAAAAAATACGGAGAAATAATAATAATTATGTTAAAAAAACAGAACAATGGATGTGATCATTTGCATATACATCTACTGTTATAAATAAGGAGCATTTTTTTTTTTGAGGAATTCATACTATCAAAAAGACTATCAGGCTATATTAAAAGGGAATCTGACATATGATGACCACTGACTTTCCAACCTCCAAGCTATAATTTTCAACACTTATTTCAGAGGTGACCAAGAGGGTTAACAGAGAAGGCAAAGCATACAAGGCAGGGATAAAGGCCACTGAGAACACTGAGCATCACTTGGATATCCTGGCCTTTAAGTCTGATGTCTTGATTGAATGGAAGAGATATACTGAATTGAGTATCTGTACTCAGTGGTTATCACAAGGATTGCAGTAGTCATTACCACTGTTCACGATTTTTCTATTTCTCTTCCATTTAGACATACGGTAAGTTAAAATATTTCTGACCTCTTCGATCTGAGGGTGTCCACATGATTTGCTTTGGCAAATAAAATGGGATTGGACACGACTACAGTGCCAACTCCCAGGGGAAACATAGAGATCTGGCTGATGACTTTGCCATATTTCTTTTTCCTACTTGGCAATAGTAGTAACACAGAGATGTAACCTCCCTCAGTTTGGGCCCTTACATGAGGATACCTTAGAAGCCTGCCATGGACATGAAGATTGACAAATAAACCACTGCAGTTTTGAGCCAGTAAGATTTTGGAGTTGTCTGTTACTGCAGCATAGTTATTCAATTTTGACAGAGAGAAATCAAAACCAGTTTTACAGGGATAGTTAATGTTATAGTAGGTTAAATCAGAAAAAGATGCAAAAATGATGTTTAGGAGCAGTGTTTCTTTAACCATGGATTGTGGCTTGTTTATTAGTGGGCTGTAAAATCAATTTGGTGGGTTTAGGGTGTAGCCTTTTCTAGAACAGAAAAGAAAATATCATATAGTAAAGATTAAAGCATGATCTGTGTGTGTGTGTGTGTGTGTGTGTGTGTGTGTGTGTATAAAAGAGAAGCAGAGGTCGATATAAAGTATATTTCTTAGTGTGACTCGCCATTAAAAGTTTGAGAGTTACTGATAAAACCTAATTAATTGGAACACTTGAATGACTGAATTTAGATATGAAAGGCCATCCCCAAAGGGTTTGTGGTCTGTTAACGTCAAAGTGCTCAGTTCTCAAACTTTTCCTGTTCAAACATTTGTTCACAGAATTCAATGAAGAGCTTATCAACTTTTTTATTGAGTTCAGATGAAATTGATAAAACAATATTGATAATATATGAAAAGCTATGTCAAATAGCAGCTATAAGGAATAATAAAGATTAGTATATATTGTCCTGATTAAAACAAAACAAAACAAAACAAAACAACACAGGATGAAGTCATTGACACCTATGGGCCAGTGAGTTTGGTATTGTGACAGAGAATATCATAAAATGATATATCTAAAAAGATTTAAAGAAGTGACAGCATGAATATTTTGATTAAGTTATGTCAGGTGAATATATTACTTATAACGGTATTTCTAGATATTGGCTCAGAGTTACATTAAAGACTATATCAGGATGTCAGAAACTCATTTGATAGAACTTCTTAAAATATATTTGAAAAAAATGAAGAAATTTGGGCTTGTAGTTGTACTATTGGGTAGATTCATCATTTCTATAATGATGATTTATAAAGAGTATTGCTAATAAATCCACTAATTTGGAGGGAGATGCCTAAGGACGTGTTAATGACCTCTGTCCTCACCTCTTTCCTACTCAAATATGTGTTCACTGTCTTCAGTGAAGAGTTTATCTAATTTTTAGGTGACATAAAACTGAGATGGATATTGAATAAAGTAGGTTAGAGGCTCAAGGTAAATAATATCCCCCCAAAGGGTAGGGGCACTTGGGTGGCTCAGTCAGTTAAGCATCTGACTTCGGTTTGGGTAATGATCTCATAGTTTGTGTGTTCGAGTCCCGCGTCGGGCTCTGTACTGACAGCTCAGAGCCTGGAGACTGCTTCTGATTCTGTCTCCTTCTCTCCCTGTCTCTCCTCCATTCATGATCTGTCTCTTTCTGTCTCAAAAATAAATAAACATTAAAAAAAATGAATGTCCCCAAAAGGGTAGAGTTATGAGTCAAACCTAAAAAAAAATCTAATAAGGATAATTATAAACTTAAAAACTTAGAGTTCAAAGGCACAGATGAACCCAGAATAGACAAAATTATAGATACAAAGATATATTTCAAAGATAACATCAAATAGTAAGAGAAAACCCTTATATAGCACTTTGTGAAAAATACTTTTGTAACTAGTTTACTTATATTTACTCATCAAAACCATCCTATAATGTGTCATTTTTGTCCCCAGTTACTGATGGAAAAACTGAAGCACCTAAATTTAAAATAACTGACCAGTACCACAGAGCTGATAAACCACAGAGACTGGGTAAGAAAATAAGTAGTCTGGCTCCAGAATATATTCTATCCATCTATTGGATTCAACAGTGTGGTAAAACCACTTAGACCATGTAATGTGCTTTTGGGTTGATCTTATTGTACAGATCCAAACCAAGGCAGGGGCTATGCAATGATTAGTCTCTGAAATATTGTTCTCAATTATGGCCCACACTCCTTAAGAGAACAGTGGCAAACAAGTATGTTCAGAGAAGGACTGGGACTGGATAGAGTGTGTAATCAGAGGAAATAATCAATAGTCAAAAGAACTGTTAACATACCAATGATACTGAATCTGAAAATGAGAAAATATGGGGACTATAATAGCTATCTTAAAAGAGTGGAATCTATGTCACATAGAAAAGAGATTTGTTTCATTGTGCATGAATATAAGAACAAAGCCTTGA
This sequence comes from Acinonyx jubatus, assembly GCF_027475565.1. Taxonomy (NCBI): domain Eukaryota; kingdom Metazoa; phylum Chordata; class Mammalia; order Carnivora; family Felidae; genus Acinonyx; species Acinonyx jubatus. Next base: position 82,720,748 of record NC_069381.1, on the reverse strand, counting down.
TAGAGTTAATGAATGGTAAATCGTGGTTCAATATGTAAGTAATAATTTCCTAATAATTATAGTTATTTATGTAATAATACATGAAGAGAATCCCTTGTGAAATATGTTTTTAACGGCAGAGATGTTTATTAAAGGATACATAATAAGATATCAAGGATGTTATAAAAATTTTACATACATAATTGAATTCAGACTATATGGCCTCAAATTTTTATGAATCTACACTTCTATGAATTAAAAAAAAAAAGAGGCAAAGTGGTGTCATTTTCCTTTAGCCAGAGACACACTGCATTTGACCTGAGTAGGGTTTATTGACTTGTTGCATTATTGACTCAATAAGACAGAGTTAGAAATGACTTGTTTTAGGATTTGTCTGAAGTTAGGTGATTTGGGGGAGGCTTTGAGGAACTGGGGCTTTATCCTGCATCAGACGCTAAGAGGAAGCAGAGGCAATTCTATGATTAGGTATCTTAATACCTCTTATCTAGAAGGTGAGAAGAATGGAATGAAGCTAAAATTTTGATTGGTAGTAAAACTGTAGACACTCATGTTAGCCAGGATAGGATATTTGGTGTATTTCTGTGGTGGGAATAATATTTTGTTTTGTCTGTGTATATACAAGATTAGACAATGGTCTTGTTTTTGTCTTGATTTATTACAATCACAGAATGGTCTGATTCTGGTACTCTGTAAAACTGTTTATGTTGAACAGGAGAAGAGAAGCTTAACATGAATACTAGGACATTTCATCCCCAGCTGCCACACTGCCTGTGGCAGCATGTCCTTCATGACTTGAACTCCTGCCTGACAGGCCTACTTTGGTTCCAACTTCCATTGGGTAACTTTTCTCCAATAACATTCTCAAGAGCAGGGGCTATGCCTTATTTACCTGTATATGCCAAGAATAGAGCCTAAATACAGTAGGTGCACTATTATGATGATGATATTATACAGTATTTATTATTATGTACCTTAGAGTATATATGTTATAGAATATATATACACACTTTTTATTATATACCATTATATTATATTGTTACATTAAAATGTGGAAGTAATCTGAAGTCAGTGTTTGTATTCTGTAGCTTCCTTGACTGAATTAAGTAGAGCACTACTCCATTTAGGTGGAAGCAATGTGAATCTGAGAGGCTGAAATGGCTCTTTTTTGGTCGAATGATTTCCAAAAACTTTAGACATTATATAAGTCTGTACAGATCAGTCTCTTGATGTCAAATTCAGATTATTTCACTGACACATATGCAAAACATGACGAAAAAAGCATAGAAGATATTGGGCTGTTTAAAATGCAAACCACACAATCAGATAGCAGCCCAGCAGGCATGTGAAAATCTGAAATTTTAACTATTCCCACATCCTTTAATGAAAACCCTTAGATGGACTTTTCATATTGGTTGGTTGCTCTCTCATTTTTTAAATATATCAATGTCCCTATACAGAGTGAGAGCTGTGAATGAGCCTTCTTATGCTATGCTCAAAATTTACTATCCATTCATGGAAGCCCTTTTATGTTTGTTTGTTTTACTACTGTTCGTTTACTTGTTGACAATCTAGGAAAAAGTACATGAAAAGGACAGGAATTTTCAATATCCCTAAAGAGGAGAGTACTTAGAAACATCAAGAATGATATTTGAAAGTCTTCATGGATTGCTTAGCTTATTTGTCTGGCTTCCCTACAGTTCTAGTTGGCTCAGCTGGTTAGTACCCAGTGCTAAGAAAACCAAGCTTGTGGCTTTGATCCACTTTGAACTAGAAAGATTTTTGGAGATTGTTGAGATTAAAAAACTATTCTACTTCCAAAGGCTATGAAAGGACAAATTCTAAACATGTGGTAGACACCAGTGTGAGTGAAAGAGAGGGTTCTCAATGCAAACCAATCATTATTTCTGAATACTGCACTCAGAGGTGGGCTGGTTAAAGGGTGTAAGGGGTATCAATGACCCTAGCTAGAGTAGTAGGAATAATAATAATAATAATAATAATAATAATAGTAATAATAGAATGGGGCCACAGATTTCCTTATACTACAACCTAGAAGTATAGAAAAAAAATGCACCTTAATTTTAGGACTCATTAATTTGAATTTCTTCCTAAGCCCCAACATATTGGATATTGAAGGAGAAAAAACCCCCAAAATATTTGGCTATATCTGTTTTAAAATTTAGTCTGATCTAGAAAATTAAGATGTTCTTTTAGATAATGCTCAGTTTAACTTAGAAAAAAAAAAAGCCTTTGCTTCTCATGTTTCTATGTGTTCTGCCCTTCTATCAGAAGGCATCCAGGTTCCAAGTGGAGAATGTTGAGGCTCAGGCTACATGAGGCAGAGGAAGACCTCAAGGGCAGTATCATTGGATCTTCATGTCTCAGGTATGATGTCTCTCTGGTCTACCTGGTTGCTGATTATTTTATGGATACTAATAACAAAAGTCTGTCATTTCTGATGCTGTGATACCTCTTACCTCAGTTGGGTGCACTAATTCAGCCCTTCTGCAGCTCTTGGACCACCTGAATCTTTATGTCTCATCTCCCATTGAGCCCCCTAATCAGGTACAATAATCTCAGACTCTGCTTCAGGGTCATCTGGCCTCTTCCCATGCTATACTCATTAACTTTCAACTCAGAAGAGGCAGTGGCATGGACTTCCAGCTGTATTACAAAGCTGTAATCATCAAGATAGTATGGTACTGGCACAAGAACAGTACTCAGATCAATGGAATAGAATAGAGAACCCAGAAATGGTCCCACAAACGTATGGCCAACTAATCTTTGACAAAGCAGGAAAGAATATCCAATGGAATAAACAGTCTCTTTAGCAAGTGGTGCGGGAAAACTGGACAGTGACATGCAGAAGAATGAACCTGGACCACTTTCTTACATCATACACAAAAATAAACTCAAAATGGATGAAAGACCTAAATGTAAGACAGGAAGCCATCAAAATCCTTGAGGAGAAAGCAGGCAAAAACCTCTTTGATCTTGGCCGCAGCAACTTCTTACTCAACATGTCTCCAGAGGCAAAGGAAACAAAAGCAAAAATGAACTACTGGGACCTCATCAAAATAAAAAGCTTCTGCACAGCGAAGGAAACAATGAGCAAAACTAAAAGGCTGCCGATGGAATGGGAGAAGATATTTGCAAACGACATATCAGATAAAGGGTTAGTATCCAAAATCTAGAAATAACTTATCAGACTCAACACCCAAAAAACAAATAATCCAGTGAAGAAATGGGACAAAGACATGAATAGACACTTCTCCAAAGAAGACATCCAGATGGCCAACCGACCCAAGAAAAAATGCTCAATGTCACTCATCATGAGGGAAATACAAAGCGAAACCACAATGAGATACCATCTCAGACCTGTCAGAATGACTAACATTAACAACGAAGGCAACAACAGATGTTGGAAAGGATGCAGAGAAAGAGGATTTCTTTTACACTGCTGGTGGGAATGCAAACTGGTGCGGCTACTCTGGAAAACAGTATGCAGGTTCCTCAAACAATTAAAAATAGAACTACCCTACGACCCAGCAATTGCACTACCAGGTATTTATCCAAGGGATACAGGTGTGCTGTTTCGAAGGGGCACATGCACCCAATGTTTGTAGCAGCACTATCAACAACAGCCACAGTATGGAAAGAGCCCAAATGTCCATCAATGGATGAATGGATAAAGAAGATGTGTTATATATATATATATATATATATATATATATATATATATATGCCACTTATGTGTGTGTGTGTATATATATATATATATATATATATATATATATATATATATACACACCACTATGTGTGTGTATATATATACACACCACTATGTGTGTGTGTGTGTGTATATCTATATATACACCACTATGTGTGTATATCTATATCTATATCTATATCTATATCTATATCTATATCTATATATAGTGGCACACACACATATACACAAAATGGAGTATTACTTGGCAATCAAAAAAATGAAATCTTGCCATTTGCAACTACGTGGATGGAACTAGAGGGTATTATGCTAAGCTAAATTTGTCAGTCAGAGAAAGACAAATATCATATGACTTCACTCATATGAAGACTTTAAGATACAAAACAGATGAATATAGGGAAGGGAAGCAAAAATAATATAAAAACAGGGAAGGGGACAAAACAGAAGAGACTCATAAATGTGGAGAATAAACTGAGGGTTACTGGAGGGGTTGTGGGAGGGGGGATGGGCTAAATGGGTAAGGGGCACTAAGGAATCTACTCCTGAAATCTTGTTGCACTATATACAAACTAACTTGGATGTAAATTAAAAAAATAAATTAAATTAAAATAATAATAATAATAATAATAATAATAAAAGAAGAGGCAGTGATGACCTTCTAAGTCTTATCTATACTGAGTAGTCCACGTCAGCTCAAAAAAGCTGAGCAGGAAGTTGTTCTTCAGGCCAACCACTTTGTACCAGATTTGTTTAGATGTATCTGTTCCTAAGCAGTTGGGCCTTCTCAGAGTCCCAACTGGGAGTGAAAGAAAACTACCCCCACCCGTAATTCCCACTATTTCTTCTTCTTATCACTTCCAAGGTCCCAAGTGAGTAGATTCTCTCTTACTTTTTTTTTCATATCTGTGACACGTTAAATTCAATATTCTGGATAACTAAGCATGTTATGTTAAATGGGAGTTGAAAAAATTTAGTAAGAAATCACTTCTATACAATTCCTGACTTCCACATCCATTTTTTCCCCATTGGGAAAAATAGAGTGATCTCAAAGGTGAGTAGTTTATGGAAAACATTGTCTGCAGAAAAGTTAAAATTAAATTCAAAATTTGTCTAACATTTGCAAAATTACTATACTGGTTTTCTAACACCACCAATCATTTATTAATCACTTACTATATGCTCAGAACTGGCCCTTGGATGTAATTCTTATGACAACCTGGAGAGGTATTATTCTTCCTATTATGCAGATGAGAAAACTGAGGCTCAGAGAAGTTATGTAATTTGTTCAAAGTCAAACAACTAACAAACAGAATTCTAAGACTGTCAGCAGGTCTGTCTGACACATAGGCTGAAACTTCTAACCATAAAGATACACTAATGATCATTATACTCTACTATTATTACATTTTTCAAAGAGCATATTATTTGTAGTATGTGATGAGTACACTTTTTATTTGAAATAGACACAACATAACATCTTTGCAGATGGTGACCTAAAATTTGTAAATATGTTCAGCCATGCTAAAGCAGTAATGAGTGTATGGAGGAAGCCATCAGTGGTGTGGGAACATTTTCAGTACATCTGGGGCCCATCAGCATCAAATCATTTAACAGAGTGCAAACAATTTAACACCGAGAGCCTCTCAATTATCTACTTGCAAATAAATAAATGATAAAGTATAAATCTTTATCCTGTAAGCAAGTGAGTACACTTCTGGGTTGCCTTCTCCAATTTGGCATCATTAGTTGAAGAATGTTCAAAAATGCACATAAAATTTAACATTTATCTGTACGAAATATAAATTAGATAAATATGTCACAAACATGGATATCCTAAAAACACTGCATTACCAGTCCAGGAGAAATGTATTGTAGATGATACACCAGACTAGATTACTCACACTCTTGCTCTGTGAATGCTGACATCATGCATCTGACTCATATCTGGGGCCCTAATACTTTACACTTTTATGGACTTTCTAGTATCATGAAAAGTGCTTAGATTTGGAAGCCAGACAGATCTCATTTGGCTCTGCATTTGCTAACTGTGTGACTTTGGTATTTTATAAACATAAGTTTTGCCATCAAAACATGGGAATAGTAACACCTACCATTCTCACAAGGAAACTTAAGAGAATAAAAGGAAGGAATACATGTAATATGACAGCATATAATGTATTTATGTATTAGCATAATTTATGTATTTATTAATTGTGTATTTATGTATTTATGTAATAGCAGTGGCTCCTGCTAATGTTATAATCATTACTATTTACTTCAGTGCCTTATTAGTACTATTTAAGTTGACTCATTCATTAATCCTTTGACGTAAAGACTATGGTGCCAAGAAATCTCAGGCCCATGAAATGACACTTCTTATACAAAGTCATAGACATAATCTTTGTTACAGCTAGATCACAAATTCCAAACTCCAGTCAATACAGTTTTCAGTATACTATTTCTAATTTCTTACACTTTATCTTGATATTCTCTTTCTTTTCTTATGCTTAATCTCATCCTGCAGCTACCCTTCTTTCCTTTCTGTATTCTACATGGTGAATACCTAGAGAAGTTCAGCTATAGACCTTTTATTACATGTAAACCACCATTCTGAAATAATTTTTCCTTTATTCTCCTGTAAAAAAACCCTAGGATATTAAAATTTTCTTTTTTTTATTATTTGATCATTCTGGATTTCAAAATAATAAATGATTTAAAAATTCTGGAAATATTGGTTAAATTTAAATAAAAGCTTTTCTTTTATAACAGTTTTAGATTTAAAAAATTGTTGTAAGAATACTATAGAGAGATCCCCTATACTCCATACTCAGTTTCCTGTATTATTAATCCTTAAATTTGTATGGTATATTTATCACAATTAATATTGTATAATTTTCATTATTTCATTATTCGATATTGGTAAATTTTCATTAATTAAAGTCAATGCTTTATTCAGTTTCCCTGATCTTTCTCTTAACTCCTTTTTCTGTCCCAGAATCCCATCCAGGACCACACATGACATTTAGTCATCGTGTCTACTGATGTAACTTTTGGTTGTGATAGTTTCTTAGACATTCCTTGTTTTTGATGACTTTGACAGTTTTGAGGATTACCTGTTAGGTATTTTGGAGACTGTCTCTCAATTGTGATTTGTCTGATGTTTTTCTCATGATTAGACTGGGTAATGTGTTTTAGGGAAGAAGAACACAGAGGTGTTCACACAGAGGTGAAGTGCCATTCTTATCGCATCATATCAAGGATACATACTATCAATTTGACTTATCACTGTTAATATTAATCTTGATTGCTTGGCCTAAGGTAGTGTTTGTCAGGTTTCTCCACTGCCAAGGCATTTTTTTTTTCTTTTCCACCCTGCCTTTTTTTGGAAGCAAGTGACAGTGTGAAGCACACACTTAAGGAGTGGAGAGTTATATTCTATTTTCTACAGGGCAGAGAATCTACATACATTATTTGGGACTCCTCTGTGTGAGAGAGCTGTCTGTTTTCCCACTATTTATTAACTTATCTAACTTTTTATTTTTAATGTATGGACACATATTTATTTTATACTTCGGGATATAATCCAATACTATGTATTCAATAGTGTATTTTTAACACATAGACTCATGGGTATTTATTTTATACTTTGGGATATAATCTGGTTTGTTTATTTATTTATTTATTTATTTATTTATTTATTTATTTAACTCAACTTTTTCCTGCTTTGGCCATTGATAACTCTTTCATTGGCTCCTTTATCCCTTTGATATATCCTCACTGTTGTGAATTTATTTGTTCATTTGTTTTCAATACTTTCTGCCACTACCAGATGCACCAGATGAATTTTATATATTTCCTACCCTAGCCTTAGAATCAACTATTTCTCCAAGAACCCTTGATTCCTTTTCATGGAAATTAGGCATGGGCCTGGTCTTTTTCAGTATAGCTGAAAAAAACAAGGATATATATTTGTTTATACATGTTAATGTATATGTTGTGTATATTTTATGTATAAGTGTTCATGTATATGGTGTAGAAACCATATACAGTAACAAATCTACAAACAGTTCTATATGTAACCATCTGTATCTACAGTAAGCTAAATATGAGTTCACACTGATGTTTACAACTCTAACCCATCACAGCATGAAATACCCACCTTGAAATAACACTGTTTCACTTCATGTGTAGTGTAGGTATCTTTTAACATGGTATACCCAATCTGTCCCTCCATATCTTATAACATTGCTGTCATTCATTTACTTTATCCATATCCTATAGTTATCCAACATACTGTTACTATTATTAGTTTCAACTTTTTGCCAGTTAAGAATAAGAAAAATACTGTGCCCTCCTGCTGACTTGTTAAAACCAGCAGGCACACCTGTCCCTGTACTCTACCTTACCTTACTAAGTTGGTAGGGGCACCCTGGCCCTGCACTCTCCTGTTGTGTGTCTAAAATTATTGGCTAGTGTGCCCTGGCCCTGTGTTCCCAATTTCCTTTGCTAAAGCTGGAGGACACATGCAAGCTTCCCTTGAGTCTTTGCTATGGTGGCCAGTGGGGTCTGTGTTTCTGGACCCACAGAACTAAAACAATCTGAGAGATATTTCTTAGCAGGCTATCACCCCCCAGAACACAGCACAGACAGCACACTGAAACATGACCCCAGTTTTACTGGGAATAAGGCCTATTTACTTGTCTTCCAGCTTCAGCCTGAGGGACAGGCTTCAAGTCTGACAAACACCTAGAAGCTATGGAGGAGTACTCAGAGAATATAGGCCAAGAGATGTCATCTTAGTTCTCTCCATTGTCTTCGCTACAGTTTGATAAGACTTCCCAGAAAGGAGCTTATACACTTGTCTAGAACCCCAATATTTGTAACTATCACCAATGGGACATCTTCAGATCACTTGGTCTGGAGCCAGCAGGGTTCACAATGGAAATAAAATAGCACTGTACAGTTTTATTTACTTTAAAAACTACTGTTTAAGGATCTGGCTTCCAATCAGCCTGAAACTAGTTCCTGTCTAAGATCCCTCCCTTTGGATCACTGACAGGTCTTGGCACACACTCAACAACTTGGATCTATCAAGAATAAATCAGGCTGCTCAGGCAATAATAAAGGTTTGAGAGAAAAACCAAGAGCTAGGGCAAGGTGGAAGGAGAAGTTTCATCTCCTACAAAAGGCCACTCCATCAAGCCCAAGAGATGCAGCTGTTTTACCTAAAACATAGAAACAAACACCACAAGTTGAGCAAAATGAGGAAACAAAGAAATATTTTCCAACTGAAATAACAAAACAAAACCTCAAAAAAAAGACCTTAATGGTATAGAGATAAGTAATCTACCTGATAAAGAGTAAACAGTAAGGGTGAGCTTCTTAGCTAACCAAACTCAGGAGAGGAATGGATGAACTCAGTGAGAACTTCAACAAAGACACAAAAATATTTTAAAATTTCTAAACAGGAGTCACAGAGCTAAAGAATAGAACTGAAATGAAGAATACACTAGAGAGGTTCAACAGAAGACTTGATGAAGCAGAAGAAAAGATCAGTGACTAGAAGACAGGGCAGTGGAACTTATGCAAACAGAGCAGCAATAAGAAAAAAAGTAATTAAAAAAACTGAATATAGCTTACAGGACTTATGAGACAACATCTAGTGGATTAATATTTGCATTAGAGGAGGACCAGAAGAGAAAAGAGAGAAAAAAGGGCAGAAGAATTATTTGAAGATATAATGTCTGACAACTTTCCTAACCTTGGGAAGGAAACAAATATCCAGATCCAGGAAGTTCAGAAAGTTACAAAAAGGATGAGCTCAAAGATAGCCACACCAAACACATTATAATTAAAATGCCAAAAGTTAAAAGATAAAGACAGAATCTTAAAAGTAGTGAGAAAACAAACAAACAAACAAACAAAAAACAAGAGAAACCCCATAAGACTATAAGTAGATTTTTCAGCAGAAACTTTGCAGGCCAGAATGAAGTAGCCATGACACAGTCAAAGCCCTGAAAGAAAAACAAACAAACAAAGAAAAACAACAAGAATATTCTACCTGGCAAGATTATCATTCAGAATTGAAGGAGAGATTAAGAGTTATTTTGAAAACAAACCTAAAGCTAATCACCACTAAACTGTCCTTACAAGAAATGTTAAAGGGAATTATTTGAGCTGAACAGAAAGGGCAATAATCAGTAATAAGAAAACATGAAATTAAAAATCTCACTGGCAAAGGTAAATATACAGTAAAGGTAGTGGAGTAATCACTTATAAAGCTAATATAAAAGTTAAAAACAAAAGTAGTAACAAGAACTACAGCTACAATAGTTAGTTAAGTGATATACAAAATAGATGTAAAATGTGACATTAAAAATATAAGATGTGGGGCAGGGGGGGAGTAAAAATGTGGAGTTCTAGAATGCCATCAAACTTAACTTGCTAGCAACTTAAAATATACACATGCATACATTCATACATATATACATACGTATACATACATATATATGCAAATACATACATACACATAAATAAGCTGTTATGTATAAGCCTCATGGCAACCATACACCCAAGATAATGAGAAAGGAGTCACAGAATAACACTAAAGAAAGCTATCAAATCTCAAGTGAAGAGAGCAAGAGAAAAAGAAAGGAACAGAGAAAAACTCTTAAAACAGCCAGAAAGCAATTAACAAAATGACAATAAGTACATACCTATCAAAAATTACTCTAAATATAAATGGATTAAGTTTTCCAATCAAAAGACATTAAGTGGCCTAGTCAATTAAAAAGCCCACTCATCTATATGCTACCTACACAAAACGATGTAAGGACACACAGACTGAAAGTGAAGTAATGGAAAAAAAGAAAGAGGTTTCATGCAAATAGAAATCAAAACAAAGTGAATTAGCTATACTTTAATCAGGCAAAGTACACTTTAAAACAAAGACCATAATAAAAGACAACAATGGACATTACATAATGATAAAAAAGTCAATCCAACAAGAAAGTAGAACATTTGTAAATATTTATGCACTCAACATAGAAGTACCTGAATATATTAGGCAAATATTAATAGACCTAAATTAAGAAATTGACAACAAAACCCATACATATCAGCAGATAGATCATTCAGATAGAAAATCAAAAAGGAAACATAAGTCTTAACTCATTAGGCAAGGTGGACTTAAATACATACAGAACATTCAATATTCAAATATCTCTCCCTCTCAAACCCTCCCCAAAACTAAAGGCAATGAAAAGCTTCCAAACTCATTTTACAAGGTCAGCATTATTTTGATACCAAAACCAGACAAAGACATGACAAAAAGAAAGAAAGAAAGAAAGAAAGAAAGAAAGAAAGAAAGAAAGAAAGAAAGAAAGAAAATTACAGACCAATGTCCTTGAGGCACTTTGATGCAAAAATCCTCAACAAAATATTAGCAAACCAAATTCAACAACACATTAAAAGGATCACAGATTATACAATGATCCAATGTGATTTATTCCAGGGATGCAAGGATGGTTCAACATCTACCAAGCAATAAACATGGTACACCATATGACTACATAAAGAATAAAATTCATACAATCATTTCAACAGCTGCAGAGATAACATTTGGCAAAATTTAACATCCATTTATGATAAAAATTCTTAATAGAATGGGTATAGAAAGAATTTGCCTCAACATATAAAGGTCATCTATGACAAGCTCACAGCTAACATCATACTCAACAGCGAAAAGCTTAAAGTCCTTCCTCTAAGATCTGGAATAAGGCAAGGATGCCCAAGTTTGCCACTTTTATTCAACACAGTACTGTAAATCCCAACCAGAGCAAGTAGGCAAGAAAAATAAATAAAAGGCATGCAATTGGAAAGGAAAAGTAAACTGTCACTATTTGTGGATGGAATGAGTTTATAACTAGAAAACTCTAAAGACTCCATCAAAAAACTGTTAAACTAATAAATGAATTCAGTGAAATTGCAGGGTACAAAATCAATATACAGAAGCTGTTGTTTGTCTATGCACTAAGGATGAACTATCACAAAGAAAAATTAAGGAAACAATCTCATTTACAAAGGCATCAAAAAGAATAAAGTACCTATAAATAGAGGTGCCTGGGTGGCTTAGTCGGTTAAGTGTCTGACTCTTGATTTTGGCTCAGGTCATGGTCTCATGGTGGTGAGATCGAGCCCTACATTGGGCCCCATGCTGGGCATGAAGCCTGCTTAAGATTCTCTCTTCCCCTCCCCTTGCCCCTCCCCCACTCACTCATGTACTTGCTCTCTCTCAAAAAAAAAAAAGAAAGAAAAGAAAAAAGAAAAACCCTACAAATGAATTTTATCAAGGAGGTAAAAATCCTGTACATTGAAAACTATGGATATTGATAAAAAACTTGAAGACACAAATAAATATAAAGACATTACATGTTGAAGGATTAAAAGTTAATATTGTTAAAATGTCCATACTACTCAAAGCCATCATCAGATTAATAAAATTCCTATCAAAATTCCAAAGGAATTTTTCACACAGAACAAACAATCCTAAAATTTGTATGGAACCACAAAAAGCAACCTTAAGAAAGAAGAAAAAAGGTAGGTGCATCATATTCTCTAATTTCAAACTATTTTGGAGAGCTATAGTAATAAAAATAGTATGGTAGTGGTATGATGACAGATATATAGATCAATGAAACAGAACAGAGAGCCCAGAAATATACCTATGCATATATGGTCAATTAATTTATGACAAATGAGGCAGAATGTACAATAGTAAAGAACAGTGTCTTCAATAAATGGTGTTGGGAAAAGTGGACATGCAAGAGAATTAAATTAGACTAATACCTTCTATCACACACAAAACTCAAAATTGATTAAAGAACTGAATGTTATACTTGAAACCATAAAATTCCTAGAAGAAAATGTAAGCAGTAAACTCCTAGACATCACTCTTGGCAATGACTTTTTGGACCTGACTCCAAAGGCAAAGGAAACAAACAAAAATAAACAAGTGAGACTTCATCAAACTAAAGAGCTTTTGCATAGTGAAGGAAACCATGAACAAAATGAAGCGGCAACCTAGGGGATGGGAGAAAATATTTACAAATTATGTACCTGATAAGGGGTTTATATATGAAATATATAAAGAACACACACAACTCAACCACCACCACTACCACAACAACCACCCAATTAAAAAATGCTCAGATATGGAGTGCCTGGGTGGCTCAGTTGGCTAAGTGTCCAACTCTTGATATTGTCTCAGGTCACAGTACTGCAGTTGTGAGATCAAGTCCTACATCAGGCTCTACAATGAGCATGGAGCCTACTTGAAATTCTCTGTCTTCCTCTCTCTTTGTGTGTGTCTCTCTCTCAAAATAAATGAATATTTTAAAAATAAAATAAGATAAAAAATGGGCAGAGAATCTGAATAGACATTTTTCCAAAGAAGATATTCAGATGACCAACAGGCACATAAAAAGATGCTCAACATCAGTAATCATGGAAACATAAATAAAAAATCATAATGAAAGATTACCCCACACATGTCAGAATGGCTATTATCAAAAAGACAAGAGATAACAAATTTTGGTGAGGATGTGGAGAAAAGGGAAGCCTCATACATTGTTGGCAGAATGTAAATTGGTGCAGCCACTAGGGAAAACAGTACAAAGATTGCGCAAAAAATTAAAAAGAGAACCACTGTATCATTCCACAATTCTGATTCTGGGTATCTATCTAAAGAAAACTAAAAAACTAATTCAAAAAGGTATATACACCTCAGTGTTAACTGCAGTATTATTTACATTAGACAACATATGTAAATTACCTAAATGTCCAGAGATGGATAATGAATAAAGAAGAGGTCGTATACATACACTATGGAGTACTACTCGTTCATAAACAAGAAGGAAATCTTGTCCTTTATAACAACACTGATGAACATTAATAGTATGACGTTAAGTGAAATAAGTCCTACAGAGAAAGATAGATACCATATGATTTCACTTATATGTGGAATCTGAAAAAAGAAAACAAAAAATAAAACAAAAAAAAGCTCATGATCATAGATACACAGAATAGATCGGTGGGTTCCAGAGAGAGGGAGGTTGAGGGATGGGTAAAATGCATAAAGGGGGTTAAAAGGTACAAAATTTCAGCTATTAAATAAATAAGTACTGGGATGTAATGTACAGCATTATGTAAAATGATTGTGTTGCATATTTGAAAGTTGCTAATAGAGTAAATCTTAAAATTTCTCATCACAGACACAAAAAATTTATAATTTTGTGTAGAGATAGATGGTAAAACTAGACTTATTGTGATCATTTCACAGTATATGCAAATATAAAATCATTATGTGTACAACTGAAAGTAGCATAATTTTATATGTCAATTATAACCTCAATAAAAAATAAAAATAAGTAAATAAACAAAAATTATAACAAAAAATAAATGTATAACTACTGCTAAAAAATAAAAATCATGCAAAGTTTTTTTTCTGAATGAAAATAAACATAACTTTAATTATCCATAATAATTTGAAATGTTGGTTTTTATTATTAATGGGGATATCAAGAAAAGAAGGGTAAGAAAAATATTGTATTTTACCTTCATAGAATTTTTCTCTCATACTTTTCCTTTTTCAAAATATAAATCCATGTTTCTGACCTATATAATTTTTCTTCTGCCTAAAAAAATCTTTTTACATTTCTTGTAAAGAAAATCTACTGGTAGTGAATTCTCTTAGGTTTTCTTTGTCTGAGAAAGTATTTCTCTTTCACTCATGAAGGATAATTTTGCTGGATGCTGAATTCTAGGTTGTTGAGATTTTTCTTCTTTCAACGCTTTACATACTTTATCCCATGTCTTATTTTATTCATGATTTCTGACAATAAGTCTTCTGTAATTCTTATCAATGTTTATCTTTTCATGTTCCTTTTTCTCTATCTTACAAGATGTACTATTTTTCTTTTGTTTTCTGCAGTTTGAATGTGAAATACCTTGATGAACTTCTTTTTCTTTTTGGTATTTTCTATTTTGTATTCTTCAAGCTTCCTGTATCCGTGGTTTGGTGTCTGCCTTTAATTTTGAAAACTCATGATTACTTCAAACATTTCTTCTATTCTCTTTTCTCTTTCTTCTTCTAATATTCCAATTATGAATTACACCTTTCGTGTAATCATTCCACAATTCCTGAACATTTTGTTTCTCCTTCTTTTTTCCACTTTACATTTCTGTTTGGGAAGTTTCTAGTAACCTGTTTTTAAGTTCACTGATTCTTACCTCAGCCACACTGAGTGTACTAACAAGCCTATAAAAGGCTTTTTTTTTTCATTTCTCTTATGGCATTATTTTTTATTTCTAGCATTTCCTTTTGATTCTTTCTTAGATTTCCACTGCTATACTTACACTATCCATCAGTTCTTATATGTTATTTACTTTTCCTTTAAAGTCCTTACCATATGACTTAATTATTATTAATTATTTAAAATTCCCTATTTGATAATTCCAAAATCTGTGTCATACATGAATCTATTCATAATTTTCGGTCATCATTTCAGATTGTGTTTTTTCTTTCCTTTAGGCATAACTGGTAGTTTGTTGTCGTTGCAAGATTCATAAGTTGAACTGCATAATAGGAATTGAAGAAAACAAGTTTCTAGTGTGAGGATTTATATTAATCAGGCTAAAAGTTGGGTTTTAATGATTGTTATAAGTGTCAGAGGGCTCAAATTCCTATATTATCTTTGATTTTATCTCCCCTCTTAGCTTTTGGTTTCACTAAACACTCCCCGTCTAAGAATCTCTTTCCTGCATCTCTTCCAAGAGTAATCCTCTATTACTGTACTGGAGCCCTTTTAATAGGATAGTAAGGTGTGGAGGAGAGGAATAATCTTATGATTGATTAAATCTGAACCTTTTGTGTTTCTGGGCTGTGACCTTCACGGTGTTTCTACTTATATGGCTTCTCTCACCCTCTGAGGGGAGACACGAAAGCTCCAGGGAACTGAAGTGAGAGGGATGTTCTTCCCCCATGGCTTTGTTATGGAGAAGGCTCTGGACATATTTGACAAGGATTGCTCCTTCCCTCCCTCTGATAGAGCCACAAAAGGGGGTCCTTCTTCAGATTTTCATTATGTGAATCTGGTATGGTAACTGGAGGTAAAGCCCATGAAAGTGAGACATTCTTTAAAAGGACACTTGGAATGATTGTGAGTTATTTCTCCTCACTGCTATTCACTGTATACCACATTGCAACCTATTTTACTTCCCACTCTCTATCAGCACAAATAACATTGGGTGAACATTCTCATACACATCCATTTCCATACTTGGTGAGCGTGTCTCTGAAATACATCACCAGGAATGAGGTGTCTGGAGTAAAGAGCATACACATTCTTCCAGAAATGTTACTAAATACTGACATTTCCCCTTCCAGAAGGGCTGAAATAATTTACAATCACATTAGCTGTTTATAAGAGCTCTTTTTGTGCCACTTCCTTGTCATTATATAGTACCACCTGAGTTACTAACTTTTGCCATCCTAGTGCATGTAAAATGGTATTTGTTTGGTTTAATTTGCATTCCTCAGATGACTAATAAGTTTGACCACTTCTTCACATACCTATAAGTCATGTGGACTTTCTCTTCTAAAATGACTGCTCATTTTCGATACCCTTTTTCCTTGTGTTTTCCTTTTCGTTGGTTAAAAAAAATACCTCCACAAATCATTGTATACTCTTCCCCTCGAGAAGTGTTGCTTACTTCTCCTCTTGAGTGTGGGCTGGACTTCTAAAGAATAGAATGTAGCAGAAGTAATGCTGTATCACTTGATGTGGCCCAAATTGTTACTACCTGTATTGGAATGATTATTCATATTACCCTGTCTTTCTGTAATGTCTTCATATGTAATAGAATGAGTGTCAGGCTTTTAAAAGTTAAATGAATAAACAAAACTAACTTTTAAAAGTAAACCTATTTGTCTTAATCTTCCATATTTTAAAATGTTGACTCTTCCAATAATACCAGCTTAAATGGAATTTTCAAAAATGGAAATGCCATTATTCTCCTACAATAAAATAGAAATTTGTGTAAAAAGTTCACATTCTTTTTATTCCCCAATATACACAATATCCAAGCAATATTTAGATACTACTTATAGCACTTTGACCTCTCTACCCATAGATAGGACCCTCCACTTTCTAAGCCTTAAATTGCATGAGCACAGACATCAAAATATGGCATATACCTATAGCCAAAGTTCTTCAATAAATGTTCACACAACTGCTTCAGCAAACAGGAAAGAATTCCTGATTTTTTTCCTACAAATTTTCTTAGAGCAACTGAATGGCAAAATTTATTCACAAAAATTCTTAGTCTTAATATACTTAAGCATTAACCCATTACTATATTCTGTTAGAATTGAAAAAATGTTTAAAAAGTAGATATTTTAAGTATGAATGCTTTTACAACTGGATTCTTATGTCTATTTTTGTTTTGCTCAGACAACAATCTAACTTGTCCATCTAACACAGGGAGATCTCCAGTAAAAGATCGTGATTGCAGTATTATAGTATCTTCTCTTCTACTTAGAAGAAAAAATATTACATAGTAGTATTAACAGGATTATTGATCCCAGTTGGTAATTTTTCTTATAAATGGTATAGATAAGGGTTTATTGTGGATAATTTGGAGTATTAAAACACATAAGACTGTATCATTCAGGGTTTTTTTTTTTTTCAATATATAATAGAACATAAAGTAATCAAGCTGCTTGAGATCAAGCCTCACCTGAAATGACTTATTTTGATACTTCCCAGTTAAGAGAACTAAACAATTCCCTGTTTTGGTTGAGTCAGTTTAAGATGGGTTTTATGTCACTGCAACTTCAAGTCTCCTAATTAAGGCATGATACAAAGCTCAAGTTAGGCTAAGATTTAAATGGTAGGCCCTCCAAATTACTTGGATTGCTTGTATAACTAACAGAATCTAAACTTCATTTGAAATACTTTGTGCTTCTAAACACATCCCAAATATCCTAAATAATCTCAAGTAGTAATAAGAAAGTGACCCATAGCCTGTGGCTGTCGAACAATAAGGTTAACTCATGGAGAGAAGCTAACATCATAGGAAGATCAGCACACACAGCTGTAAAGGAAAACTAAGTGAGGAAATTATTTCTCCAGAATTTTCTAAGGTAATGGAGATATTTTGCTCCACTTGATATAGAAAGGAGTATAGAACACTATAAACATTTTATTGCAATTCTTTGTATGATTGTTATTTAAAATGCAGTTCAAGAAATCTTTTCAGTAGCTGATAATGGTTTGAGATAAGATGTTCTTTGTAATGCAATTTCCATTATTTTCCATCTACACCAATTTAATGTATTCAGTTGTTTAAAACAGCTATTTTTATATTCAGTTAAATGTAATATTACAGTTCATATCATTTTCTTTTCACAGGAAAGTGACTCCATGAATCTAAATCTAAAAATCTAAATCAAGAGAAAACAAATGTAGTATTTTCACATGAAAAAATTGTGGAATAATAAATCACTTACATGACTTAACTGGGTCAACTAATTGTTTCTGAAAATCAACCAATTATTTAATTAAATGGGTTGGCCAATTTAGTAAAAATAGTAACCCAGTTTGATTTATAGAAATCTTTCTCTTGCAGGCCTTTTACTTATTTAGGACTCAGCCAGCTGACAGGTGACCTCACTCACAAGGCAGTGGACTGATCCTTTTATCATTTTACTCCCAGTTTTCCCAAGGGTTCCAATAGCATCTTGTGTTTATCCCTGTTATTGCTCTTATAATAACAAGAGTTATGTGTGGCAGGCACAGCTCTTGAAGTACGTTATCTCATTTAAACTTCAACGAATCTATGAGACAATTTTGTTGCTGCTGGTGGTGTTTGTTTAACAAATGAAGATACTCAGGCTCAGCAAGTAAATTAATTTACCCTCAAAGTTAATTAATACATAACAAAGAGAAAGTATGATCAGTGACAAAAGAGGAGAACTATGTACAGTGTTTGGTCTCAGATGTCAAAAGAAAAAGAAGTACAAGAAGGAAAGTATAGTGAAGAAAATCAAGGTAGGAGAAGTAAGAGCTAAGGGCAATAATTATCATTGTATAGTTTTAGTGTGGTGTTGGTGGCAGAATCTAAATTGTGCTATAAAAAGGCAGTATGTAAAGAAGTAGTAAAGATTCAAATCTAGATCTAATTGATTTGAAAAGCTCATGGGTTTTTTCCTCTGTACTAGTAGTTCTCAAATATCAGTATGCAAAGGAAGCATCTAAAGATATTTCTGTGAATGCAGGTTCCTGTCCCAAACAGCAAATCTATAGATTGTTTTCAAATTCTTATTATTTAAAAAATTTTTAATTCCACTATAGTTAATATACTGGAGGCCTTGCATTTTTAAGAAGTACCATACATGGGGTGCCTGGGTGGCTCAGTAGGTTAAGCATTCGACTTGAGCTTGGGTCATGATGTCACGACTTGTGGGTTCCAGCCCACATAGGGCTCTGTGCTGACAGCTCAGAGCTTGGAACCTGCTTCGGATTCTGTGTCTCCCTCTCTCTCTGCCCCTCCCTCACTCATGCTCTGTCTCTCTGTCTCTCTTTCTCTCTCTCTCTCAAAAATAAATAAACATTAAAAAAAAAAAAGTACCATCCAGGTGATGCTGATGAAGTTGCCAATGGACCACACTTTTAGAAACACAGCACTATTATGCCAACTCTAACAGGGAGCTTCTTGAAGGCAAGGACGTCATGGGTTTTCAGTAGTGAGCATAATGCTTGACTCACAGTAAGAATCTCATGTAGATTCACAGGGCTAAGCTGCACAGTGGTTTGGAACAAAAAATTGACTATAATTTGAAACTATTCATGTTACATGGACATGGCCATAATCTCCATAAACTCAAACACCCTGTTGTTTGTGTTTTGAATGTGCACACTTGGGGCACCTGGGTGGCTATTGATTAAGCATCTGACTCTTGATTTTGGCTCAGGTCATGATCTCACAGTTCGTGAGTTTGAGACCTGCATCGGGCTCTGCTCTGACAGTGCGGAGCCTGCTTGGGATTCTCTTTCCCTCTCTCTCTGTCCCTCCCCCACTTCTGTTCTCTCCTTCTCTCTCTCTCTCAAAATGAATACATAAAAACTTAATAAAAAACATGCACATTGATGCTAAACAGTGTCACTTTTTGCTGCCTAGTAAAATCCTGAAAAGAGATTTGGATCTTTGCCCTGTGAATGGTCTCCTTACTTATTTCAACCTATAACAATTTTCATTATCTGTTATAACAATTTATTTTACAAGGCTTTAATCTTCCTTAAAACAAACTGGTTTATCTCAATCTATTTTTTAACTCTTGTGATTTTTTTCTTATTCCAAAAATAATATATGCTTATTATTGAAATCTTCAAAATTTTAAATAAGCAATAAATATATCTCATTATTCCACAATAGATGATATATTCATATGCCTCCTTTCAGCCTTATAATTATTTACACATATTTACAAAAAAAGTATTATAAAATACATATCATTTTGTAACCTCCCTTTGAACTTCATTCTAAATCATTAATAATTTTTGTACTATTAATTTTCTTTAAAACCACACTTTAAATAGCCTCATACATATGTAACAATTTTTAATCATTTGTAGCATATTTTTGGACTTTCAGGCCAATTTTAATGGCTTCATACTACAAACAATGTTGGGGAAATTCTTATATTTATATTTTTGCTCACTTTTTTTTTTATTATTCCTCTAGCGTATATTCCTAAAAGTAGAATTACAAGCTCAAAATAGAAGTATATTCGGGAATTTTTAAGTTTGCCATCTAAATTGTTTTACAATTACATTCTTCAAGCAGTATATGAAAATATCTGTTTCTAGGACTCCCACTAACAATGGATTTTATTTCTTGAAAAAAAAAACTTGGGTCATTTTGATGGTGACAAATAATTTTAAGTAATGTTTTAACTTAATTACCAGGAAGCGGAATCATTTCTTGTTTTATTATTTGTTAACATTTATTTTACTGCCGAATGCCTCTTAACGTCCTCTTTGCTGAATGGAATTACTAATTTCCCAGCACTTTATGACAGACCAGAGGGATGACTTTCCCACCTTTGGTGTAAGATTCAACATTATTTTCTGATTTCATCATTGTTGAAGTGTTTCATCAAGCACTACTGATCCTCTGTTGTCAGGTCTGACCCTGAGTTATGGCGAGGATTAATGAGGTACAGAGGTAAATGATATAAAGAAAGTAAAAGCTTGTCTCAGTAACAGATGGCTTAAAATTAGACTCTTTAGCAATTTGTACTGCTAAGATTTTTATAAAATTCGGTATTACTGCACATACATATTTTATTTGCATTTTCCCTCTAAGCTTATTTAATTTCTTTTTTTTAAATTTTTTAAAATACTTTTATTTATTTTTGAAGGAGAGAGAAACAGAGCATGAGCAGGGGAAGACCAGAGAGAGAGGGAGACACTGAATTCGAAGCAGGCTCCAGGCTCTGAGCTGTCAGCACACAGCCCTATGTGGAGCTCAAACTCATGAACTGTGAGACCATGACCTGAGCTGAAGTTGGTTGCTTAACCGGCTGAGACACACAGGTGCCCCAAAGCTTATTTATATTTCTTAATATTTTCCCCTTACCATCATAAAAAATCCAAGACCAGATAGCTTCACTGATGAATTCTACCAAACATTCAAAAAAGACTTAATACCTATCCCTCTTAAACTCTTTCAAAAAACTGAAGAGGAAAGAAGGCTTCCAAACTCATTTTACAAGGCCAGCATTACCCTGATACTAGAACCAGACAAGGACAGCACACAAAAAAAAAATGAAATTATAAGCCAACATTCTTGATGTACACTGATGCAAAAATCCTCAACAAAATATTAACAAATCAATTCAACAATACATTAAAAAGATTGTACACTATGACCAAGTGGGATTTATTCCAGGAATGCAAAGATAGTTCAACATCTGCACACCAATCAATGTGATACACCACATTAACAAAATGAAAGATGAAAATATCAGATGGCGATCTCATAGATGCCCAAAAAGCACTTGAAAAAATTCAACATCCTTTCATGATAAAAAAAAAATCTCAACAAAGTGAATATAGAGGGACTATATCTCAATATAATAAATGTCATAGTAATATCATACTGAATGGTAAAAAGCTGAAAGCTTCTCCTTTAAGATAAGGAAGATCCAAGAGGATGCCTTCTCTTGCCACTTTTATTCAACATTTCACTGAAAGTCCTAGCCAGGGCAATTTGGCAAGAAAAGGAATAAAAGGCATCCAAATTGGAAAAGAAGTAAAATTGTCACTATTTGCAGATAACATTATACCACATATGGAAAACCCTGAATTCCACCACAAACCTGTTACAACTAATAATAAATTCAATAAAGTTGCAGGTATAAAATCAATATGCATAATGTGTTGCATTTCTATACACTAATAATGAACATCAGAAAGAAATAAAGAAAACAATCCCATTCACAATTGTATCATAGAGAATAAAAAAACCTAAGAATAAAATTAACTAAGGAGGTGAAAGACCTGCACACTGATATGGATGAAAAGAAATTAATGGGAAGAAAGTGAGGAAGACAAAAGTAAAAGGAAGGATATTATGTGCTCACAGACTGGAAGAATTAACATTAAAATGTCCATAGTACCAAAAGAAACCTACAGATTCAATGTAATTCTTATCAAAATTCCAATGACATTTTTCACAGAAATAGAATAAATTCTAAAATTGGTATAGAACAAAAGATCCCAGATAGCCAAATAACCTTGACAAAAGAACAAAGCTGGAGGTATCATTCTCTCTTATTTTAAACTATAAAATGAAACTATAGTAAACAAGTAGTATGGTATTGACATAAAAACAGACAGATCAATGGAACAGAATAAAGAGTCCAGTAATAAACCTATGTATATATGGTCAGTTAACTGACAACAAAGGAGACAAAAATACACAACAGGGAAATTACAGTTTCTTTAATAAATGTCATTGGGAAAACTGGACAACTACATACAAAAGAATGAAATTGGACCACTATATTACATCATATACAACCATTAACTCAAAACTGATTAAAACTTCAGTTAAGGGGTGCCTGGGTGGCTCAGTCGGTTAAGGGTCCAACTTTGGTTTAGGTCATGATCTCACAGCTCGTGAGTTCAATCTCTGTGTCGGGCTCTGTGCTGAATGCTCAGAGCCTGGAGCCTGCTTCAGATTCTGTGTCTCCCTCTCTCTTCCCCTCTCCCATTCACTCTCTGTATCTCTCTCATAAATAAAATAAAAACGTTAAAAAAAAGACTTCCATTAAGACTGAAACCATAAAAATCCCAGAAGAAAACATAGGTATGTGTGAGCTCCTCGACATCAGTCTTAGTGATGATTTTTTTGGATCTGACTCCAAAGGCAAGTGAAACAAGAGCAAAAGTAAACAGCTGGGACTACATCAAACTAAAAAGCTTCTTCACAGCTTAGAAAACCATCAACAAAACAGAAAGGCAACCTACTGAATGAGATAAGATATTTGCAAATCATATACCTGATAAGTGGTAATCCAAATATATTAAGAACGCATACAACTCAATCACAAAGGAAACAAAAACAAAAACAACAATCAGTTATGAAAAACAGAGAATCTGAATAGACATTTTTCCAAAAAAGACATACAAATGGTGAATAAATTCATGAAAAGATGCTCAATGTCACTAATCATTAGGGAAATGCAAATCAAAACCACAGTGAGTTATCACCTTACACCTGTCAGAATGGCTTTAAGTATTGTCAAGGATATGGAGTAAAGAGAATCCTTATGCACTGTTGGTGGGAATGTAAGTTTGTGCAACTACTATAGAAAACAGCATGAAATTTCCTCAAATAGTCAAAAACAGAGCTACCATGGGGCACCTGGGTGGCTGAGTCAGTTGAGCAGCTGTCTTTAGCTCAGGTCATGATCTCATGGCTCATGAGTTCGAGCCCTGCATCAGGCTCACTGCTGTCAGAGTGAAGCCCACTCGCATCCTCTGTCCCCTTTCTCTTTGCTCCTCCCCCACTCGTGCTCTCACTTGCTCTCTCTCTCAACAATAAATAAAACATTTAAAAAAATAGAGCTACCATAGGGGCTCCTGGATGGCTCAGTCGGTTGAAAGACTGACTCTTGATTTTCACTCAGGTCATGATCCCAGGATCATGGGATCAAGCCCCAGATCAGGCTCAGTGCTTAGTGTAGAGCCTATTTAGATCCTCTCTCTCTCAATCTCTCTCTCTCTCTCTCTCTCCCTGTCCCCCTTATCCCTCTGCCCCTACCCCACTTGCTCTTTCTCTTGAAAAAAATTAAAATTAGAATTCCCATATAATCCAGCAATTCTACTACTGGATATCTATCCAAAGAAAATGAAAACACTAATTTGAAAAGATATACGTATCCCTATGTTCATGCATTATTTACAAGAGCCAAATATGGAAACAACCTAAGTGTCCATAGATGGGTGAATGGATAAAGAAGATGTGATATATATGTATATATCATATGTAGATGTATGAATATGTATATGTACACACACATATACACACATGGAATACTACTCAATCATTAAAAAGAAGGGAATCTTGCCATTTACAACATGGACATAACTTGATGGTATATACTAAGTGAAATACGTCAGACAGAGAAAGATAAATACTATATTATTTCACTTATATGTAGAATCTAAAAAACAAAACAAACAAACAAAACAAAACAAAAACCAGACTTACAGATACAGAGAACATATTGGTGATTTTTCACAGGGGGATAAGGGAAGCAAAATGGGTGAATGGAATTAGGAAGTACAAACTTCCAAAATTAGTCCTGGGGATATAATGTATAGCAAGAGGAATACAGTCAATTGTATACAGATATAGATATAGATCTAGATCTAGATATCTAGATACAGTCAATAGTATTGTATTAACTTTGTAAGGTAACAGATGTAGCCAGACTCATTGTGGTGCCCATTTTGCAATGTATACAGATGTTGAATTAGTACATTGTTTACCTAAGTCAAATACAACATTATATGTCAATTATACCTCAGTTAAAAAAATTTAATTACCAATGCAGTGTTCTTTTTTTCATGGTAACTAAAATAGATTTTGTATTTCATATTGAGTCCGTTTTAGAGCAAATTGTATTTTTCCAGGAATTCTTACATTTTCTCTCATACAGTTATTTTTCAGGAAAAACATTTTCTTAATATTTTATCTCAATTTCAAGTCTATTATGCATTCTTTTCTTTTTATTATTGACTATGTCTGCCTTTTTTTTATTTTTGACCATTCCTGCCAGAAATTTGTTTCATTAGTCTTTAGACACACTGTCAAATTTTTCCATCGTTGACCATCTATTACTTCTTTGTTTTTCATTTACATCAATTTCTGCTACTTATTAATTTTTCTTCTAGGCTAGTGATTTTTCCTTCTTTTTCTAACTTTTAAAGTGTGTGCTTAGCTTACTAATCCATTTTTTAAGTTTATTTATTGTGAGAGAGAGAGAGAGAGAGAGAGAGAGAGAGAGAGAGAAAGAGAGGACATGTGTGCATGCGTATAAACGTGCTCTAGCAGGGATGGGTAGAGAGAGGGAGAGGGAATCCCAAGCAGGCTCTGCATGGTCAGCATGGAGCCTGACATGGGGCTTGAACCCACAAACCATAAGATCATGACCTGAGCTGAAACAAAGAATCGGATGCTTACCGGACTGAGCCACCCAGGCAACCCCAACTTTTTTCTAATAAGAGTATTTAAGGTTATAGTTTTCTTTTGGGTGTTGCTGCTGTGCACTGAAGTCCTTTGGTTTACTCTTTTCTTTTTAATTAATAGTCTTAATTTTTTAGAGTGGTTTTAAGTTTTAGAGCAGTTTTTTTTGTTCTGTCATATTTCATTATAATATTTTTGAACATGTTTTTAATTTTGAAATGTACACTTTCTTTAGTTTTGTCTTTGTTTGTGATTTCTAAGTTGATAGCATTTTGGTAAAAAAAAAACAAAAGACAAAACCCAAAACCCCGATTTGTAGGATACCAATTCTTTGAAAGTTTGGAGGCTTATTTGCTGAATTTTGGTAATCATTCCTTATGTTTGAAAATAATGTATATTCAACATGTGGGTTCAGTGTCTAATATCTTTATATAAGTAATTTCCATAAGGACTGGGATTTTATTTTTCTGTTGTAGTCCATGCTGCATGTATGTTAAACTGTGTCTAGTCCTTAACAGGCACTCAATGAATATTTGTTGAATGAACAAGTTCTAGATTAAGATTGTTAACTGTGTTGCTCAAATCTTCTAGACTTTAACATTTTTTTGAATTTATCAATTTCTTCTACTTCTGCCAATTTTTGCTTTATATATTTAAAAATAATACAGCTATATATCATTAGAATTGTTATATGCATCTGATAAACTCAAACTTCACCATTTAGTTATAGCTAGAAATGCTTTTTATCCTAGAGAAAAATGTGTTATTAAAAATTACTATATCATCTTTAAAATATTGTTTTCCCAGTATCTTTTTTTTAATTTAAATTGTTATTTTTTCTTATGTTTTATGTGTGAATCTGAATCTTACAACCCCCAATTGGCTGAATGGCTTTTGAGGACATGCTTTTTAAATGGAACATTTAGTTTATTTATTTTAATCACTAATATAGATCGGTTTTTTCTATCATTTTCTTTGGGTTTTCTATTTCATATTTTCTGTTTTTCCTCATATATGAAGGCCTTTTTAAAAAATATAAGTTCGTTAGTGGCAGACTGTTGGTTAAGATGAGAAAATCTATCTGAAACTGTCATTATTTCATTCAGTAGAGCATTCATTGTAAGTTGAATATTGTTTTCTTTTAGAGTACTTTGAGGATATTATTTAACTGTTTTCTACTTGAATTTCTAACTATTAGTTTATTATTGTTCCTTTTTACATAATTTGTCTTTTTGTCTGCTTATGTTTCTTTGTTAATCTATATTTTGACTAGTGTACAAATGAGTTGTTTTTTGTTTTTTGTTTTTTTTTGTAGTTTGGGATTTCTTTGCTTCCTAAATGTGAAGATTGCTAGCTATAATCAATTCTAGATTTGTTTTTCCAGCTACATGTCTCTCCCATTTGCTCTATTATCTCCTCTGGAAATCTGGTGCCTCATTCCTTCCCTCATGTTTCTTATGCTTAATTTCATCTTACCTGTCACTTTGTCTCTCTAGGCACAATTTTGAGTAATTCATATCTACCTTCTAGTTCACTAATTTACCCTTTCACAATATTCAATCTGTTCTTTAATCCTTCCTTTGAGTTTTTTTTTTAATGTTTATTTTTAAGAGAGTGAGTGACAAAGTGCAAGCGGGGGAGGGGCAGAGAGAGAGGGAGATACAGAAATCTGAAGCAGACTCCAGGCTCTGAGCTGTCAGCACAGAGCCCGATGCGGAGCTCAAACCTACAAACTGTGAGATTACGTCCTGAAGTCGGATGCCCAACCAACTGAGCCACCCAGGCGCCCCATAATCCTTCCTTTGAGTTTTTAATTTTAATTATGGTATTTTCCATTTGTAGAAGTTGTGTTTTTCCCCCCTCAAATTTACCTGGTCATTTTGATAGTCTCTTGCAGCTAATTCATATTTTTTTATTCATTCCTATTATTTTTTAAGTTTTTTTATTTGCATATAGTTGGCACACAATGTTATATTAGTTTTAGGTGTTAAATGATTTCTGTTTGCTTTTGCCAGATACCTTGAGATGCTATCAACCTTTGCTGACTTTTATAAAATCCTCAACCATGACTATTCGAGTTGCAAAATTAAAAAAGATTCAAAATTTTAAACCACAAACAAGCCTACTAAAGGCTATGATTTCTCACGACAAACTTTTGCCCCTTTTCCTCTCAGAATCAAAGCTGAGAGCAATAGCCTCTCTTGATGTCTACCTCTGAGGAAAGATGCTCCCCCACCACCCCAGTTTATCCCTTCTTGAAGTACAGCCTTTCCTGAGCCCTAGCTTTATTAGTGGGAGAGGTCTCTGATATGACCTGTGAACACTGTGATAGCCAGGGCTTTGTCTTTTGCTACCTGGCCATACACAGTAATTGAAACAGTGGTTTAGACTTCTCAAACTTTACTTCTCAAATTTAGTATGTACACAGGTCACTTAGGTATTTTGTTAAAAGACAAACTCTCAGTTACCAGGTCTGTGGTGGAGCTTGAGACTCTGCACGTCCAATGGTGATGCCAATACTGCTGGTCTGAGAAGCAGCATTGAATAGCAAGACTATGACTATTAGGGACTGCACACCCTGTACGTATTCAATGGCTTCATCACTGGTTTACCTCCAGGGATTTCTCCTCCTAGTGTATTGCTGGCCACAGATGAATTCACTTAATTTATTACAATTTCATACATTCAATAAAAAGGATGTATTATATTCAGGGGTGCCTGGGTGGCTCAGTCAGTTCAGTGTCTGACTCTTGACTTCAGCTCAGGTCATGATCTCACAGTTTGTGGGTTCAAGCCCCACATCGGGCTCTGTGCTCACAGCACAGAGCCTGCTTGGGATCCCCAGGCTCCTTCTCCCTCTGCCCCTCTGCTCATGCTTTCTCTCTCTCTCAAAATAAATAAACTTTAAAAATAAATAAATAAAGGATTGTTACAGTTTATCTAGCATGTTTACGTGTTTTGTAGTATGCAGGTTTTATTCTACTATGTTGTAGGAAACAGAATTCTTCTCCAAATAAGGAAGAGAGTCTTAAAATCTGTGGCATTCATGCTTAAACTCATCCCATTAAGCACTTTTTTGTGTGTGAACTATAAAGTACGTTGTACTGATAGAGATTTAGTCACACATCTTCATATGGAATAGATATTGGTCATTTTAAGTGACTTTTGGATTTGCTTTAATGATACATATGAAAAGAAAAAAAGAAGAAATGAAATGAAGATAGAATGAACTTTTAGATAATTTATGCAAATGACAGATGAAAAATAGATCTCATACAAACATGCTAGAAATCCATAGCTTGACTATTTCCTAAAGCAGGGTCTCATTAGAAGATATTTACTCTACTTTTGATCACTGCATTTAAAATTTTTTTTAACATGTATTTATTTTTGAGAGACAGACAGAGTGTGAGTGAGGGAGGGGCAGAGAGAGGGAGACACAGAACCCAAAGCAGACTCCAGGCTCTGAGAACTGTCAGCACAGAGCCCAATGCGGGGCTTGAACTCACAAACCAGGAGATCATGACCTGAGCCGAAGTTAGATGCTCAACCAACTGAGCCACCCAGGTACCCCTTGACCACTACATTTTAAAACATATTTTAAAACCCTCTCTCTCTCTCTCTCTCTCTCTCTCTCTCTCTCTATATATATATATATATATATATATGTATATACATATATGTATGTATAGATAGATATAGATACAGATATATGTATACATGTGTATATATATACATATACACTTTTGTATATGAATTGCAACCATTTCATATTTTTCATATAAATGTTTAGATTACTTAAAAATATTCATCCAAACTCACTCTGTATTATTTTATAGCTTTGATTAGATATCTAATGATGCAGAATAATTGATTTCTGGTTGTTTCATGCCAGGCAGGTGAATTCCGCTAAAAACCTGCTCTCTAATTATTAAAGTCCCACTGCAATGACTATTTTTTAAACTAATAAAGGGTTAGTACAAACTATGATTATTTTGTTTAACTGCCTTATAAAACAACCAACCTCTTAAAGGTTATCTTAATCAAAATCTCAAAAAGCTGCTCAAATCAACAGTGAAAACTTGACACATTGGGTGGCATTTGGATCTTCGAAGAGCTCAAGATCAGACAAACGAATGCTAAAGATTTGAATGTAGATATTATTTATAAAGTCACCTAAGATCATTTTTATTTAAAAAAATAAAACAGAATGTTCCTTATGCAAATTGTAAAGCACATTCTAAAGAAGCATAAGCCAACAATAGATTTTAAAAAAGAAAAAGAAGAAATAACCCTTTCTTTCTCCACATGAAACAGCGCACCAGAAACGAAACTCAAATGAGGATAGGTTGTTTCAAGTAAGGTATACAAATAAAATAAGCAAAGACATAAAGCACAATGAATTACTTGCATAGAAACATAAAGTGAATGAGAATTGTCCCCCCAGATACAGCAAAAGGAAATGATGAGATTAGCCAAAGGTAAAATACGTACTGCTAATGAGAATAAAAACAGAGACATGAAATAAATAATACCTTTAATGGTTACTGTTCTGAGTTAAGAGAGACCATCTGATTCACTGAGAAATACACAGATTCTTTAAAAAGGGTCATTGGCAAAAGAAATGCCAGGGGAACGAGGAGACAACTTGAACACACACAAATTTCCAAATCCGGATGCCACAGATTATGAAAACTTCAAGAGGAACTTGCAATCATTTTCACAGACTCCCTTAAAATTATTCTTAAGATATTCTTAAGAACAAGACATGTTTGAGAGGAATTAAAAAGCAAAAATAGAACATAAAATATAAAACTGACTTAAAAACTGAGTCAAGTAATCTTGGATATGGCTTAATGTAAGTCTGCTAAGAAAAAGTAAATATTATGAGGCTATACCTCATAAGTTAAGTTCTTCAGAGTAATAAGGATTGTATCTTTTCAATAGATTTAAAAAAGTTCTTGGTGATGGTTTCTCCCTGGGATAATAGTAAAGTTTAGGGATAGAACAGATGTCAGATCCTCCAACTCAGTGTTTTAATGTAAAACACAGGGACTGCTGAGTGAAATATGAAGATCATCTACTATTTTGTCCATCCTCTGTTTGTGTTCATACATGTGGCTCGGCTAAAGAAATGACACCTATGTCCCTTCCGAAAGAACACAGAATCAAGTCACGTTTCCCTCAGTCACTCTGATCAAAATGGCTAACACCGCTTTCTGTGATTTTTGGTGTTTTTGCTAAGAAGTGAAGGAGGTGGCGCTTCATCACAAAAAATGAAGAGGCTGGAAATAATGTTTTAAAAGACTTTTATACAGCTTACATTCTAAATATCTCATATAATAAAATTCAAAACAATAAGCTATTAATAACCCATGTTCACATAACCTTATAAATAAGGCAGTGTACTTTGAGAATCTTAAATCACTAATGTATTTTATGCCTGTGTTTTTTTCTTCTATATGAACAGGTCTGCACTAGTCTGCATTAATTAAATTTAAGTAGGATTTCTGAGCCTGGATCATCATTAAGTCTGTGGCCCTGATTTAAATCTGCAGTAAAACATTTCTCCATTAAGTCTTGTGCTTTTGTGTCATATTTCATACACTAGTTGTCTCTTAATTAAATCCATGATGGTCCACCAACACAGACTATTAAAATAACTATACTTTGCTCTTGACATATTTATGAGACAGAGTCATAAGACTATAGACTGATACTTGAACTACTCACTAGAAATGCTAATAAGATTATGATGAAGGTAAGATTAGAACATTCCTCTTCTTTCTCTTCTCTTCTTTCTCGAGATTTATTTTTATAACTGCACACTTCTATTTCAGGTTCTGACTCTTTCCCCAGACCATCTGAAAGCTCTTTCATTGTGGAATAACTGCAAATTAATAGTCAATGGAAACCTTGTAAAGTGTTAATTTATATCACATGATGTTAATATAAACATTGAGACATAGTCTCCTCTGAGTTTTGCTCTATTCACAGCTGCAAGTAAATACATTAATCTAGACATGTTTGCCAAGCCTTTAGGTGTTCAGAGTGAAGAAAATTTACAAGGACTGAAAAGAGAAAATAACCCTGAGTGAGAAAGCAGTTAACTTTTAGATGGGGAGAAAGGAAGTCCACATATGTCAACCTCAGATATACTGAATTTTCAATCTGCTCTCCACAAAGAATGATGGTCTCTTCCTGGGTGAATTTCCAGAGAACTTAGCATATGGTGAAAGAGAGTTTCCAGTTTCTTTTGTTTGCTTTCAGTAGCTTGAGATATGCTTTGGGTTTTGTTTCATTTATCTTAGAAACATTTTTTGTTTGTTTGTTTGCCATGGAAGGGTAGGGCCTTTAAAGGGGAAGAAGTGTTCTTAAAAGGATCAGGAAGTTTCAAATGCCTGGAAGCTGTGTCAAAGCAGAGAACACAGACAGAAACAACAGGAGACTCTTCATCAGGTGATCTAACAGGAGCAGGCATTATCTAATACAAATACAGGGAAGAGTTCACAGTCTTTAAATCCATTTATTTGCTTCTTACTGGTATCAGTAAATGTTCTGCAGCTTTTAAAAATAATACCGTGCAATTCATCATTCAGCTCTGCTTTTTTAGCTGAAGTTTTTAAAAGTACTGCAACATGAGAGATAGACTTAAAATAAAATATAGTTTTATTACAGCCTTGGTCTGCAGTGATCAATGCAAGTATAAAATAAATTCTAATGTCTTGTCAAGAATAGCAGCTACAGTCAGGCAGCTTCACTAAACACATTAAATCTAATAAAATCACCCTCACGTACTCCTGACACTAGTAGTAATTAAAATAACTTGTTTCAAAAAAATTGGTCCTATACATGAATACTTATTGGCAATTATTTCTTAGTTCTTCAAACCAAAGATAACATAATTTGATTCTCACACAATTTTCTTGTAAATGCGGTTCATATTGGGTTTTATATGCAGCTTAAGACTGTTAATTGCCATTTTGAGCCTCACAGTAAAATAGAGTTCAATATGTCGCTTTTCTCAAGCATAGAGAAATGTTTGAGAAATGCTTGTCTTAGTCTAATGAACTGTGAATAATTTACATCCTGAGTCCTATTTTTCAGTATAAGTGGTTCTGACTTTTCTTAAAGCTTGTAAAGCCTAATCAACTTGTTACATTCATCTGATTAAAGAAATCTATGGCAAAGTAGAAAGATGAATCCAGTGCTTCTGAAAGGCTGCTTTGGTTGTTGTTTTGATTTTCTTAAGGCCACTTTTTCATTTGGATCTATTTTTCCTTTCCCTTTCTAGACCACGTATTATAAACTAAGGATTGTACTTTCCATATCTGTGAGAAAATATTATCTGACTTAGAATATTTTCAAAACCCCCTACCTCCTGGCAGGCACACTCGATAACTTCCTGAATTTACAGAGACCTAGCTGTTCTGTCAGAAGGAAAAAGGAGCTGTTTCAGGGTGCGAACATTTTTCATTTCTGAAAGAATCACAATTATGAGATGTGATTCCGGCTCTTTCGGAGCACGTGTGCTTAACAGAACTAGCCAAAGAGATCAAGACAGTGAATCTATATTCAACAACGACCCCTGAAAACAGCAGCTTTGTGTCACCGGCATGAGAGGGTGGTGCAGACATTTTATCTTGCCCAGGAGCTTGGAAAAGAAGTAAGCTAATTTCATATTTGCTGTGTATTTGCTCAAGGATCATTTTTTTTGCAAAGGCATCTTTTCAGAAGGACTTAGAAATATATTAGGGAATGTGTGAGTCCAAAGGAATTTTAGAGACAATTTGATTTTACTCATTTTGTGACAGAGGAAACTGAGATCCAGAGAAATTAAGTAACACATTTATTCTTTCATAACCATGCAGCAGAATGATTGATAACAGAACAAAGGGAAATCAGGATGACGATTATTTAAAACCAGGAATGTGAAAAGAAGATGTGGGAAATATCAGTGAAGGGAACTGCGAACAGTGTTCTTTCTGAGACCATTTTACGCTATTGCTGCCAATACAAGAGATCTCTGCTTGAAGCTACTTGCCTGCCAGCTATGTGATTTCCTTATCCTCAATGTGAATGTGAAAGGGCTTATATGTAGTAGAAAATGAAGGGGAGGGGAGAAAGAAAATACTTTATTTGCATTTCGAACCTGCTCAAATATTGAAAATCCATGAAGTTAAAAGGCAGAAGGGAGTCCCACTGTGTTTGCATATGTAATGCAATATATATTGTTCCAGGGCAAACTGTTAATTAGAATACGTCAGAAGAATCAGCAGACAAAGCAAGAATGTGGATATCAACCACCCAAAAAGGCCAAGGTATGGAAACTAAAACGGAGACACTGACAAGAAAGATGAGGGAATACTGGAGTCAAGTTTGGCAGTAACTGAGCAACCAGGAGAAGGTAGGCCAGGAGGCTAAAACAAGATAAGTGATGACTTACGTGTTGTAGGAAATCAGAATCTAGGTATAAATGAGCAAAATATATAATCAGGAGCTAGCAATCTTTTTCTGTAAATGGCTAGATGATAAATATTTGGGACTTTGAAGGTTATATAGTTATATCCTCCACTTTGTCAGCCATATACAATATATAAAATGGGCATAGCTGTATTCTAATAAAATTTTATTTATAACAAGAAGCACCAGGTAGATTCGGCCTAC
The DNA here is from genome assembly GCF_027475565.1 of Acinonyx jubatus. Taxonomy (NCBI): domain Eukaryota; kingdom Metazoa; phylum Chordata; class Mammalia; order Carnivora; family Felidae; genus Acinonyx; species Acinonyx jubatus. Next base: position 82,686,532 of record NC_069381.1, on the reverse strand, counting down.
AGACTATAATTTGTCTATGCTTGTTTTAGATAGAAAGGTGGGTCTAGATAGATAGATAGATAGATAGATAGATAGATAAGAGAGAGAGAGAGTTAGTGATGTAAATTCTTTTTCCTCTATAAGCAACACACCTACCTATTTCTGAGTTGTATCTAAATACAATCTAAGAATGATGGAGGAATATAGACTCCTATTAAAAATAAAGAACACATGTTTGCTCCAAATAAACTCCATACCATGGCCAGAAAAACGTTAAAAATATAAATCAGAACCTATGATTAAAACCCTTCCATGGTTTCCCATTACAAGCAGAATAAAACTCAAAGTTTAGGACCATGTCTAACTCTCAGATTTCACATTTTACCATTCTCTCCCTTATTCACTACACTTTACCCAAACTGGCCTTTTGATTTTTTTTGAGCACTAAAATTGACACCAAAGTCATTTAACAAACTATCATCACTGCACGAAATCCACCTCTTCATATATTGGTACGATTAGCTTCATTTCAATATTCAGGTCATCAGAGACACCTTCCTTTTTTCCCTTTCTTCATAGCACACTCATTAGTGTTGGAATTTACTTTATTCATGCACTTGTTTATTTTCTATCTCCCTCACTAGAATAAAACTTCTATAAGGAAAATAAATATGTCTGTGATAGTCCTCACTACATTCTAGGACTCACAGAAGTGACTAACACATGGCAGATGTTCATTAAATATTTTTAAGTGAATGAATAAATGAATGAACCTTATGGAACTTTTTCATACATCTTCTTTTGTGTTGCTCAGAACAGCCTCGCAAGGTATTGTATTACTGCCACATAATAAAACAAGCTCTCATAGAAGTTATATGATTTGTCCACATTTACTGAGCTATAAAATGGCATAACTATAACTTTAAGTTCAATGTTTGTCTCTGAACCCAGTTTATTTAACATTTGTTATCTATCAAAAACTCTATTAACATTTTACAAATATTAGCTCTTTGTAAAGCCTCTGTACCATAAATACTACTATTATCATTTTATAGGTGGGAAAAGTGAGGTACAGGAGAGGTCATATAACTGCACAAAGTCTCATGAAAAGCCAGTGGCACAGCTTGGATTCAAACCCAAGTATTAGGGCTCTAGAGTCCTTGTTCTTAACCAGTACCTCATACTGTATTTATAAGACGTAACCTGTCCACGAGACTCTTGGATTTGAACAATCAGAAACATTATTTGCTTCCTCAAATTAGTGACTTAAAATAGCACCAACTTATTCTTTTTTAAAAAAATTTTTTTTCAACGTTTTTTATTTATTTTTGGGACAGAGAGAGACAGAGCATGAACGGGGGAGGGGCAGAGAGAGAGGGAGACACAGAATCGGAAACAGGCTCCAGGCTCTGAGCCATTAGCCCAGAGCCCGACGCGGGGCTCGAACCCACGGGCCAGGAGATCTTGACCTGGCTGAAGTCGGACGCTTAACCGACTGCACCACCCAGGCGCCCCTTTTTTCTTTTTTTTTTTTTTTTTTAATTTTTTTTTTCAACAATACCAACTTATTCTTTTACACTTCTGGAGATCAGCAATCTGGAATAAATCTTATGGGACTAAAATCATGGGGTCAGCAAGACTAGTTCTGTTTGGAATCCCCAGGATCGAATTAATTCCACTGTCTCTTCTACATCTAGAGGCCCAGTGTATCTCTAGGCTTGTGGTCCCTCCCTTTATCTTCAAAATTGGTGGATAGTAATTTCTGTTTTTGACACTGACCCTTCTACATCCCTCTTATAAGGACTTTCCTGATTGTATTAGGCCCACCTTGATAATCCAAGATAAACTGCTCTTTTTAATAAACTTAAATCACATCTGCCAAGTGTCATTCACCTTCTGAGGTAACATTAATAGGTTCTGGAGATTCGATTGTGAAGATCTTTGGAAGACTACGGCAAATAATATCTATCCAATTGCTCAATATCAGGTATTTTAACCATTTAACCAAGTATAAGTGGGATAAAAGTCAATCAGTAATATTGTTACTGCCCAAGTATCAGCTCAGTAATGTCTACCCCGACTGACTCCTTATTCTAAATTGCCATCCCTGTATCCATTACCTGCATCTCATTTTCAATCTGCTCTAATTTTTCCCACAGCGCTGCCACCATTAACCACTATAAAATCTATTGTGTCTCTTCATCTAGAACATAAACTCTGTGAAGGAATGAGTTTTGATGGATTTGTTCACAGATATACTCCATCCCTATGCCTTAAAAAGTATCTAGGACTTGGAGCACCTGGGTGGTTCAGTTGGTTGAGTGTCCAACTCTTGATTTCAGCCAGGTCAAGCCCCTTGTGGGTTCAAGCCCCGTGTCGGGCTCTGTGCTGACTATGCAGAGCCTGCTTAGGATTTCCTCTCCCCCTCTCTCTGCCTCTCTCTCTAAATAAATAAATAAATAAATAGATAAATAAACTTAAAAAATATCTAGTGCATAATAGGCACTCAATAACTGTTTGGTAAATAACAAATCTACAAATAAACATCAGCACACAGATCAGTCTCTGAGACAGTAGGGTAAGATTGATAAAATAATAGCTTTGTTTCAATTAGTTTTTACTTGACTCTTTAAAAAATAATTTATATGGATGCTTCCACTACAATTGTATGGTCTTACTATTAAACCCTTTGTGAGGGCAAAAACAAGCAATCTAATGTTATAATAATACATTTAGGGGATAACATAATATCTGGCACATAACAGTCACTCAATAAAATTTTCTAAATAACTGAATAGATCACAGATTTGGGTACACAAAGAGTTAACTCATTTGCTATGTTCATAGTTAAAAATGAATCTTGGGGTGCTTGGGTGGCTCAGTCAGTTAAACATCTGGCTCCTGATTTCAGCTCAGGTCATGATCTCAGTTTATGGGTTCAAGCTCCACACTGAGCTCTGCACTGGCAGTACAGAGCCTGCTTGGGATTTTCTCTCTCTCCCTCTCTCTCTGCCCCTCCCGTGCTCTCTCTCTCTCTTGAAATAAAATAAACTTAAAAAAAAATAAAAATGGGGGCGCCTGGTGGCTCAGTCGGTTAAGCAACCAACTACAGCTCAGGTCATGATCTCACGTTTCATGAGTTCAAGCCCCATGACGGGCTCTGTGCTGACAGCTCAGAGTATGGAGCCTGTTTCAATTTTGTGTCTCTCTCTCTCTCTCTGCCCCTCTCCTGCTTGTACTCTCTGTCTCTCTGAAAAATAAACATTAAAAAATCATTTAAAAAGTTATAAAAATGAATCTTTTAGTATGCTAAAAAAAAGATTATGCTTATTGATTATACCAGAATTCTAACAGTATATTTTAATACTGTCTTTAAATATATACATCCTCTATTGTTTTTAGTGCAAACTGTGTGTTATTGCATGTGTGTGAGAGAGAAAGAGAGACAGAGAAAGAGTTGGAATATCACTATAATGAAATGGAATTGTTTTCATTAAAAAAATTCAAATAGATTTTAGTTCACTTTTTTTGGTACCAGAACTTCTGAGTTATTTTGACAAAAGCAAATGGGAGCCTGGAGCCCATCTACTTAATGTCAGGACTTAGAACAATCAGTTACTTTGTTATAAGCAAATATAAAAAAGACTATACTGATTCCTTTGACCACATCATGATCAAGATAAAGCTTTAAGCTGATGGATCACTGAGATGAGAGTTAACACTGGACTATATTGTTATGTACAAATTATCTAAAAGTCTGAAATGAGGCAGATTTTATTTAGTCAAGATCATCTCAAGAATTTTTTTCTTTGTTTTTTAAGTTTATTTATTTTGAGAGAGAGAGAGAACATGAGAATGTGAGGAGGGGAGGAGCAGAGAAAGAGGGAGAGAGAGAATCCCAAGCAGGCTCCATGCTGTCAGTGCAGAGCCCCACGTGGGGTTCAACTCACAAAACCATGAGATCATGACCTGAGCCAAAATCCAGAATCAGGCACTTAACCAACTGTACCACCTGGGCACCCATTTTTCTTTTACAGTTTCTAATTCAGTCAGCCATTTCTATATGAACAGATAGTAGAATTAATTTTGACCTATATCACTAGATCATCCTTATGACCTGAAGAACATAAACATTTGCACTATTGCTTGAATTTAACTTCAAAAAAAATTTAAATGTTTATTCATTTTGAGGGAGAGAGAGTGAGAAAGCAAGCAGGGGAGGGGCAGGGAGAAGGCGAGAGAATTCGAAGCAGGCTCTGTGCTGATAGCACAGAGCCCACGAGGAGCTCAAACTCACGGACCATGAGATCATGACCTGAGCCAAAATCAAGAGTCAGATGCTTAACTGACTGATCCACCCACACCCATGAACTGTGAGATCACAACCTGAGCCAAAATCAAGCGTCAGATACGTAACAGACTGAGCCACCCACCCCCACCCCCCTGTATTTAACTTTTAGAAGAGCGTTCTAGGCTGTATAGGATATAGTAGTTTGAGAGTTAACTGTTCCATCCTCCTCTAGAGTAGTTCACTTTTTGTCACTTGTGTGGGTGTCTATGAGTAACTCACATGATGCACTCCCTGCATTTGAGAGTTCTCCTTAGTCCTAACTGAAATACCTATTCAAATACATCTTGTTTTATTTTCTTTTGCTTTTAAAATGTTAGCTCTTTCTGTGGACAGTAGTTCTTCTTCCATTTGAATTTACTAGATCACTTCATAGTTTAACTGTGGTACATAACTCTTTTGAAATTGTCCTTTAACAAGCAAAGACCCTAACTTTCCAGAAAGCCTTTTATGATTAATGTGAAATGGCTATCTGCCGGTACAGGAGCCTCACAAGGCTCTCTGTCAGAGTGCCAAACCGTAGTTAGAAGTGCCCCGAACACTCCTGTGAATGCAGAATTGAAATTACCTTGCATTATCATTGCATTGACATGTCTTCATTTCAGATCAGATAAAGTGTCAATTCTATTTAAATAAACCTCACCCTCACAGAGACTAGAACTGTCCTTCACTCCTCCATTCCTCCCTATCTTTTTTTTTTAATTGAAACCACCACAAAGCTGGAATTGTGAATGTTTTACTTGAATGTTTTAAAGTAAAAGTTGAGTTGGCAGTGATGTTAAAATTTATTGGCCCACTTCAGTAAAAAAACAAAATCTACAGATGGACTTATAATATTTCACTTTTATTCTTATTCTACATAGCTGGACTCCTGCTTAAGTAGGAGGTGTGGAAATTAATTATTTTCCTCCCATGTGTACCATCCTCTTGTGGCTTCTGTCACAGATCAGTACACTGTGGGGTTTTATAATCAGAATTCTGCCTCCAAGGATGCCTCGTTAAGTGAATAATATCCAAATCTTACTTGGCGACTGGCTCATTTGAGTCATGTGACTGGCTGGCCCTCTCTTCAGTATTGAGGTAGGGTAAGGGCAGTCTCTCATTAGTTATATTTACAAGGTAGCAGAGTTCAAAATGCAGAAAGAGAACACAGAAATTTCAAGCCTAAGAGACCTGAAAGTACATGTAACTAGTCTCTTCATTTTCAATGAAGAAAATTACTCTGGAGAGTTTTAGAGCATTGTCTAGGATCCCATGGGTACTTTGAGGCAAGGCTTTCCAACTATACTGTGCTGTGTCACTGTCTTTACCCTATGAAACAGAATCCCCGCAGCAGCAAAGTAGACCTACTATTAAGACACGTGTGTATGCATTAGATGTCATTTCAGAAATCTAACCACGTCACTCTATGTCTTAAAATCATTTTATGGCCTCCTCTCATTGCCTTCAGCATAAAGTACAAAGCTGGACATTGATGTCCCTTTACAATCTGCCTCTTGACTTACGGTGTCCTGTGTTAAGACCACCTCACAGGCACCCTTATTAGCATTTCACTAAATATACCATGTTCTAACTCATATCCCCCTTCTTGAAAATAAAACTTATTGCCTCTACCTGGAGTTCTCTTTAGTCAGAGATAACCAGCTAATGACACTGTCCTTCATGAACAGAGCATTACTTTCTTGGAAGCATTTCCTAAGCCTCTATAGGCCATTTAGGGCTGCTTCTCCATGCTTTTCCCATAATACCTATTTTGTATCTCTCATAACACTCTACCATTTCTGGAATCCTCCATCGATATGAGCACCACGATCACAGAGACTTTAACTTTTTCATTTCTGTATTCCCAGTGCTCAGCATAGTGTCTGACCCTGGTAGGCATGCAATAGATGTTTGTTGAATGAACAGATGAAAATAAACATGTGTTTAATTGATGATCACACACCTCTCTCCTCCCCATTTTATCTTCATTTCCACCTCTGTGCTTATGGCCATCACTACTTAGAGTTCTACCATCTTTTTTTCTTTCAGGCAGATGAGCACGTTATTCCTAATAATAAAATAATTCCCAGCAACTCTTTAATTGCTTTTATTTTCAACCATAATTCCCAGGGGTACATAATAAAAACTAAGACCTTATGCAACACAAAGCAAAGTGGGGATTTGGCCACTTGACCATTAACTAAATCAGTGTAGATAACCAAATCGAATAATTTAATTTCTGCAGTAGAGGACATAAGTGACTTTATTTGACATCATACTTCATATTTATGTTTCGTTAAGAAACATGAAATATGTGGAAATCATGTGGATACTCAGATAGCTCAGATTGAGCTCTCCTTCTGTTATGTTTTCATAGATCAAATCAATGAGATGTATGTTGAACTTTCACTTGTTTTTTGTGGATTCATTGTCTAAATGGGTAGTCTTTTTCCTGAAGGCTCATCACTGGGAAGAAGATATAAAATATGCCTCAGAGGAAAGGAGTCTTGCTATGATACTGGGGATAAAATATAAAAAATAAACAAACAAAGCAAGAATAAAAAACAACTGGATTTAGAACAGACTGACTAGCTCCAACACAAATTATCATGTGACAAGTTGTGAAACCACAGATAATATTAAAACATTCTACTTAGCTAATCAGATGAAGTATGATAAAATTTTGTATATGTAATATCATGTTTTTAAAAGAGAATTAAATTTTAGGCTATTTTCTAAGTCCATTAATTTCTAGAATTAGAAAACTTCACTAATGGGAATATAGCAGACCTAAACAGAGTTCCCTACGTAAGTAGTTTTAAATGCACAGTTCTTTTTTAAATGGTCACATAAAAGTTCAATTTATAATAATATTTTGAGACAACTGGTTAATGTTGTTAAACTATTCAAATGTAGTGCTTTGTAATGATTCATTCCCAGAATGCCATACCCTGAATGACAAATGCTTAGAAAAATAAAATACAAAGAAAATTAAAAGATAAACTATTATATAGACCTTTTTGTGAGAAATATATTACAGATTGGTAAAGAAAACTAAAAATTCCTTTCTGCTTAGATGAATTGGAGATATATATATATATATCCAATAGTTAATGTTCTTGGCCAGTGAGAATAGACACAGGGCTGTATGTGTTTTGTGAATCTGCAGAACCAAAAGCAAACCATAGCACCAGGAAACACTAAAACAAATATATCACACAAAGTACTTGCATTTTTAAGATATATATTCTCTGTCAGTTTCTAAGATATTCATTTCTTTTTTTCTTGATATCTATTAGGATATATCTTGCAAACTGAGAAGATGGCAGTTTGAGAATACATGATGATTTCCTTCCATGTAGGACATAAAGAGAGCCACCTACAAAGGGTTTTCTGTAGACTGGGGACTGTAGCCAGTTATTCAAGAAAGCTCTTCTTCCTCCTTGAAGTAGTACTTAATGAACCGGGAAAATCAAGAAACTAGGTGTCTTAATGCTCTTTTCACAGGACCCTGGACGATAATCTCAAACTCTCCAGACTAATTTTCTTCCCAAGGCCTCGTAGAATGTTTCCCACCGAAAGGTAAGAAATTATTGAAGAACGAATAGTATCTGATATTCAAGGTCAGAGACATTTACAAACTGTCCCCAAATTCAAGCATATTTTTCTATAGAACTTTTCTAAATTCACTCTGCAGCTCACTAAAAGTGTGGAAAGAAGAGCATTCCCAGGCCGGGGTAGATATGGGGGGACATGTGGGGAGGAGAAGACATCATATAGTCCATGATCTGCTAGGAGTAATGTTGTTGACTCTAAGAATGGCACCATATTATTTTGACCATCAAATGAGATAAAGTATAATATTCTTTGTAAACTATTAAGATGCTACTAGCTTCATGTATTAAAATTATCAGTCATTGAGAGTTATCTTTGTAATTTTTGTTTCTTGCATTTTTCCTGCACTATTCTTTTTTTTAAGCTTATTTATTTATTTTTGAGAGAGAGAGAGAGAGAGAGAGAGAAAGAGAGAGAGAGAGAGACCAAGCACACGAGCTGGGGAGGGACAGAGAGAGAGAGAGAGGGAGACACAGATGAAGCAGGCTCCAGTCTCCAAGCTGTCAGCACAGAGCCCAATGTAGGGCTCGAACCCACAAACCACGAGATCATGACTTGAGTTGAAGTCGGACACTCAACCGACAGAGCCACCCAGACGCTCTCCTGCCACTATTCTTAAAATATATTTAGTTTCTCCAGGATGTCTTGTGAGTATAAAAATTTTACTGTTTCTTCCTTTAACTTTCTCCACAGAACCTAGAGAATGTTTATTCACTCAGCATTTCTTGGTGAATGATAAGCAGTTCAACAGGTGTTATGAAAATTCACTGATATTTGGAAGCTCTCTGACCCATGCTAATCACAGGCTTCCTAACTTTCTTTTATCAGATGCTTAGAGTAAACCGAATCTGATTGTTCAGTGAAAAATTTCATTCAATGAATCAATCAACGACGCAGTTTTTTTTGTATGAAAAGAACACATATTTACTGTTGTGACAAAGACTGCAGTTGTGAAGCATGCTAACATCACAGAAATTTCCACAGAATTTATTATTTTTTGTATTGTCATTATTATTTCAGGTATCATTCCAAGACATCACACTGTAATGAGGTATGGGGTTTGTGATGGATGACATCATTTCTTTATATTCTGATGGCTGGAATAGCCCAACTGTTCCCAATTCTGTGTCTGCACTCTTTCAGCTTTTAGAGAGGTGTCTTTTTCAGCTGGCAATAGCATAAGGCTCTGCCTCTAGAGTAACAACGATAGCATGTCAAGGAGGGAAATAGGCTTCGTTATACCTGTGGTTTGATGTAATGGTTGTTAGGCACGGATCCACAGAGAGAAATTTCACATAGCTCAGAGATATTCAACATCTGCCATAAGCCTTGACCCTATTCTACAACAGTGTCTATAAGCTATGGGGGGAACATGTTATTGAAGGATGTCTGATTCCAAGAGCCATCACAGCTGTCACTGGGGTTTATTCTATCCACTGGCTGATATGCTTATCATAAAACCACAAACCTTGTATCGACTCGTGTTCAGATCTTGACTGTTCCCATTATACAAGAAAGAGTTAGAAAATAAACACTTGTAGCAGTTTCAGCTTAATGCTTTTTGGAATTGTGTCGGCTAGACAGCAAATCAAATATTCCCCCTCCTTCCCCCTCCTTTTCTACTCTTCCATTAAAACAAACACATAAAAATCAAATAAAGCATCAGATCACAGATCTTTGTGGTCACACTGCTAATGCTTGGAACTTGAAAATTGGACCTGAGAAACAGATGTGGTTCAGCTAGTAGAGATATGTAAATCAGCACAAGCTCTGGGCTAAGAAGAAGAAGAACAACAAAAATCAGGTCAGGTCTGGAAGAAATCATGCTCTTTGAAAGTAAGAGTTTAAGCAACATTGTGCCTCACAGTCTCAAGTGCTATTCTATCGATATTTATGGCTATTAGGTACACTATCATGAAGATGCAGAACATGAAAGCAGAGAGACAGAGAATAGAAATATTTTCAACTTATCTACTAGGTTGTTCATCTTATCTGAGAAGTAGTTTTTGGTTTCTGGTACCCCCATGTCCGAATAGCCATCAGTAGTTCTTATATAATTACTGTGGTCATTTCACTGCCTCAAAGTGCCAAGACTGTGATTCTTAGGAACATCACCTCTGTTTCTGTTTAACTAGCCAGAGCAATCCCCAGAACCGTGCAGGGTTCTTTTTTCACCCTCTTTGATGTACACTTAGCACAGTGTTATGTAATGGAACTAAATACAAAAAAAGTATTTCATAACAGTGAGTTAGGTGGAAGTTGTTAGACAAGGCAATTAGTCTCTTGTGCCATTGCTTGCACCTGACTGCCAGTAGTTAGGGTGTCCTTCACCTCACTCACAGTGTCTACACATGAGAGAAATGATCTGGCTTTGAGACTGTTCCCTGATATTCTTCACTATAGTGCTCTTTGATATTTATACTCTTTATTGTACTACTCTAAGTCATCCTGGGTATATATATTCCAGTTTTCTCGGCTTTCTGGGGCCTTGAAGCTGCTTTGGGATTGCCTTAGCTGTGACTACTCTCTTCACTACATGGATCCTGCACACAGTATAGACTTCACAGCGCGAAAGGAGAACACCTGAATTCCTGCAGCTCATTCTCTTCTCTATGCCAATAGCTTAGCATTGAGTGTTTTTTTGGTTGGTTGTTTTTTTGTTGTTTGCTCTTTTAGCCAAGCAGGAAAACATTTTTGGCCTCCGAGGAGTCACAAAACAAACCAGAAACAAACAAACAAAAAGAACAGATCTCCATTTTTCTGGTCTTACTGTATCTTACCATAGAATCTACGCTCATTACCAGTCACCACTGAGTTAGCACTGCCTTCTTTTATACCTAATGGTACATTTCTCTGGAAGTGTACCATCTTTGGAAGTACTGGTTGTCATATCTCCTGTGCTTTCATACTCAAGATTCTCTAAAATGCTAAATAATCAGCATTAAAAATGTTATTTAAAAACATTTGCTGACTCCCCTTGCCACTGAGCAGGTACTCCTGCTTGTCCTAATGCTCCTGAGATCCCTTGAGCTCTTCTGTGAGATTGCTGTGTGTCCTAGCCTGACAAGTGACTCACAACAGAAACACTGTAGTGGTAAGGTCTCCCATATAAACAGCTTTGTTCCCAAACTCCAAGTTGGTCTATAAAAACAATGCTTTATTACTGTGGCTATAATAGCCATAGTTTCTTCTGCTTAACTCTTATTTACAACATACAAAAAAGTTCTTTTCTGGGTTTGAACTGCCCATGGATTCCCTGAATATCCCCACGCAGATCACCACGGATCCATTGCTAACCATGAATGATCCTGATGCCATCTGTGCATGCTAGAGGCCTGGATCATGTGGCAGAATTATCCAGAGAACCATATTAAACTGTTTATTCTCATCTCCTACCACAAACTTACTGAATTAGGATGGTCACGGCAGTGCTAAGGGAAACAATTCTCAGATGAGAAAATTGTTAACATTTAAAAATATCTTTTATTTTTTTTAATTTTTTTTTACGTTTATTTATTTTTGAGACAGAGCATGAATGGGGGAGGGTCACAGAGAGAGGGAGACACAGAATCTGAAACAGGCTCCAGGCTCTGAGCTGTCAGCACAGAGCCCGATGCGGGGCTCGAACTCACAGACTGCGAGATCATGACCTGAGCCAAAGTCGGTCGCCCAACCGACTGAGCCACCCAGGCGCCCCTAAAAAAATCTTTTAAACAAGTTCCCTCTCCAGCCAGCCCAGCCTGAGTCTGCTGATATGCTGATATGAGGACCACCATTTAAACTGCACTTACCCTGTTTGAAAGACAAAGAACCTGTGTAGGACAAGATGTCAGTCCTTTGGTAAAGCCAAGGTAGCTTATTGCTGTGCTTCCTGTTCATTTTGTAGGACTTTACTCTGTCAAGAAAGGAGATTTTATATGTTTGCTAAGGATATAGTAGATGGTAATTACACCCATAAATTCATTTTGTGATGATTTTCCTGTTATTTCTCTGGTCACAGAAATTAGCAATCCGTTTTGTTTTCTAAGTATCAGAGGATCATTTATTCAGTATAAGTGATTATTTGCCAGGAGCTTACTCTATACCAGGCACTCTAAAGGTGTTCTGCTTCTCCTGCTGAACACTGACTGATATATACATTGTCATGTATGATTGAGAATTAGTGATACAAGTAAATCCCAAAGCAAAAATAATTGGAATATTTGAATGAAATGTGAAGACGTTCTTGATATTATCAAATTAGCGAAGTACAAATATTTATTTTATAAAAATGAAAATAATACAATAAATCCTTCATTGTAACAGGTCTACTGCAGTTGTCTGACCCTACATATGCAGGGTGTGGCCCCCTAGAGAATTCTGTAAAGGTTGAGAGCTCACTTCAAGAGGGAGAGACACCAGTAACACACAAAGGAACCAATCACAGTGACTATACAGGAAATGACCCCAGCAGGAAAAGAAAAAGTTTGGCTTTATTTAGATACCAAGAATTCGCCAATCTACACTCAGGCCACTGAGCAGAAGAAGCCCTTGCCAGTCTGAGAAGAAATTCCTAAGCTTCCATGCAAAATACCACATGGTACCTGTGGATGTGATACAACATCTGGGAGGAGTAATATAGCATGGAAGCTTCGCTGAGGCCTGGAGACGAAAAGTATTAAAAATGTACTCAGCAAAAAATATACTAGAGCATAAAATTATTCACCAGCAAAGGGGAAATGACATTCTCAGAGCCAGATTTCTAGTAGAAAGGATCCCAACAAAAGGAAACAGGTCAGTGGACCTGCTGGAATGGCAACACACCTGGGTAAAAGAATTACATGGCCCATACCTGGGGTTCCCAACCTTGCCTATGTACTCTGTCACTGAAGCATATTCATAAAATAGTCTGGGATGACTTTAAACCATAGTGCTTGCTTTTGTTTGTATAATCTTTGCAGCTACTTCTCCATTCTTTTGCTAAAATTTCAGCTTGATAGATTGTTTCTAATATGCTTACTATTTATAATGGAAGCCAATCTCCTGTACTGGCAGAAGGAGCAGCTGACCAGGTCTGCATGTAGAAGAGAGATACTGTCCTTAGTTTCACTTCTTCTAAATGGAGATTCCAGCACAGTGACTAAAGATGAATTCCTTGACGGCATGGGCTCTATCAAGTTATTGGCTTGTCTTTTGGACTCTACAGTTCTACCCTTAATGGTGTGCCTGTGGCTGGTGTTCAACTCCAGCTCCCATCGGGCCCCTGGAAGGATGCTGAACACATAGGAGCATAGTGTGTTATTCAAATGTTCATTTGTAGAATGAACCAATGAAGAATCTTGGCAGCCTAGAAAGAATACTGAAAATTTTAGATGTTTCAGCCAATGTGAGCTATATGTAATGGTCTTAGCCAAATATATTTATCAAACACTTGGAACTCTGATTTAATACCCAAAATTCTATTGAGTTCCTGAGGTGCAACAAATTATAAATCAAGACACTTGGCATGTTTTCTTGGCTGAGTGGGCAAATATTTACCCAAAAAAGCCAGGAAATCACTGTCTTAGTTTTTTGATCCATGAAATGGGGATAATGTCAGCCTCATGTGGTTGTTGCTATGGTTGGCCAAGACACTCTATGTGAAAATGCTATTAAAAGTACTAACAACTATATAAACATTAGAGTTGTTGTCTTATATTACAAATGCCAGATACTGAATTGATTATTTGCTTCTCTGTGTCTCCTACATTTTTACATGTGTAAATATATGGACAAATAAAAAATGAGGAGAAAAACTACTTAAACAGTATCCAGACCAAATATTTTTAGTATTCTTTACTATGCTTCTAAATATTTAATAGATTATTAGTAGATACAAACATAGAAGACACTATTTCACATTTGCATGTTAATGAAAAATCATGAATTATACATTATTTGCTGTGTGGAGTAGTGGAAACAGTATTCATTTTTTATGGCCATAAAAACTTAGATTGTCTCCTGAAACACACATCAAATCCCCTTCTGTAATAGTGCCAGAAAGATCTGCAAGCTTTTTAAAACCATCTCCAGCGAAATTAGATAGATTTGTTTGTGCCGCTTTGCAACATGTTAGTGTGAAAGTTCATTTTAAACAAAATAGTTTTAATAATGTCATTACTAATGTATATTTGGTCATCACTAAAAAATGGGGTTTTAATATGAATGCTTCATTTTAATAAACGACAGAGGAAGCAAGTTGCCCTGAGTCAGCAGGAAGTGGTTATACACCAGAGAACAGCCTGATTGTGTTAGATTCATCCAGAACACTGAACAGCCCAGAGACGGTCCAAGAAAAAACAACTGGCTTTATTCAAATGATTAGGCTTACTGCAGCTCAATAGTGAGATTCACACATTCCCCTATTATTTCTTGACCTTGTGCCAAAAACTCCCACTTACAGTAATAATTAGAATTAGTGTTTCCAGTGCATGCCTCCATCTTCCTAACCAACAGAAAAAAAAAAATGTGGCGCTTACAAACTATGCGTTAATGAAAATTTTCTTTACTTTGTTTGATTAATACAGCTTCATTTTCCTAACTCTTTACCATTATGACAAGTGTATATATACCTTCAGTTGCTAAATCCCTACAAGTGCCATCACCAGTATTGCCAATCCTACAGTTTTGAAAGGAACCAGTGTTTCTTTCTGCCTCTCATTAAATTTTAAAGAAATTCCTTTCATTTTCCTGGTCGGAGCACATATGTAAAGCTGTCTTTGACTGCTGTCAATCTGGGCTGTGTGCATTTTTTCATCAGTAAATGGAAAACTGTAAACACTTCAAATACTGAATCGCAAATGCTGGGATTAGCAAATAGTACAAATTACTGTGCCTACATTTTAATGAGAGGCACAGTTTGTGAGAACGGTCTGGAAGGGCCAATCTTCACTGATGTCCATGACATGGTTCTGTCTACAGACCCATCTGAACTACTCACTAGGCTTCCCATTATGCTCAGTCTTCACTGTTACGATGGAGATGGTGAGAAGAGAGTCATGTCATATTTATGCATCTAGTGATTCTTGTAGCACTGTGGTTATTACCACTCACAGAAGCCTAACACATACATCCAAGGAGTTTACCCTTAGTTGGCAGGATCTAATGGGAAATCGAATAGAAATCAAAAGGTGTGAAAAACAAACAGGATAAAAATAATCAAAATTTAAAATATATAGTTAATATAATAAATCTGATTGCTAAGCCAAGTGGGATCTGAATTCCTTGTAAGAGATACAGCTCAAGATTGGAATCCCAAAATCTAAACTGGACCCCACGGCTCCAACACTAACTAATTTTACTTTGCCTTGATGAGGCATCTAGCTGGAGGCACTTGCACATTCTGAACCTTAGTTTTCTTATTTCTCAAACTGGGAGAATAAAATCTTTATTTCCACCACCTCCACTTGTTTGTTGCTATGAACAAATGAACAGAGATGAGTCCTGTAAACTCTACATGGCTACATGTTGATGCTATTTTTGAGCTCATGGCAAGAGCCTGTATTGTAAATCCATGGTCTCATTCCCCTGCTTCCCATGGAGGCCCCCCATGGCTTCACAGAGAACTCTGTTCAGGGCCTTCAAAAGTCTTTCCACAACCTGGGCTCTGCTGCTCCCTCCACTATGATCCAGTATGTCATACTAGCCTGGGGATAGGCCAAGATCATTTCCACTTCAAGGCCTGTTACGCGCACGACCCTCTGACTGGGATGCTCTTTTCCCAGGTCTTTATGTGGCTGGCACCTCTTCCTTCCAAACCAGTGAAATTTTACCTCTGCAGTTGGTCTTCTTTAGACGCTCGCTAAGGTGTCCTGTCCCACAACATTCTCTGCCTATTGTCTTTTCACACTCTGAAATTGTCTGCCTCACTTATTTGTTTACCTGTTGTGAGTGCACATAGAACACAAGCTCCCTAAGAGCTTAGTGCTTATTAAATTGCCTGTCATGTTCACTACTTTAAAGTTGGCACCTAGAAAAATACCCAACCCATAGCGGGGACTCAGTAATACTTGTCTGAATGATGGCTGTTGCCAGCTCATTGGGGGTGGCAGAGGGACAGAAGGGCTTAGCTGGTGTCTAAAGACCTTGACTACTTCCCTTTTGGTAAACTGTCCCAAATCTGTCCTCTGCCCTCCTACAACGGCTCCTAATCTTTCCCTATACCAGCTGTCCAGTGCCCTCTATCTTCTCTCCTAAGATTAAAAATAGTAACAGTAATAATAAGTGAGCACTAACATGTAGCTAGGTATTTCACAATACATGATCACATTTAAATCTTCAGAACATTTTACGTTCGAGTGAACAGAGACTTAGAGAGATCCAATAATTTTTAAAGCTCTCACCCCCAGAGGCAGAGCTTATTCTCAAATGCAAGTTGGTCGGACACCCATGCTCTCTCCTGCACCCCAGTGCTTTCTGTATAGCCACGCTCTTGCAGACGGTGACTCACAGTCTCGCTTCAGCACACCTTGACTCCCCTTTTCTCTACACTGGCACCCCCTATCCTGGGTGATGAATTGACTGAATTACCAGAGATATGAATCAGGTAGATCATGCTCATGTTTTCCCATGAAGGTATATATCTTATCACAAGCCTTCTGAATACAAAATAACTGACAAGGGAACATGCCAGATTGATGATCATAATAACAGCTTACATTTATGGAGCACACACTGAATGTTAGCCCCTTGAAGCTTCATGACAACTCTGTGAAATGGGTACTCTTTCTATTCTCATTTTTACAAATGAGGAAACGGAAGCATGATGAGGTTTCATTATTTGCCCAACTCACATGGCTAGCAAGTGTTGGAGCTGGCATTTATAGTCACTAGTGTGACTAGAAAGCCAGTGTGCTTAATCACTGTGTTAAACTAAGCCACTATGAGGGAGAGGCAATGGCTAGTTGGCTTAGCCTATATATAAAACTCACCTCTAACAGCAACTCATTTTCCCATGGAACATCTGGTCTGAGATGAGCTTTTAAATAAATCACCTTCCATTTCTGGCAATGTTACGTAGTGCTTTCATCTCGTGATTATATTTAATATTAGAATGATTTTTTAAAAAAGCAGAGTCTTGGCAAATAATCTATTTTTCATTTGATACAGATGAGCCATCAAGCTAACAATATCATTAATCACATTAATATATCTACCACCATCACTTTCTCTAGAATTGTTTCTTTCTCTGTCAAGGAGAATCATAGGAAATAAAACAACTGTGCCATAAGAAATCATGCAAAGAATTCACTGTTTCTATTTCAAGTTTTTTTTTTTTTTTGGCTGCTGTCGTTAAGATCTCAAATCATATATTTTAGATATACAATTTCTTTAAGCCACACTAGCTTAAATAAGGGAGGATTCTAAAAGGAAGTGGAAATAGTTATATAAAAACCCGTATGTACAGGCAGTTTTAATGAGAATTATTTCTTTTAAAATGAGACATTCTTTTAAGAAAGTCAACCAAAAGGAGGGAAAAAAATAGGACATATAGAGACTTGTGGATCAGGCGTTTTAGTAATTAACCACCAAACTTCCAGATGATATGGAAGAAAGCAAGTAATTTCTTGGAGAAATTACCCTCTGGAGAAAAAGGGGAAAAAAAAGATTTTGAGTTTGACAGTACAACCTTGTAGCAACACCAGTTTCTTCTCCTGCTGGTTCAAGGAGTTCTAAGCACCCTTCTGTAAATCATCATCTCACATCTATTTATTATCTTCCAGCTCAGTGCACAATACTATCTGTTACACATGGATACCAGCAATAATACACGAAGGGCTCCCGCATAAGAGGCAGCAAGCTCTGTGCTCATCTGCGTTCTGAGTCTCATCCTGCAATGGAGTTTCTGCTCACGCCATAGCCACCATCATCAGCAATTAGAACAAAAGTATTCTGTTTGTAATATTTGTTCCTCTGTATTTTACCCATGCAATGTGATGTTTGTCATCTAGTGCCATATGAATAAAGTGTTTGACTGCCTTAGAGTAGCATAGGTTGAAGACTTTGTTTTCCTTTATTTTTTTTACTTTATCTTATTTTATTTATTTATTTATTTATTTATTTACTTACTTACTTATTTGCTGTTAGAGTGGGCAACTCCATAGGACTTTGGTAACCTATGTTACAAGATGCTTGTACACACAGTAGCACTGTTTCTCTTCAGTGGAGAGCTAAAATGCAATGAATCTCACATTCCCTCTACAACGCTACTAAAATGTTAGCTATTACTGCAGAAGAGGAAATCAGACTGTGTGGAACAAAAAATAACTCTAAATGTATGACGTGTTGCAGTGATTCTCAACATAGGCTATAAGAATCACCTGGAATGTTTTAAAAAAATACAGACACTCAGGTCCCTCATTCACGGGAGATGCTGATTCAGTTAGTCTGGGGCGGGGCCCAGACACTTGTCTTTTTTTTTTTTTTTTTTTTGAAAGCTCCTCAGATAATTACCATTTGCAGACAGGACTGAGAACAACTGTTATGGAAGAAAAGAAACTTCAGAGTCCAATTGTTGCTTTAATACTAGCACATGGTTAACTACTTATGAGACTGAACAAGTTTTTCAGTTCCTTTGTGGTTTCATCTATCATACAGACTTGTCATAATGACTAATTAAACTATGTAAGTGAAACTATCTTGACAAGCATAAAATGTTATAAAATATATATTTTTTAAGTCCCTGAAATCGAGGAATCCTGAGGTCTATTGTAGATTAAGACATGAGTTTTAGAGGCAGGAAATTTGTCTGCCATCAAGCGTATCCTTTTATATCTGTTCACCATATTTCCTTACCTGTAAAATGGAAACAGTTTATTCAACTTATCAAGCAGGAAAAAGAGAAAGATAAATGCTCCCATTTGATAAAAGTGTGAGGATTAAAAAGTAACATATTTAAGGTGCAATTTCAATGCATTCTATTTTGCTTTGGTTTTGTTCCCTTTCAAAATCTCTCTGAGGATCAAATGAGTTCATTTATGTGAAAGCACATTATAACTATAATTTATTATTTTTATGCTGTTATTATTATGTTGTTATTATGCCTCAATTTCTTCAACTGTAAAATGAGAGTACTGAACTAAATCATTCTAAAAATGTCCTCCAAGCACTAAAAATCTGTGGTTCTTAAAAGGGGAGAATTGTACAACCTTTCTCTTCATTTGATTCTTGTTCAGTGTGTGAGTGTGTATGTTTCGGACAGCATTAATGGAAACAAGGTTCTTGGGTTGTCCTACCCTAGAATCATCACATTCTGTGACTTTATTCCTCTGGAATAACCTACAGGAGAATTCTGAAGAGTTTATAGATAAAAATCTCTTTCCATTCCAGAAGCCTAAGTGCACCTTGCCTTCTGCTGGTTTTAACGCACTGGGTGCTCAGATCACTTGGTTTCAAGCCAGAAGGCCAACGGGCCAAGTCCACTGACTATATCTGCTCTACAGAGTAGCCCTGAAAGGCCCATGTTGCTTTCCTGTGACTCACTTAGAAACAGAGCTGCCCACCTCCTCAAACAGATATTGTGTCCAAACTTCTGATGTTAGTTTGGGGGAGGGAAACACATTTCTGCATTTGGGTCAGCATTCAAGGGAAGTAACAGAAAAATGCTGCACTCTTTTAGTAGATGTATGTCTGTGTGGTCTCCTTGTTTATTGTGTGAATCTTTAAGCAGTCCTCTGTGCTGGCTCATTTCCTTTATAATATAAATATGCTCAGGTTTCTCCAATCTTAAAACAAAACAAAAGGAAATTGAAATTAAAAATCCTTCCTTCCACCTAATATAATTTTCTAGCTATCCCACTTTCTTCTTACTTTCATAACCAACACCCTTGAAGAGTTGTCAACACCTGCTGCTTATATTCCACCTCTTCCAATTCATTCCTAAATCTCCAGTAACCTGGCTTTGTCTCTAGTTTTGGCCAAGGTCAGCAATGACCTCCAAGGTGTTAATTTTAAAACGTCCATTCTTTTATTTGAGCGCACTGACCACCACTGCATCTCTGATTCCACTGATGGCTCCTACTTCCCCCTCTCCGCCCCGTCCTTAGCTTCCTTCAGGCTCCCTGCATCTCACATAGATCTTAAATACTGGTTCCCCAGAAATCTGTGCCTTGACCCTTCTTCTGATCACCCTGCACACACTTTCTGGCTGGCCTCATCCAAATGCCTGGGAGCGGTCATCACTTTCCCACACCATTTAGAAAGCAGCCTGAGGGAGGCAAATCCTTACATACCATTACCTCTGTAGGAAGTGCAACCTCAGAGAAGCATGAATGAGCACAAAGGGTGAGGAGTAGGAATACAAGGAGATCGCTCCTTCAGTTTTGTGTAAAATACAGCTGATTTCGCTATCTCACTGTTGGCTTCAAAAAGACCATATAAAATCCTAGTGTGTCAGAAGAGACTGAAGAGCAGGGAAGAAGAATTTGCCCACTAATTCCTTTCCCAGTTGACCAAAGTCTGCCCCGTGGGCACCAACACCTCCACAAAGAGTTGTGTCCTCCAGACCTTTTGGGTGTTGTCAGATCTATTAGTGTTCTATGGCTGTTGTAACAAATTACTAAAAACAGTGACTTAAATACAAATCAGAGGATGCAGAGAACCACAGCCTTACCAATCCATACAGGGACACAGAATATGACTGCTCTTTACCCAAATCCTGAAAACTCCCAAATTGATACTTACCATTCACCCCTTCTTCTGGGTCCAATTCAAACAGAGGTCTCATATGTTCTTTGTACTAAACATATGCAATGTTAAATTCAACATCTTTTCTAACTTTCTGCTCCCAAGATCTATTCCTCCTACAGGATTTCATTTCATTAACCCAAGAACCACAAACCAGAAAGCAAACAGTCATCCCTGACTCCTCTCTCTGCCTCACTACCAACCTCACTACTCTTGACACATCAAAGTCACCAGACTCCATCTTTTCTCTTCCATTCTCACCTCTCCTGCCTCATTTGGCTTTTATTTTCTGTTAACTCTTCTCATTCTTCCACTTAACACTTTTTCCAATCAATGCTTCACAGACATCCAGATTTACCTTTTTTACATAAGGATCTGATCAAGTAAGGTCCATGTCCTTTTGCATACAGATTCCTCACTGCCTTTAGGATAAGATTGGAAGTCTCTAGCATAACAGTCAAGAAACTTCAGGATCTGGACTTGACTTCCACTTGTCATACCTTACTCCATTCCTCCTTTTAAACTTCAAGTTTAGGCATGTTGAACTACCTGTACTTCCCCCAGTATGTCATGTTCTGTTACGCCATTCTTCCTCTGAACATGCTCTTTTCACTGCTTGGAATGCCCCCCTCCCCTCACTTCCTCTCCAGGGTTATGCCTACTCATGCTGCAAGACTTGGATCATCTTTCCCATGAAACCTAAACTCACTCAGTCCCCTTCCTACAATGTAGACACATTATATCCTAACATTGCTCTTGCTACACACTCTATTATGGTGTTTCGTCCTTTGGGATTTTATTTTCCTGCAGAATTGTGAATAATTTTGAGAACAGAGACACCATATTATGTACCTTTGATTCTCTGGTAGGTGGCACGTAGAAGGTGTTTAATGAATGTTTGCCGAATGAATAAAACATCTGCGTGGTAACTTCAGTTTAATAAAATAAATTTTAATATTAGAGAGATTAAGTGGCTTAATACATTATCATCATCAACATCATATTATGAGAGACATCTAGGAAGAATTCTTTTGTAGGTAGAGGACTCTTGACTAGAGATTTCCTTTCCATCATCCTCTGCTACTGGTCTAGGACTTCCTCCTCCTAAGAGCTAAGAGTTACTACTGTGTTCCTACTGAGCTAAACCTGTTAATCCTCATACAACCTGATGTGATAGAACTATTTTATTTCCATGATACAGTGAGGACGCTATAGCACAGAGAAAGTAAGTAACTTCACCTGGATAATACTTGTAAGAGTCAGAGCTGGGATTTCATCAGAGACTCCCACCTACCAGAGCCTGCATACCACTCAACATACCATTCCTGCAGCCAGATGATTGGTTTAAGGCACAAGAAAATATGGACATCGGGAAACGTGGGTTCTCATTCCTGCTTATTTTTATCAACTTAGAGAACTTGCCTTGTCACTGGGACTATTTCCCTACCTATGAAATGAAGAGTGGTGTTTGATTCTGATGTTCACTATGGTCCCTTCTGATTCCTATTTTGTTAATTCTGTCGCATGTATCCAAATGAGCTTTAATAACTCAATGGGAAAGGGAATCGTTGCATTTCTGATGGCTAAATATCCATTTGCAAAAAGTGAAAAAAAAAGCCTTGTACCACAGAACTGACCAGTGAAGCGCAAGGCTGCCCACCACCTACTAAAACCCAAATGACCCTCTATATCAGTGTCTGTTAAGTGAATTCATCATCACTTCTTAAATCAGTTGATTATGGGAACAATTTATAAAATTACTTTTCATCCTTTGTTAGGCCCTCTTGGGTTTTTATCCTTTACTTCTTTTGCCAGTTAGATAAATAAAGTTACTTTCCAGAGCTGCTCAGGCACATCCTTCAGGTGTCTGAACAGGCAGAGGGAAGCCACTTTGTAGCTCATTTCTCTGAAGGCAAGTCCCCCCTGCCCCCCCGCCCCGTTCCCTTCAGCTAAGGAAGATACTAAACACATTATATCTCAAGGGATGCATTCAGGGAAAAATATGACTCCAAGAGAAAGCAGCCTTTGTTACACAGTATGTTTCTTCTCAGTCACCATAGGTATGAGATCATAGTTGTAAATATTACCCAAGCAACCCCCAAAAGTAGGAATGAGTGAGTGTGTGTGCTTGTGTGTGTAAGGGAAAATTACATTTATGCAGAAGAGGGTACCCTTCCAATAGAAATCTCTTAAACTTGCAATTAAGTAAAGGTCAGGAGCCCTGGCTTCAAACCATGGCTTTAAGTTCAGGCTCTGCTCCTTACTAGGTACACAGCTTCCCATGTCTCATCTCTTGGAGTCTCTGCTTCATTATCTACAAAGTGGGTAGGTGGACAAAGATAATCCCTTAAATTCCTTGTAGTTCTAACATTCTGTAATTCTGATTTTTTGCTAGAGTTCAGAATTTGAATTTTTCCTGCTATCCCAGATACTGCCACTAAGGTCTCTTTCATTAAGTCAATTTCATGCAGTTCAGAATTTCATGCTTACTGAAAAACATATGAAAGAAGAAACACCCAACTTTTATTCTTCTCAATCGAATTTAAGGATGAGAAACTAGAGTGCAGATGGTTCCCCCTCGGTAAACTGCAGTGTGTCCACATTCCCCTGACTTGGAATCCTCTTCTCGTGGGTCAGAACCAGACCAGTTCTGAAGGAAGTCAGTTGCATCCCTACATTTCATCTAAGTTATATTTGAATGAAAACATTGCAAAATAAAACTCAGAATTTTTTTTGCCAGAAGTCAACAAATTACTATAACTAAAAGACTGTTTGGGCTCTGAATCAACTTTATTTCTTGTCTTTTTGCTCTTTTGAAAATAAAAAAATCTTATTTCCAGCTCATAAAGTAGCATTAGTTCTTATTATTCCATACATTAGAAGTCAACTGGTAATTCACACAAATTAAATTAGTGATTTTGCATTTAATTTACTGATGACAAACTACAGAATTCAGCAGTTTTGCTCTGATAACCTTTAAAATGTATTAATTCCATCACTGATTTACATAGGGCTTTATTTCCCACTGCTACAACCCTCATTCTCCAAAGCAGAAATGCCCCATGGTTTTTCAATTTGTTACCTAATCAGCACAACATATTCCTCCTTTTCTTCCTTTTATATTGCCTCCTAAATTTGAGACTTCAATATTTGAAGAAATTGCACCAAGAAATCTCACATGGTTTTTCTATTTCTGTGAACCTTTAAGGGAATAAACAGAGAAAAATTATTCCATTGAACCAGGGGTGCTGCTTGCAAACACAGTGGTCTTAAGATGATTGCATTCAAATGAATTTTTTTTTCAAATCATGGTACTTGGACATTACAAAAACTATTCCACAAATCCACCGAAAGCTCCTAATATCAATATATCAAAATCTCTGGGAACTATACCAATGGCAAATACTGGAGTTTTGAAAAGAAGTTGCCTAAGGTGATTCTAATGAGGCGTACTGTGTAAGAAAAGCTGCTCTCTCTACTCTCTAAATGCCCCTGTTCTGGC
Organism: Acinonyx jubatus; assembly: GCF_027475565.1. Taxonomy (NCBI): domain Eukaryota; kingdom Metazoa; phylum Chordata; class Mammalia; order Carnivora; family Felidae; genus Acinonyx; species Acinonyx jubatus. The sequence continues at coordinate 82,662,404 of NC_069381.1, read as the reverse complement.
TCAGGAATGAGGAAGTATATTTTCTCCAGGCTTATCTTTCTTATTGTTATCTCCAGGCCAGAGGACCCCAGATATAATGGGGGTGACTCCAGAGTTCAGAAAGCAGTGCTTTGCTTGTTAGAACTCCAGTTTCTTTAAACTATTATAACCACATACTTTTGAATCTACTTACAGCTATGGAAAAACAAACAAACAAACCCTCCTTCAAAATTTAAAATGGCTTCGGAAGTGTTTGTCTTAGCTTAAAGGCAGTGAAATCGAATCATAAATTGAAAGTGCAAACACACCATTTTCCCCAAACTCAATTCAACAGAAGTGTTTATCTCACAGAAGGAAAAGATGGCAAAGAGGATCTAAGAACTATCGAAGTACCCACCAGAGATTCCTGGCATTTCCTATAGGAGGTGTGGGACATTTGGCTGAATCAAGGGGGTTGACATGGGGCAAGAGAGTTGGGAAGAAATGAAGGTACATTTAAAGCTTTATACTGAGAAAATGGAAAGAGGTTTGGCAAATGGAGTAGAAATATCCGTGTTCTAATATTCCTTGGAAGTTCAACAAAAAAGAACCTTGCTTGGGAACTCTTATTTGAGGGTTGTAATGGGGAACTCTGGTTTCAATACCAAATGGAAAGACAAATGTGATGACAATATTAAGGAGATCTAGTAGTCTAACAGGAATGAAATAATATTCGTATAAAATCATTGTATTTGAAGTCACCTTATACTGTTTTTTTTTAATTTTGTTTGTTTATTTATTTATTTTGAGAGAGACAGAGATAGCATGAGTCGGGGAGGGGCAGAGAGAGAAGGAAAGAGAGAATCCCAAGCAGGCTCTGCACTGTCAGCACAGACCCAACACTGGGCTTGAACTCACAAAATCATGACCTGAGCTGAAACCAAGAGTCTGTCGCTTAACCACCTGAGCCACCCAGGTGCTCCAGTCACCTTATTCTTTTGATTGCATTGTATTTGTTACATCTATACTTTGCCATGTTTGAGTTCTTCTAACACTGAATCTGTGAGGTAAAAATATATGATGTCCTATGGATTTTTCATAACAAAATATGACATCATAATATAGCCTATAAAATATGACCTATATATTACTAAATTTATTTTTTCATATGTTTCTTATCAAATGCACCTTCTTATGTAAATGTTTATATTTTCTTTGTAAACTGTTTTATAAACAACCCTGCACCTTTTCCTTAATGTTTATTTTAATTTCAAAGAGGCTCAGGTTCTATTCATTTGCTGATATTGTGTGACATTTAAGCCAAACTTGGTCTACTAAACCTTTTTTTTTTTTTTTTTTTTTTTGTAATTCACGTTTTCTGGTTTTGTTGCTATTCTGAAGGACTCTTAGAAACCATGCCTTTTCATTTTCCACTTTCCAAAGAAACTCTCTTGATTACTGTCCTTTCTTCATTTCTTCATTTTATATTTTGCACTCCCACATTTCTATTACAACTAAACAGACAAACAAAGATTGCAGTTTAGATTTCAGGCAACTAGAATCTCTATTTTGTGAGGGCAGTGACTTTGTCCTTAGTTCCTCAGTATCCTCATTGTTTCTCCAGTTTCTAGGACAGTGCCTGTTACAGAGTAGGCAGTCAAAAAATATTTTTTAAGGACTAAATTATTAAAAGCACTCTTAGGGGGCGCTTGGGTGGCTCAGTCAGTTAAGCATCTGACTCTTGATTTAGAATCACATCATGATCTCACTGTTGTGATATCAAGCCATGCTCAATGTGGAGACTGCTTGGGACTCTCTCTCTCTCTTTCACTATCTCTCACTCTCTCTTTCTCTCTTTCCCCTTCTGCCCCTCCTCTGTGTGCACTCTCTCTCAAAAAAAATTTTTTTTTGAAGCACCCTTAGGATCAGTTGACCACAAGTCTTCCCAAGAAGACTCAGCAATAATGCCAGCCCAGATGGTCTGCACCAAGGTGAGCCTGGTGGGGTTTTGCCTAGCAGAGATGAGAGCAGTCTAATGAATCCTATTCCAAGTGGGAAGCTGGAGTTCAGAGTCAACATAAACTATCATTTTCCTAAGAGTGTGGATCAAGTGCCAGTTCTTAGCCTCTTCCTATATGTTCCATCCTGCTGTTATTAAATAGGCATGCCCCATTAATTTCTACGGCATGGCAATGTAAAAGCTGTATCTTATGATTTCACTGATCATAATGTGGATAAAGAGAAAAAGCTAAATAGCAAGATCACATTGTATTTTTGAACCACACAAATGAGTTTTAAAGCATTACTGAGAAAGCAAAAATTACCAGTGAAGTACGGTATTTGTTGAAGGAATTAGAGGTAAGCCACTAACACAGTCGTTATTTAAAAATTGCACAGTAAGTTCTCAGCCCAGATAATCTGGATATTTATATCACTGAAAAAAACAATATGTATATGAATTGAACCACAGAACGTCATTTTAAAAATATATATAAACCTCATGATAAATCTTTGAAATATTTGCTTTTTAAAGTTACATCTTCTAATGCAATATCCAATTCCTTAACGCATATAAGGATATATGACACTGAAGTATTTGTATTTTATTGAAACACTTTTGTGCAGTGTGTGTATGTGAAGAGTCCCTGGGATGTCTAACTTGGTATATTTTGGATATATTTCCATGTGGTCGCATTAGTTTATTGCAGTAATTGAAACCAAAGTTTAAATTTAACATGTGGTAAAGAAACCTACTTCTTTATTAAGGAGATTGAGATCACAGTCTAGCACTTAAGGAACTTGACTCACAAATAAGAACCCTATGTAATTTTTCCTGTAGTCTTGGTATGTCACCTCTGCAGTTTATTTTAATGCCTAATCTTTTTGCTAAACAAATTCCAAAAGTTGAATCAAGGGAGTTCTGTGATGAGATTCTGGTTGACACCAATGCAACCAATTCTTGGCATAATAAAAAAAAAGTTTTATAAGACTTAAAAGACTAAATATACTCACTTTAATGGCTGTTTAAGATGTATCAGATTATTACCAGTGTGTTTATGATTGGGAGCAATGGGAACAAAAGTCCTCCTCTACTGGCAATTTGCAATACTCAAATCTCTAATGTCAACTGTGAGTGAAAAATCATAGATGTTGGAACAAGGCCATAGCCAAAAGAATAGTATAAGCCTATTGTGTACTATGTTTCAGGGCATTTAAAGTAACACAAAATAGACTTTAAAAGTGTGAGTTAAATGCTAATGTAAAAAAAATCATTAAGTTTCACTTGGAGTTATGTTATAGAAACAGAGCAAATGCTATTTCTCTGTGTCAACAACTCCTTCTCATCCTTTAAGGCCCACTTGTTGCCCAGACCCATTTTCTTTTCTTTTTAATGTTGATTTATTTGAGAGACAGAGGGGGAGAGAGAGAGCGAGAATGCAAGAGTTGGGGTTGGGGCAGAGAGAAGGAGAGAGAGAATCCCTGTCAATGCAGAGCCCAACGTGGGATTTGAACCCACCAACAGTGCAGAGACTGACATGGGGCTTGAACCCACAAACTGTGAGATTATGACCTGAGCCAGATGTGGGGCTCAAAACCATGAACCAGGAGATCATGACCTGAGCCAAAATCAAGAGTCAGATGTTTAATAGACTAAGCCACTCAGCCACCCTGCCCTGGCCCATTTTCTAAAGCAGAGGACCTAAGAAGAGATAATTACTTCCTCTTTTGTGATGTCCCTATTCTTTGTATTTTTACTAATCATGGTCTTTATGCAGCTATTTATCTAATGTCTTTCTCTCCTTTTACATTGGCGATACTTAAAGTTTGGAATTAAGTCATTTATTAGTATTTGTGGTAACAGTTGCCTAACACATAGAAGACACACAGTGAATCTGAAGACACGTAGTGAATCTGACTGACTTATTGAATATACCACAATTTTAGTTTTATCCTCAAAGTATTTTTTAATATGGGTTGATGCTATATTCCAGGGGTCAGAAAATTTTATCCATAAAAGGCTAGAGAGGAAATATTTTAGCATTTGTGGGCCATATTTAGCATTTCTGTTGCAACTATTCAATTCCCATTGTAGCACAAAAGCCATCATAGACAATACTTAAATGGATGAGCTTGGCTGTGCACCAATGAAACTTTATTTACAAAAACAAAAACTGGGCTGGATTTGGCCTGCAAGCTATAGTCCGTGAACCTCTGCTAATCCTTCTAATCTTTTGTCCTCATTTTTCCTTCTTCCTTCAGTGTGTTTCCCCATTGCTACAATGAGTTTCTGGCCTCATTCTCCCTTTTTCATCTGATAAATACTTTCATAACTTAAGATTCAGCTCGATCAGCCACTACTTCCTGAAATATTTCTTCACCTCTTTGAGAAGCATTGCCTTTCTGTCCTTTGGACAACCATGGTGGTTCTGTTATATGATGGATTGTATTTGAGTAAATTTCCATCTCTGGTTTTAGACTGAATGCCTTTAGAACCAGATCTTACTCATTTGCATGTCTACATTACCTAGCACATGCCTAATACACAGTAGGTACTCAATAAATGTTTGCTGAATTGTCAGAAATCATTGAGTGTTACCTGGGATACAAAATACAGGCTATAGAGACAGACTATAAAGCACGAATTTATCATTTCAAATAATATAATTTCACTTTTCTTATATTGCTATTTCCTCAAAATCAACAACTTGTTCATAATCTAATCAATCATGTCACAAAGTGCCAGCATTTCAGTATCTTCCATAGAAATCTCATTCTTTCATTAAAAAACATGCACTTGGGATAAAAGTGAATTCCAAGTCTGAGGGATAGCAATTAGCAAAATCAGTGTCTGGGGCACGGCCTGCATATAATTGGACTCATGGACTATTGCCTGTAACAACTGCAATAATGATACCTAACATTTACAGTGTTCAAGCTGCTTTGTGCAAAAATAATCCATTAGAGCAGGCTTAGTGATCCAACAGCAATACACCACACCTCCAAGTCAACTGTGAGTTGTTGCCCATGCTGCATTTTATTGCTCCCGGTGGAGTGCACTATTCAATATCCTACGTCCCACATCTGTGGCTCCATCTCTCAGAACAGAAAGGATATGCAGCACTTACTTTCTTAGTCAGAAATATTATTTTCAGTCTAGTCAGAGCTACAAATTTTAGGACCTTTGACTCTGTGAGAAAGTGTTGAGCTTTTCTTTTCTATTAATTGTTTCTTATATGCTGATGAGAAATTGTGGTATAATTCTGGCTGGGCCTTCACTATGGAAGTGAAATGGATTTTGAAAGCTCTGCTAAGTACTGGCAGCTTGGCACTGCTAAAAGATCTGGAAGGACTTTTCAAGTCTGATTTAAGCCAACACCCACCTCTGAACTCCTCAGACATAGCATTTATTTCTAGTTTCCACTACCACTTGCATTCAGGTGACTCAATCTATGTGTCTTGTTCTAATTACTCTCTGAGCACTAGGCTAAATTTGGACAATACCATAAAGAAACTAATGCATAGCCGATTTAATCTCTTCCCAAAGTCAGACTGCATCTTTAAGATGTTCCTGGGAAAAAAGCCAATTCTGTCTCTCAAATTACAGACTAACTCTGTCACTTGCTAGCTAGAAAACACCTCCTGTGTCCTGTGAGACTCCCCATTACTGTTAAAATGATCCCACCATCCTTCTAAGAGAGGGACAGTATGCTATTTGTTAAGAGTGGACTCTGGAGCCAGTTGGATTGGGTTGCGGTTGCTAGATAAAACCCTGAATGTCTAATAAAATTTGAATTTCATATAAATTATCAGTAGTTTTTAGTACAAGCATGTCCAAAATATTATAAAGAACATACTTCTACAAAGAAATTATTCAATGTTTATCTGAAATTCAAATTAAACTAAATGTCCTGTATTTTTAATTTGTTAAATTTGGCAATCCTAGATTCTACCACCAACATCTAACCTTGGCAAGTTACTCAGCTCTTCTGTTAAAGGGGTATAATAACAGTATCTTCCTAATAGGGCTGTTCAGTGTAACATTAGAACTGGCATATGGTAAGTGTTAGTGAATTTTATTTTTCTGATCATCTAGAGCAGGGATCAGCGAACTTTTTTGTAATGGGCAAGACAGTAAATATTTTGGACTCTGCAGACCATATGATCTCTGCTGCAGCTGCCTGCTTGACTCTTCCATTGTAACAATAGACAATCCCTAAACAAATGGGTATGGTCATGTTCCAATAAAAGTTTACTTACGAGAATAGTCAGTGGGCAGATCTGACCTGTAGCCTATAGTTTGCTTTGATCTAGATTAAAACCCTGTAGTAACTCTTCTACTACCCCATATTGTATCCACCACCTTTTTTATTACTGTCCTCATCCCCTTTCATGATAAATTTCCTATTTTAAAGAAACTTCTGATGGACCACTATCACTTACTACTTAATAATTCTAATACTATCTAATATTAATAGAATGTGACTCATTTTTAAAGCATTTCACATGGATATGTATAGTGATATTCTAATTATATACGTTATATAAATTTTCACAACAGCATCATAAAGTAGGTTAATAAAAATTTCTTGATTCTTATTTTTAATAGATTTTACTTTTATGCATTATCTTTCCCTTTCTTCCGTGGTCCCCTGCAAGTCTCCTATGTTGCAATTTACCTGGACAATTTTGCTATACACTGAACATTCCCCTGCCTTTTATCTTTATGGATTCTGCATGTTCTTCCTTTATGATGATATGCTCTCTAGCCCCTATCTTCTTGTTGACAGACTGTATATTCACAGAATTAGTAGAAACAGAAAGATCAAGTTGTTAAAAATAAAAAAAAAAACCACTCGAGGTTGTTTCTGCTTGTTTAATAATTGTGTGTGTGTGTGTGTGTGCGCGTGTGTGTGTGTGTGTGTATTTCAACTGGTTTGTACCTTTCTCTTCATCTACTTTGAAGTCATATCACTTCTTTGTCCAATGCTTGGGAAATAACATTCCAATGTGACTAAGACCCAATTTGGCCTCATGTCTCTTGATTCCACTCTGATTGCTGTTGTCAATGAATGACTTGTGGCTCAGCACACTAATAGCTCTTCAACAAAGCAGGCTTAAAACCAGAAGCGGGGAGGGGGGGGTTCTTTAAAGAAAAAAAAGCATAACAGTTGAGAAATTAGAAGCCCTCTCTTATTATTGTATTGCTCTCCTTTCATCTTTAGCCTTCTGATGTTTTCTTTTCATTTCTTCCTTGATGCCCCAAATGAATTACCAGACATTTTAATGAGATGAGGCTAGGTCCAGGCCTGGCCAATAATTAACTCCTTCCCCTCTGTCAGATGGTTAGCATTTTATGGCATTTCTAGCCTCTGGGAGTTTAAGCATAAGGCCCAAGTATGAAAGTATATATCCCCTGCACAATTTCTAGGATAAGCTGCTTCTAAATCATCAGTGAAGAATTCTACTTAAGAGTCAACTTCAGATAGATTCCGGGGATGGGGAAACAGAAAGAGCAGGGAGACAGAGGCTCAAATACAAAGGTAATTTTTAGCCAGCCTGGAAGAAGTATGATGTGACTTAACGAAAAGATGAGGCCGGGAAGAAGATTGCCACAACAATCACCACAAAGAGCGAGAGACATATAGTTCCAAAGTCTCAAGTGAGACAAGGATTGAAAACATTATCTATAATCCTCCTCATCAGAAAGTAAATTTCACAAAGTGGGATGTGGAGTAGATAAAGTTCAAACTTCTAATATAGAAATCTATTTTTCCTCCAGAGATATAGGTTAAGACTTTGACAAGTTTTGCCAAATGTGTGCATGTGTTCTATATCTGCACACCACTTAGAAAGCATTGATTACATGACATTTTGAAATGGTTCAATTAGGTAGCTCAAAATGTCTGCAACATAAATTATACAACAAATATTGCCCAGGGAGTCTCCATTTTGGTTTTAAAACCTTGCCTGTTATGTTCCTTTTCTGTCTTCAAATGGCTGCACTTTTCCATGGACAGCACATTACTCTTTGTCCTAAACACACTTTAATGAAATCTTCACAGTGTTTCGCCATTACCTACAATTTTTAATAGTGGGGTCTCAGACTATTTCAGCAATAAGGAGTCCAATTGTCTTCATCTGCTCAAGGTAAGGTTTGGAAGGAGATAAGCCATCATATAATCAGGTCCTACTCCTCATCCACACCCTAAGACCTTTCTCTGTAAGGTGATAGCTGAGGAAGGCACCACAGAGCACAGAGACTGCTGGGCCAAAAGGGCTCAGAGCAATGAAACAAAAAGGAAGATTAACAGTTCTCAAAGTTCCCAAATCAAAGGTGCCTCTCCAGGTCACAAGCACTTCACTGGAAGGGCCACTCACCTCAGCACAAGAGTGGAGGCATGGTGTCCCTGATGGTGATTTGGCCCCTGTTCCCCTCGCTGCTGCTTTCCCTCCTCAGTCCAATGTGTTGTAACTTCATTGATTAATCCCCTGGCTTCCCTTTTCCTTTCTTACCAGCACTTTCATTTATTTGGCGAGGAATAGCTTCTTTCCAGAGGGTAGATTCCAGTGTGGGTGAAATCAGGTGTCCTGTCCAGTCATCTCTTCACCTAGAGGCAGCCACTTGACCCAAGCTCATCTATCAAATGATTCTGGCTTAGAATGTGAACATGAGTGCATGACACATGAAAGAAATCATGGCGGAGTCATTCACTCCGGCATCCCAGCAGCAGGCTTTGGATGTACAGCTTTGCTATGAGACCATTTCCATATTTGCAGCTTCACAGCCACTGGAAACACTGCAGCACAGATTCACTCCCAAGCATGGTATCTGGCTTTCTATAGATTCTGTGATCTTCTAATATCCCTCAAGAATATTCCCTTTTGCTTAAGTTAGCCAGAATCAGTTTTTCCTGCTACAAGAGGAAAACCAACTGGCAGATCCAAGTTGGCTGCTGAAAACTGTTGAGAAGAATTTACCATACTCTCAGGGAAATTGTGTGTGTGTGTGCATGTGTGTCTATGTGTATGTGTACGTGATGAAGGGAAAAAAATGGGTACAATGGCACTTTCATCTGGTGACTGAAGAAACTAGCACACAGAGGTGAGACATTTTTTCATGCTCTTCTCTATTCAGGCTAGCAACCTCTATACCTTTCTATGCTTCCCCATAAAATTATAAGGAAAAATTCATGGAAAAATGTGCTCTACCGTGTTAATATCTCTCCTCTCTTCAAACACTACCAGGAGTTGCTAGCAGGATATTCTTGGTTCTCAATATGGCATTCAGTAGTAGTAACTTGCAACCAAGTGGCAGCTTGTTGCCAGCCACTATGGCCAAGAAGGTGAAATCTTATCAGTGGTTATTGCTGTTTCCATATTCACCCACATTTCAATACCCTCCTTCCTCGTGCCTGTCCTCCAATCATCTCCCCAGTGTTGGGAATGTTGGAGTTCCTTCTACTGAGAGTGTTCTCACCAAACCTCCACCTTTGCAGGTCAGAATTACTCTTTAAAGCTCCAAGCCCAAAACACAAAAGAAAATGAAATTCTGACCTTAAACACACTCTTGTAATTGCTTTCTCTATCTCTTCCTCCCTAAGTTTGACTCGAGAGGTCTACTCTAAATGACATTTTTTTTTCCTGGAAAAAAAATGCTTAAGGAAGGAAAATATTTAGAAACTCTAAATTTCTTTCAACTGTACCACTAATTGCTGTGTAACTCCGAGTGATTCAATACTTCTAGAAAACGGAAGTGAAAATATTAAACAGAAATTAAAGTTCCCTGATGTGGCATTGAATTATAATTCGGAGAATACTTGGAAAACGCTTGCCTATCTTTGATTTAGAGTGGTAGAATGGGAAGTGGGGAGGAGCTAACCATAAAAATCCATAAAAATCAAACAAATCTCTGCTCAGTTACCATTAAAAGAACAGCTTATGAAACACATTTAATATAGTTTGTAGAAATATATAATAAATACATTATTCTTCAGGAAATTCCTAAGACAATATTGGCAAAATGGCTCACGGGGCCACATTTCAAAAGCTTCTGTAGCTATTTCAAGGAAGAAAGAACAATAGGCCACCCTTGCACTTCTAATCCCTAAATGCATCCCCATATTGGAGTTTGATATGTGAGTTATTTTAATTCCATTCTGAATATTTTAACACAGAACATGCAGTTGTATTATGTTTACATGTTACATGTAATAACTCAATAATAATGATCTTAAATGTACAAATCAGTATAGACAAATTATATTTTTCGTAAAAGGGTATTTTGAGTTTTTCCATCACATTTCCTACTATTTTTTAAAACATGTTTGGAAGTGTTATGAATACCTAGACTCCAGGGGAGCATCCAAACTTTAACCTGCATGAGTGGTGGTAGAAGGTGTAAGGAATGGGGAAGAAAAAAGTCACAGAACATGGATAGAGGTGACCACTAGATCACTCTTCCCTTGACCCCAGCTAGTGGCAGGAAACAAGCCACCGCGTTAATGTAAAACTTGTTGCCTTGATAAGACAAAAGCACATTGTGTTACAGGAGCCTCACTTAGTAACAATGATTACTATTTCGAAGTGACAAGAAGGAAAATTACACGAGAAAATATTTTCTATGATGTCCTCATACTGTGATCAGGGAATGAATGTTGAGCATCATTTACTCTCTCACTCAAACATTTTCACTTGAAAGTTCTTAAAAATGAAACTTGCTCCATGTTTACAAATGGCAGAAGCAAAATAGGAACAATATTTTATCTGGTAGAAGCAAAAAAGGAACAGTACTTTATTCTTATTTTGGAAATTTTAATTTACACACACACACACACACACACACACACACACACACACACATGCACTGCACCAAGGTTCTGGTAAGTGATAGACAGCAATCAGTAGTCTTTTTTCATGCACTCCTCCTCCTTCTTTCCACTTCCATTTCTTGTTCTCTCCTTCCTCTGTGCTACTAAGACTTTAGCTGAGCACATTTCCCAAACTCCTTTTAAGTTAGCAGTGACCATGACCATGCTTTTTTTCCCCTCTTCCTTCTTCTCTTACTATTTGATTCTGCTTCCACACCTGAATGTGGTATAATTAAGAAGTAAGTATAAAATTAGGGGTATGAATAAGGAAGCAAGGCTGCTTATAAAAGATAAAATTGGAGTTCTTGGGGGAAAACAGCAGCCTCCTTATTTATGTCTTGTGAGGATTACTGTGTATACAGTGAATTCCATACTTTTAAACACAGCATGGTTCTTATATTATCTTTCCTGGGTAGTCTTAGTTGCCAAGTTAAATTGTAAATTAATTATGCTGGTAAACTACTACAAAGGCATCCTCTATATTTTTTTTAAACATCTAGGTAATTGATTCTAAAAAGCACATGCTGACCAGATACTTGATGGTTGATTGATGGTTGATTGATCCTCTCAATGAACTTGGGAGAAAGGGTATTAGATGTATGGATGAACAAAGAAATTATAGAAGGTCAGAGTTCTAGAAGATTGTATTTTAGAGGAACAAGCTTTTTATTCAATCATTCATTCATTCATTCATTCAATAAAGAGCTACTGAATTTATTATATTCCATTTAACATATTTGATCCTAGAGTAAGACAAGGATGAAGAAGCATTCCTTATCTGTATTAAGGAATTAGGTAAATTAAGGTAAATCCTGGATACTTAACCTTGGTGGTTGTATTAAAAGGGCTCCTGCTTTAGTCACTTTCTAAAGGCCCCAGGAGTAAGAAGCTGTCATGTATATTATCAGAGAAAATCACTAAAGGTGGACTGGGGACAGTCATCCATAGAAGAACCACTGGCCATCTTGAGAGTCACAATTAGGGACGGCACACAACTGCCTCCAGTTAAACCACAAAAGCTTCTGTAAGAGAAAGAGGTGGTATTAAACACCAGCCAAGTCCAGAGAGTATGAAGTCATCTTAGAATAGCACTTCTCAAAAATGAAGTATTTTCCTGATAGCCATTCCACAACCATGATGAAGGAGAGAGCAGCTAGTACAAAAAGGGCTGAGAAGAGAGAACAGGTGAGGAGGGCAACCATGCCCTCTTCCCAGAAGGCCTGCAGGTCAGCCAGTCCCAGGTGGGGGAGAAGGGGACTAGAGTTGAAGTGCTGATTAACACATTGGACTAGACATTTAAAATTACTGAATTGAGGGGCGCCTAAGTGGCTCAGTCAGTTAAGTGTCCAACTTAGGCCTGGGTCACGATCTCGCGGTTCATGGGTTCGAGTGCCACCTTGGGGCTGGAACCTGGAGCCTGTTTCAGATTCTGTGTCTCCCTCTCTGTCTCTTCCCCTCTCTAACTTGCATTCTGCCTCTCTCTCTCGCTCTCTTTCTCAAAAATAACCAAACATTAAAAAAATTAAAGTTACTTAATTGAGACTATACTTAAGGAGACTATATAGGACTTTTTATTACTTGGATATTAATGGAGAACTTATGAGGTTATCCAAGTTTCTATGGCAAGGTGAGGACAAGGTGATTACTCCCTAGGAATCCTGCTTGTTCAGTATTTAGTGCATGAGCATACTGTTTCTTCCTAAGGGATGAACTTTTCTTCTTTCATAATTTGCTCTGTATACCCTCTCAATTGTACCCATACTATAGAAGCCATGACAATATTTTTCTCCACAATGAAAATTTCATTTTCACAGTGTATTGACTTACTGCAGGTGCTAATTATGAAGCTGCAAAAAATTACAATCACAAGTACACACAGTCCCAGAATCGCATAGGACCTGGCCCATGTGCTCAATCTTCTATGTACAACTGGCTTAGAAGTGTCTAATGAGGAAGCTCTTTGAGCAATTTCTTGTATGCCTCCTGAGAAACAACTTTGACTTCCTCCTAAATGCTCCTATTCAACAACATGGGTTAGAATTCTTAAAAGAAGAAGGAGAAGAAGAAGGAAGAGGAGGAGGAAGAAGAGGAGGAGGAGGATGAACAGGAGGAGGACAAGGATGAAAAGGAGGAGGAAGAAGAGGAGGAGGAGCAGGAGGAGGAGGAGGACAAGGAAGAGAAGGAGTGGCCAGAGCAGCAGCAGGATTTGTATCTCTAATTACCCTGCTTTAATAAGCACTTAAAAAAGGAATATAATATATACATCTAGGATTGGTTACAGGTTTGGCTGCTCCACTGTGACCAAAATAACTATGATTGAAGCAGAACAAAAGTCTGTTTCTTTCACTTAGCAGTCTGAGCTTCAATAGTCCAGGTCTGACTGATGGCTCACTCCACAGAGTTGGGACTAATAAATTCCTTTTTCTCTGTCCTATGCCATCTTTAACACAGGGCTTCCCCCTTTTGATCTAAGAGAAGTGATGAAATTCTCTTGAATGAGAAGACAGACTCTTCTTTTTAAGTATGTGAATCAAAAATTTTAAATATCATTTCTGTTCACATTCCATTGGCCAGAACCTTGTCACATGGCTACTGCTAATTTAAAAGGAGTTTGGGAAATGTGCTCAGCTAAAGTCTTATTAGGATAGAGGAAAGGGTGAACATATGGATAACAGGGGAACAACTAGCCATCTCCCATTTATATACAAAGACTTAAAAAAAAACCTCTATTACAAAATTTCATTTCCAAAGCATACCTATCTTAGAATAGGTCCTCTAGAAAGTAAAGCCCAGGGCAAGGATTAAAGTGTAAATGCTTGAATCAGAAGGTCTTGACTAAGGGTGTTGAGGATGAAGCAAAAATGGTGAAATGAGGCAAGAAAAACCTGAAAGCAATGTGATTTGATGCAGCACGATGGCTCAACATGTATCATGTTTTCATTATGCAAGACTTCTCCAAAGAACTGACAAGGAGACATTGCATCTCAGGGCAGTGCACAATGGGAGGAAGCAAAGAAATACTATCTAATTGTTTCCTGCTCATTTCTCACTTTCCAATAGTCAAAGTTTAACCCACTGGGAGCTAATGCTCCTGAATTTCTAAATATTGTAATTTGGCCTCTTGAAAGGTGAGAGCCAACTTGGTGTGGTTAGCAATAAAAAAAAGATGGGAAAAGAGAGGCAGTTGAAGGATTCTAAGAAGGTGCGCCTAATACATCAAGACAAGAAATCTAATTTTCAGTGTCCATTCCTGATTCCCTTTTCGGTGGAAAGTTTCCATTTGAATTACAGTTTTCGCCTTTCTCCCAACTTTTTCACTTACTGATCTCCATGGAAAGACATGATTTATCTGAGATGTAAATGTGGATGAAGGGACCGGGCAGTACGTGGCTTAGCCACATCCCCACATTTTTTGGTAATCTGCCTGTTTGCGGAAAGTTCTTTGTGCAGCTTGGTGCCACACAGGAGAGTTGGCGGTAGAGGCCCTGCCACTGAAGATGCTAGAAGGCCTTTGCTTGCCTGGTGCCAGTTCTGACTAGGGAGAGTGGCAGCCTCATTCTGAAGTTGAGTGCTATGAGGTCTATCATTGCCTTGGAATTAAACTACATTCTCCAGTATCTGCTTTATCAGTAGGAAAATTGATAATTTTATTTCCACCTGCCTTCCTCTCTGTCTACTGCAGAACTTTTCCTGGATAAAATAGAGTTGATTCATTAGCTCACTAAATATTCAACAGAGGGATGCCTGGGTGGCTTAGCTGGTTAAACAACTGACTCTTGATTTCAGCTCAGGTCATGATCTAGCAGTTCCTAAAATCGAGCCTCATGTCAGGCTCTGCACTGACAGCACGGAGCCTGCTTGGGATTCTCTCTACTCCTCCCCCGCTTGTGCTCTCTCTCTCCCTCTCTCTCTCTCAAAATAAATAAAAATAAAATGTTTAAAAAAATTCAACATAAAGTAAGAAACAACCATCATTTTCTCTATAGGCTCTTTGCTGCTATTTAAATAGAAAAAATTACACGTGGTCCTTGTACTTTTATTATTACCATAGCTATAATTTATTGAGATCATAGGGTATTCCAGGCACTGTGTTAAGCACTGTGAACAATATTTCACATCATCCCCACAGCAGGCTTGAGAGTTTTACAGATAAGCAAGCTGAGACTTATTTCTAAAGACACACCGATTTACTCAACATATGTTTATTGCCTACCTACTATGTGCAGTACTGAATGAAAAACTAGGCAGGTTTTACCCTCGTGTAATATAGGGTTTAACTGGAGACATATATTAATCAATTATTCATATAAAGAAACACAAAGCTGCTATAGCAATTAGTGGCATGCATGAGAGACACAGTGTACAATATGCATAATGAAAAA
Organism: Acinonyx jubatus; assembly: GCF_027475565.1. NCBI lineage: Eukaryota > Metazoa > Chordata > Mammalia > Carnivora > Felidae > Acinonyx > Acinonyx jubatus. The sequence goes on along the minus strand of NC_069381.1, from coordinate 82,647,196 downwards.
TGAAAAAGCAATGACAAAACTGGGTTCTGAGCCATGCATGAGAAATAATTAGAGGAAGTGGTTGGTTGGGAGATGGGAGTGGCAGGAGAGGAGAGACTTCCAGATGCAGGTGTAGCATGTAGAAAGGCCCTTGTGGTAGAAGGAAGTATGGAGAATACAGAGGATCCTTTGAAATGGCCATTCTGGCTGGAATAAATGAGAGGAAAACTGGAGAAGCAAGGTCAGACTGTATAGGGGCCAGCTTCTGCTTTTAGGCTCATTAAAGCACTTTTGTTTTATTCTAAAAGGAATTCAAAGCCATTGAGTGGTTTACAAATGTGTTGTGATGCAGTGATGCTTGTTCTGACTGTAATTTGGAGAGTAGATCAGAGTACAAGTCAGAATGCATGCTTTTTTATGAGTTAAGGAACTTTTGCCAGCACCCATGTGAGAAAAGCTGGTGACCGAAATGGAAAGATGTGTATAAATTAGAAAACTACGTAAAGGATAGAATGGATGCTATATGAGGCCTGAGGAAACCAAGGTGTCAGGTGACACTTGGGTGTGAGGACAGGGTAACTAGCCAAGGGTCAAGAAGTTGGTGCGCCTATTTACAAATCCAAACTCTTTCCATTAGAAGATAACCATAAGCATGTCTGCTTCAAAACAGTTTCACTTGAGAGAGATAATCTGGCAATCTGCTCCACCAGGTTTACAAGGAGAGTTTCTTTCTCTCCTTCTTCTTTACAATATCTGGCTTTTAAAATCAGAACCATTTTCCTTTAAGAATTTTCCAAAATATGTGTTACTGAGACACAAAATCATGCATTACTGAGACAGAAATCAATACAAAGTTGCCCTGAGATACAGTTAAAACCTTGTCAAAATCATATAATTACTCTGAATTTCAGATACATTCCTTCCTATGACAATTAAATGTTTTTTGATGGCCAGATATACTTTGTGGACTTGGTAGACAGCACTACTTAATGTGACTATAGTGTTGAATATTTGGTGAAAGTTTTTCATGTTAACCAATGTTCTAGTGCCTCTGCAAGGTAAGAGAGAAAAGAAAGGTATAGTTATCCAAAGGTTGGTTTTTATTTAGTGGATCCTATTTTTGCATCTTCTTTTCTCACACTGCAGATCTCTAGGACAGATATAACTTTACCAAAATACCTATTGTGCTTTGCAGCTGTGTGATACATGCTTTCCTAGTTATGGATTCACAAATACCATGTCTTAGCTTAGCTAACAAGGCTTTTTTTTTTTCTTAAATGAGGCAGAATAGTTAAGTGAAAGCCCCTTAATTTGAGCATGAGCGTTTCATTCCAATTAAGCTTGAAGAATCAAAGAAAAGAGAGTTGATTTCATTTTTTTCTGAAGTGAAAAGTAGGCAGCACACTCAAAGATGAAAACAGTACAGTAGCATCTGCAAATCGCACATTTTTATTTAGAACTTAGGTCAAATGTGAAAAACTCTATAGGGTATGGTATGAAAAATGAAATTAATACAAAATATAGTAATGCATTAACAAGTCGATGGGAAAAACACCAGCCAATGCATGTGTTATTTGCCTTAAAATTACAAGTGTTCAAAAGCCATCAATGGCACCATTTCATGATTGGCAACAATGTGCTATGCATGGCTATGCAATACTGGAAAGTTGTGTACAATTACCATCACTTTTATTAATGTTTCTTCTGACCCTGTTAATAACGTCTCCATTTCTAGAAACAATTTTACTCTTTGAGAAGCGTAGGCCTATAGCCAGTTAATCCGTGCTACCACCTGTATTGTTGGCTTAGTCCTATTGAGTTAATTACTACTGTGTCTAATTAGCCAAGGACATTAGTTAGGGAGGCTAGGACATGCTGGAGAAATATATTTGCTCGGAGATCTCAGCCACTTTACAGAAAAAGCATATACGTCTCACTCGTGCTAGATGTACAGCTCTGATTAGGGATGGGTGGACAGTGGGCCACTAAGGGACTCAGGCTGACACTGATACAATTGTCTGGTGATGCTGCTATCCCAAGTAGCTTCCAGCGCCTGCCTCTAAGTACCTCAGACTTACATCATTTCCACTGCCAGCCAGAACTCATCATCCAACTTCAAGCTAATTTCAAGGGATGCTGGGAAAAGCAGGGAGCACGTGGAATATTTAGTAAGCATTACTGTATTTGTTACACTACATTAGCCAGGTCTGTACAATATAAGATTGACCAGATGGCAAACTTTGACTGAATTTTTTTTTAAAAAAAGAATTTGAGCATGACTTCACAAGAGGAATGTCATGAAGTTTCAGGATTAAAAAGAGATTCTGTCTAGGCTGAAGAGGGAACACAATGGCCATAGTTATTATAGGAGATTGATGTAAAGTAATAGAAGAAAATGAAGTAGTTAAAGAAAGAAAGAATATCAATCTGAGATCCCAGACCCATGGAAAAGGTAAGTTAAATAAACTAATTAACAAAGATGGTCTTCTTGAAAGAATAAAGAAAAAATGAAAATTGAATACAACATCTTAGACCCTTAGTTTCCTCATGAGAAGTTTTGATGTCACATGATGAATCACTGGATAATTCTGAATAAAGGAATGATATCTTCAGGGAACCAAAGGCATTTCCAACTGCAGCCCCTTATTTGTTTTTAAGTTTATTTATTTATTTTGAGAGAGACACAGAGGGAGAGACAGAATCCCAAGCAGGCTCCATGCTCTCAGCACATAGAGCCCAATGTGGGGCTCAATCCCATGAACTGTGAGATCATGACCTGAGTTGAAATCAAGAATCAGACGCTTAACTGAATGAGCCACCCAGGTGTACCCCAACTATGGCATTTCTCAACCAAGTAAAGTCAAGATAATATTAAGGAAATACAATAACCTGGGAATTTGTTAAAGACTTGAAAATAGAGAAGAAGGTGTATATTAAACATAATTTTGGCAATTTAATGGTGTATATGTAGTTCAAAGAACAGGAATGAACTACAATGACCCTTAGTGGCACTTGGTGGTTTGAGAAAAAAAAGGAGGGAGAATGTGAATATATAGAACATAGGAGAAAAAAGACTGTGAAAGAAAGAGCATTTGCTTCTTATATTTTTAAATTTGATAATAAAGATCTATATGTGAATGGTGCAAAACATTTTTCTCTATTTCACTTTTCATCACAATAATAGTGAACTAGCAATAATTTAAATTGATTGCAAAGCTCTATGGCAATTGCTTAACATACACTATATAGTTTTATATTTATAACATATTATGATCCAGCTTATGACAAGTTATGGCTTACAAATGACAAGTAATTGACCAAGATCAAAAGAGCTCATAAACTGGATTTAAGCCCAGGTTTATTAAAACCAGAGGCTGTCAATAAAACCTTTTCTTTCAAGGTTTTTCAACCTCTTTATTTTCCTTTCAACCTTTCAACCTCTCTATTTTCTATTTTTCTTTTATACCTATTTTCTTTTTCCAATTTTTTTCCATCTATATATGCCACATTCTGAAGTTTTGAAAGCACTTTCCCCTATAAAAAATAAAGGCCAAGTTATATTGCACAAATTAAATTTGAGGGAGATAAACTAGGGGGTAAATGTGCAGGTCCTAATTTTTCCTAACTCAAATCCTATTGTAAAGCTTATTGAGTTTGCTAAGGAAATGAAACAAAGAACAAATAAAGAGAGCAACTACCTTCATATTCAACTTAGACATCAAACTGTGTCTTCACAATTGCTAAACAACTAGGTGAAAACTCAGGGAAATACAAATCAAAACCACACTCAGATATCACCTCACACCAGTCAGAGTGGCCAAAATGAACAAATCAGGAGACTATAGATGTTGGAGAGGATGTGGAGAAACGGGAACCCTCTTGCACTGTTGGTGGGAATGCAAACTGGTGCAGCCGCTCTGGGAAACAGTGTGGAGGTTCCTCAAAAAATTAAAAATAGACCTACCCTATGACCCAGCAGTAGCACTGCTAGGAATTTATCCAAGGGATACAGGAGTACTGATGCATAGGGGCACTTGTACCCCAATGTTTATAGCAGCACTCTCAACAATAGCCAAATTATGCAAAGAGTCTAAATGTCCATCAACTGATGAATGGAAAAAGAAATTGTGGTTTATATACACAATGGAGTACTATGTGGCAATGAGAAAGAACGAAATATGGCCCTTTGTAGCAACGTGGACGGAACTGGAGAGTGTGATGCTAAGTGAAATAAGCCATACAGAGAAAGACAGATACCATATGTTTTCACTCTTATGTGGATCCTGAGAAACTTAACAGGAACCCATGGGGGAGAGGAAGGAAAAAAAAAAGAGGTTAGAGTTGGAGAGAGCCAAAGCATAAGAGACTCTTAAAAAATGAGAACAAACTGAGGGCTGATGGGGAATAGGAGGGAGGGGAGGGTGGGTGATGGGTATTGAAGAGGGCATCTTTTGGGATGAGCACTGGGTGTTGTATGGAAACCAATTTGACAATAAATTTCATATATTTAAAAAAAAAGAAAAAAAACAACTAGGTGAAAAGAAAAATGGTAAGTTACCACTTAAGTAGAAATGGCTAGAGCTGCACAATCTCTACACACGTTATCAATTCTGGGAAACAGAAAGTAATTGATCATCTTGGGATTGTAATTGTAGAGAAATTACACGGTACTTGTCTTTTTTTATCCTAGTCTTGTCCAGGCTTTCATATTTTCAGGCATTTGACTTTTAAGTTTTCATCTCATAACTTAAGCTCTGTGGAATAATATTTCATTTCATTCTGTTGTTTATTATTGCAAAATATAATATTACCTAGAGTATTTCAACTGCCTGATTAATTTCCGCCTGAAGTCTCCTGGATATTACTTTAAAATTACAAAAAATGACTTACAGACTTCAATGAAACCTTTCCTGCCTCTCCCTAACCCAAACTTCTGCTTTTCCCTTCCTTCATTTATTGAACCTTAAAGTCAATAACAACCTTGACAAATATTATGGCATATGCAATGGACAAAATCTGATAAAAATGGCAGAAACATTGCCGTCAGTGCACTTCATGATACCTGGAACTACAGCAAGATGTTCGGAAACCCCAAAGAGGGAAAGCGATTTTACAAGTACGTTACAATTTTTATTGACCTCCATCCTGAGTCCAATATCTTTGTTCTAAAGAGTGGAACTAGCCCTTATGAAAGAAAATCTCTTCATGTTAGAAATCCCAGCTGCCTTGTTTTCCCCAACTAAGTTATGTGTAAAACATAAAGAGAATTCTTAGATCTGCTGGGATATAGGGTTGCTAGGGTGACTGTTAAAGAAAGTGAGCCTGAGACTATCAGAGATCAATAAGAAAGGGAAGGCACTAGGGGCTAAAGTTAGAAATATTAAATCTTTGGACAAGACCTTTTTCTCTAAAGCTTAGAGATCTAATTGGTTTTCTTGGTTTTATCTCTCAGCAATGGTTACCTAACACACAGACACCTCTTTTCAGATCATACACTTGTTATCTCTCTCCGTTTTTTTGTATTTCTTCAAGACAGACATGAGATGAGTAAAAATTCATAACCAGGAAAGAAGTGCTGTTTTTGGCGGTTATATTCCATATCTTCTGTTATCTCATCATTGGGTCAAAATTTATCTTCTTGGCTTTTATCTTTCCCATTGCCCCTTCAAGAAAAAGAAAAATGCCCCTATGCTTCAAACTAAAACCTCCTTACACTATACATAGACATCCCCAAGTACATAAATAATTATGAGCCAAAACTGAAAATATCCGAACACTATTGTAAAAGTGTATTTGTCACTCTATGCAGTGGTTCTATGTGGGAAGGAGGAAAAAGAGGAAAAGAAACGAGGAGAAGGCATTACCTGACTCTTAAAATCCCTGACGAGAAGTGACAGATATAAATTCCATTGATAAGAAGTCATACCTGGATACAAGAGGGGCTGGGAATTACAGTCCCTAGTTGGGCAGCTGCATTTCAGTAACAACTTTGTAGTGTACAGTCTATAATGTAGATTCTTCTATAGCATGCACAGGAAACCAGAGATTCTGGTGGATGGTTGGCTATCTACAATATTATTTAAATATACAAAAATTTCACCCTTCATGAAGCTTGTATCTAGTAGGGTATAAGCATAAAGTAAGGAATATCTATAGTAAATTCTATAGTAGAATTAAAAGAGATAAATACATGGTAGAAAAGTAAGGTGGAGAAAAGGTATAGGAAATGTGGGAAGCGAAGTTTAACAGGATGGTCAGGAAGGGCTACTGAAAAGGTGCTAATTGAATAGACCTGATGGGGATTAGGGAGAGAACCATGTGCTATCAGGACAAGAGCACTTCATGTAATGGTGGAAGTGTAGCTTGTATCTACAAGAAGCAAAGAGGTCTTGTGTGGCTAGGGTGGAGTAAATAAGAAGGAGGTTCTAGGAGATAAGTTCATCAATAGAAAGAGGGTAGATCAGAAGGTCTTATACCTATATAAGGACTTTGGCTTTGACTCCAGGATAAAAGTTCGTTTGATGATTTTGAGCAAAAAAGTGGCATGCTCTGCCTTACATTTTAACAGAATCACTCTGGGTGCAGAGCTGAAAACAGACTAAAGCAAGACAAGGTAGACGCCTGTAGAGTAGTTAGGGGAGTATGAAAATAATCAGGCAGGCAGTAATGGTAGTATGGATCAGGTTTCCAGCATAAGCTGTAGTGAGGTGTGGCTGGATTCTGGCCATGTTTTAATAGAGCCAGAACAATTTTCTGAGCATTTAGATGTGGGCATGAAGTAAATACAAGAGTCAAAATGATTTTTGGTCTCAAGCAACTGAGACACAAAGTTGCCACTGAGGAATGGAGGAAAGCGGTTTCAACCAGGTTTGAGGAGTGATATAAAAAGTTCTATTTGAACATGTTGAGATGGGTATTCATCATCAAAGTGGAGATGCAGGCTAACAAATTGGTTGTATAAATATGAAGCTCAGGGGAGAGCAATTGGGAAATTTGGGCATTTCCAAGTTCTACAAGATATTGACTTTCATGAGACTGGATGAAATCACCAACAGGCTGAGTGGTGAAGGAGGAGATCCAGGGCTCAGCCAGGAAGTGCACCAATGCCAGGAAAGTGGAGCAAATGGCAGAATATGTATCTCATCTCATTGTGAATATCTGGAAAAGTGGACTTGGAATTACCAAAAGTTCCTGACATCATGACAACAGGCCCATCCTTGAGAAAAAGTACTCAGAACAATTGCAGTTAAGAAAAGTAAGTGAATTATATGCATTATTTTGGAAAACCTGTAAATGTTAGCATACATACAATTAAGTATAGATACATAATTTCTTGGACTTCATTTTATTTAAGGAATTCAGAGTTCTGACAAATTATGACTTTCAATGAGTTACTATTGATCCATTTTTATTTAGACCAACAGGGAGTTTCCCAATACTAGCTTACCACTATGAAAATGGCAAATTTCCACCAGGTGGATACTACAGTACATTCATTTGCTATGATGCCGTAATCTGAATGAAGAGGAGAACAGAAAGAGAACAGATTTTCCAGGCAGAGATATAAGTATAAAATCACTGTCTATAAAATTTAGAGAATTCCAGTCTAAAGACTTCAATCCTCCATCACCTCTATCTAGTTCCAAAGCACTTTCATTGCCCCAGAAAAGAGACCTTGTACCCGTTAGCAGTCAGTCCCCTTAGCTCCTGGCAACCACCAATCTCCTGTCTCTATGGATTTTCCTGTTCTAGATGTTTCATATAAATGGTATTATATAATAAAAATATTTTTAAAAAACTTCAATCTTAAATAATCCTATTAACTATTCATTTGACCAAATTCTATTTTCCTTCCTAAATATCACATATTTTTCTGGCTTCCTTTATTATCTCCAATTAATGAAATTTTAAGTCACTAACACCCATGTGGAAAATGCTATGGACACTAAATCACAAAGAAGGATACAATCACTAAATAAACTTAAAAAGAGACTGGGAAGAGTAGGTAACAATAATATTATTACAGCTAGTACTTACATAATGCTTTCTATATGTTAGGTATTTTTCTCTTGGTAAGAGTATTATTATTATTATAGCTAATATTTACTACATAATGTTTTTTAATTAGGCATTTTTCTTAACACTTTCTATCTATTTAATATAATCTTTATAAAAATTCCACAAGCAAGTATGATCTGCATTTTGCAGATGAAGAAACTGAGGCACAAAGGGGTTTAGTAATCTGCCTAAGATCCCACTGCTAGTAAGAAATCAGGAGCTGGACCAGACAGTCTTGCTCCCAAGTCCCAGCTTTTATCCTCCATGATATGCTGCCTCTGAGACATCATTATCGTCAGGTTTTTCAATATTTCACTTACTGCCCATTTTTTAGTCCTATTCTTTGACTTAATCACTTCTACCTGTTAATTAAAACAAAGATTTTCTTGAAAGAGTTCTAGTATTTTTGTCATTCATTGTCACAACAGATGAGTCCACTGGCCATGATTCATTAACTTCATTCACTCATCCAATTAAAAGAAATACTGACTATCCAATTTGTGGCAGAAATTAAATTAGGTAATAGATTTTGTCAGTCAAAATAATAATGTAAAGGGGTGTTAGGCATGTAAATGTAACTGGAATTTAGTTTGACAAGTGATAAAGATCTAACACTGGATCCTTTGGGATCAAAAAGAGGGGGACAAGAATGAACTATTCCAATCCCAATCTTAGAACTAGGAGAAGAGTCAGTCATTTGATGAAGGAGGAAACATAAAGTATAGGCAAAGACAATGGAGTCAGCAAAGATATGGAATGATAAACAATTACAGTGAATTAGAAAAATCCCAAATAGCTCAGCTTTATTCATATTTTTAAAATCATTGAGTACCCACTAGGTGCCATACACCATGCTAAATATTGGAGATTTAAACACTAAGACACAGTCCCCATCCTCATGAAATTTATAATCAAGTCATGGGTAACTCTTCAGAAGGGACATAGTGTCTTTTAGCATAAAGACATTTTCAGTTGTTCCTGTTTAATACTAGCTTCTTTTGAGTAGCAAAAATCAGTATATTTGAGGACGCAGTCCTTGTTTGGAGAATATTCACATTTCCACTTAGTGATCTTCCCAAGACATGAAGCAGACAAGGACTTATCTTGCAGGGACTCCGTGACAATGGCTATGGGGCTTTTATCTCATCCTAATGGCAAGAGGAGACTCTGAAGGACTTAAATCTGGGACTGACATGAGATGGAAATGTCTCATGCTTTATGTGTTTTAATGTGCTGCTTCTTTAGCCATAATGTCTCTCTTAAAAAGAATTTAAATTCTGCAAAATGGATATCAGAATCATAAAACAGTAAACCTCATATAGCAATTTACTATAAAACAGAAGCTTAGATATAAAATGAAGGGAGATAAAACAGGCACATAAGTTACCCTTAACATCTGTGCCGAATAAAGTTAAAATACTGGAATTTCAGATGCTGAGAATAACAATTGTGTTTGCTAGTCAGAGTCTGCTTTGGTTCATTTGAGAAAAGCATGTCAGTCATTCTTAATGGGCCCTGCAATACCCTAACCATGTCTTTGCCAAGACTCTCATATAATAGTTACATGATAAGCCCCACTGTGCTTCACAGTAAATCAGGGAGTTCTACAGCTAAGTTACACGATAAGCCTTGCTATATTGAACAGTAAATCATGGAATTCCTCAATAAAGTTACACACTAAAACTCCCTAGCTTATTTATTTATTTTTTTCTTTATGGTATCATCTCCCAGTGGTGGATAAAGGTCACTGATATGGCTTCTGCTCACCTGCTTCCCATTATCCCTTTGGTGTACACATTTCTGGAAAATGCTTCAAGTCCCTCCTATCACATCTAGATAACGGTGAATTTTAAACTTGACAGAAACCCAAAAGACCTCAGAACTGGAGTCCACGCTGATGGCTTGGTGAGGATTGGAATGGGGTATGTGGAAAAGGTGTGTGAAGTGAGAACTCTACAGAAGGAGCAAAACTATGAAGCCTTAACATACATTTGGTTCATGGGGAATCAATGAAATATAGGTAACAGTACCATCAGTAAACACTCTCTAATGATAATGTAATAATTAGAAATTATTACATTTTCTGGATGAGGCTGTATTTCCCTAAAGATATTACAAATATTATTTAATACATAACTGAAGATACCCAGCACTTTATCCAAGTGTGACAGGGTACTAATGGGGTCTGGGACAAATAGTAACCATAGTCTGTCCCTTTCTCCCTCCACTACCCCAGGGTACAGAATGATCATAGATATAATGAACTACACAATTAGGTAGCAGGAAATGAACAGACCACATGATTTTATGGACTAGTAAGGCCTTTTATCACGAGAGTATGTACACTTTGAGACAGATTTCCTTCTGTTTAGTTATACACAACTCACGTGCACAAATATGGTAACATAAAATAAATACAGAATACTGAGATATGAATATTGCAAACTAGTATACACTCAAACCTTACTCAGTCTCAAATATAATTATCAATTTAAAAAATTAGAGATTATATCTAGCTTCTCAGAAAAGATTTGCAAGCAGAGTAATGCATTGCCTGCTCATATTACTAAAACTTCATTACTCTACAAAATAGCCTACAGTACATTTGTAAGTATACTATTATCATAAATAATTAAACCCAAACAATCCTGGTCAAAATAAATAACCAAGGTACATTTTGTACTTTAATAATCTTGTTTTGACTGTGGGTTTTTTGGAAAAATTTTTTTGGTTTGTTTTGTTTGATTCTTATTTGCTCAAAGTGTTAATTCCCTCAAATTGGGAACCCACATTTTTTTCTCAGTTGTCAATTAAATTTAATAAGGACATATTGTGTAGACAAATGATCTTATGTAAAATACTGTTAGTGCAGCAGTACAAAGAAACTTAATAGGAATTTCAAGTTTGAAAAATTCAATGTTAAGCACATTTTTACCTAAAATGTAGGAGTGTATGTTTTTTTTCTCTATTCTTTATAAGTATGCGTCAAAAAACTTAGTCCATTTAAGTGAAGGTCTTAAGGCTTATATCTAAGCTTTAAAAAGCTTATACTGTATTTTTTTTCCCAGAAGGAACAAAAATAATAATGTGCTTAATTTCAACAATCCATATATAGTAAACACAGTAAGTAAGAGACATGCAAAAGGCAAAGATCCAGCATTAATATTATATGTCTCTCTGATTTTCGAGATGGATGGACGAATGGATGGACAGATGAATGGGCAAATAGATGCTCTTTGTTGACAAAAACAATCTACAAAAAGAAATAAGTACCATTTGTTAGGCATCTAATGGGTCAAGATTTGAGCTATGTGTAATATACATAATCTTTAACCTTCATAATTACATATCAGTCACATTTTTTTGCACATGGTCAAACAAGTCCAGGGAAATTAATTTTTCTAGTCTCATATAGCTAATGAGAATCAGAGCCAGGATTTAAATTTACAAGTATCTAGGTACAAAGTCCATGTCTTTCTCCTATGCTACACTTTCCAGTAGATGTGAGAAAGTGGTCCCATAGTCTCCCTCTGAATAGGTCAGATCTCTTAAAGAAGGAGCAGGGCCTCCCATTAACTGTCTGCTCCAGAGAGCAGTGGGAAGACAAGTTCATTCACTTTCCTTTATTTGATGGGCTGGCTGCTACACATTATATCAAAAAGGAAGGATGAGTTGTTATTTGGTGCTCCTATCTGATAGTTTTCTTCCAACAAGGTGCTTATGGTACATGGTGAAAACAAACAAAAATAAACAAAAATAAAATAGAAAAAAAAAAGGCAACACATCTTATGAAATTTCCTAATTTAAAGAAAGACTTTCTAATTAAATAATATTTTTCTTACACATTTTTCTTTTTTCTTTCTTTTTTGTATGTGTTTAGAGTAGTTAGCTTATCTGTATTCAGATTCAGATTGTTTTCTTAACCATGTGGCTTTGGGTGAGAATATGGGAGGAAAGGTGAAATATGTAGAAATTGTTTCTTTAGTAATTCAAATTTCTATGTACTGAGTTGTTTACTCATCTACATTCAAAGCAGATTTTTCCTTGCATGCGCCACTAGTTCAAAAATAGCCATCATAAGGACACTCCTGGAACTGGCCTAGAATGCAATGGGGTGTTTTTGCAAGGCTCTTACCATCTCTGGAATTTGTAAAAGAAGGCTGGTAGATGTCTTTTTTATTTTAAATCTAATTATTTTCCTCATTGCAACCTCATAAACTTAGTAAAAGTTTCACAGCTTCTGATGACGTCTGGCTACCAAGGAGCCATCACACTGCTTCCAACTCTTAGCAATGTGATGAAAATCTGTTCTACCCGGACAGGTAACAAGAGGTGAAGAGAGGACTTGATCCTTGTCATCTCTAACTTTAGGAGTTAGATCCTACCAGCGACATTTGGAGGTCTGTGCTTCAAAATGAGCAATATCTCAAAGGGTAGATTGCTTTGTTAAGTAAACTGAAGAATTTTCTCTGATATGCCAAGTAGTGTGTCCCTTGTATTGAAGAATGTGCACCTGCTGCTGTCAGAGGAAGGAAAAGAGGAGTCTGGGAATGTCAGAGCCCTTGCCCAAAGATCCTTACCTGTGGTGCAGAAGGCAGAAAGGGAAACTAGTTGGTGTTCACCCACTTCTCAGGTGAGTGGAGTTACTGTTCTAATTGACAAGAGCAGGGCAGACAAGCACCTTTTTGGCACTGTATGTGGACAATGCTGAATGAGTAAGAATAACCAGATTTCCTGGTGGATATGCATTCCCCAGGATGCTTTAGAAGCATATTTGCCAGAAAGGAAAGAGGAGAGATGGCAGAATCAGAGGGCAGATCTTAACATCTCTGTAAGAAAGTGGCTTACATGAATTCCATCTAGATGTGATTGCAAGGCTGATGTCAGTGGGTGGAGAACACAAAGCTTTTACGAGAGGGATAGCAAGTCATTGGAAGCCATAATACAATACAGCACATATTTTTATATATGTTTTATAATGGGATGGATGGGTGCCCCCTGTCTCCTTTCTTGACTGGGTAAGAACTTTTGGTATCTGAATCCTGATGGGCCTGTCAAGAGGCCCCTTGCTTTGGCTGATTTAATCCTGACCACTTTACGACAGCTCTTAGCTTCATAGGTAGAGAGCCTCAGCGCACTGATTTCTTTGTTATTGCCGCTTGGTGTCCTGTAAGTAGCAGAGTTGCACAGCTCCCAGCTCAGGCCAGTTGGGAAACGTGACTGCAAGCCTCTTCCAACAGATTGTCACTCGTAAGAGCCAAGCCCTATCGTACCTTCTGGATGTGTACTGCTGCCCAGCCCCAAAAGGCTCCTAGGAAACATGCAAAGAAAGCCATGGTGTCTGCTGGATTCCAAAAGATATTTTCTCCACATCCTGGACTTACTGATTCGTGACTAAAACACCCAGTTGTGCTATTTACAGAAACTCCGGGTTCGGTCCTCTCTGACTTTGCGTCCAGATCCATGGCAGGTAGCACACTCTAACGCAGAGGTACTGCCACTTGACTGTGCATAAGAATCACCCTGGAGGCTTTTTAAAATGCAGACTCCCCAGATACTCTTATTCAGATGGTTTGGGACTGGGCCCAGGAATCTGCATTTAACAAGCTCTGCAGGCATCTGCTGCATTAAGGGAGTTTGCAACGGTCTTAACCGTCCTGAGGGACATCCACTGCAAAGACAGGAGCAAGAAAATAGCTGCCCGGCGCAGAAGGTGCTTGGGGAGATCGTGTCCCTGTCCTAAACGGACTGTGCTCAGGGGCTGGCTGTACGGTCATGAGACATCTTAAGCAAGGGATGCAACTACCCTCTCTCCTTCTTCTTTCTGCCACACTTCTCAAGAGCTGCCACTAATGACTCATATCATCAAATCCAGAGGCCTTTTCTGAGAGTTCAGACAGCTCCACTTCTGGCAGATGCTCCAGTTTTTAGCCCCTCCTGACGGACTGGTATATAATCCTGATTCTACATGAATTCTCTATTTCTTTTGCCACTTCTGTTTCTGCTTCCCCCACTCCACACAGTCTAGAAATCCACAGGGATTTTTCTAGGTCAGCTTTTATAAAATTACAATAGATTTTGTCCTAACTGTAAAAGTAATATAACTTACTGTAGAGGATTTAGAAAATGTAGATAAGCAAAAATAATAAACAGCAGCCATAATACCACTACCCAAAGATAAGCTATGTGGTATCTTTTTATCTGCTTATATATGCATATATTTTTATTAAAAAATGAGATCACACCACATACTGTGGTCCTGTAACTTGATTTCAGTACAGTGAACGTTTTTCTGTTATTTTCTTCTAAAACATCATTTTTAGTGGCTATGCTATATTCCACTGGATAGTCCATTTATTTAACCAATTCTCCATTGTGGGGAATTTAGTTTCCACTTGTTTTTAATTATAAACCATGCTTCAATGGAAAAAAGAGAAGTATATTAGCCAGAATGTTTTAAATATTAAAATTTTCCTTCCAAGCCTAACTAAGTTCTTGCACACAACTGTCATATTACCTGACTGGAAAAATTAGCTTTGTTATGCTACTTTCCTGCCTTAAAAATCTCTAATATCTGCCATGCACATGCTTCAGTCTGGCATTCAAAGCATTTCATTCTCAGGACCATCTACACACTGAGCTTTATATTCTACCTGTGCTACCCAAATCCATACACTCTAATCATATTCATCTATTCACTGTTTCCTGAAAACCAGGTTGTTTTCACCTCCATGCCTTTCCTTATGCCGTTTCCTCTCCTAATTTGTTCTTCACCCTCCCCTTTACTTCCTTCAAGGGTGCCAAGACTCCATAAAGCCTGTGAACTCACCACCTCGACACTGGTTTCTCCCACTTCAGAGTTTGTGTGGTATTTAATGTCTGAGACCCTCATTTGGTTCATGCCACTTGCTGCCTTTTATTGTTTATCTTTGTGTAGATAGTTATTGTCTTTACTAAGATTTTTGTAAGCATTTTTCTACTCAAGATTATCATTTTTCTTTTTTGGTGTTAATTCCCTTGCTTCCAGAACCTAGAATAGTCTCTTACATTTAACAGACGCTCAATAATACGCAGGAAGAAATTAAACATTTTTAATAATGATTAAGCTCGGTTTTGACAACCATCTTTTTCATGTAGTTTCCAAAACAGCTCTGAGGAGTGTGTAATATTATCTCAATTTTACATATGAGGAAAGTGAGGCTCAGAGAGATAAAGGGACATGCTAGTATTTACAAAATTCAAAGGACACTGTATCTGTCTTGTTCCCTTCTAGATTTCAAATGTCCAACACATTCCCTTGCACATAAATAATTTCTCTGCAGTACGTTTGTAATAACATTGGAGGTATAATTTACCTCTAAATCCCACAATCTATATCTATGATATCAAAGAGTTTATGGATTTGGCAAATTCTAAGATATTTGTTGTGAAGAAGTAACTTAAAGCTGTTTTGCTTCTCATGAAATTTGGAAGAATTAGCTCTAAACAACAGGGTTGTTCCAAGTTCCAAGGAACTTCCACAGGATATCATTAAGTGTTCTATTTCTTCTCTTTCTTTCACTCTTTCTTTGTTGTGTGTGTGGTTGGGTGTTCTGCAATCCAATGTGTTTGGGAAATGCTGGCTTAAACAGTCTCTTTACTATGACTTATATGTGCTAAGATAGATTATGAGGCCTATCCCTCTCCAGGGATGAACATAATAAGGAACATTTCTCAACAGCATTTAGCCATAGAACCCTTTCTCTCACAACTCCAAAACAAGCTTTGAGAAACAGTCTTACAAGTAAAAAAAAAATATGTATGAGATATTTCTTATGGGATCCTAAAGGAAGTCTGGGTGTGTTGCAATCAATTCCTCAAATTAAGAATGCTGTCAAAAATGGGTTATCTCTAAGTGCTCTTTAGTTTATTGGAGGAATTGGGCAGTATGGCCTGGGTCTAGTACATGATAATGTTTCTACTCTCATATCTTGGAGCTTAATATTTTCTGTTTTATTATCAAGTTCTCTTCCATTTATTTGGGAATCTGATTCAAGTGAGACAGTTCAGATGTATGTTTACTGTGTGCAGTGAATATGTATTGTGCTTTTCCAACAATAGCCCCTTCCCCATTCTTCTGGAATCAGCATCCACTTTCTTTGGGAGACTGCCATTTCTCATCCCTGTGTGATTCTATAGGGCCTACCAAATACACGGCCATGGGCTGTGACACAGGCCTCGCAAATGAGAATTTACATTCACCTGGCCAGTAATTAGTCTAGTGGAGGGCATATAGTCCAAGCCAGGCTAATCAGAGTCCTTCCCAAAGCTCTCTCAATTTGGACCTGGAGAAGAAGTCCTTCATGCTATGTTCTAGAAGCTGGAAGATTATGCCTCTTGAGCTACCAGTGACCACATGCTCCATATATCAACAACTGAAAAAAGATAGCTAACCATAAGAAAAACTATAGCTGTCCAGAGACAAATAGTGATGAGACGAAAGGAGAGAAGAACAGGAGAGAGCAAACACGAGAGAAGGAGCAAGCATGGGCGAGAGAGCAAAAGAAAAAGAGAGAGCTGGACAATATTTTCCTGGATCCCTGCTTTTGGTCATGTCTGAAGCATGTTTCACCTTGGACTTCAGGGACATGACTCAATGAATCTTTTTTTTTCCCCCTTAACTAGCTTAAGTTAAGCTACTGGTGCTAACAGCAAAGACAAAGCTGGTCAATGTCAGGGTGGTTTTACATAGTGTGCCAAAAAAATGCATTCCCTTAATTTGGTAAGTATCTGCGTCCTTAGGGTCAGTGTGAATGACAAGATACTGTAAGTTTTTAAATTTATAAAATAGTACTATTAGGACAAGACCTTGAGAAAAAAATATAATCCAACTCCCTGATTTTGCAGGTGAAAAAACTTGAGACATAGAAAGCTGAAGTGACTTGTCTAAAACTGTAACATCAGCTGAAGTACCACAACCAGGACTACAGTCAAGTCCATGTTCTTTTCCATTATAATGTATTTTCCAATTTTGTCCTTTTTTTTTCCTTCCATAGCGAGAGTGAGTAGGTTATGGCACTGTGTATTGGGAGGCTGTTTATGTTCATAGAGAGAATATTGAACTTAGAGTAGAAAGTGTGAGTTTGAATCCCAGGTCTGTCATTTCCTTAGGCAACTTACTTAACCTCACTGAACCCGAGTTCTCCTTACACAGAAAATGAGGCTAATAATATATACCCTGCATACTTTAAATGATGATTTTTGTAAAAGCACTTTGCAAACTCTACAACACTATTCAAAAGATATTCTAAAACTTATTCTCTGTCATCATAAATATGCTTTATTTTCTTATTTTGTAAAATGAGGTTTTTATAACTCATTTCAGGGGCAGTTACCCCTTTATCCGCATAGGGTAATGACCTTATATTTTGTAGTAACTATTTCATCTTACTCTCACACTGAGAAATACAGCCAACCTAATAGCCATAGGGTATGCTTAATTCTGGATGTGCATTTCAGGATGGTAGTATAAACACATGCTACAATTGATAGGACCTATCCAATTTTTCTGATCCATATTCCTGAGGGCAGGGTCAATTGACAGAATTTTGTTTTCTCAACAACTCTAGCACACCAATTGAGGCTTAATTTTTCTAAATAAAAAATCATTTTTACTGAAATCCTTTCTATTATAAAATCAGCATGATAATCCTCCTCTTAAGATTATCAGAGGGAGGATGGGGTACATGCCCTCAACCTAAAATCCCCTCGAAAAACTTTCAGTCATAGATCTCAAGTTGTATAATCCTAGAAATTTTTCAGGATATGTGTATGTGGAGAGGAAGCAAATTTATTATTATTTTTTAAACAAAGCCAGGACAGGTTGGCTTGCTTTATTTATTTATTTATTTATTCATTCATTTATTTATTTAAAATTTTTTTTTTCTTTTTCAGGGAGAGAGCACAAGCAGGGGTGGGCAGAGAGAGAGGGGGACAGAAGATCTGAAGGAGGCTCTGCACTGAGAGCAGTGAGCCTGGTGCGGTTCTTGAACCCACAAACCGTGAAAACATGACCTGAGCCAAAGTTGGATACTTAACCAAATGAACCACTCTGGTGCCACAGCAAATTTTATTATTGTTTCTGAAAGCAGTCGCCTTTTCTACAGCAGATTATTCCTCTCTACACCAATAACATCGGAATTTACTTTGTGACTTTCTTTGACCAAAAAATTTTAAGCTGAAGTGACACATGACATTTTTAAGCAGAAGCTTTAAGAACCATCAAGTGATTCTGCCCTCTTTCTTTTTCCCTCTGCCATGACACTAACAATACCTCAGACTGAAGATGCTCCTTCAGCCTGAGTCCCAGAGTGAAGTGCCAAAGCCAACCCTCGATAAAGATGTAACATGACTGAGAAATATACCTATATTAATGTGAGCCTCTATATTTTGAGGTTTTTTGTTACTGAAGTATAACTTACCCTAAGCTCACAGACACAGTCTGTGATGATACGTTAAATACACTGAGCACTACCATACATCAGAGATATTTCCCTCTCAGTACATATAGAGCAACTATAGCATGAGAAACTCAAACGAGAGGAAAATACAGAAACATACTCTAAGGAAAGTACACGTGTGTCAATGACTTATTGTTGGTCCTTTTCATACTTCAGTTTTTTTAAAATAGATAAAATTCAAAGATTCTTAATGATGATCCTAAATATTTTACAACTTCCTGCCATAAAATAAAGCTATCCCAAGCCCTGCTAAATTGAACACTCAAATACCAATCCATCGGCATTCGTTAAAGTGAAAAATAAATCATAATCACTCAGCGGCACTACTGACTTTTATTGTATTTTACCAGAAAGAGTAACTGAAATTGCCCTTGTGAATTCCCCCACCATAAATTCCTTCACTGGGCTGTCTTTCCTCTCTCCTGCAAGTATATTTGTCCAATGTCATTTGGCCATCAAGAACTTCCTCCAAAGTTTTACTCATCACAGCATGCAGATTCTAATGGATCATAGATTTAAAATCCAATTTGAATAGTTATCAATTTCACGTAGAAACACTGGCAGTGCATTATTTGATCACACTATTATCTGTTCTTTGTCTCTCATTAAAAAGCAAAGGATGAACATGTTTCCTTGCCCCCAGAAGAAAATTGATTTAAAACATAAAGTACAAAGTTTGCCTCAAATGCCCTTTAAATTAGTGTCTCCAAGAAAATCCTCAAATGGAAATCATGAGGAATATGTGGCACAATTTCCAATATAACCTATTTCTTAATCTGTGAAGCAATTTCCAATATAACCTAACTTATTTCTTAATCTCTCTGTCCAGTGGCATAATATCAGCTCACCACAAACTATTCCTGGTTTATACAATTTAGGCACATTCCATTATGATTTGTTTATAGATTATATCAAGAAAAAAAGCATGGAATCATTAAAGATAAAGAAGCACCAACCCTCTGAGCTCCTTTGTTGTATTTATATCTTAAGAAATTGTGCCTTTAGTTGCGAATTAAAAATGAGTTGTCAGGTTCCCTTAATAATTAATGTTGAAATGAACAACTGTTTCAAGTACAACACATTCTATTTAATGTTAAACAGCGTTATATTTACTGTAATTCTACCTTTCATCCTAATGTCAACTTCTAAATCTTTAATGCTTTAATCACACTTCTTTTTCTGATATCCCTTGTGAGTTCCTCAAACCAATGCCCACTCCTTTGTGAGAAGGTGGGCATTTTATGCTGCAAGGGTTAGTCAGCAGCAATTGTTAATTATTAAGGAAAACAAAATGCAGCTGCTGGAAAATTGTGTTTGTTCCCAGCAGAGCATGTTACCTTTAATCTCTACTGACACTGAGGCAAGCATAGTCATAAAAGGGAGATAATGCATTTCAAGAACATGGCCCCACAGAAAATTAAAGAATTTCCTATAAAATTAATGAGCCTAATTACCAGATAATGTCTGCAGATGCCTTTCAGTAAGTTATCCGCCTTTCTGATAGAGAGCTGGAAAGAGGGGAAGCCAGGGGGTGAGGCCCCAAGGAGCAGCTTAGAGGCTGGTTGGGTGGAGCCAGGAGAAACGGAAAGAAAGTCAAACTTTGTACCTCAAAGCTTCTATTTCTCCTCAACTGATAAGAGGATGACGGGCTAATATTTGTTAAGAATGTGCCGTCTGCCAGGTAATGTACTAGGCAATGTGTATTACAGCTCAGTCACTGACCATGTTTGGGGCCTGGAGCCATTATTCACCTGGGTTATTTCAAGTTTAAGATATTTCATGTAAAGCACTTAGTACAATGATTGCAACCAAAAAATCATGCACTAAATATTACCAAATAGTTATTTAATTGTCACTGCAATTCTGAGAATGAGATACTGTTATCTCCACTATCATTATCTCCCAATTCAAACAGCTAGTAATGCAAAGAACACAAAAATGTGAACTTGGGTCTCTCAGGCTACAAACATTGAACCAAAATTATGTCTTAGATGTGTAAAATGGGCCATTTCCCCCTGAAACAGATGAATAATTAAATAAATATTTACTCCCCTCTTTAATGGGTAAATTTTGTTTCCAACTTAGGGTTTATAGAAATTCAAGTGGGAAAGATGGCTACATGGAAATTTCAAAAAGGAAGAGCCTCAATGAATAGACCCTCAAAGCAGCCTGAATTTCCATAATCTTAAATGCCTGCTTTGCACTGCTCAAAACCTACAGCCCCATTCAGGAGTCAAAAGCCACAATTATCATCCAAAAATGAATCCAGAGTAGTGAAACTACAATAAAGACAATTGTACAAAGCTTAAAAATGCTTTCAAAAGTTTTTAGAGTTAACTGAACTTTGTCATGCTTCTAGGGAGGAGGGAATCACTGGGATAGACTCTTCGGCACCCAGGATTGATAAGAATTCTCAGAATAGTCCTAAGATGAGACATCCCTAACCATTATTGGTTCATAAACCACTCTGATAATGAATCCTATGGATATTCTACTGAGGGGGGAAAAAAAGCACATATGTACTCAGGTTAAGAATCCAGTATGGATTTTGCTTTGACCCAGTGAATTTTAGGAGTTTAAAGTCTAAGTTAGATTCTTTGAAACCTAAATCCAAGACAGCTATAAGCCAGAGCAAGTCTTTTTATACTCTCCTCTGCTCATGAGGCTTCCCTGAGGATTGGAGTTGACCCTGATGTGCTCAGTGGTCCACAGCTAGCTGCTGAGTGATCACTGGGTGGCTGGGGATACCAAGAGCACAGCTTCTGCTCAGAATTGAATTGGCACTCACTGCCCTGTGATATCTGGCCCAGACTCATGGTCAGGACCCCTCAGAAGCTGTATCTCTTCATCCCTCCACATATTCTGGTCAGATAAATTCCTGCTAATAGTATATCTTATATAAAATATATCTTAATGTGAATTTTTACTCCCATGAGATTAAGTAGATATGAAGGCATTTTTATAAATTATAAGGTACTATATGCAAGCTATAGTTAAAATTCCTTGAACTATTTTTAAGTTTATTTTATTTATTTTTGAGACACAGAGAAAGCATGCATGAGTGGGGAAGGGGCAGAGAGAGAGAGGGAGAGAGAGAATACCAACCAGGCTCGACGCTGTTAGTGCAGAACTCAAGGTGGAGCCTTATCTGACAAACCTGAGTCAAAACCAGAAGTCGGTTGCTTAACCAGCTGAGCCACCCAGGCACCCCGTTGAACTTTTTATTTCAAGACAAAGTGGACAAAAGACAAGGAAATTAACACTTTCCATTATTTCATGTAATACTATATAGCAACCCTCAATAACAATTCCTGCTTTATATTTAGGGAAATACACATCATAAATGTTTAAAAGTTTCTCCTTAATATCCTGAAAATGTTTATCACACTTCTCCATGATGCACAGATTAAACAAATTGCTGAGGTATGAAACTCGAGCAGAATATTCCTTAATGAAGATATTCCTTACTGACTTTAGATTGATGTTGTGCCAATAAGAAAAAAACTTCATTCAGCAGCTGCACTTTCTCAGTTACAGAATAATATTCCATAATGATCAGAACCCGTGTAACACAACAGGACAAATCTTAGTTGTTAAAATCATAATCTTCAGATTCAGACACACCTGGGTTCAAATCCCATTGCTACTTACTAAGTGTGTGACCTTGGAAAATTTACTTAATGTCTCAAAGCCCCATTTGCTTCATTAATAAGAAGGAAACCTCTTTCTCATGAGGCTGTCATGTAGATCAAATGAGAGATGCAGGTTAAGTGCTTAGCATAGGTCTGATACATAGTAAACCATCTGTGTATGTTATCATTTGTTCTGCCATTTATCATGTATATATTACATACCTCTTATGAATAATCCCTTCAGTGTTTGTGGAAACTGACATTCCAGGAGGTGGAAGTAACCCATTATGATAGGCGACTCTGTCTTTCTTTACTTTTATCTCCTTTTTCTCAAGATTTATCCCTTGGCTTTATTTCCACCCATACTGTGCATTTTCTCCTTTCATTGCTCCAAACAGAAGAGGCTTCTTGCTCAGCATTAAGGGAAAGAGATAAATAAGGCCAAGCACCTTCCCTGATGACCTCAATGTTGGTGAGACAGAGCAGAAAACGTCATGATTATTTTACATGGTGGGCTATCAGCGCCCAGAGAAGGAGCAGAGAGATCACCCCCTTACCTGGCGTGGGTGAAGAACTACAGGAAGTCTGACACAAGAAGCAAAGTACCGTGTACAGATGTGGCTGCAGGTGAAGCTAGCAAGGTAGCCAGAGGACAAACATGAAAGCATAATGAACCTCAAGAAACTGGATTTCACTCTGAAGGAAATGAAGAATCAACAATGTGGGGAGGGAAAGATGGAAGGAAGAAGGAGGAGTGGAACTGATAATTTTCAAGGCATCACTGAGGTGGGGAGCACCACATGGAAGAGCAGATTTAGGGAAAGAGAATGACTTCAGTTTGGAATACTGATCTGGAGGTTTGTAAGGCTACTGAGAGGCATTTTCTTCTTTTTGTCCATCTGAAAGGGGAGTTTGAGGTATAGAGCCCATTATTTGTTTCCCAGGCGTGCCGTAACAAAGTACAATAAATTGGGTGGCTTAAAACAATAGAAATTTATTATCTCTCAGTTTTTGAAGCTAAAAGTATGAAATCAATGTGTTGGCAGGCCATCCTCCCCTCTGGAGCATGGGGATGGCTCTAGGGGATGAGTTCTTCTTTGCCTGTTCCTAGCTTCCATTGGTTGCCAGAAATCCTCAGCAGTCATAGACTTGTAGATGCATCACTCCAATCTCTGCCTCCACCTTCATGTGGCACCTGTTCTCCTATATCTTTGTGTCCAAATTTCCCTTTCCTTACAAAGTTACCAGTCATTGCATTATAGCCCACCGTAATCTGGTATGACTTCATTAAATCTGCTTATATCCACAAAGACCCTATTTCCAAATAAGGTCACATTCATAGGTTCAGATAGACATACATTTCAGGAGAACACTGTTTTACCCAACAAAACCTCCACATCCCATTTATGAGGGTGTCATCAGTAGCTGATGGGCTTTGAAGACTGAAGGATACCATGCAAAACCACCCTCGCAAGACTAACACTTGGTAGTAGAGGTCACCAGAAGCACAGAGACCAGAATGAGCAAGAGCCTGCCCAATAACTTAAGAAAACTTCAGCCTCTCCTGTTCATCCTCTTGCCTAAACCGAGCAGAACTTAAGGACTGAGATGTCCCAGAAGTCTACATACACTTTTGGAGTAGGAGAGGAAAACTTACAGGGTTGACTGAAGCCACCCTCCTCACTTAGATGGTAGAGGAAAGAGTTTTGATTTAAATATAGTATTGAGGTTATAAATAGATTAGACTAAATTTTATTAATTTTCAGTGACTGAAAAGTTATGGAATCTTCTCAGATGTCCTTAGCAGAAAGTGAGATTAACATAGTAAAGTAGAAGTCAATTATTAGAAAATAAAATTCACATCTATACCTAAAGTATGGATAGAAGGCTCCTCTGATTACAGCCACTCTGGAGGTGTCTAATTAGGCTGAGATTCACAATGAAGTCATGGTCAAAGGCCGTAACAGAACTCATGGGAATAGAAGAAGATACCCCTACAAGGCGATCTAGTATACCATGTCTGGGAAGCAGAACCTAAATGAAGCCACAGAGAGAATTTCACTCAGAATGAAAATAAGAAAGGTTGTTTTCAGGAAGCCAAAACAAGCCCCAGAGGACTTGTATTATACTGACCTCCTTTTCTACATGTGCCTTTTTCTTGTCCTTTTACCATCTGCAAAAGAATTTAAGTTTTACACAGTAATATTCTCTATTCCTCTTCAAAGTGCTCTCTTTCTCCAATCCAGTCATGATAGTTTCTGGCAGAGACCATTTGTCCTTTTTTTTAAAAAAATATCAGTGTCATTTTTCAAATAGCTCCCTTATCCCTACCCTTCCTGCCACTGCCAGTCAAGCACATTCTCTGAAGACACTGTATGCAGAACAGGGTACTAAGAGCCAAACAGGGAGACTGAAAAGTGAAAAAGAATACTGGAGTTGATCAAAATGAGGAAACTTTGCTTAGGCATGGTTTCAATCCCCTCTGGTCATCTGAGTAGATATTCTAAGCATACTGTTTGAACTGGGGTTCACCATGAGCTACATTTTTAAAAGTCTGCTTTTCCAGTATTATCATGCCCAGCTAGAGTTACTTATTTCATTCCGGCTCAGTAGGAATCCACAGGCTGCATAAAAATACATTAAGAAATATTTATAAGATGGCAAACAGGACCAAATGTATGGGAAAGAATAATATTGTGCATTGCTCATTACAAACATGATTATTTTGTGTATGTAACGGATGTGTTGTTAAGGCACAGTGGGTTGTTTGAAGTTTACAAGTTTGTTATGGATTGATTTATTCATGAAATGCTTTGTTTCTATGACAACTTTATTGGTTTGCCTGTGGTCTAAATACATATAGGCATGGCAGGAATTCCACGGTACAAAACAAATTACACACTCCCCCCTGAATCACTTGCTGCCTTTAGGGAGTGTAGCAAAAGGATTTCCAACCAGGGCAGACATCACCATACACAGGGCCAGCATTAGAGAGATCACATAATAAAGGGGAAAAAGGCTTTTAAAAAAGAACAACTTAAAAGTCTCCAACGGCCTCCAACTCTGTAATATAAGGAAAGATGGAAATGAGCAATGAAATGCCCAACATAAGAGAAATACAATCTACCCACAATGCATGAGGTTTTTATTTAAGAAAAAACACTGATCAAAGACCCATATTTCCTCTATAAATAATACCCCTTGAAGGATACCATTAATATTCACAACAGTTGTGTAACTACAAAAGAAGCTGAGAATTGTTGTTTAGAGAAAATCATAATGGGTTTTTGGAAGATAAAAGGAAAAGGTAGAAGAGAAGAAAGGGAAAGAAAAAGAAAGATATTTACTGCAGACCAAGGATAATCAAGGAAGGAATGACTCTTACTTATCCAGTGAAACTTAAGTCAGGGAAATCATGCCTGAAGAGACTTAGACATTTTGAAAGCTGGAAAAGAGAGAGTAGAATTGAAATAATGTTCCTCATATTATCCCAGAAATGCATTCCTATGTATACATCAGAGAAAAAAAAATTAAAACTAGGAAGATTATTTAGAATAAAATTGTTGCTCTTCACAAATTCAAAGAATACTATGTTACAAGAGGAAATGTATATAGTCCTACATATAGTAAAATAGTGTGAATTTTGATTAAAAATTTACATGAAGCAAGATGCATTTTCTCAAAATCATCATTTCATATTTTTGTGAAAGCTACTTTAAATTTTCTGCTCTTATTTTCATTTCCACAGATACTGTTTTGTACTGGTAAATGAAGATTAACTTTGAGGTGTGTGACTGCCTAAACAATCCTCTCTTGGAATCAGTTCCTCTCCCCATTTGTCTCTTAAGGGGCTGTATTAGACAACCTTACACCCACCACTTGACTCTGCCATCATGGCTGCTACAGATTAAGTCAGATTTGAACAGCAGTCAGTGGTAAAAATTCAACCAATATGAGTGCCTTGGTTTTTGTGGCAGCAAAACAATTCTGTATACATTTTATATATTACACAGGACATAATAGTCTTTGTTTATTGTATCTGATAGTGTCTAAGCAATTTGGTAGATGAAACACCCTAGAAACCATCTCTTTCTAAAAATTAGAACATATGTATATTCATATTGTCATTTACACAAACTGTATTTGTGTGATTGAATCATGAATGTTTACATACAATAATTGAACTTTCCATATTTTGACTTTAGGCTTCAGAGTATTTGCTGTGATACTATGAGAAGCTTGTACAACAGAGTCATACTCCCACAAAGTATTAAGAGATTGCCACTTACATGCCAGTATGTTTTTCTTGAATTCAAACCCTTCTTGAATTTGAAAAGAAATCAGTAAACACACTGACTGCACCCCATCAAAATCAGTTTCACAATTTGACTCAAGAACACACACACACACACACACACACACACACACACACAAATTGAGTAGACTTCTAAGTGAACTGAATACTGAATTTTTCTTGGGGAAATTAAAGTGGCATGATCAATCAGTTATTCACGTATTCTTTTAATAAACTGTCTGAGGTTCTGCCATATTTACACACTTTTCCCTACCTTGTAGATTACCCATCCTTGGGTAAGCCAGGCAGTAAATAAGTAAATAAATCAATAAGATCCTGACAAATGGTGATAAGTGCTATGTGGGAAACCAATGTGGAGCTGAGACCGGTAAAAATAGAGAGAGGGGAGAAACATTACTTTAGATAGAAAAATTGGGCAGTGATTTTTAAGCTGGGGCTTGGAGGTTCAGAAGGTTTGCCATGGAGGGTAAGGGGGTGGGAAGAGGGAGAAACATGTTAAAACAGAGGGAAACAGTGGCTTAAAAAAAAAGTCTTGGAGCAAAAAGGAGCTTGGTATGTTTGAGAATAATAATAGTGATATTCAGAGCTAATACTGTTCCAAGGGCTTCACTTCTTTTATGTCATTTAACTTAGAAAAGGCCAGTGTGTCTAGCACATGAAAAGTTCTTAATATATGTTACTTGCATAAACAGATTTTAAAAATAACTGTGTACATCCTACAGAAGTCTAATTATTTATCCATGCGACTCAAAATACAGGATTGGAAAGGGACCTGGTATGTGAATATTGGAAAAGATACTCAACGTGTTAGCTAGACTTATCATGGTGATCCTTTTGCAATTTATGCAAATAATGAATCATAATATCATACACCTGAAACTAATATAATGTCACATGTCAATAATATCTCAATAGAAAAAAAAGAAGGAAAAGATACTCAGATGACACTGACATGCACCCCTGCTATTTAAAAAAATAGCACTACTCTAAGCAAGGAGTCTATTTTCAAGGTGCAGCTTCTGGAATATGTATCTTTTACTTCATTTTACAACAAGGAAATTTATCTGGATAAAAGACCACAGCATAGCACAACTCCAGGGGGCACCATTCACATCAGCTTCTTTGTGAATGGTGCCCCCTGGAATTTTGTAATGCAGTGGTCTTGCTGATTAAGCTGTATTTCCACAGAGGTCACTGGGATACAAAGTAGATGTGTCTGGCTTACCTAATTGCACTTACCTCTGAAGATAAAAAAGAAGAGAGAAGAAAAGTTGAATCTCCTTAGAAGAGGCTCACAGAGAATCCTTCTGGGGAACACATACCATATGAACATTTTATCTCAACACTTTAGTGCCTGAACCATTTTGCTAATTTGACATGGGAAGCGCTAATAAGATAAAAAGCTCAGGCGTCCTTATCCCATTAGCACTTCCTCTATAGTTTTTCTGACCCACATTCTGACCTGATCTCTCCCATATTCCCCATGGCTTGTATTGTACTGATTAAAACCTTCATCCTTTTGAAAAGATGTTGGGGAATTGACTGGATTTAACTAAAATTTCCAGCTTAAATTACTGTGTGAGTTTTAGCTGATCAGAATCCATTTAGCATAGGCAGCAGTGGCCAAGTCAGGGGATAGACGACAGAGTAGAGAAAGGGTATAAACAGAAGGAGCCAGTTAATAGGCAATTAAAGCTTCACTGCCTTCCCACCACCACAAAGCTCCTTATCTAGACTCACAAACGCAAGGAAGAAAGCCAGCCAGTTGAAAATCGCTGTTTATTTTGCTTAGCCTTTTTCAGAGTTTTCTTTCTGTTTTGTTTCTGTTTTTGTTTTTCAGATTCATCTGCATTCATTTGGAACTCTTATTTCAGATCCCTAGCCTCATCTCTCACTGAACTTTTTTAGAATTTCCCTCTATTCAAAACATTTACATTTCTCTATATTGCATGCATGCCAGTGTATTTTACAGATAACTAATGAAGGGATATGGTTGTATTCATCCCTATCACTCTAAGTGAGACATAATCTGTCTTTGCTCTTCCCCCTGCCAGGATACATATCCAGGCTTCAGTTATTTCCTGTTTTAATTACCACAACCACCTACTTCTCGGCCTTTGTTTCCCATCTTCTCTCCTTCTTGTTCTGTTTAAATCATTCCTGCCAAGTCAATTTTCCTTTCACGCTTGGGACCATGTCGGTGTGTTCCTTGGATCTTGACGCAAGCTTCTTTAATATTTATGCCTCAACTTTGGACTCTGTCAGCTTCAAGATTCCTTTATTCTACTAGCACCTTGTTTTCTACCTCTCCATTCAACTTAGGCATTAGTTCCTCAGTACCCAGTCTTGTCTTTCTTCCTGTTCCCCAATTTGATGGTATCTTATATAGGTAGGAGGCCTGTCCACCCTTATTCTTTTTGTCAAGTGGAATACAGTACCACTGTATAGGAGACCTAGGGACCATCTGGCATGAGTGTTCATTTCACTGAGGAGCAAACAGGCACAGGAAGCTCAGGTAGCTGCTTCACGGTCATCCCAGAGCAGCTGCAGCAGAGAAGGCCAAGGTAGAATCTAGGTCTCCTGATTCCCCCTTGTGACTCTTCCTCCTCACCAGTGGTTCCTAATGTTTCCAAGCATGAGAACCCCTTCTTGATGTTACCATTTTTAAAAAGAGACTTCTGGTTAGATATGGTAGCTTGAGAACATTTGTCTATCTATTTTTCCTAATAAAAATCTATCTGAAATTATTATAAAGAATATAAACATGTAAGTCCAGAATACCTAGTTTAGAAAAAGAAGGTATCAATGAATGACAGAATTTCACCAAATTCTGGAAAATAGAGACTGGTTTGAAGCATAATTACTGATAAGAACAGTTAGCTTTCTAAGCAACTAAGTAATAGATATTGTTTTAATAAAAAATTATATTAAAAGAAAAACACACTATTTTTAAATAGAGAAGTTCTGTATAGTAAAAATCACACTTTTAATTTTGAGTGATTACATGCTCAAAAGGTTAGTTCAAATTCAGGAATATTTCAAAATAAATTTCTAATTTCTCAATTAAATAGGATCTGAATATATGGGAAACAGTGTATGTGTATGAAATGTAATTCTGTCAATATATGGATACTGTTTGATACCCAAATGGTTGACCAGACTGACTGCAATAACTTGTTTAACTATTGCACTTCAGGCACCACAACTCCAGACTACTCTGTCAATCTGGTAGAGAGCCTAACAACTAATTATTGAATCCAGTCAGGATTAGAAAGCACCAGAAGAAAAACAGATTCTTATTGGAAAACCATGATACTTCAGTGGAAGAAGACAGCATTTCTTTGTAGGACCCAGTACAAGTAGAAGATTCAGTTGGGTTAGAGGAGATCTGAGCATTTGAGGAAGAATGTAGAAGAAGAAAAGGAACCAGTGAGCAGAGAGAGTATTTGCCTCTCAAAAGAGTAGAGTTCAATAACAAAACAATGTATTTTAACAAGGCAAAAAGCTCACCAAAGTCATATTTAGGGGATTGGGCTGAACTGGTGCCAAGTTAGGCTCCATTTCCTGTTTTTAAATAATTCAAATAACTCAATTTTTTCCCTCTATTCATGTATATAATAATAATTTTAGTTATTTAGGTAATTCTAGAATTTTTTTTTCCAGAATAAATTAGATAGCTGTCTCCATCCTACAATCAGTTATGAGAGAGAACGACAAGCCTGTGTCCACAGTAAATAACACTGTAGGCAGTATTCCTATTTTCTCCTACACTTTCAGTCAGGCCCAGACTTTTTCTATACCCAGTATATAAGAGACTAGACTGGTCTAGCCAATTAGCTCTAGTTCTAGCTCATCCAACTCATGCTTTTGGAATCCTTGTATTTTCATTGTCTTTGTAATATTAGGTCTATCTTGATAGCTTTCAGATCTTGGAAGTTTTTTTTAGTTTAAGAATATTGACTAAAATGGCTTAAATTTGTATTTTTTTATAAAATAAAACATTTTTAATAAGAAAAAAGGCCTCTCTAATATGGAATGTCTTTATATACCTTGTCTCTGATGCAACCCTAAGTTATTATTACTCTCAACTTCTCTGAAAGCACGTTCCTCTCTTTACCCCTTTCCCTCTCCCTCTCTGTCTCATCTCTATTTCTCACTGTCTTAATTTTCTGGCTCTCAAATTTCAACATTAGGTATGAAGGGTGAGATCATGTTGGAATTTTGAATTTTTCTTCACAGTGGTGACTACACCCATCTTAATCAGCAGACTTCTAATGAGCAAACTGAGTTCTATGTAACTAACAAGGAAGGAAATAAGTACACCCAAACTCTTATTTATTAGATTTTAAGAAATAAGTTGTTTACAATCAGACCAGTAGGTAAAAGGAGGCCACTTGAAGGACCAACTCAGTGAGCTGAATTTAAAGAAACAGAATTTTAGGGGCGCCTAGGTAGCTCAGTCAGTTAAGCATCTGACTCTTGGTTTCAGCTCAGGTCATGATCTCACTGTTCATGAGATCAAGCCCTGCATCAGGCTCTGCACTAAGCATGGAGCCTGCTTGAGACTCCTCTCTCCCTCTCTCTGCCCTTCTTCTGTTCTCATGGGCTCTCTCTTTCCCTCTCTCTCTCAAAAATAAATAAATAACCCTAAAAAAAGAAACAAAATTTTTAGGAAAAGTTCTCTTTTGGCAAATATTTTCTCCTTATGGATGATAACTGCCAACAAAAAAATAAAGATGAGTATTATGGAGCAGAAGGCAATTGTGGGCCCAGCAGTTAGTATTATACTATAGTAATGGCTCCACTTTCTGGAAAGAAAAAGAAAAAAAAAGGATTTTGGAAATACCTTACTATTTATTTTTTTTATCAGTCAAGACTGGCTATGTTAACAAAAAGAAGAAACAAAATAAATGAGTTCTTTTTCATGCCACAAGTCCAGTGTGGGTCTGTGGATTGGGGTTGGAGGACACAGGTTCCACTCAGGGACCCATCCAGACTGATGAAGCTCTAATCTAATACACACCGCAATGCTCTCTTCAGCAGGGAGAAGGATGCACACTGGCCAGGAAGATTCTTCCTAGAAATGACACATCATGCTCCTACTCAGTAGTATTCTAGAAAATGTTCATCAGCCAGATTTTTGAGAAAAAAAAAAACCCACTAGTATGTACTGTTTGCAAACACCTGAGTATAAATGCTCCCATTGTGATTGATTTCAAGTCACTAACATGATCACTGTGGAATAAAGAAGAAATACATACCATCATACAGCATTTTCACCATATAGATAATAGAAATACCCTCAAAAACACATGAGAGTAAAATGTAGTGAAATAATGCTTTTGAGTATTTAATATATTTGTTTTAAATTTTTTTTAATGTTTTTATTTATTTTTGACACAGAGAGAGACAGAGCACGAGCAGGGGACAGGCAGAGAGAGAGGGAGACACAGAATCGGAAGTAGGCTCCAGGCTCCGAGCTGTCAGCACAGAGCCCTACGTGAGGCTCGAACTCACAGACTGTGAGATCATGACCTGAGCTGAAGTCAGACGCTCAACCGACTGAGCCACCCAGGCACCACATGTTTTAAATTTATATAATTTAGTTGATGCTTTTGAGTATTTATTATCTCTGTTTTAAATACAAATCATTTCTCAGTTTATATCATTTAGTCGCTAATAATGGCTACTTTCAATTATAGGCTCACCAAATTTGTGCTGATCGGAGTTGGTATAACCTTCAGGATACCACTGGGTCCACTTCACTGGAGAAAGCAAGTGCAGCTACTCCTATCTTTAAAGGGAGCAGGGAATGCAATCCTGCCTTGCACGTAGAATGAATACTTCAGTTTCCATGGAAGCCTTGACAACCCATTTTAAATCATATTTATTTTTCAAAATTCTAGTGAGAAATTGAAGACAGGTTAATTAGACTTAGGCAGAAGAGCAGATATTTTAGGATTACTCAGTGAATGGCTCAGTTAGCTAACACTAATCTATCAGCTACTTGAGGACCAGGAGTAGATTTATTCATCTTTGAACTCAGTCTCTAGTGCAATACCTGGCATGCATAGGTTCTCAATAAGTATTTGTGTGAATGAACTAAAGTTAGCAGTATATACTATTTTCCGATTCGTGTTTAATCTATTCTATATGCAGTAAAGTTGCTAAAATATCAGTATGTTGATTCATCATTAAGATGCTAAATTACTGGGGCTCCAGGGTGGCTCAGTCGGTTGAGTGTCCGACTTCAGCTCAGGTCATGATCTCCCTGTTTGTGAGTTTGAGCCCCGCATTGGGCTCTGTGCTGACAGCTCAGAGCCTGGAGCCTGCTTCAGATTCTGTGTCTCCCTCTCTCTCTGCCCCTCCCCCACTTGCACTCTGTCTCTGTCTCTCTCTCAAAAATAAATAAACATAAAAAAGTTGAAAATAATAAGAAATAGAAGATACACTAAATTATTTGGATGCTTTGGTGGCTCAGTCAGTTAAATGTTCGACTTCAGCTCAGGTCATCATCTCGCTGTTCATGAGTTGGAGCCCTGCATTGGGCTCGGTGCTGACAGCTCAGAGCCTGGAGCCTGCTTCAGATTCTGTGTCTCCCTCTCTCTCTCTCTGCCCCTCCTCTGCTTGCCCTCAGTCTCTCTCTCTCACAAAAATACACTAAAAAAAATTTTTTTTAAAGATGCTAAATTTTTACATGCTATGAGTACTTTAGAATGAAGGAACAATTTCTTTGGCCCTTTAATCTATGAGAAGCCTTATTTTTATTATTATCAATCCTAGATATTGCAGTTATAATGGGTGGGAATGTTTCTTGTCTTTCTGTGATTGTAAAAGTAAATGCTTTTCCATCTAATCTAAGCACAGACCTGGTGCATGCATCTGCTAAAGTAACAGTGGCATTGAGTATAACTTTGGTTTGCTTTTAACCTGTGCTGCATTCACTTTCCTAACGTATTGTCTAAAGTTGCCATAGATTGTTGACAGAAGGATCATTTGTCTAAAGATCTAGGGGCTTTTTTTCATCAGTGATGTCTTTTAAAGGCTATGAAATCTGACATCGATTCACTGAAATGACATTTTAGCGAAATGGTGTGTTTTTCTTTAATCGTCTTAGATGCAACAATTTCTGCCTGTGGAGTCAACAGGACTCAAATTGTAATAGTTAGTTAATTGAAAGTGTTTTCTTTTTTAGACTAAGATAACTTCTTCCTTAAAAAAATAATATAGGAAAGAAAACACTCACTCAAAATATGTTTTTATATTTTATAAGTAGTTATTTGGTCTATTTTAAAATCAGTTACTTATTAAATATGTTGCTCTTTTTCAAAACATTTTTTTCTTCCTTTCCTTGCTCCCTCCCTCCCTCCCTCTCTCCTTCTTTCCTTCCTCCCCTCTTTCTTTTCTTTTACTTTTTATTCCTATCATGCACAGATTTTGCTAGCATACCGGTATTACAAAGTTTCTGAACTTCTAGGAATACAACAGGCCCATGAACCTGAGCCTACTCTTCCTGCACTTCTAGTAAGAGCCCAATTTTCTTTAAAATCTTTAAAGCATTATTTTCACAGGGCATTTTTTTCTACAAATAAAGATGTACTTGTTCCCCTCAACACCCAGTAATTTTTCAGGAGCAAAGCAATTTGCTACAAATGAAAACAAGTATTTTGTTATATGTGGCAATCAGGATTCAGAAAGAGAAGTAAAATCACTAGGGAATATATATGTATCTCTCACATATCTTTACATATATATAAAGGGAAGTGTAATAGAGATTTAACCTTACACAATTGTGAGAGCTGGTCCAGTATTCTCCATAAGGCTGTCTTTGTGTCTGATGTTAGGGCTTCAAGTCCACAGGTCAAGCAGTCATGAAGGGAAGAAGGGTGCAACATTCGAAATCAGACATTAACATGAAAACCTCCAGAACAGCGTGAAACCTTCCATTTCTTGTTACCTTTGACTTTGACGGTAGCAGTGACCTGCAGAAGCCAGGGCCCTGTGTCATATTGGTACAGACCTGGCCCATGGTTGCAGAAGCTGAAGACGGATCTAGAGGCAAGTTGAGCAGTTACAGGCCCCTGCCTCAGGCCAAGAAGGTGAGTCAGCAGATTAGGGATAGCATATGAGCTATAAAATGGCTGCTGCTTCGTTTCTGTCTTCCAAATCTAAAAAGAATCTTTCTGTGGACTACCCTAACTAGAAACACACACAAAGGAGAACCTGGGGTAGCCAAGCTGATACATGACAAAGCCACAACAGTTAGCAAATGAGTCATTCTGCAGTCTCACTTCGCTCAACCCCACATCCAAGCTAACACAACGTCTATCAGTTCTACCTCCAAAACATATTCTGAATTCGTCTTTTTCTTTCCATCTCCATTTCCACTTTCTAAAACAAGCCACCATTTTCTCCCACCTGGAGTCCTGCAAACAGTTTTATTGTTCTGCCTTCATTAGCTCTTACACGTCCCCAACTATTCTCTAAAAGGTAGCCAGACAAAGCTGGGCATGCCTCTGCCCTCTTTAAAACCTATCAATCTTCTTTTTATCCATAAAATAAAATCCACATTTCATGGCAACAACAATGCCTAACATGCCACATGACCTCACTCAGGCTTCATCTCAGGTCATTTCCTCCTTGTTCAGTAAGCTCTGGTCACACCAGTTTTCTCTTGCTTCATTCCTTAAACCCTCTAAGCATGTTCCCACTTGAGGCCTTGGCACATACAATTCACTTTGCCAGTAATTGAATTCTCTCAGATTTTCATTATTCTGTCTTTTAGTCCTTCAGAAATGACACATTCTCAGAGTAGTGTTCCCTGAACACACAATTATAAATAAGTACTACCTTCCAATTCTTCAAATGTTTTTTTTCATAACATTATGTGTTTTTTCACTCATAATATTATTATAATCTGTAATTCTAAAGTAATTTGTATCCACTTTTTAAATATCTGCCCCTGCTTTCTCCCATAAGACTATACATTTTTATAAGGACAGGAGTCACAATTCTTGTTCCCATTACATACCTAGAATCTAACTCAGTACCTGGAAGTAAGTAGTCAATAAATGTGCGCAGCATCCATGAATGAGTGTGACATTCCTAAACTGAACGAATTTATACCAAATAATTAGCTTAATTTCACATGGAAAAAAAAATAGAGAGGAGATATATTTAAAATTATAATAGGAATAGCAGAGATTTCAGAGATTTATGGCATATCCACTAAATGACTGCTATGTAATCATTAAAATAATGACTTTTATAAAAAAATCATATGGAAATAGTGAAACTACTTATGAAATAGTGTTAAATTTAAAACAAAGGTAAAATATATTTAATATGATTCTGACTAGGTTGTAAAAAGATATATGAGAAAGCAAGGGAAAAGAAATGTATCAATATGCTAGTATTGCTTTATTGGAATCATAAAATTATGATATTTTCTCTTGTTTTCTACATTTTTTGTAAGAATAAAAGGCAAAATAGAAATGTCTAATATTGTTTACATCATCAGTTTATGGAATAGTTTCACAAATATTATTTTATTTTATTTTATTTTATTTTATTTTATTATGTTTATTTATTTTGAAAGAGAGAGAGCATGTGCATGCAGGGGAGGAGCAGAGAGAGAAGGGGAGAGAGAATCCCAAGCAGGCTTTGCACTGTCAGCACAGAGCTCAATGTGTGGCTCAAATCCATGAACCGTGAGATCATGACTTGAGCTGAAATCAAGAGTCAGATGCTTAACTGACTGAGCCACTCCAGCATTCCTCACAAATACTATTTAAAAAAATTTTTTTATGTTTATTTATTTTTGAGAGACAGAGACAGAGTGTGAGTAGGGAAGGGTCAGAGAGAGAGGGAGACACAGAACCAGAAGCAGCTCCAGGCTCTGAACCATCAGCACAGAGCCGGACACGGGACTCGAACCCAGGAACTGTGAGATCACGACGTGAGCCGAAGTAGAACGCTTAACTGACTGAGCCACCCAGGTGCCCTTATTATTTTAAATAATACTCAATAATCCTATAGTATGTCTGGAACTATACACGAAATCTCCATTTTACAATCAAGAAACTCAAGATGAGAGCTTGTTAGTTGCCAAAATCATGCAATGGCAGTGGGAGAGCCCACACTCTAACCAAACTGGATTCCTGTGTTTGCAATTCCAAAGCCCTATTTTACCCCTCTGCTTTCTAGACAATGCCATACAATACAGTGGAACACTGAAAGCCAAGGGCTGGCATAAGAATGGCAGTTATGGTGCCACTTCCCACATCTGCACTACAGAAGAAACTACTGATCCATTGTGGTACTCTTTCTTGCGGAACCCAGAAATAACTTCAGAATCCTTCCTAACAAAACTCCAGCAATCACTACTGATGTGATATGTGATCACTACTGGGAATTCAAATCCATCTAAAAAAGAAGGGAACAAAAGCAGTGCAACTGGATAGAAGAGTATGACTAAGGCCGAAAAATAGGGTCACATTTGTTGGAAATGAAAACAAGTAAACTTAGTGACCAAGAGATTTAAGAAATAATCATTCGGACTCTACAGAGATAATGGGAATAATAATCAAATGGTATTGGAATACTGAAATGTAATAGTTGAGATGTAAGGAGTGGGAAAGATATTAACAGCTATAAATTATGTAAAATGGGAAACCTATGTTAAATATTATATGTTATACGTGTTAAAGTTGAGACAGATTGAAAATCAGTGATAAGAAAAATAAGCGCTACAGAATATGGTGAAGTTCAGGAAATGGAGAACTCGTTGTGATAATCTGAAAAGCTTTCATAAGGGTATACTAGAACTTGAGGAAGACCCTGAAAGAGAAACATTATTCAAATAGGAAATAAGAGAAAAAAGAAAGACATTCCAGGTGAAGGAAGTGGCATGTAGTATGTCTAGTGTGAATTCCACTCTGTAAAGTTAAAATAAATAAGATACTCTTAGAATAATGAAAACTCTAGATCTTACAATCATAGAATTTAAGACTGAGGAGGAATTTCATGCCCTATGATCATTATCCTTGATCCCATCTCCTGATGTTATGAAGGAGTCTGAAAATCAGAGAGATTGCATTATTTGACAGTGATTGTATGCCAGTCAGAAACCAAGTAAATAATATAATCCACTTCTCTTAACTCCTACTCTAATGCCTCGTCCACTTTCCTACGTGACTTTCAGTTTAGCTGGACATAAAGAATGGCAGGAGAAGGAGTAGCACTTGCTGAAGCAGATAAAGAGTTTGACTTTTGTTCTTTAACTAATGGAGAACCACTGAATATTTTAGAGCACCACAGTGATACGATGAAAATTTTATGTTAGATTATTCTGAAAGTGGTATTCTGGCATTTAAGGGTCAGGGAGAGTCCTCTGAAGATTTTGTAATCGTCCAGGTCTGAAATGGTATTTGCCTTAACTAGGGTGGAAGTTGGAAATGTTGAAAAAAGAGCAGATAAAATACAAGAAATACATCTATAAGCCCTGTAATACTCGGGAATTAGTTGGATATTAGAAATCAAGAGAAGCGGGAATTCAAATTCAAGTTAAAAAAATATATACTAGTGAATATATAAATATATATGTGTTAGTATGCTATGGGATCAAAAGTAGCCAAGAATCTATTTGGTTATGAATGGTCAGGAAGATGGTGAATTTGTTTTTGACATATTTTGATTGGGATAAATTTGCCACACTCAGTATGAAATGTGAGCTAGGTTAAAAGAATAACAAGGATAAAGACAGATTTGAGATGAAATGAGCTCTTAGCTAAAGTAGAATCTCAAAGACAGTATTAGTAGACCACTGAAAGTGCCTTGAAGAAAAGTACTTTGAAAGAGTAAGGGGGCTTCTAAAGTAGAAAAGCGCAAATTCTATAAGCATTTGGAAGCTCAATAAAAATTTGATTTATTTTTCAGCACCTTACTGGGGTAGAGAAAACTATATTAGTTTGAGGTAAAATGACAACATTAGAAGGCTCTGCTCTTCATACAGACATTTTACAACTCCAAATGTCTCTTCCATCTGTCACAAAAGTGGGTGGAACATACTGTACCATCTTAGGAATTCGAGGGCATTTATATAAAAAGTAGTTGGGCAAATGGCAATTTCTATCACAGCAGAAACATATGTAAAATTGTATAGTATTCTGGGAGGCTTACAAGATTTTTCCTTAGAATAAATTTGCTAGAGCAGAGGTCACAAATCTGAATGCAGCATAGAAGTTTCTAAGTCATATTTACTGAAAGGATACAAACCCTTTATTGTATTTTGATCCAGAGGAATGGAGAAGGAGTTGGCAGCAAGAAAGGGGGAAAGACCAGGAAAAGCTGTTTTCAGTGTGAAAGTTTTGGAACTGAGGTGGAAAAATTAATTTGGTTTTGCCTCTCTTAGAGGGTGTGTGAGGTACAGGAAGCCCCAGATTCAGTACATTGGTTCAGGGCAGATGGGACCCTGATACTGGGAGATCTGTCCAGTCTCTCTCTTTATATTCCCAAGGGATGAAGTAGTTGATGGACTTCTATTCTTTCCTTAAACCTAGAGTTTCTATTCAGTCTTTCACTAGCATTGAATTTACCTTAAATTTCCAGTGAAAGGTAGATCAGTATATGTGAGGAGAAAATAGGGGAAAAAAAGGAAACATTTTATTTCTGGTATATATTTCTTTTTGATTAATATTTGGTAATTTATAATTTTAGATATACTTCTCCCTCTTTTGTTGTAATTCCTCCTAAGTTTTAAAAAGTATTTCTTTGGCCTGGGTGGCTCAGCTGGTTAAGTGTCCAACTTTGGCTCAGGTCATGATCTCATGGTCTGTGAGTTTGAGTCCCATGTTGGGCTCTGTGCTGACAGCTCAGATCCTGGAGCCTGCTTTGGATTCTTTGTCTCTCTCTCTCTCTCTCTCTCTCTCTCTCTCTCTCTCTCTCCCTCTCTCTCTCTCTCTCTGTCCCTCCCTTGCTCACATTCTGTCTCTCTCTTTCTCAAAAATAAACATTAAAACAATTTTAAAAATTATTTCTTATGGGCTATTTTTTAAAATAAATTTAGCAAGTTTGACCCACTTTTAAGTCAAGTTCTCCTTTTATTTTTCTCTGGAAACTAAAATTAGATGTTTGGATTTCTGTTTAATAAACACAAATATTCAGAAATGTGGTTTGTACATGAGCA
This sequence comes from Acinonyx jubatus, assembly GCF_027475565.1. NCBI lineage: Eukaryota > Metazoa > Chordata > Mammalia > Carnivora > Felidae > Acinonyx > Acinonyx jubatus. The sequence goes on along the minus strand of NC_069381.1, from coordinate 82,607,527 downwards.
ACAACTTCTGTTTGGTAATTGGCATTTTTTCTCTTTCTGGTGAATCACATTTGTACAGCTGAATTTAGAAATGCTTTACTAGAAATACTGCCAACCTTAATATTATACTTTTTAATATTTTAAAAAGCCACTGATTTAAAATAGTAGAAAGAAAAAGTTGTGGCAACTAAAAATGACACTGAGGTGATATATCTGGAATCGCCTCACTGTCTCTTAAACAGATAGTAAAATGACATTTGGGTCAGAGAGACCTCATTCACATTTGATAACCTCTAGCTCTTAAAGGGTGCTCTAAATGCATTTCCATTTATTTCTGATGGAATGGTGACCGTATACTAGGGGTTCAATAAATATTTTTAGAATAAAAAAGGGAGAAGAGAATCATATATATATATGCACACTTTTTAAAGTGGAAATATACAGATTGCGTTTTCCTTTTAAAGACAAGAAACTCAAGAAATTAAAATGAAAGCTTTGTCAGGTGTAAACCTCATAATGAAATGTGTAGCTTGATGCCAAGTCCAATATGCTGCCAAATCACTTATCTGTGTTGGCAACTCTTGTTTTTTTTTTTTTTTTCTAATAAGAAAACACCTTTTTTAAAGTTTCCTTTTCTTCATCCACTTGTCCTGAAAATGAAATCTGGAGGATTGATGAGTGACTGACAGCTCTGGGGTAACCTAGAAAGCTCAGACTTGCACTTGTGTCTTATCACATCCTCAAAGCACCACAACCTGCCATGTAACCACATCGCCACAGTTGGCCACAGTACAGGCTCACTGCTCAGCTCTAGTAGCAGGTGGCTGTTAACTGAAACCAAAGGCTGACATTATCGTTACAATTGTGCCTTGATCCTGTGCCTACGAATATAAGATACAGTGATTGTGTATGTGGGTTGTAGAAAGGTATTTCTGGGGCTTAGAATCACATTTACAGTTCATGTAGTTTATGTATTTATAAGCACTAGTATGTGCAAACTTTGTTATGTGTGCGTATCTATCTATATATAGATAGACATAGATTTTTTTTTTAAATAAGAAAAAAGGTTTTACACATTTTTTTCTCCTTACGTTACAGCTGTCAATTTGGTTTCAAATGCCAGGTTGGTGTCTATGTCTGGTATTTTGCCATTTTACAGCAACAGCCATAAAATGAGCTTTCAGATTCTCACACAGGGAGGGTCTCAGATCTCTGGGGACATTACGTCCACGATTCTTTTGCGCTGCCTGTAAAATATAGACCTAGTAATTCAACAACTGTGGAGCTGTCATCAACAAGAGAGGGAGACCTAGAAGGAAGGGAAATGAATATTCATATGACAAATGCCGCCTAGAGAAGCTGGGAAAATAACTGATAAACCAATATATTTGGCTGAGGTATTTCACACGATTAAAAGAAAATATATTAAAATATGGATGGGTGGAAGGCATTTCAGGAGGAACTAGTCACCAGATGGTAAGTAATTCTAGAGATCTTTTTTCTTTGCGTCTATGACTTAGAAAATGGTCATACTGAAATGACCTATGAGAAGGATACTTTCTTAGAGGATTCTCAAGTAAAGAATAAGTTCACGTTGATGCCACAGAAAAGGTTAAGGAACACATTTGATTTTTTATCCAAGGTACCAAATTCTTTGAAATTCAGGACATAGATCTATTTCTGTGAAAAAGTCAGCCACATTTATTGTTTATGGAGGGAAATGGCATGATACAAGAGACGTAAACTAAGACTATACCTAGTGTTTCCAGAAGCTTGTTTTCCACAGAGAGTTTTGGCCCAAGGCATTTTAAAATTAACTGACTGGGTCAAGGGAAAGGTACCTTTATAGCCTGCACTGGCTAAAACTGGTCATAAACATGTCCGTGATGGCATAATAAACTTTCATTCAAAGCCACTAGGCCAAGTAACTAGATTGTGAAAGTTACATTATACTCAAGTCTAGAGTTTAGAAGCAAACAACACACTGTGGACTTTATTTCCCAGAGAGATTATCAACTTTGGATCCATATTAACTTGTGGAAGGTATGCATTACAGGATTCAAGGTTTCATATTATGCCAGTTTAGGGGAATCAAATCCTGTTCAACAATAGGTTGGGAGCCCTTTCTAATAATTGTTAAAGGATTAGGAAATTGCCCCACTGCCCTGATGCCTTTTACATGGAGGGTGCACAGAGCTTTGATGGCCATAGATTTTTTGGGTGTGGCCATCAAACTAATACCTGTCCCATCTTTTTGATCCATCTAACATCTTCTATTAAGCCTCTAGCTTCTAGATATCAAACCAATCCATACTAGACTAGGAGCCTGGGCCTTGTTCCTTTTCTCAATCTGGTATCTGCTTTTCATGTTTTTGCAGCTATTCAGGCACCAATGTGAGGCTGAAATCAGCCATCCATCAGAAGCCCAATTGTTGTGCCTGACTTTCCTCCTCAGATTGGCCTCTCCACTGGAGAACATCTCTAGCCTTGAATTTTGTCAAGTTTGCTATATGGGTCTTGGAACAGTTGACTTGGGACTACTGGTCCCTAGAAGGTTTATATGTCTGTTAAGAGTATTTTTTAAGTTCCTACTGAGAAAAGTATCAACTTTCTTCATCCAGTCACTGGGAACTTCCCAAACGCTTTGGAGTCAGAGTCAGCCTAGCTATATCAAATTGAAAATCAGTTGAACTGAGTTTTGATCCTGACCCTAGTATCAACTGTATAATCTAAGGCAAGTTCCATAAAATTCTTGGGCTTCAATTTCCTCATCCATATAAATACTAAATTCTCAATGAGGTTCCTCCCCATTTTCAAAGTTCTTTGATTTTTGTGCTTATGTACCAATGGTTAAGATTAGTCATAAGAACTGAACTGGTAGAAAAGGGCCTATTTAAGTAGACCTTCCTTAGAGATGAACAGAAACATCAAAGGAGGTTTCCTTTGAGTGTGGGTAGCCAAATAAATCCAAGCATGGCCTGAAATTTTTAGAAACATGATTACAGCCATCACTATCCTTTGTATTTGAAGAGAGTGCTACTGACAGTGATTGCTATGTTCTCTGGATGGGAAACTGGAATTATCTAAATGTGTTCAATAACCCTTTTCAAACACAGAGAAAGGTTAACCATATTTGCAGAGCTTATCACTGAAGGTAACTTCTGCCTACAGTATGAACTACCTCACCCTTCAATTACTGACCACCAAGTAAATCTGTCTAAAGCTATTGTTTGTAACTGCCCAAAGCTACTACATGATTGGAAATAGTTTTTCGTTGTGTCCCAAAGTGATTTCAAACCATTTTTATTAGAGATGTTACATTAATCTTATTACTAATGGCATTATCACTGTCAGTATTTAAATGTCTTGTTTTTGTTCACTGATAATTTTAAGCCTAGCCAAACCAAAGGTTTAAGCCTAAATAAGTAAGAAAATTGCTTGAAATAACCAGCTTCAAAGATACTACTGAACAAATCTCTCTATAACGTTTTTGGAATGATTAAAAAATTACGGAAATTTAGGTACTGAGTTCCCAAGTCTTGTAGAATTAGCAACAGTTCTTCCACTTCCATAGACCCACTGCATCAAAATAATTTTAATTTTCTCTTTTGTTTATATCAGTGGGTAAGGCTTATGCATCAATTAAACCTGATGAACTCACTGGATCTTCATATGTGCTGTTTTGAGCAATGAGGACCTGGGCATCTGATAGAATAAGGAATTTCTTTCAACTCACACAGCTAAAAATGCTAGAGTTCTTATTCTAATAGAAGCCTAATTAATTTACAGTTTTAATTTTTCAGCCAGACTGTAATTTTGCCATTCATTTTTTCACTTACTCAATTATACAGTACTATTCAATTACAGGAACTCTACTAAGTTATAAGACTATGAAGATAAGCAGGACAGAATCCCTGCCCTTCAGGAGATAAAAGTCTAGAAGGGGAGACAGTCAGCAAAGCAATATCCATCACAGTGTGGTGAGGGCTATGAAGGAGGGAGCTCCATGGAAGGAGAACGCAACTCAGACAGGAGGGTTGAAGGATGTACCAGCTGTCTTCAAAGATTGAGAAGACATTAGCATGGAGGAAGAAAATGGAGGAAAAAAAAAGAACAGAGTCACAGAGGCCTTGCAGATCAGGCAAACAGTTCTGTATGAGAAGAGCAGTGGGTACAAGTTGGAATACTGACTTGGAAAGCCAGCCTAGGGTCAATCCCGATGAGTGTCTTATACAATGATGATCAATTTGGATGCTATTTGGAAGGCAATGATGAGATATTGATGGATTTTAATCGGTTATAACCGTATGGAAAATAGTTTTCAAGGGAAAGAGCTAAAAACAAGATAAGCTAAAAGCATACAGACACCAGATAATGAAATTTAGTAAGTGTGGATGAAGGCAAGAGGTCAAAAGATTACAGAGTGGACACATTTTGCAGATGTCAAAAAGTTACAGCACATAGGATTTGGATACTGAGTGGATATTTATAGATGAAAAGGGATACCTGGACAGACACTTATGAACATTTTAGATTTCTGGTTACCTATGGTACAACAGAGGGAGAAAAGAGCTGGTAGTACCACATTCCATTGTGAGCAAGTTACTCTTGAGGTACCCCAAAGTGATCTAAATCTTGGTAAACCTGAGAAACAAATCTACTCAAAGTATCTGAATGTTAGAGTCTGGCACAGACACATTTCTAGGAACTGTCAGGAGTAGATAAGAAAAGAAAATCCAGGGAACTTATTAGTGAGAAAAGAGCCATGTACACAGTCCTGAGGAACAGGATTTGTGTTTGCTGGATAAAAGGGGGCTGCTAATGACAAGTAATGACAAGAGAGTACCTGCCTCTAACATTTGCAGAACAGTACAGAATAAGTTTGTATAAGATCTTACACTTTCTCTTTCAATCCTGGGCTCCATCTGTGATTTGTGCATGTGTATGGATAGCAGAAACCTCTGCCTGCAAATCCAAGTTCCATCAAAACCTGCTCCCCTACATATGCCACTGTTTTGCCACTCTTTGGGCCTAGAGGGAGTGCATTCTGGTAGGATGTCCCCCAGGGAGGACAGACACAGGGAAGAGGCCCAGTTTGGTCACATCAACAGTCTCAGAGTCATCTGGCAAATAAAATATGGTGGCCCAAGTACCCAGAGTGGGATAAGTGGGTGGGAAAGAAGTTATGATAAGTGGATGTGTCCTTTTGGTCCTGATACTCTTCATCCCTGTTGAGAGGTAAACATTAAAAGACACAAAGAGTGGCCTCTAATGCTCAAAAGCAAAGGCAAGATGCCCCAGAAAGCCTGGTCTAGGGGTAGCATTGGATCAAATAAGCAGAATGAAAACTCAGAAGTTTTTTCTGTTTTGTTTTGTTTTGTTTTGTTTTTTTGCAGAGCAACAGAAAGAGATTTCAAGATATTAAAGTAAATTGCTACAGAGATGTCAAGTGTAAGATAAGGGTTAAAAGGTAAGAATGTCACGTGAAAGATGAAGTGTTCATCGTTGTAAGATTATTTGATAATATTAAAATTCTTGTTCATTTTTTAGGTGTCATAATGATAATATGATTATTAAAAAGTGTTTATCTTTTAGGGATTCACACAAAAGTATTAATTATGTGCGACATGTTTTGGTGTATAGGATTTTGCTTTACAAAAATCTGATTAGGCTAGTGGATGAGGTCATAGATGAAACAGGATTGTCTATATGTTGATAGGAGGAGAGCATTATATTATTCTCTTCACTTCTGAATGTTTTTAAGGCTCTCCATAATAAAAAAAAAATAAGTGTTTGTGGAATTTGGCAGCTATTAAGGTATTGGTTTCATCAACAGGAGAGAATGTTCTGAGTAGGGCTGGAGGTGAATATGAGACTGAAATCAGTTTCAGAAAGAATGAGAGAGTAACAAGTAGAGATGGCAAGGGTAAAAATGAATCTCTTCTGGTAAAAAGGAGGTGGGGTGATGGATAAATGGGAGCACAGAGTCAAAGGATGGATGGGTTAACTTGGAATACATTTATATGCTGAAGCTTGAAAGAGCCTAAAATGAGAAAGTGGTCAGGTAAGAGGTGACATCACGGCCCACCTCTTTTCCTGAGTAGAGTGCCTATTCTTAGCCATGTTGGCCCTTGCCTTCCCCAAGACCATTCAGCTACTTTCACTTCCTGGTGGGGCAGCAGTTTCAAAAGTGTGGATGGCAGAGCCAATCTTCCCTGGGCTAAATCCCTGCTCTCTCACTTGCTTTCTGTGGCATCCTCATCAAGTGTCAATCATCTCATTTGAAAAACAGCAATAATAGTAGCTACCTCATATAGTTACCATGAGGATTAAATCAGTTAATACATAGGAAACACTAGAAACCGTATCTAGAACCTGGTAAGTAATATGTAAGCGCATTATTTTTGTTATTGACCACACTGCTCAGGACAGTAAATACTTTAACATTTTATCTCGTCCAGGATCATGTTATTAAGAATTAGCCATACTGGCACGCCTGGGTGGCTCAGTCAGTTAAGCGTCTGACTTTGGCTCAGGTCATGATCTCACGGTTTGTGAGTTCAAGCCCCACGTAGGGCTCTGTGCTGACAGCTCAGAGCCTGAAGCCTGCTTCAGATTCTGTCTCTCCCTCTCTCTGTCCCTCCCATGCTCATGCTCTGTCTCTATCTCTCAATAATAAATAAATGTTTAGAAAAAAAGAATTAGCCATACTTCACTAATTCTATGGTCCTTTGAGCCCTCCACACCAAAACTGCTCACTAAGTCATGTTGGCTCAGTCTGTATAGTTGTTTTTCTGCCAGAATTTCCCATTGATTAGTCTTCTCCTCCAAAAGAACTGGAGCTTGTTCTGTACTCCTACCCCTTTTCTGAGGCACTGACAAGCTCATAAACTCCAACCTCTGAGGTTTCAGTCCTGTTTCTAAAGCCTGTGGTGCCTGGCTTGTTTCTCCACGGAATACAGTTAACCCCCAGAAGTGACACTGAATTAGACAATCTCTGTTGGTTGCATTTTAATGTCCTGTCTTCTAGTATATGTGTGTGTGTGTGTGTGTGTATACATATATATACATGCACACACACACACACACACACACACACACACACATTTCAGGAGAGAGACAGAGAGAGATGGGGGAAAACTCTCAAGGACAAAATCTGCCATAGTAGGACAAATGGAAAGATCCTTTTCTAGAATGTGTGTCTTTACCCAACTGATGTATGACAAAAAACCAGAACAGTTCACAGGGTTGATATTTGACATGTTTCCTCTGAAGTGCCTGGAGCCTGGAGTAGTGCACTATGCACATTAGTACCCAATATGTATCTGGGGATGATATGGGAACCCATGGGAAATACTGTAATAACAGAAGTGCTTCCCATTTAGAAGTATGGAGTACAAGTCATAACATGAAGCTATTTCTAGGGTAACCAATAGTTCTGGTTTACCTTGAACGTTACGTTTTAGCACTGAAAATCTTGCATCCCAGGAAACCTCTTAGTCTTGAGCAAACCAAGACAGCCAGTCACCCTATATCTGACCTATATATTACATATAAGTGTCCAAAATTATTTTTCTAGGGTCAAGATTCTTTTAGAAAAATGCCAGATTAGCCAGATGAATATATCTTTTCTCTCTCCCAAGATCCCAAAAGAGTTTTCTTTTTTAATTTTTAAAAAGGCAACATCTCACAGGGATAAAGAAAGTCAAATCAAAAATCAAATCAATTTAGCTCACAGGGATAAAGAAAATCAAAATTTCTCTTTCACCAAAAAAAAAAAAAAAAAAAAAGGAAAAACGCGGGATCCAGGGAGCAGCAGATTCGACACAGGATTAAGATGAAAGGAAGCCAAGATAAGAGCTGTGCAGCAGGCCTAAAAATTAACCAGTACAGATTTTAGTAAAAAAAAAAAATTTTCTTTTTCAAAAAGGGAAAAATTGGGGATGGATGGATGGCTCAGTTGGTTGAGCATCCAACTCTTAGTTTCAGCTCAGGTCATGAGTTCAAGCCCCACACAGGGCTCTGTGCTGACAGTGCAGAGCCTGCTTGGGATTCTCTCTCTCCCTCTCTTTCTGTCCCTGCCCTGCTTGTGCTCTCTTTCTCTCTCCCAAAATAATTAAATAAGCATAAAAAAGGGTGAAATTGGACTGACAGATTTATGACATGTTTTGACATTTGGAAAAAAATAATTCAATGATAAATGTCTGCTAGGTCTGATAAAGAAATTTTAAATGTTCTAATATATATTTATAGTATAGTACACATGTGGAAAAAGAAGTCTTAGTAATCTCAGGGAAAAATTGTAAGGCATGAAATATATTCTTAGTACATTACTTTTCTATGCAGTAAACAATATTTACATAGACAAAATAATGTCAACACTACTGTTTTAATGAAAAATTGTTAGAGTACCAACTCTAGAGGACAAGTGAGTAGGCTGGAGTGCGTAGGAGAACTAAGTCGTCATCCACCATGACAAGAAAAGCACAGATGGTATCTGAAAATAATAAATAGGGTATAATTGTGAGCACAAAGTCCCTTTTGCACCTTATAGCTGTGAATCAGAAAAGCCTGAAGAGCTGAAGGAAGCCAAGCAGTGAGGACTAGGTGGAAGGTGGGGCAATGCGGGCATGTCGAGAGTGTGTCAGGCAGAGTGAGCCTGGCGTAAGTCCCCGTGCCAGAGAGGATTGGATGTGGCATCTGGGCAGCCTGGTTTGAGGTGAGGATGGAACTCTACAGAGATGTAACATCTTGGAGGGTTTTATTCAAACATGTAAAGATTTCTATTTTAATCGTAAGCATACATCCATTAAAAAGTAATCCACAATGTGGTCCGAGGAGCCCTAAAAGTCCTTGGGGCTCTTTCAGGGAGTCCCAGGGGTCAAAACAATTTTCATAATTCTAAAATGCCATTTGCCTTTCACACAGCCTTTCTTTAACAGTATGGAGTGGAGATTTCCAGAGGCTACAAAGACTATGATGATGTCATTTTTCTGGTATCTGTGTGTATTTTTGTGTTTTTTTAAAGATGTAAATATGCGTATTTTCAGAGATTAATTCAGTACATTATCAGTATTTCTATTGGGCATTAACTAGCTATTTTGGTTATACCAGCTACAATTCTGTAACCTCATTATCTTTCAACAAATTGTTATTCTGAAAACCTTAAGTTTTCTTTCAACTGGTGCAGAAACACATAAAGAACGAATAAGCATACTTTCACGTCTTGTTTTACAATGTATTTAAATTTTGAAACTTTTTCTAAGTTGTTGATTTTTTCCAGATGTGTTTCTATTATATACCTAAATATTTTCTTCTAAAATAAAATAGCTTATTTACAATATATTTTTATTATATTTTAGGACTCATCATTGACTTTAAAAGAGATTAGAAGACTTGCTTTGTTAACCTACAACTATGCCATCTAAGTCTAAAGATGCCAAAAACAATGAAGCTGACATATCAGAGAGTTCTCTGATTCATGGAAGAGAAGAATCTACTCCAAAGAAACTAGGCAAAATTGTAAATAAGAAATGAAAATATGACAGAAGTTATATTTCTCTCAGCTTTATAGATGTTAACAGAACTTCTGGAATAGTATTATGGTGCCAGTGAAACTGTGGCATCATTTTTAGATCAATCATTTAGAGTTGAAAGGAAAAGGAATTTAATATTTTATATATAAGAAAAATGAACTTTTAGAGACAAAATTGGCTCACCACTTTGCACACCAGAACTGAAAAAAATCACTAAAGCATTAGGGTTACGTTATATTTCGCATAGGATGAAGGCATGCACACAATAGTTAAAAGAACTAATAAAGCCTTATAGAGTTGCCACTGCTGAATACCTGTTGGATGAAAAGGCAGTAAAAGAAATCATGGCGCTGACAGTTTCCAATGACACAGTACAGTGTTGAATTAAAGACTTCACTGCAAACATAGAGACTGGGGTTTAGGGGCGCCTGTGAAGCTCAGTTGGTTGGGCGTCCGACTTTGGCTCAGGTCATGATCTCACAGTCTGTGGGTTTGAGCCCCGCATTGGTTGGGCTCTGTGCTGACAGCTCAAAGCCTGGAGCCTGCTTAGGATTCTGTGTCTCCCTGTCTCTCTGCCCCTCCCCCATGTTCTTGCGCTCTCTGTCTCTCTCTCTCTCAAAAATAAACATTAAAAAAATTAAAAAAAAATTAAAAACTGAGTTTATATATGCTCTGTAGAATAGTATTTTTGCCTTACAAGTGAACCAATACACAGATGTGTTTGGACTGTTTGTCATTTTGTTTGTGTGTGTCTGGTGATACACCAACTAATCACTGAAAAAAATTATTTTATGTGAATACTTAATCACAAACACAAGTGGTACTAATATATTCAGAGTTGAATACTTTTTGTGAATTTAATGGTTTATTCTGGAACAAGCTGTATTGACACACTGGAGAACTACTTCCTACCCACAGTAGGAAAACTACTGGTACCTTAGCATGAATCGAAGCTATGGCACCAAACTATACTAATATTGTATTCTCCACTGAACCCCCCAGGAGGGGAGGGAAAGAGAGCCAGTTTTACTTAAGAATATCCTGGTAAATAGGAAAAATGATCACTTATGCTAAATATCAACCTTTGAGTATACATCTTTTAAATATTCTATATATGAACTGAGAAGTACAGCATTTCAGGGACACACCCAAGTATGGTAGTCGTCTCAGGGAAAAGCATTGTGCAATTATTTGAGTTGCAAGCTGAACTAGCTGCCTTTTCACAGGACACCGTTTTTACTTGAAAGAAAGACTTGTGGACAAACTAGGGTTATTCAGACTTGCTATGTGGCAATTATTTTATTAAAAATGAACTAAGTGAGCCTATCACTTCAAGCAAAATGCTGATGGTTATAAATGATAAAGTTAGAGGTTGCAAGTGAATTTGGGAAAATTTATATCCACTACCTTGAACTTCCCAGCTTCCTAACACTTAAACACTTTTGAAACATATAGTAGTGATAGTAACAAATGTGATATTTTGATACTGTGTAATGTAATGTGCCAACACTGGGAACATCTACATAACTCAGTGCACTAATATTTTCCAAATGAATGCATGATGTCTAAAATCACTTATGGGTAAAAGATCCATTCACAAGGCTAGAAAGACCAATGAATTTTAATGTATCAGGGTGCAAAAAGTTCATGGGTCTGTTTTCAGATTCCAAAATGCAACTAACCTTTACGAAACATTTTGGTGTAATAAAAGTTCAAAAACTACCTTTCCCCCCCAAAATAAGTACTTTTTATCCTTAAAAAAATAAAACTTGTTGAACAAAAGTTTTAGTATAGTATCAAAAAAGATGATCTGAATAGGTTATTAACATACTTCTCCCTTTTCAAACTACTTCTCTCTCAGATACAGGATTTTCTTCATGTGCTTCCATGAAAAAAAACATATTGCAATAGATTGAATGCAGAAGTGGAATATGAGAACCCAGCTGTCTTCTATTAATTTAGACCTTAAAGACATTTGCAAAATGTAAAACAATGCTGCTCTTGCCATTACTTGTTTGGAAAATAGTTATTTTTCATCTAAAAGTGTTATGTACATTATAATGTGCTAATAATTATTATTGCATATGATTTAATAAATGTATTTTCAATTTCTCAGTTTTGATTTGTAATATGGTAAATATCAATAGATATACCCACATGAACAAAAAAGGGGGGTGGGACTAAATAACCTTAAGAACATGAAGGAAGACTCCTAAGCCAAAATAGCTTAAGAACCACTGCACCAAATGTTGTATGCAAGAGTATCATTATGGGATTTATTCATTAAGAACAGTTTGTAGGATAAAGGGATACTCATAAAGAGTATAGGAGTAGGATAAAGGGATACTCATAAAGAGGTCATTGCAGTACCAGTCTACAGATGATGGTAAATTAAGCTGGTGTCAGTTAAGATTGAGAGTAGTAAACATATTTGAGAAGTATTAACTGATAAATCTAAGACTTGGAGAAGGACTGGGTCTGAGTTGATTAGGGAAGCATAGGTGAGCAAGATACAATGTCAAGGAATACTCCCAAGTTTCTGATTCTTGTAAAAGAATGATCATCTCCCAACCTATACAACACAAGAAGATAAGACAGGAGAATGGAGAGTAAGGTGATGATTTTACGTCATGTTGGGCTTGAATTTCCCCTGTAACGGTCAGCTAAATTGCATGCAGTTTTCCCCCATAATTTATCTCAAACTACAATTGACTCAGAAATGATTTTGAGTTAACACGTAGAGCAAAGCAATTTGTAATTCTGAAGATCTGTTTAGAAGGCATAAAAATATTTGAATAGAAAGGCAAAATTTGGTGGTTGGACTTGCTTAACCACAAAACATTCTCTCCTTATTGATGGGATGATTGCATTTTTCAATGAGCTAGTCCCCATAACTGCTCAGAGTGTGTGCCCTTTTCAAATTGCTAAATGGTTTCCTGGGTGTACTGCCCTGCACTGATGCTGGGATATGATGTGGGTGGGATAATCATCATGTTATCTTTGGTGATACATTCTGTTAACTTGACAAATTAAAAACTAGTTGACAAATGCATAAGGCTAGTAACTTTTCTTGGATATTTTTCATAGAACATAAACTATTTTAAAATGCAAATACAGTATTGATATATTTTGGTTAACAGCATCTCTTTGCATCAGAAGGATAGCGGGGGAATTGTCACAGAACACCAATGAGGTTTTAATCTGTAGTGTACATCTTACAAATTCAAAATTTGTATCAGATAATCCTTTGTTTATCCTGAGAACAACCCCAACTTGGTATTTATCTTATGTGCCTGCATTAGCTCACTGACTTTCTGAAAATTATATGCTAATCATTAAAGCATTCCACCTTAGTGAGAGACAAAAAAAAAAAAAACCCAAAAAACAAACAAACAAACAAACAACAACAAAAAAAAAACGATGTGGGAACAAACAAATAGCCTGCTTAGTATACTCCAGACATCCAAGGTGGGCAATTGTATGTGAGAAGAGTGAAAAAACAACGAGCAAATGCATTCCCTCTTAATTTTGAAGGACTGCTATCCCCATCGAAACCCCCTGTGTGGATGTGTTTGTACACACACATGAGTTATAAGCAAGAACCTTTTTCATTAAGGGTGCGGTGTTTTTCATGCTAGTGCAGCACCTATCTATCTTCTTTCTGGCAGGGCTGTCTGCTTTTCGGTCAGCATCTGACTAAAGATCAATGAGAGAAAGCTTTTTGAAGGTGCTTTCAGGTCCTGCGGCAAGGGAGATGATCAGAAAGCTGCCATAAGCTTCAGACCCACTTGACAAATTAGGAACTATTTTGGTGCTCTATAAACTGCTGTCACATCAGTTACAAACACTAATTAGAGATGCAATACTTTGATTGTGAAAGTGTCCAGTGCATTAAATACCACTTTTGCTTGCTGCAATTAGCTTATACATTGACTTACACTTTATAGTGTAAGACAGTCAGAGATTAAAATGCATCAACCATTATTAAAAAATTTATAAGGTAAATATGAGCTAACTGTCAAATAGCTTTTTTCCTGTTGCCCTTTGACCTTTCCCGTTCTTATTTTTCAATGCTTTTGCACACAATTTTTTTCAACCTGTTTTCATTTGTCTGAACTAAATGTCATAGCTTATGATAGCCAAATATCCAGCATCAATTAATCAACTTCTGCATTCTGAGAATGAGGTGTATAAGAAATACTACCTCTGGGTTTTATGGAGCAAGTATCCATTGGGCCATTATAGCATCCGGCAGTCCCAAATAGAATTTTATGCTTTTTCAGTGTAGTCTCAGTGATGGGATATTATTGATGAACAAACATTTAAAAATCCATCATGCTGATTTTTTAAAAACTACTTTAAAGTTTTTTTTAATGGCATTTCCATTTTGGTAGAAGGATAAGTCTGCATTTAAAAAAATATCTAGCAATAACTGACAGAAGTGGTATGTTTTTAACACAAGGAAAGAGTGGGAAAAAATGTCAGGATTTTGGTGCTGATTATCTCTATAGTTCCAAGAATGTTTTTTTTCCCTTTAACTTTGTGTGTGTGTGCGTGCATGTGTATTTATGTTGGGAAGATATATTTGAAATCTTTTCAAAGATGAAAAAGTGTGTGAAATATAAACCTCAACTTATTTATGATGCATTTTTGAGATGGCATATAAAGCATTATTTTAAATCATACACTGGCTTCAGATTCCCAGATAAATTAATTAATCACTTTTGCCTTCCCTTATTCACCCAACACAGCCCGCAGGGCAGTATGTTCCATGCAATTGTTCCGAAAGGATTTGTTGAGGAAGAGATGGATATGAAGTAGTAATTCAATAACAATCTAAGTATGAAGTAAAGATACCATAACAAATTGGCTCAAATGTAAAAAAATAAGAGAGTCAAAATAAAAGATATTAAGAAAGAAAGAAAGAAAGAAAGAAAGAAAGAAAGAAAGAAACCCAACAATGATTGGTGAAATGGACATAGTTCAAACAATTGCTTTGAAACTATTTTGTGTAGCACCTTACATACATAACTTACAAAGAAGAAGCTAAGTCATCCATTTTAAATGCCTAAAAATCAAATGTCACGTAATTTTATGGAAACAAGCTCTGGGATCTGAGTGTCTCTGCTCTCTCCCCACTTCAGTTTACATCAGGGAGATGGCATATGGTAGAGGATGGCCGGAGGCCTGCAAGTCACAAGTCACTCCTGCAGAAATGCTTTCAACGGCAACATTGTGAAATCCAGTCTAGAAAATGGATGCAATAATTCTCATCACTTCTCTACTTCAAAGAGGGCTGGAAGGATTAAAGAGGTAGTGCTCCAAATTCAAATTCACGTTTTCCTCCAAACCTCAGCAGAATTCCTTGTCATCCCCACAGAGATGATCTGAGTGAGAAGTGCCATTAAGGAAATAGTAGCACACTCAGTAGAGCTCCGAAGGGATTCAGAAGAGCTCTGGCAGAAGTTGCGGGCTAGATATAAACTCAGCCCAGCGCTTATAAAGCACGTTGAAATTCTCAAGTGATAGGCACTACATGGGAACAAATCATTCTTAATTTAAGAGATAAACATGCCGTATCCAGAACTAATAATGAAGGGGCTGGAATAAATATAAGACTATAATGATTATGATCATTTATCCCTAAATCTAGCTTAGTGTCCCAGTGACAGCTGGAAACATTATGACAATTGTCTGCCCTGTGCTATACAATGCTGACAATGTTCAAGATTTCTGGTGTTGCTCCGACTGTCACTAAAACAAAACAGACAAAGCAAGATTGATCAGTCTGCAATGGTCCAAATCTTAGCACCTATAGAAACATGCTATTCACCAGCTCTAGCAATTAGGAAAAGCTCATGTGATTTCCAACCCATACGTCTGCTCTATATGTTTCCTTAGCTAGACATTCAAGAGGCAAAATGTGTACACAGTACCAGGTCACTGGTATTCAATGTCAGAGATCACACTATCTACACCTTTAAGAAGAATGAAATGTATAAATAGGGAAGAATTCCACTCTTTTTATAATTTGCCATACAATTTTTTAAGGAAAATGTTATTTTCTTTTGGTACAAGTAGTTGTTTCCAAAGACACGTGCTATAAAAGATTATTTATTCATCATGCTAAAGTTGAAAATATAAAATAGTTTAAGAGCAAACCATCTCTACCCATAAGTTAGACTCACATTATTAATCTTGTAACATCACTTGTGAAGATAAATTTTAAATTTTCTGTACTAATTGGAACAATATGGAAGTGTGGAAGATGACTACAGAGCAATGGTATTGGTTCTGATTTATATCAATCTGCTAATCAATTGTTTGGAAATAGCTCACTTATTATGTTTGACCTCATCCATTCTATACTACTATTTCATTGTTATTTTTTCCTTTCCACACACTTGCCCTGTGACTTGCTGAAATCCAGATACTCTGGGTATACAGAATTTTCTATCTACAAATGTAGTCATCCTCACCAACAAAATGTGTTGAGTGTAATATGAGTTGTTTTCAATTCTTTAGTTAGGCCATACTAGTACTCACTAAAGTACTTGCCAAAAAGTCATTCATTCATTCATTCTGGAATCTACTGGCCATTGATAAAACAGGTTGAGGTCTGATAATGTGAATTATCATCTTTATATGAAATATTTTGCCACTAAACTAATACATTTCATATGTTGTCAATGCCACATATTGAATTGAAATCATATAATTTTTATATCCCAAAGGTTATTAACTGTGGTCTAATCTGAGTATGTTATGTGTCCAAGGTGAAGACTGGGGTTAGAGGGGCTAAATGTCTTCCCTTAACTGGTTACCATACACTTTTAGCATGAATGAGAGGAAACTGCATGGCTTAAGGTCAGGATTTAAATTTGCTTCTTACCACCTGAATGACATTAAGCTTGTTACTAAAATATTATGACTATTCCTTTCTTAATTTTTTCAAATATAGCCACAACATACACCCATTTGAATACAAATATATTCCTTCTCTCCCTTCCTGTCTCTCTCTATATACATAATATATATTATATATATATTCAATATATCTATTCAATATATATTCAATATATATTACATATTCAATATATATTCAAATATAATGCAATATATTTTTCTCTTTGAATATGGAGTATATTTTAGGTTTAATACACATACACACACTTATTATATCAAATATCAAAAATGTAGTGCTTAACAGTACATGGTATGGTCTTTTAACTTCATTTTTGAAAATATCAAATTGACAAGGTTCATCAAGTCTATATCACTCATTTTTGACCTAAGGGGGAAAAAAACTGTATTACCTTAGATTTATAAGACTTTTTCATCAAATTTGACTGATTACCGTTTTTAAAAACCAAAGCTTCAGGGGCACCTGGGTGGCTCAGTTTGTTAAGCATCTGACTCTTGATTTTGGCTCAGGTCATGATCTCATGTTTGTGACACTGAGCCCCCTGATAGGCTCTGCACTGATAGCGCACAGCCTGCTTGGGATTCTCTCTCTCTCACGCTCTCTCTGCCCCTCCCCCACTTGTGCTCTCATTCTCCCTCAAATAAATAAACATTAAAAAAAAGGCAATGCTTCATTGATTTGCATGAGGCTCACCTGTGAGTTACAGAAACCTCCAAATAACACTGACCTTCTAAATCTCTTAAAAAGAAAGAATTGTATTTCTCTTTCATCCTAAGTCAGAAAGAGGAGTAGGCTTGAAGATAGCGGCAGAGTAGGAAGACCCTAGGCTCGCCTGGTCCCACCGACCCATCTAGATAACTATCAAATCATCCTAAATACCTCAGTAAATGACCTGAAGACTGGCAGAATAAATGCCACAACTATTTATGTAAAAAAAATCAGTCAAAGAACTCACAAAATATGACAACATATACCTAAAATGTGGGAAGGAAAGAAGAATGGGTTCAATGTAATATAGACTGCTATATGCAGAAGATGTTATATACAAACTGATGGTAATCATATATCAAAAGCCACTAATAAATATGCAAAGAATAAAGAGAAAGAAATCCAAATATATCACTAAAAAATCAGCAAACCATGAAAGAAAGACAAGAAATGATTAGACAAAAGCTTCAGAAACAACCACAAAACAAATAATAATATGATTATAAACACATAACTATCAATAATTACTCTGATTATAAATGGACTAAATGCTCTTATCAAAAGATACAGAATGACAGAATGGATAAAAAAAAACAAAACCCATCTATCTATATGCTGCCTACAAAAGACTCATTTTAGACCTACAGACACCTGCAGATTCAAAGTAAGGGGACAGAAACATCTATCATGCAAATGGATGTCAAAAGGAAGCCAAAGTAGCAAAGTCAAAGTAGCAATACTTACATTGGACAAAAGACTTTAAAACAAAGACTGTACTAAGAGACAAAGAAGGACACTATATAATAATAAAGGGGGCAATCCAAAAAGAAGATGTAATAATTGTAAATATTTATGCACTCAACATTAGGAGCACCCAAATGCATTAAACAGTTAATAACAAACATAATGGAACTAATTGATAATAATATAATAATAGTGGGGCACCTGGGTGGCTCAGTCAGTTAAGCATCCAACTTTGGCTCAGGTCATGATCTCACAGTTTGTGAGTTGGAGCCCCGCGTTGGGCTCTGTGCTGACAGCTCTGAGACGGAAGCCTGTTTCAGATTCTGTGTCTCTCCCTCAGTCTGACCCACCCCCACTTACATCCTGTCTCTCTCTCTCTCACTAAAATAAACATTAAAATAATTTTTAAAAATAGAAAAATAGTAAAGGACTTTAACTCCCCACTTACATCGGTGGACAGATCATCTAGACAGAAAATCAACAAGAAAATAATGGGTTTGAATGACACACTGGAAAAAATGGATTTAACAGATATGTTCAGCACATACCATTCTAAAAGAGCAGAATACACATTTTTTTTCAAGTGTACATGGAACATTCTCCAGAATATCACATATTAGGCTAACAAATAAGCCTCAACAAATTCACAAAGATTGAAGTCATTCCATACATCTTTTCTGACCACAACAGTATGAAAATAGAAAGCAACCACAGGAAAAAATCTGGAAAGACCACAAGTACTTGGAAGTTAAATAAAATACTACTACACAGTGAATGCATCAACCAGGAAATAAAAGAAGAAATTAAAAAGTACATGAAAACAAATGAAAATGAAAACACAATGGTCCAAAATCTTTAGGATGCAGCAAAAATGGATCTAACAGGCAAGTTTATAGCAATACAGGGTTACCTCAAGAAGCAAGAAAAATCTCAAATACACAACCTAACCTTACATATAAAGGAACTAGAGAAAGAACAACAAATAAAACTCAAAACCAGTAAAGGAATGAAATAATAAAAATTAGAGCAGAAATAAATGATGTGGAAACTAAAAAAACAAAAACAAACCAATAGAACAGATCAATGAAAGTAGGAGCTGGTACTTTAGGAAAAAAATCAATAAAATGGATAAGCTTCCAGTCATACTTACCAAGAAAAAAAGAGAAAGAAGTTAGGTAAATAAAATCATAAACGAGAGAGGAGAAATAACAGCCAACACCACAAAAATACAAACAATTATAAGAGAATATTAAGAAAAATTATTCGCCAACAAATTGGACAACCTAGTAGAAATGGACAAATTCCTAAAAACATATACCAAACTGAAACAGAAGAAATAGAAAATTTGAACACACCCAGAACCAGCAAAGAAATTGAATCAGTAATCAAAAAACTCACAACAAAAAAAGTCCTGGACTAGATGACTTCACAGGTGACTTCTACCAAACATTTAAAGAAGAGCTAATACCTATTCTTCTCAAACTATTTCAAAAAACAGAAAAGGAAGGAAAACTTCCAAATTATTTCTTTGAGGCCAGCATTACCCTGATACCAAAACCAGGTAAGGACACCACTAAAAAGAGAGCTCTCGGCCAATGTCCCTAATGTACATCGATGCAAAAATCCTCAACTAAACACCAGAACACTGATTTCAACCTAACATTAAAAAAAAATCATACACCACGATCAAGTGGGATTTATTCCTGGATTGCCAGGGTGGTTCAGTACTTGCATCAATCAGTGTGATACATCACATCAATAATAGAAAGGATAAGAACCATATGATCATTTTACTAGACGCAGAAAAAGCATTTGACAAAGTACAACATCCATTCATGATAAAACCCTCAACAAAAAAGGTTTAGAGGGAATATACCTCAACATTAAAAAGGCCATATATGAAAAACCCACAGTTAACATCATCCTTAATGGGGAAAAACAGAGCAAGACAAGGATGGTCACTCTCACCACTTTTATTCAACATGGTACTGGCTGTCCTAGCCTCAGCAATCAGAAAACAAAAAGAAATAAAAAGTATCCAAATTATCAAGGAAGAAGTCAAACTTTCACTATTTGCAGATGACATGATAGTCTATATGGACAACCCAAATGATTCCACCAAAAAACTGCTAAAACTGAGAAATGAATTCTGTACAGTTGCAGGATACAAAATCAGTGGACGGAAATCTGTTGTGTATCTATACACCAATAATGAAGTAGCAGAAAGAGGAATTAAGAAAACAAACCCATTTACAACTGCACCAAAAATAATAAGATACCTAGGAATAAACCTAACCAAAGAGGTGGAAAACCTATGCTCTGAAAACTATAAAACACTGATGAAAGAAATAAAGACAACACAAAGAAATGGACAGACATGTCATGGTCATGGATTGGAAGAACAAACATTGTTAATACTACCCAGGATAATCTCTACACTATTTTAAATGTTTATTTATTTTTGAGAGAGAGATAGAGCATACAAGGAGCAGAGAGAGAGGGAGACAGAGGATCCGAAGCGGGCTTTGCTCTGACAGCAGAGGGCATGACGCGGGGCTTAAACTCACGAACCATGAGATCATGACCTGAGCTAAAACCAAGAGTCAGATGCTTAACTGACTGAGACACCCAGGTGCTCCACACAATGTACACATTTAATGCAATCCCTATCAAACTACCAACAGCATATTTCACAGAACTAGAATAAACAATCCTAAAATTGAAAACCACAAAAGACCCCAAATAGCCAAAGAATCTTGAAAACTAAAAGGAAAAAAAAAAAGGTAGAGACATCACAATTCTGGATTTCAAATTGCATTATAAAGCTGTAGTAATCAAAACAAAATGGTACTGGCACAAAAATAGACACATAGATCAATGGAACAGAATAGGAAACCCAGAAATAAACCCACAACTCTATGGTCAACTAATCTTTGACAAAACAGGAAAGAATATCCAGTGGGAAAAGTCAGTCTCTGACAAATGGTGTTGGGAAAACTGGACAGCTACATGCAAAAGAAAGAAACCAGACCATTTTCTTTTCTTTTCTTTAATTTTTTTAATGTTCACTTATTTTTGAGAGAGAGAGAAAGAGAGAGAGAGAGAGAGAGAGAGAGAGAGAAAGAGAGAGAGAGAGATGGCAAATAGGGGAGGGGCGTAGAGAGAGGGAGACACAGAATCTGAAGTACGCTCCAGGCTCTGAGCTGTCAGCATAGAGTCTGACGCAGGGCTCGAACCCACGAATCGTGAGACCATGACCTGAGCCAAAGCCAGACACTTAACCGACTGGGCCACCCAGGCTCCCCCAGACCATTTTCTTATACTATACACAAAAATAAATTCAAAATGGATTAAAGACCTAAATGTGAGACCTGAAACTATAAAAATCTTAGAGGAGAACATAGGCAGTAACTTCTTTGACATTGACTGTAGCAACTTTTTTCTAGATGTCTTTTGAGGCAAGGGAAACAAAAGCAAAAATAAACTATTGGAACTATA
The DNA here is from genome assembly GCF_027475565.1 of Acinonyx jubatus. NCBI lineage: Eukaryota > Metazoa > Chordata > Mammalia > Carnivora > Felidae > Acinonyx > Acinonyx jubatus. The sequence continues at coordinate 82,586,137 of NC_069381.1, read as the reverse complement.
TCAAAATAAAAGTTTCGTCACAGTGAGGAAAACAATCAACAAAACTAAAAGAGAACCTACAGAATGGGAAGATATTTCTAAATGTTGTGTCTGATAAAGGGTTAATATACAAAATATATAAGGGACTTATAAAACTCAATGCCCATAAAACAAATAATCCAATTAAAAAATGGGCAGAAGATATGAACAGACATTTTTCCAAAGAAGACCTACAGATGACATATAGACACCTACCATCAGGGAAATGCAAGTCAAAACTACAATGAGATATAACCTCATACCTGAAAAAATAGGTAAAACAACAACACAAGAAACAACAGGTGTTAGCAAGGATATGGAGAAAAGGGAATACTTGTGCACTGTTGGTGGGAATGCAAACTGGTTCAGCTACTGTGAAAAACAGTACGGAGCTTCTTCAAGAAACTAAAAATAGAACTACCCTATGATCCTGCAATTACACTACTGGGTATTTACTCAAAGAATACGAAAACACTAATTTAAAAGGATATATGCACCTCTATGTTTTATAGCAGCATTATTTACAATTTACAACAGCTAACTTATGGAAGCAGCTCAAATGTCCATAGATTGATAAATGCATAAGGAAGATGTGAGGTAGATCTTTTTCTTTTCTTTTCTTTTCTTTTCTTTTCTTTTCTTTTCTTTTCTTTTCTTTTCTTTCTTTTCTTTCTTTCTTTTTCTTTCTTTCTTTCTTTCTTTCTTTCTTTCTTTCTTTCTTTCTTTCTTTCTTTCTTTCTTTCTCTGTATCTATATAATGGAATATTATTCAGCCATAAAAAAGAGTTAAATCTTGCCATCTGCAATGACATGGATGGAGTGAGAGAGTATAATGCTAAGCAAAATTAGAGAAAGACAAACATCATATGATCTCACTCATATGTGGAATTTAAGAAATAAAACAAACAAGGAAAGGGAAAAAGCGAGCGGAGGTGGGTGGGGGGATGGGTTAAATAGTTGGTAGGGATTAAGGAGTGCACTTGTCATGATGAGCACTGTGTGATGTATAGAATTGGTGAATCCCTATATTGTACACCTGAAACTGATAAACATTGTTATGTTTAAAAAAAGAAAAGAAACAAAGTCAGAAGGAGGCCATGAAGAGCTATTCTGTGACTCTGAGATTTGTGTTTCTCCCAACTTTCCATTCTGTGGTTCAAGTATCCATGACTCAGGATGGACTCCAGCACCATACCCATGTTCCAAATTCTTGCATGGAAAAAGTGGCCAAGAAGGGGCAAACGTACATTCACATGCTCTCTTTCATTAATTCACCAAGTATTTCTTAAGTACCTACTATGTGTTAGACCTTATTCCAGGTTCTGGCAATACAACACACACACACACACACACACACACACACACAAAGAAACAGAAACAAAAAACAAACAAAAAAGCCAAAAACAAAAAAACAGATATCTGCCCTCATGAAGCTTCCCTTACAGACTTATCCTACATAAGGAAAATCCCAGAAGCTTCCATCTGACACTTGTCCAGCTGAGATTGTATAGAAAATAAAAGAAAGAAAATATATTTTCACCTTTAAGCTATTAAGAAATGTACACTTGACCACTCAAAAAAATGTGTATAAAAAATGCTGGCAGGTTTCTTTAAAAATTCAGAATTTTTTTAAATGTATTTATTTATTTTAAGTATGAGAGAGAGCTGAAGAGGGGCAAAGGGAGAGGGACAGAGAGAATCCCAAGCAGGCTCCACGCTGTCAGTGCAGAGCTCAATGAGGGGCTCAATCTCACACACTACGAGATCATGACCTGAGCTGAAAATCAAGAGGACACTAAAAGTGGGAAAGTATTTAGATGAATATTAGGAGAATGAAGACAGTTTAGCAGCCTCCTAACAAAAGAGAACACACTAAAGTAAATTATAAATAAAACTTAAAAATTCAAAATGATTAAAATATGAAGTTTAAGGTAAATATAGTTTGACATGCCCCCATCACCATGCATTAGATGAAATTCCAATAATTTCTGAAGTAAAATATTACATCTAATATCCATTCCCTGATAATACTTCTAATGCTAGTTTTCCTTTTCTTTTCTCCCTTCCTTCCTCCCTCCCTTCCCTTCCTTTCTTCGTCTGTCTCTCATCTTTCCTCTCTCTCTCCAGACTTTTAACATAAATTTAAAGCATCTGTCAAATTCAGTAGATTCAAGTCTGAGATCAAGTCTCACTTCACAAAGTTTGAGTGGCTTGGATACTCTTTAGTAACTTAACTAACCTTATTTTACACAGCTTTCACCAGAATAGGATTTGTTATGTTAGGAGACAGAGAAAACTAAAAAAAATAAAGAAAGAAAAAAATAAAGAAAACTATTTCCTTCTTTTCTGAATTACAATTTAAAATTTAAAAACTGATAGCCTGCCTTTAAAATTCTGCAGCATGTTGTGGTGGAAAAAACAGTGGACAGGCAGTGAAGGAGAGGTTTCAGTTCTAGGGAAGCTTCTATGTATCTATATCACCCTAGGGATATTATTTAACCTTGAACCTCAGATTCCATATCTTCAAAGTGAAGTTGTTGAATATGATGATCATTACTATAGCTTATAATTCTACAACTCTATGATGCTAACTCAGTATCGTACTTGGAAATGTATTCTTGAATAAGGAACAGTTTATATGTGTGTGAGAGAAAGTGGAGAAATTCCCCCATGCTACTGGATGACATTACCTTGAGAATGACCAGACTCTCCAGACAGTCTATCATAGTTCAGTCCTCTTGGACTATTTTAACAATGAATCAACCAATCAAGCAAAGAAAAGTCAGGCATACATTACTATACAGAAAAGCAGCATTGACATTTAAAAAAATCAGGAAACTGACGTGACAGCAGGAAATAGACAATTCACTGTATAAAATTTTCATGTATTATTCTTTTTGTTCTAGAAAATAGTAGATACTTATGCTATATTTGGAATTACTATCTCTACTGGTTTTCTCTGCATAAGGAACAAGACCCTTATAACCAAAGTGTAGTATATAAAGAAAACATTTTAAAAGGAAAGGTAAGTGGATTTTTAGTCCAATTCAGTGCAAATAATCTCTTTTTTTTCTTATCATTGTTTTTTGATTATTATGGCCAAAGTCTGAGAATTTTCATTATCATTTCACAATTTAATATTTTATGTGTGTGTTCCTCATAGTGCCTAGCACATGTATAACACATAATAAATATTTTGAGAGAATCGCTAAAACAATGATTTCCCCAAATCATTATTTTCCCCTTTAAATACATATTATTTTTTGTAACCAAAAATCAAAGGAAAAACAAAACAAACCAAAGGAGTTACTAAGTGAGAATGTTAATCAATAATAAGTCAGAGATTTCTCTTCAAAATGATGAACTTACTGTTTTAGTATGGAGAGGACACATCAAATATAATATCTGCACTGTTAAAGAACAGAGAAAAGAAAACATTTCTATTTTATATTGTGATCTAGGGAGAGGGGCAGAGCAGGTTGATTGGCCATATGTTCAAAGTCAAAATGAGAAAATGTGAATGACCATCACAAAATTTAATTAATTTATTCCAGCTTTAAAAAAATATTTTTGTAAACCATGAATTGCATATTAATTTCTCAGTATAATGACATATATTTCAGACTGATAGATGACATCAATGTAAAAACTAGTAACACAAGAAGGGTGCCAACTATTACTACCAAAGTTACTATTGTTCTAAAATTTCTCAACACTGCATTATTAAAGAGAAATATGGATAGAGTATAACAATAGGAAAGAATAAAATAAAATAATTCTATTTCAAAATGATATTACAACCTAACTAGAAAAACCATGAGTGATACTTGAAAAGTGACTAGAAGTTAGAGAACATGTAACAGCCACCAGATATAAATATACAAATCAATAGCTTTCATTTATGCTATGATGAATTATAAGAAATAATAAAAAATTAACAGAACAACAAAATGCTAAAGAGTTAAGAAAAATATTAACATTTAGGGATATTTTTAGAACTAATGAGAAAAATATGAGACACAAATAAAACTTGAATAAATATTGAAATATGTTACTTAATGGGAAATCCAGTTACTCATGGAAAAATGTCAATTCTTCCCCAAAATTAACTTACAAATTCAATGCAATTCCAGTCATAATCTCAATATTTAATTTGGAACCTAACAAAATAACTTTATGCTTTGTCAGGAGAAAATTTTTGAGACTAGCCAAAACAAAAAATAATAAACATATGCATGGATTGAGCTGAAGGGTGCTGTGCTACTAGAATGTGCTTCCAATGCTAGATTTGTTTCTTCTTTTTTTTATCCCTCCCTTCTTTCACAATTAACAAGCCTAATATAATGGGCATATATGAACATCCTTAGAACAATTACAGAATCTCTATGCTCTATATTTGAGGCTATATTTGTGAAATGTCCATAGGCTCAGCACTGTTGCATCTTTCTGATAAATTTATATTTCAGTGACCCACTTATTTATTCCTGTTTTTTACGTTTATTTATTTTGAGAGAGACAGAGACAGCATGAATGGGGGAAGGGTAGAGAGAGAGGAAAAGAGAGACAGAATCCCCAGAAGGCTCTGTGCTGTTGGCACAGAGCCCAACTCAGGGCTTGAACTCATGAACCATGAGGTCATGACCTGAGCCAAAACCAAGAGATGGATGCTTAACCGACTGAGCCACCCAGGTGCCCACCCCCACACTTCTTTATTCGTATTAAAAAGTTGAACTCTCATTCTTTTTGTTTTGTGTATATGGTCACACCTGCTTTAATTAACATTTCCCATACAAATCTTTTTCCTTTATTTTACTTTCATTTCAGTCTTTCCAGTCACTATTGTTAATTTGTATCTCTTGTTAATAGCAAAGAGTATTGAATATATTCATGTACAAATACAATCAATCTTAATATTTTAACTAGTAATTTTCTTCTATTTATGTCAATGTGATTGCAGACATTTAGATATATGCTTATCATATTATGCTGTGATTTTATTTACAATACTTTCCCCACGCTTCTTTTTGTTTCTTTTCCTGCAATTTTTTGGATCAATGAAATTTCTGTAATCCTTTCCTCACATTTTACTAGTAAGGATGTTCTGCATTCTACTTCTAATTTCCAGTATTAAATTTTTAACATTATATATTTGATATATGTTGAAAATAAAATTGATCCTCTACCTACCTCCCTATAATACAAGTCTTCCTCATTGTCATCTTTTGTGTCATTTTTGTCTATAATTTAATCTTCCTTTTTAATTACCCAAATTAGTTACTGTCATTATTATTTATACCACCAATATCAACTTAGATTTGCCTACATGTTTATCTGTTCTTTGCTCATCATTGCCCCTTGACTCTTACACTCTTCCTTTTGGGTTCAAGTCTTTCTTAATGAAAATGCACTTTATAATTTTTCTAGTAAGTCCTGTGAGTGTCACCTTGCCTTTGTTTCCCTAAAATGTCATTTTAAATTTATTCTTGAAGATAGTTATTTAATTTTAGGTTTCTATGTTGACAGTTTTTCACACTTTAGTATTCTGAAGTTGTAACTCCGGTATTTTCAGTCTCTATGGTTGAGGTTGAAGGAATACTTTAGTCTAATTGTTGGGCATTTGTAATTAATTAACATTTTTCTGATACCAAAATTTCTTTGTCTTTGATGTCATTTACTTAATTATGATATTTAGGCATGAATTACCATTTTATTACTATTACTATTCCTGATTCCTGGAAATTGTGCATTTTAGGCTTGGAAATTGACTTTTATCAATTCTGGAAAATTCTGAGCCTTTCTTTTTACTTCTTCTGGTAATCTTATTAACGCATATTGAAAGCACTGTTTCATATTCCCTATCTCTTTTGTCTTTCTGTGCTGAATTGTGATATTTTCCTCCCACATTCTTCTTCCAGTTCGCTTAGTCTCTCATACTTTGGGGACATCTGATCTGCTTTTTAAATCATGCATTAAGTTAAATTTATGACTATGTTTTTCTATTTTCAGAATTTGTATTTGGTACCTTTTCAAAACTGCATCTATTTGTTTTTAATCAGTCTTTTGTCCTCTTGTTTTCTATATTTTATCACATTAAGAAATTTAAATACACTTATTCTATAGTCTCTTTAATAGTACTGTTCTATGTTCTCAAGTTCTGCAGGTGTTAGTTAATTCTTTTTTTTGTCTAAATCTTATTCATGGTGAATTGTTTCATCTTGTGTGTTGTAATTTCTTTGATATTGCCTTATCTTACGTAAAGCATGGTGTTATTATGGGAATTCCAAGCATCTCAGCTTTTGAAATCTCTCTCCAGAGAGCTCTGCATTTGCTTCCAACAGACACCAGAGATGTGTCAATGACCAGAGACTAATTTTCATGTTTATTTCTCAGCATGGGGTTCTTGAAATACCTGAAAAGTGTAAAACTGAACTCCAATTAATTGGAGACACAGGTCGTAGATTTTGAATTCTCAGAGGAAATGTTTTGTGTCACCCAGAGTCAAAACAAAGGCTGGCTCAATTATAGCCATTCACATCCAGCCTTTCCATGGGAGATGGAAGTCAAGCTGGGTAGCAATACTGTATCCTGTACACCATCTCCATCACATCCAGCCTGCCATATCATCATCGGCCAGAGTTCTGCCTCTCAGCTACCTCTTTGCTCCTGGTGCATGGGGTTTCCCATTTTTGTATGCTTAATAGGTTCAGCCATTTTAGCTGTTTGTTTAATTCTAAATATCGAGACAGCAAGTTTGCAAAGCTAATATAGTCATTCATTTTATGAAATAGAATTCTGAGACTTTATGAATTACAGAAGGACACAGGAAAAGGTCATTAATGAGTACAAATGACTAATAGTACAAATGACTAATAAATATGGAAAATTCTATTCCATTATTAACCAAATAAAGACAAAATAAAATGCTATTTGTTCACTCATCAAAAACAGAAAACAGTAAAAAGAATAGTAAAGTGTAAAAACCCTGGGCACACCCTGGTATAGTGCACAATTTCTGAAGGACATTTGAGATCTCTCTCTCTCTCTCTAAAATAAAAATATGCTTATAACCAACTTTTTCAGTATTTCTATTTCCAGTATTTCTTAAGAAAGTAATCAGATTTATCTATAAAATTTTCATTAAAATATTATTTATGTTCACATTAAAAAATCCTTAGTCAAATAACTAAATCACGACATACATAAATAATAGAGGAATGAGCAGTTATTAAAAATAAAATTATACCATATAAATATTGACATGAAAAATATTTATGGTAGAGGAGTAAGTGAAAAAAAAAGAGCACAAAAAGTATGTACCCAATATGTAAAACAGTTGCAGATTATAAATTTATGTGAAAAAGATCAAGTTTATACACAAAAATACTAACAATGTGAATTTCCTAAATAGGTATGTAAGTTTATATTCAGAAAACAAAAATGAAAAGTGCTATTTTTAACATCAAATATCCTGTCAGTCCAGTAAACTAGTAGTTTGAAGCAACACAAACTTAAGTCTTTAATAATATTCGCTATTTCCTCTCCTCACTACACATACTGTGAGTTATCAAAAGCAGTCAGTTTTATTCATTTTTATGGTATTAATCAAAGCTCATAATAAAAGCATAAGAAACTAGTTGTTAAAATAAATAAAATTAATAGGTAAACAAATTTTAAATGATAAAGTTATATAGTCAACTTTCTATAGAACAGTGATAATTTTAAAAACGTAATGAATCATTGTTTTAAAATGTGTTACTATAGTAACATTCTAGAAAGTGGATCAAATATTTCAGAAATTGATCTTTCTAAATGAATAATATTTTGAAATGCAATGATTAAGTGTATTCATAAGATTTAGATTGCACAAGCTATTAATAAAATCAAATAGAAATAAAATTGTCTGAGTGTAAGAAGAATTTCAATTTATCAGTAACATCCTCATAAGCCATCCCCCCATAATACATTTCAACTGAAGAATTTAACAGCATTGCTTCTGCTAATGGCTCTTCAGTTTATGCTTTTTGAAACAACTCATAGGAGAGGAAAGAATGGGAACATTTTCAATGCATTCAATACTATACTTCCTTTCTCAGACTTAGTAAGCTCCATCATAAGTGGGTATCAAAAAGGGCTCTAAATGATCTCTGAAAAGTGCTGGCTCCATATATAAATACAGTCATAAAAACAACCCAGAAAAAAAATCTAAAACAAGACAGAAAAATCCTTAAGAAGCAAATTACATACTATATATGTGATAGGGAAAGCTTAGAAACACATAAAGGAAGTGCCTTCTGCTCTGCAATTTTGCAATGTTATCCCACTCTAGAAGTCAGGCAAATTACATTGATGAATTCTTGGTACAATATTGCCTTCATATTTTAAAAATTAAATCAATATTCAACAATATAACCCTTTGATAATTGTAAAGGATAAGCTTTAGGATTTAAAAGGTATGAATGACCTTGAAGAAAACACAAAACTCTACTAGGATTTTATGTTAAGTTATTCCAAAGCTCTTTTTAGTATCCGAGAGAACAAATCCATACTTCAGCCCAAAATGTTACAACAATATAAAGATAATTATACTATCAGAGTCTGGTGTGAAATTCTGTTGTTTAAATGGTGTGTATTTTTAATCAATCCAAAATCTCTGATTTGGGGATTTAATGCCAGTGATGGCTGTTAATTTCTTCAGATTAGTACTCATCATAAAAAGCATATTTCCATATGAGTTTTTCTTGCCTTCATAAAATCTTATCCCAAGACAGCTAAAATCCTTCTGAGAGCACAAACAGTCAAACCTGGGCTCATAATGCAGAGATAAAACATTCTTTTATGGCAGCATTCATTAAGGTACTAGACAGAGTACAAAAAGCAGCAACAGGGAGCTTTCCCCTAAAAGCTTTTAATACAACTCTTTCCAAGACCCATTAAATCGGACCAGCACTAACGCTTCTGGCCACTCCCATCTATTGATCCCCATTACTATGGAGCCCCCTACTCTGTCCAACTGAAGTCCAAGGTAATTTATCTTTGATGAATAGTCTACCGAAAAGTCACTAGCACAAAAGCAGCAAGTCAGAATTCAAACTCTGAGTGAGTCAATTGTCCAGTGTTGTCTATTTATTCCTGAGAAGCTCTTGCTAATATAAATGTTTTGTAAATTTCTTTCCCTTAGCTTCCATTTGACTTACCCAAACAGGCCCTACTACAGGTAACATTTATTGAACACATACTATGTAGCTGCATTAGAGATACATGCTTTAAACATCTTTATTTAATCCTTCAAGACCATGATGGACCATTTATCTCTATTTTGCAGATGAAAGAAATGAAACTGAGGGAGTTTAAGAAACTTTCTCAAATCTCAGAGCCAACAGGTGGCAGAATCACTGTTTGTAAAAGCCTTATAGTGATTCTTTCCATTCACTTGCTTTATATTTTTATTTTGGGCTATGCTACCATGTACCAGGACCTGTGATAGACAGAGCTTAGCAGTGATGAACAACATGGACATGATCCCTGTGTTCATTGTGCCTCCTGGCCCATGAAAGCAAAAATTGTACACAAGTAAATTCATATAAATTACAAATTGTAATAATTATTATGAAGGACAATTTTAAGTTACATATATTATTCTTTTGGCAGCATTAGTAACTCTGCAAATCCCTTTGTTTCACATTTATTTGGTGCATTATATTTTCAATAAGGTAAACCCATAAAAGATGTTTTCCAATTTCTTTCTAATCAACAGAACGACTCATAGTGTCCTTAATTCAAATAAGCAGTTGTTTTGAATTGATTATCCTTCACCCATAGGATAACCATCTATTATGGACCATACTATCCCAGTTACGCTTCTGGTCTCAATATACCTCCCAGGTCAGCAGTTTATCTTCTCCAAAGTATCATAGTTTGGGTAATAAATTTATACAATCACTCTACTTTTACAGTATCTAGAGCAGTTTTAAATGTACTTTGGAGAGAACAGTGGAAAGCTTAAACTAATTATGTCCTACAAACAAGCTGCTAGAATCTTTCCAGATGTGATTAGATTTAGTCTTCAGAACACCTCACGAAGCGATGGTTACTCTACTTACTTTACTGGTGAGGAAACTGAGAGAGCAAGAGACATGCTCAGGGTCACAAAACTTCAAGCTCCTTTGTTTCAATCTTTGACCATCACACTGATCATCACCCACGTGCGCGTACACACACACACACACACACACACACTATACACATTTACATAGAAACAGTCAATCTCTCTTCCTTCTCAAGTAGGACACAGAAATAGAAAATGGCCTTTTTTAAAGCTTATGATCGATGGCCTTGACTGGGAGAATAGGAACAGAAATGTCTTAAGGATCTCAAATACAATTTGCAAGTTATAATTCCTAAATATTTCTCAAACATTATTCTCCAAACATTGACTGAGTCCCTTCTTGGCGCCTGACATTGTGGTAGGTACTAGAATACAACTAAAAACAAAATGAATGTAATTTGTCCCTACCTACATGAAGTTTGCAGTCTAGTGGAGAAAGCAAACAAAAACAAGTCAACAAAAATAAAATAAAATAAATATAAACTGCGCTGCATGCTAGGATTTAAGAATAACAGTTTAATAGCTTTCTCATGGGTTATCTTATTTCAATATGCCAATGGGCCATCTCCTATGCCATCAGAAACTTCTGAACACAAACTTGAAAATGTTTCTCCGTTATTTAAATCTCTTTGACTCCTCCTTAAAACTGAGCGTAAGTCTATACGATGCAAACTGCTTTATGATTTTGTTTTCTGCCTATAAGCTTTTGTACCCATTTGGCTTTATAGATCTATGACTTATATTTTTTCATGATTGAAAAATTGTGACCTAAAAAATAGGCTCAAAATTATAAAGTAAATGCTACAAAATAAAAATTCATATATGATTAATTATAGGTATAAAAAAGTACCATTATATCAAGTATATATACACATATATTTTTATATGTGATATTATATAGGTATGTATTTTTATGCATTATGTTACATTTAGAGACATACATTATACTTATATAGAAAACCCTAAATATGCTATTCCATTCTTTATTTTTTTGCATGTCTGGTTAACTCCTAGTCATCATTCAAGGCTTAAAGACCCTTCTCAAAATTCAGGGCAGAATCTGTATGGTCTGCCACTAAGCCCCCATTAAGGCTTGTTTATACCCCTTGCCTACTGTAGCCCTTATCATATTGTTCTAGGTATCAACACTAGCCATTTCTAAAGGTTTTTTATTATTACATATCCCTATCAGTAAAACAAAAAAAAGAAGAAGAATGTTGCCTGCATATTCAATATGTCTACTTGTATAATTATAAATGACATACATTTACTACCATACTAATATTTATTCACACTGTATACATGTTCAAAATAGAAACCAAAATGATGAGATTAAGATGAAAGTAAACATTATTAAAAAGTACTTTTCCTTATATTGTTAGAAAAACCTCACTTTCAATTTCACTAAAGGTCATAAAATTTAGTATTATCTTTGTTATCACAATGTGATAACATATACTTCATTTTTTAAAAATCTTGCTTAAAATTCTTATGATATAAGAATTCAAAGATACAATTCTGAATTCAGTTTATTTTGATACCAGTTTTTAACGGTTGTCATAGCTGGAATAGATATTTCATTAATTTATCCAAAGTAAAAATTCCTTGCATTTTTGGTTTGTGTTTGTCCTTTTCTTTTTGGAGGGAAAAGCAGAGTACAGACATGGGATCCCAGTATTAGAAATTTAAGTTAATTATGCATTTATTTTTATTTTTATTTTGTCTATTAAGGGATAATATACATACAGTAGAGTGCACATAACTATACTGCTACATTAGTTTAATATGCAAACAGCCATGTAACCGTAAACTGATCAAGATATAGAACACTCTTACCATTCTCTAAGGTTCCATTTAACGAAATTTAAAAAGAGGCAAAACTAACTAATGATAACAAAGTCAGTAGCCTTTTCAAAAATTCTGTCAAAAGATATTCAATGAGTGTACAATGAGTGTACAAAAGAATTCATGGTCACTTCGTGTCTTATTACAAAGTATTGTAAAACAATCTTTCATTTAGGAGATTTTAACCCACAAATCCACTAAACCTGGCACAAATAAACTTACTGGTGGAAATAAATTGAATGTGAATAAACAAATGATAATACAATCCTCAACTCTTCCCTATCATAGAAGTCCACTCTTCCTTAAGGAAAACTTGTACCTTAGTGACATGTGGCCATCTCCCACCCAAAACAAGTTATGGCATCAATGACAATCTATATGTTGACTATCAAGAAATCAATACTTATCTGAATTTTTAGATAAAATTATAAGCAGAAATTGTTTTTTCCCAATGGACAGTTTAGTACAAGCTATGGATATGCACACCCCTTTGGAGACCCCTGCTGTGTTTGCTTATTCTGTTAGACTGTGGAGCCCTTTGAGAGCCAAAGATATATGGTTCATTGCTGTACCTCCAGTCCTTGAGTACCTAGCATGTTATCTGGATGGACCCCAGGAGGTCATCGCTGTTTGTAAATCGACTAATTGACTAAATAAATGGCGGAGTCAACCAATCAATCAGTCAGTCAATGAACAAGTGCACAGTGACTGGGACTCACAACACAGCAGTGGTAGGAACCACATAACCAAGGGACATATGGTATAGGTACTGTAAGTTACCTATGGTATAGGTAACAACATTTTCCTGACATTTCAAAGTTCAAGAAAATCCTACTAGCACTGGGGCTGTAGGGAGCTAGATCCTGAACACTGACATTTTCCTTCAGTAATCATCATTTGGATATTTTTTAAAAGTAACTCTCACGAAAAATCCTATTTTCTGCAGTACTTTTTCACAACAGTGATTCCCAGGAAACTGGCTTTCAACATTAGGGTCAGGGACTAAGTTCTGCCCACTAGCTCTAACTAAACACACTCAGTAATACTCTGGGTTAACTGACAAATTGCTGAATGTCCCTGAACATGGTACGGGTGCCTTTGCATATGGGGTCCACTAACATAACCCAAGACAAAGCAATCAAAACTATTTGCATCTCAAAAGGAAAAACAGGAGTCACTTTTGTAAGGGCATTAAATTAAATAAGGGCAGAAATGCTAAAAGTAGGACAAAGACATATGTTTTAAAATATATCTATGCAGCAAAAGAATTAGCGAGTTTTACTGTACTCAGTAGGCAAAACCTTTTTGTTTTTAATTGGTCTGGAAAATAACTGCTACTTTAAGAAAAGAACACATCTATGTGTACTATAGGAACTCTTAAAAAATAAATAAGGAGAGAAGGGGTATTGCACTCTGCCAACCTGGGAGGCTGAGAAAGAAGCTAAGCTGAAGATATGAGTGTTATGTTAGCTGACAAAGTGTTCATTTAGTGTTTACCCACTCCAGGCAAGTCAGTGAACCACAGATGGCCTCTTACAATAATCCTTCACCTGCAGTGCTTGTGGTGGGGGCAGTGCAGGGGCGCGGGGTGGGGAAGCTGGCATCTGAGAAATATACAGTGAGCTGTTGATTATTCATGTTGACCATGTGAGTCAAGTCACAGATTTTTTAAAAAATCAATGTAGATTCAACCTGATTGTCTTTGTACATAAATTTGAATATATGGCTTAGTCTGGGTTCTGAAAATTCCATCAACTTAAAACTAAATAATAAAACTATGTCATTATATCTTAATAGGGAAAGCTGAAATATTGCTGTGTTTCCCCTGCACAGAGTTCCTCCCCTTTCATGCAGATAAGAAAGCATCCTATTTGACCCATGAATAACTTCCATTTTGTACACTATGTATTTCCTAGATTGAAGGCAGGTAATTAGGGCTGCAGGTAATCAGAGTAAACTAAAAAGAGGCAATGTTACAGAATCAGAAAGATACTTATATGTTCTTCACTCAGAAGAAAATATATGGATGCTCTATGTCCTTCACTTGTTCTGATTGTTCTCATGATGCACCTTCTGGAAAACAGATGGGGAGGAATAGCTAAATTTTCATCCTATCTACTAAACTTTCATACACTAATTTAAACATTCCCTTTAGGCAGTACTCAAACATCTTAGGTTAAAATGTTCAACCGTCTAGTTTTCCAGTGCCCTGCTCTGCTTTTCTGGGATATGGGCAACATGCACAGCATATAGTGGTGGAAGAGAAGTGATCTGGAGCTTCATGCCTCACAGAATGCTTTGTAACCTCACTCATCTCAGCCAGAGATGGCCAGTCTGGGTTTCCCATGGACCAGAACAAGCACCATCTCAGGACTTCTGCTGACTTCAGATGCTATAGTCTGCTGAAGCTATATCTGTGATCCATTTTTATTTTTTCATTTGGCTAGAATCCATCTGTATTCCCTCTTAATATGGCACCTTGGTTCTGAAGGCTCTGAAGGCAGACTACTTGGAACACCTGTCATGGCCTCCATCTATCTCCTTACTGAAACGTCTCAACCCAGATCCTCATAGCTGGATTATGTGCCATATGCCTCAGCAGAACACAATGGAAAGGCCACAAGCCCTTACGCTCACATTTTCCTGTAGAAACATCTGAGTTTTGTTCACTCCATACAAGAAGTGAAGAATAAATTTGGCCCTCTTTCTGCCTAATCCTAGTCCCTTTGCTGCCTGCAAATTTTACTTTGATTTAACTATTCCAAGTTGGTCCCAGGAAACCTATGAGGCCAGCCCTTCCCAGAACAAAAGCCCAGAACAGGAAGTAGGATTCCATGTAGTATACACCATCACACCAGCCAGTAGAAACATTCACGTGGCATGCAGATTAGCCCTTCCTTATTTCCACCTTTTCAATAGCATGTAAGTGCTTCTAATTGGGAGAATCTGATTTGCATCCAGAACTTTAGCAGTAAGGAAGCCTGGAAACGATATGTTTTAATTTTCTAGCTTCTGCAACACAGGAAGACAAACTAGGAGAGTAAAACTATCATACCCACTTCAAATAAGTCTCTAATTATGCTCATTCTTAAAACTTCACATAGATTTATGCCTAGCTAAGAAGCCTGCTTACTCTGGGGAATATTACGGACATCCTAATGGGAACTGAAGTCTCATACTACTAATATCTCTGTAAAGAAATTTTCATTTCATAGGAATAAAGGACAATGATAAATATTATTTCCTGAAGAGAGTAGGCCAAAATGCCAACAAGTCTTCTCCATTATAGTTCCTGCAAATTTTATAAGAAGGAAGAATGAACAGCCTAGACAAATTCTAGAACTTCTTCTCTGGGTTCCTCTTAGTGCTTCTCTATCTATTTAGGGTGTATTTTATCCTATTATTTACAAGCCCAAGAAGCGAGCCTGGATTTGGACTTTTGCCCAGCAAGGCCTAATGTGAAGAAACCCCAGGGGGATTTTGCGCTTTCTTCCATTTCAATTCGCTAGAAATTGAAATGCTTCTCTATTTCCTGGGTGGAATGGTCCGCAATGTTTTTCCAAAAAGCCACCTACGGGAAGCGGGCCTATACTCTCTTCTTTGTGTACAATCCTGACCTGCAAGCAGGGATCACTTAGATTCAGTTTTCCATGTTCAGATGCAGGACACAGTGCAATGTGCTTAATCATTTTGTCAGAAGATTTAACATAGTGATTAAGAGCACAGGTTCTTGAGCCAGACTGCCTAGCTTGAATCCTCATTCCTGCACTTATTTAGGTATGCAATCAGGGGTGAATTTCTTAATCTCTTTGTACTGCATTTTCTTCATCTGTATAATAAGGTAAAAAATAACACATAGGACTTCTGTGAAGATTACATTAGTCAGTATATGTGACGTCCTTAGAACGGTGCCTGGCTCTGTTACACTTAGTAAGATAATAAAACTCTTTCTATGAATTTTATTAGTAACGCAACCTGAAGTATCTCTTAGTGTCCTAAACTTTGCATAGTGATATAAATGTTCAAGGGACAGTGTAATCGGACTCAGAAAAAGGAAGTCTCTTCATTTAGGGCAAACCACACACCACTGCCACTTGCTAATTTTTCTCTCAAACAAACATTAATTGAGCAAGATGTATCAAGACCTGTGCAAAGGACTTTTGCAATGATCTTCGGAGATACTCAGTATCTCCATTTTATAGGTGACACATTGAGAGTTTAGGTTATTTTCCTATGAACAAGGTCTAATAAGTTAATGAGTTGACCACATAGGATTTAAACCTAAATCTGAGTCCAAATCCAAATATTTTCCATTGCTCTTTACTGCCTTGCTAAATAACAACAAATCTGTAATTTATAGTATATAAAGCAATTGCACATACATTATTGTACTGAATTTAACACTCACAACAATTCTATGGTACTGGCTGTTAGTTAGGATCATTGAGCTGCAGGTAACAGAGAGCCTAGATAGCAGTTGTTTAATCAGAAAGGGGCTTATTCCTTCCTAGAGTAAGTCCAGACATAGTTGGTTGCTGGCATTGTATTAGTGGCTCAGTGAGCCTAGGCTCCTTCCTACTCTTCCCTCCACCATTCCAGACATGTTGACTTTGTTCTTACACTTTCGTCTTGTATTTACAAAATGTTTCTCATAGTTCCAAACAAAACAAGGCAGGAACAGGTAGTTGGAGCAGATGCTGACAAGGGATGGAAGCAAGTAGAATTTACTTCTCTTAGTGAAAAAGAGAAACTACTTCTCTTTAACGAAAAAAAAATCTTCTCAAGAGACATGCCAGTCATGTGGCCATTTCCAGCCATAGAGGAGACTACAAGGTGAGCAGTTAACTTTTTATAGTATCTCCAGGGGGAGGCAAGATAAGGATAAAAGAGGTTAGAAATAGCTCTTAAAGGTGAGACAACGGCAGCTTCCACTCCCACATATTATTATAAAAATTTCTCAGGGGCGTCTGGGTGGCTCAGTCGGTTAAGTGTGCGACTTTGGCTCAGGTCATAATCTCACGGTCGGTGAATTCGAGCCCCGCGTCAGGCTCTGTGATGACAGCTCGGAGCCTGGAGTCTGCTTCAGATTCTGTGTCTCCCTCTCTCTCTGCCCCTCCCCTGCTTACGCTCTCTCTCTCTCTCAAAAATAAAGATTAGAATTTTTTTTTTCTCAGATAGAGTCACAGATAAAGAGGAACTGAGATTTTTCCAGTGTCCTAATGGTTTTAAATAAGTTTTTTGACTTTATCCTCTAAAATTTCTACTGTCTCACAACAGCCACATAACTAGGTACTGTTTCACATTTTTTCATATGAATAGTAAAAAAAAATGGTCCTTAAATTCACTTTGGGGGCTATTGTTTTATCCTAATTTATACCACTTTTTTTCAAAAACAATGAGGATTAAAATAAAAGGTATATATCTAATAATGCTACACAAACTGAAAATTTTAAAAAAAGGAAACAATAAAGAGGAGAAACAAAATATGATAACCAAAAGAGTTATGGTTACTGAGATTTATTTTTAAAATTTTTATATTTATTTTTAACTTTTTTTTATTTAAATTTTTTTATTTATTTTTGAGAGACAGAGAGAGACAGAGCACAAGTGGAGGAAGGGCAGAGAGAGAAGGAGACACAGAATCTGAAGCAGGCTCCAGGCTCTGAGCTGTCAGCACAGAGCCCAGCGTGGGACCTTAACCCCTGAACCATGAGATCATGATCTGAGCCAAAGTCAGACACTTCACCAAATGATCCATCCAGGTGCCCCTATTTTTAAATGTTGTGTACATCTTCTTGGTGTACCTGAGAAGGGAGGAAAGAATCAAAATGGGTTTCTACAACTTTCCCATATATTCTGCAATCTAGATGGAAACATTCCAAACTTGAAAGACAAACTCTTTTCTATAATTGAATTTAAAAAAAATTTTAAATAACTTATGTGCTCTAATTTAACAGAAGGTTAGAACTGTGAATTAAAGAAATGGCTAGACAGCATGTTTCTTATGCCATCTTCTGTGGGTATCACTTCTCTCAGCTAGGCTTTCTTTTTGCAGAGCCATTTGAACCTTAATCACAGAAGTAACACATGCCCCATGGGAACACACACACACACACACACACACACACACACGCCCAAACAGATAAACAAAAAGGTAAACAAACCACTTCTAACCCTATCACCCGCAGATAACTGTTTACATGTTGTTGTGTATAGGAAGCCAATACTTTTTTCATGCATAAAATTCATGTTTTTCTTTCCAAGGATGCTATTGTACCTTATATTCTATTTTTATGTCTGATTTTTCATTTACAAATATATGAGGAATACTACCCCTAATCAATAGTATCATACAAGATGTTTAATTACTATCATATTCCACCATATGGGTATATATTACAGTGTTTTAACCAATTTCTTAATTTTAGATTTTTAGGTTTAAAATTTCCCTCCATTATAGATAGTTAGGTACTTACCACCATTGTACATATATCTTTGCACACATTTATGATAAATTACTAGAAATGGAATTGCTATGTCAAAGTATCGGAGCATTTTTAAACCTTTTGTCACATGCTGCCAAATTGATCTCCAGAAATTTATTCTCCCAATGTCTCAGCCAGGCTTTTGACAGGAGCTGGATAGCAGACAATTTGAATTATACTGTCTGATGAGTACCACCAAGAAGCACTACCATGACATTTGAAACAACCTTCCCCATTCTCTGACCTCATATTTGGAGGTGAGATGGAAAGTCCTATCTTGGGAATCAGAAAACATGGGTTCTAGTTGAGGTATTATTATCTACTCTACCTATTTAATTGTTGTTGTGAAGATCAAATGAGATAATGTATCTGGACATTCTTTCTAGATGTCCTAGAACTTTGCAAATGTAAAGAATTGGTAATTCAACAAGGGCATTCTTCTAAGAATATCCCAGAAGAAGAGACATTAATCCTGACCATAAGTAAGAGAGGAGAAAGAGAATCTCCCAGGTTATGCTCTTAGGGATGGAATTGTGTGTTCTTCGATGTGTCACTTTTTGCTTGATCTTTTAGGAAATATTTAAAGAAATGGGACCACATAAATAATTGTATAGGTTTCTTGCTGGCTCTTGGTCTGTTAGTGAATTTCTCATAAAGCCCAAGGGCAACTGGATATTAAAAGACAATACAAGAGAGGCAAGGGGTAGCTCTTTATCCTTTTCTGATATAGAGGGGGAAACTGAGCCTGGTATTTACAAACTGCTGCAAGATTCCTGAGAATAAATCCTGTACTTTATATTATTTAAAAAATTAATGTTTACTTGTTTTTGAGAGAGAGAGAGAGAGAGAGAGAGGGAGAGAAACAGAGAGACAGAGAGAATGAGCAGGGAGGGGCAGAGAGAGAGGGAGACACAGAATCTGAAGCAGGCTCCAGGCTCCGAGCTGTCAGCACAGAGCCTGGCGTTGGGGCCTGAACCCACAAGCCATGAGACCATGACCTGAGCCGAAGTCAGATGCTTAACCAACAGAGCCACCCAGGCGTCCCTGTATTATTTTTAAACGACTTTACACACTGAGTGCATTAAAAAGTCAGTGAATCTATTTGAATAGGATAATTATTATTATCACTAATTCTATATCCATCTCAAGTGAAATCACCATTATCATCATTTTCCTCTCTGGAAGTTTCAGGGTTTTTTTCTATATATTTGTAATATCAAATAGGATAGCATGTTAGAATGCTTCCTCCAAATATAAATGATGGTGAATAGTCAAAATAGCAAAATATGTGCTTGTGACAATGAAGTTTGCTGAACTTTGAGCAGGCAAGTCCCATGCCAACAATAATTCTGAATAGCTTTGCTTTAGTAAGTTGGTCAGAACATGACTATCATTTAATGTCATTTTTTGGTGTCTATCCATTTGGCAGAGTGTCAGAGCGTAGTCCATTTCTAACAAAATTTGACTTTTGGCATCAAAGAATTAATAGCATGGAGTTCAAGGTAGGAACAATTTATGCACTAATGGTTTTCCATGGAATTTTCTCTTCCTGTTAAATCAGATGTTTATATATATATATATATATATATATATATATATATATATATATACACACACACACACACACACACACTACTATATTGCCTTAACTTGTCACATCACATGATTCTAAGCTCAGACAACCCCTGAAATTCATAGCATTTTTCCAGTGTCACATACTGCATGTCACGCCAGCTGCAACTTCAGTACTTTTTTCCTCCAATATTTTAATGGGCAAACTTGAGTAATATATTTCCCAATTTCAAACCCTTCAGCACTGACAGTCCAAAACTCCTGAGGATATGAACTAATGCAAAAGGTTCCGGCAGTGCTGAGCATCTTCAGCTCTGGTCTATCAGTGTCAAGTCCTCAAGCTCTTGAGAAATAATTTTACTTATTAAAACACATTTTCCCTCAAAAATACTGTAGGAAAGACAAAGCTCTCAGTGACCTCTTAGAAAATTGTTGAATTAAGGAGAGAAGTCTACATAACTCCTCCATTTTAAAGTCTAGTGAAAGTATAATTAATGTACGAAGAAAAAGCTCTGCTTTTCGTTCATAGATTTGAATTATTGAACTGAACCTGTACCTTGGGACTATGTTGCAAACACATTGCTTGCCAGCATTTCCTTTCTCTCAAAAATAAAGATAGACAATGCCAACAAGTTGCATTAAAGAACATGGCATACATTTGCAGGTTTTGAGCCAATGTCTTAGGTTCCTTTAAGATTTCCAATTCCCCCAGGAATTTCATACCCTTTAAATTGAGACTGACCCATCAGTATCGTTGTGATGAACTCTTCAACAGTATATAAAAACCCACTGTGCACAGAGTATTATATTAATTTGATTTCAAAGCATCGAACAGCACCATGGTTAGATTTTCTATTGAGTTATTGTTATTGCACAAGAAAAAGCTATTTGCATTCACTACTTGGATCTCTTAGTGATTTATATCATTTTGTAGAAATATTATATATCCTAATGATAACTCTTCACAAAAATACTTGTCGAAGCAAAATCCCTTTTTAAAAATGTAAGTCATGTAACTTGTTTTTACGTGAGTTTTTCTATCACAGAACATCAGCCTTCCTTTTAAGATACTAATGATTATTAAAAACTAGCACTGTGCCAAATTCAGGATCAATAGCAGACAAAAATCACTCTATTTCCTGAAATATAGCAACCTCAGTTCTTTAAAAAGTTGCTCATTGAGAGTACTAGTAAAGACAGCATTCTGACTTAAAGATCTGATGTTATTTCCTTTTTGGAAGTATTAAATCTTTATTTGGTAACAGCCCCGGGCCATAAGTTGCTTACAGTCCTTTGGGAGGGAGTGGACTAACGACTGTGGAATAGTCAAATGAACACTATAAGAAAGCATTGTCTAGCAGAGCTAGTAAATTTCAACTCTGTACACCATCTATAAAGGATGAGAAATTCTTTGATAAAACTGTCAAACAGGCAGTTTATCATCACATCATTTCATGTATCCCTGCCAATGACCCTTCCTCCATTTATTCTGAAGTGCCACCTGGAACTCCCACTCCAAAATTACTGTACTTCACACCTACCAATGTTTTGGAGGATGGAGGAGTGGTAGATAATCAATTCTAATTTATTCTAAAGAAAGTGTCATAATATTCAGAGTTAATTATAAGGATTTCATGCAATGTTGTTTAGAGCAAAAATGGGGACACAACTTAAATTTCAAAAAGAGGAACTGGGGTGCCTGGGTGGTTCAGTCAGTTGAGCACCTGACTTCGGCTCAGCCCATGATCTCACTATTTGTGTGTTTGAGCTCCACTTTGGGCTCTATGCTGACTGGGTGGAGTCTGTTTAGGATTCTCTCTCCCCCTCTCTCTGCCCCTCCCCAACTCGTGCTTTCTTTCTCTCTCATTAAATAAATAAATAAATAAATAAATAAATAAATAGACTTAAAAAAATAAATAATTAAAAAAGAGGAGCTGATTTGTGCAATGATATATTCAAGACACAAATAATATAACATAATATACTGTAGAAGAAGATTAAGTATCATGGGAAGATGTTCAAACTACATTGTTAGGTGAAAAAAATTATCAAATAATATACATATAAATGATATGTAAGTTTAGAAAGATTTACATCAAATATGGAAAATTACCAAGGACAACAAAATTATGAATGACATCCTTCTGTTCATTTAGTAGTAGTTTTAGCTATTTAAAATGAATTTACTAATGAAAAAATATTTTTTAAAAGAATTTACAGTTTCCTTAAGGACTTACATTCATTAGCCAACACAAATATCAAGGTCTTCATAGTCAAGTATAGTGTTATCTGAATAGTTGTATAGTTACCTTCCTCATTTTTTGTTTCGTTTTTTTTGGAAGAGTACTTTGGAAAAACACAATTGTTTAAAGCAGAGAAATAAACCTCTAACAAAGAAATTTCTGACTCCTTGACCATGATTTGGGGAGAATCTTTGGAAGGAGCTTCTAGGAACTTCTCCAAAGATCTTTCTTATAGCCCAATCTGAATCTAGTCTTATCCAACGTTTAAGCTTCATGGAGAAGAAAATTTGAAGCAAAGCTTTAGAAGTTTTTTTATAGGAAGATGAGTTGGTCATTGAATGCAGGTGGTAGAGTTGGAGGCTTTTTCAGACAAGACATATTGCAGACTCAAAATCAGACTTGGTTCTTTTAGCCATAAAAGATCACTCTGCTTTTTAGCAAGCACAACAATCTAAATTTTTATAATTCTTTTGTCCTTTAATTTACTCACTCTGTAACAACTACAGAAGGATAAAGAAATTATTATATTACTAGTTGGCATCAGCTCTATAATTAGGGTAAGATTTGCCATAATTAGAACACTTTGATAAAAGTGTGGAAGAAAACAATGAAGAAAGAGGAATAGGGATTTAAGGGAATTTAATATCTCATGTGGTGGGATGGTAACTGGGTTAAGAAGAAATAATTCTATGTACTGCCAGATTTGAAGAAGTCACATATTCAGTTCTAATTCTGGAAGGTGTGGGGTACAAAGGTTTATGAGCTGCAAGCCCTACCCCAAAGTAGTATCTGGTAATCACAACCTATAATTCAATATGTAAGGTGTTCATCAAATTGCAGTAAGTTACTGGAAACATTAAAAACCTAATAACAAATGGTCTTTTTGTGAAAAATTAGAAAGCTGTATCATCCCAGAAAACATGCACCTGCCTCTATAGTTGCCATTATGTTGAGGAATAACAGAGCACAAAGCCTAGTGACAAGCATGTGTCAAATAACACAGCCCTCTAAAGTGTAGAAAAGCATGGATTTTTCCAGTACATACTGTTCCTAATCAAACAGATTCTCTCCAGGTCTCTGTACTTCAGGAGATTTGGGTCATATTACACAGTTTGTAGTCATTTGTTTTGTCCCAGATTTGTTTAAATCTGTGTGTACTATAAAATTATTTGTATTTAAATCAATAGAAACTAATTTGCTTTTAAAACTTAACTCTATTCTGAGCAATAAAGATCCATGAAATCATGACTTTGATGTACAAATTGCATGTCCTAATACAATAAAAATAAACATGAGTATTAAAAGAAAAAACGTTCCTCAGCATGTCATCTAAAAAGCTGTATCACACCCCTTCAAGTAGCAAAACAGCAGAGACTCTAAGATGGAGAACCCTTGAGTCACACTTCCTGTGTCCAGATTCCAGCTCCTCCATGATTCATAGTTGTGTGACTGTGGACAATCCTTCTGTGCCTCAGTTCCCTCCACTATACTTTCTAGGTTTTTCATGAAAAATAAATTATTAGTAGAGTAAAAAGTATTTATGAATGCTAGCTGGTATCAGCTACTATTATACCACAAATTGGGGGTCTTCCAGGGACTGAGAACAACCAATACTCTCCCACAGGGGTAATATCTATTTACAACCAAGAAGATAATGCCCTAAAAAGATCTGGGTTCTTTGACATATTCAATGAGTGTGTGAGAGCCTGTCATCCGCAAGACCCCATACTAGAAAGAAATGTACTTCAGCACTGCTCCAGGAGGCACAAGTCTTGATAGTGAGGTCACTGAGAGCACACACACCTTTGTCTGACTGTATCTAATGAAATGAGAGATG
Source organism: Acinonyx jubatus (assembly GCF_027475565.1). NCBI lineage: Eukaryota > Metazoa > Chordata > Mammalia > Carnivora > Felidae > Acinonyx > Acinonyx jubatus. The sequence continues at coordinate 82,562,032 of NC_069381.1, read as the reverse complement.
GTTCAAGATGTCCAGGGGTTTGTTTCTTTGCAAGAGGTCACCAAACAGAAAGCTTCCTGTTTTCTTACTGACTTAAAAAGGAGAAAACACAAAGTTCACAGCTTAACAAAATGACCTATGAGAACTCACTCAGAAGCTGACTTGTACAAAGAGGAAGACCTAAAATGCCAATCTTTTTCTTTATATCACCTTTTTTTGTTTACTTCTGCATTCAGAGTTGTAGCTGCTGGTGTAAATGCAGCATATTTCCTGCCTAAGGCCAAACTTCCAATGTGTTTGTGTTTGTAAACATTGATTCACGGAGTCACTCAGACTCCAAAGTATAATTTTCTGAGTTTGAAAGTCAGGGTTTAGACAAAATAAAATGTAATCTCAAATCTCATTTGTATTTGAAAGTAATTGTATAGACCACGCATGTGACTATATATTCAAGCCTTTGGAAAAAGAGGCTAACTAGTTAGGTGAAGCCTTAGGTACAAAATCTATTTCCAGTTTATCATCACTATTTGTTCACAGCATTCCTGATTTTTAATAAGCATAGAGGAAAACACACACGCAAAAAACCACTAAGCCATAGTTCTCTAGCAAACTTGAGTAAGGGTGGGAGCAGCCAGCCTCTCATTACACAGCTATTTCCCAACAGGCTCTTCAGGTCCACAGAAGGTATAACAAAATTTGAATGCACTGTGTATCATGTTTCTCTTCACTAAATCATTTTGCCTATTCTATAATATCTAGTAGCAATCTGCTTTTTAAAACACTATTCCAAATAGCTGAATTAAGAAGTAAGTACTCATCTTGGGGCACTCATCTTGGAGCACCAGCTCAGACGGTTGAGCATCTGACTCTTGGTCTCAACTCAGGTCATGTTCTTACGGTTGCTGGGTTGGAGCCCCATGTCAGGTTCTGAGCTGACAGCATGGAGCCTGCTTGGGATTCTCTCTCTCTCTCTCTCTCTCTCTCTCTCTGACCCTCTCTCACTCTCCCTCTTTCAAAAATAGAGAAATAAATTTTTAAAAAGTAGTACTCATCTTGGCTACTTTGGGATATAGAAATATGAATTTTTCTTTTTCAGTGGGACTACAATATGGTATAATAATTACCATACATACGTATATACATATAATTACACATTACATATATAATATATATAATACGAACACCATGCCATGACTTAAAAGACTCTGAAAGATGGGTCATGTTCTGACTCCTCTTATCTCATCTTGTACCCCTCTCCTCTTTACCCCTTGCCTTCCAATCTTTAGGAACTGCTTCAAAAATCACCAGCCCTCTTTCTGGCATTTCAAGGACTTCCATACATATTGTTCCATTACTGTTCTATCTATCTGGAAGACAGATGCCCCTGCCACATTCTGTACCTGGCTAGTTCCAACACATTTTTGTCCAGAACCTAGTTTCAATAGCAGTTCATTCATTCATAAATTCATTCATTTGTTCATTCAAGCAATAGGTGTACTGAACACATGCTAAGTTCAAGAACTCTGTTAAATGTATGTGAGCATAAGAAATGAGGCCTGCACTTTCATGGAGCTTGTAATCCAGTGAGAAAGAAAAGCAATGGATAATTACATATGATCACATGTAACACAAATTACAACTGGTTTTAAGGTACACAAGAGGGAAACTCTATGAGAGAGAAATTTTTTTAAAGAAAGATCTATTTTACATGAGCCTGGAAAGAATTGGGGGAGGAACTTTAGGAAGTCTTCTGAAAAGTGATGGTTTGGTTGAGTCCTGAAAATTAAGCTGGACAAATGACAGTGGGAAGAGCTTTCCAGGTATAGGAAATAGTGCAAAGACCCTGACCTCCTTTATAAGACCAGCTCCACATTTTATGTTCTCTGCATTGTATTCTGTTTTATAACAATCACAAGAGTAATTAAAGAATTATTTGTCAAATACTTGCCTCTTCCATTAGACTGTAACACACTGCCTTGTTCTCTGCTCTAGCTCAAGCACTAAGCACAGTGAGGGCTTGATCCATGGTGGGTACAGAACAACCATCTGCCAATGAATTGCTGGATAAAGTAAACAGTGTTTCTTGGCTGAGAGGTCAGGATGGGAGGCGTTGCACTGTTACTTTTAATCAACATTGAAGCCCTACTCAAATATGTGCAATGCAATTAGTTCTACTCTGCTCATTAAGAAAAAGAAAGAAAAAGAAAAAAAAAAAGACTATACAGTATGCATGTTGGGGGTGAGGGTGGGTATTAAACTAAAGGGGAAAGGGCAGAAGTGGAAATATTGACTCATTCTAAATTCACATATCATTTCTGGTAACAAAACCCACAATTTTGGGGGCGCCTGAGTGGCTCAGTTGGTTGAGCGTCTGACTTCAGCTCAGGTCATGATCTCGCGATCTGTGTTTCAAGCCCCACTTCAGGCCCTGTGCTGACAGCTCAGAGCATGGAGTCTGCTTTGGATTCTGTATCTCGCTCTCTCTCTGCCCCTCCCGTGCTCGCACTCTGTCTCTCAACAATAAATATTAAAAAAAAAGTTTTTTTAAACCCACAATTTGTGTCGTTATTTCCATACAGCACAATATTCTTCTGGCACATAGTAGACACTCAAGTATTTGTACAAAGAATGGTAATAAATGAATTAACAGAAAACACTGTTAAAGTTATATTCAATTATTCCAATTCATTTATTCATCAGCATCCATTGAAATCTTTATGTACATGGAGTTCTGCTGGGTGCTTGGAATACACAGGTAGATCACAAAGAGCTAACAGTACCTAAGAGAAGGAAAATCAAGATTAACAAAAGCGGTGAGATAAGTGCTGAGAATGCTGTAACTGTAACCTATTATGTGAGTTGGAAATGGGGAGAAAAGCAGGACAGTTAGCAAAGTCCAGGGTGGGTAGCTGACAGTTTTTTCAAGAAGGGGTGATAGTTGCTATGCCGCATAGGACCAGCAGGAATTACCCAGCTATGCAAACAAGAGAACAGCATCCATCTCAGCTATTTAGAATTTCAGCCATCCATAATAAAGAGTAAATCACTTGGCACTTCCACTTTTCCAGCCATATGGGAATTGTCTCCCCAAAATAATATGTGCTGTTGAATTTTTCGGCAAAGTTATTTCATACTGACTTAGATTAATGAATAATCTACATTACAACTGAAGATGAGAGGTTTAACTCATTTGATACATAATTAAAGGATATGAATTGAGTATAGAAATGTATTCCTTAAAAAGAAGGTAATTTTTTGGTTTTGTTTACATCCTCAGTGATCTGCACTTTCTTTTAGACCTGAATGGATTCAGGGAGGAGTTTTTTTCATGGAAGAACATTTCCAAGACAACAACAGTAGCCTGAAATTTACTCATGATGCTAAAATTGTGGCGAATGTGGCAGAAATGATTCAATGTGACTGAGACCTGTTTGTTGTGAATTGCTAATTAGTATAATTATTAACATTCAGAGAAATGCAAAGCAGGAAATTTTCAGTCTTGACTGCTTATCACTCACATGACAGAACTAAATTAAAATAAAATAACACAGCCACAGAATAAGTAACAAAATGTTCTATAAAATTTCTCAGGAAAAAATGTATTAGAGAACTATAGAAGTTATTCAGCAATGCAGATTGTCATTTTATTCCATTTCTATAAAATATTTTTTTTAGAAATTTCAGAGATAGTGCTTTGTAAAAAGGAATATCTACAAAGACTGTATATTCAATTCGCTCCAGATCACGGTGCCAGAACATATCTTCAATATATGGTCTTGCTACCAGCCCCCAAATATCCTTTATCAAATATAATGTTGAATCTCCTTTATTGCTCACACAAAAGCTGAGAATTGTATTCCAAAGGAATCAATACATATTCTAAGCAGAAGAAAATTCATGGAAATACTCAGGCATGTTGGAGACTATAAAGAATTTTTACTTATGCCTATTGGAAAAGAAAGAAAAAGGGAAAAAGCACAGTTATAGAAAAAATACTCACACAAATACTTTGAAATTGGTTTCTATCTGAGATTCAATTCAAAATTACTAACCAAAATTAATACTTATTCTTGAGCCGGGAGTTGAATTAAACCCGAAACAGAAGTCTGATTTGGAGTAGTTTTAACTTAAATCAAAAAGTAAATTCAAATCAGTATTTTTCTATTTTGTTGAAATTCTTTTTGAACTAAATCCAAGAAAAGAATTACTTAGGTTCAAAAAGCAGCAGCTAATGAGGTTGACACCATCACATCATATCTGTGTGGCTATGAAAATAGATATGAGATTTTAGAAAATTATAGTCTTCACAGTATAAGAGATGGTGAGACATATAAAAATGAGCTGATATGACTCTCTAAAATGCCTTTGACCCATCATGTACATATATAGTATGAATTTTAATATCTCAGCATTCATCTAGGGCACATTCATAAAAACACAGCTTTTGGAAATACTGACTAAAGCTTCATCTCTGGTATATATAGCTAAACAGCATATGTATGCATATTAATTATACATTTTAAAGTTGATAAGGCCCTACTTCATTTATTTACTCATTTACTCAACACTGATTGAGTAGCTCTGATATATGCCGTTCTGTGCTTAGTTCCAGAAACACAAAAGAATGAGATGGAGCTGATTCCTGCATTCAAGGAGTTTTGATGTAGGAAACACTCAGCATCCATTCTTCTGATAATCAAATGGTTAAATGTTCTAGTTAATATGGGTCAGACAATAACAGACTAATTACTTGGACTATCTCATTTATTTTTTCATTCTTGGCCTTCACAACTATAGGCCAACATAAAGGGCATGGAGAATGTTCAGATGATAATTACAATTGGAAAACAGAACTTCTGCACAATCATAAAAGATCAAGAAATCTCTAGGTCTGAGTAAAGAAATATTATTAATAATAGCTCCATTGAAATGAAACAACCATAAGAGAAAATGAAACGACCATACCTCTATGAGGTATGCATTGAAGAATTTAGGTACAGCCATGAACCAAGAAGATAAATATAGAAGATAAACCCTAATAGAAATAATTCCTTTAGCTACATCTACCTAAAGGTTATATCATTTTATCAGAAGTGAAAGTTAAAAGCAAACCATTGATTTAAATTTGTTATAAACTGTCATACAATAGTATGTACAGTTCTCTGTAGTAGGGCTTCATCCATTCTCAATTAAACATCTCTAGTCTCTTTATAAAATCCCCAAATTTAAGAAACATGTCAGGTGTTACTGCAAACAAATGCCTGGCTCCCATTTAATCACTGTTTTAAAGCTTCCAGAGCAAGACTTTCTTATTACAGACTGATGCAGTAATGGGAGTGTTTTTGTGTGGGCACAACACATTATTTATAAATGCTTGTCTTACAACTTTGGTATTATCTAGCATCTTACTCAGTTTTGCTCATGATTTCCCTGAAAGATATCTTCTCTGATCAGTAAACTGCCTAACTTACCCATGCATGGCACCCCAGGCAAAGAGGTAAGCTGTGAACACTCCCAAAGAGTCCAACAATGTTTATAGATACATTGTAGGTTTTTTACACATTCTTACTTCAATAGCATCTCTACTCAGCTTTGTTCAACCTCTACCCATTTCACTGGTTTTCATATCTGTCGTTGTTCAATTTAATCTGAATCTCTTGGTTGTCATCGTGCACAGGCTAATTTAACCTTTCCTTTATTGTTACCCCATACAACATGGAGAGAGCTGTCATCAACTTTTAATCCTTGCACCTAAGAAAAGAGATGGTGGGAGGAAAGACTGAGATCTGTGAGGGTTGGTTCCTCGTAGATAATTAACTGGAAAAAAAAATCCTATATGCACCCTGTGATGATTTCCTTAACATGTGATTTGGTTTTTTCCTTATTCTTTTTTGTTCTTGATGTTTTAAAACTTCACTTTTCTGGGGGGAAAACTATCCTTTATACTTTTATCTATTTTCCATCTTTTTTGTCATTGTACGTACCTTCTTCGTAATTTCTTCCTAATGATTGTGCAGTTGAGTAATGCTGTCCTCTGGCTGTACTATGCTACTGCTGAGCTGATCCACTGATTTCTTCATTTTGGTCATTGTATTTTTATTTCTGGAATTTCTATTTGGGTCTTTTTCAAGTCTGTTATTTTAGTCTATATAGTTTCCATTTCCTGACAGTACTTTTTTTTTTTTCTGTCAGAATGTTCAAACATGGATTTCTATAACTCTTAATCTCAAGCTTTATCATTTCAATCTGTATTTGATATTATAATATGTCAAGTTTTTAACATATGTGTGGTGTTTTCTTGGTCTTTTAAGTCTTTGATTTTCATACATGATGTCTTGCTTTTATATGCCTCCTCTACTTCGACAAGTACTAATGTCTGTGAAAGGTACAATCCTAGCAGGAAAAACAGCAGATTTCTTTTTGGAAACAATGCAAACCAGAAGACTGTGGACCGACATCTTCAAAGTAATGAAAGAAAAAAAAAGTTAAATTAGCAAAAATACCTTCCAAATACTAAAGCAAAATAAAACACTATCAGATATACAAAGCCAAAATAACTAATCACCAGCAAACCTCTAATATAAAAATGTCAAAAAGAATCCTGCAAGCAGAAGAAAAGATAATACCAGATGTAAATATGAATCTTCACAAGAGCTGAAGAGCACTCAAAATGGAAATAAGTGCATAAATTTTTAATTTTTAAATTTAAAAATCTCTTTAAAATATAATTGAATATTAAAACAAAAACAATAACAATAAATTGTAGGGTTTAGAATATCTGTAAAAGAAAAATCGATAACATCAACAGAACAAAAACTGAGAGTAGATAAATAATCACAAAGTGCCTACTTAGCATGTAGTTTTGTATGATATGTGTAACGAAAGGTTATGTACTCAAAGATGTATACTATATACCATTAAAAGAACTAAAAAATATTTCTATCAAATAAGCAAATATAAGAGATCAAACAGTCATAAAAACATTTTTAAAAAGTACTCGATTCAAGAGAAATCAAACAAGAAGAAAAGAAGAACAAAGGACAAATGTGACAAACAGAAAAAAACAATTAAGATGTCATATTTAAACCCAACCATATTTATAAAAAACATTAAATATAAATGGTCAAAACACCCAGTTAAAATAAAAACTTGCCAGATTGGATTAAAGGAAAGACTCAACTTAATGATGCCTACAAAAAACAAACAAACAGCAACAACAACAAAAACCACTGTAAGAGTAAAGAAACAGATTAAAAGTAAAATGATGGGAAAGATGTACTCTGACAACCCTAATCCAAAGAAAGATAGAGTGACTATACTAATACCAAAAAAATAGGTTTCAAAGCAAAATATATAATTAGGGATAAAAAAGGATCATTTCATAACCAGGAAGGGGTCAATTCTTCAAGACAGCATAGCAATTCTACGAGTTTCTGCAACTAATAACAAAGCTTCATCAGTTGTACCTGAAGTACAAACTGATGCAACTACCCAAGGAGAAGTAGATAAATCCAATCAAAGTCAAAGATTTCAATATTCTTCTCTCAACATCTGATAGAAAAAAGAAGCCCAAAAATCTGTAAGGATATATAAGATTTGAATAAGACTATCAACCCACTTGGCCTAATTGGTATTTCTAGAACTCTGTCTAATAATGGCAGAATACATATTTTTTCAAGCACAAATGGAGCATTTGTCAATTAATAATTTGAGAGTTTAGTAAGTTGTGTGGATATATGATCAATAGATAAAAATGTGTTTATATACACCAAGCATACATTTTAAGATAATGATTTTTTAAATAATACTTACAAATATATAGGAAGAAGTATAAATGAATAACAAAAATTTTATATAAGCTATCCAGAAAAAATATAACATTTATGAAAAATCATTATAGAATGCCTAATAGATACGAGATACATGAAAAGGATAATTCTGTATTTCAAAATTTCAGGGTTTCCCAAATAATTATTTCAAATAAACTGTAATCAAAACCCAAGTAGATTTTTTTCAAGGAACTGGACCAACTGATACTAAAATTTATATAGAAGGGAAAAAGTAACAGGATAATGAGGAGAGTCCTAGTAACAAATAGGGTGAAGACAACTTTCCTCTTCATTTATAAACTTATTATACAGCCATAGTAATTAAAATTATCTAGTATTGATAATGCAGTAGTAGAAAATTTCACTACTGCTACAGTTTATAGAGTCCAGGAACAGATCCACACACATAAGCAAACTTAATATATAAGAAAGCTGATATGGCACATTACAGGGAAATAAATAAGCCTGGAATATAGGATAATCATAAGAAAGGGCTGAAATAGAATTGCTGCTTTGTATCAAATACAGAAAATCAATTCACAATGGGTTAAAAACTTAAATATTGAAGACAAAATTTTTGGCAGAATGCAGAAGCATTAAATGAGAATATTAATAAATTTGAGAAGTAAAAAAATAAATAGATTCGCAAAAGCCTTGTTAAAGAAAGGATGTAAATAAAGGAAACTTCTCACAGTGAAATTCCAAGTTAATGCAATCACCATAAAACAATTTAGTGCTATGTCACTATCTCAATATTCACATAACTTACAATCCAGAAATTCCACTGCTAGGAACTTTTATACATGTGCATTTGGATACAGGTACAAAAATTTTCATATTTGTGAAGCTAGAAACAAGTCAAATAAATGTTCATCCACAGAAGGCACAGAAAAACTGCTATATTCCTGCCTTAGAATATCATACAATCAAAAAAAAAATCACAAACTACAGCTACATGTAACAACATGGATGAATCAAAGAAAACACTAACCAAATCTCCTAATATCACATAACAAACTAAACAATGTACCATTCTAATTTTTAAGTAGTGTTCACATATTTTCACATCTGCATCATAACCTACATCTGTTTTTATATACATTCTTTCATATATTCCAAATATTAAAAATAAAACTTGTTAAAATCTACTCTCTTCACTTTAAAATGATATTCAGATTTGGGGCACCTCGTGGCTCAGTCGGTTGAGTGTCTAACTTCGGCTCAGGTCATGATCTCACAGTTTGTGAGTTCGAACCCTGCATTAGGCTCTGTGCCGATGGCTCGGAGCCTGGAGCCTGCTTCAGATTCTGTGTCTCCCTCTGTCTCTGCCCTTCCTCCACTTGCACTCTGTGTGTGTATCTCTCTCTTCAAGTCAAAAATAAAAAAACATTTTAAAAAATTAAAAAAAATAAAATAAAATGATACTCAGATTCAAAAGCGCTGATTGTTTTCCCCAGCATCACTTCTGCAGTCAAAATTGATCAGTGTCATCTACCTGCAGTAACCTTCCATTTTTCTGCTCTTCACTGAACCAACCTCATCCTATTAGCATTCTCCATATAGTATAAGCCATAAAAAATAGAAGTTGCATTTAAGTAGGTGTTGCACATTCGGAGAGGATTACTTTCTAAATGCTTCTTGTTATTTTACTGTTAATATATCCCCAAACCAAGTGAGTTGTTTGAATAGGAGTACTCTTGCTGACTCATTTTAAGCACGCAGTCAAAGCAATAATGCCTAGCAATTTAGTTCCCATATGTATAACTTACTTTTATCACATTATTTAGTACAGAACATTTATTTCTATCTTTTGGGGATCACATAGCTAATTCGTGAAAATCACCTTGAATCATATGCCTATCTCCAAGTGACTAACAACTTTATTCAAATTAAAGTAGATCTACCTGAACTAAACTGTCTGATCAATATACAGCAGAGAGAGCATCTGGAATTACAGGCTCTCATCCTGGTTCTGTCACTAACACGCAACAGATTCTTATTCAAATTATGCTCATACTCCAATTCTCAGTGTTGTCGTCTGTCAATAGAAATGTTGGTGTACTTCTCCCTTAGGTAAACTGCTTAATTCTGTTTCTAAAATAGTACAAATTGCTTAATGAGTTTTTTTGTAAAACTGAAAACATCTTTATAAGATACAAGGAATAGTATCTGATACTTAGAAATTATTAGCAGGATTGATACTAAATATTTGGGATACTTGTCTCCCTCCAAATGCATTCTGTGTACTGTCATATATCCATTACTATCCCCCTCTCTTAATTTTGAATTCCAAAAATCACACGCATGCACACGCACACACGCGCGCACACACACACACAAGAATACATGAAAATGTAAATCTTCTTCTTTTTTAAAATTCTAATCAAAGCTAACTTTAATTTTTTTATCCTCACACTTAAAAGGTTATCTGATGGTTTCTCAATCCTAGCATCGTTACTAGCTTACCAATCTTAAGGTAAATTTTTCTCATTTACCTAATGTTCAATTTCCATCAGTTTTAATATAGACCAGTGTAAATACCATTACTGACTGCTTTGCATGAAATTCAGTATTTTACAGATCCCATGAAGTCATGGGATAGAACTAAGAGTCTCCATCTTTTATGTGAACTTCAATGGTCCTGTGGAGACCAAGGCAATTTTGCTTAGGTTAAGCAGGATTTAGTTTCCTTTGTAAGAGAAACCTCTTGAACAGGTTTATTTAATTCTCCGAAAAATGGTGGCATTCTTTCAAACTATTCTCTCAGAAGCAGTGGTTACATAAATGGAACATCAGATTCAACCTAAAAATATGGGCTTAGTTAACATTATTCTGCATATGATCCTGATAAAAGATTAGGATATTCTTCACATTTCCAAGCAAAATCCAAATTTAAAAGCTTGTTCTTACCAAACCTCTAGAAATAGCCATTTGAGAGTAAACCAGCAGAGCATTACATCGTCCCAATGAAGCTGTAGGTTGCATTACATACACCAACAAATCTACATGGCTAGTTTCTGCATTCCACTTTTATAGACTTTATTTTACACCATTATACCAAACAGCATTTTAAACACTGGCATATAAACTCCCTAATATGATAAAGCAAGGGCAAAAGGATTTATCTTATTAGACACAAGATACACCATCACTTACATTCTTCAAACATTATTGCACTTTAAATTTCATGATCTGACAGTGAATTCATGGAACGATCTGCAGACAACTCATTTTAACAGACAAATTAAAGAACACTTTTAAGCAGACATGACTGTCCTAAATTATTTATTAGGTAAGAATTTTACAAACATTACTCATATTGCTGCTAATGGTGAAGCTGGAAAATATTATGTCTTCTCCATGCTGCATGGTGAGAATCACCAATAGTGTGGTGGAACTTGTGACCCTTTCCAAGGCCATGGCTCTTGTGGCCCGCAGACGTTAGCCCTAGTACTTTCCTGTGCTTGTGGACTGCTTTGCTGATCCACTGGGTGTCAGGATTTCTTCTGATAGCTTTGTGGAATGAATCAATGAGTGTAAACTCAAAGAATACGTATGTGTAATCTTCACCAATCCCGAGCTCTCAGAGCCCACAGTGGCATCCAGCTCACTTCTCTGCAACATACTGAAGGCTTCAGGTAAACTTTAGCTGGTTAGCACCATGATGGACAGGCTTGCCATAGGTAGCACCCTTAGGAACTGGGCGTTTGTGGCCACCACATTGCACAAGAATCCATTAAATGACAAAACTTTGCTTGGCTTTGTACCCCCATCTGTGTGCTTTATCAGGGTGGGATGGGCCAGTGGCCCTGTGGAGAGCGGAGAGTTGGTGGTACTGCTACCAGCTCACCCTTTCAGCTGATGGCTACCACCAGAGGTAAAGGAAAGAGCTAAAAGCTAGTTTTTTGTTCAAAAGGAAGCACAGAATCAACAGGATGTGAGGGCACATAAGAAATAGATAGAGAACAATTACATGAAACATAGGAGAAGTCCTCTGATGATCTCAAACTGTGGCCTTCTTATCCTTGGTAAAGATGAGGCAGAGACAGGGAAATAGGACTCTCAGTTTAGTTTTATGATCTAGAAGATAAAGAACATGTGCTTTTCTTCCTATGGAATAGCCAGAAGGACAGAGCAATTATTGTAAAAAGCCCCAGCCCTCCTGTGATGCCAGAACAATAGACCAGCAAATGGCTGAATAAGAGGCCTTGGCTAATGTGCCTGAGCCTCACCCCCCGTACATGGTAAGCAGGGGAACATGATAATGCTTAGATGGGACTGGCAGACATGCAGAGACCAAAGTAGGCAGAAGGAGTCAGAATCTGACGGCTGAAGGTCAGGGCAGGATGGTGAACAGCACATGACAGCATAAGAAAAGTTGACCGCAGTCAATTATAGAAAACACCAGAGGGTGGCAGTGAGGCAGACATACCCTCCATAATGCCAGGTACACATACATGGGTACCACTGTAGGGGAAGTGGAATGTAAAGAATTTTATTTCACTGAGTCATCATTTCCTTAAAAAGAAAAATTATATTTATCATCAAGACTAAGAATCCCTATATAGAGTGGAAATGTGAAGAGATTTGCTAAGTAAATTTCTACTTATCAATGAAGGATAAAGAATTTTTAGAAGATAAGTTTACATGAATTATTATTATTATTGCTATTGTTATTATTTTTATTTTTATTACTTTTGCCACCAGATCCCTTTTGATTCTCATGTGCCTTGAACAGTTTCAACTAAAAACTCCGCTATTTCCAATCATACAGAATTTACTTGTATTTAGAATATGGAAATTGCAAACAATATCACTCTCACACTAACAACAGGAAAACAGCCAGAAAACTACAATATCGTAACTCTTTTTGAGTCCATCAAAGAGTTGAGGTTTTATAATCTATGCATTAACTTAGAATCCCACTGTAAGAAGTCCCATTTGTCCACATATAAGAAACCTGAATTCCAAAGAAAGACAATCCTATTCAAAGGGAGACAAGGCAAAAGAAATGCCGTACCTACCGCAGAGAACAGGAGGAGGAGGCAACCACCATACAAACACATACAAAAGAAGCACCTAAACTTTAACAAGTTGTCAAAAGCCAAGTTCAGGCTAACATCTCATTCTGGAACAACCAGGGGTCAGAATAAAAATACTCTCATCCTGGAGTAAATTCAAAGATTGGTCCTAAGTTCCTATAATGACACAAGCAGAAATCTTCTAGTTCTAAAGGAGAATGTGAAACTTCTGCCCAAGACCAATCACAGACGCAAGGCAGAGTCTGGCTGCTAAAAGGTGGGTTTAAGGGTCAGGAATGTTAAGAGAATGCCACTCCCAATGCCCCAATACAAAGTGCCTATCTAAGCCTGAGGGTGGACTGGGGCATTTACTAACAAGCAACAACCATCTGCTGGTAGGGGAAGAGCAAGAGCATATATATTTATATCTGATAAATATCTGAAGGCTGCACATGGAACACAAACACAGAAATACCACCACCATTACGGCACTCTCTCTATGTACAAGGCGGTAAGTAGCAATTGATTTGGAGCCTGTGTTGAACTGAATGTAATGATAGAACAAACAACTCAAATCTCATCCAATTCCTGACTAGACTGATTCAACCCACCCCCCAAATGAAAGGCCAAAAAGATGTACCCATTGTTATTGCCTACAATAACTACCATTTCCCTCTGTATCTTCTGTTATATCCAGGATGTCTGGAATTCAATAAAAATTGTGAGACACAGAAAGCAAAATTATTGTCAAGAGATGAAGCAATTAAGAGAACCAGACTCAGATGTCAAAACTGTGGAAAAGAGACTTTATAATAACGATGATTATAAATTGAAGTATATAACGAAAAGGAGAACACCACAAATGACTAATGGAAGAATTCCAGCACAGAAATGGAAAATATGTTAAAGATCAAATGAAAATGCTATACATAAAGAACATAATATCAGATATGATGTATTCCTTGGATGGGTTCATCACTAGATCTAACAAAGACAAGGAATGAATCCATAAACTTAAAGATAGGTCAATAAAAATGATCAAACTTAAAGACAGGAAATAGTTGAGAGATACAGAGAGATGTAGAGAATTAGGAGAGGGAAGAGAATGAGAGCACATATATAACAGCATCAAAAGTATTAAATACCCAGGGACTTAATGAGATAATCTAAAAATAAATCTGATAAATGAAGTGTAAGATATGTATACTGAAAACTACAAAATATTAATGAAGAATATGAAAGACCTAAATAAATGGAGAGTTATACAATTTTCTTGGTCAGAAAACTCAGAGAAAAAACAAAGGGTTGGGACTGGGTAGGGGTGTAGAATTCAAGAACTGTGGGGAAATACTGAATATTCTAACAGTCTAAGTGAAATTGGAGTCCAAAGGAAAAGAGATATGGCCACTTATTTCCTTAAAATGTTTAAAGACATCAACCCACAGGTACAAGATCCCAGAGAAACACAAGGAGGATCTATATCTCTATTATTCAAGTTAGAAGTAATTGGAGTGACATCTTTAAAGTACTGAAAGAAAAAAAAAAAGTCAACCCATCATTCTGCATCCAGGAAAAATATTTTACAAAAATTAAAGAAAAATAGATAGTTTTTCCCAGTCACATAAAACTGGAGATAATTTTTTTCCATCAAAACTGCACTGCAGGAAATGTATTATAAGTTTTATACTATATTTCTGAACTTCTAGATTTACTATACAACTGTAAAGTACTGGCACACAGAACAATGGAACAGAATGGAGAGTACAGAAATAAACTCTTACATATATGCCATTGATTTTTGAACAAAGTTGCCAAGATAATTCAACAGATAGAGAATAGTCTTTTTAATTGAAACAACTGGGCATACATTTAAAAAATAAAGAACCTAGGTCTTCATAACATATTTACAAATTAACTTAAAATGGATCATAGACCCTGTTGTAAAACCCAAAACTTTTCAAAGGTGACACAGGAGAAAATCTCTGTGATTTTGGATTAGACAAAAACATTTTAGATAAGATAGAAAAATAAAAATCCATAAAAATTTGATAAACTGGACATCTTTAAAATTAAAATTTCTTCTTTTCAAAAGATATCTTTAAGACAACAAAAAGTGGGGTACCTGGGGGGCTCTGTTGGTTAAGCATCCAACTCTAGACTCAGTTTCAGCTCATGTCTTGATCTCAGTGTCATGAGATTGACCCCTGTGTTGTGCAGACTACTTAAGATTCTCTCTCTTCGTCTCTCTCTGCCTCTCTCCAACTTGTACACGCTCTCTCCCTCTCTCTCTCCAAAAATAAACAAACAAACATAAAGGCAAACCACAGACTAAAAGGAAATATTTGCAAAACACATATTTGAAAAATAACTTGTCCATGAAGAACTCCCATAACCTAATAATGAGAAAACAACCCTATTTATAAAAAAAATAATAATAAAGGATTTTAACAGTTAATTAAAGAGATTCTGATGGCATATAACAACAGGAAAGATGCTCAACATCATTAGCCACATGAAAATGCAAATTAAATCCAAAATGAGGTACCAGAATATATTTATTAGCTAAAATAAAAAGCTGACAACCCTAAGTACTGCCATGGATGTAGAACAACTGAAAATCTCATACATTGCTCATGGGAATGAAAATAATATAGCCATTCTGGAAAAACAGCTTTGTATTTCTTATATATTTAAATATACACTTACCAAATGACTCAGCAATTCTACTCCTAATTATTTATCCAAAAGAAAAGACAACTTATGAACATACAAAAAACCTGAATGAACAGGTTTATAAAATCATAAAGTCATAAACCTTACATAGCATTACTGTTCACTGTCAATCAATGTGTTGTAAATTCTATTTTTCTAGCTAGAAATAAAAATACTAAGAATATTGAGTCTGAGATTATCTCTTACGGAAAGAGACTGATTCTCTCCAATACAACAATTGCAACCATTTTTCATAAGTTTTTTCATAAAACTTTTAGTTGATGTAAAGTCTTTCATAATTCATGCATACTACACCTATTGTAATCCATTAATAAATAAAAAAACATAAAGCACTTGCTATTTTTAAGAAGCTGTAGATGGTATCAGAACAGCATTAGGAACATGTTCAACAGGAAAGAAACTTCGTCAGAGAAAAGAAACAAAAATCTAATTTATTAGAAAGTAAGTAGCAGATACTCATTAGTGATAAAAACTGAACACTTCTTAAAAGTGATAATCACAACCAATTTAATTGTACTATATAACATATACTATATATATACTATATATATAATATATACTATATAACTAATACTATATAACAATTTTTCAATAAATACTCATGAATGAATGCTATCTAGATGAATGGAATTAGTGAGCAAATTTTTTTTTCAAATATATTAAAGTGTTAGTAGGTGCGTGAAAAACATTACAATGAACTGCCAAGTTGAGTATATTTTAAACGTTTTTTAAATTTTTTGTTTCTTTAATGTTTATTTATACTGGGGGGGGCAGAGAGCAAGTGGGGGCAAGGCAGAGAGAGAGGGAGACACACAATCCTAAGCAGGCTCCAGGCCCTGAGCTGTCAGCACAGAGTCCAATGCGAGGCTTAAACTCATGAGCCATGAGATCATGACCTGAGCTGATGTCTGATGCTCAACCAACTGAACCACCCAGGGACCCCAAGTATATTTTAAAATACTACTTGAAGGGTTCCTGGGTGGCTCAGTTGGTTGAGTGTCCAACTGTTGATTCAGGCTCAGGTCATGATTCACAGTTTTCGAGTTCGAGCTCAGCGTCGGGCTCTGTGCTGACAGCGTGGAGCCTCCTTGAGATTCTCTGTCTCCTTCTTTCTCTGCCCTTCCCCTGCTCACTCTCTCTCTCTCTCTCAAAAATAAATAAATAAACTATTAAAAAATAAAAATAAAATACTACTTGAGGAGGAATCCTAATTCTCTTATGTTCCATTTACCATGTTCCAGTTTCTGATGGGTTTGAGACAAAGGAAGTTGCAGTTAATTATGCTGTGGACAAAGTGAGTAAAGCTTGTTTTTATTTCATTTGGTGACCATGCAAGAAGAAAACTAAAGAACTCTTTACCTAGCCCCCCTTATTGTAAGATATAAATTAGAACTCTCCCTGAGTATAAAGTTCCTATTTCTTTGGTTTCCAGTACAGCTCCCTTAATGCTCTAGAAGTGTGCTGTCCAATATGGTAGCCAGTAGCCATAGGTGGCTATCTAAATTTAAATTAAAGTTAAATAAAAGTAAAAAGTTTACTTTTTCAGTTGCACTAACCCTGTTAGTGCTCAAAAGCCGCAAATACTAGTGCCTACTCTATTGGAGAGTGCAAATTGTGGAATATTTCCATCACAAAAGGCTCTAAGGGTCAGCACTCAACTAGAATCAATAACTTCCCATCTAAAAGTACCTACCTAAAATAATGATACTCTTCTTCCAGTTTTACTTCTCTCCCTATTCCTACCTCTACAATGTCCTTATTTTTACATCAAATTATTCATAGTGACATTTGGCCTGAGGAACTCAAGTGTCTGTGTAAGATGTCTCTACTTCATTTCTCCTATCCATAATAGATTTAGTTAATACTGAAACATAATAGTCTTTCTAAAATGGGTCATTTTCTGTTCCAACTGTACTGCTACTTTCCAGAGCCCTACCCTCAAAAAAAATATTGTATTAAATGCAATGGGAGTTTAAAACATCATGAAATGCAACTAACAAAATTAATTCCAATTGTCCTACATAAAAGTATCATCAAATGGATTGAATACTGGATGAAAGTCTGTGTGTAGAGAAATCATAAACAATTCTATTTTCAGTTCAGGTTTAGCACCTCATAGGCTGCCAAGGAGTTATTTCTTTTAGCTTGATTTTATTTAACAACTTTATTAATGATTTGAAAAGAGGGTTAAACAAGTTCCTAATGTAACTCATTGATGAAGCTGACTGGGAAGTGTTACAGATGCAACTGATGGCAAATAAATTACCTAATCAAATGCAGAGTGTAGTGAACTACTAACAAAAGCACCCCAAATAACATCCCACTTAACAAAAATTAATGCTTAATACTAAGGATGTCTAATTCGAAACAGGAGTGCCCAATGCAGACATAAGGAAAATAGTTCCTGTCCTTTGCAATATTAAACTCTGCAATATACTTACAAAGGAATAGTGGGTTATATTCTCTTTGATTGAAGCTCTATTTTCTTTTTTTTTTTAATTTTTTTTAACGTTTATTTATTTTTGAGACAGAGAGAGACAGAGCATGAACGGGGGATGTTCTATTTTCAGATATAGAAAAAATAAGTATTTTGAGCCATAGCACTATCATCTTACGTATGTCTGATTAATCAATAAGTAGTAAGTTAGAATAAATTTAACTTTCTTTTGCTTAATTGATCTTCAGGTTATGTCTTTGAATTTGGTTATATGTGTGAAGAAACAAATACATGCAAATTGTAAATGTAACAAGAAATCTTATTGTCTGTTCTATTCATAGTTCCTTCTAAGGAACTCTAGCATGTATAGATAATATACACATTTTGTAATATTTTTTCATGAATTTGATGCTCATATTCAATTGCATTCAAGCAATGGTGAATAATAATATCAAATAATAAATACTACCTCGTTTATAATTATGGTTGTAAATTAGAGCTATTTTAATGTTAGTAACATCATATTTTTCATTGTGGAAAAATATACATAACAAAATTTACCATTTTGACCATTTTTAGGTGTACAATTCAGTGACATTAAGCACTTTCACATTGTTGGGCTACACCATCTCCACCAACCATCTCCAGAACTTTTTCATCTTCCCAAACTGAAACTCTTGTACTCATTAATAATTCCCCATTTTCCCTCTAGTTACCATGGCACCCACCAATTTATTCTCTGTCTCTATGAATTTTATTATTCCAATCACTTCATATAAAAGTAGTCATAAAATATTTGTCCTTTTTATGTTTGGCATAATTCTCTTAACATGCAGTGTCTGCAAGTTTCATCCATATTTTAGCATGTCAAATTTTCCTTCCTTTTTAAAGGCTAAATTATATTCTATTACATGTGCATACCATATTTGTTTATCCATTTATTCACGGACAAATGTTTGGTCTGTTTCCATCTTTTGGCTTTGTGAAAATTCTGCTATGAACATTTGTTTGAGTCCCTGATTTCACTTTTAGGGTTAGAGGCAGTGGTGAATTGCTGAATCATACATTACTTGTTTTTGCTTTTGTTTCTGAGATATAAGTGATGCACAACTTTATATTTGTTCAGTTGTACAACATATTGATTGAAGTTTGTATTGTGAAATGATAACCATAATAAATGGAGGTAACATCCATCATCATACATTCTTATAGAATTTTTTATTCTTGTGATGAGAACTTTTAAGATTTAGCAACTTCCAAATATGCAATACAGTATATTAACTATAGTGGCCATGGTATACACTACTTACTGATAACTTACTTATTTTATAACAAGATGTTTGTACTTTCTTTTTTTTAATGTTTATTCATTTATTTTGAGAGAAAGAGAGAGCATGCATGAGCAGAGAAGGGGAAGAGAGAAGAGAGAAAGAATCCCAAGCAGGCTCCATGCTGTCAGCACTGAGCCCAACACGGAGCTTGATCTCAGAAGCTGAGATCATGACCTGAGCAGAAATTAAGAGTCAGACACTTACCTGACTAAGGCACCCAGGTGCCCCAAGAAGTTCGTACTTTCTAACTCCCTTTACTCATTTCACTTACCCTTAACTCCTACTTCCAGCAACCATCAATCTGTTGTTCTCTGAATCTATAAGCTTGTTTTTTTTTAAGATTCCACATATAAGTGAGATTATACAGTATTTGTAAGACATATTTCACTTAGTATAATACCAAAAACATCATTCATGTTGTCGCAAATGGCAATACTTCATTTTTTTAATAGCTGAATAATATTCTATTATATGTATATAAAATACCATTCTTGGGCACCTGGGTGGTTCAGTTGTTAAGCATCTGACTTCAGCTCAGGTCATGATCTCACAATTCATGAGTTCAAGTTCCACATCTGGTGAGCTTGAACCCACGTGGGGTAAGCATGAGCCCTGCTTCAGGTAAGCCTCACTTCTCTCTCTCTCTGTTTCTCTCTCCCTCTCTCTCTCTGCCCCTCCTGGGATTCTCTCTCTGTCTCTCTCTCTGCCCCTCGTTCCCTTCCACCCTCTCTCTTTCTTGCTCTCAAAAAAAAAAATAAAACAAAATAAAAACAGGGGCGCCTGGGTGGCTCAGTCGGTTGAGCATCTGACTTCGGCTCAGGTCATGATCTCGCAGTTTGTGCGTCCAAGCCCCGCGTCGGGCTGTATGCTGACAGCTCAGAGCCTAGAGCCTGCTTCAGATTCTGTGTCTCCCTCTCTCTGCCCCTTCCCCACTCATGCTCTGTCTCTCTCTGTCTCTCAAAAATGAATAAACGTTAAAAAAATAAAAAATAAAAATAAATAAAATACCAGCCTTTATCCATTCATCCATTGACGATGCTTAAGTTCTTTTTGTATCTTGGCTATTATCAACGTGCTTCAATGAACATTGGGGTGGAAATACCTTTTCAAGTTAGAAATTTGGTTTTCTTTGGATACATAACCAGAAGTGGAATTGTTGGATCATATGGTAGATCTATTTTTAAGTTTTTGAGAAATGCCCATACTGTTTTCCATAGTGCCTGTACCAATATACATTTCTACCTCAACAGTGAACAAGGGTCCCCTTTTATCCACATCCTCATCAACACCTGTTACCCCTTATCTTTTCATAATGGACATTCTACCAGCTGTAAGGTGATATTACACTGTGGTTTTGATTTGTATTTCCCTGTGATATTGAGCATCTTTTCATGTAACTTTTGGCCATCTGGATGTTTACCTTGTAAACATCTCAACTCAATTCCCCTACCCATTTTTAAAAATTTTTTAATGTTTTTATTTATTTTTGAGACAGAGAGAGAGACAGAGCATGAGCAGGGGAGGGGCAGAGAGAGAGGGAGACATAGAATCTGAAGCAGGCTCCAGGCTCTGAGCTGTCAGCACAGAGCCCAACACAGGGCTTCAACCCACAGAGTGAGAGATCATGACCTGAGCTGAAGTCAGACACTTAACCAACTGAGCAACCCAGGCGCTCCCCACCCCATTTTATAATTAGATTGTTTTTCTTTTGTTGTTGTTGATGATGATGAGTTGTCTGAATTCTTCATTTATTTTGGATATTAACCCTTCATCAGATATATGATTTGCAAATATTTTCTCCTACTCAATAGGTTGATTTTTCATTTTATTGATGGTTTCCTGTGTAGAAGCTTTTAAGATTGGTAGTCCTACTTGTTTATTTTTGATTTTCCTGCCTCTGTTTTTGATGTTAAACCTAAAACATCATCAAGATGATGTCAAAAACCTTACTGCCTATGTCTTCTTATAGGAGTTTTATGGCTTCAGGTCCAGAAGTCCACTCTTTAATCCATTTTGAGTTAATTAGTGAGTAGGGTGCAAATTCATTCTTTTGCATGTTGCTATCTGAATTTCCCAAAACCACTTAGGTTAGCATTAGGGTTAGAGTTAGGGTTAGAGTTTATGTTCTCTTGGTGAATTCACTCTTTTATCAATATGAAATGTCTCGTAATATTCTTTGTTCTGAAGTATACTTTGTTTAATATTAACATAGCCACTACAGATTTTGTGGTTAGTATGTCAAAGTATACCTTCTTATATTCTTTTGTTTTTAACTTAGCTATGTATTTTTATGTATAGTGGGATTCTTGTAAATAAAAGAGTTGGTTACTGCTTTTTTTTATTGAAATTGGCAACTTCTGCCTTTTAATCTGTTATATTCAAATCTATTGTCTTATTATTTGTTTTCTAGCTGTCCCATGTGTTTTTTGTTCATTTTTATTTTATCATTTTCTATATTTTTTTATAATTTTAGTTTATCTCCAATATTGTCTTATTTTCTATACCTCTCCTTTACTTTTGTGGTTCCTTTAAGGATCACATAATATATTTTTAATTTATTACAGTTTACCTTCAAATGGTACTTACAGCAGTACAAATATAGCATCAGAACCTTACCATATATTTCCATTCCTCTACATCTTCCCATTGGGTTTTTATCACTACACATTTTACACCTATTTATGCCATAAACCTGGAAATATATTGTTTTTATTTTGTCTAAATAGTTACTGTTTACAAAAACTTAAAAAATGTTTACTTATTTTTGAGAGAGAGAGAGACAGAGCATGATCAGGGGAGGGTCAGGGAGAGAGGGAGGCACAAAATCCAAAGCAGGCTCCACTCTGAACTATCAGCACAGAGCCCAATGGGGGGCTTGAACCTGTGAACCACAAAATCATAATCTGAGCCAAAGTCGGACACTTAACTGAGCTAATCAGGCACCCCTAAGAAACTTTTTAAAAAAAAAAAAAAAATATATATATATATATATATATATATATATATATATATATATACTTTATATTGGTAAATTGTGGTGCTATTCATTATTGTGTATAGATTCAAATATTTAACGTGTATCATTTTCCTTCTCTTAAAATAATTTTGCAGGTATGTATGTATGTATGTATGTATTTATGTAATACAAATCTGCTACTGAAAATATCAGGTTTAATTTTTGAGTCTTGTTTTGTCTTCATTTTGAAAGATAATTTTGCTGGATATAGAATTTTAGGTGGACAGTTCTTTTTTTCATTATCTTAGAGATGTCTCTCCATAATCTTCTCACTTGCATAATTTCTGAAAACAAGCGTTCTTTCATTCACATCTTTGTTCTTCTGCATGTGCCTTCTATAGCTGTTTTTAATATTTTTTCCTTCACAGATTGCATCTAATAATTGTCTTATGATGCTATGTTTATGTTTCTTTATGTTTATTCTGCTGTTGATTGATTAAGCTTACTGGATACGTGTTTTGTGGGCAGAATAGTTGTTCCTTAAATATATCCATGTCCACCCCCAATACATGTGAATGTGTTACATAAGATAGCAACTAGGAATTAACATAGCAGATAGAATTAAATTTGCTAGTCAAGTCACTTTGGGATGAAGAGATTATGGATTTTCTGAGTGAGTCCAATGTAATCACAAGGGTTCTTGTAAGTGAAAGAGGGACGCAAAGAGTCAGTGTCAGAGTGATGCCTTGTGAGATTCAACCAGATACTGCAATACAGAAAATTTACAGATTCTGAAAAAGACACGAATTCTCCTCTAGATTCTTTAGAAAGGAACGTAGCCCTACCTTCACCTTGAATTTAGCCCAGTGTGACCCATTTCAGACTTCTGACATGCAAAACTGTAATAAATTATCATTATTATTATTATTTAAAGCCACTAATTCTGTGTTATTTTGTTACAGAAACAATAGGAAACTAATTCATGTAAGTTTATAATTGTCCTCAAATTTAAAAAACCTGGGCACATTTCTTTTTCGCACATTTTTTTCTCTCCCACTCTTACCTCTCCTCTTGTGACTGTAATTAGATCTATCAGATAACTTGATGTTATTCCAGGGGTTATTGATGCTATGTTCATCTCTTTTTTCATTCTTTTTTCTCTCTCCTTCATCTTAGTTACTTTTTATTAGTATGCCTTCATATTTACTGACCTTTTCTTCTTCAGTGTCTAATATACTTTGATTCCATTCAGTGTATTTTTATTTTAGATATTTAATTTTACTTTTTAAAAAATCTTCTAATTTTGATGACACCATGCTTATATTTCCCTCTACCTTTTGAACAATGAAGAATATTTATGATACCTGTATTAATGTCCTCTTCTAGTAGTTCTATTGTCTCCGAAATCTGTAAGTCTGTTTTTATTGTTGTTTCTTCTCTTGATTATGGGTTTTATTTTCAGGCTTCTTTCCATTCCTGGTCATTTTTATTGGATCACAAAGATTGTCAATTTTACCTTTTTAGTTTCTGGATTTTGCTATATTTCTCTAAATGATATCATATTTCTTCCTAGCATCCATTTAGTTACTTAGAATCAGTTGGCATCTTTCAAGATCTGAAAAACTAGTTATTTAGGATTAGACTCATTATTAAGGCAATATCCTTCTGAATATTTAACCAAATCTCTATGAAATTCTGTTTATGAGTTTTTCCACTTTGGTTAGTGGGAATACAAACCACTCTCAATCTAAAATGAGCTAATAAATTATTCTCTCTCTTCCTTTAGCAGATCTTCCCCACAGCCTCAGATAGTTTTTTCTCACACATGTGCCAATCAGTACTCAGGCAAAGACTTGAGAAAACCTATTTGCAACTCTCTTTGAGTTTATTAACATACTATTATATATTTGTTTCTATTTTTGTAATCTGCCCTTTGTTTTTTCTTTCTTAAAATCCTTTGTTAAATTTGCTATTCTATTGACAACTTCATGAACTTCACACCCATATTGCATTTTACTCTTTCTTCTTTTCTATTTTATAAATTTAAGGCTGTAAACATTTATTTAACTATGACTTCAGGTGAATTTCCTAAAATTTGATATTTAGAATATTCACTATCATTCTACTCACGCTACTTTTATTTTTTCATTTTCTTAATCTCTTGATGGGGAGCTTTCTAATAATTTCCTCCTATTTATTTCTACCATAATTTCATTATACTAACATTATACACTCTGCTTCAATTTTGAAACTATAATTATGTCTCAGTATGTTGTTAGTTTCTGTAAATATTCTATGTGTACTTCTAAATGATATATTTTTCAGCCCTTGAGTACAATTATATACATATATATATATAGTTTATATAAAACTTAAACATACATAAAATTTACTTATGTCACTTTATTGAGGATATATACAGTGTCCATTTTTTAATCATATTAGTGAAATCATATTCTACATACCACTAAAAAATATTCTATAATCAACATTTGATTTTTTCATCTACTTTTCCTGTTAATTACTGAAAGAGGTGTGAATTTTTTTCACTCTGACTATGGACTAATTATAATTATTTTATTTTACTTTTCCTTGAATTATTTTGAGGCAATATAATTATGTGATATAAGTTCAAAGTTACTCTAATTCCATGCAGTTGAAATTTTTATTACTTTGAAATATCCCTCCTTACAGCTGTTCTCAATATGAAGGTTGATTCAAATCACATATGCTGCCATTACATGTATAGAACCACCGAAATGTTAATGGGTGTCCACAGAGCAAAAGATACTTTTTTTAAAAGATTTTTTAAATGTTTGTTTATTTTTGAGAGAGAGATGAAGTGTGAGTGGGGGAGGTGAACAGAGAGAGGGAGACACAGAATCCAAAGCAGGCTCCAGGCTCTGAGTTGTCAGCACAGAGCTGGACACGGGGCTCAAACCCACAAACTGTGAGATCATGACCTGAGCTGAAGTTGGATGCTAAACCAACTGAGCCACCCAGGTGCCCAGATCAAAAGACACTTAAGTAAAGCTTCTTGATTGAGATTTAGAGGGAAAAATAATCAAAAGTGGGGAAGGGGACATAAGAAAATGGAAAATTATTTTATTAAATCTCTATAATCTATTTTCTCTGTGACATAAAGAGATAAGGAGATACTTTGCCCAAATAAAAACAGAAGAAAACATAAATCAAAGAAAATAGGAGAAAAAGAAAATGATCTTTGATCTCTAAAATCAGGAACATGGCAATCAAATTAATACAAAGAATGGAACTGAAAAAAAAAATCAGGAACTCTTACAAAGAGGAAAAAAAAGAAAACATATACAAGTGGTTCAAGACAGCAGCATAGAAATATTCCTGAGCTCACCTCCTCTCATGGACACACCAAATCCATACCTACATATGAATCAGTTCTCCCTGAAAAAGACCTGAAAACTAGGTGAAAAGCTCCTCCACAAGGATAAAAAGACCACATCCAGATAGGTAGGAGAGGTTGAAAATGGTCTTGCCAAAAAAAAAAAAAAAAAAAAACCCACTCCCACGGTGTGTGACACACATGCTGTCCCACAATTGAGAGGGATCTCACAAATACAGAGTATTTCACTGAGGAGTGAAGGGTTCATACTTCACATCAACACCCAAACCCATGGGACCTTGAAGAGACAAGCCTCCAAAATGTCTGGCTCTGATAACCAACAAAGATTATATCCAGGAGACCCAAAAGACTGTAGGGAATGGAAATTTTGCTCTTAAAAGTCTCACATACAATCTCACTCACACCAGGACACAGTACAAAAGAAGTAATTTGAAAACCACCTTCACCAGGTTTAAGAGATTCATTACACAGATCTGGCTAGGATCATCCGCCAGAGATGCAGGTGTCTATTAGGACTTTCTAGGGAAGGAGGTGACAGCAGGCACCATTTTGCATTCCTTCTAGTTTGCTAGCATTGGCAGGCTACCAACCCCATGGCACAGCACAAACAGCAGACAAAACAAACTCCCAGTCATCCTTTGAAAACAGTCTATTTACTCAAACTAGAGCTTTAGCCTGAGAGGCACACTTCAGGATTTCTAGAGACTATGGGAGAGCACTCAGAGAATGTAGACCAGAAAATACCAGCTTTGTGTTCTCCCTTGGCGTCGATACACATTGCCTGTTCCTTTGCTGAAAGAAGCTTATACACTCATCTGGAGTCCCAATTTTTGCAAATGTCTTGCAAATGTTTCAAGGGGACATCTTCAAATCACCAGGTCTGGAGCCCAGCAGGGGTCAGTACTAGAGTCCCACAGGATTTTATATATTTGTATATTTTGGAAGCTGTTGCCTGATGGTCTGGCTTCAAGTCAGCCTTAAACTATGAGCTAAGATCCTCCTTTTCAAACACTGACAGAGCTTGGCACAAACTAAACAACTGGAAACTATTAAGAATAAATCAGACTGTCTAGACAATCACAACAGTTCAAGGGACCAAAAACTAGGGCAATGTTGAATAATAAGGTTCATTGCCTACACAAGGGCAGTCCTTCAAGACTGGAACAGGTGACTGGTACACCTAATACTTAGAAATAAACAGAGAGAAAACAAAGTTAGGAAACAGAGGAATAGGTTTCAGATGAAAAAAAGAGAAAAAGAAAACCGGGGGGTGGGGACATCTTAATGAAATAGAGTTAAGTAATTGACCTGATAGAGAGTTCAAAGTAATAGTCATAAGGATGCTCACCAAACTCAGGAGAAGAATGGATGAACAAGTAATGATTTCAACAAAAAGAAAATATAAGAGTACCAAAGAAAAGTCACAGAAATAAAGAATACCATAACTGAAATGAAAAATAACTAGAGTAGTTCAACAGCACACTAAATGAAGCAAGAAAAGAAGAAGAAGAAGAAGAAAAGAAGAAGAAGAAGAAGAAGAAGAAGAAGAAGAACAAGAAGAAGAACAAGAAGAACAAGAAGAAGAAAGAAAGAAAGAAAATCAGCAATTGAGAAGAAAGAGCAGTAGAACTCAAACAGACCAGGGAAAAACAGAATTTTAAAAAGTGGGGAGAAAGCTTAAGAGATTATACAAAATAAAGTAGAATAACATTTACATTATAGAGGTCCCAGATTGGAAAAGAAAGACAAGGACAAAAACTGTATATGAGAACTAATAGCTGAAAACCTCTCTACCTTGTGGAAAAAAACAGACATCCAGGGCCAGGAAGCCCAGAGAATTCTAAATAAATTGAACCCAAAAAGAACCATACCAAAAAAACATCATAATTAAAATGTCAAAAGTTAAAGAATCTTAAAAGCAGCTAGAGAAAAAAAACTTGTCACATACAAAGGAATCCTCATAACACTACAAGCTGATTTTTCAACAGAAACTATGAAGACCAGAAGGGAGTGGCACAACATACTCAATGTGCTAAAAGGAAAAAAAAAATCAAACCAAGAATACTCTACCTGAATGACTATCATTCAGAATTGAAGGAGAAATAAAGAATTCTCCTGACAAGCAAAAGCTAAAGGAGTTCATCACCATTAAACCAGTCTTACAAGAAATGTTAAAGGGACTTCAAGCTGAAAATAAAAGATACTAGTTGGTAACAAAGAAACATACGAAATTAAAAATATATCATTGGAAAGTATAAATATATAATAAAGGTAGCCACTTATAAAGGTAGTATGAAGGTTAAAAGACAAAAGTAGTAAAATTAACTATAACTACAATAATTAAAGGATAATTACACAAAATTTAAAAATGCAGGGGCGCCTGGGTGGCTCAGTCGGTTAAGTGGCCGACTTTGGCTCAGGTCATGATCTCATGGTCCGTGAGTTCCAGCCCCACGTTGGGCTCTGTGCTGATAGCTCAGAGCCTGGAGCCTGCTTCTGTTTCTGTGTCTCCGTCTCTCTCTGCCCCTCCCCCATTCGTGCTCTATCTCTCTCTGCCTTTCAAAAATGAATAAATGTTAAAAAAATTTTTCAAGTAAAAAATATTAAAAACTCATTAAAAACATAAAACATAGGGGAAGAATGAACACATAGTTTTTAGAATGTGTTCAAACTTAAATTACTATTAACTTAAAGTAGACTATTATATATAGAGGGTATTATATGTGAGACTCGTAGCACAAAGCAAAACCTTATAGAAAATACACAAAAGATAATGAGAAAGGAATCCAAACATAACATTAAAGAAAGTCAGCAAACCACAACAGGAGAGAGCAAGGAAAGAAGAAAGGAACAGAGAAGAACTACAAAAACATCCAGAAAACAATTAAGAAAATGACAGTAAGTACATGCCTATCAATAGTTACTCTAAATGCAAATGGACTAAATTCTTCAATCAAAAGACACAGAATGGCTGAATGGGGTAAAAAAAAGACCCATCTGTATATGGATTAAAAAAGGCTCACTTCAGATCTGAGAACAAACACAAGTTGAAAGTGAAGAGATGGGAAAAAAAACATACTCCATACAAATGGAAATGAAAAGAAGGCTGATATAGCTATACTTAGACAAAACACAATTTAAGACAAAGACTCTAATAAAAGAGAAAGAAGGGCACATAATGATGAAGGGGTCAATGCAAGAAGAGAATAGAACACTTGTAAATATTTATGCACCTAACATAGAGTATCTAAATGTATAAAGCAAACATGCACAGATTTAAAGAGAGAAATCGACATCAATGCAATAATAATAGAGATCTAAATACCACACTTACACCAATGGATAGATCATCCAGGTAGAAGCTGATAAGGAACATGGGCTTTAAATGACACCTTAGACCAGATGAACATAATACATAGGTACAGAACACCAGATTCAAATACAACAGAATACACATTCTTCTTGATTCCACATAGAATATTCTCCAAGATAGATCACATGTTAGGCCACATAAAAGTCTCAATAAATTTAAGGAGACTGTAATTATACCAAGGATATAGTCTAACCATAATGGTGTGAATGTATAAAACAATTGTAAGAAAAAAACCTGGAAAAATTCCCCCAAAAATGTGCAGATTAAACAACATTCTACTAAAAAACAATGGCTCAACTGAAAAATCAAAGAGGAAATCAAAAAATACTTTAAGACAAATGAAATGTAAATACAATATTATAATAGTGATAGGAGGCATCAAAAGCAGTTCTAAGAATGGAGTTCATAAAGATATTCTTACCACAAGAAACAAGAAAAATCTCAAATGAACTTTAAATCTAAGAAGCTAGAAAAAGAACAAATGAAGTCTCAAGTTAGTAGAAGGCAGAAAATAATATACATCAGAGCATAAATAAATGAAAGACAAAAAAATTAAAAAAAAATAACAAGATCAATGAAACTACGAGCTGATCCTTTAAAAAGATAAATAAACTTGGCAAACTTCTAGACAGACTTCCAAATTAAACAAAGAGACAGAGACAGAGAGCAAGTAACAGAGTTCAAATAAATAAAATTCGAGAGAAAACAGATGCTATAAATGATACCACAGAAATACAAAGGATCATGAGACTACTATGAAGAAATATACACCAATGAACTGGACAACCTAAAAGAAATGGATAAAATCCTAGAAACAATCTAAGACAATCAACAAGAAAAAGAGAATCTGAATAGACCAACTGCCAGTAAGGAGAATGAGTTGGCAATCAAAAACTTCACAAGAAACAAGTCAAATGGGATCATGAGTAAATTCTACCAAACATTCAAGGATTTAATATCTCTCTTTCTCAAACTCTCCCAAAATATTAATGGAACACATCCAAACTCATTTGACATAGACAGTATTACACTGATATCAAAACCAGACAGAAACACCAAAAAAAAAAATCATCATAGGCCAATACCCTGGTGAACACTGGTGCAAAATTTCTATACAAAATACTAGCAAACTGAATTTAAAAATACATTTAAAAGATTATACATATGATCATACATATGATCAAGAGGGATTTAGTCCACACATGCAAGGATGGTTCAACATCTGCAAATCAATGTCACACACCACATTTACAAAATGAGGAATGAAAATCATACAGTCATCTCAATAGATGCAGAAAAAGTATCTGACAAAATTCAGCATCTATTTATGATTCAAAAAATCTCAACAAAGTGGGTATAGAAGAAAAGATCTTAACATAATAAAAGCCATATATGACAAACCAAGAACTAACATTATACTCAATGGTGAAAGGCTGAAAGCTTTTCCTTTGTAAGATCAGGAACAAGAAAATGATGTCCACTCTGGCTACTTATATTCAACATAGTATTAGGAGTCCGAGCCACAACAATTAGGGAAGAAAAAGAAAAGAAAGCCATCCAAATTGAAAAAGAAGACGTAAAACTCACTACTTGCAGATGACATGATACTGTATATAGAAAACCCTAACATCTACCAAAAAACTATTAGAACTAATAAATAAATCCAATTAAAATAGGATACAAAATCTGTGTTTCTATATACTGATAACTATCAGAAGGAAAAATTTAAAAAACAGTCCTATTTACAATTTCATCAAAAGGAAAAAAATACCTAGGAATAAATTTAACCAAGAAGGTAAAAGACCTGTACACAAAAAAGTATAGGACTGGTGAAAGAAACTGAAGAAGATACAAATAAAATGGGAACATATTCCATGCCCATGGAATGTAAGAATTAGTATCATTAAGTATCTATAATACCTAAAGCAATCTATAGATTCAATGTAATCCCTATTAAAATTCCAATGGCATTTTTCATAGAACGAGAACAAATAATTCTAAAATTTGTATGAATCCACAAAAGACCCCAAATAGCCAAAGATATCTTGAGAACGAAAAACAAATTTGGAGCTATAACACTTCCTGATTCGAAACTATACTAAAATCAAAACATATGGTAATAAAAACCGCCTGGTATTGAAATAAAACAGATACACAGATCAATGGAACAGAATAGTGAGCCCAGAAATAAATACACACATAATAGTCAATTAACAAAAGAGCCAAGAATATACAATGGAGAAAGGACAGTCTCTTCAATGAATGGTGTTGGGAAAACTGGACAGCTACATGCAAAACAATGAAACTTGACCACTTATTTACACTATATGCAAAGATGAACTCAAAATGGATTAACGATTTGAATGTAAGACCTGAAACCATAAACCTCCAAGAAGAAAACATGGGCTGTAAGCACCTTGACATCAGTCTTAACATCAAATTTTTGGATCTGACCAAAAAAAAAAAAAAAAAAAAAAAGCAACAAAAGCAAACATAAAAAAGTGGTACTACACAAACTTAAAAAAGCTTCTGCACAGCAAAGGAAACCATCAACAAAATGAAAAGGCAACCTACCAGTGGGAGAAAATATCTGCCAATCATGTATACAACAAGGGGCTAACATCCAAAATATAGAAAGAACTCAAACAATTCAATAGCAAAAAAACAAAAAAGAAAAGAAAGAAAAAAAAAAGAAAAACAAGCAATCTAGTTAAAAAATAAGCTGAGGAGCTAAATAAATATTTTTCAAGGAAGACATACAGATGGCCAATAGGCACATGAAAAGATGTTCAACATCACTGAACATCAGGGAAATGTAAATCAAAACCACAAAGAGATACCACCTCACACCTGTCAGAATGCCTATTATCCAAAAGTAACAAGTGTTGACAAAGATGTAGAGAAAAGGGAACCCTTGTGCACTGTTGGTAGGAATGTACATTGGTGCAGCCACTCTGGCAAACAGTATGGATTTCCTCAAAATATCAAAAGTAGAACTACCAAATGATCTAGCAATTCCACTATTGTGCATCCAAGGAAAAAAAAAACAAAAGAAGAAGAAGAACTCCAATTTAAAAAGATACATGCAGTCCAATGTTCACTGCAGCATTATTTAAAATAGCCAAGATATGGAGGGTGGCTCAGTCAGTTGAGCATCTGATTCTGATTTTCACTCAGGTCATGATCCCAGGGTTGTAGAATCCAGCCTCACTCACATCTGGCTCTGCACTCAGTTTGGAGCCTACGTAAGATTCTCTCCTCTTCTGCTCCGTTCCCCTGCTCGCTCGCTCTCTCTCTCTCTCTCTCTCTCTCTCTCAAATAAAATAGTCAAGATTCAGAAACAACCTAACTGTCCATCAATGGATGAATGGATAAAGAAGATGAAGTATAGAAATACAATGGAATAAAAAGCTATAAAAAGAGACTGAAATCTTTCCACTTGAGACAACATGGATAGAACTTGAGGGTATTATGCTGCATGAAATAAGTCAGGACAAAATGGGTACAGGGGTTTGGTTAGTTGTATAGTGCTAGATTGTAACTAGACATTGTGGTGATCACTTTAGTGTATAGAAAAATCTAATTATTATGTTGTATATATGAAACTAATATAATGTTATATATCAATGTTATATACCAATGTTACCTCAATGAAAAATAAAAATTATAGAAAACAGAAATGATAAGAAAACGAGAGACTAATATAACAAAAATGGAGGCTTAGTGTAGAGGCCACAAAGACCAATGCCCAACTAATAAAGTGTAAAAGTAGAGGTCAGAGGGTGCAGAGGGAGAAGTTCTTAAAAAATAATATTAGAAAAATACTATAGAAAACTGAATCTGTACATTCAAAGTATCCAGTTTATTCAAAACAATATATAGTAATGCTTTTAATATACCTAGCCCCACAGAGTTTTGAATTACCAAACATCAGATGAATTGAATTCCAAAGAGAAGGAAAAAAATTAGTACAAA
Source organism: Acinonyx jubatus (assembly GCF_027475565.1). Classification (NCBI taxonomy): domain Eukaryota; kingdom Metazoa; phylum Chordata; class Mammalia; order Carnivora; family Felidae; genus Acinonyx; species Acinonyx jubatus. Next base: position 82,529,019 of record NC_069381.1, on the reverse strand, counting down.
TGATCTGGTGAAGTCAGAGTGGCATGGAATTTCCCAGAGGAGAGCAAAGAAAGTAAATCTATGACAAGAGTAAAGGGAAACTGCAGGTGTAGTTAAGCAGCCGGCACAGAGAACAACCAATACAGGTGGGAAGAAGAGACGGAGGGACATCAAAGGAAGGTGTGTGGGAGAAAAATGAAACTAATGAATCCACTTGATACATTTGTGAATTTGGAAAAACATAAAGATATGCATTTAAACATTTGGCAAACTACCTAAGGAGATCTACAGAAATCTTAGCAAGTGAAAAGTGAAGACAATTACTGATCTCAAGAAAACAAAAAGTTGTATGAAACAAAAATTGTAATCATAATTAATTTACATGATCAGCCAATAATGTTTACATCATCATCATAATGTAATAATGCAAACACTGACTTAAGTGACATTGTATTATTATTAAAATGGGTAAATCGTGGATTCTGGTCTAAGATGGCAATGTTGGAGACTCTGAACTCACCCCCATGGAACAGACTAAACCATACCTACATATAGAGCAACCCCTCCTCAAGAACTAAGGGCTGACTGAACTGAGGGCACAACAAAAGACAGAAGAGCAAAAGACAACAGCAAGAGAGATGGAGACATGGTAACAATGGGAAACTTCACCCCTGACCCTGTGAACTTCAGTGGAAAGGGACAGTGCTGAGGTACTGTAATGGATTCCTCTGTCAGTGGGCACAGGGAAAAAAACAAAAAACAAACAAACAAACAACAACAACAACAACAACAAAACTACAGTTTAAAAGAGCAACTAACATACAACTGACAGCACTAGAATTGTGCCAAACAGCAGGGAATCTGCAGCAATGCTTTCCAGGTCAGAGGGACCGGAGAATGACACTGCTTATGCACCCCCTCTTCCTTAAAAGTACAGATGGGAGCAAGGTTTGGTCCCTATAATGAGTCCCAGGTCCCGAAGCTGATACCAGCCCTGGTCATTCTGGGGCACAGAAAATAAGGCCCAGGTTTTTCTTTCTTTTCCTTTCCTAACCCATTTCCCTTTTTCTTTTCCCTTCCCTTTTTTTTCCTTTTCTTCTTCCTTCCTTTTCCCTTTTCTTTTACTTTCTTTTTTCTATTTCTTTCTTTCTTTTTTTTTAAACTTTAATGTTTTTATTTATCTATCTTGAGAGAGAGACAGAGAACATGAACAGAGGAAGGACAGAGAGAGACAGAATCCAAAGCAGGCTCCAGGCTCCGAGCCATCAGCATAGAGCCGGATGCAGGGCCTGAACCCATGAACCGTGAGATCATGACCTGAGCCAAAATCAGACACTTAACCAACTGAACCACCCAGGTGCCCCTCCATTCCTTTTGCTTTCTTTTTTAAATTCTTGTTTAAAAAGCAGCAGTTTAAAACAGCAACTAGCATATAAAAGAGCCAGCCCTAGACCTCTACCAAGCAGTGGGGGTAGCTGCTGGAAAGCTCTCTCAGTAGGAAGGGGTAACACACATGGTCTACACTTCCCCTCCACCTTGAAAGCACAGACACATGCACAGTCTGCAAGTGCTAACCAGCTTGCCACCTCAGTGAGCCTTGGCCCCTACCCCAAATCAGCCCCAGCCATCCCACTAAGGTGGCGACAGGGTGGTATACACCAGCACACCCGTGGTTAGTGCTAACTATAGTTCTAGCCTTTGCACCAAGGTGATACAGGTGCAAAACATTCCAGAACACTTCAAGCCTACACCATTTTGGCTTCAGACAGCTTGTTAGTGCAGAGCTCCAGAACTTCTCAGCTGACATCTTCTTCAGATCCAGCCACCCAGCCAGAGTGCCCCCTGTGAGGGGCACCCAAGAACATTCCTGCCAGAATCAGCCTCAGCTCCAATCCTCCAGCCAGAGTACCCTCTATGCTGAACACCATGAAACACCCCAACCTGCACCCTTTTCAGCATCAGCTGTCTTGCCAGGTCACCCTCAGTGTACAGAGCCCCAAAACAACATGGCATGCAACCACTTCAGCTTTAGCTATCTTGTCAGGGCACATTTTTTGCAGAAAGCCCAGGGACCATACTGACCCATGCCCGTTTTAGCATTAGCTGTGCTGCCAGGGCATCCTCTGTACAGAGTACCATATGATCCCCCCAGCTTGTATCCTGCCTCAGCAACAGCTGCTCCTTTAGAGCACATTCTGTGCAGAGAGTCCTGGAACATCCGCATTTACATACACTTCAACTTCCGCTATCCTGCCAAAATGCCCTCTGTGTGTAGAGCCAATGTCCCCCTGGCTTGCACCCACTTTAGTTCCAGCTATACTTCCAGGGCACCCTCTGTGCAGAGAGCTCAGGAACCTCCAGGGTTGCATGCCATATCTTCTCCAGCCACCTTGCCAAGGCACTCCCTGCACAGAGTGCTCCAGCTTGCTCCCATATCAGCTTCACATGTCTTTCCAGGGTGGCCTCAGTGCATAGAATCTCAGGACACCTGGCCTGCATCTAATTGAGCTTTAGCTGTCCTAACAGGACACCCACTATGTGGAAATCACCACGACCAAAAGCCCATGCCAGGCACAGCTCCAACCAAGTCAGCAGAAGTCACTAAGCACACATAGTCTTCATACAGGAAGATGATATACAAGACCATTCCTTCAAGCTTAGGAGAAGTACCTGTTCCACTTAATCCATAGAAATAAACACAGAAAGTCAAGTAAAATGGGGAGACAGAGGAATGTGGTCCAAAAGAAAGCACAAGCAAAAAACCTCAGAAAAGAACTAAATAAAACGGAGATAAATAATATGCCTCATAAAGATTTTAAAGCAATGATCTGTAAAGATACATCAGGCTGGAGACAAGAATGAAGAACTCAGTAAGACCTTCAATAAAGAGATAGAAAATATTAAAAAGAATCTATCAGAGTTGAAGAATACAATAATTGAAATAAAAAAACACACTAAAGGGAATCAACAGTTGACTAGCAGATGCAGAAGAACATATCAGTGATCTGGATGACAGGAAACTGGGAAGCACCCAAGCTCAACAACAAAATGAGAAAAGAATGAAAAAAATAAAATGAGGACAGGTTAAGGGATCTCTAGAATAACATTAAGTTAACAAACATTTACATTATAGGGTTTCCAGAAGAAGAGAGAAGTCATAGACAACATATTTAAAGAAACAGTAGTTCAAATTTCTGTGACATAGCGAAGGAAACAGACATCCAATCCAGGTCGGAGAAAGAGTTCCAAATAAGATGAACCCAAGGAAGTCCATATCATGACACATAATAATTAAAATATCAAATACTGGGGCGCCTGAGTGGATCAGTCAGTAAGTGGTCAACTCTTGATTTCGGCTCAGGTCATGATCTCATGGGTTCATGAGACAGCCCTGCGTTGGCTCTGTGCTGACAGTACAGAGCCTTCTTGGGATTCTTTCTCTCCCTCTCTCTCTTCCCCTCTCCTGCTAATCCTCTCTCTCTCAAAATAAATAAATAAACATTAAAAAATGTCAAATGTTAAAGATAAAGAATTGTAAATGCAGCAACAGAAAAGCAAGAAGTTACCTACAAGGAAAAACCTATAAGACTATCAGCTGATTGTTCAGCAGAAACTTTGCAGGCCAGAAGGGAGTGGTATGATATATTCAAAGTGCTGAAAGAAAAAAAAAAAGAAAAACTATAAGCAAGAGTACCTGGCAATATTATTATTCAGACTTGAAGGAGAGATAAAGAGTTTCTCAAACAAAAGATGAAGGAATTTATCACCACTAGACCAGCCTTACAAGAAATGTTGCAGGGACTTCTTTAAGTGGAAAAGAAATGGGCACATTTAATGTAAGAAAATTATGAATAAAAAGATGTCAAATATGTCAGCATACATATAAGATATGGAAGAGGGAATAAAAAGGAAAAAAAATGAAAAAGAAAAGCAAAGTGTTTTTTCTTTTCTTTTCCCGTCTTCTTTTTTTTGGGGAATGTATTTGAACTTAAATGAGCATCAGATTAATATAAACTGCTATTTATTTAGGACATTTTATATAAACCTCATAGTAAGTACAAACCAAAAATCTATACTAGGTACACACAAAAAAATAAAGAGTAAAAAAGTCAAACATAACACTAAAACTCATCAGTCACACACACACACACACACACACACACACACACACACACACACACAAAAGACAGCAAGGGGAAAAAAAAAGTTAGTACACAAGAACTAAAAAAAAACACCCAGCAAGCAAATAACAAAATGGCAATAAGCACATACCTATCAATAATTACTTTAAATGTAAATGGCCTAAATGCTCCAATCAATACACCTAGGGTGGTGAAATGGATAGAAACAAACAAAGCCCATCTATATGCTGCCTACAAGAGACTCACCTCAGACCTAAAGACACATACAAATTGATGAGGTGACTGGCTGGCTCAGTGTCTGGAACATGCATGTCTTGATCTTGGGGTCATGAGTTCAAGCTCCATGTTGGCACACAGATTACTTAATAAAAATGAAAAGACACATACCAACTGAAAGTGAAGGGATAAAAAAAAGCATTTACTATATAGATGGAAGGGAAAAATAGCAGGCATAGCACTATTTATATAAGACAAAATAGACTTTAAAACAAACAGTGTAACAAGACACAAAGATGGGCATCACATAATGATAATGGGATTAATCCCACAAAGGTATATAAATATCTATGCACCCAACACTGGAGCACATAAATATATAAAGCAAATATTAATGGACAAAAAATGAGAAATTGATGGTAATATAATAATAGTACAAGACCTTAACACTCCACTTTCATGAATGGATAGATAATCCAGGCACAAAATCAACAAGGAAACAGTATCTGTGAATGACACACTAGATCAGATGGACTTAAGATCCATCCACAAACAACTGAATACACATTCTTTTCAAGTGCACAGGGAACATTCTCTGGGATAGATCACATGTCAGGCCACAAAACATACCTCAATAAATTTAATAATACTGAAAATCATACCATGAATCTTTTCTGATCACAATAGTATAAAACTAGAAATAAATCACAGGAAAAAAACTGGAAAAAACACAAACAGATGGAGGCTAAACAATACAATACTAAACAACGAATGGGTCAATAAAGCAAAACAGGGAAATATACAGTGTTATAGGCCTATCTCAAGAAATAAGAAAAAGCTCAAATAAAAATAAAATTCAATACTTAAAGGAAAAAAGAATACAGCCCAAAGTGAGTATAAGGAAGGTAATAACAAAGATTAGAACAGAAATAAATGGGGGCGCCTGGGTGGCTCAGTCAGTTGAGTATCTGACTATGGCCCAGGTCATGATCTCACAGTTCGTGAGTTCAAGCCCTGCATCAGGCCCTGTGCTGACAGCTTGGAGCCTGGAGCCTGCTTCAGATTCTGTGTCTCCCTCTCTCTCTGCTCCTCCTCAGCTCATGTTTGCACTCTGTCTCTGTCAAAAATAGATAAACTTAAGAAAGTTTTTTTTTTAAAAGAACAGAAATAAATGACATGGAGAATAAAAAAAGGCAACAGAAAAAAACTCAATGAAACCAAGAGCTGGTTCTTTGAAAAGATAAACAGAATTCATAAACCCTCAGCCAGACTCATCAAGAAAAATAGAGAAAGGACCCAAGTAATGAAATCAGAAATGAGAAAGAAGTAACAAGTGACACCACAGAAATACAAAGGATTATAAGAGAATATGACAGAACATTATATGCCAACAAATCAGACAACCTAAAAGAAATGGATAAATTTCTAGAAACCTACAATCTTCCAAAACTGAATCAGCAAAAAAAAATAAAAAATCTGAACAGACCAATTACTGGTAACAACAATGAATCAGTAATCAGAAAACTACCAAAAAATAAAAGTCTAAGATCTGGTGTATTTACAAGTGAATTTTACTGAACATTTAAAGAAGAGTTAGTACCTATCCTCCTCAAACTACTCCAAAAAATAGAAAAGGAAGAAAAGCTTCCAAACATTTTCTACCAGGCCAGCATTATCCTCATACCAAAACCAAACACACCACAAAAAAGAAAAAACTACAAGCCAATGTCCCTGAAGAACACAGATGCAAAAATCTTCAACAAAATGTCACCAAACTGCATACAACAATACATTAAAATGTCATTTACAATGATCAAGTGAGAATTATTCCAGGGATGCAAGGATAGTTCAATTCACAAATCAATCAACATGATACACCACATTAACAAAAAGGATAAAAATCATAAAATCATCTCAGTAGATGCAGAAAAAGCATTTGACAAAAGTCAACATCTATTCATGATGAAACTCAAAAAAGTATGTTTAGAGGGAACATACCTCAACATAATAAAGTCCATATATGAAAAATCGACAACTAAGATCATACTCATTGGTGCAAAAACTGAGAGCTTTCCCCTATGATCAGGAACAAGACAATGATGTCCACTCTCATCACTTTACTCAGCATATTAATGGAAATCCTAACCAAAGCAATCACACAAGAAAAGGAAGAGGCACCCATACTGGTAAAGTAGAAGTTAAACTATCAGTATTTGCAGATGGCATGATACTATACATAGAAAACACAGAAAATCCTAGACTCCACCAAAAAACTACTGGAAGTAATAAATTCAGTAAAGTTGTATGACACAAAATTACTACCCCAAAATTAGTAGTGTTTCTACACACTAATAATGAAGTAACAGAAAGAAATTCAGAAAATAATTGCACTAAAAAGAATAAAATGCCTAGAAATAAACTTAACCAAAGAGGTGAAAAGTTTAAAATACTGATGAAAGTATTGAAGATGATACAAACAATGAAATTTCATGCTCATGGGCTGAAAGAATTAATATTGTTAAAATATCCCTATTACCCAAAGCAGTCTACAGATTCAGTGTAATCCCTACCAAAATATCAACAGTATTTTTTCATAAAACTAGAACAGATAATACTAAAATTTGTATGGAACCACAAAAGACCCCAAAGAAACAAAGGAATATTGAAGGAAAGACAAAAAAAAACAAAAGTTGAGGTATCACAATTCCAGATTTCAAGATATATTACAAAGCTGAGGTAATCCAAACAGTATGGTACTGGCACAAAACAGCCACATAGATCAGTGGAACACAATAGAGAATCCAAAGAGAAACCCCACAAGTATATGGTCAATTAATCTCTGACAAAGGGGAGGCAAGAATACACAATGAGGAAAATACATTCTCTTTTAATAAATGGTGTTGGGAAAACTGGACAGCTTCATGCAAAGGAATAAAACTGGGCCACTTTCTAATGCTGTACACAAAATAAATTCAAAATGCACTAAAGACCTAAATGTGACACTTGAAACCATAAAAATCCTAGGAGAGTGCACAGTAATTTCCCTGATATCAGCCATAGCAACATTTTCCTAGATAAATCTCCTATAGTCAGGGAAACAAAAGCAAAATTAAACTATTGGGACTACATCAAATAAAACGTTTTCATACCATGATGGAAAGCATTAAACAAACAAAAAGGAAATCTACTAAATGGAAGAAAATATTTGCAAATGATGTATGTAATAAGAGGTTAATATCCAAAACATATAAAGAATGTACATAATCAACACACACACACACACACACACACACACACACACACACACACCCCAATCTGGTTAATAAATGGGCAGAGGACTTAAATAGACATCTTCCCAAAAAAGACATAAAGATGGCTAACAGACATGTGAAAAGTTGCTCAGCATCGCTAATCATCAGGGACATGTAAATCAAAATCCCTATGAAATATCACCTTATACCTGTCAGAATGGCTAAAATCAAAAACACAAGAAATAACAAGTGTTGGTAAGGATGTGGAGAAAAAGGAACCCTCATACACTGTTGTTGGGAATGTAAATTGGTGCAACTACCATGAAAAACAATATGCAGATTCCTCAAAAAATTTAAAATAGAAATACTATATGATGCAATAATTCATATATATGTATATATGTATATATAGCCATAAAAAGATGATATCATGACATTTCAGACAACATGGATGAACCCAGAGGGTATTGTGCTAAGTGAAATAAGTCAGATTGAGACAGTACCATATGATTTCATTCATAAGTGGAATTTAATCAAAAACAAAAACAAAAAAACCCAAATGAATAAACAGACAAAACAAAATCAGACCTATAAATGTACAGAACAAACTGATGGCTGTCTGAAGGGAGGGGAGTGGAAGAATGGGAAAAATGGGTTAAGAAGAGTGAGAGATTCAGGCTTCCAGTTATGGAAGGAATACGCCATGGGAATAAAAGGCACAGCATAACGAACAGAGTCGATTATACTATAATAATGTTATATGGTAACAGATGGTAGCTATACTTGTGGTGACTATATCACAATGTATTAACTTGTCAAATCACTATGCTGTACACCTGAAAATAATATAACACTGTGTGTCAACTACATTCAAAACTAAAATAATAGTAACAATAATAAGTAAAAATATAAATGTGCAAATACTGGGAAATAAAATGGGAAGTATAAAATGCTCACCAATCTTAGCAGGAAGTCAATGCCTGAAATTGATAAATCAGGAAATAATGAGATATGTATATTATTTATAAATATAGCAATAAATTAAAAAATAAAAAAAAGAGTTGGGGTATCTACTAGTCATAATCCAGCTGCCTCAAATTTCACTCTTCTTGATTTTCACCACTGCTTATTTCCCTTTTAATCCACTCATGTCAGCTCTTGTGAGTTTTCAAAATGTACATCTTGCCATTTTCACCCAACTCCTAAAACATACAGAGTTCTCCAGGGGGTTCCCATTGCCTTAGACTCAAATCTTTCACAGGGTGTTGGAAGGTCATGCATAGTCAAGTTCTTGTCTCTCATCACTTACCACTCCACTCTTTCCCTTGCCATCTACGCTTCAGCCACACTGACCATGTAGTAATTGGAAAATACCAAACTCCCAGCCACACTGGGGCTTTGAATATATGCTGCTCCTGTTGTTTCAAAATATTACCCTATCCCAGTTACCACATCCCTTTTACACACACACCTTCTGCTTCATGAAAGTATCTCCTTTTTCTTCTTTCAATCCCCAGCTCAAGGACTTGGTTTGGGGATAGATATTGATGACTCTCAGTACATTGAGATCTTCTGCCTAAACTCTCCTTTAGAGAACTTACTCAGTTTTCCATACTTAATTGTCTGTCCCTACATGCCTTTCTCCTCTGCCATTAGACTGAAAACTTCAAGAAATGACAGGTTTTCTCTTTTCTTGTTATTGTACACCAGTATGCGGTACAATACTTAGAATATAATAGGTGTTCCATAAATATTTTATGAATGAATGAACAAATTAAAAATAGTCTTAACATCCAACATCTAGGTATAGATCTGCCACTTACTAGCTATGTGACCTTGAGCAAATCATTTAACCACTCTGACTTCCTCATTTGCAAATCATAATAATACACAGTTAAAAAATCTACTATAAAGATTATAAAGAGAGTAATACACATAGAAGTAAGTTTTTCTGTGTATATGCTATATAAAGGTAAGCTTTCTTTTTTTTTGTTTCTTTAAATCATTAATGATAACCGTGGTATATATTTGATCACAACATGTATCCTCTAAACTTAAAAGTAAAAAGGAAATGAGACAGCACCTCATCAAGAGCAGTGTGCTTCAAGGGGCAGTAGAATATCTATGTTTCCAGAGTAAAAAAGACAAGACTTCCCTAAGCTTTAAAGTTTTCAACCCAGTTCATCCTTATTCACATACTATCACCAAAACAAGTTTAACTGCAGCACAGTTCATAAGGACAAAATATTTCTTTTGTGGCTGGAATAAATGAGACACATAATCTCATCAAATGTATATTCAGTAGGAATTTCACTCTGCCATCTGTGGGTTTCACATACTTCAGTGTTAACTCTGAATTTCTAACAGAAAATCCAGCTCTCAAGGACATTATGTGAATTTGTGACATGACAGTAGGACACTTGCTGGGAAGATAAAATAATGAACAAGTGAGATTTTTTTCATCTATCTAGGAGATTCATCTGTGACAGATGTAATAGTGATAATAATTTAATCATAATTATGCTATTATGCCATATTATTATGACAGTTAAGGTTATAATTTAATGTTACACCCTTTTAATTCAATAAAAGTTATTAATACTTTAAAAATCTTTTGCTAGTAAAGGTTTACATCTAGCCAAGATTCCCTTTCTCTTGATGATATGAAAATTATACGCTCAGATAACAAATAACCCTATGGCTTGAGTGACAAACTAGGTATTAAATTTAGATTCCAAACAGATATCAATTCTGAGAGGTCTTGAGTAAATCCTTTACATTTTCACCTATGCATTTTCTTTTTTTTTTAATTTTTTTAATGTTTATTTATTTTTGAGAGAGAGACAGACACAGAGAGTGTGAGCAGGGAAGGGGCAGAGAGAGAGGGAGACCTAGAGTCCTGAGCAGGATCCAGGCTCTGAGGTATCAGCACAGAGCTTGACATGGGTCTCAAACCCACGAGCCATGAGATCATGACCTGAGCTTAAATCGGACGCTTAACTGACTGAGCCTTCCAGGGGTCCCCACCCATGCACTTTCATTCCCTCTCTTCCTCTCTGAAACACTTGTTCACTGCTTCACCAAGAGGGGCAAATTTCCCTCACCAGTTATTTATCTTTTCACATTTACACTTTTGACATCATCCAACTGTGTTCTCTTCATGCTCAGACAGGAGCTGCAGTGAAAACATATATGGACATAAGACATGGGTCTGGACAGAAAAAAAGAAAAAGAAGCTAGTGTGATAAGGCTGGCAGCTTGCCAAGTCTCTACTATTTTGATATGATTTCCCCTGAGCCTGGCTAGAAAGACTGCTGGTGGCTTAGCCAATCTAAATCCCATGGTAACCCCTCCTGAGCATTCTCCCTCTTCATTAGAGTACTGAACCCAGGTTTACAGACAGTACTGCAGGTCAACTCAAGCTCTCCAAAGTGAGTGAAAATACCAACTCAGTTTCTACTCTGTCAAATCAGTGACCCAGACCAGTGCTGCTGAAAATGTAATGTGATGAATCACCTGGTAATCTGTTTAAAGCACAAATTCTCATTGGGTGGGCCTGACATAGTGATGGGATTCTGCATTTCTAACTAGAAGTCCTAGACCATAATTTGAGAAAGAAGGACCAGGAATACCATCTATACAACCCTACTTACACCATCAACTGACCTGCTTCTCTAATTCTCTTTCCCACTTCTCCTAGATTTCCACATTTTTACTACTCTGTTTACATTAAAAATTTAAAAAAAAACATAGTTTGACATGGGATGAATCACACTTATAAAATACCGCAAGAAGTATTTGATTCTATAATTTTTCTAAGAAAGAATGACATGGTTAAACATACACTGGCTGTGTAATTATACAGAACTGGGTGTGAATTCCAATTAAAAGTTTAATAGCCAGGCAGATTTTAAGACAAGTTATTCAACCTCACAACAGTCTTCTCATCCACAGAGTGGGGATAATACCCACTTCACAGGATTTTTGTGAATAAAAATAAAACAATAACTGAATAAAATAACACAAAATAGTCCCTGAGATACTATAAGTTCTTCATAAATGGTGGGAAATAATGACCAGATATACTCAGCTCAATGGAATTACTTACTATTATACAAAATTATTTTTAAGTTGGAATTTAGTGTGCTAAATATGTCAAAGTTTAAGCAAATGCTTTAAAAAAAAAAAAAGAAAAGTCAAGGCATTATTAACTGTTATATGCTTGGCAAAGGGAGTCTATTTTTAAATTTTGAATTTCATTTGAGATAAATTATTTTGTATTATAAAGTGGATGTGTGGCAGGTTTTTTAATCAGCTTTCACTGCCTTTGAAATACATTTGTTAATTGGAAACAAAATAAGTGGCTTAAAATTTCTGTGGATGCAGCAGCTCTAGTTAATATTTTCTAAATGGTGCTTGAAAATAAATATGTATGTATCAAAAAGTACTTGATAAGCAGCTAAATATGAAGAAAAACACCACCTTGCCCAAATCGCTAGTGCATCAAGATATATTGATGCATTGATAGAATGGTCTCTAGTAATTTGCTGATAATCAGTTTTAAGAAATAGATGACAGCAAGGTATTTTTAAAGAGTTCTTCTGCAGCTGACAAGAATTTAGATTATGTGAACTGACTCACCATTTAAATTCAACTATATAGAATGGTGTGTTATTGATTCAGACAGTCCTTGACCTCAGGGATAACACTTGCCCTAGCTGAGGAAGCCAACTTTTAGTTTGGAGTGTGTTGTCTTTCAGCATCTTTGCCTTTTGACAACAATAAAACAGAAAGTTCAGGAAAGCATACAATGAGTTAATGCAAACAAAGGTGCCCAAATTTACTTAAACTGTTCATGCTAGGGAAGAATTACAATCACCCATCCTAAAGAAAATCAAGTCAGGCTTAGTGAATATTTTTAACCACCACCCACTTGCACAGTTTGATTCACATTTTGAGGTAAGCAGCTCTGGTTTCTTTTCAGTGTCACTATTGTCTTTAGAATGAAAATTCGGTTTGAATTTCCTACAATGTCTTAGATTTGGGATATGAACTATGCTGCTGGCATGTGATTCAAGCTGTGTAAGGATGTATCTGATTCAGAATTGGAAAATTGTTTTAAAAAAGTTTGGAGAACGTATTTCTTAGTGATGCCTTCTCTTTCACTCTCACAAATGGGAAAACAGAGCACCGTGATGAGGAGAATATGTTTTCTAAAAGGGTCTTCTCCAGTTGGAGAGATGCCAAATCCCATGGTTGAGAGCAGAGCTTTTCAGCCTAATATTTATTATTTCTTCCAGGTAGCAACACTTTCTTGTTCTCTTTTCCATTAATTGTTTTTTTATTGCTTCCTTCGTCTTTAGATAGATGATAGATGATATATAGATAGATAGATAGATGATACACACACATTCTCATCCTCTCTCTTTCTCTCACTCTCACTCTCAACCCCAATCCTGTATATGGGTGAAGATAAAGAAGTACATTATATATCCACCAGAATTAATCTACAGGGCTTTCATCTTTGAAAGACACTATTAAGCTTGATGGTTTCCTTTTTAATGGTATCTTCTTTTGGTACATGCCATAAGATAGAAAATGGCATTTTCAGAAAAGTTTCCGTAGTCTGCAACACACACACACACACACACACACACACACACACACACACACACACATCTGCTTTAAGATGTATTCAACTCCTGATTATTCTGCAAATGGGAAATCATGGAATATACACATTATATATTTCAACACATTCATTGAAATCCATAATCTTTAAAAGTCTTATCTAAATCAATCACTTTAATTTTCCTCTCAAATTTTCATCAAGTTGCTCACAAATAGCAAATTAATTCATTTGAAATATAAAAACTTTTATTATTTTCTGTCCTTTTTACAAATTCTGAAATGCCCCCCCCAAAATAATCAGTAAAGATTTGCAGGAGGGATGCTAAATTTAGACCCAGATAATAAAGACAACAGATTTTGACCCCAAATTAAAAATGAGATGTGCTTTTCCAATCAGGGCCTGGCAGAATGGCTTCTTCAAGGAAGGGTAGTGAGAAGAAGGGCTGTTCTGCCATCCATGAGGTACTGACCAGAGAAAATACCATCGACATTCACAATCGCATCCACAGAGTGGGTTTCAAGAAGCATGCCCCATGGGCAATCAGAGGAAATTTGCCATGAAGGAGATGGGAACTCCAAATGTGCATTGACACCAAGCACAACAAAGCTGCCTGGGCCAGAGGAATAAGGGACGTTCCACACCGTACCCATGTGTGGTGGTCCAGAAAACCTAACAAGGATGAAGCTCTATACATTGGTTACCTATGTACCTGTCACCATTTTCAAAAATCTACAGTTAATGTAGATGAGAACTAACAGCTGATTATCAAATAAAGGTATAAAATTTCCAAAAGTTAAATTAAAAATGTATTTTTATGGCTATGAATCAACTTATAACATGGCTATATAATTATATATATACATACACAAACACACATCATTTACACTAACACCTTTTTTTTTTCACTTTTTTTAAAATTTATTTTTGAGAGATAGAGACAGAGCATGACCAGGGGAGGGGGAGGCCAAGAGAGAGGGAGACACAGAATGTGAAGCAGGATCCAAGCTCTGAGGTATCAGCACAGAGACCAACATAGGGCTCGAACCCATGAACCATGAGATCATGACCTGAGGCAAAGCTGGATGCTTAATGGACTGAGCCACCCAGGCGCCCCTATACACCTATTTTGATAGAATTTTTGTTATGTATCAGTTCACTTCATCTTCTAATAATGTCATTCCATAAACTCTTTACCTACAAAACCCTACACTTACATTAAGACAGCTCGACTAACATAGCTATCTTTTGCAAAGTCTCCAAGACTTCAGGATGAAAAACCTAGAAAAAAAAAAGTACCTCTTGGAATTGTAATCAACCTATATACTTAATTTCTGTTCCCCTTCACAATGTCAGGTTTTTGAAGGACAGGGTATATATACAAAATACATATTCCTAAAATTTTATAAATTTATTCTCATTCTAAGAATTTTATATGCCAAAGATCTAATAGGCAAACTGCTAAAAATAATTAAACAAATTCCTAATATTTTTTAAGTTCCCAAATCCTATCATCTCCAATGATTAGAACCTAAAGCAAATGATGCCACTATTTGTGTGCATGTGCATGTGCATTTTGTATGGCAAAAGCACCCATTCAAGTACTTTTAGAAGTACTCAACATCTGCCAAAGCAAAGTGGGGCAAAATTTATGCTTAAAGAGTCATTTAAAAAGTGAGTGAGCCTTGCTAAACAACACGATACATATGGGAAAGAAACATAAATGGTGTGAAAGTACAAAGCAATACATACTTATTTTATTACACAAGGACCTAAGTGTTATTTACCCAAGATTAGTGATATGCCGTGATTACTCTCTGCCTAGGAAATCACTACATGAACAGTTCAATACCACAACAGGGACATTGCTGCTTTTGATGGGCATAATTTTAGGTAAGGTAATTGCTTCCAGTGACCTTCCTACTTTTTTGTGTATTTCATAATATATTTTCAACATAGCATTGTCTACAGCTGAAGTTCTCTTCATTATTTCCACTTATAAATAAGAATTTTCCCTGTTATGTGCACCAGCCATTTGAATTCTAAAAATTCAAAACAGTAAGTCATTTTACAACCTTAGCCACAAAATAACCTACTTATTATTTTATTTATTTGTGATTCTACATATTTTTTCTACTGCTGGCTGCAAAGAGAAATCATAATGCAATACCCCAGCTTTAAATTTAAGAAATTCAGGCAGCAATTTTCGGTAGTTAGTCTTTCTTACAGACTAGTGTCTTTTGATATATTTAAAAGACTACAGAAGCTGTTACGATGAAAATGGAAGAACCTTATACATTTTCATTGACATCAAGTTGCCATTGACATCACAGAATTGACAAGGTAATGGTTTTCACACATACTTACATTGACACCATAACATCAGAAGTGTCAGACACAATGGAAGTGTCTCCTACAAGATCTATTGGTATTTAAAAAAAAGGAGAAAAATAAATGCAAAAGATTATGGTAATATAATATTATGTCTCTTAACGTTTCTAATTGTCCATAAATTCATCTGATTTATAATGAACTCCTGTTGCAGACGTCAGCTTTTTCATACACACAAATTTAGGGAATGCGAAAGGTGAGAACATTGGAGGTGATGAGTGTGAAGGCTATTGTAATAGATATAAAGATAAACTTTATCTGCAGTTAACATTTATAAAGTACAATGTACAATTGTTCAAAACCAGGAACAGACTGTGGTAATAAGAAAATAGTCAAGGAACTCACACCAATTTGGTATTTTAGGTTAATTGCTTTATTATTAATACAGAGAGGTTGCACATTAGTTCTGTATAATTAGACAGAAATTATGCAGTGTTTGGTAATTGTAACAGAATTCTGTAGTTTGCTATAACTTCATGCTGAACCAATATCAAAAATAAAGCATTACAATCTTTAAAAAGAGACACATAGTTGGCATCAGAGTATTACTAGAAGCAGAAGCTGATATATGACAGATTTTCATTATTTCTGTGAGGTAAGTTAACTCGATCATATCTGCATGACAGAGTATTTATAAGATACTAGATGATATTTTTAGTGTAACTGGAAGTACCTCCAGCAGTCAGAGCTTTAACTTGTTTTCTTCCCATTTATAGGCACTTTATTTCTGTATAACCTGATTCAGTTTATATTCTTAAATTAAGACTCTTTAGAAAAGTAACTGAGACTGGATCTTTTCTGTGACCTTTGTTAAAATTATGCTTATCTGAACAATTAATTTTTTACCCCTCTTAACTGTAGACCATCTATGTTTCAAAGATGTGCCAAGCATTGGAGACAAAGAGATGACCAAGACAGAGATGGTCCCTGTGCTTCAGACCTTCTATGGGGAAGACCAAGCTGAACCTTTAATTTCCTAGTGGTTATTTAATTGCAGCACAGTTGAAAGGTATCCTGGAGAAAACCTGGTGCCAAGAGAGCATATAAAAAGGCATATCTGAACTAGTCTTGGAGACAGGTAAGGTTTCTCAGAGGAAATGGTATTTGTCCTGAAACCTGAAAACTGAGTAGGCTAGCTGGCAAAAGGAGGGGTTATGAGGAAAACATTCAGAGTAGAAGGACAATTCTACTTGAAAGCCTTGAGGCACCAAGTATGAATATGGAATAAGATCGTGCTGGCACTCTGTGTTCCTTTAAAAATGGGTTTAAACTGAGAACAAACTGAGGGTTGATGGGGGGTGGGAGGGAGGGAAGGGTGGGTGGTGGGTATTGAGGAGGGCACCTTTTGGGATGAGCACTGGGTGTTGTATGGAGACCAATTTGACAAAAAATTTCATATTAAAAAATAAAAAATAAATAAAAATGGGTTTATTTTCACTCTACATATCTGAATAAAATACACCATAGTGAAGGAAGCTATGAAGAAGGAGCATTGTTCACCTTCCTCTAAATTGGCCACTGTTGCCAGATCAATGTATCTGATCTGGAGAGCCTTCATCATGCTGCCATTTTGCCCGTTCTTACATGGTTTTCCCTCTCCTTCCCACAATTTATCTCAGAATATTTCTGCTTAGAAAACCAACGATTGCTCTTTTTAAAAATTTTTTAAAGTGAATTTATTTATTTATTAAATAATTTAATAAATATTAGTATTTATTTAATTTATTTATTATTTGAGAGAGAGAGGCAGCATGTGCACACGTAGGTGTACACACACACACACACACACACACTCAAAAGTGGGGGAGGGGCAGAGAGTGGGAGAGAGAAAGAGAATCCCAAGCAGGCTCCGTGCTGTCAGCACAGAGTCTGACATGGGGCTTGATCTTACAAAATGGGAGATCATGACCTGAGCCAAAATCAAGAGTCAGTCACTTCACAGACTGAGCCAACCAGGTGTCCCTACAGTGAATTTAAATCCAACTAATTACATTATGTACACCTTGAACTTACTTGTCCCTGAAATTCCCACTGAAAAGGTAGCAAGTTATTCTTTTAAAAGTGTGCCAGGTTGGAACTACACTAATGAATAAAAACACACATAGTCCTGCTCTCATAAAACTTATCATCTAACAAGGAGTCAAACAAAGTACAGCAAGCATCAATACATAAAACTGTGAAATTATGAAATATTTCCAAAATATAAATTAGATTCTTAGAAAATGCAAGAATAAGAGAATTCATTAATTCTGTCAATTTACTCTCTGCCACACATTATACTAAGACCTAGAACTATATATTATATATACACAATTTCAAAACTAGATTTATTGCAATTCAACTAAAGTTTATTGAGCACTTACTGTATTAAACACTGTAGTTCTATTTTTCTTCTCACTCAGTTTCCCCAGTCCAGCCTCCTTGCTGTTCCTTGAACATGCCAGGCACCCTCCCATCTCAAAGCTTTGCACTTGTTTCCTCCCTGGGAAAGTTCTTCCAATCCTAAATTATCTCTAGGATCATTCTCTCACTTTCCTCACTTTCTCCAATGTCGACTTCACAGTAAGACATTCTTTGGTCACCTGGTCTAAAATTGCACGCACATTCCCCTTCTCCACTCAATACTTCATCTATCTCCACAGAAAATGTTTCATTACCATTTAACATGCTAAATATTTTATATGTTTTATATATTTGTTGACATGTATTTCCTATCTTACTTATCACTTGTAAGCTCCTAGTGTTCAGGATCATATCCTATGACAGTGGGATCATTAGCATTTTTTATACATACAGATTACAGGGAATTATTAATTAATTTGGCAGCTTGCTGGAGCTGATAATCCTTTTTTATCTTATTTACCAAAATAAATTTGGGTAAATTAAGCCAAATCTAAGTAAATAACCAACTACTGGAGCACATAAATCATCTGCTGTTGGATTTGCTTCCAGGGAACCAATTTAAGACACTTCATTTTTCCCTTAAAATATATGTTAAATATGCTTTTCTATCATTGTCAATCCTTCTATATATAATGGAAATTCAGTAAGATCACAACCCTGTTTGTCTTCTTTATTGCTTTATCATCAGTACCCAGAGTTGTGTCTGACATATAGTAGGTGCTTGATACATTTTTACTGAATATAACAGTTTATCATTGCTGTAAAGTATCTACCTTACCTAAATCTTTGCTAGATTATATATGCCTCAATATATATACTCAGACCATAACTAGACAGACAGTCAAGTTGTTTTACCTAACTTTACCCATTTTAATCTACCAAGGTTATGCAGCAAAATCTTGGCTCAGACACATGATTATTTTCCACATTCTTAACTTCTTTGGGTCAAAGGATATGTACAATCTTAGGGATGTTTTATATGCATTTGCTATTCAATTTGAATAAAAATTATGACATCCTATTTATTTTAATTTGTTGGAAATTCTTCTAGTCCACCAGGATATTTTCATAACATTGACAGAAGAAAAAGGCATAACCTGTATTCACCAGTTTCATCAATTTAAAAACCACATGCTTTTAAGGGATGACAATGGACTGATCAGTAAATTCAAGCTAGCACATTTGAAATAAAAATTTAAACCTTAAAAACACTTGCTGCTAAAAAAAAATTTTTTTTATAATAGAATCTCCCCCACCATATCCTTCCCAATAGTAATTTACTTTTCGTGTCACAGAACTCAGCACCAAACAAATTACACACCTTATCCATGGCTATAAGCTCAAAATGCTCAGACTCATGTTTTTCACTATACACCTTGGGCAAAGTGATTCGAGGGTGTTTTTTTCTGATAGTAAAAGAAATCCTGGAAACTCTTTACAATTATTCCTGCATGGATCAACGTGGCATACAGCAACAGTCCAGAGATCAGTATGAGACATATTTGAACCTGAATCCATGCTGACAGAGAAATACTTTCTATTCGCCAAATACTTGAAGTACCTCATTTCCTATGAACTGGATTATCTCTTCATAAATTGTGGGCAACAACTAAGATGAGTTTAGCTCCTACTCTGTTACCGAATAGAGCCAGCTGATCTGTGAGTAATAGAGACAACAGAGTAATCAGTTTCAAAAACTGTTTATTGTTATTATAAACAATAAACATGTTTATTGTTTGGGAAAATAATCAGTCCATTCTCTGCAAGAAAGGAGAAGCCACATTCAGAAACCTATTTGCTACAGTGAGTTTGATTGAACGACCTCATACCAGGCTTGGTGTTACAACTTTATGTTGGAATTTGTAGGATTGCTCTTGCTTAGTATCAAGTTAATTATTCCACATATAAATTCAAGTTGATAGATCCCAGCTAGTCATCTAACAGCCTTTATCACACTATTTTACATCAATCAAAACAATGCCATTCAGTATCACTACAAACAGTGAAAAAAATAAAAATAATAAATAAATAAAGGCTTTTTTCTTTTCACTTGAAACATTTTTTGACTACCTCAAAAGTTCTTTGCAATATCTGATAAAGATATTTAAATATATGTTTTCACATCCTCTTTAAAAGTTTCAATTAAACATGTATCTTTTAGTGGGGACAATAGAACCATTACACTGATGAAAAATAAAATCACCAGGTATCTAACAGAAAGGTTAGTGAGTAAATCAGGCTTCATGGGCTAGATGTAAACCACAGCTAGAACTCCAGGTACTGAAATAAAACCTGTGGATGTCATCAATGCATTTGCTTTAACATTGTTCAAACTTCTCCCGGCATTTAAAAAAGTACATATTGAAAAGGAGAATATACACCAATGCAGTCTAAGAATAAATCCTGAGGCCTCTCATGTATAAATGTGTTCAATTTGATACTTTTAGTTCTGTGTCTATGGAGAAAAAGAAATTTATGCTCAACCCCAGCCTACAAATTTCTGTATGCCTTTTGACATAATATGTAGATGTCCTTGGCCAGATAAAAAGACAAAAAGAAAACTGCCTGCCTGCCTTCACAAGCCATGAAGCACTGAAAACCCTCTCAAAGACCTCTCTCTAATCAAAACAATTCTCCAAGGCTGAATGATGGTCTGGGGGGAAAAAAACTAAGATAAAATAACAAAGAGAAAAAATCCAAACTTGCACATTTTTGACCTACATCTGTTGAAATATAATGTCTTACAAATAAACAAAAAATCTGAAACTCTGATAAAATGTTTCAATGATGTTTATTTAAAAAAAGAAAGAAAAAGAAAAGAAAGACTCAATTGTGGGATAAACAATTCCAAGGGAACAAAAGCTATAGCATTCAGGATAAATTGCTCTTTATTTCATTTTAAAACATAGATATGGCTTCACATTTTATATATAAAACTGTGACAGATTCTATTCTTTATAAAGCAATTCTGCTTTTTCTTATGACTGCACACATCTGGAGTCCAGTAAGTGATCAACTGATAGATTTCAGGCATATTTTGCAGTAAATAGCATCTCCAAGTACTCTATGTAAGTTTACATCTCACTTCTAAGGTCAACTATCTGCATTAATTTTAACTTTAACTTTTTTTTAATATGAAGGAAATTTTATATGAAACTTGGACTTGATTCTTTAATGACTGAGTCCTATTAGGCTATATCTCTAAAAGGGGTACTGCCTTCAAGATTATTGAAAAACTGATTCCATTTAAAAGGAGTTCTGGCAACATAAAAGAGATTACTGTCATATTCTCAAAGCTACCCTGCTTCCAGAATCATAAATGATCTTCATTTCCTAAATCAATACATTCCTTATGCACATTTTCTTGAAAATGTCAATTCTGTATATTTAGATTTAACAAATACTTTATTCTAGCTCTTTTCATTTCTTTTGATTACTGGAGATTGTTCTGACATCATACAGAGATGTATAAAGACAAATATTAAATGTCGCACTATACCAGTCATGTCAGAACCACTACTGAATGAGCTTTTCAATGCTAAGCCACATGACAACTATACAGTTTCTGCCAGACATAAAGTGGACTTGTATTCAGTTGGCATTTCAGCACTTCCTTGGAACACAACCACTTTTTAGAATTACAAGGTTACTTAATTGAAAGCAGATTTTAAAATTATAGTAGTTGTAAAATACTAGGAGCTAAATTTTCACTTGTGTACTTAAAGCTGTTATTTGGAGCTGAATCGGGCAGGCAGTTTAACAAGCAACAGGAAATGTTTAAAATCACCAAGATCATTATCCAGTGAAATTAAAATCCCAAACCAGAGGGCTCAGCATTACATGGGAATTTGCAAGTGAAACTAGCATCATCATCAGGAACACATCTGGATAGGTAAGACTATTAGATAACACTCCAACTAGGGAGGCCAGGAAGTCCCCAGCATGACTTTCTGGGGTTTCAGACATGGACTCGGATATACAATGAAGAGAACTGTCAGTTCAGGTCAAAGGGACTATGTTAGTGATTCTGTGGTGTGTGCTCATGTCTACATATGTATGTGTAGATCCTTTTTCCCAAGCCTTTTTCCTAGACCTACAGGTTGGGTAGAAACAGATGCAGAGTGTGAGATCAATGGTCCTGAATTGACAGCAGCAAGCAAGGAGCATGCTACAAAGTTGTAGGAGGCCGAATAATGGCACTCTATAGACATCCATGTCCTAGTTTCTAAAAACTGTGAATATGTTACCTTAAGTGGCAAAAAGGACTTGGCAAATATAATTAAGATGGAGAGATTATCCTGGATTCTCTGGCTGGGCCCAATAAACAGGTCCCTAAAAGGGGGCCGGAGGGTCAGAGTCAGAGGAGATGTGAAAGTGGAAACAAGAGAGAGAAGATGCTATACCGGTAACTCTGAAAATGGAAGAAGGAATCACAAGCCAAGGAATGTGTATGTTGTCTCTAGAATCGGGAAAAGGCAAAGAAGTGATTCGTCACAAGAGCCTTCAGAAAGAATCAGTCATGCTGACATCTCACTAGTGAATCATCTGATCTTCAGAATTATAGATAAATTTGTGGAAATTTGTACAGATGCTTTATGGCAATTTAAAGAGAGGCAGCTTATATTCTATCAAGAAACCTTTACCCAGCACCCACTTTCTATACACAGTGGTGACCAACTGGACTTACTGTTCCACTCAGCTCTTTAGATATGTTTCTTCTTGACCTCCCTTTTTTAAGAGCATTTACTCTAGAGAATTTGCAACTGTAAACACTTTCTCTGCCGCTTTGACATGTGAATCTTCTCCCAGCCTCTTACCAGGTTTATAACACAAAAATGTCTTTTTCAAACACCTAACAGCTACCCTTTTGAATTGCAATCACCAACACCAAAGGAAATAGTGCCCCTATCTACCAGTCTCTATGCAAGAGTAGGAACCTAACTTCCATAAGCACCAATTAGCAACACAGATGCCCTAATCACATTCACCAACTTCCTCCCCAATGTCCTCCAGTACTTTTCCACTGGCATTCACAGAATTCTCTTTTATGTCTTCAATTATCTGTTTCCTCAGGTATCAGTTATCCCATTTTTTATTGTTGTCTTCTCTTTCCTATTATTGGCTTTATTCCATAATTAGAATGCTTGCTTATTAGTTGATGGTTACGGGGTTGATTAGTGTAGCTGCTAATATTTTTATTTTATTTTATTCAGTTTTCCTCTGCAGTTGTTTCAGGCCTTTTATCCTAACAGCATTCTCACTTAAATGAAATGGCAGAAGGAAAGCTCTGTGTAGACTTGCAGGTACATGAGCACAAAGTTCACAGGAAGGCTCAGGGTTCTCTGGCAATGGAGAATTTTAGTGTATTTCTCTGCTATATAGGCAGAACTGCCTTTCCTTCATACTTTACTCCGTGTTCACTCGGGAATGCAATATTACTTCCATCCTGACTTGACTTCTTCCTTTCTTACACTACACAGAATCCTTTCCACCTGGTGAAATCTTCTGCAAAAAGATTATGATGATTGTGAATGTCCAGGACAGAGATGATGATGCCATCTGGGCCCAACCTTTCTGACTGCCACCCACCCGCAGCCTAGTCAGGCTCTTTCTGATTTAACTTTAAGCTTCTCTGGGAGTCATTTTTAAAAAAAAATTTTTCTTTAAAAATGTTTATTATTTTCAAGAGAGAGAGACAGACAGACAGAGAGAGCATGGGTGGGGGAGGGCCAGAGAAAGAGGGAGACAAAATCCAAAGCAGGCTCCAGGTTCCGAGCTGTCAGCACAGAGCCTGACTCGAACCCATGAACTGCAAAATCATGACCTGAGCCAAAGCCGGACACTTAACCGACTGAGCCACACAGGTGCCCCTCTGGATGTCCTTCTTTTAGAATTGATCTTATTCTGCTATTTTGGGCCAATGAATGACTCTTCTCACTTTTCTTCATCATTCTCCTTTAGTCTGTGAAGATTTCCTTGAAATCCTCAAGTACTGTCTGTTTTCTCTTTTTCCAGCATTTTTGTGGTATCAATCATATGTGTATGTGTATTTCTTTCATTCTGTTGGAACTTGGGGGACAGATAGTAGACCCAAATGTTCAATTTATCATTTCATACCTGACCTTCTGTTCTTGAAATGTTCTGTTACATATTTCCACAGATTGGGCTCTTCGACCTCTCCGCCTAAACTCTTTTTCTATTCACTGATTATCATCAAAAAAAAAAAAAGGAAATAAGATTTTAAAAAGAGAGGGAAAAGAAAAAGAAAAAAGAAAAAAGGAAAGGAAAAGAACAGAAAAGCAAAAATAAAAAGAAAAGAAAAGAAGAAAGAAAAAGGAAAGAAGGAAGCCAGCCAGCCTCTTTCTTTTCTGTGTCAACAAATTGTGCTTTCTTTAGCCCCTATCCAGAGCCCTGGGCCTTTGTTTGCATTTCTAAAGACAGAATTCTCTTGTAAATTTCAATGAGACTTATACTCCATCTCACATTGCCTACCTCCCTCACCAGCTTCTGCTAAGGAGAGAAACTGTTCCATTCCCAATGGTACAAGTTACACCATCTCTATTAGAGGGCAGACACAGGTACAGGTGGTTTGAGTTTTAAATATCACTTCCTTCCTCTTACATTTTATCTTATAGTAAATGGAAAATCTTAGAGACAGCCTTATTATATATGATGTGGGAAGAGGTTTGTCAAAATACATTAAAAGAAAAATGCCAATCAATCCCTCCTTCATCTTTTCCCAACACAGAGATTTGGCTCTTTTGTTCACAACAATATCCAAGATCTGTTCTGACTAAAGAGCCCCAAAAGGCCAAGGTGAGTGAATGATTACTATGCATTATTGTATCTTTCCTCTGATAATTGTTCACTGGACTTGTTTCCACCTAACAATGTGTGTTTCCTATGCACTTTCTTGGTATGTAGAAAACAGTAGGAATTAAAAATCATCTTGTCCACAGCTATCCAAAATTAGGGAATTAGAAGGGTGGGACTGAGGATGACAACGGTTTGGAGACATATATCTTAATTATCCACTAAAGAAATAAACTATTTTCCTCTTTTGATTTAGAAAGTAAAATTGCTGATTTAGAAACTAAAAAGCCACGCCTGGGTGGCTCGGTTGAGCACCCAACTTCTGACTTCAGCTCAGGTCATGATCCCAGGGTCGTGGGATTGATCTCTGCATTGGGCTCTGTACTAACAGCACAGAGCCTGCTTGGGAGTCTCTGTCTCTCTCTCTCTCTCCCTCTCTCTCTCTCTCTCTCTCTCTCTGCCCCTCCCCTGCTCATGCTCTCTCTCTAAAGGAGAGGAGAGGGGAGGGGAGGGGAGCGGAGGGGAAGGAAATCTGAAATTTCCTAAGAGAGAAAGGAAAAAAATCAGTTAATATAGCTTACTGACTTTACTTGCCAATCCCAAATCATTCCTTTCCCCTTCCTCCCTTCCTTCTTTTACTCATTCCCCCTTTCTTCCTTTCTCCCTTCCATCCAGCCATCTGTAAATATTTATTGAGTACCTAATATGTACCAGGAATTTTCCTGGGGATTATAAACATGAAGATGAGTAAGGAAGGGCACTTTGCTTTCCAGCTCTCAGAGTCCAACAGAGCAATTAGTTATGGCCACACACAGTAATGATGTACCCCAGCAGTCTAAGGACTGACTGCTACAATTGATATTATTTTTTTAAGGTTTATTTATTTTTGAGAGAGAGCATGAATGGGAGAGGGGCAGAGAGAGAGAGAGAGAGAGAGAGAGAGAGAGAGAGAGAGAGACGGAGGATCTCAAGCAGACTCCACACCGACAGCAGCAAGCTCTATTTGGGGCTCAAACACATGAACTGCAAGATCATGACCTGGGCCAAAGTCAGACGCTCAACCAAATGAGCCACCCAGGCACCCAGGACTGCTACAACTGAGATGCGAAGAAAACACTGTGGGTACACAGTGATCACATATTATATTTCATTAAGGTTATGAAATCTGATCTCAAGGAGGTTTTTTTTTTTTAACTAAGACACAGGGAAATCCAGAGTTAACAGTATCGTATCTGCAAATGCCTAGAGTAGTAATAGGACAAGAATTGTTTGGGGAGTAGTAAAAAGTTCAGTGTGAATGGAGCACTGAGTAAATACCTGAATTGTTATGAGCTTTATATTCGATGTCTAGGAATATGAACCATACCCCAACAAGCAAAGGTTTATAAGCAAGTAAGCGACATAATAAAACTTATTTTTTTACTTTTTATTTTTTAATGTTTATTTATTTTTGAGAGAGAGAGAAGAGAGAGAGAGAGAGACAGAGAGAGAGAGAGAGATGACAGAGTGCAAGCAGGGGAGGGGCAGAGAGAGGGAGACACAGAATCTGAAGCAGGCTCCAGGCTCTGGGCTGTCAACACAGAGCCCGATGCAGGGCTCAAACTCACAAACCGTGAGATTTATTACTTATACCCCTGATATTTATTTTTTAGTAATGTAACTCTTAGTCTTCTCAGGCTGCCAAAACAAAACACCATAGACTGAGTGGCTTAAACAACAGAAATTATGTCCTCCTACGTCTGGAGGCTAGAAGTCCCAGTCATGGTGCCAGCCTGGTTGGGTTCTGATGAGAGGTTTCTTCCTGGCTTGCACAGTGTCACTTTCTTGCTGTGTCCTCACATGAGAGAAAGAGAAAGACAGAGAGAGAAATAGAGAGCAAGCATGCTTTCTGATGTCTCCAAGCATGATAATCCCATCATAAAAAGCCCTACCCTCATGACTTCATAATGAAATCACCTCCCAAAGGCCCCATCTCCAAAGGGGAGTCAGGGCTTGTCCAAATGAATTGGGTAGGTGGGGGGAAACAACACAATGAAGTCCTTAACAGTAACTCCTGTAGGGATGTGGAACACAGATGTAAATGAGGTAAATGGACTCTGGTAAAGTCAGTTTGAATGAGTATTTATTAAGTGAATAATTAAGAAAAGTGAACCAAGTCAACATGGATGAGAAGGATATTAATATAGTAATTTCTGAGATAAAAGTAACAGGTTTTGTTATTCACCTGATACAAAGAGTGAGAAAGAGCAATAATTTAAATGTAAGAGGATTTAACTGAAGACATGGACCGATATCAAAAATTTATGTGTGAAGTTTGTCCCTCAACTTTGGCTTCTCACCTTTTGGTGAACTCTCTAAGGTTACTTCACCACAGCATTTAATTCCCCACTTCTTAACAATTACTATTTGGATTCAATCACCAATTCCATGACTTTTGATTAGCCTTCTTGCTTCAAGTCTAAACAAATGCAACAGTATTTTATATGTTGAAGAAATAAAACCTTTGAGTCTCGATACGGAATTCCCAACAGAATTGATTTTCCTTTGTGTTGGTTTGGAAATCTTCACTGCCTGTGCCAAATCCCATAGATCATTGAGCAGGGCCCTAGCATTCTGGGGAAGTCAGCCCAGGTCAGCCAGGAAGACAGATTGGGAATCTTGGCTTGTTGACTCTTGGCTGGATTTTATGTGCCTCTTTATAGGCTGAGAAAATGCAACTAGGTTTTCAGAGGCCAAAAAGAGTCAGGAAGAGCATGAAATCTCAACAGTTTAGTGAGGTCATCAGAGTGTTCCTAGAAAGAGGAATGAGGACACTTGCAGAAGATTAAGTCTCTACAGAAGAGGGAGAGAAAAAAGAAAAGAAAGCAAGTCTGAAGAGGTGATAGGGTCAGTGAAATAAGGTAAGTAGTTTTTGGGGAGTCATGGGTTTACTGTAAGGAAAGTTACCAGAGGATTATGAAGCATCTACTGATCCTTCCAGTTATATGCCAGTAATGCAAGAAAATACAAGAACAGTTCAAGATCTGAGCCCTCCCACTAAGGACATTTACATTTTATTCTCTTTTCAGCACTTCCAGTCCCACTCATCTTCTCTCCCTTCTACAAATCTATTCAAAGTGGCATCAAAACACAGAATACCAAGGGAACACTTTCAAATGATTTGTACTTCTCTTCCCCCATATTCTGTATCCTATCATTTAGACCTCTCATTAATACATGTACGGATATGTAGGCCCCCTTTCAATGCATTTATCTTAACTATAAGCTTAGTAAGAGCAGAGATTAAGTAAAAATAAGTACCTCCAGCCTCCTTCTAAATGTCTAGCACAGTGCCATACGCACAATAAGATCTTAATATTAATTGATGTTCAGTTCTGGCTGGGATGACTGTTAAATAACAGTTTTATGAGTGAACAATGAAGGCAAGCATTATACATTGCTATTTGGATCTCTAAAGCAGTAATATAACTCGGTTGCTTATTTTGGTACTGAGCTTTTTCATTTAAGATACAAAAAGCAGAAAATGAATCCTGAGCCAGAGATTTTTTTTTTTTACTTCATTGACCCTTGTATAAAGCAACCCTGGTCCCATTATACTTTCTTGGACCCTTCTATCTCATTAAATTTATGCCTTTAGGAGATCACAGAAATACATTAATTTACCAAGCACTGTTCTTTAAAAAAAATCATGTATTTTAAAGCATTATTTATTAGTAGTATTTTCAACTCAATTAAATACATTTCTCTTAGAGCCTACTTTGCATCATTATTTTGTTACTATGATGGAGAAACAGAAGACATGCCAGAATCTGGTTTTTAAAATTTCAGTCATGAGAAAATAAGACATGTAAACATTCAAAATAAAGTTAAATATCATTATCAAGTGCTATGCAAAAAATAAAAAAGCACCAAAATGCCTCTTCAACCAGAATTATATTATTAAAATAAAAAAAAAATACAGGGACCAGATTTGAAAATTCCTGAGAAGACAAAGCCATTCCATGTTTTCAGTGCTCCTGATTTACAGTCTTTTTGGCATGTGCACAATCAGCCTGTATGAATTACTACTTCAATGATTAACTGGTTTTACTTCTGTTATTGCTGAACTTTTGACATTTACTGGCATCAGAAGTGGGATTCAGGGATGCCTGGGTGGCTCAGTTGGTTAAGCAAATGAACGACCCTTGGTTTTGGCCCAGGTCATGATCTCAAGGTTCATGAGTTCGGGCCCTGTATCGGGCTCTGCATTGACATTAGGATTCTCTCTCTCCCTCTCTTTGTCCCTCCTCCTCATACAGTCTCTCTCTCTCACTTCCTTGCTCTCTCCCAAAAAAAATAAATAAACTTGAAAAAAAAAAAGAGGTGGGATCCAAAGATCTCCATGAGCTGGTACCCACAAGCACCCACTGAGCTCACTTCTTTCTCATCTCATCAAACATGGAGTTTGAGAGCAAGACTCTTCGATCCCAGCTCAGCTCTTTTTAGTTGGAACTCTGTGACTTTATTGTGCATATCCGTATTTGTTTGTTAAGGCTTCCCAGTAAGTCACTCTACTCAGTGCAAAAGAGAAGGAGGAAACATGTAATTCCCTGTATTGTGGAACACCTGTTGAAAAACATGTTCCCTCATAGTTAAGACATCTTAAGGAATCTAAAGGCAAAGATGGATTGGACCTGGTCTAAAACTCTCTCCACTTCTCTCAAAAACTCCTGCTTCTGATTAAGATCTTGTGCCTTTTTGTAAAATGAACTTTTGGAATTATACTAGCCACTCTGGAGAACCCATTAGCTTAAATAAATACACCTTAAGGGGCACCCTTAAAAAAGAGGATTCTAAACATCTCAGAAACAATGGAATGCATTCTTTGATTGTTATGAGGAAGCTTCAAAAAGACAAAATGACTCCAAAAATAGCTCTAAAAGGATCTTTACAGCACGCAGATAAAAACAAGCAAACAAAAAAGTCTTGAGGAAAACTCTCCGGCCATCTGAGCAGGTAATCTTAATTTAGTACATCTGCCAGAAACACAATTTAGATCCGACCATTCTTTTCAGTCTTATAACTGAGACATGGCTAAAATGTTTAAAACAACAGCTATCAGATCTC
Organism: Acinonyx jubatus; assembly: GCF_027475565.1. Classification (NCBI taxonomy): domain Eukaryota; kingdom Metazoa; phylum Chordata; class Mammalia; order Carnivora; family Felidae; genus Acinonyx; species Acinonyx jubatus. The sequence goes on along the minus strand of NC_069381.1, from coordinate 82,499,089 downwards.
TGTTTACCTCTTTCTGTATGTTTATGTAAGTTTATGTATGTATATCATAGATATGTAATATTTTTCTACCTCCTGGTGGCACTGCCATAATTACTTTATAAAGAGCTCTATTTAATTGCTTAAAGAAAATCAAGCATTTCTGTAAATCAAGTTTAGTCTCAGAAATACAGAAGCTAACCAAAATGGTTTTCAAATTCACAAAATCAGGGATAATCTTTGATAAATAAAAGCTAGTCAAGTTTGTTGGTTTAATAAAAGCAGGCATATCTTCAAAATTTGCCAAGAAAAATAAGAAGATGTGCAGATGTTTGATGTCTAATATAAGCATAACTGTTAAAAGCAAGTAATTGAAATAAATGTAAATAAAAGTTTATGTTACATTAAACTATATAAGGGATATTCATTAAATATCTAATCATTTCCAAGTAAGATAAATATTAACTGTTAAACATAAAACTAAGTTTATCTATTTTTGGCTTTTTAATTTTTTTACACAGAGACAAAAAATATTTGGGTGTGTTAAAAAATATGTTTTGTGCCACACTGAAAATTAACTATGAGAAAGAATATACTTCTAGAAATTATGAAATATATTTATACAGTTGCTCACCTACTACAGGATGTTAGTATATGATAGTTCACAATTGCCTGCTTCCTAATTTTCACTATAAGCAAAGATTACTAATAGTTAACATTTACAACATTTTATGTAAAAATAAAACTAGAAATAAGGGTAAAAGAAAATTACTGTATATTAAAATTATGGTAAAGAAAATAGAATATGTTTGAGAAGGAAAGCCACGAAAGCAGATAACAAAAGGAGCCAGCCAGATGTCCAAGGCTGGATACTCCCCTTGCATGCTTTTGGCTTCTATAATCTTGCTTGCCTCTTGATCAGCTGACTGCTCACATAGCACAACCAATAAGTGCTCTCCCCCACTTTTTTTTCCTTGAGCCTTGGCAATTCCGCCCACCTGTGCAGCTGATAGAAAGTTTCCAAGTACCCAGAAGCTGGCCAGGCAGAAAAGTAGGCCAGCGCCAGGGCTGGGGGCTCGGCCTCTGGGGATGACTCCACTGGGCCAACACGGGTGCAGAATAAACAGTCTTTCCTGATTCTCCTAGTGCATGTCACTTGTCTCTTCCTGTGTGCTGAGTATTTGGTGTAACATGTTTTTTTTAGATAAGGAAAGGTATGAAGGATATGTTTTTTTTTTGTTTTTTGTTTCAGGGTTTTTTTTTTTTTGTAAGAGGGAAATAAGTAATTTTGTTCTAAAGTAAAATGATTGTTCAAAAATAAGAAAGAAAAAAAATAAGCTGAATGGATATAGAAGGTTCTAGGTTTGTGGAAAAGAAATCGTAAGAAAGGGCTTTTATGAGTGGCCAAGCTAAGATTGGAACAAAAAAAGAGAGAATTTTAGTATCTAAAGTATACTGATGCAGAATTGGAATTTGATCTCCTCTATGTTAAAAGGGCAGATTTCTTAAATTATTGGTCTGCTCTTAATAGGACACTGTAAACAAAGGTTCTTTAATGTAACCCATCTAGAAAACAAAGACTATGTGTTTTGTCTTTATCAGGTTTTGATTACTTAAGAAAATTTTGTCTTCCCTATTAAAAGAACTACAAATTTTTACAATAATGTAATTTTTGTGTATGTTAAATTTCATTGGCAGCACTGTCAAAAAGAAAAGATGTCAAAATAATAAAATAAAATTTAAAAAAAATAAAGAAAAAAAGGATATCAAATAAGAAAATAAAGGATGTCAAATAAGAAAGCTTTGTATAGAGTTTGTTTATAAGAAATTCCTTAAAATGTGGTATGTCCTAGTGTAATGATATCAGTTATAATTTTAAAATTTATATGACAGAAATAACTAAATTCCCTTGTCAACTGCATTATAATGAACTCATATCTTTCATCAGGACCATTTTTAAGTCTTTTGTCGTTTGCAAACAGTTATTGTTTTACCCGAGTCTTTTACAAAAGTGTTCCTGCCATGCTTCATCTTCAAAGAGATTCATGGAAAAGACCCTGAAAAATAATACTCTAAAAAGGAGGTTTCTGATAACTTTAAGATCATAACACTGAACGAGGTAAAATTAATAAAACTAACGGAAAACTGATTCATAAAGCTGTTAACCCAAGATCAAGTTAAATAAGAATTAATTATATAACACTGAATGAACCAATGAAGATGATTATAATTTTAATACTTTATTTAAAACATTGCTGGTTTTTTAATGTTTTGTTTTCCAGATTTAAAGGACCCCCTTTTCTCCTCTCTTTGAAGCTACCTATAATGTAATAGCAATTTGGTAAATTTGGTAAATTCTTTACAACAAAGGTTGAAACCTTTATTTCTTTCTTCCTACCTGATCATCCAGAATTCAGAAACTCTGATTAAATAGTATTGTTTTTCATGACAGTTTTTGTATTTCATAAGTTCATTAAGAATCTATTCTCCTTGTAACAAGGCACAACTGAACATGTCCTTCCTAGCCTCCAGAAACTTTTGAAAGTCCAATATGAGATTCCCTATGAGAAGTTCGGCAAAGCAGATTTAAAAGAGCCCATATGGTCAATCTCCATTCTTGCAGTTCTGTAAATAATTAGGGCAAGTTTATTGAAACTAATCTTAATTTGCAAACAAATTAGTCTTACTGTGGTTATCTTTGATAGAAATGGGGATGATTATAGACAGAAAACTTATGTTTCAGGATATAACTTTAAGGACATCAGAATTTAGTGCTATTAATTGTCTTTTAGGTTCTGTTTTCTCCGTGTAAACTGAGCTGGATCTTGAATTCCTTTAGTTTCCTCCTACAATTGGCTAGAACTCTCCAAACTAATATTTCCAAATTTCTCCCACTATATTGAGTTGGAGTCACTATGAAACTAAAACTACCTTTTTCCCAAGCCTTGCAAGCTGAAGCTGGACAACTTGATATAAACTTCTGAGAAATCATCACAGCTCACATGTGGATATCTTCATGCCTGTTGCTATGTGACCACTCTATGTCACTATGTGACCAGAAGGATCACAAGAAACATTCAGACTGAAAACCACGAACATCTGTAAGATTGTCACTGCCTGCCCTTACTCTGTCTGAAGATACTTAGAACCTGATACCTAGAAATTTTCTCAACTGGGTGCTCTCCAAACTCAGAAACTGAATTTATAATTTCCTTGAACTATTAACTTTTGTTTTTCTTTTGTTTCCAAAGAAATGCCTCTCATTAAATTACCTGATTGCTCACATTATATAGAGGCCTAAGTTAGGTAGAAGCTTATGTGCAATACTGCCTTCTGAAATAAAACATCCTCATATTCATCCTGTGCTAAATAATCATAAGAATATGTGTTTGCTAATACATCATGTTGTGTCTATGTAAATAAGTCAGAAAAAATTAAAACCCAATTATATATTACCAAAAAAAATGCAGATTGATTTAGAGAGTGTAGGATTGTATAAAACCTCTGCACTTGAGAGACTCCATTTTGAAAAAAGCGCCATTTTGCTCTCTAAACAAAATGGCTAATGAACTCTGAAACTGGGCAAAAAGATCCTTGGACTAGGCCAGAAGAGGCAGTTATTTTACAATTGTTTTTTAAAGTTATTGTTTTTAAAATCAACAAGACAACTGGCATCCAGACTATAAGACGGTATAGACTTTCTGAAGACAGAAGTTAACTAATGCATACCATGAATAGTTTCCTTTGTTAATATCAATAGCATAGTTGATCAATTTGTAACTAGAAGTAGGTCACCTGGTAGTACCAATCCACAATTTCTTTTCCTCTTTTATCCAAGTCATGTAATTGTCCTTCTTTCTCATAAAAACCCCTTCCTTTCACCCCACAAGCAGAACACTTTTCTGGTTGCTGCTAAAATCTATACTCGCTGAACCGCAACTCTGAAACCCCGAATAAAGGCCTTTGTACTTTTCATGTCCCCCTCCTTTTCTTGGTTGACATAAGGGAAAACCTGAATCTGATTATGGTGTATTTGACTTATTTAATTGGTTAAATCTTGACTCCAGGGAATCTCCACTCTGGAGAACTATTCAGTTCTTGGCTATTATTCTCCTTATAGTCCTCATGTTAACCCCTCTAGTGTGATATATATTCTTTACGGTTTTATTTATTTATTTTTCTTCAAGTTCTTATTTAAAGTACAGTAGTTAACATACAGTAATATTAGTTTCAATTTTAGAATTTAGTGATTCATCACTACATGAGTCCTCCTTAACCCATTACCCATTTAACCCATGCCCCTGCCTACTTCTCCTCCAGTAACCCTCAGTTTGTTCTCTAAGGTTAAGAATCTGTTTCCTGCTTTGCCTCTCTGTCTCTTTTTTTCCTCATATGTTCATCTGTTTTATTTCTTAAATTCCATGTATGAGTGAAATCGTATGGTACTTGTCTATCTCTGATTGACTGGTTTTGCTTAGTGTAATACTCTAGCTCCATCCACGTTGTTGCAAACGGCAAGATTTCATTCTTTTTTGTACCTGAGTACTATTCCATTATACATACATATACCACATCATCTTTATGCATTCATCACTCAATGCACACTTGGGCTGTTTCCATAGTTTGGCTCTTGTTGATAATGCTGCTATAAACATTGGGATACACGTATCCCTTTGAATCAGTATTTTTGTATTCTTTGGGTAAATACCTAGTAGTGCAGTAGTATCTGGATCATAGGGTAGTTCCATTTTTAACTTTTTGAGGAACCTCCATACTTTGTCCAGAGGGGCTGCACCAGTTTGCATTCTCACCACAGTGTAAGAGGGCTCCCCTTGCTCTGCATCCTTACCAACACCTATTATTTCTGAGAGGTGTTTAGTGATATTTTGTTGCAGTTTTAACTTGTATTTCCTTGATGATATGTGATGTTGAGCATCTTTTATGTGTCTGTTAGCCATCTGTATGTATTCTTTGGAGAAATGTCTATTCATGTCTTCTGCCCATTAACTGGACTATTGGTTTCTGGGTGTAGAGTTTTTTTTTTTTAATGTTTATTTTTGAGAGAGAGAGAGAGAGAGAGAGAGAGAGAGAGCACAAGCAGGGGAGGGGCAGAGAGAGAGGGAGACAGAATCTGAAGAAGACTCCAGGCACTGAGCTGTCAGCACAGAACCTGATGAGGGGCACAAACTCACAAATTGTGAGATCATGACCTGAGCCGAAGTTGGATGCCTAAGTGACTGAGCCACCCAGGTGCCCCTCTGGGTGTGGAGTTCTATGAGTTCTTCATATATTTTGGATGCTAACCTTTATCAGATATGTCATTTGCAAATATTTTCTCCCATACTGTAGGATGCCTTTTAGTGTTGTTGATTGTTTCCTTCACTGTGCAAGAGCTTTTTATCTTGATAAAGTCCCAGTAGTTCATTTTTACTTTTGTTTCCTTTGCCTCAGGAAACATATCTAGTAAGAAGTTGCTATGGCCCATGTCAAAGAGGTTACTGCCTGTGTTCTTCTCTAGGATTTTCATCATTTCCTGTTTCACATTTAACTCTTTAATGCATTTTGAATTTAGTTTTGTATATGGTATAAGATGGTGGTCCAATTTTGTTCTTTTGCATGTTGCTGTCCAGTTTTCCCAGCACCACTTGTTAAAGAGACTTCCTTTTTCTCATGAATATTCTTTCATGTTATGTTGAAGATTAATTGACCAGATAGTTGTGAGTTCATTTTTGGCTTTTCTACTCTGTTCTACTGATATATGTGCCTGTTTTTATGCCAGTGCCATACTGTCTTGATCACTACAGCTTTGTAATGTAATTTGAAGTTTGGAATTGTGATGCCTCCAGCTTTGCTTTTATTTTATTTTTCAAGATTGCTTTTGGCTATTCAGGGCCTTCTGTGGTTCTATACAAATTTTAGGATTGTTTGTTCTAGCTCTGTGAAAAAAATCATGGTGATATTTTGATAGGGATTGCATTAAATTTATAGATTGCTTTACAGATTTTAACAATATTTGTTCTTCCAATATATAAGCATGGGATGTTTTTCCATTTCTTTGTGTTATCTTCAATTTCTTTAAGTGTTCTATAGTTTTCTGAGTACAGATCTTTTACCTCTTTGGTTAGGTTTATTCCTATGTATCTTATGGTTTTTGGTACAATTGTGTATGAGATGGATTCCTTTATTTCTCTTTCTGATGCTTCATTATTAGTGTATGGAAATACAACTGATTTCTGTACATTGATTTTGTATCCTGCAACTTTACTTACTTTGAATATCAGTTCTAGAAGTTTTGGGGTAGAATCTTTTGGTTTTCTATATAGAATATCAGGTCATCTGCAAATAGTGAAAGTTTGACTTCTTTGTGAACTGGATACCTTTTATTTCTTTTTGTTGTCTGATTGCTGAGACTAGGAACTTCTAGTACTATGTTACATAACAGTGGTGAGAGTGGACATCCCTGTCTTGTTCCTGACCTTAAGGGAAATCTCTCATTTTTTTTTTCCCATTGAGGATTATATTAGGTTTGGGTTTTTCATATATGGTCTTTATGATGTTGAGGTATGTCCCTCTATTTTGTTGAGGGTTTTTATCATGAATGGATGTTGTACTTTGTCATAGCTTTTTCTGTATCTATTGAGGGAATAATATGATTTTTATCCTTTCTTTTACTAATGTAGTGTATCAAATTGACTGATTTGCAAATATTTTACCACCCTTGCAACCCAGTAATAAATCCCACTTGATTGTGGTGAATGATTCTTTTTAATGTACTGTTGGATTTAATCTGCTAGAATTTGGTTGAGAATTTTGCATCCATGTTTATCAGGGATATTAGCTTGTAGTTCTCCTTTTTACTGCAGTCTTTGTCTGTTTAAGGAATCAGGGTAATGCTGGCCTCCTAGAATGGAATCTTTCCTTCCATTTCTAATTTTTGGAATAGTTTGAGAAGAATAGGTATTAACTCTTCTTTAAATGTTTGGTAGAATTCCCTTGGGAAGCCATCTGGCCCTGGACTTTTGTTTGTTGGAAGATTTTTGATTACTGATTCAATTCTTTTATGGTTATTGATCTGTTCTTGTTCTGTTTTGTCCTGTTTCAGTATTGGTAGTTTATATGTTTCTAAGATTTTATCCATTTCCTCCAGGTTGTCCAATTTGTTGGCAAATAGTTTTTCATAATATTCTCTTATAATTTTTTTGTATTTTTGTGGTGTTGGTTGTTATTTCTCCTCCTTCATTAATGATTTTATCTATTTGGGTCCATTATCTTTTTTGATAAGGCTGGCTAGAGGTATATCAATTTTATTAATTTTTTCAAAGACACAGATTCTGGTTTCATTGATCTGTTCTACCATTTTGTTGCTGTTGTTTACTTTTTAGCTTCCATATCATTTATTTCAGCTCTAATCTTTATTTCCCTTCTTTAGGCTTCATTTGTTGGTCCTTCTCTAGCTCCTTTAGGTGTAAAGTTAGGTTATATATTTGAGATTTTTCTTGCTTCTTGAGGTAGACCTGTACTGCTATAAAATTCCCTCTTATGATCACTTTTGCTGAATCCCAAAGGTTTTGAGCCATTGTTTTCATTTGTTTCCATATATTTTTTTTTAATTTCTTCTTTGATTTCCTGGCTGACCCATTCTTTCTTTAGTAGCATGTTTAACCTTCATGTATTTGTGTTCTTTCCATTTTTCTTATAGCTGTTTCATAGTATCGTGGTCAGAAAATATGCATGGTATCAAGTTTCATAGTATTGTGGTCAGAAAATATGCATGGTATGACCTCAATCTTTTTGTTCTTGTTGAGGTCTGATCTGTGCCTTGGTAGGTGATCTATTCTGGAGAATGTCCCATGTACACTTGAAAAGAATGTGTATTCTGCTGCTTTAGGATGAAATGTTCTGACTATATCTGTTAAGTCCATCTGATGCAGTGTGTCATTCAATGCCATTGTTTCCTAGTTGATTTTCTGTTTATATGATGTGTTCATTGATATCAGTAATGTGTTAAAATCCCCTACTATTTTTGTATTATTATCAATGAGTTCCTTTATGGTTGTTATTAAGTGTTTTATGTGTTTGTGTACTTCCAAGTTGGGGGCATAAATATTTACAATTGTTAAATCTTTTTGGACAGTTCCCTTTACTATGATATAGTAAATGATATGATATAGTGCCCTTCTCCATGTCGTTACTCTCCTTGGTTTAAAATCTAGTTTGTCTGATAAGAGTATTGCTACTCTGGCTTTCTTTTAACATCCATTTGCATAATCAATGTTTCTCCATCCCTTCACTTTGAATCTGCAAGTGTCTTTATGTTTAAAAAGAGTCTCTTGTAGGTAGCATATTACTGCTCTTGATTTTTTTTAATCCATTTTGACACCCTATGTCTTCTGATAGGAGCATTTAGTTCACTCACATTCAGAGTAATTGCTGACAGTATGTATTTAGTTACATTTTATTACTTGCTTTGTTGTTGTCTCTGGAGATTTTTCTCTGTCCCTTTCTAGTCTTTGTCACTTTCGGTCTTTCCTTCCCACTCAAAGAGTCCCCTTTAATATTTCTTGCCAGGTTGGTTTAGTGGCCATGAATTACTTTAGATTTTGTTTGTCAGGGAAATTCTTTTTTTTATTTTTATTTTTTATTTTTTTTATAGTTTCTTTTTTGTTTGTTTTTTTTTTCAATACATGAAATTTATTGTCAAATTGGTTTCCATACAACACCCAGTGCTCATCCCAACAGGTGCCCTCCTCAATAGCCATCACCCACCCTCCCCTCCCTCCCACCCCCCATCAACCCTCAGTTTATTCTCAGTTTTTAAGAGTCTCTTATGCTTTGGCTCTCTCCCACTCTAACCTTTTTTTTTTATTCCCCTCCCCCATGGATTTCTGTTAAGTTTCTCAGGATCCACATAAGAGTGAAAACATACAGTATCTGTCTTTCTCTGTATGGCTTATTTCACTTAGCATCACACTCTCCAGTTCCATCCACGTTGCTACAAAGGGCCATATTTCATTCTTTCTCATTGCCATGTAGTACTTCATTGTGTATATAAACCACGATTTCTATATCCATTCATCAGTTGATGGACATTTAGGCTCCTTCCGTAATTTGGCTATTGTTGAGAGTGCTGCTATAAACATTGGGGTACAAGTGCCCCTATGCATCAGCACTCCTGTATCCTTGGGTAAATTCCTAGCAGTGCTATTGCTGGGTCATAGGGTAGGTCTATTTTTAATTTTTTGAGGAACCTCCACACTGTTTTCCAGAGTGGCTGTACCAGTTTGCATTCCCACCAACAGTGCAAGGGAGTTCCCGTTTCTCCACATCCTCTCCAGCATCTATAGTCTCCTGATTTGTTCATTTTGGCCACTCTGACTGGCGTGAAGTGATACCTGAGTGTGATTTTGATTTGTATTTCCCTGATGAGGAGCAACGTTGAGCATCTTTTCATGTGCCTGTTGGCCATCCAGATGTCTTCTTTAGAGAAATGTCTATTCATGTTTTCTGCCCATTTCTTCACGGGGTTATTTGTTTTTCGGGTGTGGAGTTTGGTGAGCTCTTTATAGATTTTGGATACTAGCTGTCAGGGAAATTCTTTATACATTTGATGGATTCACTGAATTCCCTAAGTCAACTCTCTTGATCCATAATTCTCTCTCTTTCTTTTGTTCAGCTTTAGTATTTTCCATTATTTTATCTTCTATATTAGTTATTCATTCCTCTGCTTTTTCTATCTTGTGGCCATTATATCCAATCTGTTTCAAATCCCAGTTGCTTATTTTTTTTTATTTCTGTCTGATTGTTTTTTGACTCTTTTATTTATTCCATAAAGGTCTCCCTGATATCTTCCATTCTTTTCTCAAGCCCAGCGAGTATCTTTATGATTGTTGCTTTAAATTCTCCATCAGCCATATTACTTATATTTGTTTCAATTAGATCTCTGGCTGTGATCTTTCTCGTGGTTTCTTTTGGTATGAATTTCTCCATCATGGCATTTTATCTACATCTCTGTCTTCTTCTGTGTGTTTGAAAAGTCTGTTGTATTTCCTGCTCTGAGAGTAATGACTTTATGAAGAGATCATACAGTGTCCAGGGTCTTGTGCTTTAGACAGTGTCTTTGGTGTGTGCTGCCTGTATTCTGCTGTTGCATTTTGGCTATTCTATCTTTCAGGCCAGTCTTCTGCAGAGGCTCCCCTTGCCTGCAGTGGGTAGCATTTGGATCTTGGTCAGTGTAGTGAGTTTTAAATATGTATGCTCTGCTCTGCTTGTTAAATGAGACCTGATGCTACTTCCACTAGAACTGAAGACTTATAGAACTCTCTGGTCAGGAGATGTGTCACGGGCAGGGTTTTCTGCCGGTGTTCTGGGGAAGAATCCTGCTGCACTGGTTCTTAGGCAAACATGTCTGAGAAAAGCAGTACCAGCAGAGTGCACTGGGGTGAGGCTTGGTGTAAACAGATTAGGCAGCCAATATTGGCACTGTGTTGTTTATTGAAGTCAGTTTATGCTGCAGGGGAGAGAAATGGCACCAGCCAGCTCCTTTGTCCCTAGAGATGGGTCTCCTTGCTTGCTGCTCTCAGGGAAGCACCCCCAGGAAAGTGAATAATTTCCCCTCCTGAGTCCCAGATATTTTTCAGATCACTGTTTTCATGCAGTCTGTCTCTGGGCTGCTTGCCTGCCTGAAGCAGCACAGTGCACTTTGGGCTCCATCCAAGACAATCCTGCTGACTTTTAAAAACTCCAAACTTTAGGGATGTGTTGTGGTTGGGGTGGAGGGGAGCTGTGTTGGTCTTCTGGTGGTCTTGCCACACTGGGATGAATGCAGGTTTGACGTAGAAGGGCAGTCATGCCAGAACACGGGGACATTAGATTTGGAGCAAGCAGGCTAAAGCACCAGTGTCCAGTTTAGCCACCTTCAACCGCTATCTCTGCTCCTGTGCTGAGGGGTGGGGGAGGAAAATGGCACCTGCTCCTTTGTCCCTGGAGAAGCATCTCTGCAAATGCCAACCTCTCACAGATGGTAGAAGATCCACTAGTCTCTCCCTGTGTGCCTGAGGCAATCCTCAGACAGTGCCCTTGGCCCCAGTGCTACTTGTCTGCCTTCTCTCCAGGAGTAGAACAACACCCTCAGGTCTCTATTCCAGCCAAGCCCACCAACCCTAGAACTCCAGACTTTGATCCCTTCTGGTTGTAAAAACTCATGAAAATCAGCCCCTCTCTTTTCCCCAGCCAATAGCTTTTGGGATGTGTTTTCCTTGTGCATATCCCTGTGCACTCCACTCTCTCTCACATTTCTCTGCAACCATGGTTCCCTCCCCTCTGCAGCACCCATGATCTGTTTCTCCCCAAACCACATCTCCATACTTACTACCTTCCTCGATGTGGCCTCTTCTCTCCCTCTAGTTGTACAGTTTGCTCTGGCAGTCCTCAGGTTGATTTCTTGGGTATTCAGAATGATTAGATAATTATCTAGCTATATTCAAGGTACAAGACAAACTTAGGGACCTCCTATTATTTCACCATCTTAGCTCCCCCTCCTCCTACTCTTGAGGGTTTTAAGTGCCTGTTGGCAGCCACTTTCACACCAAATGGCATCCATCAGAATCAGACAACTGGATGAAATCAACAATAACCACAGAAATATGGAAGACAGTGACTACATGGCTCCCTTATCTGATAACTCAAATGGCAGAAAAACACTGAATATGTGACTCTTCAACCTGACTAAATCAACAGTGTTAACCAAGAATAACACTATAGTGGTTGCTCATACTCTCTCAATCTGCTGAGGGAATGACCAAAAGGAGGACTATTACAATCAAAAAACAGAGACCAGTCTTGAATAGTCTCTGTGCAGACAAAAACCAGTTCAGTCACCCAAACAAAGCTTAATTTAAGCTTATTTTGCAAGGTTAACTTAACGTGGGTCATTTCTTGCTTATGCCTATGAAAATCGTAAGCAAAACTTAAACTGTTTCCAAAGGTTGATAGGACATAACCACTAACCAGTTCTCTATCATTTAAAGAAACTGTAATATTATAACCAATCACTGTAATAGTCATTGCTTTCTCACTATATAATCTGATATATAACAATATAGCCCTGAGCCTCATTCCATGTTTCAGTTTCAGTGATCTTATTGGCAAACTGTCTTTTTAGTGCATGCACAATAAACTTTGACTAATTACTACTTTGATGATTCATTGTTTTTACTTCTGTTATTTCTGAACTTTTGTGAGTATAGAATATAGATTTCATTGTGAGCCAATCAGTGAAAGCAAGAATTCATGAGCATGGTGATAACTGAGCAGATCAAGAACTGAGTAAGTAGAAAGGGACGTTAGAGGATTCTGAGGGATTACAGGAAGTGAGAGGGGTGTGGGGAAGTAAAGGCAAAGGAAAGGTCATGAGCTCCCATCCAGCTGGGGTAATCTGGGAGGTTTGGATGGGAAAGCAGCAAATAGGTTGATTTAGGAGGCTAGAATACAAAGGACTTCTAATATTGACTTATTTTAAATGTTACTCAATAAATCAAATAACCCCAGCCTCCCAGCATAAATATTACATTCTTCCACCATGATACTATCATTGCAGGTAACTCTTATAAATGCTTCAGAGTAGAATATAGTGATCACTCTGCTAGGGTTTGGAGTCAGACAGATTTCTCTCTATTTCTTACTACTTACAAGTATGTGATATCAGGCAAATTACTTAAACTTGTTGAATCTCATTTTCTTTATCTACAAAATGGTGATTATATTACCTAGTTCAAAGCATGTTATAAGGACCAAATTAAATTATATGATGTTGTGATATTGTGACTTATAATAAATACATACTTGGTCTGTTTCTGAACAGAGCTCCTAAAACCACTGGAATTTCTTAAGTGATGAGATCAATAAAGGTGTCTTTTGTTGTTACTTAGGTGGCTTTTGGAAAGCCCCCAAGTAAGGAAAGGATGGGGGCTGGTTGCCTAGGAAACCAATCTTAAATGGAGAGTTTGGACTTTCAGTCCCATTCTCTGATTTCTGGGGAGGGGAGAAGGGCTGGAGATTGAATCCATCACCAATGGCCAATAATTTAATCAACTATGCCTATATAATGAAACCTCTATAAACACCCAAAAGGAAGGGTAAGTTTAGAAAGCTTCCAGATTGAGGCACCTGGGTCAGTTATGCATCTGACTTCAGCTTAGGTCATGACCTCACAGTTTGTGAGTTCAAGCCCTGAGTCAGGCTGTGCTGTTAGCTCAGAGCCTGGAGCTTGCTTTGGATTCTGTGTGTCTCTCTCTTTATTTCCCTCCCCCACTCGCATGTTCTCTCTCTCTCTCAAAAATAAATAAACATTAAAAAATTTTATTTAAAAAAAGAAAGAAAGAAAGCTTCCAGATTGGTGAACACATGGAGATTTGGGGAGTTTGTACTCAGAGAGAGCATGGAAGTTCAGTGCCCTTTCCTCATACCTTGCCCTATGCATCTCTTCCATCTGGATATTCTTGAGTTATATCCTTTTGTAATAAATCAGTGATCTAGTAAGTAAAATGTTTATTTGAGTTATGTGAGCTGTTCTAGCAAATTAATAAAACCCAAGGAAAGGGCTGTTGGAACCTTCAATCCATAGCCAACTGGTCAGAAGCACAGGTGATAACCTTGGCTTTTGACTGTTATGTGAAGTGAGGGATGGGGACAGTCTTCTAGGACTAAAAACCCTTAACCTGTATGATCTGACATTATCTCCAGGTGGATAGGGTCAAAACTGAGTTGAATTGCGGGACACCTGGCCTGTATCTAAGAATTGATTGGATATGTGTGGAAACCACCCCCTATTCACACACATATACATGCACACTTGCACCTGCACACACAATGGAATTGGTTACCAGAATTTTTGGTGCATATAGTTTATAGCCCAATACTTAATACATGTTCAAAAACTGCTAGCTACCATTATTGCTATGACTATTATTCTCTGTTGATGAACTGGAGAAGCTACTTAACTTCCTAAAGCATCATACACCCATTTTTTTTTTTTGGCTATTATCAAAATCAAGTGAAATAACTTTGAGTACCACCAAGTGCTCAGTAAATTATAGCTGTTTCCATTATTCTATTACAATTTCTTTACTATCTTTATGTCTCTACTATCCACCTCATTTGATATATGTGACATAAAATGTCATAATTATGATTTAATATGTCATTATATATGACATAATACATATGACATAATTGTTGAATAATATTTTAATATTATTTAGTGACTTCTATATAAAAGCCATTGTGTTGGAGGCTACTGATAAAATAGAGCAGTTTCTGGAAAACTGTTTGGTAGGTCAAATCTGGACTGACACTTCTTATTACAAATACAATTTTATTAAATCACAGCCACACCTATTTTTTATGTATTGTCTATGGCTGATTTTGTGCCACCTCACCAGAGTTAAATAGCTGTGGTAGACTATATGCCCGAATACCTAAAATATTTTTATATAGCCCTTTATAGAAAATGTATGCCAACCTCTAAGTTACAGTATTCTTATCCTAGAGAAGTTTTTGATCTGGCACACTGTACTAAATGGACATAAATATCTAAGTCAGAACATACATTTCATTAGAGTAGTATATGCAGGTTCCACAGAAGAGGTAACTAATCCAGTAGAACTAATATTAAAAAAATATTACAGCAGTAGCATTTGGAACTGCCTCTTATTAAAGCTAAGACTTACTGATTTCATTTGGTTATTTGTTCATTTAATAAATATCCATTAACAGCCTCCCATATGCCAGGCACTGTTTTAGGTAATAAACAGAATGAACTAAGACCTTATACTCAGGCAGCTTATGTTCTAATGGGGCAGGCAATATACAGATAAATGACTACATAATATAATGTCAGTTGCATTAAACAAAAAAAGCAAGGCAAAGGGATAGAGAACAGTAGAAATAATGAGTACTCTTAAGATGATTAGGGAAGACTTCTTTGAAGAAGTTATATTTTGTAGGGGCCTAAGGGAATAAGTCACGCATAGGTCTAGGAGAAGAGCATTACAGGCAGAGACAGCAGGTATAGAGGTCCTGAGTCAGAACTGTGCCTGATGTCTTAAGAGAAAACATATTGGTATTTACAACGTTGTATCATTGCTTAATAGGTTTAAACATTAAGAATATATTATCGGGGTGCCTGGGTGGCTCAGTCAGTTAAGTGTCCGACTTCAGCTCAGGTCACAATCTCACAGTTTGTGGGTTTGAGCCCTGTGTCAGGCTCTGTGCTGACAGTTCAGAGCCTAGAGCCTGTTTTGGATTCTGTGTCTCCCTCTCTCTCTGCTCCTCCCCCATTCATGCTCTGTCTCTCTCTGTCTCAAAAATAAAAAAACATTAAAGAAGAATATATTATCACATCTAATTCTGCCAATAACGTTATGATATATAAAATACTGTCATTCCCACTTTACAAATGTAGAATTTAGGCCTTGAGAGGTTAAGCTCCTAACCCAAAATCATAGAGCCTTCATATGGCAGTACTTGAACCCAAAGTCCATGCTATAACTTCCTGCATTACACTGCCTTAAAGAGCATCTAGAAATGTAATAGAAGTAGACATGGTTTCTAGATGCAGAAAGAGAAAGTACAAAAGAATATATTTCTAGTTCAAGGTATTTTTATAAAAGAGCAAATTTCTTAATTTGGTCTTAATGTGAAATTTGTATGAAACATTAAATAGGTTTTAAAAAGTAGGTTAGGGGGGCACCTGGGTGGCTCAGTCAGTTACGCATCTGACTCTTGGTTTCGGCTCAAGTCATGATCTCACAGTTTGTGGATTCAAGTCCCACATATCAGGCTCTATGCTGACAGTGTGGAGCCTGTTTAGGATTCTCTCTCACACTCTATTTCTGTCCCTCCTCTGTTCATGCTCATGCTCTCTCTCTCTCTCTCTCTCTCTCTCTCTCTCTCTCTCAAAATAACTAACTTTAAAGAAAAAAGTAGGTTAGGAACACATTGTGGAAGACCAGAAATCTTAGGTAGAAGACTATGTTCTTAATTAAGTGGTAAAGGGATTTGGGATAATAAACAGAGCAGTGTTTGTGAAGATCCATCTGGCAACAGTGAGTGTGTTGGATTTGTGCCAGGAAGGCTGGAGGTGGTGGAACTAGTTCAATGTTTATTGCACTCACTCAAACAATGAAATGATAAATTGAACTGGGGTGGTGGTGCTACAAATGGAAAGGAAAGGAGGTATGTTAGTTGACCTTCAGAGACAGATTCTATATGATGTAACAACTGACCGGGTTCAGGAAGATGAAGAACTCAAAGACGACCATCACGTTTTATTTCTGGGAAAAAGATGATGTGATCATGAACAGGAATAGGGAAGAGGAACCAGACAAGAGGAGAAACTTGAGTTAGAGTATTCAGCAACAACCCTCTGGCTGATCAATAGAGAGGATGATCAATGATCTGAGAGATGAGACTAAAGGTGAATAACTGGGAGTCATCTGTGAAGAATGACAGGTGGCACTAGATGAGATGATAAGATCACTGGGGCAGGAGTGTGAACTAAAAATAAATAAATAAATAAAGGGACTGAGACCAAAAACTTTATGGAAAACCAATGTTAGGAGAAAGAAGGAAGAGGAAAGGGCTATAATAATGGTGCATAACACTTATGAAGCATGTAGTACATTCTAGGCATGAGTCTATCTATTCTACATACGTCAACTCATGGATGATGGATTGGGTTGGAAGGCATGGAAAACAGAGTAGCAAGAAGGGAGAGCTCTCTATGACTCTCTTTAGAAATACCTCCTGGTCTGGCAACCATTGGGGTGGATGGATCAGCATTCAGAGCTCTGAGACCTCAACATATTCCAACTCTACCCTGTGCTTGAATTAGAACAGTTCTAATTTTGTGTTCTACATAAGATTTCATCAGGAAAAAACCCATGGGACTCTGTTTCTAAAAACACTCTGAAGTCCATTAGCTTAGTGTTTGAGGTAGGAATGAATTCATGGGCAAATTTTCCCCATAATGAGAAAGGAGTAATGCCAAGGTTGTAGGAACATTCACAGAGGAGGAGGGGGGAAAAACTGTGAGATACTTAAGGAGAAGGAAAAGGGTATGAATGGCTCCTATGAGAGAAGGGGAGTAAATGGGCTAGGATAATGTCTTAGGATCACCTTCTTTTATATATACATATATATATTTATGTGTGGGGAGGAGTATATACATATATATACATATATACATATATACATATATATGTATATACTCCCCCACACACATATATAAATATAAATATAAATATACACACACACATACACCACATGAGCAGAGATCAGAGAGAATGGGAGAGAGAGAATCCCAATCCCACTGACAGTATGCTGTCAGTGCAGAGCTGGATGCAGGGTTTGATCCCAGGAACCTTGAGATCATGACCTGAGCTGATATCAAGAGTCAGATGCTTAACCAACTGAGCCACCAAAGTGCCCCTTAGGATCACCTTCTAAAGGTTAGTGGTCATGAGAGTGAAATGAGAGCAGGCTGCATGTTATTAATTGAGAGCTACTCTGTGATATCCTGGGACAGGAAACATGAAAAGGTTCCTGATCTTAAGGTAGGGAAGAGAATTAGATCTTTATATCCATTATTTCATTTAATCTTCATTACAATTATAATTATATAATATGTAAAATTAAATAATTTTATATAATAATGTTGTTACATATTATATAAACACGTTATATATGTATGCTATATATAACTATTACATATTATAATTACACATATAGATTACAATTATGAAGTAGGTATTGTCACCATATATATATATGTAGAATGGTTTGGTGATAACCAGTCTCCTCAAATAAAGAACAGGCACTGAAACAGCCAGTCCCTTTAAATATAATACCCTAGGGGCACCTGGGTGGCTAGTCAGTTGAGCTTCCGGCTTTGGCTCAGGTCATGATCTCATGGTTTGTGAGTCTGAGCCCTGAGTCGGGCTCTGTGCTGACAGCTCAGAGCCTGGAGCCTGTTTTGGATTCTGTTTCCCTCTCTCTCTGCTCCTCCCCCGCTCATGCTCTCTCTCTCTCTCAAAAATAAATAAACAATTATATAAACAATTATATAAAATAATATTAAATAAACAAAAATAATAAAATATTTTAATAAATATTTAATGAATTAATATTTAATAAAAATATTAAATAAACAATTATATAAAAAAAAATAATAAATAAATATCATACCCTAAATTTAACATTAAATCCAAGTAAAGTCTTCTCCCCTCCCCCAGGTAGGGCCTGTCTCAGGCCTGAAAGGTTATTATGGGGAGGGTAATATGGTGTTCTCTCTTCTCTTTAATTTCCTAGCTTACTCCAGTAATAAGAGCTTCAGACCCCTTTGGCTCCAGCCAAGGGAGAAAAGGGATTAGGAAGAAAATATTCAGTCTTACTTGAGGTAGGGGTGTCAGGACTCTTTGGATGCAACTCTTTTTTTCCTAAGCAGGCTCTTCTTTGCTCTTTCTGAGACTCTCCTCCTGGAAGCCTTGTCCAAAGTTCTTGGATATTATAGGCAATGCTGCTTATCTCACTACACACTAACCATTCTGCCACCCACTCCTGTACTCAGGAGTTGCTGAATCCTACAATTCACCTGCAGCTTTATGGGGATTGGTTTGTTTTTTCTCTTCAGGTATCTTGCTCTAGGCTGGAAGACCTCAGGGGTCCCTTTTAAAATTATACTGGGGTAACCTTCTTCCAAGGACCGCTTGACCTATGGAAAACTCATGTACACTTGTGCTGCTGGGATATGAGTAGAGCTTGTTCCCAGAGTAATCTTCTTTTTCTTTGCCCTTCCATCCCAAGCCAAAACTATGAGGAACACATTTAAATCCCCTGAGAAGGGCCCCTTAAAGGCTATTTCACTTGAGGGAGGAGATGAAACTATGGCAGTGCAAAAACTCTTTCTACAATATTCTCATTCCTCTTCAACCTTTTATATTTATAGAGACTAGAGGTGGGAGATGAAACTAGCCTCACCACCTTTTAGCATGTCCTGATTTGGTGAACTAGCTCTTTAATTTAGGACACAGGGTAACTTCGTACCTTTGGTATTGTTCTCAGCCTTTAGGATTTGAGTTAAAATAAAAACATAAAGAGTCCCATTTTACCATCTTGTCTGCTGTAAAGGCATTGTAAACATTGATAATCATTTGGTAGCATACTTTGGAAGGCTTGTGGCATCTTGGTTTAAAAAAGTACTCTTCTGCTTGCTATGGCAAGTCTCTGTAAAAACATCCATTTCTATTTTTATGTCTTTTGCAACACCTTTGCCTCATACTTATTTTGTCTCCTTGTTCTCAATGACTTCTGTTTTCATGTTAACTCCATCTTCCTTGGCATCACCAATAGTTCCCAACCTACAGATAACACATTTTCTTTATAACCTCAAACCCATTGCACTATCTCAGCACTCAATCAAGGAACCTACTTCTTCGTGCACTGAGAAAACTTAAAGCAATTGGAAAAGACTTTCCATGAGCTCCCACCACTACATCTATCTATTTACCTACATCTATACCCAGATGTTCTGCCTTTTTTCTGTTACTACAGATGAATTATTAATGTTCCTATCAAGGCAAATTCTCACCTCCCCAACACACACACACACACACACACACACACACACACACACACACACACCACATACTTAATTTAGATCCTAACCCACTCAAGGATATAACCAATATTTTCTCATACCGACCATTTTTCTATTTCTTCTAGCATTACAGGTATGTTATTGAATCTATTATCTTAAAAAACAAAAACCGTTTCTGACCCATTATGCCCTTTTAGCTACAATTGCATTTCTTTGTTCCTCTCTGTAATGAAAGTCATGATTTCATGACATGGCTCAAGAGTTCTCTGTACTCATGGTTGCCAATTCTTCCCCTTCCATTCTTCCTGGGTTCAGGTCCCCTCCCCTCCACTCCACTGAATTAGCCTTTACCAAATCATGTCCTCCAAGTTGCTAAGTTTGATCAATGGTCAATTCTCAGCCTTTATCAACTGGCAGCATTTGACAAAGTTAACTACTTTCTCTTTCTATAGAAGGGAAGAAAAGGAAGGAAACTTTGTACCCACAGCTTCTCAGACCCCTTTACCTTGGATCTCCTCTTTCTCACTAGCCACTGATATTCACCTCCTTCTCTGGCTTATTTTTTTTTTTTTTTAATCTTTCTGGTCTTAAATGATGAACGTTCCCAGGGCTCTTTTCTTTTTAAACCTATTTTCTTTTCACACTCATTTTTTAAATTATGATCCCCAGTCTCAGTACTGGAAACCTTCATACTGGTAATTCTCAAAATAATTTCTTTAGCCTGCCTCTCTCTCCTGAACAACAGATTCATTTATTCAACTACCTACTTCACATCTCAACTAAGATATCTGAGAGGCATCTCAAACTCAAAATGTCTAAAAGAGTATCCTGATTTTCCTCCAAAACCTACTCCAACTGCAATCTATACAATGTAATAATTGTAATTTTGCTTCACTTAGCTCAGGCTAAAAACCTTGGAATCACCCTTGACCCATCCTTTCCTACAGACCCTACTTTCGAAAGACAGGCATTTTCCACTTAACATTAGTGTTTCTGAGTATTAGATGCTCTGAACACACACACAAAAAGCTAACCAGGAGTCTATTTCATATTATTTTGTTGTAAAAAAACTATAATAAATTATGTCAAACCAAAAGCCCCCCCACTAAATTTCTAGAATGTACCTATAACACAGCAAAAGTTTAATTAGATTGTAAAATGCTTTAAATATTGGTCAGGAAAAAAATACAAAATTTTATGATAAAAATCCAAGAATTCCCTATAGTACCTTTACTTACCAAGTAAAGTACACACTTAAAGCTTGACAAAAGTTGAGAAGGAAGAAGGGAAAAAGGTTAAAGCTATCTTTGTCACTTGCTGTGGAAGGTATAGTGCTGACACTTTTGGTGCAATCCCTGACAAGTTAAGAGACTCAGAGTAACTGATAGATTCCCTGTCATTAGGGTATTTGCAGAGACCTTTGAAGAGTGAAGACTTACAAAAAATTGACATGCTTGGATAAAAAATTCAAAATGGAGTATTACTTACATTTCTAATGTTTTCTATCTATAAGTAAAAAGGGTGGACCCCTTAAAAAAAGTAAAGCTTCTCATCCTATCATCCTCATGCTTAAGGACAATGTTTATCATTCCTTCTAAATATGGTTCTACAATGCCTCTCAGCATCAGCAACAACTGAGATTAACATCCTCTTTTTCATATTTGGTTGTTATTCTAATACCTATACATGATTCCAACACTCTAGCAACTGTTTTTGAGTTTCAAGTTGAGATTTCTCAGGCATATTATATTTCTAAAAATGTTTTATTGAGTTTTGGGAACATAAATATTAATCTTTTTTACGTTAACATAGTCTTAAAAATGTATTGGGATATATTTCATGTGTATAGTATGGAATATGGGTATTAAAAAATTAAGAGGTATTCTAGTGGGAAAATATTTATTATGGAGATTTTGTATAGGAAGTGCCTGCATATTCAAAATTGAACCACTTCTTTCCACATAACACCACTATCAACCTCTTTTATTTACTCTTCCTCTCTGCTTAGACTGCCCAAGTAGCCCTCTAGCTGCTCTTCTTACTTATACCCCCGTCCTCCTTCAGCTTATAACAAGCATTACTTGTTACAACAGAAGTCAAATCGTATTAATTCTCATTTCAAATATCTATAGTGAATTCTATTTACTCAGAGTAATAGCCCAAGTCTTTAAAAGTTGCACTGACTTCTCTCCTACCCCTCTACCCCTTACCACTCTACTCAACCCACAATGGCCTCTTGGCTACTCTTTGAATGGTCCAAAGGCACTTTAGCCTGAAAGCCTTTGCACTTGCTATTGCATTTACCTGAATCACTGTTCCCTGGACTACCTACAGGTCTTGCTCCCTCATTTCTCATTAAAAGGCTTTCCCTGGCATTCTATTTTAACAATAACAGCCTTCCTTCTACCACACTCTCTTTTTCTTTTCCTTATTATTTTCAACAGTACTTATCATCACCTGATGTTTATAAACATTGAACATTAAAACCTAAACATAAACCTAAACCTAAACATTAAAAACCTGATGTTTATAAACTGCACTGGGACACTGAGACTGAAAGGGTTCTATTCATAACTATGCAGAGATTACAAATTCATTCTCTACTTATTTCTCTAAGAATATAAGCTCCAGGAGGGCAAACGCTTGATCTATTTTACTCAAAACTGTATGACAAGATTCTTGAAGTGTCTGACACATAAGAGATGTTTAGCCAATAAATATTTATTAAGTGAATAAATCAATGAATACATGTACTGGTTTGATGTCTATTCTATTTAAAATAGAATCATAAAGAATGATCTGTGAATTTTTTTTCCCCAGGGAGCATCCTTTCCTCTCCAGATGTCCATGCTTTCTATGGAGAAAATTCAATATGGGAGATTTTTCCTAGGAAACACAAAACTGGCAGTTTTTACACAAAGTAAGGCTGTCAATCTTATTTTAATCTAGAGGAATTTAACTGAGACATCTTAATTTAGAATCCCATTTAAAATGCTAACCCAATATATGCCCATCTTTTAAGTAGGTAAATTGTTATGGTTTTATATAAAGAATTTCTTACAAATTGAGTTTTGTGTTGCATGATTTACACTAAAGGAAATTGTGATTTTCATGAGACAGGGTTATTTTTCAAACTCTTAGCCCTGTGGCCTAAGCTCTAGTATATTATATACTACAGAAGTCAAACCCTTTACTCCACATCTCAGTTTCATAACTGAAAATCATTTTATTTTTAGTGATCCTATAGTCTCCATCAAACAGCTGCACAAAGCTATTTGCTCTTCTTTATGGTGCACAAAATCCTAACCTGTTCACTCTCTGAAAGTGATGATGAATGAAATTTACTAGATGGATACCAAATGACTATAGTTCAAACAAGACCATCTTGTTTATCTGGGATTTTCTATTTAACTATTTTTTCAGTTAAGAAAAAAGAAAGAAAGAGAAAGAAAGAAAGAAAGAAAGAAAGAAAGAAAGAAAGAAAGAAAGAAAGAAAGAAAGAAACCGAGGTTGAAATGCCTAGATATAATTATAGCAGATTTTAAAAGAATCACTATATTCTTCACCTGGCCTGTGTTTAAATTGAATATTTAATTCCTTTAGTAGTAGAAGTTCATTAACCTTTACTGGACTTTGTGCAGTAATAAGCACAAATCATTGCCATTTCCCCCTCTGATGGTCTGCAATATTTAAAACATAATAGGACATTTTTATAACCAAAGACATTGAGAAAGACAGAACAACACATGTAAATAAGAAAAATGATCCTAAATACATTATAGTGTTATTCTATAAAATGTTTTAATCTTAATAAAAGAAACATTTAAGCTGGACTGCCTGGGCAACTTTGCTTTTATTTCACTGTGAAACAAGTCTGAAGTATTACTGTGTATATGTGCATGTGAGGCTCCTTGAGTCTTTGAGATGTCATTTCTAGAAAGAGTTTAAAGTAGTAAACAGATGGAGTACAACAAGGTGCATTCATTTAAAAATGCACACAAATATATGTGAGCAACTGCCTAATTTTGTGGAAATCTTTCTGAAGCCCTATAAATCTCTCTTTGTGCTTGAGTAGAATATATGTGAATTTTAAAAATTCCGCTTAGTAGAAAATAGCTTCTTAAAAAATGTTTATGGAATTTTATGGGTCTACTGATATTACCCAAAAATAACTGAAAAGATTATAGTCCAGTCATTAATTTTGAGGAAAACACCTGGAAATATGTAATTTCAATAAAAAGTAATAATGTAAATATGTAATGTAAATAATGTAAATATAAAGTAAATATGTGACTACAATGTACAGTTCTAATTCATATAAACACAAACCATGGCAATTTGTTTCCTCTAGTTTCCCACTGTTTCAATGATATAACTGCTCCTTTATTAATCTCTAGTCTTAGTTGTTTTTATTAATATTTTTAATTTCCAACATTCAACCCACAATACTCTAACCTAGAAACATTAGATTGTGAGGAACAGAGATCATAAAAGTTAACTTGGGAAGATCAGTAAAAAGATTTGTCATAATGAAAAAATCTCAAATATTTAATATTTGTTCCTTTCCAACTTTAACTTGCACATGATTTTGTATACCTGTGATTCTGACACTGGTCCCAATGTTCTATGACCCTTGAGCTGAGGATCTAATCAATGACTAACAAAAGCTTCTATCTCTTCTTTCCACATCTCATGAAAGAGAATCTGATTTGTTGCTGGTCAAGTGGTTAACTCTTTTATTATCCAAGAGACGTAACTGAAAGTGATCACATGGCACATCAGGTTTCCCCTTAGAGAGGTTCTGTGAAGTTCAGATTTTTTAGAACACACTCTTAAAAATGGACAAGACACATTAACATTTCCAGAATACTAATCATGTTGAAAACATAGAGATGCTCTATACATAACGTGTTCCTATACAATACCTGTTTCAATTTTACAGATTCTTTTTTTAAATTTTTTAATGTTTATTTATTTTTGAGAGACAGACATACAGAGCATGAGAGGGTGAGGGACAGAGAGAGAGGAAAACACAGAATCTGAAGCAGGCTCCAGGCTCTGAGCTGTCAGCACAGAGCCTGATGCAAGGCTCGAACCCATGAACCGCAATTATGACCTGAGTCGAAATTAGACGCTTAACCAACTGAGCCACCCAGGCGCCCCTACAGACAGATTCTTAATGTGGAACACAGGTTGTCAAATTGTTGTGATCCAGCACAAAAAATAATTGCACAGGCCCCCTAAAATTTATAAATTACATACACAGATTAGTTGTTATCTTAAAAAGCACATTTTAATACAAATACAAAATTGGAGTTTTGAAGGGTGAAATAAAATTTTATATAAGTTAAAGTTTATTTTCTCTACATATCCTTGATCAGAGACTACTTTTACTTAATTTCAGGTAATATTTGATTACAAAAACCATGTATCATACTACGCATTGAGCATCATTCCAATGCTTTTCAAATATTAACTCATGTAATTCTCTAACTACCCTGGGAGACAGGTACTGTTATTCCCATTTCACATATGTGGAAATTGACACATAGAAGGTTAGATAATGTGCCCAACATCATAGAGCTAGGAAGTAGTACTGCCAAAATTTTAATCCAGGCACAATAATAACTACTACTCTATTCTTATTAAGAATCATCTACCTCAAAAGTCATTCATCGTTAAACCAATCCAAAATTCCCAGGTGCCTTTGTGGCCTTTGGCAACTATCTTTCCATAATTTAAATGTCCTTTTTTTTAGGTTATACTTTATTTTACATTCTCCTACTCGCTATTGCTTACAAGAGCATTAAATTCTCCTTGTCTCACCAGAAGTAAGGCTCTCCCACAGCATTGACAAAGCAATTAATAAGATCTCCAATAGTCAGATTAGTGCAGGGAAAAAGCAGTTGGAAGAAAACCCTCCAGTATATCACTGTAAATATAAGCATGGAGGCATTCCTTGGTGGACTGTTCTTAGCATGTGTATTAAGAAGAAACCCAGTGGGCAACATTCTGTGTAACATCTTTCCACTGTTCCTGACTACACTGTCTCTGGGACAACTTAACATGAGTTCCTCAAGATATTTCTTCTTTTTCTCCAGCAAAGAACTTGATACTTCACACATGATGGGAAGTCAGACTAATTAGAATTTTACTTTTAGACTCTACTTTCCTACTAGGAAATCTGGCAATGTAGATCCAAAAATGGTTAGATGATGCAACAAAGACCCCCTGTTAATCACCACAAAAGTGCTGGGAGTGTGTCCTTGATATGTGTTCTTTCCTTTGTCTTTATGCCATGACTGTTGCTTTTTGTTCCTGACATTATTTATTTCTTTGTTCTTGTGAATTACAAGACTAAAGTGTTTTGAGAAAATAACATTTGTTCTTCTAAGTGTTTCCATGGTCATCTGCAGTGATCCAAATTTTAGTTTGAAAGGGAGTTGGCAACAATTCCAAAAGCTGAGTAACAAATGCTTATTAACCTATTGGACTCACTTCCGGCTATTTGTACTAGGGACAAATCGGTGCTGCCATGTTGGCCTCCATACCGTAGAGGACACTGGACACAATTCTCTTGCCTATCTCACAACCTCTACTTCTTCTCATGCTGTCTAGAGCCTGTTTTAATTTATTATACCTTCTCAGTTTTTCCACCTCATCCTGAAAACATTTCTCTTACTTTCTAATTGAATATAAATCTAAATCGTTTTGTAAGGACCTTGAGAATGAGGCATGAACCACTTCTTGGTGGTTCCTTAAATAATTTCTATGACTTTTCACTGAAATCCTTCGGCTCTGAATCCTCTTGTGTAAACTTTATGCTGCTCTTCCTGACCTATAAAGGGAAAGGAACACCTCAAAGTTGTAGAATTACTTGAATATCAGTTGAGGTAAAGAACTATTATCAGATTTCTCTAAATTCATGGATTTTATGAGTTTTCAGTTAACCCATGTGAATTAAATTGAGTTTCTCAGGTAAACAGAGGACATCTGTTCATCTAAAGGGAGAAAAAAGTCATAATAGTTTATGCTCCTGCCCCAAAGGGAGACTGAACCTCCCACCTGAATTTCAGAAAGATATATAGCACATTTTGGGGAAACAGAAACAAGCCAAGAGGGCTGGGAAACTGACAGCTTTAAAAACTGCCAATAGGCTTCAATATCTTTACTGTTTTCCCTATAGGAATTCAGCAGCAATGGAAATAGTCTGTGAATAGGCATTGGGCTCAGATCTCTGACTCTGCAAAGAGAGATTCTACAAAGCACGGTCCCCAGATGCCAGACACAGCTTCAGGGAAAGTTGCCTTTGATATGTGCATAACATGGTATGGTGAGAGAAATAATATGAAGTTCACCCTCCATTCCAGACTAACATAATGCAACAATAAACAATAAACAGAAGTGAATTTTGGAAAGTCCACAGGGAAGAAAGGCTGTCAGGAAGTGATGCTCTGGTTGGTTGTAAAAACTAGAAGAAGGAAAAGAAGGTGCCTGCAATGGAATGGAAACAATGGAAACACGTCCCCTTTCCTAAGTCAACGTTGTTGAGTTTTAAAAGAAAAAGAGGCACAAATTTGAAAGCATCCAAAGCCAGTCCCCAGACACCTGAGCCGGCCAAATTCTGGTGTTCCTGCCTAGGGTGTCATAAGTGCAAACCCTGGGGACTGCAAGAAGAGAAACTGAAAAACATTTCTCAGGATAAGGACATCTCAGTGGTATGACTTCCTACGTTTGAAGCTGGTTTACAGTAACAAACTGTCCGTTTACTTATTTATTCAAAAAACATTTACAGTTTCTAATACGGGTGAAGCCCTGTGCTAGGTGAAGACACAAAGATTAAAAGACAAGGTACCTGTTCAGTCTTCAAGGATCTTACCCTTCAGCAGAGAAACTAATACACAAAAAAAAAGTTAAAAAGGGCAATATTCTAAGGAGCACTGAAGACTGAGGAAACTGATGGAAGAAGTCAAGTTGACTTTCAGAGATGATGGAGTACCTGTACTGAGACTTTTAAATGTTAGCAGAAATGTGCTTAGCTGTTGAAAAGTGAGACTGCATTTTAGTCAAAGGTACTAACATGTACCAAAGTACAGAAGGACGAGGCTGCCTGGCTCATCCCAGAACAGATGAGTAAGACTGGAAATCAGAACTATGGGAAAACAGGCAGAAGACCAAACCTTTGACTGTGTGAAGGAAATGAGTGTTTATCAGTTTTTATTACAACAACTGCTTGCTGTCTTATATTTATTAAAAAAATTTAATGTGACTTTGTGGCAAAAATAAATTTAAAAATAAATAAGATAAAAAAGATTTTAAAATAAATAATAAAAAACCCTATTCTGTGGTTCTGATGCTACCAAGGGGTGGAGGGGGGAGAATATCCCAACCCCTCAATTTTTCATGAAACTGATTAGCAGTGACAATGCATAAAAATTCAATGACGTTGTTATGCCAGTGAAACAATAGGAAATATAAAGTGTTTTCTCAAGCACATGTCTTTTTATTCATTTAGAAATTAGTTTATCCTGAAACTTTTCAAACATATGCAAAAGAAGAAAGTATAATGGTTTCTCCACGTAAGCCTCAAAATTTTGCTCCATTGGATGTAGCCATTTTTTTAAATCTTCACTGAAGTATTCTAAATTCTAGACCTCCTTGCATTTCACTCATATATTTCAGTGTATAACTTTTCAAAAATATGACATTTCCTTAACAATTATGATGCCATTATCACACCTAAGAATTAATAATAACTCACTGCCATCATTCAATGTACACTCCATAATTATCTTCCCTGAATGTCTCTAAAAAATGCCCTAGCTATGAGTTTAACTGAATCAGGGTTCATACAAGATGTACACATTACTTTTCTTTGCTTTAAAATAAAGGAGTCCCTTGTCTCTGGTACCTATTTCCCCATCATTGTTTCATTACAGAAACTTGGCTACTTACACTGTAGAATGGCTCACATTTTGGATTTATCTGTGCGTTTTTGTCATGTTATTTGTGTTTAAATTTTTATTTTCTATTTTTCTAGTAAATGGAAGTTACCTCTGGAGGTTTGATTAAATGCAGAGTCCACTTATTTTGTGTTAAAAACAGTCCGTCAGTGGTGGTGTTCCTCAGGAGACACACACTGGTTGGTCCTTCTATAAAAGTGATAGCTGATTAGCAGTTCAGGTGTTATCAGCTGAACTCTCACTGTAAATTTCCCCAACAACCTTTCCTCTAATTGTCTATTCCAGTGGAAACCACTGTCCCAAAGAATTATTTCATCGGGGATTGAACGTTTATGATTTTCTAATTCTTTCCACATTTATTAGCTGTCATTCTTCTGGAGAAAAAAAAAAAAGAATAATTAACATCAGCTGGAGCTATCTGCTTACCCAAAAATGTAGTTAGTAGAGTAAGAGTAATGCTTAATTATTTCCTTTCAACTGCTGATTATCAGAATAAGAACTTAGTACTACTTACTTTCTGAAAAGAGAATCACTTAACATTGTCCATTCAGAAAAAAAAAAATTATTTTCAGAATACTACCTAAACAAGGAAACTTGAGTTTTACTATTTTCCCTTTCTGTATTTAATCCCCTAAAGGTAAAACTTAGGTCTATTAAATTTGCTTGGGAGCAAACTTAGTGGAATTACATGTGTAAATAAACTCTGAATAAAATTTTAAGCCATTTTATAGACACAGTTTTGTCACTAAGCAGCAGTACACTCCAAATCACCAGTTTGAGCATTCTCACCCATTCTAGAACTTTTACGATGATAAGATTCCATGGAAGAAATCAGCCCCTGGTCCCACCTCCTGTTCAAAGGAGTTTAGAGGATATGGAAGCCAGAAAATATGCTGTCCTTTTCTTTTCTTCCATTGTGGGAATTGTGAGAAAATGTAAATTTTATAATATATGTATAGGAATTCATAGCATGTGCTCCAAACTCAAAGAATTGGCATTGTTAATTTGTGACTAATCTAGAAAGCATAAAGACTGCCATACTACAGGAAGAAAGCATTTGAGTGGTTTCAGAGAATAATATGGGGACCATTGCCTCAATTATATTTCTTCCAAATGGTGTCATTAATAATTGGCATTGCCAAACTCCATTTCTACCTATCCCCACATGAAAAAAAAAAAAAAGCCTACAAGAAGTAAAAAATCCAATTTGAAAAGTAAGATCATAAATTTCTCCTCCAAAAGATAAGCAATTTCATCTAGGTACAAAATAGCTACAACTATTTTTTTTAATCCTGAATATTAATGTGTTGTGAAAAAAGCATGAACTCCACAAGCAGATGGATCATCAACAAGGGGATTAAACAGCCCTCAAAAGGCTCTCCAAAGAGCCATTAAAAATTGTCAAGGAATCAGAAAATTCCATAGTAAATGACCCAAATGACTTTGAGAAATGAAAAATGAGGAAGCTGAAATAGCAAAATAATAATAGTACTTGCTACTTACATAATAGCTTTCTTGAGAGAATTCTAAAACACTTTCCAAACATTAATCCAATAATTTTTGTCATTAGTCTACACAGTACTAAGGGGGACTTTTATGTTATTTCTCACTGAGCACATGGGGAAACTAAGGCTTAGAAAGACAAAGATGGTGTGACTTTAATAGAATTGCCCCTCATATAACAAAAAGTCAATGCCAGAGAGGAAATGCAATCTCAATTTCCATTATATTACGAGATGGCATTTATTCAAAATTAATTTGTTATGTTAGAGTAAAGAGAACAGATGTAAAAATATTACCAATAGTTAGTTATCTAAAACCTAGGGAATTCATGAAAACAGAAACAAGCATACCTAAAATGAAGATCTGGAGAAAATATGTATCCTACATTTGGAAAAACAGTTTTTGAAATAGAAAGATAAAGAATTACATTCATACATGTATTTTTGTTAAATAATTTACATTCCATTCTGGTCCAAATGGCACTTAGGAAAACAGCTCAATAAAATAGCTAATATAATAACATTCCAAACTGTAACTGACTAATAATGGAGGAGAAACCAGGTAACTACGACAATTTCAGGACAGAATCATAGCCTTCTGGTAGTGAATTCACAGCTTCTCTGACACAAATTCAGTTTAATATAAACAGCAAAGCATCCGAGACTCACAAACTGCTGTTGATGGAAGTAAACCAGGTAAGGAACTCTGCAGGGGAGAACACTATAAACCAGCAGTAACAGGGGGAAAATTCAGTTTGTAGTAGAAACTGTAGCAACACCAAAGAGCATCATACCTGAGAAAACAACTGCACAGTAAGGGGAAAAGGGCATGCCTCTTATTCTTTGTAAAGACTGGCAGCTGCGTGAAAGAAAAACCTATGTGCTTTTAAATCTATTCCTAAGGGACATACTCTGTTATTTCTAGGAGGAAATATTATTTCTTACAATGTGAGATTAATGAAGCCCATGAACTGCACACTGAAAAAGTTGACTAACTTTGGTGTGAAATTGGGCATACGTATAGGGTGTGTATGAAGTTGGGTGTGTGTGTGTGTGTGTGTGTGTGTGTGTGTGTGTGTGTACTAAAGTGTGAGGTGGGGAGAAGAGAAGAGAGATAGAGTTGACTATTCAACAGTCAGACTCTAGTACTTAAGATACCAAGAGTTGGGGCACCCCACCACCACCACCAAAAAAAGGGAGATTAAATACCTTTCTGAAAGAATTGGATATATTTTAAATAAGAAATGATCATCATGGCTAAATTCCAAGAATTGTTAGGTTTCAGTATATTTATTTATAGTTTGGCATTGTTTTTATTGTGAATTCCACATTGAAAATGTGTCATAACCTTGGTTAAGGTTCAGTCAGGATCTCTGAAGGTCTATACCTTTGCTCTGAAGCCTCATCAGAATAGAAGATTTTCCCTTAGGGGAGAGAAAAGCATCCTAGAACACTGGAGATCATCCTCTAACTATGACATCCCCAGTGTAGGAACACTGTGTGTGCCGTCATGGATTATACACATTAGAAAGAATCCAGCTTAATGAGGTCAGGCTTAGGGCTCTCAATCCATTAACTCAGGATTCTTTTTTTTTTTAATTTGGGGTGTGGGAGTCAGGGAGAGGTGTAATTTATAGAAATTTGGCCTGGGAATCATGAGTTTCTTCTTTCTAATTCTGCAGAACCCACCTTATCTGAAGGGAAGCACATGACCCAATGTCAGACTGCCTGGCTCAACCACATACTGGTATGTATTGTATTGGGTTGATGTGACGATTAAATGTGTTAAAAAGAAGTAATACATATTCCAGATTTAAAATGGTGCATAAGGGGGTGCCTGGGTAGCTCAGTCAGTTAAGTGTCTGACTTCGGCTTAGGTCATGATCTCACGGTTTGTGAGTCTGAGAGCTGCACTGACAGCTCAGAGCCTGGAGCCTGCTTCAGATTCTGTGTCTCCTTCTCTCTCTGCCCCTCCACTGCCCACACACACACACACTCTCTCTCTCTCTCAAAAATAAACATTAAAAAAAATTTTTTTAATAGTGCATAGGCCAGAAGAAGCATTCAGTGGCATTAAATAATTTTAGGCCACTTCATCCAATACTGGCCAAGCCCATCAGAGGCTATGCAACACCATTCTCTCTATTCCTAATATCAGCAGATGGGAAGCATGATTCCTTCTGATTGGAAGGAAAGCTCTAGTCAAAATGCTTATGTGATTTTAGAAAATGGCTTCAACTTTTCAGACTAAGGCTATAAGCATAGGCCTTTGTAGTACACACCCATGTGCCTTGCCTAGCTTCCCGAGGATCCCTTTCACAAGTTCCCTGCGCCCCTCGCCCAGTACCACCTGTACGTCAGAGGCCTGCCCCTCACACTGAGGAGATGCACAAGTGCCTAGGGTTTAGCATTTACTGCTTCCAGGCTCTTCCCTTCTCAGTGCAGTTCCCAACAGACCGACTGGTGTGAAAGTATAGAAATCCTGCTCCTTTGCCTTGTAGGGGACATACTCTCAAACTCTGAGACATAGTTTATACTCCGGGACTGGGATGAAAAAGGTGCCCCTGGCTTGGCTTCTTCCCTTCTATATCCTGCTGCCCCCATTTCCTTAGGGGTTTCTCCAGAGAAATAAAATGATTTGCACCTCAAGCCTTGCTTGGCTCAGGATCTGCTGCTAGAAGACCATGATCTCAGACAGCCCTCATTAGAAATTATCTTGAGAGAAAAATGACAAGTGAGAGAGGAGTAGAGAAGATAATATATACTCCAACTTGGGAAAAGCAAAGGTTACAGAGTCATCAGTTCATTAATTCTGTCTTTCATTCCTATTTCATGTAGTTGATTTCCTTCTCCTTGCAAAACTTCCACCAGTTTACAGGTAGTAATGGGCAGAGGCTAAGAGAGCTAGGATATGTCCTGGTAATTCAATGGCAGAAAAGAGTTATATATAATTTCCTATCCTCTTCCAGAACAGCTGTAGAGTATAATCTAACTGACCTAGGTGATGCAGTAGGAAGGTAGAAAGCACAGGGAGACAGACATTAAGCATAAAATTCTGTCCTAAAGGGAGGGCTGGGAATCAGGTCAGAGAAACATGTCCAAATAAGATGCTTAATGATAGGTAGAATCTGACATAAGGACTAGAGGCCAAAGAGCAGAGCCAAGGTGAGTCAAACAGCCTGAGATTACAGAAAGGAGTAATAATAAGTTGGTAAAAATGAACTAAAGATGATCTTGAAAAAATGGGAGTCAGGAGAGTGAATGGGTTTTCATACATTCCTCATCCTCTTTGGTATGGATACATGAGGTGGATTTGTAGAAACCCCCTTCTCCAGAATGAGACAGAGCCAGGTTTTTACTATGGTCGCTTAGCCAAATACTGTAGCATATTCTATTGTTCTTGATTTAGAATATATGTGGTTGTGCCAAAACTTTTATCCTCAACTGCATATGAAAGGGGTGAAGGTAGATTTATGGGGAAATAGGATTGATTACAGGTTATCTTCAACAGGTGGTTCTGGGTAGAGAGTTCTGGAAGGAGGTATGCTCTTTTTTCCCTTATTGTGAGGGCTACGCATAGACTGAGAAGTGAGCATGCTGTCATTATCTCTCTTCCTCTCAGATGCCCTGAGGTAGGAACATCTGGATCTTCTTTTTTATTACCCCCTGGTAGAATGGAGATGATGTCAAAAGACTCCACTTAAATAGTCATTGATCTAGCAGCTGGTCAGGCTCAGAGTGCTTCTGGTACTGGGAAGTCAGGAAGTAGCAAGGTTCTGAGTGGGAGATTAGGTTGGTTGTTACTTGCCAATTACTAACTAGCTTGATGGGAGGACTAGCCATGTTCACCTCATGAATATAAGAGGCTGATACAGTGTCTTTCAAACTTGTTTGACAACTGCCCATAGTGGTAACATATGTGAATCATGACCCATAAGACACAAACTCACACAAAGACACACACACATAACCACAAGAAATGTTTCACAAAACTAATACTCTTCCATATTTTGTATATACAAGCTGATGTTTTCTATTTTACTCTATTTTATTAAAAAATACTGGTCAAGATCCATTCATTTCATATTATGAGCCTTTCATCATTTGAAAAATATTGCTTTACAACCCAGATGACAAATTCCATCTGGACATCATTGGTTTTAGGGAAGGACTGGTGGTTGACAGATGGATGCAGAAGTCAAGGTTATTGGACAGTATCTTCCCAAACTGACATACAATCTATAAATCAAAGTCTGAGACAAGAGAGTGTATGCGAGTTTAAGGATAACACTACAGGTGTTGGGCCCCCCAAGATGCATCTGTTGTGGAATAGGGTGTATTATTTTTAAAAAACCCTCCTCTATCATGTTTGCTCCTCTCTTGCTTTTCTTGATCTCTTATTCCAAAAATATCTTTCTATTTCATCATATCACTCACTAGTTCTGAAATACCTTAGGTCTTCCTTAATGTAATCCACGTATTATGGGTAATAGTACGTGTAAAATATGAAGGGTGGGTACTGTTTGTATGGATAAGAATGGGATAAAGATAAAAGTACAATGTGTCAGCTCAGATACGGGAAGGGAATTTTTTTTTTTAAAAAATGAAATGTTTTTTGAATAACAATCCTTTTTACTCTAAGAATACTTCTTAGGAATTTTAGTGTATTTTGAAAGTTATCCTATGATTTTAAAAAGCTAACTTATAATAAGGAATTACTATAATCATCGACAAAAAATATCAAGTAACCATTTTCTCACTTTCTAGGAACCAGTTTGAAAAACCTCTCATCTAACTTCTCTCTTGTTTTGATGACAGCCAAATCAATTAATGCACTTTTATCATTAATGACAGGACACAACATGTTTTTGAAATTATCTTTGGGATCTTTATTTTCCATACAATGACATATTATAGCAAGCTGCCCTTATGGCCTTTTGCATCAATTATTTAAAATCAAAAAGCCATTAATTCACATATCTATGCATCTGCAATAGTATTGTTTTAAAAGGTGGAGAGTGAGAGAAAATCTGTCAATAAAATCATTGAACCTTTCCAGACTGATATGATTTACATGGAATCATTGCAATTCTATTTAGAGTACTATGATCTCAGTGGCTGGGTATGAGAGGGTTGAATTATTCATGTTTTCCTGGTCAATATACATACACATGCACACGTGCGCGCACACACACACACACACACACACTAGGAAGTTCTTCATTTCAAGGTTGCTTGCATGGATTTCTGAGTCTGGTTCCTTTCGGAGTGATTCAGAGTCCGTCAGTAACAGGCCGCATTCTCTGCACATGGATACCAACAGAGGCTTAAAAATAGGAGCCATGTGCACAGAGCTTCTTGTGCCAACCAACAGATTCTATCTGCATCTGCTACATATGGATTGACAGGAGAGGGGCCAAGTATACGTTGGTGTGAAGCAGCTTGCTGCTTCTGTTTTGAGAAAAGCTCATCATTGTACAAGTCCTGAACAAATTAGCCTTCCAATCACAATGCAAGGATATTGAAATAGGGTGAAAAACCTAGATGTATCAGGCAGTTCTTGCCAAATTAGTAGAGGATTAAAGAGGAAAAGAAAGTCATTTGAAGACTGATAATTAGTAAGCTAGTAAGATGTGGGGGTACTTTCAGATATGTGACTGAACCTTGAATTTAAAAAACAAAACAAAACTTGTTGCCACTGTTGGAAAATGGCTGGGGTCAAATGGGTACAAAATATCAAAATAGCTCTGAGTCAGTCTTTGGTTACAAACAAAAGAATTTCAGTCAAGTCCATAGAGCCAAGGTTGCTAAGGGAAGGTTAGGTAGAGCTCTGGATCTTGAAGTCATTTACCAAACTTCATTGGGCTAAGGAATTGACAAGGGAAAATTCAGAACAAAAAAAAATATTAAGACTTAAGTTACTGTGAAACAATTTATATGAAAGTACTCTGTAAAATATACAGGCATGTACAGATTTTATTTCCAGTTAATTTTATAATATGAACATTGAATGTTATTATCCTTTTATAAGTATACTACCTTATGCTGAAGGATAACTTAATCCTTTCCAAGTGCACAACAATTAAGCAAATTTATAAAAAGTATGTGGACAAGACTCATATTTTCATATCTTCTTATGTTTCCCGGGCAATTTGAAATATTTTTGTCTTTGTGCAAATGAAAGAGGGGCAACAGTGGATAGGGTCTGTACCCCATTCAATTTATTTTACTATCACTACCATATATAACCTTTCACTTCATATTCTTTAAGGCTATATTTCCACCAGAGGATAAAAAATGTTCTTCAGAACAGAAGCAATGGACTATAGCTACCTGCACAGCTAGCCTGTTCACTTAATCATTAACAAGAACCATGTGAAAATATTGAGCAGTCACTATATGCCAAGCATTGTGCTAAGTACTGGCCAAACCATGTTGCCTGTCTTTTCAAATTTACAGATTGGCTGGAGAAGCAAGACAAGAAAATGGGGCAATTGCCACAGGGTGTGGTGGTGAGACAGAAGTATAGGGTGCTCCAGGAGCACATGAGAGAGACACCATGCCTGGACTTTGGTGGTCAGAAAGGCTTTCTTGAGGATAGTGACTGGAATTGAAAGTCCACATAGGGGAAACTGCCTGGCTTAGTAGGTGAGCATGCAACTCTTGATGTTGGGGTCATGACTGCAAGCCCCACATTGGGTGTAGAACCTACTTTTAAAAAAAGGTCCACACTAACATATCCTGGAAAGGATAGGTGAACAGGTGAAAAGAAATCACCAGCTGAAAGAACTAAGAGGATGGTCCCCAGCATGGAAATCATGGGCACATAGGCATGCTTGCAGTATGAGCAAGACTTAAGAACATCAGGTTTTCTACTTTAGGGTAGAATTTGTAAGTAGTGTCTGTCTCCCTCCCCTTCTGTATCCCTTAAAAATCCCAAAGGTAGGATCAGTGAGGAAGCTATGAAAGGATATGGGACCATGAATTCCCTGTAAGTTCTTTTATGGATACCAGACCTCAGAGGGCTCTACATTTTCTGCTCCAGAGAATGTCTAACAGGTCAGAATCTGAAACATTCCTTGCACTAGAGCACAGCATATGCTGCCACTCTTTCCCTCGGGATGGAGGATTATGTAAAACAAAAATACTCATTATTAATAGCTAGAATACACTAAGAGTTTAATATGTTCCAGGCACTGTTTTATATATATTATCTATTTTAACCCTAACAACATGGTGCATAGGTCCTATTACCATCCCTGTTTTATAAGAAACACAGGAGGATTACATAACTTTTTCAAGGTCACTCACTGGCAAAAAATATTTGACCTCAGATCTCTATGACTCCAGAGTCTGGGCTTTTAAACACTCTATTGTCTTCCCATGCAGTAATATATTGCTAATATTATTATTATTATTGTACCTATTAGATGAGTCACCATTTTATCTCCCTATAATTCATTTTGGAAAGCTTATCCAGTATTTCTATTTGAAAATACTGATTAAAAAAACACTAGCATTTCCCAATATCTTTTGTATATTACCTCTTGGGAAAGTTGCTAATACTGCAGAGTAAAGAAAACAACAACCAAAAAAAAAAAAAAAACCTCTCTTGTTTGAGCTAGAAGGGATACATACCGTGGCCTTAGTTATTAATTAAATGTTTTAAAACATTCTTTATCAGTGTGCTTTTTCACTGTCAGAATGCCTCAGGGCTCTGCACAGCAGGTCCTCCACAGCTTTCAGGGAAGAGCTGCCAAGAGTCTCTGCCCAGTGTTCACGGCTATATTTGTTCATTCTATTACAATATAGTATACTGTGCTTCTCCTGGTGATTTCACTTCATCTGTGTAGCAAATCGTGTAAAATTATAGATATTTAAGTGTAGTAGATAACAAAGAAACTGGGATCACACAAATTGGAAATTTTGTCATTCTTCAAGGAAACAAAATATTTGCAACAGGCAGTTCACTGAAAAGTGGCCAAAGGAAAGGTAAATGAATGCCATTCCCCAACCTCTGCACTTTCTTAATGATTCAAGGTACAGTTACACACAATCAGTAAAAATATGATGGCATGAATAAATATTAGCATGTGGGCACAATGTCCCATCTCTTTCAGGGTCTGTATATATTCCAATAACTAGTTTTTAGATATTGTTTTTTTCTAAGAGTGCCAATACTTTTATTCAATTTACTTCTTTGTGTTGTTAGTGCAGAAGTAAGCAAAAGAAATGTTGAGCTGGTCAGCTTGCAAAAATTTTTAAACTAATGAATTATTACTGGAGTATAAGGGAAAGAATATATATTAACCTGTATCATCCATGTGACCATGTCAGCAAAGAGAAGAGAATCTAGCTTCTGCTTTTATGTCAATCCAACTAATAAGAAAATGAAGAATCTGAATTAAACAATTTGCAACCTGTCAAAAATTAGCAAGATCAAGCATTTAGACCAAACTAAAAGTTTTGGGGAGCAATTTATAATAACATTTTAATAACTGAAAATTAGGGGGGTGGGGAAAGAAGCTTCTTTCTTAATAGGAGATTCGGGATTGGCAGCATTCCATTGACAGGAAGTTCCACTTAAGGTATACCATAGAAATATAAGATTCCTGCAAGCATGTGACAAAAGCATAAACATTTGTATTGTCTATGGTCAAATGGTTAAAAATAAATTAACAAATAAATTCCCTGTAACCCTGTATGAGCATTGGTTAGTACAAGCTGAGGAATGATTGGCCAAACAAAAGCCCCACATGAATGATAAAGTAATTAAACACTACTGAAGTTGACTGAAAAAAAAAAAAAGATAATACAGTTGAGGGAAGTCAAGATTCTTGACCTTTCCATATAAACATGCTTCACCTGGGTGCTTGGGTGGCTCTGTCGGTTAAGTGTCGGACTCTTGATTTTGACTCAGGTCATGATCTCAGTTTGTGGTTTTGAGCCCAGTGCAGAGACTGCTTGGGATTCTCCATCTCACTCTCTCTCTCTTCCCCTCCCTCTCTTGTGCGCTTTCTCTGTCTCTCAAAAATAAATCAACAAGGGCTCCTGGGTGGCTCAGTTGATTAAGGGTTGGACTTGAACTCAGGTCATGATATCAGAGTTCGTGAGTTCAGGCCCCGTGTCAGGCTCTGTGGTGACAGCGCAGAGCCTGGAGCCTGCTTCAGAATCTGTGTCTCCCTCCCCCCGCTCATGCTTGGTCTCTGTCTCTCAAAAAATAAACGTTAAAAAATAAATAAATAAATAAATAAATAAATAAATATAAACTTAAAAAAATAAATAAAAATAAAAATGCTTTATATATGAGGCTGAACCTAAGTCACTGAAGCTGGGCTTCAGGGAAAGGTTAGAGAAACTGAGGAGACTCAGGAGAGATAGAAATTACCTGAAACTCTTCTTTTGAGTAGTGTGACTTGTGCCTACATTAGCTTCATACCCTCTCTGCCTCCTTCTTGTAGCTCAAATGCTCAAAGTAGGAATAGGATTAATAGGACTGTTGAGCTATAGAATATGAAAGTGAGGTGGAGTATGCAGGAGATCCCAATTGCCAAGTGACAGAACAGAACTGTTTCTCTACATAGGTAATAAATATCATGGTTAAACACACTTCATGTTGCTTTCACTTATTTATTTTATTTTATTTTATTTTATTTTATTTTATTTTATCTTATTTTTTAGAGGGAGAGAAAGCATGAGTGAAGGAGAAGGGCAGAGGGAGAGACACAGAGAGAGAGAATCCTAAGCAGGTTCTACACTCAGCACAGAGACCAACTGCGGGGCTCAATCCCATGACCCAGCATCCTGACCTGAGCCAAAATTAACAATCAGACGCTTAACTGACGGAGCCACCAGGCTGTCCCTTTCACATATTTTATGTGAATTTTACATCTCCAACATAGCTAAAAAGGGTATCGCTAAGTCCTGCCATGTGACCAAGAAGACTGACAATTATAACTTTACAAAAGGATTCTTCACATACTTACATTAAAAGAATGCCTACTTTTTTTCCTCTGAGCCTAGCATATCTAAATTTAACTTTGCTTCTTTCCTCACTAACAATATTTTCTTATTAAAAGAAAATCCTATTCTCAATAGGCCCTTCCAATAGAAAATATGGGTTCATAATGTGAAAGACCACACTTAACATATATAGTAAGTATACTATTCTTAAAGGAAGTTTCCCACACAACTTGGTCTCTGTCAACAGGCCACAGAAAACAACATAGTGTTAATTAAGTTTAAAAATTCTCCTTCCATTTTAAGACTAATTAGCATATAGCACTTTCATCAGGTTTATTGAAAATGTATACTAGAAAATGTTTCAACGAATACTGCTTCATGGCAAAGAAAGCCCACCCCACCCCCTGTAGCCCCAAATGCAATACACGGATTTAATGAGTTGTTATCTTACAGAAGAAATTCAGGATGCTTTAATTCCTATCACTTCTCTTCTATTTCATGTTATTGATGTCTAGTATTTTAGTTCTATTTTGTTTTTAAATTCCTCCTGAATTAGTCGTCATGCCATAGAGTTTATCAGGACTGCTCCCACTGTTGCATTGAGAATTGACTGAAAGGCATCTGGGGAGAAGCAGTCAGGATTGAAATAGGAAGCTACTGCAAAATTCCAGGTCAGAGATTATGATGGCATGGACCAGGATGAAAGCAATAGAGGTGGTCAGATGTACCTGAATACATCTGACAGGTTTCACTAGTTGGATAGTACGTTAGAAAGAAGCCATTCATGACCTTGTATAGATAGTATGTTAGAAGAAAGAAGTCAATCTTGACCCAAGGTTATTGGCCTCAGTCACTAGAAGGATGGTGTCAGTCATTTGGGAAAGACTGAAAAGAATAGTGGTGAGGAATTGGGCAGCAGGGTATAGAGGCTGGGAAAAAGCTAATCTTATGATGTCTCTGGTCAATATCTAAATGGACATGTTGGAAATTTAATTTGGGGAGTTGCTAATGCGTAGGTGGAATTTAAAGCCATGAGTCCATATGATATTAAGGGTGAGGCAATAGCTAGTTGTTGTGGAGAAGAATAATTGAAGACAGCAATTATAAAATCTGTCAAGGAGTTTTGCTACAAAGATAACATTAGATGGAGGTAATTTTAGAGTCAAGGAATTTTTTTTTCAATTAATTGGGAGTTAGAGCATATTTTGTGCTGATGAGCATAATTCAATAGTTGTGAAAAATGCTATAAGAGAGGGAATTGAGTCAATGAGTGAAAATGAGATAAGGCACATGGGCAGTTAGTCCTGCACAATCGCATATTCATCCTGGGTGAGAGGAAGAAAGAGTATATTTATACTCTGGTAGGTACGTAGTCAAGAGAACCTGTGCCCAATTCTTCTTGTTGCTTCCAATTTCTTACTGAAAATCTGCTGAGATATAGGCAAAGGTAGAAGTCTGACAATAGTTGAGAATGCATGAAATTGTCCTCAAGACAATGGGAGGGCAAGTGACTGGGAAAATGTTACAGAATTTGATGGACACCATTTGGAATCCACTTGAAGTCAGGGATCATGAATTTGATGCGAGAACAGTTAGCATGATAGGATTTTTGTCTAGCTGCAATCAGCCAGATATGCAGAAGTTGAGTAGTGACAAAGATAGATTTAACCATAATTGGGTATTGTCAAGGGTATACAATAAAGCTTATGGACAAAGGGTTAAGTCTACACATCCACTGTCAAACTTGAAATATGTAGGCAATCAGAAGTACTATAATACATAAGAGATAAATTGAGATGTGACGGGGTTGAAAGATAGTGCAAATATGGTAAAAGCAATAGATTATGGGTTCTGGATAGGGTTGAAGGATTAAAGCAATTGAGATACCAGAGGGAAAATAGAAGGTTGTAATCAGAGAGCGAGAAAATTAAAATTGAGATTACAGAAGGGTTATACCTGTTTGAATCCAAGTTTAGGATATAACTAAGAAAATTTCTGAGGTAAGGTAGAAGACAATTCCACTGAAGAAGACATAATTAAGGAAGAGGGAAGCCAAGGTATTAAAATAATATACTCAAGTAATACAACTCCTTACGAGACACATCATTGAAGGCAAGGGAAATAAAACCAAACATGAACTACTGGGGCTTCATCAAGATAAAAAGCTTCTGCACAGTGAAGGAAACAATCAACAAAACTAAAAGGCAGCCTAAGGAATGGGAGAAGATATTTGCAAATGACATACCTGATAAAGGGTTAGTATCCAAAATCTATAAAGAGCTCAACACCCCAAAAAGAAATAACCCAGTTAAGAAATGGACAGAACACATGAAGAGACACTTTTCCACAGAAAACATCCAGGTGGCCAATAGATACATGAAAAGATGCTCAACATCACTCATCATCAGAGAAATACAAGTCAAAACCAAGATGAGATACCACCTCACATCTGTCAGAATGGCTAAAGTTAACAATGTAAGAAACAACAGGTGTTGGTGAGGATTCAGAAGAAGGGTAACCCCCTTGCACAGTTGGTGGGAATGCGAAGTGGGGCAGCCACTCTGGAGAACAGTATGGAAGTTCCTCAAGAAACTAAAACTAGAACTACTTTACGATCCAGGAATTGCACTACTAGGTGTTTACCCACAGGATACAAATATACAGATTTGAAGGGATACATGCACCCCAATGTTTATAGGAGCATTATCAACAATAGCCAAACTAAGGAGAGAGCCCAAATGTCCATCAACTGATGAAAGGATAAAGACCATGTGGTACATATATACAATGGAATATTAGCCATCAAAAAGAATGAAATCTCCATTTGCAATCATGTGGATGGAGCTAGAATGTACGATGCTAAGCAAAATAAGTCAATCAGAGAAAGACTAATACCATATGATTTCACTCATATGTGGAATTTATGAAACAAAACAGATGCACATACTGGAAGGTGGGGGAAGAGAAGAGAGGGAAACAAACTACAAGCGACTTTTAATGAACTGAGAACAAACTATGGGCTGACAGAGGGAGGAAGATGGGAGATGGGCTAGGTGGGCGATGGGTACTAAGGAAGGCACTTGCGATGTGCACTGGGTGTTGTATGTAAGTGATGAATCACTGAATTCTACTCCTGAAACCAATACTGCACTATGCTAACTGAAATTTAAATTAAAAAAGAAAAAGAACTAAAAGCACAACAGTGTTGGAGAGAAAGAGATGTAGGAAGAGAGACAGTGATCTAGGAATTCAAATTTTCAGAGAATAACAGGCAATAGCTATTGAGTGCTTACAATGAGCCAGATACTAATCTATACAAACATTGACTCTTCTAGCCTTACACAAGTATATGAGCTACTATTACTATTTTTCAAACTAAGAAATTTGGGTACAAACAACTTAAGCAATTCACTGAAAGTCACACAGCTAATAAGTTGAACTCATATTTGATCCCAAGCTGTCTAGATCCCTAATTATATTCTAAACCACTTTGCTATGCTTCACAGAACAAGTGAGGAATGACTCATGTGTTGTGTTAGACTGTAAAAGGGTGGTAGCAGGTGGAATATTTGATGACATGAGATATAAACCTGGGTATATTTAGCACTATGGGAAGAAGACTGGTTTGTGTCAGTGAAGAGCAAACAATCAACTGGTGTTTGACTCCTGCCTGGAAAATTCAAAAGGAAAGAGAAGTGTGTAAAGGACTAAAGGAGAGGTGGCTAAATCGGTCAGACTTAATGATAGAGAACAAACTATGGGATGACAGAGGGAGGTGGGTGGGAGATGGGCTAGATGGGTGATGGGTCAGAAAAACTCCTGGAGTTTTTCAGGGAAATTATGTCTAAATGTTTCATGTATATCAAATGATGTTCACATGATCCAAGAGAGCCGATGTCAGGTTGGCCTATATCATGCCTCACAGGACTACCCAAAAGGACTTCAAAAGTAGCTGAATGAAGAAGAAGAGAACATCATTCATCAATAAGATTTCAAGTGAATGGTCGACAGGGCTCGGGGTGGAGGTGAGCTCTCTGATGAATCCATGAAAGTACTCAGAAAGGAAAGCATAAGGTCTAAACATTAGACAGACACAGAGAGAGTGAAAGTGCCAGGCAAGTCAGAACTTTCCTATCTCAGATGTTCTTATCTTCTTCCCTCCAAGTCTCTTTCCAAGGCACAGAAACCATGGAATGGGAAGTGAGAAAGAAGTCAAGCACAACTCCTGCCCGGAATGTGGACTTCCTACATGTAGCAGGCTTGAACTTTGAATGAAAACTGAAGTCATGATCATTCTGTGGGATTGCACACTCTAATTTATGAAG
This sequence comes from Acinonyx jubatus, assembly GCF_027475565.1. Classification (NCBI taxonomy): domain Eukaryota; kingdom Metazoa; phylum Chordata; class Mammalia; order Carnivora; family Felidae; genus Acinonyx; species Acinonyx jubatus. Next base: position 82,454,706 of record NC_069381.1, on the reverse strand, counting down.
TAACTTGAAGTGACTCTAAAACTTGCTATCCAAAAGTACTCTAAAAAGACACTGAATGACTCAAATTTTCATTGAAGGTCCGTGAAGAATTTGCCTTACTGATATAAATAATAAAGGGACAAGGAAAGAAAACAGAAAGGTGCTACATAATTATACACCTTGAGTCTTGTTTCCTCAGCATACTAGGTATAGTAGTCTCTGCTTCCAGTCTTGCCCCCGCTATCTTCATCCTCCATCCAGTTAGAAGAGAGAGATTTAAAACAAAACACACCACAAGAAACTTAGTTCTGGCACTGGCATTTCATTGCACTTAGAATAAAGGTTCAAACTCTTTTCTGTGGCCTGTAAGGCCATACATTATTTTACCCTTACCTTTCTCTTCTCCTTTCCTAGAACTTACTAAGTTCTTTCACCACTTAGGCCTTGGCCTGTGCTGTTTCCACCTGCCTGGAATGCTGGGTCCTAAAATCTCCAGATAGCTGGTCTTCCATGTCATTTAGTCTCTGAAAGACTTCTCAGAGTGACTTCCTTTGACCACTCACATCTTAAAAAAACTGCCATAGCCAGTTACCCAATCTCAGATCTTCCTTCTGAGGAAATCTCATGCAAGTACCACACAAATCTCATGCCAAGTACCACTCTTTAGCCAACTCTAACCCAGGACAGTAATGGAAGGAGATTCTGGGAAGCATAGGTCCAGCTCTGCTAAGTGAACAACCACCATAGTACAACCACTATCTGAAATTATCTTACTCATTTATTAGTCTTTTGTATATCTTCACCTCTGACTAGAATGCAAAACTCTATATAATCAGGAATATTTTTATCTTGATTACTATTGCATCCCCAGTACTTGAGTGTTGCCTAGCAGATAGTAAGTGCTCAATAGATATTATGTAAAGCATATATATTTTGATTTCAAATATATTACACTGTATTTAATAATATTTATAATGAAAAGTTCCTTACTGGAACAGAAAACTCTCAAAGGAACATTACAGAAGGCATGGCAACTAGTCCTTTAGTGAGCAATAATATTGAGGAAATTGGTCAGCAATCACACTTCTGAGGCAATGTTTTGACACGAGTTACATCTGTATACCAGTCAGAGTTCAATCGAGAAGCAAAATGACTACGAACTATGGGATAAGAGATTTACTATAGCAATTATACCTTCCATAATTGTGGGAGGAGTGGGAAATTAATGCCTGGAAAGGCAAATTAAGAATTCAGACAAGGGACACCTGGGTGGCTCAGTCGGTTAAGCATCTGACATCGGCCTAGGTCATGATCTCACGGTTTGTGAGTTCAGGCCCCACATCAGGCTCTGTGCTGACAGCTCAGAGCCTGGAGCCTGCCTCGGATTCTGTGTCTCCTTCTCTCTCTGTCCGTCCCCGCTTGCCCTCTGTCTCTTTCACGCTCAAAAATAAACATTAAAAAAAAAAAAAAGAGGGGCGCCTGGGTGGTTCAGTCGGTTAAGCGTCGACTTCAGCTCAGGTCACGATCTCGCGGTCTGCGAGTTCGAGCCCTGCGTCAGGCTCTGGGCTGATGGCTCAGAGCCTGGAGCCTGCTTCCGATTCTGTGTCTCCCTCTCTCTCTGCCCCTCCCCCGTTCAAGCTGTGTCTCTCTCTGTCTCAAAAACAAAAATGTTAAAAAAAAAAAAATTAAAAAAAAAAAAAAGAAAAGAAACCAGACAAGTTATAAACCAGTCAATCCGCAAAACCCAAGCATGTCCAGACATGTAAGTGAAACTCATGGAACTCACTCAGGGAAGCTGATGGAGAAGTTTCTAACAAATATTTGGTGATGAGCCTGAGGTCTCTCTTGGTCAGTAAAGTCTGGAGCAGGCAAGAGAGTTGGATCTGGGGCAGAGGATAGTTTAAAGGACAAGCTGGAACTAACAAGCTATGCTCATTCATGTCACCATGAATGGTCTGTCACCATGACCAACCATTACAACCTTCAGAGAGCACTGGACACTGTTATCCTTCTACTACCCAAATCTCATGCAAGTACCACTCTTTAGCCAACTCTAACCCAGAACAGTAATGGAAGGAGATTCTGGGAGGCATAGGTCCAGCTTAGCTAAGTGAACAACAATAGAATTTTATCTCACAGACAGTTAGAACTCAATTTACTTGTACATAACAGAAATTAAATAAAGTATCCCCAAAACAAATACATCTATCGTAAAGGAAATGTTGGTAGTTTTTAAAACTAAAATTTAGGACAGGTAGAAGATCAGGAACTAGAAAGCCTTCTGACCATCTCTAATCCCTATTTTTCTCTGTGTACCTTCACTCTTTCTGCAAAAGAATTTCTACTTCTTCCTTTATGTGGTGGTAGACTTGGCCTAAGCTTGCTTCACACAAGTAATCCCCATGAAAACCAACAGCTTTTCTTTCTTTGTCATCGTCTCTCCCTCTCAATTTCAAATTCTCAGGGAAACACCTCTGATTTACTTAGGTTACCTAGATACCAACCACCAATCCGAGCAACTCTGGCCATTGAGGATTCATTGTATAAAATAGATGCCAGGGACCCACGACTATTTTCACCGTAGAAGAGACAGTAGTCAGAAAATGACAAACAAAAGAATGTGATAAATATCTTAAGAGGGTGTGTGAATACACATTAATATGCAAAAGTTAGTGAGAATATGGCATCCCTGGAGTAGCAGTGATATACCTGATAAACTAATAGGGCTATAAGCCTTTTGATAGTTTTGAATTATGCCTCCCCCCCATAACTAAATGGCAATAATAAATATTTGTAATTAAAGAGAAAAGGCTGGACTCCAAAATGGTAAATATACCTGAGATCCTAAAATGGCACAGGGGGATGAGCAGAGCTAAAGCTACAGGTCAGATGAACTTTTGATTCAAAAGTAGACCTGGGGCTGGAAGTTGCTGAGGGGCAAGAAATACCAAAAGGACTTTACGTTAAGAGAGAGACCAGGCTAACTGTTTATGACCAACCGGTGGCTGGGATGGAGCTCCCCTGTTCTAGAAAGAAATATTAAAAAACTGTTTCCTGGGTTAGATATCCCATGAATACATGGCCTAGACAGGCTGAAGGGCAACCCGAAATATCTCCACAACAGAACCTAAAAAAAAAAAATGCCTGCAAGTTATGAACTGATGATACAAGATCTCCTTCTTAACCAGTGGCCCTCTGGAGGCAGGCCAAAGGAATAGATACCAAAGAGAGATACAGACAGGGTAGTGAGAAGGAATAAAGAGAGAGAATTTCCTATTTAAGTGAGCCTAAAACCCAAAATTACAAAAACCAAATGTAGCTTTAGACAGTCAAAAAAATTAACTTAATGCAGTCAAGAGGAAATAAAAACAAAATTAGAAAGCTTTTAAAATCAATAAGAGTAAAACTGAAATAAATGTGAGAGTAATATTTGAAAAAGAAACAAGGAATCTTGAAATCAAAACAGAAAATGACGAAATAAGAATTGATAAATATATATATCAGTTTTCTATTTCTGAGAAACAGATTACCACAACTTTACGGCTAAAGACAATACAGATTTATTTTCTCACAGTTTCTGCAGGTCTGGAGGCCAGACACAGCTTATCTCCGTCCTCTGCTCAGGGTCTGTCAGGTTGTAATCATAGTGTTATCCAAGGCTATGATGTCATCTGAGAGTCGGGACCTCTTCAAAGTTCATGAAGTTGCTGTTAAACTTCATCTCCTTGAGGCTTTAAAAATCATGGCAATTTGCTTCTTCAAGGCCATGTGAAAGAGCATTTCTGCTGCTCCCATATCTCTGACCCCTAGACCTTCTTTGAAACGTCTCTACTGTTTAGGAACAGGCCAACCTGGGATAATCTCATTTTTGATTACCCTACAGTCAACAGACTGGAGACTTTGATTACATCTGCAAAATCTCTTCCACTTTGCCATACAAGTAAACATAATAATGGGAATAATATTCCATCACCTTCCCCATATTTCATTGCTTAGATCCCATCTATACTCAGGAAAAGGAGCTTGCATAAGACATGGGTCATTGAGGGCTATCTTAGAATTCTATTACAATATAAAAATAAATACATAAGTGGAAATTTTGAATGTAAAAATATAGCAATGATGGGGAGAAAAAAATCCAAAAAGATGGGAGAAAACTTAGCCTGGACACAGGGTCAGACAGATGAGGAGAGAGAACAGTGAAGTGGATGATAGTGCTGAAGTCTTAGTCCAGAAGGCAGCACAGAGTCACAAAGCAATTAAAACAACACCACAGTGAAAGAGTAGTTAGGAAACATGGAGAATAAAAGCGTTCCAACATGAGAGTTCTGGGCTTTAAAAAAAAAGTGATAGAGACACAAAATGTGAAGATTTAAAATAGATGGGCATCTTTCCAAATTGAAAAAAGAAATGAAACATTAGTCCTCAAATTCAAAGTGTTCTTCACAAGATAAATGAAAATAAACCCATACCTAAATGCATCAGTGTGAAATGTAAAACCATCAGGGATAAAGAAATAATCTCAAAAGTTATCCAAGGGGAAAGAAAGATTATGAACAAAAGAATGAAGATTAATCTGACATAATATGTCTCATCAGCAGCAATACATAATAAAGTAATATTGTTAAAGTGATAAAGAAAAATAACTGTCTACGTCAAATTGTAAAGCTAGGTTATGAAAAACGTTTCAGACATTCAAAGACAACATGAGTTGAAGCTACAGATGCACACTGAAAGAGCTGTTGATGTGGTATTTCCCAAACTTGTTTACATAACAACACACTTAGAACATCAGGACTACTCTACGTCATATGGGGGTAAACAAACAAGGCTGTGCTCAACTGGGAACCCCTGGTCCTCAGATCTACTGAGCCATCTTGAAGGCTGAGGAGATCAATACCACCCAGTGTACTGAGGCACACCAATTGGGAACTATTAATGTTGCACATAATCAAAGTAAATTGTGCCCTGAAAAAAGGATGAGATACTAAAAATCAAAGTGAATGGATAAGTTCACATGCAAAAATAAGCCTAAAGCTTACTACTGGGAGAAAATATTTACAAATCATACACCTAACAAATGACTTATATATAGAATACACAAGTAACTTTTAAAACTCAACAATGAGAAAACAAACACACACACACCCAGGAAAATAGCTGAATATATATTTCCCCAAAGAAGATATATGGATGGCAAACAAGCCCATGAGAAAAAAGCTCAAAATCATTAATCATTAAGAAAATGAAATTAAGATGAGAATGGGATACTACTACAGTCCAATTAGAATGGCTAAAATTAAAACAATGATGATAACAGAAAAAAGAAAGAAAGAAAGAAAGAAAGAAAGAAAGAAAGAAAAGAAGAAAGAAAAAGGAAGGAAGGAACGAAGGAAGGAACGAAGGAAGGAAAGAAGGAAGAAGGGTAGGAAAGAAGGAAGAATGAAGGAAGGAAAGAAGGAAGGAAGGAAGGAAGAGGGAGGGAGGGAAGGACAGAAAGGATAGGAAGGACGGGATAGGACAGAAAAGGAAAGGAAAGAAAGAAAAGAAAAATTGACAGAAAAAGAAAAGACAATATCTAAAATGTTGACAAAGATGCAAAATGACTGGAATTTTCATATGTGGCATAATTAAAACAACCACTCTGGGAACACTTTGGCAAATTCTTATAAAGTAAAACAAACACTTATCCTTGGTATTTACCCTAGAGAAATGAAAACATATGTTTCACACAAAAACTTGTTCAAGAATGTTTTGGCAGCATATTCGTAATCACCCAAAACTGGAAACAATCTAAATGTCTTCCATTGGGTTAATGGAAAAACAAAGTGTGGTACATCCATACAAGGGAATACTATTTAGCAATAAAAAGAACAAATTATTGATACATGCAACAACATGGTTGAATCTCAAATACATTATGCTAAGTGAATGAAATCAGACTCAAAGGTAACATATTGTATGATTCCATTTCTATGACTTTCTAGAAAAGGAAACTGTAGGAATAAAGAACAGATCAGTAGTTGTCAGGAGTGGGTAGAAAATGAGCACACAAGGTAACATGAGGGGGTTCTTGAGGTGATGGAACTGTTCTTATATACCACCACTATATCTTAACTGTAGTAGTGGTTACACAAATGTATGAAAATGCCAAAACTCACAAAACTGTTCAGAAATAACAATTTGCCTTCATGTAAGTTGAAAAGTACACTTAACAAAAACTGTAGATGAACCAAAGACCTACATTAATGCTAAACTTTTAGAACAAAAAATAAATAAATAAAAGAATATCTTTACGACATTATGGTTCTGATGATTCGATAATTCTAAAAACCTTTAAAAAATTATATATTTCATTAACATAAAATTGTAGAGCTGTTGTGCACAAAGAAAAAAGTTAAAAGGCAAGTGACTCACTGAAAAAAGGCATTTACAATATCTATAAACAAATAAAAGGTTAATATCCACAAATCAATAAGGAAAAGCCAAAGAACCCAACAGAAAAAAAAATGAACAAAATGAGTAGGCAGTTCAGTGAAAATGAAAACAAAGGGTCATAAACATAAAAATGTGGCTATCCCTCTAATCATGAGTTAAATACAGTTTAAAGCAAGACACATTTTTTATACCTTAGTAACTGACATAACTTAAGATTTCTGAAAAATGAAACTATTCATCAACCAAATGTACAAGCCAGAAATTCCAGTCTTAAGAAAAACTTTCTCACATATGTACAATGATACATGTATTCGTATAATGAAATATTACAGTAGTTAAAATAAACTAGTGTTAAAGGTATCAATATGTATAAATCTTAAGTCCACAATACTGAGCTAAGCAAGAAAATACTTATACAATGATTAAATCACTGGTAACAATTCTCTTGGAGAATGAGGGAGGGAAAAAAAAGAGACTTGTTTGTAGATAAATGTCTGTGCAGATATAGTGTAAAATCATAATTGAGATCATAATGCTTACATTTCAGAATAACAGCTACTCTGCAGTTAAAAGGAAGAGAGAGAGAACAGGGATTTTAAATGCTTCTATATTTTTTCATTATTTAAAAAATTCTGACACCTGAAACCAATGTTAGACTATATGGTAACTTACTAGAATTTACATTCAAATTTGAAACAAAAATACCAAAAATAAAAATAAAAAACTTCTAAAGTAAATTTGGAAAAATATTAAGATTCATTAAAATTAGATGAGAGACAGGGGTTATATTGTGTTTTACAATAGAATAACACATGGAGTTGGATTTTTATTATCCTCCACATGTGAAGTCAACCCAACCTTTGGCCAGAGGTACAAAATATAATTCTTGCATCCCAGGCAGTTTGTAAGACCGATATATAAAAAAGAAAGAAGATATTTAATTTCTAGTTATATTTCTAATCCTTAGTGTATTTCTCAAATTTGGGGTATGTTTGACAATGTCCATAATCAAGAGTGAACAGAACATATACCCACATGTGTGGGGGATGTCGTAAGTTCACTAAGTCGATGGGTGGTCAAATATTTGGAGACTGATGCTCTTGGTGTACATCTTCAGCTTTGGGGTACATTGGTACCACCTGATGGGCAGGCTTGTGTAAACATGCAGTTCTCTCCAGAAGCTATCAACTGAAACACACTATGTTTCCATTCACTCTGGTGTTAGGCCCTGAATCTACATTTTTAACAAGCACTTCAAATAATTCTGAGGCAGATTTCAAAGAACCATAGTTGGAAAACAACTGCTCTAGAACAATACTTCATAAACAAGTATCACAAATAAGGAAGGTGACAGCTTAATTTCCTTAAATTTCTTCAGCAGAGAAAGCTGTAAGCTTTCTATATGATTTCCATGACAGAATGTCACATTAGGCCACCTATTTTCCATTTCCACTGACAGCAAAAGAAAAAGATATGGCTTTTAAGATAATTTCCAGACAAAGATATGTATTTTCCTTTTTTTTTTTTTCATTGTGGCAGAAAAAAAAAATGAGTGGGACTTCCTGCTCTGTGCATGTTCTTTTCAAATATGTCCCATGGTCAGAAGGTATAATTGGCATTATCCTTATTCCCTCTCCACTATAGACCATTGTGAACTTGTTAGGTAGAAGCTAGACAGGAGCAGTGGACGGAACACCCCAAAGCAGAGCCCCAAATCTGTGAAGGGGAACAATAGAGAGGTGAGCTGGAGGCAAGGATGGTGATAAACTACACATTAAAAGCCCAGGGGCACAACATCCTGACCTGTGACTTCCAAGAACTTGGGGTGACAGATCAAGAGCCACAGTACATAGCATGGCTTTCCTCTTCCCCCTCTGCCGCAGGGTAACTTCCAGATTCATTATAATTCATTTACATTGCAGGTACAGCCCCCCCCCACCCCTTGGAGAAAGGGGTGCATGATGGTTCTGGCACAATCTTTGCAGGGTCCAAAAACTCCTCCTCCCAACCTGTGGGAGAAATCTCCCAAATAATTATAAATAGCTTCCTTTAGAGATCACCCCACCATACCTCCCAGCTCCTCCCAGCCCAGAGAGATGTAACAAATATCCAATTCCAAAATGACCTAGGGTTGGTTCCACCTCACAGAACCTGCCTGCACTCCCACCTTGAGTGTAATAAGAGCATATGCTCTTATTAAAGTTGTGGGATACAGCTATAGGATTTGTGGGTAACAGTGCCCTTAATCAAACAAGTGAAGAGCTATCTGCAAGGAGACAAATTGTGACTATATAATTTCTTGGTCTTTGAGGGGAGAATCTTGTCTTCGCCATCAAGTATACATGCATTTTTTTGCGTGTGAAGATTTGACTTAAGTAATCTCTACACCTAACGTGTGGCTCAAAAACTTACAACCCTGAGATCAAGAGTTGCCTGCTCTACCTTCTGAGCCAGCCAGCTACCCCCAAGCATACTTGTAGTTTTTCAAATGTCATACACATGACAAACTTACATTCCTCTGGGTCCCTTCTACTTAATTTCATGTTATTATCGTATGCTGCTTTGGATTTATTTGATCACGGGGAGAGAAATTTCTACTGACAGAGAAATATAAAGTTTTATAGTTAGGTCATTATGCTTTGTTTAAGCTTATTTTTAAATATGAGCTCTTTCTGGAGAAAAATGAATTTATTTTATCTAAAATATGCATTTTATATGCCAGAAAAGAAGGCAAAGGTGGCAAAAAAGTCAAAATGCACTATACCTGAAAGAAATTATATCCATGCACTTACTAGTTAACTATATAAATTCTACTACTCACATTTTTTTTAAAAATTTTTTTAACGTTTATTTATTTTTGAGACAGAGAGAGACAGAGCATGAATGGGGGAGGGTCAGAGAGAGGGAGACACAGAATCTGAAACAGGCTCCAGGCTCTGAGCTGTCAGCACAGGGCCTGACACGGGGCTCGAACTCACGGACCGCAAAATCATGACCTGAGCCGAAGTCGGCCGCTTAACTGACTGAGCCACCCAGGCGCCCCCTACTACTCACATTTTTTAACAGATTAGTTATTTTGGAATAACACTAATTGTTCATTAAAACTGGGACAGAAGAAAAAAATAAAGACCAAAGAAGCAAAATGCTTTATGTCTTAGAAAGATGACCTCAGTAATTAAGGGAGTTACCTACTGGGTATGGTCTAGGAGACAGAAGTCTACTTGCCTCCCTGTCCCATTTTTTGTTTCTATGCATTGTTGGGTATGTCTGTATTCCCCATTGACATGAATACTTCTTTGCATGTTAGGACCACATCATACTCATCTGTATACCTGCAATAACACTTAGAAGAGTAATTTGCTGAAAAGTTTATGAATAATACTATTAAATTAAAACAGTATTTTAAATGAATTAAATAGAAAACAAAATGAGACAAAATTTGTTGTGATAGTTAAAGCAGAATGCTGTAGAAGAATGAAACTAGACCACTTTCTTACACCATTCACAAAAATAAACTCAAAATGGATAAAAGACCTGAATGTGAGACAGGAAACCAACAAAACCCTAGAGGAGAAAGCAGGAAAAAACCTCTGACCTCAGCCACAGCAATTTCTTACTTGACACATCTCCAAACACAAGGGAATTAAAAGCAAAAATGAACTATTGGGACCTCATGAAGATAAAAAGCTTCTGCACTGCAAAGGAAACAATCAACAAAACTAAAAGGCAACCAATGGAATAGGAAAAGATATTTGCAAATGACATATCAGACAAAGGCCTAGTATCCAAAATCTATAAAGAACTCACCAAACTCCATGCCCAAAAAACAAATAATCCAGTGAAGAAATGGGCAGAAGACATGAATAGACACTTCTCTAAAGAAGACATCCAGATGGCCAACAGCCACCTGAAAAGATGCTCAACGTCGCTCATCAGGGAAATACAAATCAAAACCACACTGAGACACCACCTCACACCAGTCAGAGTGGCTAAAATGAACAAATCAGGAGACTATGGATGCTGGAGAGGATGTGGAGAAATGGTAACCTTCTTGCACTGTTGCTGGGAATGCAAACTGGTGCAGCCACTCTGGAAAACAGTGTGAAGGTTCCTCAAAAAATTCAAAATACATCTACTCTATGACCCAGCAATAACACTGCTAGGAATTTACCCAAGGGATACAGGAGTGCTGATGCATAGGGGCATGTGTACCCCAATGTTTATAGCAGCACTCTCAACAATAGCCAAATTATGGAAAGAGCCTAAATGTCCATCAACCGATGAATGGATAAAGAAATTGTGGTTTATATACACAATGGAATACTACTTGGCAGTGAGAAAGAATGAAATATGGCCTTTTGTAGCAATGTGGATGGAACTGGAGAGTGTTATGCTAAGTGAAGTAAGTCATACAGAGAAAGACAGATACCATATGTTTTCACTGTTATGTGGATCCAGAGAAACTTAACAGAAAACCATGGGGGAGGGCAAGGGAAAAAAAAAGTTAGAGAGGGTGAGAGCCAAACCATAAGAGACTCTTAAAAACTGAGAATAAACTGAGGGTTGATGGGGAGTGGGAGGGAGGGGAGGTTGGGTGATGGGCATTGAGGAGGGCACCTGTTGGGAGGAGCACTGGGTGTTGTATGGAAACCAATTTGACAATAAATTTCATATAAAACAATAAAGTAGAATGCTATAAATGAACCTAGCAGATCAATTATTGGCATTATCTACATTTCTGATATAAAAAATGAAATTCAAGTATAATATAATAAAAATAATAAAAAATAATAAAAAAAATAATAAAAATAATAAAAATTATTCCTAAAGGTATTTACAGTTGAAGGAGAGCAAATTTTACCACCCCAAATTATGCCTCTTTGGTATCTTGATTATTCTTAACTGGTTATGTTTAAGAAACAGCAAAGTGAACCTCTGGAAACTTACTAGGAATTACCCTTTCATAAGAGATGCATTTATAAGGGAAATACCCATTTGTAAAAGTGTCTCCCTAGCCACACCAGGAAGACTCAACCTCTAGAAACTCAATGAAGATGGCAAGGACTTAAATCTGCATGGACAACAACCTTATCCTTGTTTACTATTCTTTTCCTACCTAGTAACCTCCCATAACTGACTCTCCATCCCCAACATCTTTTCTCTTTTGTCTTCTTTATGAAGGTGAAGGCTTTGGCCACTGCTCTGGAGATCTTACTCAGTTTTCCTGGCTTGGACTCCCCCATATATACAGGAGGTAAATGTGTTATTAAACTTCTGTTTTATTCCTGTTTATCTGTCTTATATCAATTTAAATATTAGATCATCCAAAGAACCTATAAGAAAAGGGAAACTTTTCTACCCCTACACAGTCATAATTTGGTAGTTTTTTTTCTTGCTGGCTTTATAACCATGTAAATCAATGACAGTAAAAAATTCCATTTGGGAGTTACAGTTTAGTTTTTCGGGCTTGTAAAGATCTGCATATCCTGGATATCTTATTCAAAATAGTGTTATTAGCTGCTACCCAGTAAATGCCAATTTTGCTATGTAAAGGCATATCTTAAAATATTAAATTGCTAAATCATAAGTTGGAAATTTAAATCCTGTTTCTTTCGCAAACTTGAAAAGATGCCTTCTTACATGTTGATGACCATATCTGTTTATATGACAAATGGATGTTTAAGTGGAGTGGGGAATTTTAAGAGATGCTTTTCATGTAAATAAAAACTGATGAGGGAGCATGGGGCAACCTGAGGGCAAAGTACAGGCTAATAGCACCATACCCCCCTGCGCCCCCCACCCCCACCCCTTGAGATATGTGTGATATTCCTTGGACACTCCTGGCTGCCCAAGAACAGAGGAAAGGAAAGAAAGCAAACGGTTGACTGATAGAGATCACAGTGATGCAGGCCAGGAGTCTCCTTCAGTTTATAGATAACTTAGTAAACTGTAAGAAAAAGGCAATCTTATCCATAGCCTAATCTCCAGAAATCTATAGACTCTATTTCTTGGAGCCTGAAGATCACCCTCATCAAGATGTAAGGTGATTTAAGTGTTTGCCATGGTGATGCAGGAAGCAAAGGCAAATGAAAAATTAAATTACCTTACTGCCTACAGCCCACTGACAAGTACTTGAAACAGGCAGAGTGACCTCCCTCTAGGAGCTCAGCTGCCTCAATGATGAGGGGCTAACTTTGCTAGGGGCAAAAGGGAATCTTAGCTTAACATCATCCTGATCCCCCAGGAACCTGTAAATCTACATTAACATATAAAAATTTCTTTCGAAACTTCCTTTATCTCAACTCCCCCAAGATATATTCTGGCAATCATACTGCAAGCTTATGGCCCCCTGATATACATCCAAAGGGTCTCATGACTGAGGTTTTACCAAAGAGTAATAAATGGCATTTTCCTAGCAACAGCTAGGCCCTCAAGGTCCTGGAAACTTTGATTCCAAAATTCCTTACAGACTTACACTGTCCCTACCCTCCTCCCAACCTGAGGGTATATAATGAGTTACCCGTCACAACTCCAGTGCAGCTCTTCCTGCCCATGGGTCCTGTCCCCATGCTTTAATAAAATCACTTTTTTGCACCAAAGACATTTTCAAGAATTCTTTCTTGGCCATCGGCTCTGGACACCCCCCACCATCACCCCAAAACTTCATCAAAAACTACCTATTTGTCAATGTCATTATGAATGTAGAACATGTGGAATAGAGAAGAGGTTCAACAACCTTTTAGATGTTTATGAGAAACAAAGAGGCTACCATTTCTTATAATTTCATTATGTGCTATGTTGAATGTTTTATATAAGTATCCATTATCAACTACATCTTTCCATGGTCCCTGGAGGTAATAATTATTATAATGATTATTCACCATTTTATAAATATAAAAACTGAGATTCAAAGATGTAACATGAATAGGCCAGGTAGTAAATCAGAGATTTGACTTCAAGAGTTTTGCTCTAAACCCTCCCAGGCAATGGCAAAGTTGATGGTTGTTTTTCTGAAATAACCAGAAAGACCAACGGAACATGAGAAATGGAACAGGCAGAAGACTGAACCCTTTAGATGATATAACACGTGGAAATGCTAGCAAAGGTTTCAGTTATGAATACAGAAACCATACCAAATAGAATAAAAAGCACAGCATACTTCTGTATCCCTAAAATTGCTTGCATTGTTCCTGTTTTAACATGGAGTACAAAGTACAAGAAGGCATCAAGTGAAGGATATATCTTTCTAATGTGAAATTAAAATCAAAGTAAACCTGTTATTACTGATCATACCTGTCAGTCAGATTGGATTTTCTTTTTTAATTTCTGGTTTGAGGCTGATACATGAAGATAAATGGCACTTAAAGTTTGTTCAGTGGTGTGGGTTCCTTAGAGTGAAATAAAAAAAACAACAATAACACTTACTAATTTGCATTCATTGAAAACTTATTTCTTTGTGTTTACTCCTCCAGATATCTAATGAATACTTATATGTTCTTACCAGGTTTTTTACTTTACAAAAACTAACAACTGAAAAGAATATCCAGAAGGAAGAAGAAATAAAGGAGGCACTAATGTCTATGGTTCCTGTATTTTTCAACCCTAATGAATGTTCACCCTGTAGGTGTAATATGTTCCATTATTTAAAAGAAAAAGATAATAAAAAGCATTTTCCTGTGCTTTTAAGCATTTATGAAAATACAGCTTACTTGAGATTTCTCGATTATTTACTTCAATTGACATTTCAATATAACATGAAAATTATATTTATAGTTTCCTCATAACATCTTTGGCCCTATTTTCCTGATGAAAAAATGTAAAAGTTGGCAGACCTTGGTTCTCCTGAAGAGAACTTTCCAAATCCATGAATTTGTAATTATTTAAAAGTAAAGGACTTTGAAAGTATGTACTTCCTTGTTTACTAGCAAACTGGCTAATTAACGCATGAACTACAATGATCAGTTGGCCTTTATACAGAAAAGAAGTCCATCTTGAGCATTAACACTTATCAGTTATGAATGGCCATTGGTTTCCATTAGAAAAGTATTGTGGTCAATAATAGATTTCAGAATGGGCTTGAGAGAGAGCAATCTCAGGAGACAATACCAATTCACCTACAATTGTTAAAGGATGAATGGAGAAGTAGGGTGGGGACACAGAAAATGTAAGCATTACACAGTCCCTCCAAAAAGGTGAGACTGAGCAACCCATTCCATGTCATCTTCAAACCGTACCAAGGAAAGGCAAAGGGAAATAACATCAAGGGTAAATCTAATATTTTATAAAACATTAAAATCTGTGAAGATGTCATTGAGGTATTATGAAAAAGAAACTAGAAAATCATTTTATTTGAAAAATACATCAATGTTATTGTTTTTAGAATTTTCAGTTCGTCCTTTAATCTCCTCCTTAGAAATATCAACTAAGCTCATGGAATATTATTACCACGACCCCTACTACTACTACCATGATTACCATTAATACCTTTAATAAAAGTACATTATAGCAGCCATCTATTGATCTCTTATATAACATTTACATTGAGTAAGCAGAAATCTGGGGGTACAATTACCAATAAATTTTTGTCTCCCAGTATTTCCATCTCAAACTCATTCTATGGAAATGGTCATTTTCCTACCTCTGTAAAACCCATGGGAATCCCCATAGCATTCCTGATCACTCTAAGATAATAAAAACACTTTTAAAAATTAAGTATTTTAGTTTTCAATTAACTTTCACTTAGGTACTAGGAAGATCTCAACTCCTTAGTAGCTGAGTTGGATAGTGTGATAGTGTAGAGGCCAAGGGCAGGCCATGCCAAGTTGGGCCACTTTGGCATGAACATTATTTTGAGTTAAAAGCAATCCAAACCCAGTAGATTTGAAAAAGCTCCTTACTTTCCTCTCAAGTGCCTGTTTTACCAAGAAGAAAGCTATTAACAGAGATTCCTCTTTACCTAGGAAAGTTATCTGAATAGGGCATCTTTGTTTTACAAACATCTCCTTTTATCTTCTGGCTAAGGATCTCTCTCCCCTTTGTATCCTCAGACAGCTACCCATCTCCTTAGCTCATATAAGCATCATGTTTCTTGACTGTTAATCTGTCTCATGTCAATTTGATTCTAAGTCCAGCCAGAAGGATATTAAAGGGCATAGGAAATTCTACTTCCCCAACAATAGGAAATTATATGCAAGGATTGTTTTCTCTTATATCTCTAACTTTTTTATATTTTCTTGGGTCCCTATTTTCTGGCATCAGTTTAAATTTTCAAAAATTCCTCTATTAAGTTTACCTTACCAAATGCATGGGGCTTTATCGCCTGTGTTGAATTTTATCTACCTGTACCTTATAATCGTATGCCAACACCAAGAGAGCAAAATTAATTTATCAAACCTAAAACTTAAGTCCATTTCACAATGGAGAGATCATCAAACATGCTGGTGGTGGCATTTTTATCAAAGGTTTGCATATCATCGGACTTTCATCATTAAGGTATAGTCTGTTGTATTTACTTACTTACTTATTTCAGGTATAGTTACATTGAAAATGCACCTTTAAGATTTGCCTACCCATGTGAGTGGTCAGACCTTCTACCTGGGAGCATTTTTTAAGCCAATGATGCAAGAAGGTGATGCCCATGTAAAGAGACTAGTTTTGCTAAGCAGAGCAGGCAGAATGACAGGGCTACTGAAATGACTGAATTTGCAGGACAGGGCTTCAGAGAGGCAGATACTGTAAAGGAGAACCTCAGAAGTCTGACTGAGGGTTTTTCACATGTCATTGACTTAGGACTAGGTGTGTTCTTAGCTGACCCCTAACATAAGACCACACATAGGCTCAGAGTCTGTTCTGAAACTAAGAGTTAAATGGAAATATGACAATTATGAAGAGAAGGAAAATTTATAGTTTAGGACCATCCAGAGAATGATGAGGTCTTACTGGACACTTAAAGCATCAGTTGAGACAATCATAAGACTATGCCTCAGGATCAAAAGCTGTACCCTAGAATGAGGGCCATGTCCCTAGGACTAAAAAAAAGAAAAACAGACACATCCTAACATAGCATAAAACTAAGCCTGCCAAAATCAAGAATACCCTAATGGTAATATAACTGCCTCCCAGGACAAAATTAAGCAGCATTTAAAGGAAAACAGCAAAATTCAGTCTCCCTCCAATGTACCATTAAC
The DNA here is from genome assembly GCF_027475565.1 of Acinonyx jubatus. Taxonomy (NCBI): domain Eukaryota; kingdom Metazoa; phylum Chordata; class Mammalia; order Carnivora; family Felidae; genus Acinonyx; species Acinonyx jubatus. The sequence goes on along the minus strand of NC_069381.1, from coordinate 82,438,102 downwards.
AATGACCAACATACATTTAAAACTTACTAGATATGTGAAGAAACAGCAAAATGGCTCTTAAACTAAGGGGAAAAACACAGTCAATAAAAAAACACAGAAGATGACTCAGAAAATGTGAAATTCACAAAGACTTTAAAACTATTTTATGAATATGTCCAAGGTCTTAAAAGTAAAGGTAGATATATGAGTCAACAGCTCAGTAATGCAAACAGAGATTTTTAGAATTCAAAGTACCATATCTGAAATGAAAAATACAATCACTGGACAGCCTTAACAGTATATTGGAAACTGAAGAAGTTATTATTGATTTTTAAGACAGATTAAAAGAAATTACCTGATCTGAAAATCATGGTGCAGAAAGATGATAAACAAAAAAAATAGTTTCAGTAACCTGTGGGACAATACTAATCAATGAATCCAAACCATATAAATTCAAAGAAAACTACAGCTAGATGTATCACTGCCAAATAATAAAAACCAAACATAAAAAAAATTATAAAAGTAGCTAGAGAAAAGAGGAGGAGTTAAGATGGCGGAGCAGCATGGGAGACCCTCAGCTTGTCTCATCCTGAAATGCAGCTAGATCAGCACCAAACCATTTTGTACACCTAGGAGATTGATCTAAGGATTAACAGCATAATCTGTATAACTTGAAGCACAGAACTCAGCAGGTACATGGTGCAGAGAGTTGACCTGGGGGAGAGAAAAGCTACGGAAGGTAGGGAGCTCTTTCTGCAGAGAGAGGACAGAAAAAGGGGGAGAGTGCAGCACATTGAGAGAGTGCAGGAAAAACACTCCCCTGAAAATAGTTGGAGAGAAAGAGTGAAAACACTTGCATGGGACTGAACAAGAAATCTGTTCCCTAAAACCATTGACAGGAATAAAGAAGAGGGTTCAATACCATCAGGAGTCTATAAAGAGTGGATCCCAGAGTCTGAAGTTTCAGAGCTCAGTGTCTGGTAGTGCTCTGGTGAGGAAGCAAGGTGAATCCCCAGAAGCAGGCAGTGGGGTCTGAGGGGTCCATGTGCCACACAGGGAGAAACAGTTCCCCTGCTTGGAGAGTATTTGGTAGAGGTCATATGGCCTCCCTATAGGCAAACGTCCCCACGGACCCCAGAGAGCAGCCACGTTTGCTGGTATTGGGACAAAGACACCAGAGTGTGGTGAAACCTGGTGCTGGCTGTGTGTTGTGATTTGTCATACTCTCTGAATCTCTGCCACTGTGTGATCGCACAAATGTTCCCTGGGGCAAGCCGGCACCCCGCCATTGCTCAGTGAGACTCTTCCCCAGAGAGTTGGCGGGGGTCCAAGCCACAGGGATCTCTAAAGTGTGGGGTTCTGAAACACAACCCCATCTGAGATGAAACTTTGGAGGGAGATGTCGCCTGGCAGGTGGATGGCTTGAGCATGGACAGGGTAAAGGGGGGGAGTGGACAGAGACCTAAGACAAAGAACGGATGCTTGACCATGGGGTCAGTAAGAGTTCCAAGTCCCTGTACCAGAGACTAAGGAGCTGCATGAAGCCATTTCCACCACACCCTTGCATCGGCATGTGCACACGCACACAGATCCAGCCCAGTAAGCTAAGTGCACAAACTATAGAGTGCTGCACAGATTCAGTTATAGGGGAAACGGTATGTAACTTCATTCAGGTTTCATTCTGTTTGCTGATTCATTTATTAGTCTTTTTTTTTTTTTTTGGCTTCTGACTTTGTTTAAATTGCTTTTTTTTCCCTTTCTTTTCTTTTTCTTCAATACAAAAAGAAAAAGTAAATTTTATTTTCTTTTAATTCTTAAAATTATTTCTTTTACTATTTTTTTACTTTATTTTTATTTTTAAAAATTTTTATTCTACTTCGTTTTATTTCATTTTATTCCATTTTACTATATAAAGTTTTAATTTTTAATCTTTTTCTTAACCTTTTTTTTCTTTTCCTGCTTTCCTTTCTCTTTTTCTCTATCAAGCTTTTTTCAACAAGCAAATCAAAACACAGTTGGGATCTAGCTTCCTTTATTTGATTTTTTGTTTTGTTAATTTGTATTTTTTATTTTATTAATTTTTTTTCTTCCTCCAAAATGACAAAATGAAAGAATTCACCCCAAAAGAAACTACATGAAGAAATGACAGCCAGGGGCTTAATCAACACAGATATAAGCAAGATGTCTGAACTAGAATTTAGAACCACAATAATAAGAATACTAGCTGGGGTTGAAGAAAGCATAGAATCCCTTTCTGTGGAGATAAAAAAGTAATACCTAGTCAGGACAAATAAAAAATGTTATAACTGAGATGCAATACTGAATGGTAACCACGATGGCAAGGATGGACGAATCCTAAAGCAAAGAGGCGAATCCGTGATATAAGAAACAAAATTATGTAGAATAATGAAGCAGAAAAAGATGAAAACTAAGGCAAAAGAGCATGATACAAAGACTTATTACAAAGGAATAACATCAAAATCACAGGAGTTCCAAAAGATGAACAGAGAGAAAAGGGGGCAGAAGTTTTATTGTGAGCAAATTATAGTGAAAAACTTTATTATCTGGGGAAGGACACACACATAAAAATCCAAGAAGCACAGAGAACTCCCATTAGATTCAACAAAAAAACATCCATAAACAAGGCATATCATAGTTAAATTCACAAAATACAGACAAGGAAAGAATTATGAAAGCAGCAAAGGGGGGGAAAAATCCTTAACCTATAAGGGAAGCCAGATCAGGTTCACAATAGACCTAGCCACAGAAACTTGGCAGGCCAGAAAGGAGTGGATATATTAATGTGCTGAATCACAAAAAATATGCAGCCAAGAATTTTTTATCCAGAGGCTGTCATTCAAAATAGAAGGAGAGATAAAGAGTTTCCCAGACAAAAACTAAAGGAATTTGTGACCATTAAACCAGCCCTGCAAGATGTTTTAAGGGGGACTCTATGGAGAAAAGATTGTTTTAAACAAAAAAGACCAAAACAAAACAAAACAAAACAAAACAAAAAGACTTGAAAGGGCCAGAGATAATCAACAGAAACACCAACTCCACAGGTACCAAAATGGCACTAAATTCATATCTTTCAGTGCTCACTCTAAATGTCAATGGACTAAACACTCCAAACAAAAGATATGGGGTATCAGAATAGATAAGAAAAGAAGACCCATCTACATGCTGCTTAAAGGAGACCCATTTTACATGTATTTATTTTTGAGGGCAGAGAGACAGCACAAGTGGGGAGGAGCAGAGAGAGAAGGAGACAGAATCCAAAGCAGGCTCCAAGCTCTGAGCTGTCAGCAGAGCCCGATGGAGGGCTCAAACTTACAAACCGTGAGATCATGACCTGAGCCAAAGTTGCTTAACCAACTGAGCCACTAAGGCACCCCAAAGGAGACCCATTTTAGACCTAAAGACATGCAGATTGAAATTAAGGGGATGGAGAACTAACTATCATGTTAATAGTCATCAAAAGGAAGCTGGAGTAGCCATACTTATATCAGACAATCTAGACTATAAAACAAAAACTGTAACAGGAGATGAAGAAGGGCATTATATCATAATTAAGGGGTATATCCACTAAGAAGATCTGTAATTGTAAATATTTATATATCCCAAATGTGGAAGAACCCAAATATATAAAAAAATTAATCAGAGACATAAAGAAATTCATTGATAATAATACTATAATAGTAGGAGATTTCAACACCCCACTTATAGCAAAGGACAGATCATCTAAACAGAAAATCAACAAGGAAAAAATGGCTTTCAATGACACACTGGACTGGACGAACTTAACAGATGTATTCAGAACATTTCATGAAAAAGCAGCAGAATACACATTCTTCTTGAGTGCATAAGGAACATTCTCCACAACAGATCACATAATGGTACAAAAATCAGTCCTCAACAAGTGCAAAAAGATCATGATCATAACTTGCATATTTTCAGACCATAAAGCTATGAAACTTGAAATCAACCAGAAGAAAAAATTAGGAAAGATCATGAATAGTTGGAGATTAAAGAACATCTTAGTAGAATGAATGGGTTAATCAAGAAATTAAAGAGGAAATTAAAAAGTACATTGAAGCCAGTGAAAATGAAAACACAACAGCCCAAACCTCTGGAATGCAGCAAAAGTGGTCAAAAGAGGGAAGTGGATAGCAATCCAGGCCTTTCTAAAGAAGCAAGGAAGGTCATAGATATACAACCTAACCTTATACCTTAAAGAGCTGGAAAAATAACAGGACATAAAGCTCCAAACCAGAAGAAGAAGGGAAATAATAAATATTAGAGCAGAAATCAATGATACTGAAATAAAAAAAAGAACATCTCAATGAAACCAGGAGCGGGTTCTTTGAAAGAATTAACAAAATTGATACACTCCTAGCCAGACTGATCAAAAAGGAAAGAACGCAAATAAATAAAATCATGAATGAAAAGGAGAGATCACAACCAACACGACAGAAATACAAACAATAATAAGAGAATACTATGAGCAATTTTATGCCAACAAATTAGGCAATCTGGAAGAAATGGACAAATCCTAGAAACATATAAACTACCAAAACTGAAACAAGAAGAAGTAGAAAATTTGAACAGACCCATAGCCAGTAAAGACATTGAATCAGTAATCAAAAATCCCCCCAAAAACAAGAGTCCAGGGCTGGATGGCTCTCCAGGGGAATTCTCCCAAACATTTAAAGAGTTAACACCTACTCTTTTGAAGCTGTTCCAAAAAACAGAAATAGAAGGGAAACTTCCAAATTAATTCTACTAGGTCAGCATTACCTTGATTCCAAAATCAGACAAAGACTAAAAAGGAGACCTACAGACCAATCTCCCTTATGAACATGGATGCAAAAATTCTCAGTAAGATACTAGCAAACCAGATCCAACAATACATTAAAAAATCATTCACCACAATCAAGTGGGGTTTATTCCTGGGATGCAGGGCTGGTTCAATGTCTGAAAATCAATGTGATACATCACATTAATAAAAGAAAGAATAAGAACCACAGAAAGCACTGACATCCTTTCTTGACAAATGCAACATCCTTTCTTGACAAAAACCTTGAATAAAGTAGGGATCGAAGGATCATATCTCAAGATTATAAAAGCCATATACAAAAGACCCATTGCTAATATCATCCTTAGTGAGAAAAAAACTGAGAACTTTCCCCCTAAGATCAGGAACATGACAAGAATGTCCACCCTCACCACTGTTATTCGACATAGTGCTGGAAGTCCTAGCCTCAGCAATCAGACAACACAAAGGAATAAAAGGCATCCAAATCAGCAAAGAGAAAATCAAACTTTCACAGACAACATGATACTTTATATGGAAAACCCAAAAGATTCCACCAAGAAACTGCTGGAACTGATCCATGAACTCAGCAATGTCACAGGATATTAAAAAATTCACAGAAATCAGTTCCATTCCTATACACCAATAATGAAGCAGCAGAAAAAGAAATCAATGAATTGATCCCATTTACAATTGCACCAAAAATCATAAAATACCTAGGAATAAACCTAACCAAAGAGGTGAAAAATATATACATTGAAAACTATAGAAAGCTTATGAAATAAATTGAAGACCACACACACACAAGAAAGAAAAACATTCCATGCTCATGGACTTGAAGAACAAATATTGTTAAAATGTCGATACTACCCAAAGCAATCTACATATTCAAGGCAATCCCTATCGAAATAACACCAGCATTCTTCACAGAGCTAGAACAAATAATCCTAAAATTTGCATGGAACCAGAAAAGACTCCAAATAGCCAAAGAAATCATGAAAAAGAAAACCAAAGCAAGAAGCATCACAATTCTGGACTTCAAGCTGTATTAGAAAGCTGTAATCATCAACACAGTATGGTACTCATAAAAAAAACAGACACTTAGATCAATAGAATACAGAACCCAGAAATGGACCTGCAAACGTATGGCCCACTAATCTTTGACAAAGCAGGAAAGAATATCCAGTGGAGAAAAGACAGTCTCTTCAGCAAGTTGTGTTGGGAAAATTGGACAGTGACACACAAAAGAATGAACCTGGACCAGTTTCTTACACTATACACAAAAATAAACTCAAAATGGATGAAGGAGCTAAATATAAGACAGAAATCCATTAAAATCCTAGAGGAGAAAACAGGCAACAACCTCTTTGACCTCAGCCACAGCAACTTCTTGACTTCTCTCCAGAGGCAAGGGAAACAAAAGCAAAAATGAACTATTGGACCTCATCAAAATAAAAAACTCCTGCACAGCGAAGGAAACAATCAGCAAAACTAAAAGGCAACCGACAGAATGGGAGAAGATATTTGCAAATGACATATCAGATAAAGGGTTACTATCCAAAATCTAGAAAGAACTTATCAAACTCAACACCCAAAAACCAAATAATCCAGTGAAGAAATGGACAAAAGACATGAATAGACATTTCTCCAAAGAAGACATCCAGATGGCTAACAGACACATGAAAAAATGCTCAACATTACTCATCATCAGGGAAATACAAATCAAAACCACAATGAGATATCACCTCACACTTGTCAGACTGGCTAACATTAACAACTCAGGCAACAAGAGATATTGGTGAGGATGGAACCCTTTTGCACTGCTGGTGGGAATGCAAACTGGTGCAGCCACTGTGGAAAACAGCACAGAGGTTCCTCAGAAAATTAAAACCAGAAGTACCCCACAACCCAGCAATTTCACTAGTAGGTATTTATCCAAAGGATACAAAAATGCTGATTCAAAGGGGCACATGCACCCCAGTGTTTACAGCAGCATGATCAACAATAGCCAAAATGTCAAAAGAGCCCAAATGTCCAACAACTGATGAATGGATAAAGATACACACACACAATGGAATATTATTTGGCAATCAAAAACAATGAAACCTTGCCATTTCCAACAATGTGGATGGAAAGTAGAGTGTATTATGCTAAGCAAAATAAGTCAGCCAGAGAAAGACAAATATCATATGATTTAACTCATATGTGGAATTTAAGATACAAAACAGATGAACATAAGCAAAAATAATATAAAAAACAGAGAGGGAGACAAACCATAAGAGACTCTTAAATACAGAGAACAAACTGAGGGTTGCTGGAGGAATACTGGGTTGGGCAAATGGGCTAAATGGGCAAGAAGCATTAATGAGAACAGGCTAAATGGGCAAGAAGCATTAATGAGAACACTTTTTGGGATGAGCACTGGGTGTTATATGTAAGTGATGAATCACTAAATCCTATTCCTGAAATCATTATTGCACTATATAATGGATTTAAATAGATTGGACTATAAAATGGATTTAAATTTAAAAAATAAAAAGAAGTTAGAGGGGGAAAAAAGTAGCTAGAGAAGAAAGACATCCTATGTATAAGAATAATGATGAATCTAATCAGAAACAATGGAGCCCCCAAAATAAGTGTTATCTTTAAATTATGGCAAGCAAACCAAATTTCTATATCCAGTGAAAATGTTCTTCAAATATGCAGAATAAAGATTTTTTTCTAATTTTATTTTTTATTTTTCAAAATTTACATCCAAATTAGTTAGCATATAGTGAAACAATGATTTCAGGAGCAGATTCCTTAATGTCCCTTACCCATTTAGCCCATCCCCTCTCCCACAACCCCTCCAGCAACCCTCAGTTTGTTCTCCATATTTATGAGTCTCTTCTGTTTTATCCCCCTCCCTGTTTTTATATTATTTTTGTCTCCCTCCCCTTATGTTCATCTGTTTTGTCTCTTAAGGTCCTCATATGAGTGAAGTCATATGATTTTTATCTTTCTCTGACTAATTTCGCTTAGCATAATACCCTCCAGTTCCATCCACATAGTTGCAAATGGCAAGATTTCATTCTTTTTGATTGCTGAGTAATACTCCATTGTATATATTTGCCACACCTTCTTTATCCATTCATCCATTGATGGACATTTGGGCTCTTTCCATACTTTGGCTATTGTTGATTGTGCTGTTATAAACATGGGGGTGCATGTGTCCCTTCGAAACAGCACACCTGTATCCCTTGGATAAATGTCTAGTACTGTAATTCCTGGGTTGTAGGGTAGTTTTATTTTTAGATTTTTGAGGAACCTCCATACTGTTTTCCAGAGTGGCTGCACCAGCTTGCATTGCCACCAACAGTGCAACAGAGATCCTCTTTCTCCACATCCTCACCATCATCTGTTGTTGCCTGAGTTGTTAATGTTAGCCATTCTATGAGGTGGTATCTCATTGTGGTTTTGATTTTTATTTCCCTGATGATGAGTGATGTTGAGCATTTTTTCATGTGTCGGTTGGCCATCTGGATGTCTTCCTTGGAGAAGTGTCTATTCATGTCTTTCACCCATTTCTTCACTGGATTATTTGTTTTTTTGGGTGTTGAGTTTGATAAGTTCTTTCTAGATTTTGGATAGTAACCCTTTATCTGATATGTCATTTGCAAATATCTTCTCCCATTCTGTCGGTTGCCTTATAGTTTTGTTGATATTTTCCTTCACTGCGCAGAAGCTTTTTATTTTGATGAGGTCCCAGTAGTTCATTTTTGCTTTTGTTTCCCTTTTCTCCAGAGACGTGTTGAGTAACAAGTTGCTGTGGCCAAGATCAAAGAGGTTTTTGCCTGCTTTCTCCTCTAGGATTTTGGTGGCTTCCTGTCTTACATTTAAGTTTTTCATCCATTTTGAGTTTATTTTTGTGTATGGTGTAAGAAAGTGGTCCAGGTTCATTCTTCTGCATGTCTCTGTCCAGTTTTCCCAGCACCACTTGCTGAAGAGACTGTCTTTATTCCATTGGATATTCTTTCCTGCTTTGTCAAAGATTAATTGGCCATACGTTTGTGGGTCCATTTCTGGGTTCTCTATTCTGTTTCATTGATCTGAGTGTCTGCTCTTATGCCAGTACCATACTGTCTTGATGATTATAGCTTTGTAGCATAGGCTGAAGTCTGGGATTGTGAGGTCTCCTGCTTTGGTTTTCTTTTTCAAGATTGCTTTGGCTATTTGGGGTCTTTTCTGGTTCCATACAAATTTCAGGATTATTTGTTCTAGCTCTGTGAAGAAAGGTGGTGTTACTTTGATAGGGATTGCACTGAATATGTAGACTGCTTTGGGTAGTATCAACATTTTAACAATATTCTTACTATCCAGGAGCATGGAATCTTTTTCCATTTTTTTGTGTCTTCTTCAGTTTCTTTCATAGGCTTTCTATAGTTTTCAGTGTACAGATTTTTCACCTCTTTGGTTAGATTTATTCCTAGGTATTTTATGGCTTTGTGTGCAACTGTAAATGGGACCGATTCCTTGATTTCTCTTTCTGTCACTTCATTGTTGGTGTATAGGAATGCAACTGATTTCTGTGCATTGATTTTATATCCTGCAACTTTGCTGAATTCATGAATCAGAGCTAGCAGTTTTTTGGTGGAATCTTTTGGGTTTTCCAAATAGAGTATCATGTCCTCTGCGAAGAGTGAAAGTTTAACCTCCTCCTGGCCAACATGTTTAGATAAGCAAAAGCTTAACAGTATTTGCTTCTAGGAAAGCTATGTTACAACACTGGAGAAAGGAAAAAAACATGATAGAATATGGAAATTTGTACTTACAGAAAGAATGAATAACATGAAATGATAAATACATAGTTAACCATTTTTTTTAAATACTCTATTTTTTTTAAAGGACAGTTACTATTTAATCAAAAACAGTAACATTTTATTGTGGGGTTTATAAAGTATGTAGAAGTAAAATATATGACTACATAATACAATGGATGAAAATAAATAGAACATATTATTGTTAGGTATTTATATTTTTAATAATTGGCATAATATTATTCTAAACACGCCGTAGTTAAGAATGCATATTGTAATGCTTACAGCAGCCACTGGCTAAAAAGTTTTAAATAAGGAAACAATACAAAAAAATATCAATTTACACAAAAGGCAGGAAAAGATAAAATAGAGGGGACAGACAGCAAAGGCTGACTTAAACCCAACTATATTCGTAATTACATTAGATGTAAATGAAGTAAACCAACTAACGTCGGAGATTTTCATAATGAATAAAAAGTTACTACTGTATGGGATGCCTGGGTGGTTAAGCATCCAACTCTTCATTTCGGCTCAGGTCACAATCTCACAGTTCTTGAGTCTGAGCTAAACATTGGGTTCTGCACTAGAGTAGAGCCTGCTTGAGATTCTCTCTCTCACTCTCTCTCTGCCCCTTTCCTGCTTGTGATCTCTGCCTCAAAAAAAAAATTACTACTGTATATTACTGTATATGTTTTTTTACAAAAGATATATTTTAAACCAAAATTTATCACACACCTATGATGTGTGCAGTAGTCTGTAAATGCATTTATATACCAAAAAAAAAAGGTGTATAATCTTAATCACTTGGGGATCATAAAATCCAGCCCGGAGTTAGGTAAGGGAAGATACCATTTAGAAACACATGAAACGATAAAATCAATCAGACTGTTCTTGAATGCAAGACACTGAGTAGTTTTTTTTTTTAATTCCTTAATGACAAATATATTAAGCATCTTTTAATATGCCTTTTTGCCATCTGTGTATCTTGTTTGGTGAAGTGTCTGTTTAGATTCTTCCCCATTTTTTAATTGGCTTGTTTTCTGTTTTGTTTTGTTTCTGTCTAGTTTTAAGAGTTCTTTGTTAACAATTGCTGTTTTAATTTTAGTATTTTGGTGCTTACTGGAGGAACTCACATTAATCATACCCATCCATTCTTTAATTATATGTTGGGGGGTTTTTTTGCATTAGTAACTGCTTAATATGATGCACCTACCACCAAGAACCTTTTCGTAATACTTTTGTACATACTAATAATAATTTCATTACTAATCACCTAATCATGAAGCACCAAACAAACTCCCTGGCCTCTTTTAATAAGTTTTCACTTCTCCACTGAGGAAGTACTGTTTAGCCTATATAATTTTGGTCAAACTGGTACTTGGGTACTGCGTACTTCCAGCCAAACTGCCCCAAAAGAAAAGCAGATGAGAATTATGGGTTGTGTCTGGCAGCAGCAACCACAGGAGATTTTTTTTTCCTAAAAAATAAATAAACAAACAAATAAATAACAAGAAAGAAAAAGGTTCACAAATGGAGTAGAAGGTTATTCACCAAGTAGTTCTTCAGACACACATAATCCATATTTTGATGATTTCATATTTTACAATCCCCCAAATAATACTTTAAAGTGCTTCACTTTTTATCCACATCCTCATAAATCACTCTTGCTTCAAACTGATAAAAGTGAAGGGGAAAAACACTGCAGTCATTTTTCTGAAACTTTGCTTCTTTTTTCTAGTCTGTGAGAGACTGTGGGAACTTTCCTAGGCCTCTTTTACAAGGTGTAAGAGGCAGTGTAGCAAAGTTGTTAGGAATCTAGGCTTGAGGCAGATTGCTTGGACTCTTACCAGCTACGTGACACTTGAGTAGTTGTAGCCTTGAGAAAATTTCTTAACTTCCTTGTATCTCAGTTCCCTACTCTCTAAAATGGAGAAAATAATGGTATCTACTTCATGGAGCTAATATAAAAATAAAATTAGTTAACACTTTGTCATAGAGAGAGAACACCATTCAATATCAGAAATGAAAGGGATTAGTAATGTATTTTATCCTGAATTAATAAGGGTTTATGTTAGCCAGGCACAGACTCACTCAGTAAACAAATAGCCAAACTTTTTTAGGATACTCAAGAAGTGCTCAACTTGAGGACATCTTAATTCAAAAGACAAGAGTTATTTACATCAGCCTTGGAAATGCAGTTTGTGCTGTAGGAGTGGGTTAATGTCTATGTTGGCTTTTATTCACTGGAATAAGCCCACCACTGATTGACTAACCTTGAAGACATGATGCTATCACTGGTTTGTTGGCTCTCAGCAGCAAATTAAAAGAAGCAAACTATCATTTATTGATTAAATAAGTTTAAAACCAGTTCTGGTTTACTTGTTACCATGGTTAAACTGTTATTTTCTCCTACAAGCTTAAGGAATTCTTTGTTTTTAACTTAGATGCCATGCACATAATATTACTCAATGAACATTATTTACCATTGTGTGGGAATTTTATTGTGTTTTGGTTAACAATCAATAGCTGAGGATAATACATCTTCAGCACATTTTTACTTCCAGGTCACAAATTTCTAATTGTATAGGTAGTGTGAAGAATTCAGGAGCATAATTAGGTATTTCTAGAAAGTACAGTAGTCCTATCCATTGATGTAGCTACTGTTTTCAAGCAGAAGTTCATGGCTATACAAATGAATGGGTAGGAAAGAGATGGAATATTGGCCTGGCTAAGAACTATTATGGATTATGTCACATCATACATTTACAGGATATCCTTTATATGAACTTTATGAGGAGAACAAAGAAGTTATTTCCTTTGGATAGTCTCCATATACAATATAGTCATATTAGACTTATCCAAAAGAAAGGATTCTGTGAAGACAGAACCCAAGCTAAAGCTACAGAAAATGGTGTGGCCAAATGTACTGGCTGTATTAATATGTACAATATATTGTATGTACTTAATATTTAATTGTATTATTGTATGTATTGTATTTAGTATTTTATATTCATTATAAACCTCATTCTACAAATCACACACAAATTGAGGCTTTCTTTTTTATTTATAATTTTGCAAGAAGACCTGGGGTAACTCTTTGTGGGTTACAAAGTGGAGAAACAGGCAGAGGGGAGTTTACTAAATCTTTATCATACTCCAAATTCCTTACAGTCCCTTGTACACACTAAGCAGTATTTTCTTCTCTTGTTATTCTTTGTTCTCAAATATTAAAATGTACTCTATGTACCTCATTCAATAATTTTCATTAATCATCATAAATAACTAAAATGTCAATTAATATTTCATTGATGAAAAAAATTGAAATAATTTTTCAAATACTAAGAAAATTAAAGTCATATAGATAGTGATGATCTTCTAATAAATCACATAAATATGAACAGAGTGCATAATGTCTTTTTTTTAAAGGACCATCCTTTTTAAAAAAATTTTTTAATGTTTGTTTCTTTCTGAGAAACAAAGACAGAGACAGAGTACGAGTTGGGGAGGGTCAGAGAGAGAGGGAGACACAGAATCTGAAGCAGCCTCCAGGCTCTGAGCTGTCAGGACAGAACTTTATGCGGGCTTGAATCCATGAACCATGAGATCATGACCTGAGCCAAAGTCGGACACTTAACCGACTGAGCCACCCCGGCATCCCTAATGTCTTTCTCTTAATGTTGTGAGGAAACCTAAGCATTTCAATTTTTTCTTTGGAAGAACTGTCTCTAAAGAATTTCTTTAAAAATGGGGGGGGGGGCATCTATATTGCTCTGCACAATAAGATACATGTAAAATTACAATTCAATATCACATGTTGTTAGTCACCCAAAAATAATTTAACAAGATTAAAAAAGAGAAAGAGAAATATCTTGACTCTGCAATACAAGACAATTCTAAATAATTTTCCCATTAACATATGTGTATGTGGTGAGTGATAATGAATGTCTAAGGTGATGAAACATAACTATGATGTAGTGAGGTGTTGTCAAGATTTTTTTTTTAATTTCCAATTAGTGTTTGGAGAGCTTTCACTACAATGTCATCAACTATAGGCCCGTGTGAAGGCATTTTCACTGCTGACGAAACCAGGAAAATTTTATGTCTTTCCAAGACTTGCAGAAAGTGAGAAATGTAATGTTGCATGTAGACTTTCTCAGAATGGTAAATGACATTTTAAAAAATTAACTTTTGTTCCATTGACTTTGCATTAACTCATAGATCATCACTGTTGTTCATCAGCAAGGTGGTAATTAATGAGAGATAACATATTTTTTCTGTCCTAAATTTAAACTGTTTACTGTGTTATTATATTTGGATATTGTTAATGTTACAGATAATTTTTAGCTTTCCCCTAATGAGGAGACAATATCAGGAGTTGGTATCTATATGTCAAGGACAATTTCTTTTATATCAGGAGAAGCTAGACTTCATGTATGTCTCTCTATAGTTCAAAAGCTTGTCTAGTTAATTAATTATTGGAGATTCCCCAGGTGTTACAGGCTACAAACAAGACACAGGAAGAAAAAAAATTCTTTTATTTACCAAAGAAATGATGACATTACTATGCATATACTAATATTTCCCCAATCCAATAATATTAATCAACTATACAAAAAATGATTTTGAAGAAAATCCAACAAGTTGGCAAAACATGTCATCTTAATTTTATTTCAGAAATTATCTTTTAATTAGCAAATTGCATTAAGGTATTTGGATTTATTTCTTAACTTAAATATCTGAATTCTACCTTCTAATACTATCCAATCTTCATTCCCTTTGCTTCATTACTTGGCTAAATGCTGAATATCTAAACAGTTTGTTATTCTTTAAGAATAAAATATGATTTAATGTTCAAGTGGAACACATTAGCAAAAAAAACAAATAAACCAGGGACCTCATTAGAATTTTAGATCTAATTTTAAAGGCTACATTCAAGCCTTCCAAGCACTAAGTATTTGCAATTGCTTGGATTTGCTTACCACTGAAGGGCACATGATACACAGTCCCTTATTTTTCAGAGCTTACAGAATAGAGAGCAAGAACAAGCACATACAGATAAAATAGTTCGGCAGTAATGCAAGGTAGTAGATCCTTAATCACCAAACAGAGAGTATATAACTCTTAAATGCCATCACTTCTTCAAGCAGGTTAGAAAGGCAACAAAATAAAGCAGGAAGGAAAGCAAAGGGGCTCCAATCACAAGTTTGCTTCTAACTATGACTGCCTCTAACTAGGACTAACAATTTCTTTTTGTGTACAATGAAGAGGCACATTTACATAGTTTCTGAGATTCCTTTTACCTTGAAGAATTAATCAATGGAGCTGGGAAACTTGGAGAAGCTATGTAAATAAGTTAGGATTTCAGCTGAGTCAGGAAAGTTGGGAAAGATTTGATGAGGGAGAAGGAATAACAGGAAATGGGAACACTCTGAACAAAAACAAAACCAAATGCTGTGGTCTGGATATGGTGTCAAGCCTGGCGAGAATGAAAATGCACATGGATTGATAGACAAAAGTTGTCATATGGAAGAGGTTAAAGGTCAAGAGAAGGTTTTGAACTTTTTCCTGGCTATATAGAAACACTGAGTAGGGCAGTGATAAAATCTCTATCTTAGTAATATTAATCATAGGTATTGGATTGGTTAAAGAGGAGGAAGACCAGGGGATAAATGAAAAGGCAATTGCTCTCTCCCAGACTAGGTGATAGAAAGGAGAATGAATGGGAAACACTGATATCAGAAAATATTTAAGAAAGAGTGGGAGGTGCTGAAAGAGAAGGAGGAGTCAAATATGCCTCCAAGTTTTGGGTTTTTTTTTTGTTTTTGTTTTTCATTTTAGTACACAAAAGAAGAATAATGGAACTGAAGAAATGGGCAAAAAAAATAGCATGGGGAGGAATGGGGTAGGGTGGGTGTCATCAAAAGACCATGAATCTTCATTTAGTTAACAATCTCTGTCCCCATACAACATATTCTAAGAAGTGGCTTAAAAAAAAGTTGAACACTAGTAGTTAGAGAGTAATTATGGAAATTCTGGGGAGTCTTGGCAGAGGCACAAGGCCAGACAAGGGGTTGTAATATCGTTAGCAAATTTCTGCTTACGCATTGAAAAGGGGTCCTTATATATTTCCTTATAACATAAGAAGGGGTATTTTTCCAGTATAAAACTGTTTTTGACAACAATTACACTGGTAAAGTTCATTAATTTAAATCATTCTTTCATGGGCATTTTCACTGTAATAAAAAAAGAAGATCAAGTTAAAACTTGGCTCATAGCTAACCACTTACTCTATATAGCATATATTTTGTTAAGCTAAAATAAATCTACATAATTAAGTTTACTAGCAACTTGTGCCATTATATTTTGTCAAAACCAAGAGGTGACATGCAATTAAACTTCCTTGGCTTTGTAACTTTTCCTGTTAAAATGGGTCTTTTAAACATGTCACTGGCAACTCTTCTCAGAAGGAGGATTTTGATCTTGTAGAAGCAAATGCATACTCGAGAAAATGATATTTGTTAGCAGAGAATCTTATTACTTCGTCTTAATGAGACTCAATGTTTACAAGGTAGAATTTATTCAATATATGAACATGAATGCAATTATATTCTCTACTTATGACACTTAAATGATCCCCTTACCTAAGGAGGCTTCTGACTTGGAGATCTTATCATCATCATGAATGAACTAAATCTTAATACCTGTAATGAAGCTATTATTCCAAATTTTCACATGGATGCACCAAAGTATAAAAAGGACAAGATTTCTGTAAGACAGTAAGTATCTTCTCTCAGAACCTACTCAACTAAATAGGTTGTGTGACCTCCTTTTACGCTTTTTGTTTCCACACAATACCAAAGCACAATTCTAAACAGAAAGTGGTCATTCAGTATTCAATTTATGAATTGGTAAGTTCTGGAAATTGTTTTTTTGACACTGCCCTCCTTTTATACCCAGGGCCAAGCAGTGAATACACGGTAGGTAAGTAGGTACCAAAGAAATATTTTCGAATGAATGAATAAGCTTTTCTTCTTAGATTAGTATTTCTATACTAATTCTGTGTAATGAACATCTTGGTCCAAGAGCATGATTCTAATGGTGGACATTTAAGCACTTCTGGCCTATTAATAAGACTTCTACTAGTTGCTATTTACATTTTATATATGGTAATGTTTGAATGCAGAATTTAATATCAACCTTGGAATCAAAGCACCTCAAAAGTTTGACACCCTATTTCCCAACCCTTTACTCATTGTTCATATATGACTAAACATCCACAAAATAACTGATACTAGCATGTGGAACAAAACTTACATACTATCTCCTCCCTATCCCCTACATGCTGACTTGTTTCAACTCTCTAAGGATGAGACTCCCGCAAGATTACTAATTTATCTGAGGTCCTAAAATGAGCTCCAATCTACAAAACTAGTGAGAACACCAGGAATGCATGAATAGGTTGACAGAGTAGGACTAAATGTGTCTAATTACAGGAGGGCTGGATAGCTCCAAAGAGACATAGAGAATAAACCCACTGAACCTCACACCTAGACCTGCTCATTTGTTGAGGAATGACTGCTGTTCTTTAGCCTTCCAGGCCATGCTCTAAAAATAAGGAAGGATGTTAGTCTGGAGGTATCCAGGATTAGGGCTAGATGACAGAACAGAAAATTTTAAAGGGAGCACACTAAAGTTAATTCATTTTTGTCTCCTGACACAAATCTTTAGAATTATTACATCAGGAGAAGGAATGTAATGAACTGAAAAAGCCACACATCCAGAGGTACAACAAAATAATTGCCAAAAATGAGCTTCTTTTACCCAGAAGATGTGGAAGACAATCCCCTGGAATGTAAGGTAATATGTTAGAATTTCTACTTATGTCTTCTATAGAAAAATTAGAAAAACTACTTTTAATAATTTTTATTGCACATCTAGATACTGATACATGCACCAGGGCCATATGTCATCAGCCTTACATCACATACGATACGCTAAGTAGTCCAACATTTGTTAACTCTCAGGACATCATGATTTATGACATTTTCAAGTGATTTATGCATTACATTGTCTTCTATAATGGATGTTCACAATTATTTGAAATAGGATGGAACTATATATAAAAATGTTATCTACTACATTTATGTGCACTAGATATCTTGAGGCAATGTATTTAAAAGAATTGTCAAAATTAAAGGTTATTTATATACTTATCTGAAGTAATTCATTCAGATCCATCTATCCTCATCACTACACTCATTAATCCATCTATCCACATCCATCTATGTATCTATGCATCTATCTACCTATGAAGGAGTACACTAAAAAATGTATAAACAAGGTACACACTCAAACATTTGGAGAACACTGCCATAGAAAACAAATAGCACAAGCTTATTCTGCTGTAACCTCATGCTGTCCTTTCAAACAAATGGATGGAGCCTGTTTTCCTTACTTTAGGATGATGGCAGCATCAATGAGTAGGAGTGGGGAAAGATAAGACATCTCATGGCCGAGATGGTGAAGACGTTTGTGCTGGGTGATTATGCTAGTGGCATACAAAGTTAAAGATAATTATTTATCCATTCCATAATCAACTCACCCAAAAAGTACTCATTTTGCTAATCCCTGAAATGTGAAAATGAAGATACATCCTTCACGCTGTTCATGATTAAAAAAATAATTTTTTTTTCAGGGGCACCTGGGTGGCTCAGTGGGTTGAGCGTCTGACTCTTGACTTCGGCTCAGGTCATGATCTCATGGTTCATGAGTTCAAGCCCTGAATGAGGCTCTGTGCTGTGAGCACAGTGCTTGGGATTCTCTCTCTCTCCCTCTCTCTCTCTGCTCCCCTCCGCTGACACATTCTTCCTCTCTCTCTCTCTCTCTCTCAGAATAGGTAAACTTTTAAAAAAATATTCATGGTTAATAAAGTTTATTCACCTAAATAAATAAAAAATATTCATGGTTAATAAAGTTTATTCACCTAAATAAAATAATTGTATAATATCAAGATACGTCTATTACTTTAAAAACAAAATAAAAAGGTGAAAAAATAATGATCACTCATTTTGCCTTTTCTTTTATAACAAAGATTATCCATTTACATACTGTGCTATTTCTGTTAAATTGTTTGCAAACAGAAGCCTGAGACTTTTCTTATTTCATTAATCATAAAACAAACATTAAATAACAAGGAGGTAAATCATATAAATATTGTATAAAATACTTAAGTTTATATAAAACTTTTAAACTTACATAAAAATGAAATTGCAAAACACATTTTTAAACACAAAGTGCAAGAACATCAAATATCAACTCATAAAAGTGCCAATGCTCAAAACTGCCAATGTTTAATATTATAAATAAACAGTTAAGCTGCCATATACATTTTAATATACTTTTGGTCCTCAAATGATATTTTAAAATGTATTTGTCCGTAAGTCATGCTTTTTCTAGCAAAATTTATCTAAAGTAAATGAAACAACCATGTTTGACATTTAATTGAGAAAAAAAAATCAAAATGTCTTTAATGTTTTGACTATTATTAATTAGAGTATATTAAAATTGCACTTTAGAATGAAATTTTTAAGAAACACTGATCTGACATAAAATATTTTAAAGTCACTTCTTGTCATACACTGACAAAATTAAGGAATGAGTGAAATACTCACCAGGAAAGGTAAAAGTTATTGCAGATGAAAGAAAAAGAGAGGAAGGAAGGAAAGAAGGAAGGAAGGGAAGAAAGAAGGGAGAGAGGGGAGGAGGGAGGGGATGGGGAGGGGAAGGTGGGAAGGAAGCAGAGGGAGGGAGGAGAAAAAGACTACAAATCACCATACTGTAATGTGTTAGAAAGGGATAACTGAAACTAATGTTTATTGAGCTCTTGCTAAAAAGTCAACCTCCACAATACAGACCTTCACCTAAAGTGGTGGTTCCATCTTTACTCTGTCAGGAGTAGGTAAACTTTTCCCCTCAAGAACCAGATGCTAAATATTTTAGGTTTATGATGGCTCAACTACCCAACTCTGCCATTGTAGTGTGAACGCAGCCACAGACAATTTGCAAAAAAAATGGGTATGGCTGTTTTCCAATAAAACTGTATTAATGGATATGGAATTTAAAATTTTCACATCACAAAATATTCTCCTTTTTATTTTTTTTCCAACCACTTAATAACACAAAATACAATTAGCTGGCCAGACCATATCAACATAAGCATCAGGACGAATGTGACCCCCAGACCACAATTGCTACCTCTTTTCTACATTATATCTCTACTATTAGGAGTAAAACAGTTTTAAACTGTTTTATCAGATGAAATGAGTCTATACTGCCAGAAGTTTACTTGCATAAGATATTGAGAAGCCTTATCAGGGGGAATTTCCCCACAGGGTTTACATAAAAAGACCTGGACAGAGAAGTTTGGTCTACGGGTAGAGGGGGTATGGACCTCAAAACATTTGCTGATATTTATTCACATAGCTTTGCCTCTTAGGTTAACCTTCATGAACTTGGGTCTGAAGTCCCAGGAAGAGTATAAGTTTGAATGTTTAAGATGAACATAGGGGAAGGGAGCAAAAATAAGATAAAGCAGAGAGGGAGGCAAAGCATAAAACAGTCTTAAATACAGATAAACTGAGGATTGCTGGAGGGATACAGGGTGGGGGGATGGTCTAAATGGGTAAATGGGCATTAGGGAAGGTACTTGGGATGAGCACTGTGTGTTTTATGTAAGTGATGGATCACTAAATTCTACTCCTGAAATCATTATTACACTATATATTAATTAACTTGGATTTAAATTTTTAAAAAGTTTGAATGATTAAAAGAGCTTTCCTTTGCATCTAGGAACTCTGCAAGACATCAGAGTGGAAGCAATACTGTTCTGCTGCCTACGAGAGTGCCTCACACAAAAAAGGTGAGATCAGCATTCACCTCCACTTCCACCAAATACCTCCACACTTTGGCACTTTAAGGACTCTAGAATAGTACTGGTATTATTGTGGCAAAAAACAAAACCAAAACAAAACAAAAAAACACCAAATCAAACAAAAAAACAAAACAAACAAAACAGCAGCTCACTGTGGGCAGGGTTCAGAACAAAGAGGAAGTGGCAGTGCAGGAAACAGAGAACAAAAGGAAAGATCTTGCTTATGGCCATAACTGAGGAAGAAAGAGTCCTAAATGATGGAAGAAAAGACTGTGCTGGCCTAGAAACACATATGAGGATTCCCAAAAGGGTATGTTTTCCCTAAAAGATGAGGACAGAGGAAAGCCTGGGGTATTGGCAGTTAGGGCACTAAAAACAAACAAACAAACAGACAGACAACCAAGGAAGCAGAAAAATATGGCTATTATCAAAATAATCCCATTTTAACTCAAGCTTGCCTAAGGAAATTTGGGATTTCTTACTTAATTTAATCTTTACAATACCCATGGGAAGACACTATTCTTATTCCTCTTTTTGGCTCTAAACTAACCCGTGTAGAAAGCAGGACTAAAGGTAATGGCCTAAAGGCCACTTTTCTGTCCCCAACTTTTTGTCTGTATTTGGTATGGTTTTTACAGGGATTTTACATGTGCAACTAAGTGTATCTGCTCTAAGAATATGCTTGGGCTTTTATCTTTTTTTAATCTAGTTTAACTGAGGATGTAACAATCTAATAATCTGAATAAATATTTGAAGTCCAAATGATTATGGAAAAAGTCTATTTTCAAGATTGATCTCGATCTTCACATACAATTTTTTTACGGTATGGATTGTTTGCTGAGCCCTTACAACTCAGTACTTACTTCATCAATAAAAAGGTATCTCTGAACACATTAATAATTGCATTTTACCACTCCTTTTCGGCACTGATTTCTACTGGATCATCATCTCGCATTACCTAGCAGCACAGAATGCAACACTGCCATGTTTGATGCTGTCATTCATGGCAGCTTTCATGAACACAGCAAGAAGAAAAGAGAATCGGTTTAAGAGAACGATTTCAGAGAATCACTTTAAGTAATTATTGAAGTTGTGGAAATAATGCATAAATGTGTCATTGTTTTCCAATGCTATGAGTAAATATACTGTTTTCAGTTCTATCTACAAGTTTTAACAGAACCACAGCCATAGGCAGAGCTTTCTCCTAGCAGTGTGCTAAGAAGCTCCTATTGTGCCTAAGTCACTGATCAAAAACCCTTATTACTTTCCAGTTTACCCCAATCCTCACTGTTGTTGCTTTTGTGGCAGTGATGACGTCTTTGTCCATCCCACTTGATTCTTACTTTCCTTTATCTGAACTTAAACTTCTAGATGCAACAATGTAAAACAAACAAACTAATAAGGAAATAAAATAAAATAATAAAATAATGTGGGCTTATAGCAAGTCCACTCTTCCTATAAAGGAGACCATTCATGTTCATAGATTTTAGTGTGGTGGCTATTAAGATCAGTCAGTGTTTTCTTTCTACCAAGACCCACTGCGATACTCTCAAACTCTGAATTTGTGGTTAACACATACAATCATGGGATTACAAACCACTTCATCCATAACAAATTTTCAATCAAAAAACACCTAACTTATTAAGTTGCATCTCCAGCTGACTTTGTATTCCATTTTCTTCCTTCATTCAGCTGGAAGCATTCACAAATAGCAAAGCATAATACTTCCCATGTTATGTGTTGCCAGGCAATCAGGGCAGAAATAATTAACACGGAAAGTGGACTGCCAGTATCCTGCTGAATGGCTCTGGAAAGAGTTCAAATATGACAAACATTCTTAGCTGTCCCTTCTGGGACACGTGCTCTGAAATAACAGTTTGAAAGGACAACTGCCAACTCCAGTTTCAAACAGTTTGACAGCACTACAGAATTTCATTCTAAAATCTGACTCAGTTTTTATTTAAAGGAGAATTCATCTATGCACACTATGTCTTTCTGTACCTATTACTAAAAGAGTCCTTCCTGATCTCATGCCACTCTGTTAAAGTCCAACTGCCTAATGAAGCTAATTTTGAGCACCAGATCTTTCTATAAATGTAGAATTCACACCGAATTCAAAAGCATACCTGGGTCTGTGAAAGGCCCTGTGTCATATAGGCCAAGGAGATCACAGGTTTCTTTGCAATGCCTGATCTCTGTTCAAATAAAACCTACCTAACCTACCTAACTCTGTTCAAATAAAAACCAAACTGGAAAGCCAATCAATTCAATAAACACCTTCCCACAGAGATATCTTCAACCAGGAGTACTTAACGCACGAAGCAAAGTGATAGATATCTAAATACATTCTAAGAATCCTAGTTGAATTTAAAGCAATTCAGGTCAATGAAGATTTGATGAGCACCTGTGAGGTACAAGGCCCCACATTAATTGCTGGAAACTATTACAAGGACACACTCAGCCCCAGTTCCCATGTAATTTTAATCTAGTAGGAAAGACAGAGATGTAAACATTTTTTTCAGTGCACTGTGGTAAATGCTAAAATAGAAATTTAGCTAGGATGCAGCAGAGAGATCAGGAACTCAGCTGATTTAGTTTTGTAGATGCTAGTGCTTGAAGGGACTAGAGTGACTATCTGGTGCAGCTCATTTCTAACACAGAACCGCTACTCATAAACTATCACCAACTCTCCAACACGTCAGTGTGAAAAACTTGAATTCAAGTTCTGGTTCTATTCATTCATTTGTTCATTCTTTCATTCAATATTTATTAAACCCTGTTATGGATGGTAGGCCTGGGATATGAAAAAAGTAAGACCATCAAGGCCCCTGACCTTATGGATAGAATATATTATTTGGTGTGCAGGATAGACATTTGATAAACAGCCAAAAGTATGTTGGGGGTTACACAAAAGGAGGTACAGCTTTACATTGCCCCATTCTTGCTGTGCATTTGGGCATGCCTCCTTACTTCTCTTGGCTTTAATTCCTCATCCATAGCATGAAAGACTTGGAGAATTCCATCTCAAGGATCCCTTCCAATACTAAAGATACTATAATTTCTAGAGACAGAGAGCTAGCTGCTTTGTGAGGAAATCTGATCTATTTTGAAATCACTGAGCTCTTCTGACAACTTGGTGTGGTGGCAAGAATATGTACCTTTGGAACCTAAAAGACATGGTTTAAAATTGTAACACCAATACTTAGTAACAGTGTCACCTTGGGATAATCTGTAATATCTCTGAGCCTTCCCCGGTAAAGTAGGAATAATAACAAACTGAAGTTTGCCAAGATGATTAAAAAAAAAAGAAAAAGAAAAAGATAATATATGTAAAACAAGTAGGATAGTGTAGTGGTGGAATATAGGTTGGGATACCTGTGGTGGCTCAGTCGGTTGAGCGTCTGACTTTGGCTTAGCTCACGATCTCGTGGTTCATGGGTTCAAGCTCCACATGGGTCTCTGCTGTTAGCCCAGGCCTGCTTTGGATCCTCTGTCTCCTTCTCTCTCTGCCTCTCCCTGCTCGCTCATGCATGCACACACTCTCTCTCTCTTTCTCTCAGGAATAAATATTAAAAAAAAAAAAAGGAACATATGCACAAAATGTTGCTAGTTACCCTTCCCTGTATCTCTTTGCATCAGACCAAATTCTATCTCTCTTTCTTTTTCTCTTTCTATTTCTCTCTCTCTTCCTTTCAGTGAAATTTGATATTTATTGCATTTATTTACACTGGCATTGACTAAATGCCTATTTATTTGCAAGACATCATGATAGGTGATGAGAATAACCTAGAGTAACAAGAGAATTAATCAATTTCTACTGTCATAAAAGAAGCCTAATTTTTCTCTAGCTTATACCTTTTCCACAGTAAAGCTCTTATGGTCCTGACCTGCTTCTCTAGGGTGCTCCCAGTCTTTCTTGGACTCTTACCAACATTCAGAGTGACCCTTAGCCTAAGGCTGTGCTCCTACAGCAGCTCTTCCCTCGAAGGATCAGAAGACTTAAACCTATTTTGGGGCACCTGGGTGGCTCAGTCGGTTGAGCGACCAACTTCAGCTCAGGTCATGATCTCACGGTTTGTGAGTTCAAGCCCTGCGTCGGACTCTGTGCTTGGAGCCTGGAGCCTGTTATCCGATTCTGTGTCTCCCTCTATCTCTGCTCCTCCCTTGCTCGTGCTCTGTCTCTCTCTGTCTCAGAAATAAACATTTAAAAAAAAATTAAAAAAAAAAGAAGACTTAAACCTATTTTGAAAAACATATCAAACCAACCGCTGCTTTATGCAATCACAAACAAAACTTGGCTAGTTTTTGTAACCTGGTAACTCCAAATGAACCTAATTGGACAAAGTCCCCACTCTTTGAAAACTCCTATTATTTGAGTGTATCTCCTTTTGATGTTTTTAACTAAAATAGCCTTGCCTTGCTGAGAAATTAAAAAAAATATATCTGTCCAACCACTTCAAATTTTCAAGTCCCTACAGGACTCACATCTTCTCTTTAGTGTCCACCTTTGAAGTTTCTTGGTCCAAAGCTCCATTCCTTTACTTAGTTCCCAGACAAAATTATTGGAGCCACCTTTATCTTTTCCAGACCAGCTATTTTCAGTTATGACATTTCTAATTTCCTGAAAGATTCTTAGGGAAAATATTTGTCCTCCTAAGCTATTTCCAATTACTAAATGGATTTTTTTGACCTGAGATTTAAGTTAGGTGTCCCTTTTTCCAAAATAGCTAAGGTTATGTGTGTCTTTCCCTATTTTTGAATTTCAAAAATCTAACTGCTATCTGAAATTGATTCATCATTTCCCTCTAAGGACTTGTTTCTGTTTGTTTTACTGTTTGTGTTGTGTGTGTGTGTGTGTGTGTGTGTGTGTGTGTGTGTGTGTTTAAGAATACCTATGTTGAGCATGTTGGCTACAATTTGAGTCATTTTCTTCAGGCAATATTGTTCCCACTGCTTGTGGATTAATAGACAGGGTTGCTTCTTCATGCCCCTGTAGACCCGACAATCGGTGAGCTAAGCTGGTCAATGAGCCCTGATGAAGTGTGATCAGTAAATTCTCTTATCACCATGGTAACTGGTATACTCCTTAGACAGTGCCCTATCTTGGTACCTTGGGGAGAGAGCTTGATGACACATCGCTATGATCTCCCTCTACATTAACCTTGTTTGATTCACAGTCTTTGGGGACACTGACCAATTACAAATCCATAAAAGTATACACATCTACAGTTCTGCATCTTATCTGCAGTGGTATCATAGGAAAACTTACCATATATTTCATTGAAGACATGTAGGTAATGTACAAATTTATTATTTTAATAATCCTTTACAAAAAGAAAGGCAGTGGTTTAGCTGAATTGTTCTTTAAAACCTCAAGCTGGGTCTTAGTGTTCTTTCTTTTCCTAAGGGCTCACAGAACATTGGTTTAATTTATATCAGAGTTTTCAGTTTCTGGTTTAATCTTGACATAAGACAGGCTTTCCTTGATTTGATCTAAAGCTTTTCTTTCTCTATTTTCCCTGAAATAATCAATATAGTTAGCCCATTTTCCAATTTTGTATAGAAGCTGGTTTTCCATGTCAGTTTCCATGTCAGTGGATATCTTTGTATGATATGACCCAATTAAATGTCTACTAGTCTCTGTTATTAGAATTCTCCATTCCAAGCTTTTATAATCACAATAATTTGCAAAATAATTTAATAGTTCAGGTGAGGTTATTTGCTGATTTATAGGGGGAGGGCACTAATTGGCTTTTAATTAACTAATACAATAAGGTTCCATCCTCTAATCCATTGTTTCTCAAATGATTAGTAGCCTCCCAAAACCATATCTGTTTCTGAGGCAGTGATTTTATCCAGACTCTTTCTTAAAGGCCTATCTCTACTGGATGCTAAACACCCCACAGGTCTTGGGAGTTCACATTTTGCATGCACGATAATGTACGAAGTGATATACCTAGCCAAGACTAATGGCTTATCTACTATAAACCATAGATGGGCACTGGCAGGTTTTCAGCTTTCCACTCAACATTTTCACAATTTAAGGCAGACTCTAAGCAGTACTTGAATGCACTTTTTGCAGTTTACTTTATCATTATGCAGTGCCATGTGATTTCATGTCACAGCCAACAAAGTGAATAATGGACTTTTTGCATTATTATTGGCCACAAGCATAACTCAAATGTTCTGGGACTTCACCTGCTCATGGTGGGTACCAAATGGGTTGGTTCATAATCCCAAATTTTGCCACCATCAGTTATTTCTATGGGTCTGGGATAATTCATGAATGCTAAGGGCATCAGTTCTCTTGATGTTCCTTATCTATGGCCACTCTTGCCCTAAAAAGTCACCTTGCCATTGATGGAGTCTCTGCTATTCTCTGTGAGAAACGACTTTTCTGCAATATTTTTACCAAGTGTTGTCCAATGCTTTTGGTTTTCTTTTTTAAAAAGCCTGCAATACTCTAATGGTACTAAACAACACTGAGTTATCTTCATTCCTCATTCCAATTGTGCCAACCAATACCTCACATTTAACTGACAGCCAAAAGCTCTGCTCCACATCCTGGGTCCAAAAGGGAGAAAACCACTCTGTCTTGTGCATCTCTCTAGACTCTGGCCCCCCCAAAGCTTCTACAGTTAGAAGCTTTTAAACATTTTTATCAACCCCATGCATATCGATGCACCTCAGTGGCTGATAACAGCCCAAAGGATCATTTAGACACAATTTCATTTTATGTCTTCTCAGGCCATCCTGCTTAAAAGAACGCAAAGTATTCTTTAACAAAAAAGAACACTGGAGGAGATGGCAAAAGAGATATCAGTCTACCTCTTCTTCCTTTTTTTTTTTTTCTTCCTAGCCAGGAGGAAGCAGCTTCCTTCCAAAAATAGTTAAGGGATAGTGATGCTTGTGTCTGTTCTGAAGATAAGGGTCACAGCTGGAACCATTAGACAGACATCCCTTATGACTGAATCACTGTTTAGTGCAGGTCTGTTTCTTTACTCCTAATGAATCCTAGCTTTAGAATTGCAGAAATTTATCCAACAGAAGAAAGGACTGCACTCATGTGTTATTTGCCCATGAGTGAATCACCTTCAATAGAGTCTAAATTCCATAATTTTGCATGATGGATGCTTCAGTGTTTTGTGAGTGGGCTCTGAAAATCAGGTTCCAATTTGGAAACACTGGTAAGGACTCTACAAATGACTATTGTGTTACTAACCACACATTTGTATACTTTAAAGCAATCTCAATTACAAGGGATGACATATGTAGGATAAAGTGATAACAGGCAAAATGACAAACACGAAGGCTTAAATCACTCAGGATTACATTAGATACCTGAAATAGTGAATTTTCTAGAACAGGGTTGTAGATATTTCTAGGAAATATACCTTAGTAAAGGAGGGTAATTTTCTCACCATCAAAGCATCTGTCGCACAGATGCCCTTGTTTTCAGAATAGAGGATCAACAATCATATATCTTAGAATGCTTTGAGACCAGTTTTCTTCAAGGCAGATTCCTTTGTTCTCTGATCACTATTTAAATAAGGGACAGACAAGCCAGATGGCAACCAGACAGGTGTCATAAATGAGTGGAAACAATAAGAAGAGGAAGACATTCTACTGAACCTGAGATTGAGTTCATGCACTCCAGCCCTTTCAGGGTGCATTAAAAAAAAAAAAAAGACAAAAAGACTAGGTAAGCCCAAATAAGTATATCTGCAGGTCACATCTCAGGGCTGCTGCTTGCCTACTGGATGCTGCCCCGCATCACAGTCAGTGGCCCTGTGTGAAGCTCCATCCTCCTTGTTTGCAACCTCTAGATTACATTCATTCATAGTTGCTTTTTCTGAGCCAGAGACACTCCCTACAAGATAAATTACATTCACTCATTCATACCTGTTAGGCAGAATTCCATTACATTCTATTTTTGTAAGACTGTTTTGGGTAAAAATGGTAATTAAATAAAACTATTTATAGTTAATCTGTAATTCAGGGTCATTTACTCTTTTTAATCTCAAATATGAACTCCTTCACTATGTGCCGATGCAAAAGTTTTAGTCATTGATAAATTCAAATGTCTAGATTTACCTTGTCCAGAAAATGAAAATACTAAAGATAAAGCAGTTTGCTAGTAAGTATGGGTTACAGCTGCTAAATTGAAACTTCAGCAGCCCTTTACGATAGTAATAGAAAGTCAAATATTTTTTAAAAGCTGAAAAGGGTGAGGACTGTGTTAATGTACTTCCTAATTTGCACATTTCACAGATTTTAACTAGTTATTATAGCTATTGCATGTTTAAATAAATACAGAGAAGGGATATACTCCAGGAATACAGTTATTTGATTTCACAAATAACATAAGACTCAGATACTGTTTTTCTATCTCAAAGTTAAGCCTCTTAGAAAACAGTTAAGAATAATGAAATGGTTCAGATGGCAGGATGAATTTTCAAGAAATAAGTGAATCTACCATAAATATTCATAATCATGTTAGGTTCACTTTTTAAACAATTTCCAAGATGTTAGCTTGCTACAGTGTAACTGCTGGTCAAATCAGTGGCATAAAGGTTAGGTTATGTTTCCTTCATTAATGATTTGGCTCAATGCACACAGCAGTATAATGTATTTTATGAGTGAGGGAAATGATATTGGTTTGAGAGGTCTCATGTAACAGTCATATCCTGTCCAAATATAATTTTGAAAACAATCAGAGCCATTATGGCTCATACAGAAAGAAAGATAAAGACAGATAACTGTATATGGGTTTTTAATAAGTAATTCACCCTGGGTCTTGAAACATCAGATTGCCAAGTAATGTTATTAATGTATAAGCATGTTGGTAAAATCATGTATTCTTTCCATTGGTTGGCTTGAGATATGTTTCCAATGCAAATATTGTGTAAATGTATTGAATCCAAGTTATGCAAATCAAGAAAGTAATTCATCTTTCAAGAATTTTACTTGATTATTTCACATGCCAAGGAGCATTTTTCTGGCAACAGTCTACTGACTATTTATATCTAACATTTCCCACTAGTGAAGTTATGCATCTTTTGCTGAATATTGGATATTAATTGTTTAACAAATTGATCACCTCTCAGTCTTTGAGGTATCTTGTGAAACTTCTTTATTTGCAACTTCTTTATACGAAAATGTGTGGTAAGATACTATTGGTATTACTGAATTGGTTTTTTGCAGGGAGGAGTGTGTGTGCTCACAAATGAGAACCTATAGCAAAGACAAAAATAAAATGTCTTATATCCAGAAGGTATGACCATCAATCATGTTGATGGAGCAGATTTCAGAGACACTCTTTCCATCTGGCCTGCTCTCCTCTCCTCATGCTCCCTAAGACACAGGTGGTCTCGTACATACAGCATTTCCTCATCTTCACACCAGTGTTTCAATTTGGAAACTTAACATGGGCATTCTCATATGTAGCATGTACTCAATATCTACTCTGAGAATAACCTTCAAACACAGAACTACATAGATAAATTACCTACATTATTTGTGCACATGTTAATCTTCCTCATGAAATTGCAAGCACCTCTGAGGACCTTTCTGTGTCACATGCATCTCTGATACTTTGCTTCTACCCTGCCTTGGCTAAAAATGATCTTTTGTACGTAGCTAGTAATCATAATGCAGTGACGTTTATTGAGTACTTATTATGTGCCAGATATTGTTCTGAGGACTTTACATTATAATTTCACCTACAACCACCTTCAGTACTATTATTATCCCCATTCTACAGATGAAGATACTGAGGCACTAAGTTACAGTCCTACAGTTAGTAAATGACAGAGCCAAGGTCTGAAAGCTTAAGTCTAGCCCCTTCACTCTTTGTCAGTAAACATGAATGCTCTCACTACATTCTAAATATTATTTAAGTATATAATAATAATAGTAATAGTAATAGCTAAATCTTTTAACCCAGGACTTTCCTGAGACATCTTTCTAATAATTTATATAGTTGTTAAGAGTTCTGCTCAGATGTAAGATGGCCTTGATTCAAATCCCAGATCCACTTCTCACTAAAACCATGACCTTGGTTAGTGCTAGTACATTCCCATTCTGTAGATGAAAAATCAGAATGTTAAGTAACCATGGTCTACTCAAAATCAAAGGCTTACATTACATTACAACATCTTCCAACCATGACTATTCAACCTAACCCTGAATCTTTCTCCTGATGAGGGGCTCTTAAGGTCTGGAAGCAGCATATGCCATCTTTGGGAAGCAGGAACTTTTGGAAGGTTCCTGCTTTAATGAGCAGAAGTCTCTTACCTATTTGCTTCTTCTCATTAATTTTAGTTCTATGCTATTAGGTAATGACCAAGTTTTATGTGTTGGGAATGAAAATCCCAGAACCCTCCAGCTTCTTCACTAAATTCCATACCTTTGTTAAAAACATTGCAAAATTAACATAATTTGTTTTCCACTTCATGATCCTTTAGGTATGTAATCATGGCCTCTATGGATGCTTATCTTTGCCAGGATAAACATCCTTCTTTCTTCAACCACACTTATTTGGGAGTTTGACTCTCCCACTGTATTCTAGATTCTGTAATTATTTTATATTTAATTTACTAATCCTCAAATGTCTTATTCTGTTTTTCTGGCCCTGAAGCTCTCCAACCTGAATACTCTCTGCCTCTGGCTCCTGGCCACTATGCCACTATGTTTAGACACATGTATCATCTGATTCTCTCATGTGTTCTGTTCCTGATAAGAGTCTAAACTAAAAAAATGATTTTTACATGGGAAAAAAGTAGAGACTCTGATATTACTTGCGTAGTTTCATGGCTCATAAACCCTGGTGGCAGATAATTAAAAGTTTTACAGTTTAACCATTTAGTTCATATACATAAATACATATGGTGTGTATATAAATATATATGTGCACAAAGACATATAGTTGAAAGATATGATGACAGGATCCAAAACTGGCCTTATATTCCACAATATTTTTCATATATACTTGTCAAATTGAAGACTCTTTAGGTAGTTGTACTAACCACTGTCCACCTCAGTTAACTGAATTTTTTTCCTATGCTTACAACAACCTTTTTTTCCTCTCTTTTGCTGGTTTCATCCATTCTCTCTGTTTACCAACAATCAGGACATCATTTCTGTGCTCTCGTTTAGTCAGTTTCTCTTTAATTAATCTGAAGATTTCCTTCCCTATAGTTTTCCCCATGATTAATTTCAGCTTACTTCACATACTCGCCATGAGTCAGTTGTGCTACCTGAAATCCATCATTATAAATTCTTTTTTTTAATTTTGAAGACTTCTCATTTTTCAAAAGTACTTTACTAAAAGAATATTTTTTTAGAGAAAGGAAACTCCTTAAAAATCATACTAGATGTGTATGAGGTCATAAGATAAGGTACTATAACAGCTTACAAGAAGGGAAAGACCTATAATGGCCTGATTCACACCTCTGCCTATGGTTCTATTATCATCACGAAACAAATAAAAAACAAACAAACAAAAAAAAAACATCTAAATGGTAATATATCCCACCTGCATATGCAATGAATTCTGCTAAAATTACAACAGAATGGAGTTAACAAAAGATCTATATATCTTGACTCCTTACAAAGGAACATAGTTACTACAATTCTGGGAGAAATCCATGGATCCCAAGGATGGAACCAGAATTATGTCTCAGTGTCTTGGCAAAATGTGGGATTTACTTGGGACTGAGAAGCATAAGCAGGAGGAGAAACATTTTTAAAAAAATCAGTAAAATGTAGTTTTCCATTTCGGAAATGAATGAGCACATAATTTGTATATTTTACATGTGCATATTTAAGACTAGGTTTTAAATTTCCAACCATTCACTGTGCAACAGTGAGATAGAGAATATGACAGACATGCTAAAGTCTAAAGAAACCCCAAAGCTGAGGCTGTAAATGCATGCATAGATTTCATGTACTAGGTACTGTTGCTTTTTTGAGTTTTGTCTCATTTTGTTTTTTGTTTGTTTTTACAGTGCTCTCAATAGTGCATTACATGGTCCAAGAGAGGAGAAAATATCCACCCCAATATGTTATTTGTACTAGTAAAATACTCTCTTGAAATTTCAAATATGATCACATCACACAAAGAATTTCTAGCTTTGAAAGCTTGGTAGGGAGGGATGGGGGGGGAGAAAAAGAAAAGAAAAAGTCATAAAAAATCTTTTTGTTCAGTTATTGAAAATAATTAACACAGAAAACTAGCATGCATAAACCTCACCTATGTGTTTGTTTATTCACTCACTCATTCAGTCAACAGTGAACTACTGATTGCCTACATTGTGCCAAGCACTACACATACATATCCACATTACAAAAAGCAAACACTTCCAAAGTGGTACAGTCTTTTTCTTTCTTTGTAGTATAGTTCCAAGGTTACCTCCTCTGGAAAGCCTAACTCTTTCAAGCACCGACAGTTCAAGTTTCTTTAGTAGCCATGGGTCTCTGTCTCTATTTTTACTACCAAGAGTACTTCCCACCACATGCTGAGATTTACCATGACTCTATGCACTTAACAGGCCTTTAATAAATGGTTACTCACTTTTGAGCTGTTAGGCATTCCATCATATCACATATTATCATACCACCACCACCAACAACAATAAACTATTTTACCCAGTAACTGGAACTCTGTGGAGAAAGTTCTAAGGAAATATTGACATAAAATATCAAGACCAGCATTTGTGCTGATTTTTTTCCCCATGATTGACCCCTTAGAGAAAACATACACATTTTTGCTTGTGTGCCCCACAGATGCCTTAACTTATTTCCTAAATTATTATACCTCTTCTGATAGAGACATGGGTTCCAAAGGAGATGGGCTCTCACAGGAATGGAGGAGGAAGAGACACATGGAGTTTCAATGGCACATAGACGCAAAGAAATGATAAACAGCGTTGGAAAAAAGAGAAACACAAACACCTAACTTACATCTCTTCTAGAAGCATTAAATTCATTATGCAAGTGTGAATAACAGCATATATGACCTGAAAAGAGTTGGCAGAACTGCAAGGGTGCCCACAGTAGTCTCATCCTACTTGCATGTCCAGGGTGCCCATAAAATGCAGATGCCCACTGTGAAGCTGATCCTGTAGAGCCAGTCAACCATGGCGGACTCTGTAGTCATGAATTTACAAAACTCTTTGCACTTCACTGGCTTAATTTTTTCATAAAATCTAACCTCCCATTACAGAACATCACAATTTTCTCCCATTCTTTAATTTTCTGGATCTGTCCTTATGTTACAAGTACATTTATATTACCATAACAACAGACTTACAAAGCAAAAATTGACTTAGTTTCTTAATACTCTCTAACAAAAAAATAGTTTCTTTCAAGTGGCATAAGAAATTTCAGAATTTTTAAAAGGGATTATAAATGCCTGCATTACTGATACTTAATATAACAATAATGTTAAACACAAGCATAAAGGCAGAAAGTACAATGTAGATTCTGCCACTGGAGCTCCAAAATATCATTGGTAATTACTCATTCCACAGACTAAGTGAAACTCTTATATTCATAACTGTTTAGAGAGAAAATCTAGCATGGAATCTATGGACTTAGGCACGGTACATTATGAAACACCATAAAAACAGTTCCTCGTATTCAGCTGTTCCCTTCTTGTATCATTCCTTGCTTATTTTCCCCAAAAACCAATAAATTTCTTCCCCATATCACTGAAAAATCTCTGTTCTCTTTGTCTCTGTGTCTCTCTCTTTTACACACACACACAGATGTGAGTGTGAATATTACACATACACAGAGGTTTATGAGAGTTTGACATCTTGTCCTATGAACAAATGAAGTTCTGTTTCTTGCTTGGTTCACTATACAGGAGAACAAAAAGCAGTTATTATTTCTAACTTTAGATACATAATACCCATGGGAACTACACAGTAGTACAAAGAGTGGTGTCATAGTTGAAACAGTGAATGGTATTCATGGTAACTCACCTGCCTAGACTACAAAGTATGGAAACCTGGAATTTGAAGGTACCATTAATATTATCAAAGCCAAACTTCTCATTTAAAGATAGGAAAGCTGAAGCGCACAAAGGTCATACAGTATGACTAAGGTGATAATATTTCATTATACATTGTAGAGATGTGAATTTTGCCAGATTCCTTTAGCATAGGATTAATGACATGCCCTTGAGTCACCTCTTATGGATGTCTAACCCAAAAGGTACTATTTTTTTTGGATTCTCAGTATTATTAGAGTTATTCTTTAGAGTAGGTTAGTATATCTTCCAAACTGTGGTTACTACAGGTGTCACCAGGGTCTCAAGCTCAGGAGAAAAAAAAAAAAAAAAACTGCCCTAAAGCAGGCAGATGCTACAGGACCATGGACAGTGGAAGAGTCACCCAGTTGCTACAGCTGCTGCTGCTGGGGCACCTTTTCTCTCTGACCCCACCCCTGCCCCTGTCAACGTGGTTCTCCAGGCTGAACAAATACTTAGCAGTTTGCAGCCCATTAGTATTGCCATAGATGGCATCTCAATGGCCCCAGGAGAGACAAGACCAACCATCAAATGTAAGTTAACTTCAAAGACATTCTGAAAAGCAAGATTTTTAATCATTTGGATATTTGTATACTATCTTACTTCAAGCTCCATAATATTTTACATGCTAGCCTAAAGAAAGAGAGATTGGCTGCATTTCCAGAAGAATGTAATGGTAGCACCAATATATGTGTGTGTGTGTGTGTGTGTATACATACATGTATATAATTTTTAATTGAGACCTCTGCTGTCCACAAATGGAATTCCTAATTGAAATAATTAAATAATTCCTTTATATTCACTTTACAAGGTGTTTGCAAAGGAGCATTTCAGAACAAATGGCATTGAAGACTTAATTGCAAAATAACAAATATTAAAATCAATTTGTTTAAACTACATAATACAGACCAGATTTAGAAAAACCTACCCCATTCTTTCATGAGCACATGGGAAACTACTTCGGTCTGCCAGCTGGTCTTGGTGGTGGTGGTGAAGACTACATTCATGACAGAGCTTGAACCTTGCAAGAAATAAGAGATTTCAGTAATCTCATGCAACATCCACAAATCTTGTCCAAAATTCAGCAACGAAATACAGGCTAGTAGCTATGCATTTTTATATTTTAAAAACAATACTTTATATATTTAAGTAACAAATACAATACCAGATACAAATAATCCTCTAAACAGCTTCAATCATAGTAGGATTGTCCTTTCAGTCACTATATGTCCCTTATCTCTGCATATATGGATGTGTCAGGAAAAATAAAGTCACTGGACATAAGCTTTCTAAACAGAAAAAAATGTTACTTTCTCATAATTCTATGCTATATGAATATTGTTATAATAAAGGCTTCTTTTGGTTAACTTAACAAGATAAACTATTTTAGTCTTAATAATACTGGGTGCGTGTTCATTCCTGCTGAATTTTTTTTTTAAACACATGACTCTCTTCATTGTGGAATAAAAGATCAATACATGTGCTTTTTATTAATTAACTACTTGGACATTTGGCAGCCCATTTACTGCAGTTAAAAAAAAAGAGGGGCTTAGGAGGTTGAGGATTTACTGCAGGCTTTGGGGTATAGCACTAAGTGTGGGAGCCTATCCTAATTCTCCTACCCCACTCTGGTTTAACCTCTTTAGCATTACCCAGTCTACCATAAATTACAACAAGCTGGAGCTGTAGACTATCCTCCAAACCGACAATGTCTCCGAAAGCACTCTCTAGCTCCACATCAGTTTGAGAATTCCAGGACATCTGTGAGAGGATGAGCCAGTTTTAGGACCAGCTTCAGTTATAACTCACTGTGGAATCTCCCTTTTCTACAGGAAAACCTTAATCTAATGGTTGTTCTCTAGCCTAAGGAAACATCATTTTTTCAGAAGCACAGGGATAGTTTCTAATATTTCTGAGTTTGGTCTCAGCCTGAAGTCTCAGGGAGTTAAGTCAGGAATAGCTTGATTTAAGTAAATGTGGGGTCTTTTTATTCAGGCAGACCACATGCCACAGGTAAACTATGGCAACTTGGTGTCATCTTTACACATTCCTATTCTGTACATGAGAACTGATGAACTATTTCATATCCTATGAGTTTTCTTCAAGCCAAAGATGAGTGAGAGGCTAGAGAAGGAGAAAAAGTTCATGTTTCCTAAACAGGACACATCATCTTCTTCCTTTTTTGCTCAGTTGGGATGATAGTGATAGCTTCTGTCTGATTCTCCTTGTCTTGTATAAATATTCCTTTGTCTTACAGAATTATCCCTAATTTTTCTATTTGACGATAATAGCCATCCAGTGTGCTAGCAGTACAGCTTTGAAACCATTTTGTTGATGAGAA
This sequence comes from Acinonyx jubatus, assembly GCF_027475565.1. Lineage (NCBI taxonomy): Eukaryota > Metazoa > Chordata > Mammalia > Carnivora > Felidae > Acinonyx > Acinonyx jubatus. The sequence goes on along the minus strand of NC_069381.1, from coordinate 82,401,208 downwards.
AACTGAGTACAAGCGAGGCTCTATGAATGAGCCAAGATTGGTCAACTGCTAAAATATATCAGAGTCAGAACTTGAACTCAACGTAAGAGAGATTTGCACTGTGTAATTTACATATCATCTGTTATGTATTCTGAAACTCCTGGGACTCTGCTCAATGACAGAGTCTCATAACTTTAATTATATGATTTTTTAAAATTCGTTTTAAAGTTTATTTATTTTGAGAGAGAGAGAGAGAGAGAGAGAGAGAGAGCAGGGGAGGGGCAGAGAGAGAGGAAGAGAAAAAGAATCCCAAGCAGGACCCACCCAAGACTGCTCGCAGCCTAACAAGAGGCGTGGACCCGCAAACCCTGAGATCATGACCTGAGCAGAAATCAAGAGTTAGATGCTTAACGGACTAGGCCACCAGGTGCTCCTAATTATATGAATATTTTTAAAGGGAGAAATACTGAGTAAACGCTCATAGTATGCACTAGTGTAACAATAAAAAATGTAATTTCGTGCTGAGACCTCCCAAACCTGCTAGCATGTGAATTACACAGCAGTAAACACAAGATTTATTTGGGGATAGCTGGCATATAGTGTTAGTGAGAACAAATATGTAGGTTTGATTTCTCACTTGGGCCAGTTGATGTAATTCAGGCAAAAGGTGTACTCTACACCTGCATGGCAATCCAAGTCAGTCAGTTTAAAGATATGGGAGCACAAAGGAATTTAGGTGAGAGAATATTGTTAGCTCCATGAAGACACCAGTCAGCCACTCTACAGACCAACTTCCAATTGTCAATATCCTCTTTCGTTTCCTCTAGAAGTTTACTGATTACTTTGGTATGCACATATTGGAATAATATTATCATATGGATTTAAGCACTTGAATATTTCTACTTCTTGGATTTCCAGTTCCATGACTGATATTGATACCACAAAATTCACACCACATCTTTTTTCAATAAATGAGTATCACAGTCCCAAAGATGAAATGAATCATGGCTTATAGCTTGTCTCCATTATCACATTTTGCATATTTCTTGAAAATCCACAGTTAAGTCTGACAATGTTATAGATAAAAATCTCTCTAGTCATGCAAAATTAATGCTGGGAAGTTTGGGAAGAAAAAACTGTCACTAATTCTTGACCTAATGTTAATCTTAGTTTCTCAAATAAATTGTGATAATTCACTTGTTTCTTCACACCCTTCAGTTATCTCATTCATATTTTTGCTCTGAGCCATGCTTACTCATATAGCTCTTGCAAACAATTCCATACTGGGATTTCAAAGAAGGCCAGAGGTAATGGGGAAGATTGAGGCCACATTTTCACATTTGATGTTATCAACCAGAAAGGTCAGGAAAATCCAGTTCTGGACACTGGGATGGCAGCCTTCTATAACTTTCCAGATTTGTGATTCATTTCCGGTCCTTCTGCAGGGAACCTCTTCTTAAATCTAGTGATTCTTATATTGTTACTTATGTAATTCTTCCTGCTGTTGGATATCAAGGAATCTCAAATCTTTTCAACACCTACCTCGTAGGAACATACAGGCTTCCTGCTATCTAGAATTAGAAAACGATTTCTAAGATTCTGAGCATCTTCTGAATATGTCACTGTGCTTTGTGGAAATCTGTGCTCAGCTTAACTGTACCTGCAGGAAAATCTCCCTGTGTAACAGATATCCTTGACACCATAATCAGATGTCTAAATCCTTTATGCTTTGGGAATGAATGAGCTATCCAGAGAAAAACTCAGATGCTGTCTTTACAAGGATCACCCTGGACTAAACAACTAGTAGTATCAAGTGGAACCAAAGAAAGAGAACCAAAGAGTTGTTATTATTTTTTAAATGCCTACCACATTGTTCAGCATTCTCAGAGAAATCTGTGCAGTCTTTTATTATCTAAATTTGGCTAATACTAACTTATGACTATATCATTTAGCTCCATTTTTGACATATAGGATTCATACAAAAGTGTCTCCTGAGTAAAGAACACTTGCCTTCCCAAAAATAAAAAAAAAAGGAAGATTGCTTTTAGTTACTAAATAAATTTGCTTATTCACAACAGCCATCGCGTCTCTTAAGGCATCACAGTAACATTCCCCAGTTTCTGTTTTAAAATAATGTTTGTTTTTTTCCCCTTTGACATCTCGTACCACGGCTTTATGACACAATAGGGTATGCCTGGTTGGTGTGTTAATATCACAGTTTGAAGGCAGTAAGCCATGAATTCAAAAGAGAGAAACTACAAAGGACGAGAAAGTGTACTACTGGTTGAATAAAGCACATCCTGAAGTGGTAATTCAAGTTTTATTTTGTCACTTTATTAATGATACTCATTATATTATAGGGTATTATATTACATAAAAGGAATCATATGCCCCCAACTGTATATGGATAATGCTGTAATTCCATCAAGGCATTTCAGCAATGCTGTAAACTACCTAAGCAGAGCTTGAATAGCTTTTTTATTAGTACCAGAATCCAGAATGGAATAATAGCTTTGATTTTATATACATTGGGGATACATTATATACCACAATATGTATTTATATCAGCCAGGTATACTAAATGAACACAACTAAAGTGAAAATGTGCAATGAAATCATCAATCATAGCCTTGTAAAAAGAATTACCACACATCCCTTTGGAGCTCCAAATCCCTTCCCATTTCTGTCCATCAAAGAATCAGGAATGCCAGGAAGAAAAAGGGGGGAAAATGTACTCTGCCCAAACAAGAGAAGACTTGCTAACTTGCTTCCCCAAGTTAGCAATCTAAATGGCTGCAGCAACTTACAATTTTCTGTGCTGCTTAGACAGAACACCCAGGAGTGTGCTGGGTCTCTGCATGCTTGCTATGATGCACAGGCAGAAGGGCTTGGCACGGTGTGTCCTTGCTCCCTTCTGAGGGCCACAGACACTTGAATACTTTTCCCATGAACATCAGAGACAGTTTTACTGCTTTGAAAAATAAATCGTAAGATACATTAGCAAGGACTGAGCAGTAACAGCAAGGCATCCTTTTAGTGTGGTCACAGTCTGTGTTTATATATGGAAAGTGATGGAAATGACAGCTAACATTTATTGAATACATACTATATCCCGCACTGGGTTGAATGCTGTATATGCCTCATCTGGCTTAATCCTACAACTCTATGCACAGGCACTATTATTAACACCATTTTCCAGAAGAACCCACTGTTTGCAATGGTCCTGTAGCCTAACCAGGATTCCAATGTCTGTAAACATCAGTCTGGTTTTCTAAGTCAGACCGGCTCTGAAACTCCGGCACACAACCATGTGCATAGGGATAGCATTTCTTCCACTTTTCCAAACTAAGGATTTGCACCAGGACAAAGCTGCTCAGCACTTTCTTTCTTTTTTTTCCCCCCTGCTGAGCACTTTCACATCCCTACTTTGTAAGCATCCCCCTCCCACTTGAATAGAAGAAAAATTCCTATCATTCTGATATTATATTTTACTTTGTTCCAACTTCCCAGAATTCTTGGTTCTTTGGAGAAGCTATCCCCTGGTTTCACAAAACTGAAAAAAAGAAAAACACTCCCTCATGGCATCTTTCTAGAGGTGTTTGAGAGAAAAAGATGGGTCTTCTGGCCTGAAAAATGGGAAAGAAGATTTGGAGTAGAGAAGCAAAATTCAGGTGATGAAGCCCAAGGTCTGTGCTGAAATTTCTAAATTTTTCAGCAAGATTAATAACTAAGAAGAAGTACACAATGTTTCATCCAAACACAGAATGAGCTTTAAGATACATACACCTTAATTTAAACCAACTTCAATAAACACTAGTTATATGGTTTTAGGAATATCATTGAGTAATTCCAAATCTAAGTTTCCTCCTATCTAAACATTATCTCCTTCACAATGTTTTATTAATATCATATAGGATAAGTTGTATAAAGCAACTTGTGTATCTCTGACATACTAAAGCATGCAATTCATTTCATTGTACAAATGGAGAAATGATTATCATAGGAGTGCCTTTTAGAATCTTTTTTCCCCCACAAAAATCAGAATCATTTCTGCTGTATTACAATGTGGAAATTTTAGTGAGGATTCCGAATAAGGATGCAATCTTTTGGACAATGAAAAAAGTATAACCTTAGTGCTGAGTTTGTTTTTGGCGTTCATCTCTTATGGACAGAGTAGATTCTAACATTCTCTTGGTCTTGACCTTTAGGCAGCTAGCTGTCAAGCAGCATGAGCGTGGGCAGTGGGTTTTCTGCTGGTCATAACACACAAGGGGATGACAAGCTTAGAAGAAAAGAAGCAAAGACGTCACAGAAAAAGAAAGATGCCAGAAAACTTGGAATAGCAAGCTATATTTTTCCAAACCAGGTTATCTATATCAGTACTGTCCAACAGAAATATATGTAAGTCATAAATGTGAGCCACATATATAATTGTAAATTTTTAGTAGCATCACATAAAAAGAAAGATTAATTTCAATAATACATTTTATTTAGTTCCAAATCCAGAATAGTATCATTTCTAAAGTAACCAATGTAACAGTTATTAATGAGATATTTTATATTATTTTTGTATACTATGTCTTTGGAATTACATCACATCTTTATTCTAGACTAGCCACATTTCAAATGCTCAGTAGCCACATGTAGCTAGTTGCTACCGCATTGGGTAGCACAGAAATGGATAAATGTGCTTGCTTACTTCTTTTTGCCAGTAGCCTCTTGTAAGATACAGTTGTGGTGGCAGCTGCATCTCGTCTTGAGCCATAAGGTAACAGCACCCTCACCCACCCTCACTCACTGGTTTTGGAATAGTATTAGCAAGGAAGTAGTATTCCCTGAGGCTAGTGGGATGATTTTCATATTCAATCAAGAAGAAACCCTTAAGGGAAAGTGAGTCACAGAGTAAAATATTAGATCCATGGTCCACACAACTTCCTCTCATCAAGAGATTCTCCTTCTACAACCTTCTCAGGTGTTAGGGAGAAGAGAGTCTGTTTTATGGTGGCTAAACAAAGTACATTTTTACAGAGTACCATTCCATTTTGCATATTAAAAATAATAATCTTTATATAGAGCCACTTACTGCCAAACACTGTTCTACATACATTGTATATATCAGCTCACTCAAAATATTATTTTATGAATATTGTTCAGATGACTAAGACAAGCACAGTGAGTTCTAGGAAGTTGCCCAAGATCCCATAACTAGTGAGAGGTCCATGGGGAAACTGGACCCTGGCAGTCTGGTTCCTACTATGGCTTTATTGCCCCAGTGCCTTAGGCATATGCCTGACTCCCTAATTAATGGGAGTGGCAGCAATGACAGCCACAGTGCATGTAGTTTTGGAATAAAAACCAGATCTCCTGATCCTCAGCAGCCTGGACTTCTAACAAGCATATTAACTTACATAAAACCCCAGACCCTTCACCATATCAGCACTTTTGTAAGCAACTTATTCAGTTTAAACAGAATCGGCTTCCTAAATTTCTCTGCATACATTCAAGAAGAACACAGCTGTTACATTTGGAAGATACTTGGCAGTTAATGGACAATTGCATAAAGGAAAAAAAAAACTGGCGGAGGTGAAATGCCTTTCGTTCCTTTCCCACTTCAGTTTTCACTGCCTCTCTTACTCCTGTTGTATACTCCTGTTGTAGGACTCTAAATTTTTGGTAGAACAATTTTAAACGCTTAGAAACTTTAGAAATATCCTCGTTCAAAGTTTTAGGCATCCCCCAAACTGGAGTGGAGAATAAGCGGGGAGTGAGAGGCTTCCCGCTCTCCAGCCTGCTCAATGAGATCCTGAGAAATTGATACGCACATCAGCCTGCAATTCCCCTTTCCTTTCCACCCTGCTCCAAGATTCACCATTGGAAAGGTTGGGAGGGATAATTACAGAAATAACAGCTCCTTTTCATCCACCTACCTAATCTTCAGGATCTCTGCCTATTAGTGCTACTTTTCCTCTCCAAAGCTATTCACGGTGCTCAGTAAGTGAAAAAGGAATAACTTTAGAATCGACAAACCTGATTTGAATCACTGTTACTTACTAACATTGTGACTTTAGGCACTTCATTGAAACAGGTGAGGTTCAGCATGAATTGGCTACATATGGATAATAACACCGATCTCTCAGAGTTATTACTAACACCACATGTGTATAAAATGCCAAGCACAGTGCCTGACAAATAAGAGTGACTCTTCAAATGATAACCATTATTAATATTTTAAGGAGAGTAAGGTGAGGCATCACTTCCTACAGATTCTTTTGGTCCCAGACTGATATTTTTAATTTATAGCACCCAGGCACTGTACACACACTGAGAAATCCTGGAGCATACCTACTGAATAGTGATCCTGCCTTTAGAGATGCCCTCCCATGGCTTTCCAAATTACGGTAGAAGACAAAGCAGGAAAGGAAATACAAAACCCATGTATCAGAGATCACGAAGAGGTGGAGAGAGTCATCTGCTACTCCCAGCATTCTTCCACTCCTTTCTAAACAGATGTGCAATTCCTTTTTGTGAGGACCTAAAATAAGTACACTAAGGATACAGAAAACATTCTGTCCTATGGTCCCTTTCCATCCCCACAGGGTGTGCTAATTGCCTGACACGGCCACACAGCCAAGCAAGCATCTCTGCTCTCCAGGTCTACGTGCCCATAAATTATGTCCAGTTCTATCCCAGAACCGCTGAGTCACTGTGGACAGCCCACACAGGTCTGCCAACCACACATTCCTCTGATAAATGAGAGTAGAAATGATAGAGCAGGGAGCTAGGGGTCATCACCTCCACTTAAGCAAAAGCGGGAGCAGTATTCTACCCTCTCTGCTTTGATGACTCATAGGAATACAGTGGTCATTTAGAGAATTGGGCTCTCCTCTACCAAGCTGAGGAGGTGTGGGGGTGCTGGGCCTCTTGCCTCACTTCTCTGGGCAGAATCACACGGGCCTAGATGCTGACCACAGGAAGAAGAATTAAGCTGCAGGTCTTTTCACAATATATTCCATCCATCCTACAATTACCCATATTACTGGATAGACACATCAGCATATGCAGTACCAGATGTCCACACCAGAGCATGAAGCCCTGCTGATGAAATCCCAAGAGCTAAAAGGACTTAACATTGAGTATGATCATGGGAAAAGTCCAGAGCGAGGTATAATACCGTGCACTTGATTTTTCCCCTCTCCTTTGCCTCGTGCTCTAAATGTCAATTACAAAACCCTTTAATGTAAACCAGAGTAGAGATGAAATTTTAAAAACCCTTTGTTCACTCAGCAAACACTGATTAAGGACTATCGGTAGACCACTGATGGGAATAAGACAAGGGTATTTTCTTTAAGTTCACTGTCTGTAGGTGAAGGTGGATGCCTCTGTAAACGAACACAGTACAATGCAGTATGTGCTATAATGGAGACAAGTGCAAATAGCACTAGGTTAAGGTCATTTAGGGGAAGTGTGAACTCTGGCAAATACCACAGATAAAGAACACGGATAATGGAAGAAGAGCCAACAACAAAAACTGAGAAAAAGAACTCAACAGTTCTACTCAATTTTCAGTAGACCACTTTCCCTTCTACTTCACAGAAAAAAATAGAGCCCATCAACTTTTCAACCCCACACAAAGAAACTCTTTGCTAGATTCACACACCCTTATCTGCCTTCCTCCCACCTTAGAGGATGAGGTGTCCCTCCCACTGTCATGACTACAGTTCTGGCTTCTGCTCCAAACCCCTCCTGCCTCCTCACAAATACATTTAAACCAATTATCCCTTCTCTCTTCTCTTCTCCAGCCTCTTTCCCAGCATTTCCCCACAGCTTATTAAAATGCTCAAGATTCTCATCTAATAAAAGCTCTCTCTTGGTGTCACATATTCCTTTCTTCACCGATTTTCTCCCAAAATACTCAAAAGTTTTGCTTACCCTGACAACTCTCTTATTAGCTCCTCAATGAAACTTACCTTCTATCATCACCACTTGACTGAAAACACTCTTACCAAGTTCACCAAAGACTGCTTAATTTCAAAACCCAATGGTCATTTTACAACCGTCGTCTTATTAAATCTCTGTTGCATCTGCCACTGTTCAGCATCTTCCTCTTAGAATTCTCTTCCCCTTCGGTGTCTGTGGCTTTAACACTGCTGTGGTTCTCCTCACGCCCCTCTGATGGCGCCTTCTCAGTTTTCCTTCCTGGGCTCCTTTCTTCCATCTGCCATTTAAATGTCGATGTTCCCCAGGGATTTGGCTGTGCTTCTAGCTGCCTGGCCTCTGCCTGTTCCCGTCTATTTTCTAAATTCCAGATTTCCAGTTGCATCTGTGAGCGACACAACACCTCTCAACAACTACTTTTATTTTGTGACTAAATTAGCTGGAGTCAGTTTTTGTTGCTGAGAACTGAGAATGGAGAAATCTGGCTTAATAGCAAGTCTGGTGAAAAAGAACACAGAATGCAGTTGTGTATGAGCCCAATATGAATAAACTGGAGCTGCCACACAAACAAGCAAACAAACAAATAAGCACCTCAGTAGACAGTGCTCAGACCAAGTAACATGCCACCTTACTGTGCAGCTGAAGTATGGTGTCTAATCTGGGGCATCACACTTAAAAAAAAAAAAAAGGAAGGAAGGAAGAAAAGGAAAAGGAAAGGAAGGGAAGGGAAGGGAAAGAAGGAAAGATGCATTTAAAAAATGGACTCTACAGGAAGAATTATACTAGGGAGTGGGAATACAAAGATGAATAAGATCACTGACCTTTAGAAGTCTCTCTAGTGAGGAAGATAAATGTCAGTGCTATAATAAAAGTGCTAGAATATAAAAGAAGTGCTGGTGGCATAAAGGAAGTGTAGCCAAAGCTGCCTTGAGGAGCAAGAATGGTAAATATTTGGGCTAGGTGTTGAGTGAGGAATAGATTTCGTCCAGAGAAGGATGAAAAGGTGGTCATTCCAGGCAGAGTGAATGGCATTCAGAAGACACAGAGCTGACAGAGGGTCTAGGGTCTAGGGTAAAGCAAACAAAGGCACCCCCAGATGAGAAGACAGATGAAGAGTCATGTCTGGTCTATAACTCAATCCCTAAACCCTCACAATTTGGATATCAAAAAGCCTAGAACCATATTTTATGGGGGTCAAATGAAGGAAACGGGAAAAAAAGTGTAAGGGACACAAATGTCTCCACACAACTTAAGAGAGGTCTTTTGAAAGTATGAATATGCAAACCTTTTGCTTATATGTCTACACAATTCAAGGAAGAAATTACTGATGATTGGACTCACTCCACAATAGAAAGGACTAACTTATAAGGGAAGTGAGCTCTCTGCCACTTGCAATATTGAAGCTTCAAGGAAAATTATAATTTGAATTAACTGGGTAAGAATTCAGGTTATATGAACTTTAAGGTTACTACTAATTACAAGGTTTCAACTATTTCTCTGAATTAGTTTTGCTGCCAACTTATTTGTGTTCTTAAGCAGCCAGCTTTTCAGTGAAAAACCACTGTGCATATGGCTCTCTTTCTTAAAGTGATGGGTCAGTAACAGTAGCCAGGGAAACCTATCACTCTTCTCTCATTTTTTTAGGGCTCAGAACAAAATACAGACTTCCACTCAAGAGCTTTTACTTTCATTCCATTTGAATAACCTACTCCATTCATTTTTGTCATCTTCCATCATCACTTCAACTTGGAAGGAATAGAATCCATATATTAATGCCTGACCATAACTGGGTCTTCCATTTCAAAGAAAGTTCCTTTACCCTCTTCTTCAATTTTAGTCTAGTATATTCTGGCTTGCTTCTTTTCTTACCCAACCCATTCCTCATTTTCAGAACTAGAATTCTTACCCATCCCCATCTTTAATTTTTTGGAAAAATGATTTTTCAACCAAACCCATGTTATAAATTCTCAAACCTAAATTAATCCCAAATTTTACTTTTATACTCCTGTATCTTTGTTGTCAAAAAGACAAAAAAAAAGTTTTCTTTTCACAACTGTATCAGTTGATGCTACAACATTTTTTTGTGGTTGTCAGTCTTAGCTGAGCCTTCATGATGGTAATTAATTTTCTTTGGCCAGCCAATATTTCCCTCAGTAGCTATTCTAAACCTTCCATCTCTTCAAGAGAAAATTCAACATCTGCTTAGCAGATGATCTCGCCTTGTGCTTCATGGGCAAATTTGAGGGCATTTGGTAATCGTCATTTTCTTTCCTCAACTTTCAAAATTATTTACATGAATCTTCATCTTTGCCTTTGCATTTTGACCAACGCTTTTACTCTAGATAATCCTCTTAATCTCCTCCCATCTCATTTTGGATCTCATAACACTAACTAACACCTCCTTACTGTATCATCTCTTTCCTCTGGACTGAGAAATTCTGGTGATTTTTTTTTTCCTCATTTTATATGGATCACTGAATAAGTTATAGGTTACATAAAGAATATATCTGAGGCTATAAGGTGACAACTAAGAGGCCTTTGTATTAGTTTGGGAAGGAGATTATAAAGGTATAAGCTGAAAAATGGCCCTAGTGATGGGGAGGCTGAAAAGATTCAATAAATAATTAGGAGATCAATTCAGCATGGTAATTAATATGATTACACATTACAAGAAGCATATTCTGTCACTGCCACTGAACTGAATGGACCTACTAAAACCACTGATGTTCTTTGCCCCAGATACCACTGCCTCCTACAGGATGTACTGTTCACTATCTTTCTTCCTGAGTCGCTAACATCAGATGCAAAGTCTTGGACTAGCACATCTGATTGGCCAAAACAAGGTCATATGCCAACTTTTGAGCTGCTTGGGAACACTGCCCCAAGAATGCAAGTATTTGGCATTTTGAGCTTCTGGTTGGAGGCAAACTATCTCAACACTGGAAGAGGATTAGATCCTGGAGAGAAAATACAACTGTGACTGTATTTGCACCATGTGTTTTTGAACACAAAGGCAAATTTTTCTATCAATTCCTATTAAGTAAATTTTTCAGTCTTTTACTCCCAATTTTAACATTTTTACCTTTATGCGTCTTGAATATGTTCCCACATTTGGGTTATCCAATCATTTAGTTACTAAATAAAATCACCTATCCTAACACAAGCCTCTGGCAAAACGGTAGAGGGCAAGGACAAGAACAAGAACAAGAACAAGAACAAGAACAAGAACAAGAACAAGAACAAGAACAAGAACAAGAACAAAGGTCTGTTAAATAAAGATAAAGACTCTCAAATTGGAAGTTAATCTTAACCAGTCCCACTGTGAGAGCTGTTGAATGGGCTGTAAAGATGCCTAACTATGCTGTGACCCAGCCATCCATGTTCTCTCATTCCTAACCAGGTATCTAGAACTCCTCTGACATTGCAGCCAACAAGTAAAAACTCAGGTGCACCATGTTGGCAATGTTCTTTGGATTTACTGAGATAGTAGAACTACTCAAAAGGGGGGAAGGTGTGGGTAGATAATTTTAATATGGTATTTTTTTTCTTTTTACTAAACCAAGAATGGAAAATAAGAAAGGAAAGATGGGGAAATGTTTCCTATGGGAAATGGAACATAGGAATAATCCCACAGTAGCTATTAAAGAACACTGAAGCCTGAAAAAAGTGGACAATCCGCCAACATATAAGCAAGAAGAGACTGTCTGATATGATGACCTGCCACTCTACCTATTGGCATAAAGTGTCATAAAAGAGGATGTGTCAAATATCAAGTGTCACTAGAAGCCCTGGAGCAACATGTTCACCAGAAATAAGTTTCCCCAAACTTATTGCTTTGAAAACCAACAGGTGTCAACTAATTCATAACTTCAGAGGGGAACCCAGAACTGCTGGCAAAAGGCCCTATACCTTTAGAATCACAATTTGTCCCAACTGGGGTCCCCTGCAGCTTCAGAACTGGCACACCAGGCGATGGCTCTGTAGCAAAAGGCTTTTTTGAACTGCATTTTTTCAGCAGTTAAATCTGAGCTGTAACATTTGGCAGGTTTCCTTGCTAACATTTGGCAATAATTGTTTATCAAATGCTAACAAGGAATGCTGCCAAATGTAACAGCTCCGACTGAACCATCTAAAATATAATATTGAGGCAAAAGTCTACAGACATGTGCTCAATCCTTTCTGACTAATCCTAGAAATAGGATCCTGTGCCCTTGGTCATCAGACCATGCTGCACCACAGCAGGGATGCACAGGGACCAGATTCTCTTTCCTCTGCACAGCGTATTATTTCCCTTGATTTCTAAGGGAGTTCATGAGAGAAAGATGCCTGATAAACACAGAGATGGAAATTTACAACAAGCTACAGACCACATACATTCTAACTTCATCAATTTGTATGCAAATTTGTGAAAGATCAGGCAGCAAAACCAAGGCTGGATTATCTTTGGTGAGCAAATTATCTTTTAATCACACTGGTCCTCCAACTGGTCTTGTTATTGCCTAGAAGGCCTCATGATTGTGCACATTTGATTCCTTTCTCCTAGCTCTCTGTGCATTATCTAACCTTCCCTGTCCTTGTTAATCCAAATCTTTAAAGGTCTAGCTCAAATGCCACCTCTTCTAGGAAGACTTCCCGACCCTACCTTCTCATTATTCTTTCCTACACTGTTGGGTTACTTTTATATTAAAGTTTATTACCTGAAGCCTTATTTGGTCCCAGACACTACTCCTTATTACTAGCACATTCTCCAAGGCAGTTCAAGTAACTAAAATCTTACCTTCCTCAGTCAGCCTACCAACATGTTGAGGTCAGGATCTGACTGCTCTGTTCTCACAACATTCCTAACTGTGGGACGGTATGAAATTCTGTAGTTAAGGATTTTGTGGCTAGTCTTAGAGTACACGTAATAGAAGAAATGCTTTTCAAGTGGTTTGGAAGTACTAATTTAATTTACATCCTGATACCTGATATGGTAACTCTAAAGGATGTTCAGCTATTCACCAAAATAGATCTTTTCAGAAACTTTCCCAGGTAATTTTAGTTTAAATGGGCTAAATTTGGGGAGCGAGGTATATCTGAAAAGAATCAAACTGCTCTTCTTCAGAAGAATTCAAAGATGCAAACTTTTAAACATTTAGTGATCTTGTATTGTTGCTTCGCTAGGCCCTTGAAATACAAAAATACGAAAGATATTGCCCTATTTTTTTGGTGCCCTACTCTCATAATCTCAAAAAATATGCTTGAAAATGTCAAAATTATTACTTTAATACCTAAAAAAAATAGATGAGGGGTAGAAATAAATAAATCACCCTTCTTTTATATGTTTAAGCAAAGAAAAAATGTCATTTAAGATATCCCCTAAAGACATTTGAGGGTATTTCCTATTTTATACAAATACACTATCACATCAGACACACACACAAATCACCCATAGTACTGCAAGCCAAAGGACTTAGAAATGAGCTCATGGGGCAGAACAGTTAGAAAAACCAGAATCAAGGCTCTCATCTCCAAATGGAGGATTTGGGTACTGCAGTTAAGGTATCTAGACTCTAATAGCCAGGAATCATTAGGTAATTTCATTAGGTTCCCAGATATCTGGATCCTTCATATTTAAAATAAGGATATTAATGCCTTCTTTGATTTAGGTCAAAGGCCTCTGCCAGATATCTCTCAGACTCTACATATAAGACCAATGAATCTCTTCTTCAGGACACTAAACAAGACCACAATAAATAACAACAAGAGTTATAAGCAGGTAAGGGTCAACTAAGGACACCCAATGATAATTTTTAAATTTCAGGGTTTTTACCTAAAAAGCATATTCCTACTCCAGTCTTAAATTGTGCCCAGGGATCAGAGCAGTTTTGCCTTATCTACGTGAAAGGAGACACAGGTGGAGTTTTCCTCATGGTATTCTAAAAGACTGTTAGACACAAGTCATCCAGGGCCGCCAGCCACATGAATGCTTCGTCCTATGCCTTCCTCAACCTTAACTCTATGTGAAAGGCCTACTACATAAATGGTAACCAAGCAGGAAAGTGAACCTTCACACAAAGGTTTTCAGCCCCATAAAGCACTTAATTTGGGCATGTCTTTTTGGATCAGTGCCAACAGACTGATTCATAAACTTGTCAAGGCTTGGGCCGCCTTACAGGCTGCACAGGTGAAATCTTTTTAGTGCCTCTCTAGGCTATGTTTTCCTCTTGAACTCAGGCAAATCCAGCTGCTGTTCAGGCTGTGGGAGGGCATGTTGCCTTTTGGACTGAGAAGAGTGGAGTCTGTGTTAGCCAGAGGACACTTAGAAATTTGCCTTTTTACTATAAAAAGAGATCATCACAGCTTACACAGTGCCTCTGCTCAGAAAAGCACCTCCTCATTATTTTTTCAACAGATGTCTTACTGAAGCATATTTTACTATTTATGTTAGCCTCCTGTAAAACATCTGAGAAAATGCAGAATAACAATGAAAAACGATTGTGTTCACAAAATCAAGTAAATCCAATAATATTTCTGACAGAATTGATTACAATAATGTCAAACACCCCTCTCCACTCTCTTTGAAAGTTATTTCAAACATAAAGATAATGAAATATGTTGCCTGTCACTTGTAAATTGTGTGCTGAAAGTCTGAAGAGATAATTTAAAGATTTCCAGGTAGAACAACACATTTCCTTTATTTTATTTGTCAAGCAAATATATTAGTTAGGAACTTTGTTCTGTGGAAGTTGGAAACCTCAAAAGAGGGTCAGACACTTAAAGTGCAGTATGAATGTCTTCATGGGTCACAATTCCCGAATTGTAGAAGCTTCTTTATGTGTGTGGTATGGAGCAGAACAGATATTTAGGTTAATATTTCCATAAAATTTAGATTTTTTGTTGTTATGGTGGTATAGCATATCAGTTAATAGCATGAATGTTCAGGATTAAAAAAACTGGGATCAGATTTCTAACTCCATCACTCACTAGCTGCAGGACTTGAGAAAGTCACTTAACCTCTTGGAGCTTCCATTTTCTCCTCTGTAAAAAGAGACAATGATAATTGCCTCATGGGTGTGTAAAGTGGATAAAATGTCTGTAATATATGTAAATTACTTTCAGGGTATGCAGCACATAGTAATCGTTCAATAATGACAGCTATTATTGTTGTTGAATGCACTAGTAGCTATCATTGTTATCAGGTATCTAAACATATGCCTTCAACTCTCTTTTCTGTTTATTTCCATTTTATTATTTTAATCTCATAATGACATAATAGTCTTATAGCCCTTCCACTTTGATTCCTCAATAAATTTTGTGAGGAGGGGCTTATTATCTTCTTTATCTCTTCACTCTCTGTCTTCCCCACTATATGCAGACTCCACAAGGGCCTGTCTTGATCATGACTGACTCCTCAGAACCCAGCACATATCTGTCATATAGCAAGTGTTCACTGCACAGTGGTTAAATAAATGAATGCACCAGCATGTTTTTTATACAGATGAGGAAACGGGAGACTCTCAATAATTCAACAAATTGCTTAAAATTAAAGTCATTTCAATAAGTAAGTGGAGGAACTACATTCTGAACACTGATCTTCATTATCAGAGCTCCCATCCACTTTTCTGCACCTAGGTTTCTTGTTGAGCCTAGAGCTGTATGTGGTAGAGCTCTAGAAACCTAACCCACAGTTTTTCCTAACAATTTTTCAAAGCACACTTTCCCTGTACAATATTCTTAATGGAATATCAAAGGGGGCAGCTTGTAAATCTCAGTTAGTGGAGTCCTTTTGAACACCAACCACTGACATTCAAGCAGTTAGGCAATTATTGCTGCTGGATATCCAAAGGTCCAACCTGCATGTTACCAGTACTTCCATTTCTAGTGAATTTACCACCAGGGACAATAAAAAGGAAAATAGTGAAATGGTAAAGCAAGTGTCTGATGGTTAAATGTCACAATAACAGATTTCTACAGCTTAATTTTTGTTGGGGAGAAGAAGGGTGAAAGGGAATGTTCCCTGAGAAACAGTAGGGAACAGTTAGTAGTTAGGCCAATTTATACTTGTATATTTTGCTGTCATCAATAAAAGACATTTTATTGTTTAGCTCTTTTAGATACATCAAATTAGATCTTTATTTTAACAGTTTTATCACTGGATAATAATAATAGCACACAGTTTATAGTGCTAAAATATGTTCCTCACTGCTAGTACACATGGGTTATCTTGCTGGATATTCATCACATCCCCACATATGCAAAGGGAGGTATTATTTCCCCTATTTTCCAGAGGAGGTCACTGAAACGAACAAAAGGCTAAGAGACTTCTTTGAGATCATGCAGACCAGGACTGGGGCCATTACCTGACTTCCAGGCCAGTGTCTCTTCTCTAGGGTATCCACATCGAGTTTACACAAATAGGTCTGGTAGTTCCATTTAAATGTTGACTTGGTTCTAAGATATTCCTAATATGTCAAATGTTTGTTGCTCGTCAAAGAGGAAGAGAACTGGAAACAATGCTGACTTTGTACTAGCTTTTTTTTCTGTAGGAAATTCTACAGTTTATATCAGAAGAGAGGCCACTTAATATCCTCCTCAGGTTTATTTTAGAGTTTCAATTTTTCTAACTTTTAATAGAAGTCTATACATTTTCTAAAAGAAAAACACAACATTGAGAATACTTTAAGGTCAGTCTCCAAATCTGATTAGCATCCCCCAATGAATACTTAGACTTATTTCATAGCCCAGCCTTAATTGTATTTACCTTTTTCAGAGCCAGAGTGTCAACATCACTCAGGTTGCTGATGTGTGGGGTGTGCTGTGAAATCAAAATGGACCTGTGGGGGACTGATTAGTATGACCTACTATTTATTGGGCAGCCACAGCATCTTGACATTGACCAGAACATAGAAAATAATTCCAAAGAAAATAGGGTCCTGGTCCTTTACTAATTAAATATAGGAGGGGGCTTCTTAAATAAATACCTGGTTTGTAAGAATATCTACAATTCATAGTCAAACATACAACATGACATGCTTGTGAATTTTAAAACACCAAAATGCAATGCCTGTGAAATATAGTTAAGTAGCTCACATTTATGACACAGTAGAATTCTATCTGGATCTCTTTGTTGCATTCAAAGTAAGACCACACATATTAACACAACCCTTCCCTTTGTTACCAATACTTTGCTAGGCACTATATGAGGAAACAAGATTAAGGTTAAAAGTCCTGGCCTGAAAAGAAATTGCACAGTCACTGAGGAGAAAACACTGAAACACAAAGTGTACTCGGCAGAGGTGCTCAAGGGCGGATACATCTGATGAAATGTCTTGAAGGCTGCTTTGCCCCTGGCCACTCCCCCACCTCTACCTCAACACAGGTGGTGCTCAGTATTTCATGGCATTTTTTGTTAATAAGTCTTGCCTTTCTTGCAGCTTGGAAGTCCCTTAAGGGGACACCAGTATGATGTAGAGGGAAGATCCTGAGTTTTAGGGTTCAAAAGTTCCAGGTTTAAATTCTGGATTTCCAATGAACCAGGATGAAATATTAGGTAAATTATCTAACTTCTCTGTGCTCAAGTTCCTCATCTTTAAAAAACTGCTGCAAAGGTATACACAGGAGAGTGCCCTGCATGATGTATGCAAACCACAGGTGCCCACTGAATGTGAACCTCCCTACTTTCTTATATCACATTGTATTTTTGTATCCCTAAATACCTTGCACCCTGTATTTGTAGTTGCTGACCATGATCTGAAGTGAAAGGACAAGAATGTCATTAGGTGTCCACCTTGTCCAAGAGTTAAGTGACAATTTTAGCCCAAGGAGGAGGCCTTAATTAGATCAATTTGCAGATATAAATGTAGGCCATTCTGTCGAGATGGTGGATTATTTCAAAAGAAGATTTTCCTTTGCAGAAGGACAGAACTCTACCAGAAAACAAACTCCCTTTCATGTTGTTCTTAGCCAAGAGCAGATGTCTGGCAATATGAAAACAGAGTGGTTATTTTCACAAATGAGATCTTTCTTTCTGCAGACAGCACTGCAAAACTGACTCTGGCTCCCATCTGAGGTTTCAAGATTACTCTCTGTGCAATGTTTTTAGCAGTATTCCTGCAGTTGCATTAAAAGGCACCATGACCTCTTTAAGTGCGTGGAGGATCTCAATGTGCAGTTATAAGGACTCAGAATTCATTGCTCTTAACCAACCAGCGGGTTCCCAACTCTACTACTTTGGGAAGCCCAATTAGCCTCTGATTATTTTCAATGCTGGTGTCCCCCTCACCGCCCCTTTTAACCCCATAGCTTCATTCTACCACTGTGAAACATGTATTGAGTTTGTCAGGCCATTTTTTCTCCCAGTGTTTCACATTAGTATTTATATGGAAAAGGCTCCGGTTTAGCTACACTCACTTGCTCCTAATGGTAGTGAAGGGTTGTTTTACCTAGTGATGAATATATAGTAATTTCAGGGACTATATTAGTATGCATTATTCAAAATTGCTTTTCTCATTGCTTTGCAGACTGAATTACCTATTGCCCAAGCTAGGAAAAAACAGCTCAAAGACACCAGCCCTGACTCACAACCTACAGTGTAGCTCAAACAAATTCACCAGCCTCCTTTTCAGATACTGACTGTGACTGCTGGTAGACACAATGCAAGTTCCTTTTTTGTCCCTTTCTCTCATTGAGCCCAGCCTTTGGCATGGTCTGATTTGTTTAAAGAAGCCAAATACCTGTGGAAGAAACAAAGGAGCTCATGTTATATGGACTTGATAGAAGAATCCAGATAATTTACACCAAAAAGCTAAAACTGAGATAAAACACAATTTTTACACTCTATCCACATTGTATTTCATTTCAGAGCCGTCAATTTACAAATCTTGACTAAGTGCTTTAGCCACTACATTTTCTGACCTAATCCCAACTCCCCAATCTCCCACTGCTGACTTTTCTACTTCTAGGTGTGAGTTGTAAACATGTTTAAATTTTTAAAACTCTATGGGTTTCATCTTCAGAAATTTGAAAAGCAAAATACTCTAAGGAGCCAACACTGAAGGTAGAACTGATAGATCTAAGAAGATTCCAATCTTGTCTACAAAAATGTTTCCCAAAATTGGACAATATGTTCATTTTTTATACTGCCTAAGAGCCCATTCATTCATTCAACAAATGATATTAAAAGTTTAACAGATGCCAGGCCCTATGCAAGGTGCTCTTATTTCTTCACAGGTTAAATTAATTTGGAATAATAAGCTTCCTTTTTAAAAAATGCAAACACTGGCTACCAGACAGATATAAATTAATCTCCAGCCATTTAAACACTGGGGTGAATTAACTCAATCAAAACACTTTCTGCTATCTCTAGCTTAGTCTGTGAGTGGTACTGATATCCACTGTGGTTATATGAATAGGTGAGGTGAGTCAGGAACCTAGAAAACTCTGAAAGGAAAATTTGGCTTGGGACTTAGAAAAAACTAGAATACTGGGTGAATAAATGTCTGAGCACAAGGAGAAAGGAGAAAGATACAAAAAAGAGGAGGCAAAAGAATACTGAAAACAAACTGGCTGTTTAAATACTTTGTCCAACTTGGTCTAAGAAAGAAAGAGAAAAGAGCTCCCCTTCTTCCCCTACCCATATCATATATCCCTCTAATCTTAGCATTCAGATTATAGGCTAGCACTTCTGGGGACATAACTGAGTTCCTCTAGGGCTAGCCTAGATACCTGACCATTGTTAAATTCAATCATCAGACATTTCATGTGAACTACATACCAAGTTCTTTCTATGAGGAAACATCTTCCCAAATAAACACATATGCTATATTTTGGAATCCAATCCATTCACTAGCTGGATTAGTAAGATTAGAAAAGTTTGTAAGATTCACTTGTTCAAGACAAGATCTACACGAAGGGCTTAAGGAATAATTGATTATTTTATTTAGGGGCTCTGTATGGCTTATTAGCCTAAATTGCCATGTAAGAGTCAACAATGCCTATCAGTGTAGGGTAACACATTCAAATTTCTACTTCCTACTGTTTCATAAATATTTGCTTGAGTGATACAACTTTAATTTCTAGGTTTCACCTTCCATAGAAACCATAAAGAATGCATTCCAAAGAAGCTGCCAGGCCATGAGCACAATATAAAAAGGAATGGTTGAAAAGTGGTTACAGGACTACTGAAAACCCTCACCTTCACCAAGGATACAATATGGTCAGGTTTTTACAGACGGAAATAGGATTTGTAAGAGGATCATTCTTCAGAGACAGCCATGGTGTGTGGTGAGTGGGTAGGGAAGGAGCTATATATCCCTCAGCTCAAGCCTGAAGAGAGAGGTTAAGATGTGTGCTCTAATATGTCACCTGGAGTTTGGGAGGCAAACTGGTGAGTTATCTGACACACGCCTGAATAATCTAAAGGAGAGAGGCTCGGTTATCAATTGGAGGTGGCCAGCAGTGAGAGAGCACACGAGGTACAGCAATGTGGCTCTGTCCTACTGTTTACAAGGGCACAGATTCAGAAGTGCGGGTCAGGTAAGAGCCAGACTGAAACTTGTGATAATATGACTAAAGAGGACTGTCTAGAGGGACAAGGTAACCCCAACTGGGGTAAACCTATGAGGGGCTGATGAGGAAAGAGCCAGGCAGAGGAGAATGCATCACGTAAGTCCCAAATTACCCACACCTAGGAAGTGACATAAGAAGCTCCAGTGGGATACTGTGAAGAAACTAACAGCCCATGAGAGGAAGAACGAGACTTAAACCCCCGATGTCACCTTACTGCAGTATCAGCCAAATAAGACCTCCTTGGCCTCTTTCCTACCCTCCCTTCCAGAACTTTCACTCTGGCAGCATCAAATAAAACAACTAGCAAGAGAGGAGGAGGTAAGAAAGAGAGGAGAATTCAAAATGCTGTTCTACAACCAGCCCTTGTGAGGACAAGGAGTACTTCTACCTGTGAATGAAGCTGGAAGTTTTGCTTATTACATGAGGCCCTGGGCATTTCTGATTATTCAGTGGAGACTGTGTTTGTGACTTAAAGTGGCTGCAAGGCTTTTTATTACCTAAGAGTGAATAAAAAAAAAATCTTTGGACTGCAAGAGTTTTTATTCAGGGTCAGAGGAGGAACTTCTCCCCACTGAATAAATTTTATTAGAATAGTGGGAGACAAAATAAAGTTGTTTTTGATTACATCCCATGAGTCTTGCTCACTGAACTTATCAGTTATACTTACTTTTTAAGACAGGGAATTGCTTCAGGGAATACATGATGATTCTTCTCAATAACTTATAAACAGACTCTAATTTATAAATTTGCTAATGGTTCTTTCCTGCTACACATTAACAGAGGGGGAAAAAATCTCTGTTTGGTCATTAGCTTTAATTTAGATATAGCCTTAGAGTTACAAGGAACATCTTGAGGACAAGCAAATGGCTCTAGACTTTATTAAAACCACACTCCAATGAAACACTCTTGAAGCAGCACCCTTTAGAAATGAATGCTGGAAATATATAAAATGCAGTTCTTTCAAAATTTGTCCAACTTGGCTTGCCCTTTTCCTTCCAGATCATTTGCATTATCTGCCTCTTTTCTGCCTTCACCAACAGCCACCATAAGGCAGGTTCAAATTAGCAGCCCTAGGAGCCTACTTTTCAATCTCTGATGTTCACCTCCATCACACTGTACCCCAAAGGACTTACTAAATACCTATTTTTTAAACAACAAGGATAAACCAGGCTCTGGGCAATAATACTAAGATGACTGAAACTTGCTTTCCCAGGAATACTCATTTTTAAATGAATTTAGATATTTTTAAAGTAAATCACTAACAGACACCACAGAAATAAACAATGGGAGCAGAGAAGCAGAGGTGATTAACTCCACTTGGAGAAGTCAGGAAGGCCATGCCAGAAGAGGTGTTCAAAGAGAGCACTTTGATCTCAGTCTCAACAGGTGAGTAAAGTGTTTATAACCCAAAGAGCAGGCAGGATGGCATTTTAGGCATTGTGTGAATGGGGACAGTGAGAAACAGCATGGATTTTCTAGGAGTGGGGGAGAATTTAGAAAATAATGATAGGCGATAAGTCTAGCTGGCAGGGATCCGACGAGATGACCAATGTTGTAAATGTTCCTGTGTAGATCTTCTATCCAATATATGAAAGAGAACTACTGGAGAATTTTCAAGCTACTAGATGTCAGGTGGAAGGAGAGAAAAAGCTAACAAAGGGACTAATGACTACTGTCCATATGTGGACAATGCCTTTCTCTTGCTCTTCCCGAACTAACAGTCGTGCACATGGTATCAAAATATCTGGGCATTTTAGTAAAACTGCACAGGAACACCCACCTCAAGTCTACCTCAGACTGCACTCTTCCAGTTTCGGACTAACGTAAAAGAAGAAAATTGGGCTATTGTGCATCATAACTGTAGAAGGACAAATTGGTAAAGGGTCAACAGCATGTTATTATTTACAGCTCTCATGACTCTGAAACAAAGCACAGAATCAGAAATACAAAAATACTGACAACTTTCTGCATATGATGACAATCTGCCTTAAATACCTGAGGCAGTTAGGGAACGTACTTTTCTTTTTTATTGTGTTTCCTTTAGTCTTGTGTCTCTCTCTACATCTCCTACATTCGGTATTGTTATTTGTACTTTGCTATGTTGTTTATGTCAATTCCTATCAATAAAGTCGAGATTACATTCTATCCTGGGTTTACAAATTTACTACTTATTCCCACACTGTTTCCTCGAGACACCCAAAGAACATGGTTTTAAAGATTACAGAAAAGACAGTCCCTCCTTTCCTGCCCCTGCCTGCTGCTCCCTTGCAGTGTATTCAATAAACTTCTATCTCCTTTTTAAAAAGAAAATGAGGGATGCCTGGGTGGCTCAGCCTGATGAGCATTTGACTCTTGATTTCGGCTCAGGTCATGATGCCAGGCTCATGGGATCCAGGCCCACACTGGGCTCCATGCTGAGCATGAAGCCTGCTTAAAATTCTCTCTCTCCCTCTCCGCCCTCCCCTGCTCATGCTCAATCTCACTCTCTCTCTCAAAATAAATAAACTTAAAAATAATAATAATAAAGATTAAAGATAATATTTATTATGTTTTCATGATATTCTAAAGAGACTTCCAGGGAAAAACTTAACATTTGAGTTTATTTTCAAGTTTTCTAAAACTGTGACTGAATTCAAGAATATAAATTGTTAAATTAATAAAAATGTAAACTATGATTTTATTACATGATTAGTATCATGAAATATTGATATTTTAGGTCTAATAATAAGATACTTAAAAGACATTTTACAGATTTTACAGATCTTTTACAATCTTTTACAGATTTTCAATAATAACTTATTATTTATAATTACTCTGACCAAATAATTTATGTGGATAAAAACAGATTAGTTTATTCTATCTTATTAATAGCTCAGAGCTCATCCCCTCAGCACAGAACTTTGTTGATATTTGTGGACAGCACTTTGCCTACTGTAACACTTCTTGTATTCATAATGACTTGTTGAATCTCTCTCCTTCAAAAGACTACAGTATAAAGAAGATGTGGTATACACATACACACACACACACACACACACGAATATTATGCAGCCATAAAAAAGGATGAGATCATACCATTTGCAACAACATGGATGGACCTAGAGGGTATTATACTAAGTAAAGTAAGTCAGACCGAGAAAGACAAATACCATATGATTCCACTCATATGTGGAATCTAAAAAGTAAAACAAAAGAATAAACAAGCAAAAAAGCAGAATCAGACCTATAAATACAGACAACAAACTGATGGATGCCAGAGGGGAGGGGAATGGGGTAAGGGAATGGATGAAATGGGTAAAGGGGACTGGTAGATACAGGCTCCCAGTTATGGAATGAATAAGTTATGGGAATAAATGGCACAGCATAGAGAACAGAGTTAATGATACTGTAATAGTGTTGTATGGTGATATATGGGAGCTACACTTGTGAGCATACCATAACATATAAAATAGTCAGATAACTATGTTGTATCTGAAACTAATGTAACATTGTGTGGCAATTATACTCACATAAAAAAATGAAGATATATATATATATATATACACACACATACGATTCATGGAATCATGACGCCATATATATAGGAATCATGATGCCAGACGTCATATCCGTCTCATTCATCCCTTTATTTCCATACCTGGATCAGTGCCTAATGTGAGATGGGTACTCACTAAATATTGGTTAAATGAACAAAGAGAAGAAAAATTATTATTGCTTAAAGTAAACTGCTAGTTCTTTGAAGACTTCAGAATACCCATAGAAGTCATTACAACATGGAAAAACAAAAAATAAATGTTCTAGATTCAGCAGATGTTTGAATCCAGAATCCTATTATACACTGTAAAATCATGGGCAAGTTAACCTGATCAGTTTCCTCATCTGTGAAATGGGAATAACAATATAAAGTTCACAGGATGGTTTCAAGGATTTAATTAGCTATCCAGATAAGACAACTGGTATAGATTTTGGGGCAACTGGGTGGCTCAGTCAGTTAAGCATGCGATTCTTGGTTTTTGCTCAGGTCATGATCTCTCAGTGCATGGGTTCAAGCCCCGCATCAGGCTCTGTACTGAAAGTGCAGAGCCTGCTTGGGATTCTCTCTCTGTCCCTCACTGCCTCTCCTCTCTCTCTCTCTCTCTCTCAAAATAAATAAAGAAACTTTAAAAAAAAAAAAAGACAACTGGTATAGATCTCTAAAAATTCTGATCTAATCTTTTTGTTCTTCAGGCACAAAATTTTTAAAAAATGGTTTAAAGGGACAGAAATGTAAGGGAATGAAGGAAGGTGTTAAACATTTCTGTTGAGCATAGTTTGACATTGGTCTTAAGCATGAAAATGGGACTTAAAAGGGAATCCAATCACTGCTAGGTCTTTTGCCCACACCAGCAATATAGCAATTCTCTGTCTGTCTGTCCGTCTGTCTGTCTCTCTGTCCCTCTGTCTCCTCTGCATCACCAATATTTTCCATTATTAAAAAATATATTTATTTTGAGAGAGAGAAAGAGAGTGCACATGAGGGAGTAGAGGAGGAGTAGAGACAGAGAGAGGAAGAGAGAATCCCAAGCAGGCTCTGCACTGTCAGTGAGAAGCCTAATGTGGGGCCCGAACTCATGAACCATGAGATCATGACCTGAGCCGAAATCAAGAGTCAGACGCTGAACTGACTGAGCCACCCAGGCATCCCAATATTTTTCTTTTTAATCCTTTATTCTCATCACAATACAAACCTATTTATATCCTTTCCTTACATCCCCTTCTAACTGCCATTCCCTATCTCTCCTTCCCCTTATCAACACAACTTGTAGAGGGTATTGCCTTTATTGATATATCTCCTTTACCAAATCTGATGGTCAATTTCAGAGCTCATCTTAGCAGTTTAGACACAGCATTTGAAACAGTTGATCTCTCTCCTCCCCCTGTGTTTTTTCTTAAATGTGATCAAATATCAAAATGATTCTTGAGTATATATTTTTTCTTTTTTTAAGTTTATTTATTTTGAGAGAGAGAGAGAGAGAGAGAGAGCGCACACGCGCAGGCAGGGAAGGGGCAGAGAAAGAGGGAGAGAGAATCCCAAGCAGGCTCTGCACTGCCAGTACAGAGCCTGAAGCAGGGCCTGAACTCACAAACCACAAGACCATGAGCTAAGCCAAAATCAAGAGTAAGACGCTTAACTGACTAAGCCACCCAGTCACCCCTAAGTATATATTTAAAATACTCACTAACACTCCTATTCCTATCCATTCCATTTCATATCTGTCCACTATTAACACTTCGACCATTTTTTGGTATATTCACAATGTTTTGTTTTTTTTAATTTTATTTATTTTTGACAGAGAGACAGAGACAGAGCATGAGTGGGGGAGGGGAAGAGAGAGTGAGACACAGAATCGGAAGCAGGCTCCAGGCTCTGAGCTGTCAGCACAGAGCCCCGATGTGGGGCTCAAACTCACAGACCACGAGATCATGACCTGAGCCGAAGTTGGACGCTCAACCGATTTTCCTCTGGAACGTATAATATCCTTTCATGTGAGTGCACTGAAGTTTACATGACCAGCCTCCTATAGATGAATCTTTTGCTATTACATAAAAATGTCTCATTTAATATTCATTATCCATGCATAATTTCATATTAGTTATTCATACATGATTCCATATTAATGTGTTAAATAATACTACAAGTTCCTGGAAATGGGAGTACTAAGTTGAAAGATAAATACATTTGCAATTTTTAGAGATATTACCAAGTTGCCATCCAATATAGTGGATGGAAAATAGTAGTTACATTTTGCATTGCTCTTATTTTAAGTTCGTCCATCCTTTTTTCTTTTTTTTTACATTTTTTAATGTTCATTTATATTGAGAGCACACAAGCACATGCGAATGGGAGAGGGGCAGAGAGAGAGGGAGAAAGAGAACCCCAAGCAGGCTCTACCCTGTCAGTGCAGAGCCCAATATGGGGCTAGATCTCATGAACTGTGAGACCATGACCTAAGCTCAAATTAAGAGTCCAGTACTTAACTGGCTGAGCCACCCAGCACCCCTCACTCCATACATATTGAAAAACTTTCAGGGCTCCTGGGTGGCTCAGTTGGTTAAACATCTAATTTCGGCTCAGCTCATGATCTCATGGTTCATGACTTTGAGCCCCACATCAGGCTCTGGCTAACAGCTCGGAACCTGGAGCCTGCTTCAGATTCTGTGTCTCCCTCTCTCTCTGCCCCTCCCCTGTTCACACTGTGTGTTGCTCTCAAAAATAAATAAACATTAAAAAAATTTTTTTGAAACACATTCTTCACTAGACTTTCAGAGGACAATTCTGTCTTGGTTCTTCTCAGTCACTGACTAATGATTCTTTCTCTGCTTTGATGATTTCTTTCTATAGCCCAACTTCTAAATGTTGGCATGCCCCACAGCTCAGTCTTTAGAATTTTTTTCCTCCCTCACCTCACCAATTCCTAGCTGAGCATTCAGGCTTAAGGACACCAGTACCTGACTATCTCAGTATAGTATCTAATATATATTTCAAATATAAAGTGTCCAGAATGAATTGCTGAGTTTCCTTCCAGACCCAAACTCTCCACATACTATGACGTGACGAAGCAATTCTTTCAGTTGCTTAGGGAAAACTATTGAGATCACCTGCAACTCCTCTCCCTCTCTCAAATATCTTGTAAACTGTCATCAAATCATGTTGTTGTTGTTGTTGTTTTAATAAATCCAGAATGCAAATACTTCTATTTACTTCTTTGTTTGACTTTAAGTTACTACCATTTCTGGCCTGGTTTTTACATTAGTCTCTTGAATGATCTCCCTGCTTCCACCACTACCAGCCTAGAATATATTCTCAACATAGAAGCAAAATGAATCTTTTTTTTTTCCCTTGAAAGCATGTGAGCAGGATATGCTCAGAGAGACAGCGAGAGAGAGAACGGCAACCAGGTTTCACATTCAGCATGGAGCCTGACACAGGGCCTGATCTCACGAACAGTGAGATCATGATCTAGGCAGAAATCAAGACTTAGTGCTCAACCAACTGAGCCACCCAGGTGCTCCTCTTCTAAAATTAATCAAGTTGTGGCTCCTCTCTGGTCAAATCCCTACAATAATTCCCATCTCAACTCAAAGAAGAATCAAATCCTTTTAATGGCCCACAAAGGCTCTAAACTATAGGCAACCCCCATCTTCATTTATCTCCAACAATATCTCCTACTCCTTCTCACTGACTTGCTTCTGCCTCGTCAGCCTTTTTTTCTGCTCAACAAGCATAACCTCAGGACCTTTCCACTTGCTGTCTTCTCCTGCTTCAATATTCTCCTCCACCCCTACTCCACCCACCGTGATGGTCACATGAATTGCTCCATCACTTTCTGCAGTTCTCTGATCAAATATTATCATATCTGAGACTCAGACACCAATAAGAATGGTGTCTTACTCCCACCCTGGCACTCTGTATCTCCTTTATACTACTGCATATTTCTCCTTAGTATGTGCCACCTTTAAACACAGATAACTTATTGTATGTTTCCCTTAGGTAAGCAACATGATAGCATAGTAGATTTTGTTTTCTACAACATAATATAAGTAGAATTTGGAACAGTACCTGCCACAGAATATGTGTCCACTAAATACATGCAGAATGAATGTAATACTTTTGGAATTCAATTCCCACACAATACTGCAAGGTAACAAACACTGACCATTTTCTACAGATGAAGACACAGATACTTCTTAAAGTTAAGTAATTTGCCAAAAATCACCATTGGTAACTAAAAGTAACTAAGTTTATTTTTCTTCCCAAAGGAATAAATAATTGTATTTCACTTTGCAGATATTGCAGTAAAAGTAACTAAATTTAAACCTAAGCCTGGTGAATCCAAAGCTAAAAGAAAGAAAAAAAAATGATTGTTAAAAAGAAGTGTATTACCATATACCTATGGTGGGAACAACTGTTAACGATCTAATTGTCCTATAACAAGGGAGTGTTTAAATAAATAAACAAACATTAACTTGATTGAATATTATGTATCAATTGAAATGAGCATCATAAAGATTGTGTGGCAACATGGAAAATCCTTCTAATAAATTGGTGAAATTTGCATCTAGATTATGATTATAAACGATTAAGAAATTAAAATAGCTACATTTTTGGCTAGAAGGATTATGAGTCAATTTCTTTTTATTCGATTTTAGTGATCATACATTTGTTCATGGATTTTCACGACATGCATTAAGAGAGAACAGCAAAATCACTGCTTTAAGTCTGGTATAAATGTATTTATATTTGGAAAACATATTCTTCTGAATAACAATAATCTTATGACAACATTTATTTTTTTTTAAATGTTGAAATTATAATGCAAACATCACCACACCACTTCATTACACACATTGGTACAGGAAACATGCAATAGATATTGGCTTGGTGTTACTTGACAACCTTAAATTGTAGATCACACACTAGAAAAATCTTCAACAACCACATTATATAACAATTTCCTTTCATGTCAAAAACAGATTTTTTTTGCCTCATGTTATCATTTAAACTATCTTTAATTTGGCATCATTTTCTTCATCCTTTAATAGAATCTTCTATAAAATGTAATATTTCCAAAAACATAAAATAGAGCTTCAGTTGCTTTTAACTTAATACTCTAAAGTTTTCTACACTAACAAAAAAATCTAGTTATGTGGAAATTGATGATATCTACTGTAAATCCACAATTTTATATGTATATCTCTGCTCATATTGTTGTTAAAATATAGCAGAGTGCAGATGGTGATAACAAAACTGATATTATCTGACATAAATATATATTTGTCAGACAAATGTGCTATCTCGCTCTGTACTCTATGAAATAGAGAGATAAACTACAGAGACTTTTAATCCAATCAGCAAATGTTTTTCAGACTTATTAATCTTTGGTAGAGAATCAAAATATTCAAATATTTAACCAAGTTTGGAATCAGTATGTTTATAAGTTCCAAAATGAATCCAATAAAATGGAGTATAATGCTACTTTCCCAGAACTTAGTTTCTGAAAGACACACACACGTGCAACAAACACAAAAACCCTAGACAAAAAATTGATTATGGCCAAATACTGCCAAATCTGACTCCCTTCCTTATTCTGTGTTTCAAATAGTAGTGGAAAACAACAGTAAGAATAAAATGCAAAAAGGGCTTAAGTAATAACTATGGTAAAGATTACCTGAGCAACCATTGCTCCATGAAACATACAATATATAAATGAGATCCCAGAGAAAACCATGTTTTTCCATATCTCAATTGCCATCCTCTCTACCTGACTGAGTTCATGATATTCTCCCTTCTCACCTGTTGAGGGGCCTTAAGAATACATTCATCCCCTCTTTCTTTTACATCTTCTATCTCTCCTTCTCCATGGGCTCCTTCTCTTGTGTCAACAAATATGCATGAGTCTTCCTCATTTAGAAAGCAAAAGTAAGGGCACCTGGGTGGCTCAGTTAAGCATCCAACTTCAGCTCAGGTCATGACCTTGCAATTCATGGGTTCGCGCCCCGCACTGGGCTCTGTGCCAACAGCTCAGAATCTGGAGCCTGCTTCAGATTCTTTGTCTCCCTCTCTTCCTGCCCCTCCCTTGCTCATGCTTTTTTAGGTGTTCAATAGTCACATGTGGTCAGCAGATACCCTACTGGATAACACAGCTCTAATGAATTTAAAACAGTAAAGTACTGGCACAAATATAAACACACAATGAATCAACCAACAACAACGGAAAAAAAAAGGACAAAAAAAAAAGATCCAAGTGGAAATCCAATTTATTATAAGAAGGCATCTTAAGTCAGTGATATAATGATGAAAAAAATTTAACGTTTATTTTTGAGAGAGAGAGAGCACACACAAACCAGTGGGGGAGGGGTAGAAAAAAGTGGGAACAGAGGATCTGAAGCAGGCTTTGCTCTGACAGCAGAGAGCCCAAGGCGGGCTTGAACTCCTGAACCTCAAGAACATAACCTGAGCAAAGTCGGAAGCTTAACCAACTGAGCCACCCAGGTGCCCCAAAGATGAAATTTTTAATAAATGATACTATCACAAATGGGTAAGCATGAAACACAAATTTGGATCCTTGTCAGATAAATTGCAAATGGATCAAAGATATAAATGTAACAGTAAAAACCACAAAAACATTAGAAGAAAATATATACAAATTTCTTAATAAGCTTGGAGGAGTAAGCTCTAATTCTAACTAAAAAAGCCAAAAACCAAGAATAAAAATTGTTAAGCTATACTTCATTTAAAAAGCACCAGAAATAATTGCAAATACAAAGAATAAAAAGGAGGGAAGGGGGAGAGTCAACTGGTGTCAGAAACAAAAGGCTAATCCCCTTAATAAATAGCTACAAGATATGGAGAAGAAAAGGAGCAGCAATACATAAGAAATTAGGCAATGGATGTGAATAGACAGTTCTTCGTAATCAGAACACAAATTCTCAAATATATGAAAATCAACCTATCGCTTCTTACCTATCATACTGACAAAAATGCCAAAGTGTGATAATATACTCTGTGGTCAAAGCTGTGGGAAAATAGGCACTCTCATAAACTGCTTGGGGAAGTATAAAGTAGTACATGCCCTCTGGAGGGTAATCTGGCAATATCCATCAAAGTCACTAATGCTTTTACTCTTTAACTTACTTGGAAACAAACTCAGATACCCTTTCACATAAACAAAATGGCAAATATACTAGGATACCATTGTAGCATTGCTTGTAATAGCAAAAAGTGGGATGCAAACTAAGAGTCCTTCAATGGAGAATAGTGAAACAAACTATGGTGCATATATACAACAGCATGCTATGCAACTACTACAAAAGCAAATGAAGAAACAAGAAAGGTTGACAGTCTCCATATACAGACATGGAAAGAACTCCAAAACATATGTTACGTGAAAAACTCAATGTGCAGAACACACACACATGTATACATACACATATATGTATCTCCCAAGATAGCTCTCTTTCTCTCCAAAAATACCATGTATGTGTATATCATCCACATATACACATACAAATATATATACACAAACATATATGTATGTGTACATACATAATGCTACCTTTTGTGAAAAAAAAGGAGGGATTAAAATATTTGTTTTTATTCATGTATATTTACATAAAGAAACACTGGAAGTGTGCCCAGCTAGAGTGGGTAGGAGGGAAGGGGGTGGATGAGGAAATGGTAGTGATTTTTATTTCTAACTGTGTGAATATATTACCCACTCACAAAAAGACAACAAAATGTCAAATGTATATGTGCCTCTGTGTGTGTGTGTGTGTGTGTGTGTGTGTGTGTGTGTAATACTTTTTGAGATATAGGGAAATGGAGATCACTTTTAGCAATCAGGAAACTGTTCTAAGCCTGATTCCTTTGCAATTAGCTATGCTACACTGCCTCTAATTTTTATTCTGGAGTCCATTAAAATAAATGAATGTTATATATTTCAACATTGTTATTATAATGATAGTTTAACATTTTGGAGAAATTATAACGATATAAAATTAGAATTTTTAGAGTAAATTTTAAGTATAGGAAAATGAGAAGGAAGACTTGGAGCAGATAGAAGACATTTGAAAGAGTTGGTGTGAACAAGGGAACTGGTGTGAACAAGGGAAAGAATATCTGTCTCAAAAAGGTTGAGAGTCCAATTCAGATTGGTGACCATGAATCTGCCCAGTTTTGTGGTTTTCTCTGTGCTTGAGAAAGTGCATAGATGAGTTCATTCATTGTTGGAGAAATAGGACTACAATAGGGGAAGGGAGTATAGGATTTCATTAGAAACTGGTTGAAGCTTGGGTTGACCAGGGAAAATGAGCTGAATGGCAGCGGAGGGCAGTGGAAATTAGGGGAAATTAGAGGAAGGAATGAAGAAGAAGAAGAAAGGAGGGGGCCCATGATGTCACTGAGTGAATGAGGTGAAAAGATAAAGGTTAGGAAAAGGAATAGGGTATGGAAAATTTTCTTCAATGACATTTCATTTATAATGAGTTCCATTCCCCCATGTTTCTACACGTCATGTATAGTCAGGTTGAGTTTTGCTATCTCAGCTTTTTTTGCTGCTCAGACTGACTTGATTCAAATCCTGGTTCTACCACTGTGTACCTATGGGGCGCTGGAAAAGCTACTTAAATTTTTGTGCTTCAGTTACTTCATCTATAAAAGACAGGAAGCAGTGATACCACCGCTCAAGTTTGTTGTCATCTTTATTATTGTGAATTAAGCACTGTCAAATAATCAGAATATGACAAAATGCTTTCTTATTGGTTTTAAGACCAATTCTGACTTCAGCGATAATAATGTGAAAAAAATAAACATCTTAGATTTGATTCTTGCTGAGTTTAGTTTGTTTCTTCACCATGTAATCTAGGCCATCTAAAGTAATATTTTTTAGACCAAATTAAACTATAACAAAATTATAATCCGTTAATGTTCATTACCACATTCCTCCCAAAAGTTACTCCAATATGCTGAAATAAATCAGCCAAATTATATTCACCCTCAATATTTTCATGGCTTCTTTAGACAATACTTACTGATAAATCTTTCTAGTAGAACAATAACCAGTTACAATGTGTACTGTCATTGTGTTTATTTAACAACTGCAGCTTACTGTGCCCATTTACTTACGACCTTTTATTTATGACACTGCAAAATTAAGGATAATAATGTTCATATCCCCAAATGAAAAGACTGCTTATAATAAAAGAAAAGGATAAGACTCTGAAGTCAAGCTTTTCTGTATTCTTACCCTACCTCTGTTATTTTCTGTCTGTAATAGTTTGGATAAATTACTAACCTAAATAAATCTTCAGTTTCCTAATTTGCGAAATGGGCATATAGTAAATAACATTTTTGTCTATTAAGCACCTAAATATATTAGGTTTAAATATTTTTCCCTAACCACTTACATTAACCATTAACCACTGCTTTCTGCCCTGGCATTTCTAACAGTGTAAGATTAAGTAACAAGGGAATGCTTAGAAGGTTGGACCTATTAAAAAACAGGGCTAGTTACTGAGATGATTCTCCACCCCTCCACACACACACATTTAGTCACTTCCTCTTTTCTAAATATTCCATCAAAAACAGTCTTTTTCTCTTTAGTTTATGATTGATTATCTGGGAAAATGCCGGTAATGCTCTTTGTGAATAATGCTACATATTGAATTGAGAACAAAATAGCTGAAAACAGTCTGAGGCAGTTCTAGTTGGCACACAGATCAATTATAGATCATCACTTAACAGAAACCAAAACACAGACACTCACAAGAGAACCAATTTTGCCCTCAACCTCTTCCTCAAAGAAATGAGAAATATATATTTATAAAATTGTCAACCTATCCCATTGACTTGTAGTAAAGGAAAAAACTACTCTAAAATATCGATATCACTATCATTTTGAGTCAGAAAAAAAGGGTTGTCTCTGTGGTATGTAACCATAGGAGTTATGTGCAGTAAGGAGAAACTAGATTCCATACAACCTTAAAGTATTATTTCATATAAAATACAGATGCAAGAACTTTTGGCATATCCACTAACACAGCTTGCAAAAAAAGTGGAGGAGGCATCAATGCTTGTCATCTCAGTGTGCACACCTCTTTGAAGTATGACTTTGCAATGTTTCTTGAAGCAAAAGGTACAATTTCTCCACCTGCTTATATTTGGATGGGCTTTGCAACTCACCTTGACCAATAAAATTTGGTGGGCATTATGTCAGGGAAGTTGCAAGTCTATGTCTCAAGAGAACTTGCAGCTTCCAGTGTCACTTCCTTGGAAACCAAATGGCACTATGTTTGCTAAAGAAGACTGAGCTAGCCTTCTTGACAAATAGAGGTGAGAGAAAAAGAGCCCTGTCAGCAAAAGCAGGTGTAAGACCACCTCTTTAGTCCATTAAGCCTCCACCTTACTACATTCATATGCATGACCTCAAATGAGACCTGCAGAAAAGCTACCCAGCTGATCCCAGGTAAAATTGCCTTTTTTAAAAAAATGTTTATTTATTTTGGGAGAGAGAGAGACAGTGCATAAGCGGGAGGGGGGGTGGGGGGGGAGGGGAGGGGGAAGGAGGGGTAGAGAGAGAGAGAGAGAGAGGAGAGAGAGAGAAACCCAAGCAGGCTCCACACTGACGCAGGGCTCTATCTCACAGTGAGATCATGACATGAGACAAATTTAGAGTGGGAAACTCAACGACTGAGCCACCCAGGCACCCCCCAGCTAAAATTTCTGATCAAGAGAAACAGGAACAAATAAAATGGTTATTTTAAACTATGCAGGTTTTTGGCCTTGTTTTTGTTTTCCTGGGGGGGGGGGCGGTGACATATTTTATTAACTCTCAACAAAGTTCTTCGAAGAATAATAGAAGCTTGATATATATTATTAGAAATTGCAACTGTGGGGTTCATGGAAAGCCAGGCTATGCCAAAATCTGTTAGCTTCTATTATTCTGGTTTACCATCCATAAGTTGTTTTACATCTTCTATTTTCTGCTAGAGCATGTGTGGAACTCCATTTTTCAGAGTAACGAATGGACCATGGCAGCTAGTAAAGAACATCGGCATGTCAGCTATACAATACCCTCCTCAGATCTTCCAGAGAGCACGTCTCCTTCTCACAGAGTTGACCACATTCTAATCTCTAACAATCCCTTACTGTTGCCATAACTTTATATTTTGTTTTGTTTCCTAAGCCCACTTCTCCTGGAGATGTATCCTCAGAAACAAGATGCAGAGAAGTCCAAAATGGCTGCATAAATATCTGGCTTCATTAAACTCCAGTCTACATCATCACTTTTATTTGTGAAAGCCATTAAATGAGAGCTAAAAAAGATACCTTTGCCTCCTTTAACCCTCAATATCTGCTTTGCCAGATGGGAGTAAAATGCCCCGTGCCACACGTGGTGTGGGAAAATCCATAGTCCTTGTTCCTTGTCTCTAAAATTGGTTTTCTTCTATTAAACTTCAAACCAGTAAAATCTGGGGTACTTTATGTTTGAATAAACATATTCATATGTAGTTCCAGCTAACTGGTGTTGAATCATGTCCTTGGCGAAACAGAAATTGAAACTGAACAACCATACATTTTACTTCTGTCACTGTTACACAGATATAGATCTCAGTCATTTGGTGACTTAGTGGCCAGGCAAACAGTTGTAAAGGTAGTCTTTATACATGTTGATAAAGAAGCTGTTCCTTAGTGGCATGCAAATTTATCACTGTGATAAAATCAATAGCATAGCCCTGCAGCAGTGTTCCCCACAGCTTCCCCAAGCCACCACCATATGAAGTGATTTGTTACACAGCGTTAAATAACTGAGTTATATACCAAAAAGGAGTCAGCATATTGCAGAGAAAAGAAGATTGAAAAGAAAGAAGTAATCTAGGTTCAAGTCCTGGTTGCACCATAGATTAGCCATGGGAAACTGGATGGACTTCAACCTCTTCACACCACAATTTCCTCTTGCACAGAGATTTCATTGAACAATCTTTTAAGTCACCTCAGCTATAAAGCTTATTCTTCTACGTTACTGTAGCTGACAGCAATTGTAGATCCAAATTAACCGAAGCTCTGATTTCAGAATATTGCTCATAACTATCTAGAAAACCCAGATTCTCACCTGCTAAAGGAAGATAGAACCTTTAACCTCTCTGAGAACAGGGATTCTGGAAAAGTTGAGATAGTTTCCCTTAACAAACTGAATAAAAACAATATGATCAGGTGAATAGTACTGGCCTGTATGTAGAAAACTTAGACTAAAGATGAACGTACAGAACGTTTTAAAACTTTTCCCTATTTCAAAGCAAAAATTTTTTAAACAATTCTTAGTCATGGCAATAAATTGTTAAGTAAAGAAATCTATGTAAATACAGAACTATTAGACTGAAAATGCCATGCCAAGTTTTCATAGTTCCCATTTCCTAATGTGCTCATATCATTTTAGGTAGCAAGAACTAAAAATGAATGACATTTTGTGTGTTATCCAAAATTCAATTCAATCATAGAAAACACTAATCTACTTATTTTATAGCTGACTAAATGTCAATCAAGTTTTTTAATGTAAACATTTCTCAGACAAAACATTTGTAATTAGTTTCAAGAAAGGCTATGGCATCAGTGAAAGTGTCCTTTATCTGGAGTCACATATCCAGAGTTGAATCTACAATTTGTCTCTTACCTGTGTGACCCTGGACAAACAATTAACCTCTCTGAGCTGCAGTTTCCTGCTCTATTAGAAAAAACAAACAAACAAAAAAAAAAACACATGATGACACCTGACCTATTTCACAAGGATATTGTGAGGATCAAATCCGAGGATTCAGTAGAAAGGTTTTCACAAATGGTCTACTGCCAATATACAAAGGAAAGGAAAAGTGAAGGGCCTAGACAATTCTCAAACCAATACAATGCCTGAAAGTCTGCTGTATATCCATGAAGCTATAAGGTTTTGGGTAGAAATGATTAACACCAGAAGAAGACTTTGTGATTTCTTTCTTATGACCATTTTTGTTTGCCAACTGATTTTTTTCTCATTTTCCTTTTTCTGACCTTTTTCCTTTTTGTACCATATGGCCTTCTTACTCATGTGCTGAGTAAAGTAATTCAACCAACATTTATTGGACACAGAGTGCACGTGGAGGGTAGAGATGATCAAGATCTGATCACTGGCCCAAGGAGCTCACATTCAAATGGAATGTCACACAAGCACCATCAAGCCATCTCAAAGCAATGAAAAACAGTAATAATGAAAATATGGCCGAGATGCTAAGAGAGCACAGAGGAAGAACAAGTGTATTTTCTGAGGGGCAGAGAAACACAAAGACACAGTGGAACAGCCCCTCAAAGTGAGTGGCATAGGAGCTGTAACTTGAAAGATGAGAAGAATTTTTCAAGGAGGATAAGGGACATGAGAGGTAAATTGTAGGATTCCAGTATATGTTAAGAACTGTATTTAATAATGATAAAATAATAATTTTAAGAACATCTACCAAGCATTTGTTATGTGCTATGGAGTTTAGACCTTATATTTCAAAGAAAAGGAAATACCATTTTTCATACTCTTTAGAGTATTTCATATACCAAATCTTCAATTCCTGATTTTTTTTTATTTATGTGCTTTTGGCAAATTAATCCCTCTAATTGGCACCTCAGTACCATGATGTCCTCCAATAAAAATATACACAAGGCTATGCATTTAGCAATTTTCAAAATGCACCTTTCAGTTCAATGCAAAAGAGAAAATAATAAATGATTAATTATTAACAAATATAAGTTGTAATAATTTAACAATACTACATTTTGGGAATCTAGTCTTTCTGTTGTATATAAGGTGTTTGATCTTAAAAATTGCAAATAAAATGCTAGCTATTGGAACCATTACCAATTTGACTTGCTCTTTCTCTGACACAGTGAAAGGGTATTATTTATCACACTAAGTATATATTATAATCTTCCGTTGATAGTAAAAGATCAAAGATTACCTTGCATCAAACAGAATTATGATGCCATAACATTTTATCTTGTTACAGCTGATATCAATCACTAGGTGACAGTGAGCTGCAGAGCAGATTTTTCAGTCAATATCACTGACATGCTCAAACATCTGAAATACAGCAACCAACTTCTATGTGCTTTGGTTGTGAAAGTAAAAAGGGAGCATAAACAAATAAGTGGCTGATTGTTAATATCATGCATGTTGCTAAATACCACTTGATTTCTGAGCACCTAGCTAGTACTTTTTCCTAGAACCTCATCAAGAAAGAAAAGTCTGTGTCAATAAACGAGAAGTGGGGCATTGTTTTAAATGGAGTTATAAGAATAGTAACATCTTCGATCACAAGATTAGGGCAAAGACCCCCTCCTGGTGTAACACTCTGGAGACACATATATTCCCACTCTCATCAGAGAGCTGTACCAGGCCCTGACTAAAGTCACAAATCTCGCAAGCAAATCCTCTTTCTCAGGAAGGGTCACAGCCTCTTTCTTACATCTATTTTGAGTTATATCAGTGCTTGTCCAGTGGGTAATCTGGGCCAACTTTACCCCTCCTCAAGATTTTGTAACTGCAGAGGACTTTTCTTCCCTTCTCATTATGTTGATGGTTTTGTCTTTTAGAGAAAGATAGAGCAGGGCCCTGGAGTTTTTGCAATGTTCACTGTGCACTCAACATTATCAAAGACTTAAGCTATAGAAAGGAAAATATCGTAGTTGTAAAATCTTTGTTCATCTTTATATGTAAATTTCACAGCCTGCTGATTCGTATTAAAAACTCAAGACTGTATTGATTCCTTTGTTATACCTGCTTCTTTCTTAATATTTCTTTAAGTGGAATGACAGAATTTTTTTAAAAAGCTTTATTATAAATCCAAAACATTAACATTCTAAGGCCTGACTGGATAAAGTATTTAGCATTTGGAAACTGTTATATCATTTACCTTAAAAACAATAGTTCCCTACCCCATGAATCATAAAATCAATTGCTGAAAATTTTTTTTTACCTATGTCAAGATGGTCATACACTACATCATAGAGAAACCTTCCCAAACTTACACGCAGCAAACCCTTCCCAAACTTGCAAAATTATTGGATGGGGGCATTCATTTTCATGCAAACTATATGCATATTCATATAAAACAGTCTGAAAAATGTATCAGATATAATTAGCATGTTTATGAATCTATTTGCTCTGCTATTAAGTAACAAATTTGTAGTAACCATGGCAACTGTAACATCACAGGCACAAGTTCTATTTTTGTAATATGAGTACCTTTCTTAAAGCAACATTCATGTTCAGCCTCTACGTTTTCAAAATCTTAAAAGAAGAGCTTGTAAAACATTATTTCATTTTTCACCACATCAAGGGCACATTTTATATTTTTAGTTTATTTTAAATTATAATTGGTTTCTTCTTTGTTGTGGGATGTCTGTGTGTGTGTGTGTGTGTGTGTGTGTGTGTGTGTGTGTTTGCCAAAAATAATATTTAAGTGTAAAGGGAAAAAACAGGAAATATTAGGGGCATGTTAAGTTAACACATATGGTTATAAGATTGTTACCTTTTAAAATTCCATTTCATTTGAAACATTAAAAACATATTCATTTTCCATTTTTTTTAAAAAAATGAAAGTCATATGTGGATTTCCCATTTGATTTTTATTTAAAATCTTCTTCAGTCTTAATCATGATGCTTTACCAAAATATGAGTAGTAACATTTTCCTGCACAATCAATTTGGACGGGTATTTTGGCTAACGCTTAGGTTAAAAGAAATTAATTGAACTATTACTTGCTTTTATCATCTTAAGTGCCATCACTTGTAGACATGTCACCCTGGGCATTTTATGTAACCCTCCCAAATCTCACTTCCTTGTAAAATAGAGATAATAATACCAACATTATAGGACTGTTGAGAAGGTAAAATCTAAAAATGCCAGTATAATGAACATACGTTCCTACCCTTTTAAAATTGCAATCCTACATTCAAGTGTATTTTGTTCTAAAAATCGAATCTAATGCTGAATTGAACAGTTTCCAATAATACAGTCCCTACAAATATCTGATTTCTGTACTTTCTCAAAAAGTGGCAGAGGTAAAAATGAATGTTTGAGGAATCTGGGTGATGAGATGGGATGAAGGAAGCAACTCTTAAAGAAAAAAAAAACCTGGTGTGGGTTTGAGCCTCAAATCAGCTTCTCACTAAGCCTCATTTCCCTCAACTGTGAATGGGAAAAATAATATCTATTTCCTTGCATTTTTACATGTATTAATGCAATATAAAGCAAGCATCATACTCCATGACAAACTATTTGTCATAAAAATAGCTAACTTAAACCCCACTTCATTTTAAAATGGCAGACCTGAGGAAGTAAAGTGATAGTTCAAGGGAAACTAAGAGATTCAGACAATTTAGTCTCTTTGCCACACGCTTGAAAAGAGAAAAAAACTAGAAGGGACTTTCACTAACAAAGTCTAGTTGAGCTAGGACTTAGCTGGCTTTAAGAAGAATGGCTTTAAGCTGAGCTGAAAAGGTAAGCTGGTCCAGATGGAAAGGCTTTAGTCATCTTGAGAAGCGGCTGAGTCAAACTAGAGGGAAGACAGTGAAACAAACGCAAAAGGCAGGCAGGCCAGTGATAGCAAGCTTGGCCTGGCCAGGGAAAGGAGATCCCAGGAAAGGGACAGTGAGCCTACAAATCTGTAATTCTCCTCATTTACCTATATGTTCAACACTATTCTGATCATTCAATTCAAAAAGTTCAGCCCTATTCTAGCACTCCTGTTCCCCCCCCCCCCCTTACTCTCCTTTACTTCCTTCAGGGTACTTACCATATTGGAACATGCTAGGTAACCTACTTATTTATCATACTTAGGTATTATCTGTCTCTACCAGCTTGGATGTAAATTCCAGAGACTTGTATTTTCTTCACTGCTGTGTCTT
Source organism: Acinonyx jubatus (assembly GCF_027475565.1). NCBI lineage: Eukaryota > Metazoa > Chordata > Mammalia > Carnivora > Felidae > Acinonyx > Acinonyx jubatus. The sequence goes on along the minus strand of NC_069381.1, from coordinate 82,360,284 downwards.
TAATGCCTACCAGACACTAAGAAGATATTTGTTGAATGAATATTTAGCACACAGTAAACACACAATAAACATTATTTGTTATTACTGCTATGCTTTTTCTTTTTATTCATTTTTTTCTCATATTGTCTAAAATTAGAATCTCCCTAAAGCTACTGATAATGGGAATAATGAAAATCTGCCTTATCCTCTTTAGGAAAAAGAACATAATTTTTGTTACATCAATTACTTGAAAGAAAAAGTAATCACAAACACTACCTTAATCTTCCAAAAGAATTTTAATCTATGGCATACTGGCTGCAAATTAATCAATTATATTATTTGGTCAAACAAACTTAGCTGTTAAGCAATTATACCAAATATCTAAATTGATAATTTGCTAAAATGAGTCTCATATTAACTTATCTTTGTAGATTTCATACGCATATTTATCTCTTTAAGATATATTCTATATTCACAAAAATAATTTGAAAAGTCTATCTCTTCTGCTCTATAGTAACCCCAAGGCTGAGCTGCCACTCAAAAGTAGATACACATTTAACTGATTTGTTATCATTTAGAAATTTAGGGAGAAAATTAATGATGATGGTAAGTGTAAGTCTAGTCTTTCTCACCAAAGCAGTAGACATACATTCTCTCTAGTCAAAGTCAGCATTTGTCAAACTGACCCACCTTGTCTTATTTTCTGTGTGTATTTCAGAGGCACAGAAACGGCAGTAATTTGCCAAGCAATAATGTAGTTAGTGATGAACTAAACATGACTTACAATCTTCCTAATGACAGAAGAAAGTACAGACTGACAGAAAGGGGAAAGGGGTATCACCCATATGTTATGAAGAACTGGAAAAGTGACTGTGTGGAAGGGCACATCCCTAGCGGTTGGTGACACCATCTAGATCAGATTGCAAAGTCAGGGAAATGAGAGGACTATAACCCAATCCAGCTGCATTTGAGTAGACTCCATATAGGAAATTTAGAAAGAAAATTTCTACTCTAGTTTCATATACTAAAGAGAACACGGAAGATCTGGAGGCTTATAGAGCTAGTCTCATTTCAGTTGTCTCAACAGAGGTGTACATTGGCTAGAAACTATGCATCATGATGTTTGAAAAGGATTCTGTTTAGTTATGCTGTATAGTCAATGCTCTAATAAGAATATTTCAAATGCATCATGTCTTCATTTAATGTTTATTCATTCCTTCTAGAGAAAATATGTTGTTAGGGCTAAATTGGAAAATAACAGTATACATTGTGAACAATTAGCAGTTTCAAAGATAATATTAACCAGGGAATAATACACGTACAAAGGACTTTATAGACAGGTAGAAAAATTGGCTTTAATTCTTTCTCATGCTGTGGTAAAGGCTGTTCTCCAAAGTTTCTTCTACCCCAGTAGAATCGTAGCTACATCCAGCTATACTCTTTCTTATCCTCCCTTCTCCCTTGCCTTTAGATGTAGCTTCATGACTTTACCTCTCTAACGGAATGGAAGCAAAAGTTACTGCTATGCGTAAGTTATACCACTTCCAAGCCTGGCCTAGGTTCTTCCTTCCACCATGGGTAGGAGTGACAGTGATTTCAGATATCAATCATTTAAGATGGTATCATCGTCAACCTGGGTCTTCTAATTATATTTATTCACTCAAAAAATATGTACTGAGTGCTTCATATGTGCTAAGTACTACATGGTTCTAATACCTTATGAAAATAAATAATAATAATAATAATAATAATAATAAAATTTTCAAACCATACATTTAGATATTATATGTGTATAGACTTTTTGTAACAAACTGTTGTACTATTAATAAACTAATGTATTATTAAACGGACATTTTTAATGCTTACATCTTTTATGGTATTGCATATGGTATTATATGGTATATTATATGGTATATTATTATATGGCATATTATTATATGGTGTATTATCATACGGCATGTTTATGGTATTGTGTGTGTGGTACTGTATTGAAAATGTATTGGCTTTCCTACCACCATCACACACACCTCTTAATTAACATTTACATCACACTAATAATATCCTTGACTGGTATTTTCTAATGAGAATTATATGACCACATCTTAACTGGAAAGAGTTGACAGCCTTCAAAAAAGTTAATAATAATAATAATAATAATAATAATAATAACAACAGTAATGATCAACTCCTTTTAAACAAAACACAAAACCTCTGAACTACCTTTATTTCTAAACTTTCTACTATAGGCTTAAAAGAATGGATGTGTTGGGGGGAAATGCTATATAATTCATGACTCTATAAAACATTATATAACTAAAGTTGTATCTATTCCATGTACACTTATTACAATAACTTTGTCATTTGTTTAATCATCTCACATGTATTATCTACTCTGAAGCTGTCATTTTGTCCTGCACAAGTTATGCAGTGGTGCACAGGACGGACGCAGACTCATAGAGCTGACAGGCTAGAGGGTTAGACAAACAGTAAAAATATAGCAGACAATAAATATCTACTTGCAAGCTCAGAAAATGCAGACAGGGTGCTGCAATGAAAGATAATAATAAGTCAGAATCTACTTAAATAGAGTGGTCAAGAAGGGCTCTGGAGGAAGTTACTGAACTAGCAGAGGTCTAAGGGATATGCAAGAGCCAACCATGCAAATATGGGAGGAAACCCCATGAAAGGAATTTACTTTGTGAAGACCCTCAAGTAAGAATGAGTTAACTTGAAATGTTTGAAGAAATAAAGTACTATGTTACTAAAGTATAACAGCATATATGGTTATATATATAATAATACTTAACATATATATAATGTGTAATGACCATACACATCCCAACTCCAAAATGCTACATTTGCATGAAGAATGTAATTTTCTTTCTTTGTCTTTATGCTTACTGGATAGGCTAGATAACCATGAAGTTAAAAACAAAATAAACATAAAATTTCATTAATTTCTCATGCATTCTACACGTTGTCTGGCTGGAGGGGTGTGGGGTGGGAGTGGAGAAGGCTGAGGGCCTTGTTCTTCTCCCTCACTGCAGGACCCAAATGGAACAGAAAAGTTTCCCAGGCAAGAAGTGTGGCTTGCACTCTGCGGTACATTGCTCTTAAAACTTCCATGGAAGACACAAAGCATTTTTGCTCACACTTTTTTCCCTTTCTTTTCTTTCCTTTTCCTCTTTTCTCCCTCCTTCTTCCTTCCTTCCTTCCCTCTTTCCTTCCTTCCTGCCTTTTTTAAGATTTTATTTTTAAGTACTCTCTATACCTAATATGGGACCCAAACTTAAAATGCCAAGATCAGGGGCACCTGGGTGGCTCAGTCTGTTGGGCATCTGACTTTGGCTCAGGTCAGGATCTTGTGGTTCATGGGTTCGAGCCCCACATCAGACTTTGTGCTAAAAGCTCAGAGCCTGGAGCTGCTTTGGATTCTGTGTCTCCCTCCTTTCTGCCCCTCCCCCACTCATGCTTTCTCTCTCTCTCTCTCTCTCTCTCAAAACTAAACATTTAAAAAACTTTTTAATAAAAAAGCAAACAAACAAAAAAGCAAGATCAAGAGTTCCATGCTCCACCAACCAAGCCACCCAGGCACCCCTTGCTCACATTTTCTTGACCAACAAAGATAACATGGTCACAACTAACTCCATCCATGTGACATGAAGGAGAACAGCATTGATAAGAATAAATAATGGGAGAGGGAAGAAGGGAGGATGGGAGACAAAAAGGGCAGGGGAAAGACTGATTATGATATTGTCATGGGAAAGCTCAAAATAAAACAAATACAAACATTTAGTTCAAAACAAAACACTAGGTTTTTCCTTTTAAGGGGAAATGCATAGCTTTGAAATGGGATGAATAAACACAAATCTAAACTCTTACATTATCAAAGTCTCTAAATAGTTGGTATTTTAATTCCATTGCGAGTTAGCTAATTTTGTTTCATTTTAACTCTTCTTGAACTCTACAACTCCAGAACTAAAACACCAGCAAATAAAGGCTGTTATCACCTGGATAATATACTGCCTTTCTTATTTATTTTCAATAGATTTCCACTATGTTCTTTCAAGGGAAGACAATGTCATAATCCTTGTAACTAGTTTGTAGTAACTAATTATCCAAATATGTTAAACACATTGTTAATGTTGCACAAATATTTTGTAATATATACCTACCTTCATCACAGTTTTATTCTCTTCCTTCCATATTCCATTCCTTTGCTTTGGTCAGAATCCTTTGCTCTTGTCAGAACTGCTTAGGAATACGGAAGGATCACTGATTCTTTGGGAATGTTTGTGAAGTATACCCTTTATGGCTCAACCAGGACCTGCTGCATCAGGACCTGGCTGCTATGCTCTCCCAAGAGGTGAAGTCCAGCTTCCTTGACTGACTCATTTTCTGTGCCTCTTATCATTGCTTTTTTGCTCATCTCAACTCTTGATTTGACTACCTTTTTACTCAAACATCCCTTAATGTATATACAAATATGTGTGTATATGTATGTCTGTATAATCCATATAATTATAATTACAATTCATTTAGTTAACATATTCTAAATGAATTTAGAATAGAATGCAATGCCTATTTTTTTTTTTTTTGCTATGGTAGAAATGCCTTTTTCAAGGCATTTTTTGTTTAATTTAATTGAATTATGACAACTTCTGTTTCTCCTAAAATGGAAATGCTGTTTTCTATTTTTGTGTATATGATTAAGTAATCTATTGTTTGTTACACAGAGAATAACATCCTACTACCCAGTTGCAACCACAGTAAATAAATTAATGTATACGGGCTTCTAGACAATTCTCCATGAATGTGTGTGTGTGTGTGTGTGTGTGTGTGTGTGTGTATTTAATAAAGATAGTATTATACTATTCATACTGCAATGTTACTTTCTTTTATAACTTAAAAATATATCACATGTGTAATTCAGGGTATTGACATCAGTCAAGAGATCTGTGCTAAGTTTTGCTCTTTATCTCCTCTTCAAGAAAAAATTTCCAGTAATAACTACTGATGCATTCCAAAACCAAAAAAGGAACAAATTTGTCACAGAGGTACAGAGGCACTCTGATTCTTGTAAGATAATGCAGCCATGTAAACCTTAATTTCCTCACACTATATCAAAATGACCATATACAGCAACAAAGAGAATAAGTGAAACCAGTCAAAACTCAGGCTTACAAAATAATTAGGATACAAGGAACATGACATATTTCTAATTCTGTGTTAGCACAGACATGAACAACCAAATCTAACAGAGGCAGCTCCTGAGCCCACCTCACGCACAGACTGTATAGATGACACCAGGGAAAGGGGTGTGAGCTTCTAGGAGTGGAACACAGATACAACAACCCCAGAAAGAGAGCGTACAACCTTGGAAATAGGAAATACAAAAACAAATCTGAGATCTAGTCCATCAGAGTACCAACCAGCGGGAAACCAAAAGGAAAGGTGTAAGGTGCCTAAGACCAGAAGCAGCACTCTAGGGCAAGCACCATTTCTGGAAAGAAAATGGTTAGAGGCTAGGGGGTGGTGGAAAATAAGGAAGCAAGGAATGCAAGTTAACAGTCTAAACAAACAAAAGAGTCACAAAATCGAAAGACATGATCATCTACCTCCCCAAGAGAAAAAAGAGATTAATTAAAGAAAATTAATGTCACCTTATCAAAAGAAGGAAGAACTCTTGAACCAGGAAATTCATAAGCCACCTAAATGTATCTCTGTCTGCAATAAAATTGATTTCTGGTCTAAGAAAATCAAACACATTTAAAACTTTTTAAAAAGGTAATGTCAAAAAACAATGTTCATACAAAACTACCATGCAAGGAGGATAGGAAATAAACATGAAAATATTTCAGTTAATATTCTTCTTAATGAAACTCCAATAAAACAGAAGGAAACTGTATTAAATATCCTTAAACTAGAATTCATAAATTCTATTAAATTTAAATCGTAACTTATAAAATTTATCACAGATGAAAACATTATAAAGATATGAAGTGAGAACTGACAAACCCAGAAAGAAATGTATTTTTCAAAAGATAAAGGGTGCCTGGTAGCTCAGTCAGTAGGGCATCTGATTCTTGATTTTGGCTCCGGTCATGATCTCACTGCGGTATCAAGCCCCATGTCTGGTTCCACACTGACAACATGGAGCCTGCTTGGGATTCTTTCTCTCTCTTTCTGCCTCTCCCTCTCTCATGCACACACTCTCTCTCTCTCTCTCAAAATAAATAAACTTTAAAAAAATCATCTTAGAAATAAAGACTAATTAAAGATGCTTATGGTAGAACAGATTCAACAACAAAAAACAGGTTATAAAGAATATTGAAAAAATATGGGGCGCCTGGGTGGCTCAGTTGGTTGAGTGTCCAACTTTGGCTTGGGTCATGATCTCGTGGTTCTTGCATTCAGGCCATGTGTTGGGCTCCATGCTGACAGTCAGAGCCTGGAATCTGCTTTGGATTCTGTGTCTCTGTCTCTCTCTCTGCCCCTCCTCCGCTCATGTTCTGTCTCTCATAAAATAAATAAATGTTAAAAAAATGTTTTTTAAAAATACTGAAAAAACACATAGAGGTATGTCAATAAAAACAAAATAAAACATAAAGTAATCAGAGAAAACAGAATTAACATATAAAATAGATATAGAACTTCTAACATAGAAATAATAAGATCCCTGGGAGGGGGGGAAGGAGATGGAATATAAATATAAAATTGCAATCATGTGGCGCCTGGGTGGCTTGGTCGGTTAAGCGTCCGACTTCGGCTCAGGTCATGATCTCACGTCCGTGAATTCGAGCCCTGCGTCAGGCTCTGTGCAGACAGCTCAGAGCCTGGAGCCTGTTTCAGATTCTGGGTCTCCCTCTCTCTCTGCCCCTCCCCTGTTCATGCTCTGTCTCTCTCTGTCTCAAAAATAAATAAACGTTAAAAAATTTTTAAAAAATAAAATAAAAAATAAAATTGCAATCAAACAAAAAATACTGGAAATAAAAAAAGACCTGACTTCCATATGAAAAGGGCTCACTCTTTACCTGGGAAAGCTAATGAAAACAAATTCTAAGAAAACTAATATTTTTTTATACTTTGTAAAGAAAAATACTCTGGATCCAGGTAGGACACACACACACACACACACACACACACACACACACACACACAGAGACATTCTATCTTTATCAATCTAAACAGAAAAATAAACAGATAAGCAGATAAAGATAACTATTTACAAAATGTTAATAATTGATGAACCCAAGAGAAGGATATATGGATGTCCACTGAACTGTTTTTTCAAAATCTCCATAGGCCTGATTTTTTAAAAAGAAAAAAAAATCCCTAGTAACAAAAAAGAAAAATGCAATGAACATTTTTTACACAAATAATTTCCTAATTTCCTACATAATATTACTCTAATGGTTGTATAAAATTATTTTTAAACACTATTGTGTTTTTTTAACCAATAACCCTTGTTTGGCATTTAGGATTCAGTTGCTGCAAATCTTCAAATTTTGAACTGAGCTAAAGGTTTTTAATGAACCAAAATGAGACAAAAAGTGAAGGCTGGTAAAAAGAAATGAGAATAACTTTTAAAACAATTCCAGAGAAGATAACCTAAAACACTGTTTTAATAATATCAATACAAATAAAATAAATATGATCACCTTGAAAGATGAAAAGATATTTGCTATATAAATTGCATAATTTATTTTTAAAAAATAAGTAAGAAAAAGAACAAAAAAGGAAAAAAGAAAAACCTACTACTTTATAGTCACACTAAGAACAGCAAAAAATAATAATAATAATAAAATGGTAGAGCTATGGATATATCTCCAAAGATATCACCACTTCCTCTGTTTCTTTTTGCTCTCTTTTTCCTTTTCTTTCATTTTGTCTTTTCTACACATAGAGTCCAATGTGGGTAGCTGACTGACTGATTGACCCAACACTTACTGAAAATCCACCATGGAAATCAATGATTACAAAACATATGATCCCTTCACCATATAGCTTACATTTTTTAAGGAACAAGTATGCACCCACAAGCTATAACATGTAACAAAGGCATGTACCTAAGGTCTATAATATAGGTAATGCAGGCATATGCATACCTATAAAATAGGTGAAGTGTGGCATATGACATAATAGTAGCAGAGAAAGTGCCATGCAATACAGAAGAGTGATTGACTCAAATATTGCAGAGAATGTTCAAAAACTTTTAAGCTTTTATTTATTTATTCATTTACTTATTTATTTTAAGTGTTTATTTATTTGTTTTTGAAAGGGAGAGAGCATGCACATGAGTAAGCAGGGGAAGGGGCAGAGAGAGAGAGAGAGGGAGAGAGAATCCCAAGTAGGCTCCACACTCAGTGCAGAGCCAGATGCAGGGCTCAATCCGCAAGACCATGACCTGAGCCAAAATCAAGAGCCGGATGGATGTTCAACCAGCTGAGACACCCATGTCCTCCAAATGGTCAAGAACAGTGACAGGAATACTTTCATAGATGAGGTAACACTACAGGCATGTTTGGAGAGAAGGGCTTTCTCAGAGTATTATGGGAAAAAATCTTACAGTCAGAAAAAAACAAAATAAAATAAACGCTCAGAGGCCTTTGATAATTCTTGGGTGAATGCAACAGGACACAATGTATGGCAGCAAATATCCATGACCTCACTGAAAAAAATTTTCCCAAGCATCCAGTATGATGAGCCTTAACTGACATGCTCAGGATTTCAAAATTTGTCCTTAGAAAATATGGAGCATTGAAGGCTTTGAAGCAGCATGTAATGGTAATATGGTTACATGGAAGATAAGGACCTAGTCTCAGTTCAACATCAGATGTCATATCCTGCCTTGATTCTGTACACTTGATATGCCCAACTAGTATATCTTTCATACTAGTGGCAGCATAGTGACTGCGTTAAAAACTCATTCCTGATCAAGTCACAACTTTTCTTTTACTTAGTACAATTATCCCTAACGGACACCCAAGTTTCTCCAGAGCAGTCAGATGGCGGAGGCACTACAACAATGATAGAAAAATCAGCCCCAAGCTCTGTCACACTAAATATACAAATGAATACTGAATAAAGGAATCAACTGTTTCCCAAATAGCCAGGTGTTGGTATAGTATAGATTAATCACAGAGATAGATAAATGGCTCTGTTATTCATTTTTTTTTTTCTTCTGCATGTTTGGATATAAAATCAGTTCAGTTCAAAGGTTACTCCAGGCTTCTAAAACATTCTTGATAAGCCTGGCAAAAATACCCACTGCATCTCATACTTCTTTGTCCTTTTCACTCACAGGGATGAAGATAGTGCACTACATCAATAATCATGACTTTATTGGAAGTAAATGTGATTTTCTGGGTCTTCTGGAAAGTATTGTACATTTAGTCGCTGTGTTTACATGATTTCAATTTGAAACCAACCTTTGAATGAATATCCTCTGGCTGAACTGCTTTTAGTTTAGGCCTCATTTGATTTAGGCAGAAAAAGAAAAATCATGTACTAAAAGAGCCAAATTTCCTGCACACAAAAGTAGAGATGTTAACCTATTCCTCCTGAGAATTAAGTGCAAAGGTGAAACAATGGGTCAGGACTGTGACACCTGGGTTACAGCCTCAATTCTGTCACATTAATTCATTCATTCACTCATTCATTCAGTAAATACTAAGCTTCCTATGTGGCAAGCACCATCCTAGGTGTTGAAAAAGATGGCATTGACCTTGGGAAGAGAATATAACTTATTTAGATTCATCCTTCACAAACAAAGCTTCTATGTTTGACTCTCTGCAGTCACAAACTTAGTGAGTTGGAACTGAGTAAGAGAATGTGTGGAACAAGGATGAGAGTAAGGTAATGGTACTGAGGGGCTATGGTGTACTGGACAATTTATACTGCACCTAAAGGGTCCCATGTTTTATCTTTCAAAATAAAAAATACTGGGGAAAAATCACATTGTGGACCCTATTTGGAGGGTCTCTGGTTTCCTACCTTTTCTAGTCCTCACATCCCTTTCATACTTTAAAATGAATGAATGGATGAAAAAATGAGTAAACAAATGCACAAATAACGCTATTTCTTTAGAGCTTGATTCCTATTCAGTTTTCTAGATGCCCCTAGTAAAGTTCAAATTTTGGCAGGAGTACCTTCTTCTGAAAGTCTGCTCTATAGGAGTGAAAAGCAAACTTGGGGAAGTATGAAAGTGGAAAGGAAAAGGCACACTCTTGACTCACTTTGCAGTTTTGGTAAAGGTTGACCCTTTCACTGCCACACTTAGCCCAAACCCAGAAGTACTTTTTTAGTCAAAATTGTAAGATCTATGTTTTAGATTTGGTGCTAAAGAAGATACATTTTATAGCCTGTAAATTACTAAGTACAAATTACTAAATACAGTGCCCGGTACATGGTAAGTGTTCAGTAAACGAGACCTGTGAGTAGTCACATAGCAATGTATGTAAGGGCCTTGCCTTGTAGGTTAGAACTTGGTTTGAGACCAGGTTCCACGTTTTACTAGATGGGTGACCCTGAACAAGGTGTCCAGTCTTCATAAGTCTCTGACCCCTCAGAACACATCCACGAAATGCAACAGGATGTGTCATGTACCCAGCACATCACCTGGCACTTGGCAATAACTAAAGAAACAGTGGCCATTTTGTCAGCATTCATGAAGGCACTGCTCATTTTTTAAAAAGACTCACTTATCATTTTGGAAATTGACAAAATGAGAGTGCATTACTAAACATATTATAAAAATTAAAGAAGGAAGACTTGTATCCATATCATTTGTAAAAATAATTACACTTGAATGGCTCTATGAAGAGTTAAATCAATGTTTTATCTTTCATAAGCCTAGTGAAAACCAAATGGCACAAGGATCAATATGAAACTTAAAAAAAATTTTTTTTCAACGGAAAATCTACGTCTATAGTCAGGCACATTTTACACATCAGTGGAAGTCCCAATCAATATTTCTGAAACTTGTTGGCTGGCATAGATTTTCTTTGTAGTTGGACTATTGTATCCAGTTAAATTGTGAAATGTTTAAACAAGGGGACAGAAGGTGTGCTCCTATAAAAGCAGATAACATTTAAAATCTTTGTCACTAGTCAAAGTCCTTAATCTTTGGTCTTATCTGAATCTAGGGAAATTAATTTGGTTATTTTAAGTCCTATTTGAGTGTATTCAGCATTCACATTCTATTCATTTCCTTGAAATCAAGAAAGAATATTTTATATTTATGTGTGTGAAGGCTTATTTTAATCAACAAATAAGCATCGTAGCATCAATACTTTCATAAATACCATTTAAAACATAAATTCTGAATTTGCACATTGTTATTTCATTATTTACTTCTGTATTTTAGAGCTTGGTTAATACAAAGCAAGATGGTAGTTTATTCCTAGGAGCTGAAGATTTTTATGATGACACTAAGGAGCCACTCATCCTCTCCACGCATATCCACACCAATCATTTCTGTGCCTCAAAGCAACTTCTTAGACGAGTAGCATCTCTTCAACATACTATTTACCTGAACCTTAAAACTAAACACTGACAGTAAAAATAATCCCTCAAGTTTAAAAAAGAAAAATCTTGGAAGTGCCATAATGCTAAGGGAAGATCTCATCTCACCCTGGAATTTACTTAACTTTATTCAGAGATGCCTCTTCTCAAAGCGGAATTCATTTCTCCTTTGGCGATATTCTAAGCAAATGACTTTTTTTCAATTATATCAACCATAAATAAACAGAAATAAAAGAGATTAATGAGCACCAGTACAACTGAGTGACAGTCGTTAACTACAATTTTCCTTTATTGAAAAACCTCTCTCTGACTTTTGTTCCATTAAGACTATATCCTAATTATCTCAGTTTCATCCTGCCATTAATAACCTTATTTTCTTGGAAATAGTACTGATGGATGAGTTTTAAATCGTACTTTCACAAGTAAGGCAGAGTACAATCAAGAAAGGGGTTCCCCTGTATAGTTTGTGGGAATACATGTGGAATGGTCACATTTCCTAAATGGTCTTGCAAATCAGACTTCAGCCAAATGTAGTACTCCATTATAAAGGACAGGAGAAAAAATTGAATGTTGGAGTTCAAATTCATATAATAATTAGAAGGGACATTTATTTCAAAATGGGGAGAACTTGACAGTAAGAAAATGACAGAAATTCAGCTCCACAGTGAATTATAAATGTCAAATTACTGGTATGCATGTAAAAAAGTATGTAGCTATTAGAAACCAGACTCTGCATTCATGTGCAGTGCTTCTGCCTTTATCATCTTCTTATATTCCTCTAAGGTGTTCTGTCATTCACTGTCAAATTTCCAGTGTAAGATTATAAGACATATGTCAGATCAGTGTCCAAAGCTTTCCAGGTTCTGGACACACCAATGCAGCCCCGTATTTTACACAATATTAAGGATATTAAATGGGAAAAGCTGCTCAGTTATTAGAAGTCAGTTACAGAGGGTACTCTGCATGTGATATCATCTACTCTGAGGAATGCAAAGTGCAGGGGAGGGGGAAGCAGTGTGAGTCTATATTGTGTGTGGACTCATGATGCTGTCAGAGTGTCAGCAGGATGAACAATGAAAAGGATGTTAACTAAATTTTGATGTGCAAGAACATGTGTTTAATTTGCAAGATGCTTTGTTTAATTAAAAGGTAAATACCATTTACAATTCCTCTCGCAGACAAATTTAGAGCAGCAACAACACCTACAGAGTGTTCAAATTGCCGGCAGAATTTCTTGGATGCATTTGATCAATTAAAAGGGTACACATTTGTGGAAAAATAATTATTTTTCCATTTGTTTTCAAATAGAAATGGCTTTATTTTCTATAAACAGATTATTCCTAGAGTTTAATGCCTAGCTAAGTATGGATTTTGAAAACTATATTATTATGTACCTAGTGCAGAGAAAATAAACCTAAGGGCTAAAAGTTCCTCTTGCCAAACAACCTCCACTTCCAATGAGTTTTTTTTTCCCCTTCCTCCCTTTCTTCCTCTCTTCATTTCCCTTCCTTCCTTCCTACTTTCCTTCCTTCTTTCTTTTTGTATTTCTGGTTTTCCTTCTACAGACAGTAGGCTCTAAAAGCTGTATGGTTCTCAAAGACCTTTTTACCTCTTCAGAAAGATAACATTCATCAAGTCACTTGGGACCTCCAACATAATTGTTCCATAAGCTCCCTTGGATCTTAAAGCAGACCAAAAAGATCTCAGGCCTCATGTTTTCCTTTATTTAATTAAGACTTGCTATTTTTTTCAATGATCATGGAGGGGAATATGCTACTGCTTCTTTAGCTGGCCTGTGATCAGAAAAAAAAATCGTAGGAGATTCAGATTTCCTTACTTACAACTTCTAATCTCAGTAATATAAGTAGTAGAAATAATAACCCAACAATTGTTCTACAATGCAACACTTGGTGTGGTTGTACTTTGGTTTCAGTTACTCTTGGAGGCAGGAAATAGATCAATCAGTGATTCTCCTGAGGAACCAAACTAATCACATCTTTAATTGATACTGTTAAAAAACAAAGTAAATTTGAAGATCTATTTGGCTTCACTCAACAATTCTGGAACCTGGCCAAATCCTATCTAGCAAGTAGAAGGGAGCCATACAAAATGGTCTTTTATAGACCAAAGGATGGATAGGGGAAAAAAAAAAATCTAGTAAAGAGTGTATTGTTTAAAGCAAGGTAACCTTCATATGAGAGAGGTGAGGGCTCCGTCAGGCTGAAATTGCAATTAGGATAGGTATTAAGTCTTGGTTTGCTGACTTGGGACTTAATCCGAGTGACTCCACTGTGGGCCCGTTGTTTCTTTTTTAACAATACCAATGCATGACAGGCAGGCAACATGGAAGAGAAATTCTGCAAGAGTTCCTCAACAGTTCACAACACAGTGAATTAGATTTTTGAGGCCCCAACTATGAAACAGCTGTTCAATAATTCACATCAGCCAGTCTGGCCTATCGTGTGACTAACATATAGAAGACCAAATGTGAAACAGCCAACTATTTCATTAAGTTAGTAACTACTATAGTACACTATTATACTATCTTATTAACTATATTGTAACTAATACATTATATTTATTGTTTTATTGGAACTCAGAACAAAATACAAACTAAATTGACAGGAAAGAGCACAGAAGAAATTTCAGTGGGTAAATATACTTTTTCTCCTTTCATTATCAGACAAAATTCTCCTCTCCCTGCCCTGTTCCCCACCTCTTAATTAACTAAGAATTCCATTCTGAATACCTGCCAAAAGGGAAATTCATTTCACTCCTAAGTCAACTATAGTACAACCTTGTAAAAGAAAAAAAAAATTGCCCCTCACTAGTGGTAAATGTGAATATAAGACAATCGGTCATTTGTTCAAACTTTGATAAGCCAAAATTCAGGTAGGGGAGGCAGCAAGGGAGGGAATTTAGGCAGTTTCTGTACCTTAATCATTTGTTTAAGTTTTTCATTTCAATGTCCAGTATATGTTTTTTGTTTGTAATGCCAGGACAATCTAATCTGTTTGAAAATGTGTCATTTTTAAAAACATCTTGTTGGATAACTTCCTCTTTGATCTCTTTATTATTTCTTTATCCCAGCTCCTGCTTGAATCTATGCATTCTCATAGGTATTTAATCCCAAATCACAGAAAGACTCTGGGACAGAGTTATCCTTGATCCATGAATGGATCACCTGCAAGGGCCCTGCTTACCTGGTTAAGATTTCCTATGTTCATATACTAATTTCCCATCAACGATTTCACTACCTGGCATTAAGGTTTCCCCCAAATTATTTTAACAGGAAACGTGGAAGAATACTAGCAGGTTTTCATCTGCCTTATAAAGTACAGTACGTTAAAGGTATTTTTTTAAGAAAAATGTCTTCATAAAATGTCTTTATTACCATTTTAAGACCAGCCTTTGATTTTGTGCTACCACTAGATTGTAAGTTTCAAAAACTTAAGGGCTTTTTTTTGGATTGTTTTCCTTTTCCCTTTATTGAATTCCTAATGCCTAGGACAGTTGCCAAGTTCATGGCAATAACTAGTTGTCAAATGAGTGACTGAATCTCTGACAATCAAATAAAGGAACATGATGCTGTAGGAATGTATTGGTCTTAGAGCTTAAATACAGAAAGTCTGGGTTCCAGTTCTCACTCTCCCCCTAACTAGATGGGTGACCTTGAGAATTCTGTATTACTTCTCGAGACGTCAATTTATCCATCAGTAAAATAAAACGCTTAGACTAGGTAATTTCAAAAAAAGCTCTTCAAGTCTAAAAATCTGTGAAAGTACAAATTCACACAGACAAGCAAGCTTCATTATATAACATAATAGTTCCAAACTGATACGAAGAGTTTTAATGAGAGATGGGAGAGAGAAAATTCCCAACTTGACATTAACAATCATATTCAACTAAATTAAACCTTTGGAAAAATCACAGATCCCCAACATGACAGGAGGCCATGTGGCCAAATAATTTGCACACAAATGACTGAATAGCTGAGGCATATGGGCTGTAGTCCAAGCAGTGACTTAAGGCAGTTCATCTGGCTTTTTCTGATACTTCCAGCCCAAGTGAAAATGGAGGAACCTTAAGACCATTTTATGAAGCATATTCTGTACCTGAGCTACCTTTACAACACAGAGTAAATTAATTCTACACAGTACACTTCAGTGCACTGCAAGTGGTTAAAATGTGGGTGCCAGTCAAAAACCTCTTGCCAATTAATATCGAATAATTTTTGCCCCTTAAAGTGGTCACTCCAGAGATTTGTTTTCACATTTTTACTGTAACCATTCACGGGGGAAAGAAGAAATACATGAATGGAGACGAAAAGCACCAAAACCTTATGAGTGGTAAAGTCTTTCATGAACAAAAGCTACCAGAAATGTAATGTGGAATGACTTTCCTAAGGTAGGATAGGATAGGTCTTGGGGGTGGAGATCACTAAAATTGTACTGAGACAGGCCTTTCAGATATCTTTTCAACTGCTTTAACTGCTTTTCAAGTAAAGCTGATGTAGTTATTTTAGTCTTTTGCCATTTTTATGTCATTTAATTCACCACTGAGAAAAGCACTATTTCTACATTTGCATCCTTTCAGTATAAAAAGGTATTCACAATTAACGTGAAAGAAAGCTTCCTCACTGAGAAATATGAGCTCTGAGCTGTTAATGATTTACTGTTTAGCATTTCAGGAAAAACCACACACACACACAAAAAAAACAAAACAAAACAAAAAAACTAAGAATCTTTCTGTTTGGGCAGGGTAGTTAAGAAGAATGAATACAGGCACTTGAATCAGAAAAATCTGGTTTTAAGGCCTGGCTATGCACCTCACTCTCGTAGCTCAGCCAATTCATTTTCTCAGTTTTCTCATCTGTGAAACGGGGATAAGGAAGGCTTTTTTTTTTTTTTTGTAACAAATACTTCCCTTTTATCAAATGTTCTCTTTTCAGAGAAGATTGTCTTTTCTTTTTGCCATGGAAGACTAAAACTCAGACCTAAAATATTAGCTTACTACCAGCCTGAATTCAATACAAAAGGATGATTTCTCAAGATAACTCTTCTACTGCCTGCTTTCAGATCCTTGCTCTGCTGGTTACCACCTGTTGTCACCTTGGTCAAGTAAATAAACCTTCTAAGGCTTCCTTTCCTGTCCTGTAAAATGAGAAACTATATTAGTACATTATCCATAGGACTGCAGTGAGAATTAAATGAGATAATGAAGGTGAAGGTTGCAGCCTAGCACCTGGCAGTGAGTAAACAGTACATGTTACTTTTTATTATTATAGTTTGTTATTGTTATCTTCAGAAGAGTTCTAACTCTCTTTGACCTGCTCAGATCTCCTGGATTGGTGGATATACAAAGATATCAGATCTCACTCCTTATCAGCCTTATTCTCTTCCTTTCAAGAATTAGCAGGTCAAATATTGTCATCCATCTGAAAATACGGAATAAGAAAACAGACATCATTTTAAAAGACTCTCCTAGACCTTACCTACTATAATCCCAGGGACAGTCAAAATCCTTTAGTTTCCTTCTGTGGAATGAGTGTGTTAAGAAAATAGAAGCAAATAGTAGTGATCCTTTACTGGACCTACAGTTATTATGCACCTAAAATTACAAAAAAAAATTCTTTTAGCTATGCTCCTTCTCCAAAGACAGTAAACATCCAGAGGCAAACAGACATTACTGAAAGTCACAATAATATGATATTATGCCCATCTCTAACTCAAGGTTGCCTGAATAGAAAGAAACATTGTGATTTCTAATAACCTTTACCTAAGCACAGAAAAACCTGCCACTCAAGCATATAGCCTATTTCAAGGTTAAACTAATTTCAAAAAGCCATACAGAACTCATAAATTGTCTAGATAAATGAAACAATCTCTTCCCCAGTTCTCTGGTGAAGAACGGGAGTAGGACACAGGAAACCCCCCAGAAATGGCTGTATCTCTGTCTTCCTTCTCAGTAAAAGGATGAAAACTTTTCTGGCCAGGCTAAAACTTGAGACTGAAAGTAGGACTCATATCCAGGTATGGGAGGGAGGATTAGACTAAGGGGCATTTTTCTTTCTCTCCCCTTTGCAATCCACAGTTAGTGCTGTTGCAAACAACCTGAAATATTAGTAAACATTTCCTCCAACAACTAATGAAATGCTTCCAGAAACATGCACATCAGTAGCCCTCTTCCGGACTGGTTAAGTGTGGGTTTGCTTCAGTGGTGTGTGTGTGAGAGTGTGTGGGTGAAAGCGAGTGTGTGTATGTTTGATCCTCATGCTTGCAAAACGTGCTTTCAAAAGCAGCCATGATTTCTTTTTTTTTGGGGGGGGGGTGATCCCTTTGTCTCCCCCAGACCTCAGCCCAGAGGACCAGAGGAGGGTCAGTGAGGGGCGTGGGAAAGGCTGGACTCACACTTACCTTTGAGCAGTCGACAGGTGAGAGTGGCTTTTGGCGCTTTGTTTTGTTTTGTTTTCTGTGTCTCTGGACACGCCCCAGCGCCGGGGGCGTGGGAGGGTCGAGGTGGGTCAGGGCGGGGCCGCGGCCGCCGGGTGGAGGAAACCCGGAGCTGGGTCGCCGCGCCTGCCGCGTCTGGCCAGCAGGGGGCTCCTTCGCTCTGTCTAAAACCGCGCTTCTGCCGGCTTGGCGGGCTCAGCCCGCGGGGCCCGCGACCTGGGGAGGGCGGTGAATCTGGAGAGGGGAGGAAGGCGAGGGCTCGAGAGAGACCAACAGGGGTGAGCCACACAGTGGGTTTCTCCGAAAGCTCGCGGAGCCTTCCTGGAGCTGCTTAGTACTTGACAAATCCTGGAGGAGTCGAGCGTTTTCAGGAACGGGGTCCGAGCCACCGCCTTGCTCTGGCTCCCGAGTCCCGCGGCGCGGCTCCGGCTTCGGCCCAGGTCGCCTGTGGCCCCGGGCAGCCTTCCTCGCGAGGGTGTTAGGGGGTGAGCCGAGGTCGCCGATGGACCCGAGAGAGAGTGCGGCGGGGGATGCGAGGAGGGCGGCGACTCTCCTCACCCTCGCTTTCGCCCTCGCCCCCGCGCCGACCGCACCTAGCGTTTTGGGGGTTGCAAAGCGCAGGCCGTCTTGGCCCAGAGAGGCAACGGTTTCTCTACCGTGGTCCTGAACCACACCTTCGGTCTGAGGTCCAGGGTGGAGGTTGAGTTTTCGCTCCCTTGCTCTCCCTCGGGAGGCCCGGTCCGAGCCAGCGCGGGCGAGAGGCAGATGCTGAAACTAGATTCGAGGTGGCTAAAGGGAGCCCTGGCTCCGCTTCTGGGGCATCCGAGGAAAGTGAGCCGGGCCGGGGCCCCGGGCCGCTGCCCTTTCTCCGTGATGGCGCACCGGGCCTGGAGACTTGCGCGCTTCCCCTCACCAAACGAGAGTTTAGCCCCGAGGCCCGCCCGCGAGAACTGGCCTCCGGCGGGCTTCGGGACCCTCTCTCAAAATAACGCGAGCGCTGGGACCTGCCTTTAGCTGGCCTCGGTCTGGATCAGGAAGATACTCTATCTTTGCAAGGGGTCTGTCTCTCAGATCTAAGTTGTTTTGATCTGCAGTAGTGGTGATGGCCTTCAATTTGTATAAAGTTACTGTCTCTCCCCAAATCCCCCCACACCCACACACCACACTCCACCACCGCCCCCACCACTCCCATTCTATTTGCATTTGAAAACCTCTGGAAACAGACGCTTTCAGGATGAACCTGCACCCTCACACACACACACACACACACACACACACACACACACACACACAAGCAAGCGCGTGCCCGCCGAATGGAAACTGAGTTGAGTCATAGGATGCATATGAATAAGATTGCCTGGTCTTTCGCTTCTGAGGACAAAAATGTCTAATAACCCAGGATTCCAGCAATAAGAGAACATTACAAGGTACCTCGAAGCCTGTTCGGATCCTTCAGAAGCAATCAGAACAATTGTGGTGATAGTAAGAGGAAGAGAATTGTATTTTTCAGGGCACTTGCGGGCAATCTGCTGTTTAGTATATGGAGAGAACTAAAAAGTAAAAATAAATTAAAAAAATTTGCCCTTGATTCAGACCTACAGGTCAAATAACACCATCTCTCTTTTCTGGACGCTAATTAAAAGCAATTCTGTCAATAAGCATTTGATAGGTATTTGAATCAAAAGAGATGAAATTTTCTGGCTCAATAGCAATGTTCTTCTATATGTATAATCATATATAATCATATCATATATATATAATATATAATTTTGAAAGGGAGGTGAACTTTATTTCCTTTAAAAATGTACACTCGAAGACACTAGAAATGTCAGCTGCAGGCAACCAGTCGCTACTCTAGCTACAACAAGTTGTGCAATTAATAGTCCAGCAGCCTAGTCCAAAGCTTCTCTTTGCTTGGATCAAGAGTGTTAATGAACTGTAGAGGCAAAGATCTTAATTTGTGGATGTAGTGTCCTTTTGAAATTTAACAAGTTTTAAAAATGTAATAAAACAAAGATAGGCAATCAGGTTTTCGGTTTTTTGATTGGTTGCTCTGTTTTGTTTTTAGATTTGTTTACAATATGGTACAGTCGTCCCTAGTTCTTATCCCATGTTTCTATTCTGGAGGATCTGCAAAAGCACCAATAGTTAAGGTAAAAAAAAAATCTTTCAAGAAAGCCCTGCACTATTGTTTATTTAAGTCTTTTGTGAACATTTCAGGTAGCTCTAAGATACCAGAAGGCATTTTATGTTTCTAACTACTTCAACACAATGTAGAAAAAATACTTCTAACATTTGAATGGGTAAGATTCTTATTTGATTGCTTATTTGGCATTAGAATTGATGCTCTTTTGCATAATGATATCCCATTGTTCAATGAGATCTGTATTTAAATAACAGGTAAATAACATGGCAGAGTTTTTCACAACTCAGTGTGAGTAGCCTTATCGTGACTTATGAAATACTAAAGAATCTTCCCAGAACATGAAACCATTCCCATGAACATGCTCCACTTTCTAATACTGTGGAAAAGTTGATGTAATTGAATTTCTATTCTGTCAACAATAAATTTATTTCATCTTGGCAAGGTGCCTTGTTTGAAAAGGTTGATCGTAGAAAAGGATGGGACATCAGGAACATGGAGGTTTAAATAGTGTTTCATTTTATAATCCAGAAAACAGTGTAATTGTCCCCTGTCATATCAGCAGTAGGAAGAATCCGAATGAGTTTGATTTGAATGCACATCATTGGGTCTACAAAGAGCCCACTGACATCAAGTAGTAAATTGTCCCAGATAATTTATTATTGAGAAATCATAATTCCAATTCTGTTACATTCATTTTTGTATTGTACCGGATCTTGTGCAAAAAGAAAAAGAGAAGATGAAGAAACTGTGCTAAGCGCATCAAAGTACTTCCTATGTGACAATAAAGTGGATGATGGTCTGTTCCACTCAGCAAAATTCTCAGAAGGAAAACTTTAATCACTTATCTTTAAATCCCATTCTTTTGTGATTTTACTGGATGTCTCTAAATAAATAGTTTATAATGTAAACAAAGTTAGAAAGTTGACTCAAATATTGGGAGAGAATAAATAACATGACTACCATCGATTTCCCGAAGACTTGGCCAAATTCTGCCTGCACTTTCAGCCTAACCTGCAGGGGGCAATAGCTTGACACGAATGACAACAAAGGCTGCTGAGCTATTAGTCTTGGATTTCTGACTATGACCCTGGAATGTTGTATAGGTTGGAAAGAGTGCTTAATTAATGTATATTGAAACAAAAGATCAGGTAAATTGTTTGATTTGTCTTCAAGCTATATTTTTAAACTAATCTAATTCATAACTGTTAGGTTTTTTTTTTCTTAAAGAGATTATCAAAGTTTCAGTAGACATATTCAGCTATCTCAAGAATTATCCTAAACACTAACTGTTTACTATGAAATATGTAATTTATGTTCTCAAAAAAGGGAGCAAAGGGAGCAAAAAATGAGTACAGTTTTCCATGTTAAGATAGGTGACAAAATTAGAGGAAATGTAGACTATTTAGATATTTATAATGAAAGAATGTCACATATCTAGATAATAAGCTCTCTATTCCTTTTTTAATCTTAAAATTACAAAGGGATGGGGAACATTACACTATTGTTTGAAATATATTTTCTTTCCCCTTATAAAACATTAATTTTGAAAACCAGTTTATATTTAAATATCATGATGGATAATTAGTAAGTGATCTCTTTTATTATCATAATTTTTATTACAGATAGAATTGAATTTATTGGCTATTGATAATCTACAATCTCCCTCCGCTGTCCCATATCACCACTCCTTCCCCAATCCCTCCACCTCCCCCATCAGCTGATCAGGAGACTGGAAACAGACCAAAAGGGGGTTTGGCTGGAGGGAATAATTGTAGAATTGAAAAAGAAAACTCTCCCCATCTCCTCCCTGCAATCACACTTAACATTCATTATGTCAATTTTCAATAATGCAAAATGTCTTGCCCAAGAGGCATCCTGATTTCAAGAAGTCAAAAGGGTACCTGGCATTAAACAACCTCGAGTCAATCCTGGTGGGATTAACTGGGCTGAGTTTCTATAAACTGCACATGCTATGGATCTACTTTGATCACAGTAAGGAAAAAAATGATAATAGATTTTTTTTTAAGAATTGCTGCACAGGAATGTTCCGTTTCTTTTATATAGCGGAGTTTAATTTTGATAAAAACCTTTTAAACCATCCTTTTCCCTCCACTATGGTAAAGATATGGTATCTATTTTTTGCTTTTCTTTAAGGAAGGAAAATAGGAGTTGCTTATACCGAGAAAGAAAATTTTATTCTCCAACACCCCCCCCCATTCTACTAAACCGTTTTAGTCGACATATGTTTGTTATCAGAGAGAGGTGCTGTGAACACACAGCCATTTTCTTAGCAGCTTTTTGACTGTATGTTACCATAGTCCCACAAGGCATTGGTCCTTTCCCATTGGGAAGTCATGAATAAGAGACTATGAAGCTTGCACGTCAGATCTTCCTCAATTAATCCACCATTAGCATGTTTGGGATCCACTACTGGATGGTTAACAGCAGCTTTTGTAACTGTATGCCGACCATACCCAATTATGCTCTGCTAAAAATGAACTCTTTGCAGACCAACCCTCTCGGGCTGTCAGTGTTTTCCGTTTTCCTATTTTAACGTTTGTGTATAGTGGCAGGCGACAGATGGTGTAGATCAGATCGATTTGATTGCATTAGATGATTTTTTTTTTTCCTTTCCCCACTCCTTTCTGGAAGCTCGCATCAGCTGAAGGCTATCGCCTGGGACTCCTTGGAAGCGTGAGCAAGCCGCCACCACGCGAAGGCACTGGGGCACAGCCAGCGCGAGGCACCGAGGTCCCTTCCCAGGGCTTGTTAACACTGTAACCCGGCACTCCGAAGGAAGCAGCTCCCACTGCCCAGAGCCTACCTCACCGCTCATCAGATGACTCTGGTTTCCACACACGGTTGGAGTCCCGCTTGAAACCTGGATTTAGAGGGTAAGCACTTCAATCGAGATGGATTTGTGACAGTTACTTTGCTATACCGCAAGACAAATCTCAGCAAACGTACAGGATGTAGGATGTGTGGAAGAGGGAGACTATGTTTACATCGATAAATGTGTTTCTTTTTGTCTGAGGAGAGTATTATTCAGTAAAGATGTGTATAGTGTTTTTCCATTGATTGTAAGAGTCGACTACCATCCTCCTCCCGATTTTTTCCCTCTCCTTGGTGTTTCCCCCCTTTCTACTTGAGAGGGAAGGAGAGAGGAAGAGGGAGGGAGGCAAGGGGGAGGGGGAGAGAGAGAGAAGCATTTCTGCTTTAGCTTAATTGGCTTATTTCCTCAAACCGATTGCTTTGTCGTGTTTCTTTCTGTATATTTGGTTGCAAATTACCAAGCGTTTAACTGGGATGGGTGTTGGAGTGTGGGGGACAGGGTGGGAAAGTAGTGGGGACTGGCAGTCAGTCGCGGTGGCCTTGGGAGATCAAAAGGTGCTGAAAACCCCTGCCCGCAAAACACACCTCTAGTTATTGGGGAGCTAGAGAAATGTAGATTCTAATAAACATGGCTTGCAGGAGTCCATGAACAAAGGTACTTAATGCGGACCTAAGCCTCCGTTGCTATTGCTCCGCTAGCGGTATCTAAATATTCAAAAGCAAAGTGTAAGTTGATCAACAAACGCCCTGGTGGTATTGGGCTTTTTTCCCTTTTCTGTTTTTGTGTGGAGGGTGGAGAAGGGAGGAGGGTGGATGGGTGGGGGAAATCCGACAGCTTAAGGAGGTTTGAATTGAATATGCACCCAGCGGCAGTGGTCTCGTAGGAAATGGTGTTCTCGTAAGTCAGGCTGCCCCGCTGAAGCACGAGAGAGCTTTGGTTAGAGCTCAGAGCGTCAGTTCTGCTGCGAGTGCTGCCGGCAGTCGGCCCGGGCTGAGCTGTCCACTCGTCCAGGTGCTGAAGCTGGTGGAACATTTGGGTAGGTAGAGAAAGGGCTGGCACTGGTTACTTGGATAAAAAGCGTTATCAACTACGTTGTTCTAGTTTCTTAAAGCGTGTGAGTCTGTGAGTCGGTGTGTGCATGTATTTTATTTCAATTGTAAGGAAGCAAAACTAAAGGAGATTACTCAGGAAGCATTGAAAATCTGTGTGGGTATTTATACTGTGATTCTGATATGCCATGTATTGCTGTGGATGTATGTATTATGTATATGTGTTTGTGTGCATGTGTGTGGTGTATATACATCTTAATAATCCTCTTTAATTCAAAAAATGTTCCATTTACTAAATCAAAATGTATCTATATAATGTGTTTCTTGTTTTCCTTTTAATGTTAGTTGGGATTTAAATGGAAGAGTTCAGGAGCAAATGTACACTTTGCTCATAGACTATTGCATTACTTTCCCTAAGGGCTTTTGTTTCTAGGAGTTCAAGCTGAAGAGAACCTGTCAGCTTTCTGTGTGTGTGTGTGTGTGTGTGTGTGTGTGTGTTTGTGTGTGTGTGTGTGTGTGCGTGTGTTTGGTTGTAGCACCCCCAGAGAAAAGCTCCACTTTATAGCTATGTTAGGTAATGGCAGAAAATAGTGAATATTTATTTGTTTAATTGGCATCTGTATTTTTGTGAAAGGTGTACTTAAGAGTCATCTGAAAATACTGTAAAATTAGCTATTAACTGGGCAATGCTCCTTTTCTTTCGAGTTGTTTTAGGCACCAGATATTATATATTAAACAACTGTTCATAAAACCTAGAATTCATGTTGGTTTTTCTACTTTAACATGTCAGGAAAATGATGAGTTGGTGTCTCTGGAGAAGTAATATATTTAAAGAAAAAATTGTAAGATCAAGCACAAACTAAGTGCCTTAAATTGCAACCAGGTCAGTTTGAGATGAGTTGTGGTAGTGGGAGAGATTCTGTTATATAATTACTCCTTGATGAAGAGCTATTTGCACTTACATAATTTAAGGAATCATAATGTCTATTGCCATGTTTCCATATCCCCTCCCTATTCCACCACATGGATGTACTTCCATGTATTTGAGAGTAAAGGGAAAAACAAATAGAGAACTTTCTAATGGAGCTACAACATGTCTTGGGTAGTGACGTTGCACTTGTCCATTTTATTTAGTGAACAATAAACCCTTATTATCAGAATATTCATTGCAGGGTCTTAAGACAAAGCTTTTCCAGTAAGAGCCATATTGATCTTCAAAGAATCTCTCTCTGAAAGCCAAAATTACAGTCACTTTACAAATGAGTTTTTGTTTTGTTTTGTTTTGTTTTCCTTAAAATAATTTTTTATGAAGACAGCCTCAAAGGCTTTTCTGTAGAGGTGTTCACAACAACTGCACAGCAATGCATTTATACTGTATATTAAAAAGGTGGGCTATGGAATTACACATGGGTACTACAAAACGATGCCTAAATCACATAAACTCTACCAGCTTGTCAACTCCGTGCATTCTGATACTATGGAAAATGAGTTTAATTATTTTGTGCTTTGAAGCTTTTTTTCCCTTCAAAATCATTATGTTGTATAGCTGTAAGGCCTTCAAAGGAGAGATGCCTATTTTTGTAGATCTATAAGTATTTGATTTCAAGTAGTAAATTGAATGGGTGTTTATTTTCTGTGATCTTGGGCTTGAGAAAATGCATTTCCAAAACACACTGCTGAAAATTTCACCCATGCATGACCCTATCTTTATTTGAGCCTCACTTCTTAAAGCCGTCTAGGCAAATACATTTGTAATATTTGTGTGCTTAACTATGCATGTCTCTTACAGGGCTCTCTCGCTGCCATGACACTCAATCAAAGCACCTAGAGTGGGCTGGCCGAGACCAGAGCGGGTACCGAGCAGAACAAGTCCAGAGGAAGGCACTGGGAGAGCACCAGGTAAACTAAAGGTTACTTGTCACGCCCACTCCGTGCCCAAAGAGCCTTCCCACATCCTCCTTCCTCACTGGGAAGAGAGCACTCTTCTCCTGTATTAAGTGCTTGGTTTTGTGATTTGTCTTTCAGAATTGGAAATAGAGCAGCCATTTGGATTTGGGCAGGAAGCAGCAGAGCACAGCTTTGGATCCTTCTTTAGGGAAATCGAGTTATGGATTTATGGTCCCGGTCAAGCTCAGCCCAGCCCCAGCCAGGGGCGGGCTCAGCAGCAAGAGTTCTGGTGGCGGCGGCGGCAGTAGCAGCGGCAGCGGTAGCAGCGGCAGCAGCAGCTTGGTCCTCTGACTCTCTTCGGTGACGGGTATTCTTGGGTGGATAATACGGATTACGTTGTTATTGCTTAAGAATACGCGTAGTCGAGGAGAGTACCAGCGGCAGGCGGGCAGCGGCCGCCCCTTCAGCCCACCAGCTGGCCTCTAAACGCCTGTGGTTGCCAAGGTAGCACTTTTTTGATCTTTTCCTTTCCTCGTTGTTTTCGCTCTGGGTCGCGTGTTAGTTGATTAGTAGACACATCCCACCAGAAAGGCTCTGCGCGCCCTGCCTCTGGTGACTGGGGCTGTAGAATGGGTCCGCACAGGGGCGCGGGGGTCCAGGAGGAGGGGAGGGGCGGGGAAAGGATGGGTGTCTGCTCAGCGGAGCCTGCGCGGAGTTTTGGCGTCCCCGGCCTGCTCTTTTCCTCTCCTCGCTGGGGTGTGGCTTGGGGGAGAGACGGGGACTGAGCGAGCCTCTAAAGTTGGGAATGACTGAAAGGCCTTGAGCAGTTTGGCAGCTTCGCGAGCGAGAAGCAGGAGCTCCGCAGAGGGTCGCTAGGGGCTGCCTCCGCAGAAAGGGCGTGTCCGTGGGCGAAGGTGCCCCCGCAAGCTGCGGAAGCTCGTGACTTCGCGAATCCCGGCCTGGGGCGGTGCCGGAGCCCCACCCCCGCGGCGGTGCCACTGCGCAGCTAGAAGTGGAGACCCGGGCTGAGCACTGGGGGTGGGGGAGTGGGGCGGAGTGGGGGGGGGGAGGGGGGGAGAATGACAGAGGCCTGGGTCCGCGCAGAACTTCCAGATTGGAAGCGTGTGGCGGGTCTCCTGAGGGACCCATACTTTCTTTGCGGATTCTCCGCGAAGGGGTGGAGAAACAGAATGAGAAGCGGATTGGTTGCGGTGTGGCACAGAGCTGGAACCTTCCTGAAAGTGGTTGGGGCAGGCAGTGACTGTTCAGCCGTCCAGTTTCTTTGGGACACCTCTTCAGCGCTGTCTTCCCTGCCTCTGCTTTTAGGACGAGTCTCAAACACCAACAAACCCAAGGCATGTTCCCCCTCTCAGGTCTGCTGCGAAGGGACGAGAGGAAGAGCGAGCCTTTCCCTTTTACCACTTGCAGTTTTGTTTGTTTGTTTCGAATACTAATGGACGATAAAACCATACGGATGTGCCCCCTCCTAGTGAAGAGCAAGCAACTACCCACCGATCCCCCCCCAAGCACGCCCAGACACTCCCGGGGACAACCGGATATGGCAGGAGTTGAGATGCCCAAGATGGAGCTGGGAGAGTTGATCCACCATACAGGAGGAGGAGGGTCGAGGAGGCTGGAGCTCCCAGCTCTTGCCGGCAGCGGACCACGCAGCTCTGCACCTCTCCTTTCCTCCTTGCGAGGCGCCAGGGCCCTCCCGGTCGTGGCACTTCAAAGGTAGGAGGAGAAAATGCTGGGGACAAGAATGCACTGGCGGCCAGAAGGTTCCACTAGGGTCAGCAAGAGCCTGCTGGGACTCTAAATCCAGGTTTCCTCCCTGCGTGGTGCCGTCGGTGGTGCAAGGGATGCGAAGACTGAATTTCTGAGAAGTCGAAGCTGCAGGAGAAAACAAACAAAAACAACAAAATGGGAAGCCTGCGACGCTCTCTCGCGCGGCGTTCCCAGACCAGCTCTAAGCTAAGCTACGCCCCAGACACCTTTTCCCTTTGGAGGACGCCTTTCCTGGGCGCGACGTGCACGTACCCGCACTGAGTTCTTGCCAACAAGGGCAGCTCTGAGCCCTGGAGAGCGAGGTGCTTCGAAGAAGGCAGGCACACTCGCATGCTTTCCCATGTAGAGCTTTGCGTTTCTTTTAGTACTTTGGATTCCTAGTGAGGGGTACAAGGCGCCACTCCTCTCCTGACCCTATTTCCACTACACCGCGTCTGATCCCACAGTTACTCGCGGGGTATCTACACTCACAGCTTTTGAGCTCAGGGAAAGTTGTTTGCGAGGAAAATGAGTGGGGACCTTCTGAGAAGCTCCCAGGGCAAGTCCCTTTAAGGAAGGAATTGAAGTAGAAAAGAAAGCACAAATATGGTATCTCTGCACTCGACATTCTCTCACTAGCAAGAGAATGTGTGACTACTGTTCTTCCCTTCATTGTTCCATGAATTATCCTCTTTCCATAGGGATACACCAGTTGGTGATTAAGGGCTTGTTATGTATTCAACAAAATTCAATATGTCTGCTGGTGGCATTGTTTTATTGGGAAATTGGGAAAGTAGAGAGCCACATAATCTAGTAACTAGGTGATCTTTGGAAAGTTAGCCTCATGCTGCTGGTTGACTAGTAAGTGTATAAGATTTGAAAGAAAGGAAGCTGGGGGCCTAGTGATAGAGTTTTCCGGAAATGAAAGGTAATACTCTGGCATTCGTTGAGAGACTGAGGAAGAACTTTTAAAAACAAGCTATTTCATTCAGTTCTTTGCCAGTGGGACTTTAGCTTATGATTGCATTTGCTTCATAAATGAATAATACTTTTTTAAGTGGAATAATTGTAAATGTTAGTGATGAAATCTAAAGGAAACCTCTACTCATCTCATGGTCAACAACAAGTATTTGATTTTCTTGGTTCAAGTGGTTTCAATACTTATCTCATTGCTCTCTTTCCTTTGCAGAATTATCTTCTTATAAAAGTTTCCATTAGGTGTCAGTCTGACTGAGCTGGTTCCTATTTAAATTTGAAAAGAAAATAAAACATTTTTTAAAAACTAAATTGGGCCTTTATAGATAAGGGGGGAAGGCCCAAAACTTTATTCAGTTGAAATTGCTGTAGTTAATTGTTTTATTACAGTCAACTTGTTTTCCTCAGAAAAGAGAATTTGAAAGTATATCACTACAAGCTGGTTGTCACTTTTGCCCTGTCAGTATTCATAGACAAGATTAAAGAAGTGCAAAGTGATTGTGTGTGTTTTTCAAGCTAGATCCAAGTGATTTTAAGAAATTATAATACCTGGATTTTCAGTTGATGTCCAAATACTAGAAGGATATACAACGTTTTTCTAAAATTTGGTTTGCTTTACAAAAGTGATAGAATTTCTACCTGAGAAAAGCATATGGATACAGCTTAGACTATTCTTTGATAGTAATACATAGGGCACAATGGAGGGGGAGGGAGAAAACTTATGAAAATTTCCTTTTTTTACTACTATTTTTACTTTAGTTATCTCCACCTATGTACTCAAAATTTTATGAACACAGTTTCTGGCTTAGAGGTGGAAGATTTTAGGTTTCCCATTGAGATTTGTATACTGTCTGTGAACACTCACATTTATACTGTGATATTCATTAGTAGGTGTAAAATACATGATCTTGGTTAATGGTTTACTACTGAGTCTCAGGTAAGGAGTTTGATGGAAACCGTTTTACAAACAATTTACTGATTTTATTCCTTGTGTCTGTGAATTGTGTTCTGATACTGTTGCTTGAATAGACCTGCAGGGAGTGGTGGTATTCATGATTAAAGATCCCTTGAGGATCATGCCAACCTCTATGTGAATATTACACTGTTTAATCATGAATACACACACACATACACACACACATATGTATGTATGTGTATTAGGCAGATGATTCTGGACAAGTACATTTTTAAATAAATAATCATGTCCTGGAACCAGGATTTCTCCCCAAGTCCACTGTTTGCTTTAGAATGATATGGTTCTTGGTGTCACAGCAGTGCCAATCTAGAACCAGAAAAGAACTGTCAATGAATGTCCAGGTAAAGGAGAGCAATGAGGAAGTAGCATTTTGATGGAAAGAAAATTCCATAAACTATACAAACATTTTTGTTTTTATTATATTGCACATCAGTAATGGTAATTTTTCAAAAATAAAAATAGACTTTTTTGTCTAGGTATATATTGAGGAAAATTTTGTGTTTTTATGTAAGATACAGGAGAAGGTCTAAAGATATAGAAGACAGTATAAGACCGTCACAATTATTCACCAACTTTTTAATAATACAGTTTTAGTGGCCATAATACCATAGAAATGACAGAACGATGATTTTACACTGTTAGAGAGTAGTGTAATCTGCACATATGAAGGTACATTTATTTTGGTAATAAACATTTTTAATTAAAAATAAAACATATTAGTGATAGAATACTTCAAAACTTTTTTATTATTGTATTTAGCTATCACATTTAGTTATTGGTTGCTATACACTTATTAACATAAATGCTAAATAGCTTTTAAGCAAAAAGTTTTATAGTATAATTTTTAAAAAAATGTTTTGAGATTTTTCTCTTGACACTTATATTTTAAATGACTTATAATTCTTCAATTTCAATCTATAAAACACTGTGTGAATGTATAAGCTTTTTAATTGAAAAAACATTGCAATCATCCAAAAATTATCGGTTAAAAAACAGATATTGTGAAATTCTAAGTTTCTTGAACTATATTTAGTACCTGGTGATTAGTTGAGTTTGTTAAGTGTAGTTTAACAACAGAACCAATGGATCTCTAATATTTGTATTGTTGCCCAGATTAAAAATATATGAATACCCAAATCTTTTGAGTTCTGAGTTCAATTATATTCTGATTAATAATGAGAGCTATGTAAGACAGTCTTCAAAATCAACAAAAAATATTTTACTAGCTCTATAAGTGCAAAGACAAAGATTTTCATTTGCTGTGTTTGTGGAAATACCTTTTGAGGCTCGGTGACATGCACACTGTCTGCAAATTTACACACCTACTACCTACAGCTAGAACCAAAAGTTAAAAAACAAAAACAAAAAAACCCCTAAGAATAAACTATAAACTTTATAACATTCAAAGGATTTTAAATAAGGTTTACTCTATTTATTTTATTAGCTTCAAATTAGTACCGAATCTCAGTTAAATTTCACACTAAAAACTACATATATCGCCATAATCTATTTACTAATACTATGTTCTTGGTTAATATACAGTTAATATCATAATACAGTTTTTAAAAAGTTGACAAATTATATTACAATAGTGGCATAATTGCATAATTTGAAAATAGTGTCTTTTTTAAAACTTGAATTAAATATGTGCTCTTAGGAGACATTGTTTCCAAAAAATATTTTTGTAACAATGATATAATTTAATTGGAAAATTGATACTCTTGAAATTTTTTGTTTCTTTAAATTTATGTCCAAATACCTGAGGGAAAAGTAATTGTTTGAGGTCTATTTTTATATTTGTGAGCAAAATGTGGCCAATTTCATGGATTAGTTCAAACAAGTCCCAAGATCAACTAAAGTTACTTATTTAAGATAGTTTCTGTATATCTACCAAACATTCCATTTATTTTTGGAATCTAAGAAGAATGAATGAATAAATGAATGTCATAACTGATACTCTGAGAAACATGCATGCAAAATATTTTCTTTTGTAACAGAAATATATTAGGGTAAGACTTCTAAATATTTTGGATTGTTTTATGCACAACTACAGGGGAATTAAATTTTAAAATGCTTACTATGGGTCCAGTTTCATGCACAATTTATTTACTCTTTTAAAGAGGCTTTGTAAGTGTTTACAAAGACAAAGCAAATTACAGAATTGAGGCAGTTCTATGGAAAAACCTCAAATCTCATTTTTTCCTCTGTTATATGATGCTTGAGGTGAAAAGAACTTTGGAATAAAAGCTGGAAAATCTGATTTTGAGTACAGGGTCAGTTGTGAATGATGACAATGGACAAACCACAAAGCTTGCCTGGCCCTCGGTGTCTCATGCACAACAAGGAGGGCTAGATTTATAGTCTCTCAAGGTCCTTCTACCTGCTATGGACTCCATTTAAAAGAAAGCCTTTTGCTGGGGGGGGGGGGGGCCTGCTAAATTCTTCTCTTCATTTTATATGTGGATGGTGTGCAAATCAATAGCACAACTAAGAAAGAAGCTTTAAAAAAGACAAATCTTTCAAATGCACCCACCAGCATATTTTATCTTGATAGCAAACAGGAAAATGGTCTTCAAGGTTTTTACTTAAATTTTTAAAACATGAAATACATGGAAACATATTTGTCACTTCTTTGCCATTCAGTTTCTATTTGAAGTTTTGGCAGGAAAGAAAATCCCCAAAGAATGACTTACAGATTCATCCTAGTGTGTTATTGTGAAAATGCATGTATTCGCTATATGTGTAATGTATCTGAGGCTCTCTAAACCAGGGATCCACCTCAGAAACATTTCAACTTAAAAAGACCAAATCGCAAATAACTCTTTTCAAAGTCAATGTATATAATTGTAGTTCATGAAGAATAAGCACTGGGCCTTTTAAAATGTTTGTTCTGTGTGTAAATGTTTATGCTATTAAGTTTAATTATGATTTTTAGAGGAGTGGGGAAATTATTATTATTATTTGCATTCTAAAACAAGAGCTAGTATCTGTGTGGGATATTTAATTCTGAAATAGCATAGCAGTGCTAAAGCTTTTTAAAATACCTGGTCCCATATCTGGCACATGATAGGTGTTCAAAAATATCATTAATTTAGTAAAAGAATATTATTATTTCAGGATATGTTAATGTAGAATTTTACAGTTTTCCCTATAGTTAATATCTTTTTAAAAGTAGCTAATCCATAAAATGGCTGTTGAATTGCATATATTTAAGTTTAACTTAATGTAAATCGTTAATTCCCAATATTGCTTATGAATAGTGCACTTATTCTTTTTTTTAAGATAGAAAACTCATTTTCTCTGATTATCAGATACAGCTTCTAAATAATTGAACAATCTAAGAGAACATTTTTTTAAAGGTGCTATTCTTTTTGGAACTATAAGTAACTGTTTAATCTGGAATTATTTTATTCCATGTGATTTTTGATGTAAATATGCTACCTAATATATTTTATTTAATATTAAATGTATAAGTACTTGTAAGAATTCATAAATTTTTAACAAATAATCAACTGAAAATCATTTTAGCCAATATAATAATTACTGTGATAGATATATTTCCAATGGTAAGGATTATACAGTATTTTTTCAATACTTATTAGCAAGGCAAATTTAAGTTACAAGCAAAATTAAATTATAGTTTTATTTGAAAGGTGTTACTCTCTTGGGTGTTCCAAGTATAGTTAATACAAGTTGACCTTATAACCACAAAATAATATACCCATTCTCTAAAAATTAAAATAATATGGCTTGTCAGCTATAACTTTATTCAGATAATTTACATATGTTTCATCTACAGTTTAGTGATGGATATGATACTTTACATCCATTTGAGAATTTGAGAATAGGTTCAATACAAATTTGTATAAAGTTTTCAAAAGCATTTGATTTCAAAAAGATTTCTCATGGTAGAAATGCAAAGTTTGGAAACTATTCATTATATTTTTATTAAGATATCTCATATTCCTTTCAGTTGCTGGATGTGGTTGTCCAAAACAACTTTGAGAGTGTTTAATACTAGGTATTAGGACGGAGTCAAAATATAAGGATTCTTTACACTGAAAGAAACAGGTTTTTGTTAGTTGTGGCTACTATATTAAAAATCAGGGTTGATGCTAAATTTTTGAGACAGTTTCACATTTAGATCTGACAATTTGTGCAGATAACAATTGAATTGGACAAGAGACAAGGGACAATGATAGCAAGTAACAATATTAAGGATGTGGACCATGGAGAGGATTGTGCAGTTATGGTGATGTGTTAAAGAAACCATAATGAAATTATTGTTGGCTATTTTATTGGCAGATCTAGTAGCTTGTGATGGGAAGTTGACAATATTGGCTTTATATAGTGTATCTATACAGTAGGAATGCTTTCATAGTATTCAAATCTTCTTGCTTTTACTTAGATCAAAAGTCATGTGCCGGTATAGAGGTGTGAATCAATTAAAATAGAAATAGTGTCTGTGTAAAATAGGCATAGTTTATAGGTAGAAAACCGAGAAAGGAATGGACTCTGGATGTTTCACAAGTCAAAGGAAAGCCATCAGTCTTGAAAAGACAAACTTATGGAAAATTAAGCCTAAGAGGCACATGGCTTAAAAGAGACAGTCTTTTCATCCATTTTTCTATGGAAAATGTATGTTATATTTGAAACTGTACTTTAGAAATAAAGTAACCTAGGGGAATTTATTTAAGAGTGTATTAGCACTATCTCTCAATATAAAATGCAGAATTTGGATTTTCCTATTCACTGCAATTGATTACATTTTAGGGATGAGGGTATTTGTTAATTAACCATGGCAATGATATAGGAGATTGACATGCTTGTTCTTCTCTGGCTCAGCCTGTGTAACCAAAGACACAGCATTTCCACTTGATCATTTGTTATCTTTTGATAGAATTATTTTCCAGTCTATTATCCACACAGAATACAAAATTTTGTGAGTCTTATAAGCCCATAGTAAATTCATATGATTTTTAGTTGTTATGGTTACTTTCTATCTCAAATCCAGTTATTTGGTGTCTGGTCCTACATCCATGTTTTATACATGATATTTTCACAACACAGAGAATCTAAGTAACTTCCCCATGGATACCCAAATAATATTTGAAACCCATTTTCTAAGTCCTCTTTGGATGTTTTCTTTCTAATACATCACACTAAAACTTCAATATTGGAGTTTTTCTTCCAACTCTACTCTTCCTGGTATCTGGCAATAATTCTTACATTCTTCATACTAGTCAGTTATTCATCTGATTTAACCTTTTTCAAGCTTAAATATTGTATATATAGATGTGAATGTGCCAATAGATTCCAAAGGTCTTAGTGTGCTTATTCTTATGTATATATTTTTCAAAACCTAGAAAGATTTTATAGGCCAAATTAATAATGTAGAAATCATAGAAATCATAGTTAAAGGAATAGCTTGATCTTTAACCAAGTTGCAAATATTTTAGTAAAACAAAGAAAATTTTAATATAAATTACATTAACTCAATTTAATAAGCTTCCAAATGAAAGTATTGGCTCAGAAATTAGAATGACAAGTATTTGTCATGAAGTATATTCAATGGAAAATTAAAAATGAGATTACCAAATGCTGACCCAATGATGTGCTCACATCAAAGAACATTAATAAAATCACATTTTAATGTATAAATTAAAATTGTATTTATGCTTTTATTCCATTTTTAAATATTCAAAGCTGTCTTATTAAATAAAGACAGACTGACTCTTGGAGCAAAATCAAAATAAAATTCTCAGTTTTATACTAAAACCTTGTCCACTGCTGTTGTGCTATTTATGCAGATTGTATGGTGGTCATCCACTGATACATCTGTGTTACCTATGGTGTTACTCATTTAGGATGCCAAGAGAGTGATTTCTTGCTGTGGTCACCCAACTTATCAAAGAAATGTACTTCTTATACTTGAAAGACAAAAGCTCCCAAATCAGAGCTCTATCACAGCAGTAAGCGTTTACTTGAAAAAATGGTGTAGCTATCATTGTTTTAAAATTTACCAAGACAAAATGATATCTTTTGACTACCTTGTCCCCATCAAAAGGTTTTCCCTTTTCTTTAATTATAAACTACAACCATAAGTAATTATACTCATTATTACTCAATTTCAAAAAAAATAAAATGTAGATACAACTGTAAGAAATAAGAGAAGTGGTGAGGGGGAAGAGAGAGAGAGAGAGAGAGAGAGATCATTTTCTGATCTACTTTGGTGCTGGATTGAAGGTAATACAGTGGCAAAATTGATTCAGGGAAGTAATACTTAAATAATCAGCATTTTGTTCAAGGAAAGATGTTTTATGGATTCCTATAATTTGGTCAAGAACAGAAGGCTTTAAAATTTGTAAAGGATAGATTTTAATCCTCAAACCAGCTAATTAAGCTTCTTCTGTACAACATACAGTTTTAAGTTAACAGTAATTAATAGAGCCAGCTTGGAACCTCAGGAAGCTAAAGCCAGCAAGTGCTTTTTGGTTCACTCAAGAGGATGCAGTTTGATTGCTGGCGCCAGTAAACAGGTTGGGAATTGTCAACATTGTAATTAGCAGCAAGTTTCTGGATTCTCAGCCTGCCAGACTAGTGGGCTGATGCTTGGAGCAGTTGCCCCAGGGGGGAGAGGGAAAAACAAAGGAAGGGAATTTGAGCAACCTTGCAATGCTCTGCCAGCATATGCCACTGGACCAGTGTTTTTCTTGGCAAAGGTCTATTTTAAGATATCTAGCAGTGGTTTCCACAAAATATGAAACTCACCATAGCAACCAAAATGGCAAGTATCTCAAAGAACCTTTTCTTGATTGGATATCAGATCAAACTGTGTCCAGAGCTATATTGCCTTATGGGCAGTATGCGCTGTGCTCTGCACAATGTGGTTATTATGAGCATTATTAAAAGGGTTAAAATCTGTTTTGGCAGCAATCCTGAAATACTCTGCCGAAAAGCCGTCAAAGAATAAGGTTACGCAAACCTTATTAACCCTTCGTGTAGTACAAACAGAAAGGAAATGTCAACCTGAGTACCACCAGGAATCCAATCCTCAACATTTAAATGATTATTTAAATGTAGTTTTCTTAAATCAAAGCCATGGGATCATGGTGGAGAAAGTTTGTTATAGATTTGAAATCCAAACAGTATCTGCAATGCTTCTAAGACTAAGGATTAATAAAGCTTATGGGTAATTTATAACCCAACTGAACAAAAATAAGGCTAGCTTCAGGAATCTACTTGATAAAAGTTCATGCACATACGTGTAAAATTTCACTGATCTTATAGCAGAATATGACCTGAAATAAATGATATATATACTCTGGTAGTTACAGGATAAGTACTAAATCCACCTACCTTGTGGCAAAAGCATAGTAACAATTTTTTTTTCTTTAAGGCAGCTCTGAAGTAAATTAATTTTACCTTCCACTTGAAAAAGGTCAAGGTTGCTGAGCATTGCTAAAATACACATATTAATTTCTCCCAAATAAAAAAGCTTAGAATCCTATCAGGGACATTCTTACTGTCACTTACTTTTGCCAAAATATGAGGAAGAGGCTTCGAAGAGATAAACAGGATGCAGAGACAAACAAAATAGCTTTCTTTACTGTAAAAAAAAAAGCATTCTTAAATGGATCAATGTGCTATATTAAGCAATTGCCATGTGGCCATTTCTGCTGCTGGATTATCAAAAGTACCCAAGAAATGGCTGTGTAGATTTGGCACCCAGGTGTCTGGTGTTGCATTTAGCAGACTCTTTTGTGGGGAGAAGGATTACTCATATTTGTTGGAGAGAGTGCAATTCTCTAATCCTCCTCCACAACAGAATCCTTGTTGGAGTGAACCAGCAACAGGATTCTTATCCACTCTCCTCTAGACTCTGAGGAATTCTCCACAATTATTTATTATTTTCAGTGGAATTAGATGCCTACAGGTGGCCTCATAATGTGCTTCCAGGCATACAACCTGCTGTAAATTTTTAAGTTACATTAACTCAGCAGTATGTTGTCTTATAACAACAGTTCATTCAGTTTATGAGGAAAGGGAGAAGGAAGCAGAAAGGCAGTCTTTCGTGTTAAGCACCATTACAGTTCTGTTCCACCCTGTTCTTCCTTTGACGTTAGTAAAGGATATTTTCCAGAAGCAGCACTGCTGGCTTGTTAGTGTGGGCTGCGCATCCTTATGGAATCAGGTGGGGGGTGGGGG
Source organism: Acinonyx jubatus (assembly GCF_027475565.1). Taxonomy (NCBI): domain Eukaryota; kingdom Metazoa; phylum Chordata; class Mammalia; order Carnivora; family Felidae; genus Acinonyx; species Acinonyx jubatus. The sequence goes on along the minus strand of NC_069381.1, from coordinate 82,322,486 downwards.
GGAGACACAGCCAGCAGACCTCACTATAGTGTCTCAGGGACTGGTATAGTGGGTGTCAATTAAAAACAGATGCAGAGCAGTACTTTTTCTTTTTTTTTAAGGCCTTAAATGACTTCTGTTATTAAAAACTATTTTGTCTTTAGTGGTTTTTCATACTGTGTTAGAAAAAATTCAGCTCTATCAAGACATTTGGGTTTATCAAGTCTTTCTGCAATTTCTCCCCTAACACACATCCTATATGCTATAATTTTTTTTCCTGGCCTTTTAGGTTACCAATCGGTGAGAGAAGGAGGGGACTCCTTCATAACTTTTTTGTCATTGATATTCATGCTTATCCTGCCTTTATAATGATGCAATTGTCCACTCAATGTATACAGCCTATCACCCCTGCACATTTTAGGCTACGATTCTCAGAACTGATGAAAAAACAAAGATAATATACTTTAGGGGCAGAAATCAGATTAACATTTTAGGGGCAATACACAGGTCTATTTAAGCCTCAGAAGTCCTACTACTAGGTTATAAAACCTTTTTTCACGACCATAAACAGAATGAAATCTGTGTGTTACCATTCTAGTCTCATTAAGCCTGTAGCTTATACTACAAGTAACGATGATACATGCATTTTAAGTATATATTTTATGTGTACAAAGTCATATCTATATTATTAAAAACAAAACTTTTTAAAATGTAGAAACATGTTTTTATTTTCATGCCTGTACTACAGACATGGGCAAAATTAGTAACCTAAAGTCAATCTAACACTAACAAAGTTACCTGGCTCAATGCAAGGATATTTAGACCTCTCCACTTTTCATTTTATAGTATCTGACAAACATGCTGAGATCAAGCAGCTTATATGTTCAAGAGGTAGGATGTCTTTCAGAATAAATCAGTGAATATCTATTATGCATGTACTATTCATGAAGTATTCAGGTCTGTCAATATTTATTAAGCCCCTACTATGTTCCTGGAATTCTTCTAAATGTTAGAGTTATATTGCCCTGAAAGCATTCACGCCCTATAGGACAGCTCACAATTCAGGTTCTTAGGAGCTCTGTGGGGAATTCAAAAGAATGTAAAACAATATCCTCCTTTCAAGTAACTTACTAGATTGTGGTTAATAGAGCAAATATTAAATAGTGTAAATATGACTGTTGCTAGAAGCTATTACTATTGTCTCCATTCACCAGAAGACACTTACAATCACAGATATAATAATAATAATCCTCTATAGAAATGGATTTACTGTTTTTTTTCCCCTCAGAATATAGACACTTTTTCAAAACTTAATAGACCAAGGAAGTACTCGATAGGAAAAGAATAAAATACACATATTTTCACCTCAAAGCAAGTTACTCTATTACTATTCCTATATTATTGTAACACATTTATAATTACACAAAATTATATCCTAGCAAAAATTATTAGTGTATTTATGGTTATCATAAAATTTATTTTAGTAACTGTAAAATGATAGTGAATATCTCTAATTCCCAAATCCATTAATAATAATAGGTTCCAGAGTCAATAAATGTCTTTTGAGAACATGATAATAGCTTTATCAAAGAAAGTGCTAAAAGTACTATGCTACCGTTTAAATCAGTGGTTGTCAAAATGTGGTCCCTTGATCAGTCACCTAGCCTCACCTGGGAACTTCTTACAAATGCAGATTCTCGGTTGGCATTATGCGTCCAATGAATCTAAAACTCTGGAGGTGGGGTTCCTAATCTGTGTTTTAACAAGCCTGATTCTGATGCCTGCTAGAATTTGAGAAGCACTCCTTTCTATTGATTCAAGTCAGGTTCTTGCAACACTGATCCAAATCACTTAAGTTCTGTTGTAGATTTATAGTAACAAGTTATTATTATCAATTATAGCAGATATTTTAAATTAAAAATCAGAACTTTACCTGACTGGCAAATTCTGTAACATTTGGGAAATGTTTTAAACTTCCTTACATAGACCCTTATTAGTATTATATAATACTTTTTAATAGTACTCTTCCTGCTAATAACTTTATAATCATGATAGTATGTCTTGAATAGAACTTTCTCAGGACTTAAACTCTTCTCTTGATTTAAGTTATTATCATTGTGTTGGTATTATTATTATTATTATTATTATTATGTGGTAATGTTGTTATTGTGGTATTTTCAGCAGCTGCCCCAATTTTATTTTGGCATTAAATTGTGTCCCAGTTTAGAAGCAAGGAGAAATAGCTTCATTTTATAAAAGGCATAAAACAAGAATTTTAGATCTTATGTGCATGCGTGTGTGTGTGTGTGTGTGTGTGTGTGTGTGTGTGATAGTGTGTGATATGTGATTATCCTATGGACCATTATTAAAATTTTCTCATTCGTCTATGACACAAGGAATTTTTAAATTCTCATATTAAGAAATGTCCTGACCAAATTCTTTGAGCACTTACAAAATGTTCCAGTAATATAACAGTATAAAATAAATTTCCTAAATCTGTGTATTAGAACTACACTTGATAAAAATTTGCTCCTTAGGTTATTATATAATGGTAAAAATGAATGTTATTGGTTAAACAATTAGATTATATCAGTTCTCCTTATTCCAGGTGGAGACTGTTTCATAGAGCTGTAGACCACAGATTTTAGTTTGCTAGACCATAGCTTTCTGTTCAAGCTTTCATGGAAACACTAGAAATTCAAAAGCTAAAATGTTTAAAATGCAGCTCTCACATGCAGCAAATTGTTTCTTGTATATGATTTAATTTCAAATTTAAAAAGACGAGTATTAAACTATACCACTCTAAACTGTAAAGCCTAGAATAGTCCTCTGATCCATAAAAACTGACTTTTGTATTTAACACAAAATAATCTTAACCACCTTCGATTTAATGTTAAAGTAACTGATTGACAATATAACCAGGATTTTTCTCAGTCTGAAGCCTTCTTTCTATTAATGAGACACTTGTTTATATACTTGCTTATATCAGAGTATAAGTTTAGTCACATACATTATAATATATAATATATAATATATAGTGAAGTATTAATATTATTTCTTAGTAAAAATACATTTATTAATATGTAAAAAGAGAAGGTGATGGCCTGAGTATTAAAAATTTTTTATGGAAAATAGGTGTATCATTAAATAATAAATTAGGTAGTATTTTCCTTTATAGCTTTAACGCATTAATGAATTTTGTAAGATTCTGTTTTCTCAAATATTATCTTGTTATAGCTGTTCCATTACTTTACAGAGTAATAGAATTTTCCCTCTCTAAAAATATATTCTGACTATAAACTAGAACTGTAAGTCCATTTTAGGATATGATCTTTTTTTTTTCTTTTAATCCACAATAGAGATAAGCAACACTGTCCAGACATAAATGCTTAAGTTAAGAGGTGGACCATTTTATGCACATCCTGTTTAGATAAAATGATTGACAAGAGATATGTAAGAAATCCACGTTATTCTTGTGGAGGAAAAAAAAAAAGTCCATTATTTTGACAGTTCACTTTTTAAGATTAAGCACTTCAGATTAACCAGAAAGGAAAATGAAATCATTTTAATAGGCCTGTTGTTTGATGGATTTAGTTATTAAATAAAATAGACACTAATTTAATGGTTAGTACTTCAAACTTCAAACAAAAGAGTTTTGACTGCAACAGGGATGCAAAGTAAGGACCAAGTGGCTTCTATTTTGGCAGAGAAGATACTTAAAATTCAGAAATATCAAAACAGCTTGTTTTTCTCTGAAATTAAATGTTTCAGTTTATCATTGGTCCTAGTTCTTATGTTGTATGGCAGATTCCTAGGTGTTCATTGTTATATTGTTGATGTTTCACATATTCTTTTTTTTTTTTTAAAGTAAACTCTCCACCCAATGTGAGGCTTAAGCTCATGACTCTGAGATCAAGAGTCACATGTTCTACTGACTGAGCCAAACAGGCATGCCCACGTGTTCTTTTTTATCTAACAAATGTTACTTTAAACCATTTGTAAAGGAAAAGTCAGTTTGAAAAAAAGTTGTTAATATTACAGAGACCGTTATAATCTTTCTCAAATGAGTATATATATTTATTTTTTACCGATATCTCATTTGGCTTATTGTGGGCCTATATTGCTGATAATCTCATCATTAATTTAATATACATTAGTGTGCTGGTAGCTGGAAAAGTTATCAGATGCGAACTTATTCATTCTCAACAATGAAACATTAATGGTTTAACATCTCTCTTTTAGAATGTTTTTGAAGTGTTTTGCAAAATTGATTTAGTCACATCTCTTGACCTTTTTATTTGTTGACTGCTACCTTATGCTACTTAGAAAGTTTTCCAATATGCTTATAAAAGCAGATCTATGAAGGAAATTGTAAACAATTATTCACCTAAGAATGTGTTATTTTATAGTTTTTGAACTCTAATTTTTAAATAATGTAAGTTTTAAAGCTGATAGTGAAATTTCACATTTAAAAAAGCTAAATATTTAGTTTATTTGTTATACATTAAAAATAAATTCAAAAATAAATAATGGATTGCATTAGGAACTATTGTTAGGATTTTAATTTATAATAGGAAACTGTTGTGATTATAATGATATGATAACTATACACTTACAAAGTAATTATTAAGACTATCTTTAAAATAATTTTAATTTTAAATTTTGTTTAATGTTTTATTTATTTTTGAGAGAGAGAGAGAGAGACAGAGAGACAGAGAGACAGAGAGACAGAGAGACAGAGCACTAGCAAGGGAGGAGCATAGAGAGAGGCAGACACAGAACCCGAAACAGGCTCCAGGCCCCTAGCTGTCAGCACAAAGCCCGACGCAGGGCTCAAACTCACAAACCGTGAGCTTGTGACCTGAGCCAAAGCCAGACACTCAACCGACTGAGCCACCCAGGCACCCCAATAATTTTAATTTTTATATATTGGTTTCTGTCATAGGAGTTCACAGTCTTCCTGAATTCTGATTATTGTTTTTCCTACCAAAATTTTAAAGTAATATTTATATATCACACATTATACTTTAAAAAAGAAAACTTGGGACGCCTGGTGGCTCTGTCAGTTAAATGTCTGACTCTTAATTTTGGCTCAGGTCATGATCTCATGGTTCAAGGATTCAAGCCTTGTGTCAGGCTCTGAGCTGACAACATGGAGCCTGCTTGGGATCTCTCTCTCCCCATCTCTCTGCCTTTACCGTGCTCTTTCTCTCTCAAAAAAATAAGTAAACATTTTAACAATTTTTTTTAAAAAAAGAAAATTTGAAAAGTTAGCCAATAGAGGAAAAGATAATTGGAGAAAGATACTAAGGTAATAAAAGTGAAAGCACACTTTAGTCAGGTATTAAGTCCAAGTATTAAAATTAGCATGCTAAAATAGGAAATATTAAGTCTAATGTTTGTTAAATCAAAGTATCTCGATTACCCTTCCTTTCTGTTCTTTCTTTTTGATGTATAACCTCCTTTAATGCCATGACTACCTCACTAGTAAGTATCAGGTAAGATTATAATTTTAGCACTCACTTCAAATTATATGAAAACAGCATCCAAAAATGCCATACTGAAACAAGGTCTACTTTCTTGGATCAAAATAGATTGTTGTACATTATAAATGATACTCCCTGACGTTTTTGTAATGATTCATGAAACTAAGGGGCTGACATTTTAGCTCAAAGATTTCCATAAAATGCTAATAAAACAGGAAAACTAATTGCAAGTTACTTCCAAAAGTATTCAAATAATTCTAATCCTTATCTTCTACTAATGCTATTTGTAATGCTTTAAAAAATCTACAAATACAATTGAAAATATTTTTTGGAGCACCTGGGTGGCTTAGTCAGTTAAGTGTCTGACTTCAGCTCATGTCATGATCTCAGGGTTCATGAGTTTCAGCCCCACATCAGGTTCTTTGCTGTCAACACAGAGCCTCCTTCAGTTCCTCTCTCTCCCTCTCTCTTCCCCTACCCCGCTCTCTCTCTTTTTCTCTCTCTCTCTCAAAATAAATAAATAAATAAACTTTAAAAAATTAGAAAATATTTTTAATAGCTAAATTAATGGGGATTAAGTGTTACAAATCAAAGTGAGGCCATGACAAAAAACCATCACATGGTGATTTTCTGTCTCTTAGGAAAACATAACTACTTATAGGCTGTCCGGTCTTCAGGGTGATTCAGCATCTCAACCTAATGTAGAAACAATTCTAAAATACAAAGAGCTACATTTATATACTTTTTAAATTATGATCTATTTTTCTTATAAGAAACTTTAGATGAAATTTGAAGTTCTGTTAACTTTTATCCTAGTTTATCTCTGTTTCTTAGTCTTCATAAAGAAATCCCATGTATTTCACAGACATTTCATATACCTTAGTTGAATTTATTTAGAAACATTTAAAATGTAAGATAACCTTTTAAATAATATTTATGTGTTAATTATATTGGTTGACTTGAAAACTAGTCCTAGTGTGTCAAGGGAGCTACCAGTTATTTTTAATCAAGAGCTAAAAATCCAGTTTGACTTAGAAGATTCTAAAATGATTTCCTGAAATGATATTTGGTACATGGTGATTACTGCTTTTATGTTCTTCTCTTTAACTTTACATGTTGTTTATCAGCAGAAAGAACACTTCACTTATGGTAACAATCTGTTTACAGAAATTTGTTTTAAAAGAATTAGCTTCATTTTGATTTCTCTCCATATTTTAGTAGGAAGGGTATTTATACCAATTTCGCTTTTCACATTTATTATAATACAAAATTACACTAATTTAAGTAATAAAGTTTATATTCAGAAAAGGCATTTTTCTTTGTTTTATTTTTATCTTGCAATATACATAATTTGCTTACTGTGGCCAGACCCGTATTGCTACGTAAATGAATTATTTTAGAAAAATGCATTAAACTTTAACATTTAAGTTCCTTTTGTAGCATGTATTTTTCAGAACTATTTATGTATCATTAAATGTTATACATGGCTACGTTATACATATCTACATATTTTATTTACATTTATTTATGAGGATTATTGTATTTCCACCCTGTCTTCACTGTGATTATTATATTTTTCTCCAAGATATCTAATTTTAACCAAAAAAGTAATCTTTCCATGTGAATTTCTTGGTATAGCAAATTAAAAGTTTTATCTACAAATAGAGGTAGATGGAAGTACACAAACTTAGTATTTAATATGGTCTCAGTTTCTGTCAATTTCATGCTCACTTATTCTCTTCATCTCTTTTTGCAAGTGGCCACTTCGTCATATGTTTTAACTGTAAGAGGATGAAAAACGCAAAAGTGCCCACCATCAGCATAAAGTGAGGCATTTTAAGCTCCACTGTGCAAAATGAAAGTGTAATATTCACTGCAGAGAAGACTTAGAATTCTATTATCTTGTCATTTATACCTAAAGGCACTTTGATTTCTGGAATAGGTTAAACAAAGGAAATTTGGAATGGATTCTCTTTAAAATTTTGTGAATTTGAAAGCCTGAGATTTGAAGACCATTGAATACGTTTAGCCATTTTCCAGACAATCCACAGATAGAGGATAAATTGTGATGTAATTAGCTATGCATGTCAAGGTATGTGAGCATTAAAAAAAAAAGAGGCTGATTTTGTGACTTATACCGTAGCCACCAAGGAAGTGGGTTAGCACACTGCAACTGACTTCCCAATTCTGGAAAACTGCGCATGTGCTTCTGGCCTTGAATTTGGGATTTCCTCTTGAAGTATAGGTTTATACTGTCCGGAAGGGTCAGGAACAAAATAGGCAGTGATTATAGAAACAGTATCTCTGGGTTCACTCCTACATCCTCTAATACTCCTGATGTGATCTGATCTATAATTGAACCTCACAGGGTGAACTGTTTGCCCTCAAGCTTCATCCAGTCCTGATAGATTCTGGGTCCAGGTATACGAAGAAAGACTGTCATATCGATAATAGAATTGTTTTCCGGGCTTAGTGTTAGAAGAGACTTAAGTGGTCATTTGGTGCAACTCCTCTTATTTTAAATGCGGGAAACTGAGCTCTAGAGATACCGCAACTTAACACTCTTACAAGGATAGTATTTTCTCCAGTAAAAGTCCTGCTGACAGTAATAACAAAATTATGCAAAGTCATGAATCACATCCAGATCAACACACATATGGTTTGACCTGTGAAGTATTTTTTATTATCATCACCTTTATTATTACAAAAGTGGCCATTATTCCAAAATACTTCTTCCTCACATGCAGCTTATCCCTAATTTTTCCATTCTTTATTCAATCACTGTATAATCTTATGAAACTTATTTAATTTACAAGCTATTTTAGTGAATTTTTGAAGTGATAAATATTGTTCAAACATAACATGACAAACAAACATTGGATTCTTTTCTGCATTATGAAACATACAGGCAGGAAGGACAACTCTATGTCTAGTTATTACTGCTAATATTTATTTTAACATTAAAAATAACTGATTTCCACATTCAACACATCTTCTCATTGGCATTCACATGAGGGCACCATCCCCTCCTTTTCTGTGTAAATCTGATTAACGGGCTGCTCCCACTGTCATTTTGCACACAAAACTTCTATTCCATTTCGACAACAATCCTATTTACACAAAGACCTCAGGGTTGAACATTTAAAGTACCTAACCATTACTGAATATTGAATCATTTCTCTCCACATAAAATTGCAAATGTGGTCTGAGAGCCAATTTCCAGATTACCTTGGTTGAGTAGTACTAATTACTTCTAAACCGAAGGTGCAGCCACAGTCTGCCAAACCCATGCTGGATTCTTCCAATGTCAGGTGAGCTCTTCCCACCAAGTGATCATGTCCTACTGTAGAATGCTGTATGATCACTCACGCTTATAGTAATGATTCTCCAAATAATGCTGGTGACAAATAGTCATAATAGTAATGTGTACTTTGCATTTGAATGCCTACCATGTAGCAAGGCACTGTATGCAGTATCTATTACCTCATTTCATTCATTTCTGAAAATGATCTTATGTGTCAGTTATTACTGTTGACATATTATAAATAAGATAACTGAGTTTCACAGGGATTGTCCCACAGCCAAAGTCACACAGCTATTAAGTACGAGAGCCTACTTTCTGTTACAGCCCTCATTCACTTCTTTCCACTACACCACCATTTCTATGCCTTCCTAAAACAACCAGCAAAGATGAGCGAGGCCTGAGAACATCGGTTTGGGCACTGGTAGAATTGGGTGCTATCCTTGTTTCTGCCACTAGCTGAAATGTGACCTTAAATCAGTACTTGTGTGTCATTTCCCTCATCTGTAAAATTAGGTGGTAGAACTAGCTTTAGCCTTCTGTGATTTTTAAGTAATTTCAAAGAAGGTTCTTTTTTTTTTTTTTGGAGAAAGAAAATTGAAAAAAAAATTGTTCACAGTTACAATACCATTGAACAATATTTCTCTGGTATTTCCCAGGTTCTGATCTGATTTTATAGCTTCAATCACAGAATAGAATCCTTGTTGATATACAAAGAAGAACATATTCTGACCAGATCAGTGAAGCATGGAGAAAGATATGAAATTGACTTAACGTGGGTCAGACTCTTAGAAAGTTTGAATTTAGCATCATGCATTTATTATGCTGCATATATAAAAAAATTAAATGAATGATGTGAAGCAAGGTGGGAATACAGTACAAGCATAAAGGATATTTATAGTATGTGTGATGAAGCATAAAAATACATTTATCTCCCTCAAAAAGCAAAATGTTGGATATATTCATATGAGACACCTTAGGCTATATCAAGAACACTATACTTAAATACTTAAATGCATTTACATACTATTCATGTAAATATATTGGCCTAACCATAGCAGCTCTAAGGATTCATGATAAGCTGTGAAAATTGTCTGTAAAAGATAAGTGAATGACCCTTTAAAATAGAATAAAAATTAATTATAGTACACCAGCAATTTTAGACACATATACATACCATTTTGAAAATCTGTGCTTTTGAAATGTTAGCCGTTCCTTATGTAGTTCTCATAGTGATGCATCCATATCACATATACAGTTTCCTAAACATATTGTATTTTTCTTAGAACATCAAACATTATGTCCTATGTCAATTTTGTAATATTTTGAAAGAACAAAATATGGTATAGTAAGCTGACATATTTTCCTTCGTTGAAATATTCTTTTGTGTGTAAACTCTTTACAGATTTTTCTCACCATTTTCTCCTTTTCTAAAGTTGACAAAAATGTAAATGATGGCAAAGTGAAAAGAATTATCATTTCTTTCAGCAGTTATTACTCTATGTTTCCCTATTGCTATTGCATAAATATTGTCATAATTCTACAAGTTTTATACTAGAAGTAATAATAAATAATTCCTTCACATAATTTGTGAGCGACTTCTTGGAATATCTGATTTTTGCACACACTAAAACATGTCACTTAAGGTGATTTTGAGCTAGTAGAAATTTTGCCAAAAAAAAAAAGTGTTAAGTTTGATTTCACTCATTAATACATTCAATGTGTATTTACTGAACTCCTACTGTGTGTCAGCCACTATGCAAGTTGCTGAACCTATATTGCTAAAATGCAAAGTTTGATGCCTACATGAAGCTTCCATGCTTGATATGAGAGACCAATAAACAATTAAATCAATAGAGAGAAAAAATAATCACAAATTGTGAAAACTTTCACAGAGGAAATTAACACATTGAGGAGATAGAGATTAATTGATGGAGGCCAATCTAGACAAGGTGAAATGGGGCAATTACTGAGATCCTGAAAGACAAAAGTGAAACCAAGGCTTGATGAAGTGTTCTAAGCAAAGGCACTGTTAAGTGCATAGACATCAATACATACCAAAATATTTTAGAAATACATTCTCCAATTTGTCCTTCAGTTTCACTAATTAGTATGATTCTCCGGAAATCTCAGCTCTCCTGCACAAAGATTGTCTGAAGAGATAAGCTTTTTTGAAAAGTTGTAGTAATTTGGGAAAATAAAGAAATTACTTCTAAGAAACAGCTTTAAGAATGAAAATGGGTGAAGTAGTTAATACTTAAAATATTATTCTTTACTAGATATTATCTTTTTAGGAAATTAATATCTCAGAGCAATGATCTGTGCTTGGATCTTCTGTTTATAACAGTCTATGAGAAAGATTAATGTGTTTTTATAGAATATAATTTATCTTGATAATTTTTGTCTTTATAGTAATAATGGCTTCTTATTTATGTCTCCTTATTCACAATGAATGCATTTGATTCCCAGAATATACACCAAAATAGAGGAAGACAGAAAAAACTAAAAATTGTTTGTTAAAAACATCTAAAAATATTTTCATGTGAACTTATCATTTCAGAAAAAATTACATGGAGTGTCCAAAGATTAATTGAATAAGTATTCTGTCATCTTATATTATACATAGGTGCTAGTTAGAGAGCATTTTATTTTGCTTTGAAATATTTACATTGCACCACCAAGAAATGAATTAAATAATATCTTATAAAATTATTAGAGATGATTTTATGAAAATTAATTTAAATGAATTTTACATACAAATTCATAATAATAATGGCATATCTATATAACACCAGAGCAAATTAATGAAAAGTAAGGGAAAAATCTATTATATTCATTTTGTGTAAAAAATGTAAGGATTTGCCTTTTTTATGACTACTTTGAAATTTTTTTAGGCCCAAATGTTTTTTTTTTTAATTTTCTTCAATGTTTATTTATTATTGAGAGACAGAGAGACACAGAGTGTGAGCAGGGGAGGGGCAGAGAGACAGGAGACACAGAATCCAAAGCAGGCTCCAGGTTCTGAGCTGTCAGCAAAGAGCACCACATAGGGCTCAAACCCACAAACTGCAAGATCATGACCTGAGCTGAAGTCAGACGCTTAACCAACTGAGCCACCCAGGCACCCCTCTTTTTTTTTTAAGTTTATTTATTTTGAGAGAGAGAGAGAGAGAGAGAGAGAGAGAGCTGGGAAGGGGCAGAGAGAGAATCCCAAGCAGGCTCCACACTGTTAGTGCAGAGCCCAATGGGGGACCTGAACCCACAAACTGTGAGATCATGACCTGAACCAAAATCAAGAATCAGCTGCTTAACTGACTGAGCCACCCAGGTGCCCCTAGGTCCAAATGTTCTTAATTGACTGATATAAAGTGATAACAATTGAATATAAAATTGAATAAGTTCACAAAATATACATTTTTTAATCTTTTTTTTTCTTTTTTTACTTTTGAGAGAGTGCACACATGAGTGAGAAGTAGGGGGCAGAGAGAGAGGGGGAGAGAGAATCCCAAGCAGACTCTACACTGTCAGTGCAGAGCCCAGTGTGGGGATTGATTCCATGAACTGCGAGATCATGACTTGGGCCAAAATCAAGAGTCAGGGGCTTTACTGACTGAGCTATCCAGGTGCCCCATACAAACTGTACATTTTTAGTCAGATGATAATGCTACCTGATTTTGAATAAAACTTTTAAACTTTTAGTTTTATTATAAATAAAGCTAGTATGTTTTATAAAGCTTTAGCCTAGTACAGTACTTGGAATAGTCATCATTCAGTCTTCACATTATTTCTGACAATTCTAATTCTCATTTAAGTACAACTCTAATCTGATATCAATTACATGTCATTTTTCAATCAATTTTTAAAAAATTAGAGTTTAATATGGAGCTAACACATCTCCTCTGAGATAAAAGTAACAGAATTCTAATCCACTTTGGAGAAGGTAGATTCTAGAGCGAGCATTTTGCAAAATTTGGAGTTATCAAGAATTTTTCAGTAAGGTCATAAAATAAGACATGCAATAATCTAATATGGAGATTAAAGCTTTCTTTAAAGTGAAAGCTAAATTCTGGTTTCATGTTAAGGGTTACAAAATAAAAGCTTATCCAAAGAATGAATGACCAGGTAAGAATCATGAACATCTTTTCCATTTTTACATAAGAAGGAATAATTTTAAGAAAGAGGGAGGGGCACCTGGGTGGCTCAGTAAGTTAAGTGTTTGACTTTGGTTCAGGTCATGGTCTCGTGGTTTGTGAGTTCGAGCTCCGTGTGGGGCTCTGTGCTGACAGTTCAGAGCCTGGAGCCTGATTCGCATTCTGTGCCTCCCTCTCTTTGTGCCCCTCCCCTGCTTGCACTCTGTCTTTCTGTCTCTCAAAAATAAATAAAACATTAAAAATATTTTTTTAAGAAAGAGTGAATAAATAATTCAAAAGCATTTTATACATATTACACAGATAAGGTAAATTGAAAATTATGTTCCAATTTCAGTTAGGTTGTTAGGTTGTTGAGGTTTTAAGCCAGCTAGAAATATTTCTACTTGTGTATACAACAAATGATGTCATTGAATATATCTCATTAAATCTTGGTAAAATAAAAGTGAAAGGTAAAATAAAGCAGATATTTGTGTGCAGATAGTGATTCAGGGAAACATGTATTAATCTGGAATCCACTTGGCAGAGTTAGGGGGCTTTCTGTGGTTTCATATTTCTTTATGAAAACTTCCTGGTGCCGATCACATTTTATTGTAATTATTCACATACCTTCTTTCTCCAAAGAGCTCCGTGAATACACAGCAGTCCTCTCCAAATTACTTGTTATCACTCCTGAATCTATGGTAGGTACTCCATAACTGTGAAAGGAAAGGATAAATGAATGAATGAGAAAAGAGAAAGGCAAAAGAGATAAAAATAAAATTAGCAAACCATAAGATGAGAAATAGAGGAGAAAACAATCTTTTTACTCCGTCCTACTTACAAAGCCATGGAGAAATGGAGAATGCTGAATGATAAATTAAGAAACTATACATTTTTGGTGCTCCAAAATTTATTAAAGATTTGGCTTATTTTGGTAGGAGGGAAGAAAGGGGGTTGCTAAACTATGATCTCCTTCAGGAAAGTTTATATTCACACGAGGATATACACCACAATTTCTTCACATCTTTACACTCTTGCCTTCTATCACATCTTCATGGCATCTATCATTAGGATATGATTCCATTTTCATGGCCAGATCTTTATAGCTCTTTTGGGCTGCCTCATCGTTCTACAGACATTTAATCTCATATGCTTTCTTATTTCAATAGTTGTCCTTCAAGCAACAAAGATGATCTGCATGTAAGGATGCTGTTTCCTCTAAAATGTCATCTTAGACAGTATAGAAGGGTAAAAATAGAAACAATTTTGGATAACTAACACTATAAGAGTAGCCATCTGCTTCTCAGAAAATATGGATGTGTTTTCTTGTTTCTTTCCTCTAACCAATCCAAAAGATTTTCTTCCTAAAATCTAAGATTATGATATTTCTCCAAAGAAAATTTCTGATATTTCTGACAAAATGTATTAACTTGTGAACACCCTGGATGAACTTTAAATAACCCATCAAATATTGCTGATGGATAGATACTACCTAGAATGATCCAGCAGCCATATAGAGACCCGATGGACAATCGAGCTACCATTTTCCAGATTGAGAAAGCAATCAAAATGAGGAAAATGGGAAGAGTACCATACCAGATGGTACTCCAGCTGAACTATACAAGTGTGGGTACACAGCAAATAGTGAATACTTTCACCACTTGTTCAAAACCATATGGACACAGAAAGATAGATGTAGATATTTGAGGGACACCTATTTCTTAAGAGGAAAAAGGATAAATTAGGGTACTAAAAGCTACTACTGTGTTAACTGACAGGAAGTTGCTGACTTAAATTTTGTGCTATCTAAAATAATTTACTCTGGGATATTATAATCATAACAATGTCCTAGAACTTCACAAAGTAGCATTTATGAAATAACAGAATAAAAATACTTTAGAGAATATGTTGAAATACACTGAGTTAATTTCAACTGAATTTTTTTTAGATCAAAGTTAATAAAAATGCAAACAGTCCAAATCTTAGGTGTTATTTATTATTTCTTTATGATATGAATTGCACAATTAATAATATTTGAGGTCATAGTTTTAAAAAAATTTTAAATTTCAATGAAATAAAGTAACCTAAAACAAAAAAAGTATTTAAAGGCCTAATATTTAGAATTTATTTAGGTTATAATACTAGGTTGCACACACTCCTGTCATTGAAAAATATTTAATCTAATAGAAGCCTATAATGAAGCTTTTTTTTTTCTTTATGTAAAATATAGCAGACGATTTACGTGCTACTTATCACAGAAGGTCTTGGGCAATCTCAGACAAAGCAAGAGACTATATTCTTGCATGGTTTTGACCTCTAAACATGTGTCAATGCCAAGTTCACTAATTGTACACCCAGCATAAATATCAGAAAGTTCAGCCAAAAAACAGAATCCTGAAGTATGAAATAAAGGTATCCATAAAGAGAAGATATATGTTTTGATTTTATTTTATGTTAGTTACTGTTTCCAACTAAGAATTTTATTATGAAGCTGCTTGGATGTTTGCTGTAAATGATACATGAATACAGATAACTCCATTGATAACTGAACCAATGAAACTGTTTAAACCCATGCTGACTTTTGCAGAATATTTTAGCACGCAATGCTATACTTATCTCATCTACACTTGTAGAATACAAGCCAAGGAAACAGATAGGAGGCTTCTAAAGGTAATTTTAGAGATATTATCTTAGAAACTTGTATAAATGGTAGTTCAAATAATATGCAAACAACTGAAGTTCCACATCTAAGTTTGTAGGGAAGAAAGAACTCAGAAATATGTTCTCCCACAAACATAATTGTCAAAATTCTTAAAACCCACACTCCCAAACTGGTTGTAAGTAAACATTTCAAATGCCATAGTCATAAAATTTACTAATTTATTTTTAAACAGAGGCTACCTCAATTTTAATGACATTATTATTATTATTATTATTATTATTATTATATCGAAAACGGAGCATTTTCTCTGGGCCCCACACACAGTGCTTAGTTTGAATGGAATGTCTTATTTAATTCTCACAAGCACCCTGTGTGATAGACATTTTCCCCCATTTTATGGGTAGAAAATGGATACAGATAGGTTAAGCAATTTGCCCAAGACAAAACATTAGCAATGTCAGGGCAGGCTTTAAAAAAAGCAACACGTGGGGCACCTGGGTGGCTCAGTTGGTTGAGCATGGGACTCTTGATTGTGGCTCAGGTCATGATCTCATGGTTCATGAGATGGAGACCCAAGTTGGGCTCTGTGCTGACAGCATGGAGCCTGCTTGGGGTTCTCTCTCTCTCTTCCTGTCTCTCTCTGCCCCTCCCTCTGCTCGCACTTGCTCTCTCTCTCTTTCAAAATAAACTTAAAAACAAAATAAAAAAATAGAGCAATACAAGTGAACAGCCATTTATTTTTTTTAAGTTTATTAATTTATTTTGAGAGGGAGAGAGGGGGAGAATCCTAAGCAGGCTCTGTTTTGTCAGCTCTATCTCATGAACTGTGAGAGTGATATCATGACGTGGGTGGAAATCAAGAGTCTGGACACTTAACCGACTGAGCCACCCAGGTGCCCCTGAAAAGCCATTTCTGAACTTAATGCTTGCCTTGGAATAATCTACCTAAAACATTATTTTTAATATTCATTCATTCATTTATTCATTCATTCATTCTTTATTGAAGTGTATTTGGCATACAATATTATGTGAGTTTCAGGTGTACAACATAGTGATTCAACATTTATATACATTGAGAAGTGATCACCAGGATAAATCCAGCTACCATCTGTCAACCTTACAAAGTTGTTACATATTATTAACTATATTCTCTATACTGTACATTGTACCCCATGTCTTTTTATTTTTATTTTACACCTGGCAGTTTTACCCTTTTATCCCCTTCCTCTATTTTGTCCATCTTCTCATGCCCCTTCCCTCTGGCAACCATCGGTTTGTTCTCCGTATTTATGAGTTTGTGGCTGTTTTGTCTGGGTTTTTTTGCTTTAATTTTTTAGATTACACATATAAGTAAAATCATATATTTTCCTTTCCCTGTCTGACTTAGTTCATTTAGCATGATACCCTCAAGGTCCATCCATGTTGTCATAAATTTAATATTTTCAGAGATGAAGAAAACTTACAACACTTAAAAGGAATTTTATTTCTATTTCATAAGCAACATTAAGATTTAGTTGCTTCTAGATGAAATTTGATACTGGTGATTTTTTCCCTAGGGTTTGGTAAAAATTAATATTCCAAGAATTCTTGATATATGTAAATCATTTTGCCAATTCAATAAAAATTAACTTTAATGTTATTTTTACTTACAAACTGATCAATATACTCCTAAGGTATTTTATCCTTCATATATATATATATATATATATATATATATATATATATATGTGTGTGTGTGTGTGTGTATATATATATATATATATATATATATAGTATTTCTTTGTAGGGAAAATATTGATAATGCCTAGGTCTATGTGAATAACATATATGAATAACTCATAAGATCGTGAAATCTTAATTCAAGCATGACGCCAGTTGATGTCATGAGAATTAATCAAAATACTGGCAATCATGAATATGTAAAAATTAACACTTGACTGCTCTATGTTTAAATGGGCAACATCACTTATTCAAATAGTAACTCTTCCCTTTCACCCGGACAGCTAAATCTCAGCTATGAATGAAAAAGGCAGAAATAGACGGGATCTGGTAAAATTGATTTTTTTTGCTAGTGAGATATTATTACACTGATGAACTGAAAAATCAATTTATAAGATACACCATGAAGGAGTATACTTTTTTTTCATATGGAATCTATCTTAAGTTGAAACACTGAAAAATAGGAGACAATTTGTGTCATATCTAAATATTTTATATGGAGATGTCAAAAGTCTGATACACTCACTCTACTTCTCGACTTGTGACTGTGTGTATATCTGGAGTTGTCATTCATGAAAGCAACTAAGGCACAGGTGTTAGACCCTACCTACCTTGTAACCTTGCAGCCAACTCATTTGCAGCATGTAAAGTTACATACGGATGTGTCTATGTGCTTGCTGCCTCCCTCTCTCTCACGTTCTCTCTTCCTCTCTGCCTCTCTCTCCCTTCTTACTTTCTTCCCACCCTCCCTCCCTTCCTCTTCCTCCCCTCTCTTTGTGTCTTCTTTCAAGCTTCCACTATGCATGGAAAACTATTTCCCAAGATTACATAGGGGAGAAAATTCTTAACATGTTCTGTGTTTATTGTAAGTAAAAGTCCAATTTCTCTAACCTCTGAAAAATAAAGACTGCTTTCCTGTGAGCATTTTTTCTTTCATTCCTCTATTGTAAGGTAAAGATTAGCCTGGTGGGGACATAAATAACATGCTCTAAATTATTCTTAATGCCTATTTTCTTTATGATTAACAAATAAATGTCTTTGTGGTGTTTGCTCTGTCAGGTGGCATATAAATGCTAAATATTTGCTACTACTTACACAGATCATGAATATACACAGGCAACATGTGCTGGCTTCATGAAAAACTCTGAAACATATATTCACGTTTTGAAGGATTCTCAAATTTTCATAAGTTCATATTTCCTAGTTTCAGTAATTCAAATTCAGTAACTATTTCAGCTTTCTAGTTTAAAAAAAATCCCTCATTCTGCTATAATGTTAATTTTAACTAAATGACCAATAACTTCTAATAATGGAACTTATTTTTTCAAAACAAAAAGAAAACACAGTTTCAGTATTTTTAAGCAACTTACAGATTTTAAAATTATGTGTATATACATATATATTCTTTTAAAAAATTGTGGCAAGAACACTTGGCACGAACCTACAGTAACAGATTTGTAAATGTGAAATACAATACTGTTAACTATTGGATGTTGTAAAGCAGATTGTTAGAACTTACTTATCTTACATAACTGACACTTTATAGCCATTGAATAATAACTCCTTATTGCTCCCTATCCCCAGTTCCTGGAAGCCACCATTCTACTCTCTACTATGTGAGTTCCACTATTTTAGATAATTCATATAAGTGGAATCATGCAGTACTTGTGCGACTGTGCCTGGATTATTTTGCTTAACATAATATTCATGTTGTTACATATTGCAAGAGTTCCTTCTTTTTAAAGACTAAATAATATTCCAGTGTGTGTGTGTGTGTGTGTGTGTGTGTGTGTGTGTGTGTGTATCACATTTTCTTTATCTACCCATCCATCCATGGACATTTAGGTTTTATTCCACATACTGCTATTGTGAATATTGCTGGAATAAGCATGGATGTGTTAAGATCTTGATCTTGAGATCTTGATTTCAGTTCTTTGTGTAAATACCCAGAAGTGGGATTACTGGGTCCTATGGTAGTTCTATTTTTGATTTTTTGAGGAATCTCCATACTGTTTTCCATAGCAGCTGCAGCAGCTTGCATTCCCACTAACAGGGCACAAGTGTTTCGATTTCTCCATATTCTCACCCACACTCATGGTTTGTTTTTTCTGTTTTTGTTTTGGTTTTGTTTTGGATAAAGTCATTCTAACAGGTGAGTGGTGGTTTTGATTTGTATTTCTCTGATGATTACTGATGTTGAACCTCTTTGCATATCCCTGTTGGCTATCTATATGTCTTTGTCAGAGAATTGTTTGTTCAAGTCCCCAACTTTTTTCTTTTAAAAATTGAGTCATTAGATTTTTTTGGCTATGGAATTATAGGCATTTCCTACATATTTTGGAAATTAATCCCTAATTAGATGTATGATTTTCAAATATTTTTTCCATTCCATAGGTTGCTTGTTCATTCTGTTAACTTACACACAAACACACACACACATAATCAAAACCATTAACACTAATAAATTGAGTAAAGTTTCAAGATACAAAAATCAACATAAACAAATCAGCTGTGTTTTGGGGCACCTGGGTGGCTTAGTAGGTTAAGCGTCCGACTTCCTCTCAGGTCATGCTCTTGTAGCTTGTGGGTTTGAGCCCTTGTTGGGCTCTGTGCTGACAGCTCAGAGCCTGGAGCCTGCCTCAGATTCTGTGTCTCTCTCTCTGCCCCTCCCCCACTCACACTCTGTCTCTCTCTCAAAAATAAATAAATGTTAAAAATTAAAAAAAAAGCATTTGTGTTTCTATAACAATAAACTATTTGTAAAGGATATTAAGGAAACAGTCCCTTTATGATAGCATAAAAATAAAATATTTAAGAATAAACATAACTAAGGAGATCGAAGACATGTACACTGAAAACTATAAACATAGATGGAAGAAATTAAAGAATGGAAACATGAACAGATGGAAAAATATCCTGTGTCCATGAATTGCAAGACTTAATATTGTTAAAATGTTCACACTACCCAAAGCTATCTGTAGAGTCAATGCAATCCCTATCAAAATCCGAATGGCATTTTTTTTTTACAGAAATAGAGAAAACAATTATAAAATTCCTAAGGAACCAAAAGGACCAAAGAAAACAAAACAATCTGGAGAATTATTAACAAAGGCAGACACATCATGCTTCCTGATTTCAAAGCATATTATAAAGCTACAGAATGGTATTGGCATATTAAAACAGTATGGTACTTGCATAAGATACAGAATAGAGAGCTCAGAAATAAATCCACACATACACAGTCAACCAATCTTTGACAAGGGTACTAAGAACACATAACAGAAAAAGGATCGTCTTTAACAATGGTGCTGGGAAAAATGGTTATCCGTATCCACAAGAAGGAAATTGTATCCTTACCTTACATTGTACACAAAAATCAACTCAAAATGCACTACACACTTAAATGTAAGACCTCTAACTGTAAAACTCCTACAAGAAAATTTCAAGGAAAAACTTCATGACATTGTTCTTAGCAATGATTTCATGATTTGACACCAAAGCACAGGCAACAAAAGAAAAAAATAGACTATATCAAAGTATATGTGTATATTCTTCATATATGTGTATATATACACACACACATATACTTTTCTTTAATTTTTAAAAATGTATTTATTTTTGAAAGACAGAGAGAGAAAGAGAGAGCACTAGTGGGGGAGGGGCAGGGAGAGAGAGAGGGAGACACAGAATCTGAAGCAGACTCCAGGCTCTGAGTTGTCAGCTCATTGTCTGATGCGGGGCTTGAACCTACGAACTGTGCGATCATGACCTGAACTGAAGCCGGATGCTTAACCGGCTGAACCGTCCAGGCGCCTCCACACATATATATTCTTAACATATATTTATATATTCCTAATATATTTTTTAAATATATATTCCTAATTATATTTTTAAATATAATTTAACTTAGAGTTATAGAACATCAGTACTGTATTCATGCTTGATGTTTGGTAAGCATTTAAAATAATATAAAATTAAGGGTGCCTGGGTGGCTCAGTTGGTTAAGTGTGTGACTTCGGCTCAGGTCATAATCTCATGGTTCGTGAGTTCGAACCCTGTGTCGGGCTCTGTGCTGACAGCTCAGGGCCTGGAGCCTGCTTCTGATTCTGTGGCTTCCTCTCTCTCTGCCCCTCCCCTGCTCACACTCTGTCTCTCTCTCAAGATAAATAAAGATTTAAAAAAATTTTTAATAAATAAAATTATATTCTCAAATATTTTAAAAGTGCATGACTTATATTGCTAGAATTGGGAAAATAGATCTTTTCAGTTACTTTATAATCAAATAAAATAGCTACCTTTTTTATTAACCTGGAGAAACTACAAATATTAATATATAGTATGTGATATTAGGAATTAGCAGCCTAGTTATAACAACCAGATCCCTTTTCCTATTAATATAATTCAAATATTTCCCCACATTCTGAGTTAAGCATATTTAAAGCATTTTGTCATGTGCAAATATAAGTCATACAATATCATTATATTGGTAAAGAAATGTGCATTTTTTGGCAATTTCAAGCAGAATTGCACCAAGTTAGAAATAATTATGAATGTTTTGGTTTGTGACATTGAGGTTTGTATTTTCATTTATCTCAGAACTGAGAAGTCCTGGAAAAATGTGAACTTTTATAAGAGTTGGGCTTCTAGTCCAGAAAATCTTGCTAAGGAGATTATAGTCATGACTATATTGCAAGGATAATTTATGACACAAACTCCTTCAAAAATATTTTTATCTAGATTCTGTAACATTGTTCATCTGGGGTTGAAAGTTAACTTTCAACATGTATGATTAATTCTTAATCCTACAAATATATGAGGCTTCTGGCTTACTCAGAAAAGCTTTAAGAAACTGATGGGACAGATTTAGGACCAGGAATGGAGTATGTTTTATTCATCTCCCTAGCCCATGCTTCTATCCTCAAGTTCATGGTTGTTTAACATGTTTACCCCCCTAAGACACGTACGTGTTGCAATAGTAGCAGAAGCAAAGTTGAATCTCAGGTATACTCGCTTGATATCAAAGCTTATAGGTGCATTATCTCATTCATTTCACAAGTTCTTACTGGGACCATTCCCTGTTCTAAGAACTTTGGACCCAACCACATACAAAGTTCATGCCCTCATGCAGGCTTTAATGTGGTCAATAAATAATAAGCACATAGTAATAGCTCCTCTGGAAAAAAATAAAGCAGTCAGGAGATAGAAATTATAGATTAAGGAGTGCTACATGACATTTGATCAGAGAACTGACTGAAATGAGAGAATAAGCCACTTGACTTTCTGCGGACAAGTGTTCCAGAAAGGAAACTAGAAAGTGCAAAGGCCCTTTGATAGGAACATGCTTGCTGTGTTCAAGGATTCGATGCATCATGTATTTTATTTTTTGAACCTATGTCCTGGTACTTGCTTTTTCCCTGGCTTGGAATTCTCTTCCCTTCTCCACCTCCTATTATTCATCCTTAAGACTCAGCATCTTCCCCACTATACATTCATGAGGCCTCCGTACTGGCCCAAATGCTTTCCTTCACTGCTGCCATAGCACTTACCCAAACCTCTAGCTAATTATTTTTCAAACATTGCCTTTTTCTCTTATATTTATCTGCCCTACTTGACCATTAGTGCCTCAAAGGCAGGGGCTTTTTCTAATCAATTTTGATTGTCCCAGGGCCTAGTACTGCTCAGGATATCACAGAACTCAATGAAAAGAGATGGAAATATTTGGTTATAAAATAATTTTACATAACCTGTTTTCCTTTCCTCAGATTATAATTGGAAAATCTTGATTTAAGTCACATCCTCAGGCAAAAACAAATAACTAGGCCCATTTTGGGGAGATGTTGTTATTACAAAAGGTTCCTAAAATTAAAAATCAGCACTTCTCTGTGAATATGATTTGTAAAAATTCTGAAAAGACCTTACACAAATTTAAGTAACTTTTGTAAATAAAATAATATATTAAATATTAATTGTTTTATATCAATTGACAGCAAATGATACTAAATGGCATAAATATACATATTTTTTTCTTGAAGTAAGGGAAGCATAAATGTAAAGTTTTAAAGGAGAATCAAAAGACTAGAGCTATTCCAGGTTGAATTCTTGCTTCATCAGATTTTCATAATTAGAGTGATTATCAAACTGTGAAATAATTTACCTGGAACTTGTATTTATATTGTTTAATGTAATAATAAGAAAACATGTTAGGAGCATTAAGCTCATTACAAAGATAAATCAGTGGCACACAGTTACACTTTCTCTTTCTGACTGCCTAGACATAGTTAAAATTACATATATGGTTGAATTTTGTTAATTTATGCATTTCTTATAAAGATAGTTAATTTGCATTTTTAAAAAGTTTGAAACATTATTTGGTTATCCTAAATGTTTTATTTCCTCTGGATATAAAACACATCTGGTTGGATCATTTTGACAAAGTACTGCCTGATAGGCCCAGAATCAAACCCAATCATATGGTCATTGAACAAACGGCCACCGTATTTCTTGGATTTGTTGCTAGTTTATTCTCTAGTGTGGTTGCTCTTTTCTCATATGGCAGTGTCCTGTCAGCTCTCAATTAACTGCACCTTTTTGCTCTGTATATACTGAATACTGCTGACTCAGCTTTTTTTCATCCTGAACAATGTCCACCTCACCTCCTCATTCCATTCTCCCCGATGGGCATTTTCCTCCATCCAGTTCTTTGAACTTTATCAGAAATTATGTGAATGTTTACTCTTCTAGGCACTTTGATATGCACAAGGGATACCCACGAATGAAAAACAAACAAACAAATCTGGCTTAACCCCCAACAAGCTAAGGATCTAGGGATGATGGGAGATATCAGAGTGGGGACAAGCACACAAATGGATAATGTCAATACAATAAAAAACATCATGGGAAATCTGTATAGAATGCTAGGTAGACTCAGGGAAAGATGCTCAGCTCTCCTTGGCAAGGTTTCCTGGAGAAATTACCACCTGAGCTGAATCTGGACTGAAAATAGCATTTAGGCATAGAGATCATTTAAAGGAGAAGAAAAGGCATGTGCAAAGATACAGCAAAGTGGAAAGGAATGCAAATAATTAGTGGACCATATGACCAGAAACAGAAGTCTTTAAATCTTGAGGGTAAGGAGTATCTCTGGAAGGAACCTCATTTGAAACAATGTTTTGTTTTAATCTCTGCTAACCCCATATCTGTGCAAATAGGCATTCAATGAGTTTTTATTTGACTAAATGAAGATTAAATTGGCAAATGTTTGGCAAACTCAAGGCTGTGCACTGTTACAAATGAGAGACTCAGTGTTACAGGATATACCAAAAGGGTAGTAGACCGTTGAGATTTTCAACTTTTAAAATCTGAAGTTTCCAAGTATGCAAACATACATAGAAATACTGATAGAATGTTAGCCTGTTTCAGTGGAGAAGCCCCTTTCACCAGACCTGCCACTCTCCTTTGAAGACCATTTTATTTGCACAAAAAGCTGTGTGGGGGGGGGGGGGGGCGTGTGTGTGCATGCGCGTGTGTGCACGCATGTGTGTATTTTAAATGTTTATTTTTGAGAGAGAGAGAGAGAAAGAGTGAGCACGAGTGGGGGACAGGAGGAGAGAGGGGGACAGAAGATCTGAAGCAGGATGTGTGCGACAGGAGAGAGCCTGGTGTGGGACTCTAACCCACAAACTGTGAGATCATGACTTGACTGAAATTGTATGCTCAATGGACTGAGCCACCTGGATGCCCCAATGTGTTTTAACCATACCAAGAGAAACACTTTGTATACAGAGATGGTTAAAGAACTAACAAACAGCACTGATACCCAGTGAGCAACTAGACTCACATTCTAGCTGAGTGGTTCTCTCCAAATTACCAGAGCTGACAAAATAATTCAAATTGTGAGCTTCAAAAATGATCACAGTTTTTAAATGTCATAAACTTTGGGGTAGTTTGTGAATAGTCAAATTTCAAATGGTAAATAAATGTAAGGATCTAATATAAATACCAACTCTCACATTTCCAGAGTCTTCCTAGGTGTTGTTTCTCTTACCTACTTATCGGAATTATTAAGTCTCTCAGACTTAAGGACTGCTGAAGCAGAAAGAAAACTCCTGAATCAGTCAGTTGTCCTCCTTTCTGAGCTACCCTTGTCCGTACCTCCATTAAGCTAAATATCCTAAAATTGACTTAATTGCAATACCTGAAGGCAAGTTTGCAGTATGTGAAAGTGCTTTGGAAAAAAAAAAATGAAGTGCTCCAATATTAGCAGGGCTGCTGAAAGATGAGTGACACATCAAAGAGATTTGAGCTGGTTTTTCCATGATAACTTAAGGGACTCAAAGTCCTCCTAAATCAGATCAGTTCTCTAATATATATACTCTGGTCTAAGCTTCAACAAAGCACTAGGAATAGAAATTTAGTGTTATATTTATTAGCCAACACAAACAATTGAACCTTGATAGGTTACTTTTTTTCTCAAGAGAAAACTTCCTTCAAAGCCCTATAGAACTGTAAGGACTTAGAATAACTGGAACTACTATAACCTACTAGACAATTTTAATAATACTATCATCATCATCACCACATAGAAAAGGCTAGGAAACAAAGAATTATAAAATGTGATGAACTAGAATGTTCATTTATGTTTGGTTTTCATTATTGTTTTTAATTACAAGATGATATACAAATTTAAAACCAATATATAGAGAATAAAAAGAACATCAATCTCCATCTCAACCACTTCCCCTTCCCTCTGGTTTTCCTTATAGACAATGAATACTAAAAAATACATTTAATTGTGGATGCCTTATCCACTGAAATAATATTGGGCTCCTGGATTTGATTTCATACTCACCAGAGAGTACCTGGATTCCATGCTGCTTCATTACTACCTGTGGAAATGATTTGTCTTTGACCAGTAGGCTAGAATTCAAGTCTTTTGTTTCTCCGTAGTCAAACTGGTATGGATTCAAACTAAATGTGGGACATTTCTATTTACACCATTTTTTGGGAGTCTTAGCAGGCTCAGTGACTATTTCACAGTATATATCTTTAAGATATATGCTTTAGAAGAGGTAACTTTTATCTTGCATTGTAACATATGATGCATTATTAAAAATAACAGTTTTGTGGTAAACTCTTCAAATTTCCAAGCCAGTCTTCTAGGGTTACAACTGCCAACAGGGGACAGGCAGGTATGGTAAATGTGTGAAATGGGGCTGTGCTGCCCTGGAAAGTACAAGTCCTGTGTAGAGGGAACAGCTGCTGTTCAGTTCTAGCCAATCGTCACCATGTGAGAATCTGGGCCCAGTATTGTCAGAGCTTCCAAATATTCAAGAGAAGCTGAAAACCCAGAGATTCATGTAAAAAAACAAATACCCTAGTGTTTAAATACTGGCTTAATTTTTAAAAAATATTATGCAGGACAAACATTTGTGGGCCAAAGTCAGTCCATTGGCAGTAAATTAGCAATCTCTGCCACCCATATATAATCACCACTTTGTTCTTTTTATCCACTGATTAATTTATAATTCACATGTTTGAGCATTAATCCAAATGTGTCTGGGGGGGGTCTCAATAATCTGGATCAACACATTTCCATTTTTGTCAGCCATTTGCCAATGTTGCTCTGTTTCCAGGATAAAAAGCAATTTGCCCCACTTACCTTGGTTGTGGCAACATGTTTTACTTTTCTTTTAAATCCTAACTCATTGAAATATTCACATAAAATCTTAATTGTGTAAATAACCCCTCAAGAAGCTGATGATGGGATACAATGATAAGTTAGGTATGGTTCATAAGAAGCTTGCTCTCCAACATAAAGAGAAATAAACATTTTCTTTTTATTTTAATTTTTAATATTTATTTTGAGAGAGTGAGAGAGAGAGAGAGAGAGAAACAGAGTGTGAGTGGGTAGGTCAGAGAGAGTGGAGACACAGAATCCAAAACAGACTCCGGGCTCAGCTGTCAGCACAGAGCCTGAGGCGGGGCTCAAACTTACGAACCATGAGATCATGCCTGAGCCAAAATTGGATGCTTAACCAACTGAGCCACCCAGGAGCCAGAGAAATAAACATCTGAGGAATTGTACATGTCATTACCTTAACCTAGTGTTTTTCATACTTTGTTCCATGGAACCTGAAGAGTTTGGAGTTGCTAAGAAGCACGTTATAGAGGTAACTGAAGGCTGTCATTGGAAAGGTGGATTTTACTTGAAAACAAAAAGTTTGAGAATATTTGTTCATCAGATTAAAGAATTTCAAATTTGATCTGAAGGGGTCTTTTTGTAAAGTTTATTTTATTTATTTTGAGAAAGACTGCAAACAGGGGAAGAGCAGAAAGGGAAAGACAAAATCCCAAGCAAGCTCCGTGCTGTCAGCGTGGAGCCTGACAAAGGGCTCAGTCCCACAAACCATGAGATCATGACCTGAGCTGAAATCAAGAGTCAGCTGCTCGACCGACTGAGTCACCAGGCTTCCCATGAAAGGGGTCTTATCTTCAGATCAGAGGATTCCTTGTGATCCACAGAAGTCTTTCAGAGGATCCATGAGCTACCTGACATGTAAATGGACCACAAATGTCATTTTTATTACTTTTATTATATTCTCAAAAGAGTTTGTGAACCAACATATGATATTTACAATAAATAACTAATATTTAAAAGTATGGATTCTTGTGGTGCCTGGGCGGTTCAGTAGGTTAAGTGTCTGACTTTGGCTCATGTCATGATCTTGTGGTCTGTGAGTTCCAGCACCACGTCAGGCTCTGTCATCATGGAGCCTGGAGCTTGCTTTGGATTCTGTGTCTCCCTTTCTCTGTGCCACTTCCCCACTCATGCTCTGTCTCTCTCTCAAAAATAAATAAACATTTAAATATTTATGAAAAAATAAATAAAAGTATGGATTCTGAAGTTAGAGTTACATAAGTGATTCATCTGGGACTAAATGCAAACTTTTTAAGCTTCAGTTTGTTCATCTGTAAAATAGGAATAGAATAGCGTCCACCTCATTGTGTTGTAGTGAAGTCTAAATGAGATAAGCAAATATAAAGGACACAGCACAATGTCTTATAGTATGCACTCCATAAATGTCAATTATTCCTATTGTTGTCTTTGTTACTGTTGTTTAACAAACTCAAACACATAGGGAAAGTCACTAGAAATTAATATACTATTTGTAAACAACAGAGGGGACTGAATAATTATTTCTCCTTGGATGAGTCAGTGTAGACTTCCAGAAGATGGGCCATTTGACATGGGTCTTGAAGATAAGTAGGAGTTTTACCAAGAGACAAAATGGGAGAAAACCTTTCCAAAGTGGGGCAGGAACAGTATGGCTAAGACATAGAGTATTTGCAGGAATTGGAAAGTTTAGTGAGTGGTGAGAAGGTTGTGCAACTTACTCAATAGAAGCCAGGAGTGGAGAGGCAGGAAATGGGGTTGGAGAAGTAAATTGGAATTAAAATATCCTGGTGAGTTTGATTTGTAAGCATTATGAAGTCACTGAAGATTTTCAATGAGAATATGATCAAATTTTTAAAGGAAGATAATTCTTACGGTGTTGTCCAGGATAAATTCAAGTAAAAAGGTAACTAACATTTGTATGCATTTAATGCATGCCAGGGATGGTTATAAAACAAACAACAATAATTTTCTCAGTGAACCTAAAATGTTCAGATTATCACTTCATGTCATATGTGACAAAACTGAAACTTCAAATGGTTAGCAATCCAAGAGCACATAACTAGTCAATTATGCAGCTGTGCTTTTAATCATTTTGAAAGATTCCAAAGCCCCTTATATTTCCACTGGTCTGTGTGGTTGGGAAATAGGATATGAAACTATTGCCATTCATCTAGATGAGAGGTGATATAGGACTCATATAAGAAAGTGGCAATAAGGATTGATATTCAGAAGCTATTTCTGAAGAAAGCAAGGAGACATAAGAAAAAAAATCAATATGAAAAGAGGAAACAGAGGGGTGCCTGGGTGGCTAAGTTGGTTAAGCGTTTGAATTCACTCAGGTCATGATCTTACAGTTAATGAGTTTGAGCCCCGCACTGGGCTCTGTGCTGGCAGCTCAGAGCCTGCTTGGGATTCTCTCCCTCTCTCTGCCCTCCCCTACTTGGGCTCTCTCTCTTTCTCTCTCTCTCTCTCTCAAAATAAATAAATTAAAAAAAAAGAGGAAACAAAGTACCAGTCAAGGCTGGTTTAGACATTATGAGATGGGAAAGCATTAACACAACTGGAAACACTCAAGACTAAGAATCTAGTAGATAAGCAATGATTTGTGTGTGTGTGTGTGTGTGTGTGTGTGTGTGTGTGTGTGTGTGTGTGTAATATAAAGGATCACTGGTACAGAGAAAATTTAAAGTGTGGCCCACGGGATTTTAGGTGCCTATAGGACATCCAAAGAGAGAGGTCCATAAGGAGTTGAAAATAGAGCTGTAGGTAAGTGTCAGGACTGGCCAGTACATACTGTGGTTGAGGTCCTGGGGATGATGGAGATCACTCAGATGGAATGTGGGGAGGAGAAAGGAAGCACTGATATCATCCAGTTGGAATGACAGGTTTAGAGGCTTTCTGCACTAATTAAAGGTCGAGGTATTCAGGACAGTGTCTTCGTGCCTGCACTTTTGAATCCCTCGGATATTTTTTACACTACAGTACACATAGTAAATAGTTCATGAAGTTTCTTTGAGTAAATATATGAAAAGAGCATCAAAAAATAGAACCTAAAGAATGGAGAAAAGGAAGTGGCCCAGAAAGGAAGTTGAGAAAGATTGGTTAGGTGATAGGATGAAAAGAGAAGAATTGCAAGCCAAATGAGAAGAGTATTTCAAAACACAGTTGGGGGGAGTAGGGAAGAGGGGAAAGTGGGTGATGGGCATCAAGGAGGGCACCTGTTGGGATGAGCACTGGGTGTTGTATGGAAACCATTTCGACAATAAATTAATAATAGAAAACATATTAAATTTTACATTTAAGTTCTGTGTAATACACTGCTTGTAAAAACAACAACAACAACAACAACAACAACAACAACAAACACATAGATTTGTCCCAGAGTTTGAAATGTGAGCCCCGCTCTGGGCACATAGATTTGTCCCAGAGCTTCAAAGTGATCAGTTGGGACAAGGACTTAAAATAGGACATTGGGTTTGGGAATAGGAGAACACTGGAAAATGTGTTTCCTATTCTAAACTTATCACTGGAACTAATCACTGGATTTTGGAATATATCCTTTCATGAGTTGGGAGTCAATCTGTATAAGGCAAGTTTCCAAACCCACAATTTAGCAACATAACTGGTAGTATAGATCTAGTGTAAAAGACTAGCAGACAATTAATTGTACTGAGTTTCATTACAGTGTCCCAATTTAAAGTGCTTCCTACTGATAGGGGAAGCTAAGTGTATATTAAAGGGAAAAAATAAAATAAAATATATCTCCACTGTGATTCTTAAACAATTAAAAATCCTCCCAATAATGCATTGATTTGCTTACAGATTTAAAAATTTGGGAGTCAGTTAACATCTTCTCATACTGAAAAACACAATGAGAATAGAAATATAAATGAATAAAGGGATGACAATTCTTTGGGGAAAAAAAAGCAGATGTCTTTGATATTTCTGTTTTTCTGTTTCATGCTTTCAGTGTTTACATCTTTACCTAACAAGCAAATAGCCACTTAAAAACTCAGTCTAGTAAGAATCAGTATGTTGTTCCTGGAAAATTAATGACTCATGAATATACTACACATTTTTGTGACTCAAATATTTTCACTGTTCTTCCTGGACTTTTTGGATAATAAATATTCAGATATATTTGATTATATGATATACTGCTGTTACAATATTTCATTGAATACTGGAGACTAGAGCATTTGGACACTAATGACACTAAAATTGAATAATAATTGCATTGAATAGTATTGTTTTGTCATTAAAATAATGTTAGAAAGGAAAAGCAAGTGTAGTTTCTTTACAAAAATCAGGATAGATGTCCTCTAAGCTTTGTATACATAACAGTGCTTTACAATTTTATTTAGATAATGTCTTATAAAGTTCAAAAATAACAACCATGTTTTTTTGTTTGTTTGTTTTTAAGCCCACAAGAGAATCTGACACCTCTGAATTACCGAGCAATCATTGATAAGAACTAGCATGGCCTCTTAAAACCTGTAATAGCTAACGGGAAGTATAGCTATAGGCAACAGAGTTAGGGAATTAAAAATGTCAAGCAACACTAATAATTCATGCATCCTGGGACCATAAAGCCAGCAGCATGTCAATAATAATGATATGCTCTTTGGAAAACAGGTAAAATTAACATACTAGTGTTTTAAGTTGAGAGAATATTACCGAACTTTGGTAAAAAAAATAATTTTCTCTCACATATGAGGTTGTTGATTTGTGTTCTATATGTTGTTGTTACTTATTATGCCTCCTAGATATGTATCCCAAATGCAGGCCCGCACAGACTGTCAGTTGACAAAGGGCCTGACATGGTGTAATAGTGAAATGTGTAGGCATAAAAAGAAATGCACAAAATAAATATCCATACCTGAACAAGTCAAGTGTGCTAGAGGATACAAGTGACTTCACATGCAGGAAACATTTATGAAAAGAGATGACAGGATAATGAAGGATACCTTTTTAGGAAGACTACCCTTTTGTTAAAACAAAATTTACTGAGATTTGTTATTTTTATTATTTCCAGATAGCCTGTTTTAGAAGCCACACTTAGAAGTAAGACTTCAATCTGATGTTTAAAAAGCTTCTTGGCTCTTTAGAAATTCTTTTTTTTTTTTTCATAGTCTTCACTTTTGAAGGAAGCTTTAAGAAAACAGCTGCATTTTAAGAGGAAGGGAATACCGGACCCAAGAGAAAAGGGAAATTGTGTTTTATTGGACGATTTTTTTATTACCACTCTGGGAACCAAAAAAAGTGACATAGGCTATCAAATAACTCTCCCTCAAAAAAATCTTTAGATCAATCTTTAATGAGAAAGAAAGAAAAAAGAAAAGAAAAAGAAATTCACACCAGTCTTGTTTTATGCACACCATTCTATATCTTTTTTCTAACTCATCAATATGCTCATGGTTCTTAAATTTAGCATTTGAATTAAATACCAAGGGCCTTGAATGACACTCACTCCCCCTCCCCATTAAAAGGTGTATAGATCAATGATATGGCATTGATGAAATCCTTGATATGATTTGTGACCCTTTAACTAACGACATTTCCTCTAAAGTGACAAAATCACAACAAAACATAAAAAAAGAACGCCTCATTACAAAGGAACCCGCCATACATTATTTAAATCTTTCCCTCGGAGACAGCAAGAGCTAGAATGCATACTGAGTAACCACTCAACATGAAATGATTCTTTTTCATGGAACTCAGAGCACTGATTTCTGACTGGTCATTATGAGGAAAACAAATACCATCTGCAAATAATAATTAGAATGTAATATTATTTAAGCTTCCGAAAGAACATAAAATATGTATAGAGAAGCTCTAAAGCTAATAAAAATATAATGTAGATTACTTCAAAGCATTTCACATTTGTATTGCTCAATTGCTAATAAAATGAAACAATGTTAAATCCACTTTCTTAAGTCCTATTAAAAAATCTCTCAGTTGAATCAAGAATGGTTCAGCTCACTTGAAGTTACAGCCTGGTTTAGGAAAATTGCATTTTACTGCTCTTCTATTGATTTTTAGCAAATTTAAAACTGTCACTATCTGCTGATTCTGCTTATCTTTGAATTTAAAACGTCCATAGTATTTGCATAGCATTGAAAAATTACTGTTTCAACATATTGTATTTTTAATGCAGCTCTCTTTTTGTGGTTTATATAGCTAGCTTGCTACTAAGAGGACACTTTGATGTCATACTCCTTTGTAGCATACAATGAAATCTCATCTTTTTCTTTAATCAGCAATGGCATATTGACTGAAAAATAAAACCATTTCTCATTTCCTTCCTTTTTCCCCTCGCTCTCTTTTTTTTAAATATCATCATTGCAATTGTTTTGCATTTGTAGTTTTTAAAAAACTCTGTATTACCGGGTAGTTCAATACTTTAAAATTATTTTCAAACAAATACAAATCATCTTCAAATTAGCCCAAGCAAGATATGAAAGTTCTTAGCTCACTGGTGAAAATTCCACCCAGAGATAAATAGATCATTCGGTTCCTGCTATCCATAAAACCATGTATATAAAGTACACATAAAATTCAAGTCACAAGGCATTTGTGGAACGCTAGTCCCATCAATTATGCTTTATTTCCCTATGATTGTGCAAATGATTTGTTCAGAAGATGAGTTTAGGGAATGTTTAAATATCTTCGTAAACAATTAATGAACATCAATCAATATAAAAACCAGATTTTTTTCTAACTTCTATTGAATGTGATTCTTTTCCTAAAATAGACATTATCAAACAAAAGCTATAGACTCAGTTGCTAAGCATCCATTAAAAATGTAATAGCCACATGTGATGAAAGTCACATCACTATGGCAAAAACAAAATTCGCATTTTTCATGCAAATTCACTATGATGTAGCTTTCAATACAGTAATACAACTGTAGGGGCCTATCAGTAATTTTATTGTAATCATGGAAAAATATATTATAGCATTATATTTTAGGCACATGTAACAATTTTCACATTTCTGAGGCTTGAATTTGACGAAAAACCATAGCATTTTGCTAACTATTTGAACTTTACTCTGGAAATTTTTAAATTATGTCAGTCAAAATAAACTTAATATTATTGGGTTGTATACCGAAAATACACTTTTGTTTGTATTGTTTTTAATGTGAAATCTTCCAGTCCACCTTGCAGATTTGAATTTTTGACATAGCTGTCAGTTAAGGAAGAAATTGGGATGAAGTGGGAGGAAATCAGGGTTCATTAAATGCCTATCATTCATTCAACAGGCTTTTCAACTTGCTCCTATTATGCACGGAACACTGTGCTTCTGAGGGCCTGGTACTGAGCAAACTTCATACACATTACCTCAATGCAATTCATTCATAAACATTTTCCATACCTATATTTATTCAGTAAAAAAGTGCTAAAACAAAGGTTACTTGTGGTGTTTCCCCTGAATAAAAATCAGCCGACAGCACCATTGTTCTTCCATTAAACTTGAGAATGAGAAGTCATGCATTATATCCAAGTTATTCTTTTTCTAAGATCATTCTTTCATATCTGTAGTTACCAGCTTAAGGGACAATATAAAAAAAAACAAAAACAACATAGTAATTGTTAATACTAAGGCAAAGATCCTTTAGTAACTTTAAGATTTGGCTTTGAAATACCCTAAGTGAAATGAATAAACTCTGATTAGTTGCTAAATATTACAGCTTCAGGTTCTCCAAAGTCAATGTTATTTGCAAAAAAGGCACTTAAGGTATACATTAAAGTAATCTTCACTGGAAAAAAGTTAATTTTATAGTATATTTGGTGAGTTATAAAAGTCTCATTCTGTATGGTTTTATAATTATTTCTTAGACACTATTTTCACACTTTCTTTGGGATTTTAGAAAAATTTACTCTTTTTAAAAAATTTATTTATTTAGGGGTGCCTGGGTGGCTCAGTCGGTTAAGCTACTGACTTCAGCTCAGGTCATGATCTCACAGTCTGTGAGTTCGAGCCCCGCGTCGGGCTCTGTGCTGACAGCTCACGGAACCTGGAGCTTGCTTTGGATTCTGTGTCTCCCTTTCTCTCTGACCCTCCCTCGTTCATGCTCTGTCTCTCTCTGTCTCAAAAATAAATAAACATTAAAATTTTTTTTAAATAAATAAATAAATAAATAAAAGTGAGTCCCGCATCACAGTTTGGATCTCACATTAAAAAAAAAATTATTTATTTAAATTCAAGTTAGTTAGCATACAGTGTATTATTGGTTTCAGGAGTAGAACTGATTCATCACTTACTTATAACCCCCAGTGCTCATCCCAACAAATGGCCTCCTTAATCCCTATCACCCATTTAGCCCATCCCCCCCACCCACTTCCCCTTTTTTCTTATTTTTCCTTCTCTTCCCCCATGTTCATCTGTTGTGTTTCTTAAATTCCACATATGAGTGAAATCAGGATACTTATCTTTCTCTGACTGACTTATTTTGTTTAGCAACATACACTCCAGTTCTATCCACCTTGTTGCAAATGGCAAGATTTCATTCTTTTTTGATTGCCAAGTGGTATTCCATTGTGTGTGTGTGTGTGTGTGTGTGTGTGTGTGTGTGTGTATATACCACCCCTTCTTTATCCAATTTAGTTTTATTGTCTTACACTTGACAAAAGGGAAGTATTGGATATTTTAGCATACATTAAGCCAAGTGCTTCAATTATTGATAATAAGTATACAGAGCAAGTTCTCAAAATGTGCCATTTTGTCACCCATGATAAGTTATGGAACTTTTCAATATATGGGGATGATTTGATAGCATTTTTTTGTGGTCAAACAAATGTACATTTCTTATGTGTTTAATAATTTCTAGACATTTTTACTATGCATCAATTCAATATTTGTAATAAAGCTAATAAACAGTGTATATATTGGGTAAATTTAATGCATTATGTGTGTTAAGGAATATCAGAATCTTATATTAGAGATAGTTGGTATAGTTTCATGTGATCTGAACTTCAAAACGAGAAAATGGATCTGTCATGTCCTATAATGATGAGAAAAATCCATTGTTAGTCCATTTGAAGCACAAAAGGTAAAATCATGGGACACATATGTTAAAACCAACAGGTTCTCCAAAACTTCCTAGCAGTATGATAAACTTCAAATGTACTTCAGGAAGTTCCTCGAAAAGGATTTGATGTTGAACAGTCTTCTTAAGTCATTTCAAGTACAAGAGCTTCCATTAAGAAGTCTGAGACAAATAGTTACAGATTGGGTATTTTTCTGTAATTGTGATCCAATTTCACACTGGCTTTAAGGTCACAAAAGCTCAAAGGGTATTCCTGATACATGATCTCAATCTACAACAGATGAGACCAGCCTTCATGAGTACATGTTGCAATGAGACTATCTTCAAAATTGAAGAGATTGTTATGGAAGTAGGG
Source organism: Acinonyx jubatus (assembly GCF_027475565.1). Taxonomy (NCBI): domain Eukaryota; kingdom Metazoa; phylum Chordata; class Mammalia; order Carnivora; family Felidae; genus Acinonyx; species Acinonyx jubatus. The sequence goes on along the minus strand of NC_069381.1, from coordinate 82,286,126 downwards.
GCAGGATAATATGTCAGGAAATATACAAAGGATTATTAATAAAGCGCAATGAACATAGGAATCAATTACTTAAGTGTCACAGGTTACTGACATCATAATGATGACATACAACTTCTTTCAGCCTTCACTTGTGTTTTTAAAAGCTTTGGAAAGAAATACAATTGACCTAATCTATCATGGATAGACAGACTCATGATCCTTTTCCTCTGCAAAACAAGACAGACTTTTTTTTTTTTAATTTTCCACTATTGGACACTCTTCCAAAGTTTAAGGGCTATAGAACAAGTGGAATAGCTTTTATTTTATAGTTGTGTCAACATTACCCAATCGTGGTTGTACAGCTGGTTATTCTTTAACTTCTCTTACACTCTTGGGAACCCCTGCCCTCCAAGACATAAAAAGAAAATGAAGTTGCTTTGTAGTAGAAGAGATTAAAGCTACATATAACAATTTCTAGACAGAAAGAATTGTTAAATTTTGAACACAGTAAGAGAAACTGATAAGTCTATGTCCCCCTCTCCCCCAGCCCTCTCTCTTTTCCTCCCATCTCTCCCTCTTACCTCTCTAATGATTTTAGACATTTCTCTCTAACGCTAAAAAGCTTGGCATGCTTCATTCTGTTTTAGAGACTGTGATTATTATACCCAAGTTAGATGAGAAACATTATATATTAAACTAAAAAATAAAAGAGGTTTAAAATAAAATAAATTGAGTTACTTAGGTATGTCACCTTACTGTTTTCCCAAACAGTAATTAATAATTACCTCAGGAACAACTGCCCAGAAATTCAATTTACTACTTTGAACCCCCAATGTTTTGTTAAAAGTTTCAGGAGAAAAAGAAAAAAAAAAAAACCAGGTCACTATGAAAAAAAAAGAGTCACATTTGCTAATTGCATTTACCTGAGACATAAAGCTCAAATCTTTGGTTATCATCATCTTCATCACTGGGGACACTGGAAGCAATCTATTGCAGTAGAAAGCTGAGATACAATATACAGAAATATCTCTTGCTAAAATTTAGGCTCAAGCAAACACACAAAAAAAGGAGCATGCAGTTGTTTAAAATGTTATCACTTCTTTCAAATCAAACACAGAGCTTCCCAACTGGTATGCCGATACACCCTGATGTGTGCAAATGGGCTGTGGGTGTGCCAGGATAGCGGATGCTTACAACCCTCAGGGCTTCTGGGTTGGGCTTGGGGCCCAGACCTTCCCTAGCCTTCAGTCTCTGCTGGAAGAAGCCTTTTTTTTTTCCCCACCCCAGTGTGCTATACAAATGCTATTTTCAATGAGTGCCATAATGTAGAAAAATTTAAGAAACCTGCTGTACAATATACATGGTAGATAGTGATGTCAGTGGTAGTATTGGGAACTACTGTAATTACAATGATAAATACATACATGTGGGCTTGTAAAACCAATGGAAGGAAGAGAGATACCTTCTTCTTCTTCTTCTTCTTTTTTTTAATTTACCAGTTTTAAAAATATGTTTGTGTTTTTGTGTTTGATGCAGTTGCCTTCAAAAGATCCCAGGGAAATATGAACAGTAAAGGAAACTATGAAAAGGTTTAACTCTCTTATATTTACATAGGGATTAGTAAAAATCTCCTTCATTCTGATAAATAAAACAAAAAGGGTATTTATTTTGATATCCTGGCTTTCTATTTTCATAAGTCAATTGCACCACTCCATGGACATATAGACCACTGCTGAGAAAGCCCATTTTTTCCATATCTTATTTTTATAACTATAAATGAAATTTTAGGAAAATCTCAAAGACAAAGTAGTTCATTTGCTTTTCTGTGGGTCTGTCAGCTATTAAGAGTTTATGTTTCTTAATCCCCATTTAGTGACCTGTACATTTTCTTCTGATCTTTGGAAATACACCCACAGAAATCAGCATAACATTCTTGGCTCTTGAAAAATTCTTCCATTTTCCAAAGCATCCACACCTATACAACTGTTTCACTCAAACACAACAATCAAACAAACAAAACTGATGCTTATTATTTTTAGTTTCTGTGGGTGCAGAGTTCTATTTTCAATTGAATTTGTTTCAATATGGTCTTTTATTGCCCTTAGCAGACTTTGCCTTTAGAAGAATTTCCTTGTGAAAATGTAGCAATTTGATTGTATGTATGTGCTGTAATCTGTTTTTTTTTTGAAATGGAAATAATACTATAGAGAAATGAAATACCAAAAAAATCTAAGCCTTGACTACCACATAGAATTAAAAACAAAAATGTAGGGGCACATGGGTGGCTCAGTTAAGCGTCCAACTGTTGCTTTTCGCTCAGGTCATGATCTCACATTCTGTGAGATCAAGTCTGGCATTGGGCTCTGCACTGACATCTTGCAGTCTGCTTGAGATTCTCTCTCTCCCTCTCTCTGTCCCTCCTCATGCACATCCACACACTCTCTTTCCTTTTCTCTCTTGAAATATAAATAAACTTTTAAAAAAGGAAAAGACAAAGAAAGAAAGAGACCCAAAACTATAGGGTAGAAAACATCACGTGTCTCAGGTCCATCATTTTAACCCACCACATTTCATATAAACATTAGGTATGACAAGCCAAGAGTGTTTGAAAACACTTCTATTAGAACAAGTATAAATTTACAAGTCATAGCTATTTCAAACCTCAATTTTTTAACATCCCATAAAATGCAGATAAATCACACAGTAATTTTAATGTATAGATATTAAGAGTCAGTCACTATATTACTGTATTTTATATCTCATTTAATTTCACAGCTTGTGAAGTAGGAACTATTTTCCTTACTTCACTGTGCTACCACTACAGCTTGAAATATGAGTAGGATTATCAAAGTGAGCAGAAAAATGCCAAGTTCAAAGATAAAATCATATTTAAGGGGTACCTGGGTGGCTCAGTCAGCTAAGTGTCCAACTTCAGCTCAAGTCATGATCTCACAGTCTGTGAGTTCAAGTCCTGCATTGGGCTGTGCACTGACAGCTTAGAGCCTGGAGCCTGCTTTGGATTCTGTTTCCCTCTCTCTCTGGCCCTCTGCCACTCACTCTCTGTCTCTCTTTCAAAAATAAATAAAATAAATAAAAATAAAATAAATAAAATTAGTTAAGGGGCACCTGTGTGGCTCAGTTGGTTAAGTATCTGATCCCAGTGTCATGGGATCAGGCCTGAGTCAGGCTCTGTGCTGAGCATGGAGCCTGCTTGAGATTCTCTCCCTCTCTCTCTCTCTCTCTCTCTCTTTCTGCCCCTCTCCCTTGCTCACACATGCAACCTTTCTCTCTTTTTCTAAAATAAATAAATAAATAAATATTTTTTAAAGATTAAAAAAATAAGATGAGTTAAGAAACAATGGAATAATCCATTGCCCCAAAGACAATAGAGTCGGTATATTGAATTATATTCTTAATATAAGTAACATAGTTTTCTATGTAGAAGAGGGCTAGTTACAATTCTATTTCTGCTTGTGTTCTATCCCTAATTAAAATGAGTGTCTTGGCAAGTGGCTGAAATCTAAAGAGACAAGAGCCAATGTTCTTTCAAGAGAATGTTCATAAAATTCAACTTTCTTAAAAGATTTCTCTCAGAGGAAAGGGAAAATCCTAATTATTGAGATCTCAAGGGTCCCAACTCTATCACCATAGACATTATTATAGTAGATGTAAAGTTTTAAAATCCAGAGTGATGAATACCCATGGTTAAAGTACTGGGTTTTAAGCAAAATATTCATAATTATTCCATATACTATCTACATTCTGTACATTACACCTGGCATGGAGATTGCAGTATGTGAAAATAGATCTAACATGACTGCTATAATCAGTGTTTGTGGAATACATTGTAAGCTGATTCATCATTTCCCACACAATCCCAATAGTTCTTGTCATCCTGTAAGAGTCCCAGAGGTAGAAAATTGAGTATTTAGTTTAATCCTTTACCAACTATTTTCTAGTAAAATATGATAGCCCTAGATAAAAGAATTTTTTTGTGCTTCCTGTAACATATATAAAATGTAAATATCTATGTCCTATAGACTCAGAAGTAGGCCTAGAATAAACTCCTCAACAGGTTATAAATGGGTCCCAAAAGGGGAGAAGTGGTGCCCTATAACCTCAGCTCAACTGTTATACCTTCAGAGGACATGGGAACCCATTTGCAGTTTTCAGTCAGACCAAAACACCTGGACACTTATTTTTAACAAGGATAATGATTGATCTTTGGGGATGATCATTTTCAATTTGCCTAAGAACGAGTGGCTGTAAAACTAATACTTGACTGGAGAGTTCTAGAGACAAGCATGGTGAGTTGTGACATGTCAGCTGAAAGAACACTGAGATAGTGTGTGTTGTTACTGCTATATTGCCAACACCTGGAACTGGAACTCATACATATTGGGTGTGTAGGTAACTATTCAATTAATAGTTGTTAAATGAACCAACAAACTTGGAGATTAGGGAAGAATTTCCCTTGGAGTCCTTGAAAAGTGGTCTAAACTCTCTAGATCTGGTAACACTTGGACGTAGTCTTTTGTCCCCAAATGCCTCCTATCTGCATTCAGGTAACTCCCAAATCAATCACCTACATCTACACATGTATAAACTGTGACCTCCACTAGAATCACAGTACCCCAAACTTTGTGGAAGTGAATGAATTAGGGTCACATAGTCCAGCTTTCCACATTGAGTAGCCGTCGAGTCTCCAGCTATTAACTGGTACTCTAAGAGATCTCTCCCAAACCTATCTGAACATGAGAATCATTTAGAGCAGTTACTTAAAAAAATAATAATAAAGATTCTCAAGTTTCCTTTGGAAATTCAGACTCCAGAAATATTTATCTTTAAAACACACCTCAGATAACTTTTATGAATAGGCAAGTGTATGAAATGCTTGTTTAAAGCATCCATCTCCATTTTCAGACAGCTCTGTTAGATCTTGTATGAACTAACTCACCTGCCTAATTTTAGCACAAGTGGACTATAAAAGCCATCTTCATTTATTCAGTCATGCGGTGTTTATTCAACAATATTTAGTGAATGTCATATGTGAGGCACTTGAGGGAGAAAAAAAGAAAAGGCAGGACTTTACCTATGGCCCTGGAACTAAGTCTAGGTAAAATAACATCAGAATCTAGAGTCAGTGTGGAGTGAAGGGCAGGGACTGAAGGGTTCTGAAGCATGAGTGTGACATAATCAGATTTAAGTGCTGAAAATATCACTCTGGGAGGGAAGTTAGACATAGAAAGGCATGGTGACATTTGACTTATGTCAAGTAAGTAGTAGGAAGGCTATTTCTGTAGCCAATCTAGAGAGGATGAGAATACACACTAGGACAAAGGCAATCCAGATAAGAGAGAATGATTGCACAGCATTGTTTCATCCAATTTTAGCAAACAAAAATATTAGACTAAGACAATCACATTTAAAGCCATATTTATTTAAAAAATAAGTAGATATTAGCAAGTATCAAACATTGATAAATGATGTCATTCATCCTTCCAAAATGTTAAGTACTTATATATGTTTGTGGCCAGGCTGGAGATACAAAGGTGTATACAATGAATACAATAAAATCCCTGCTCTCCGGTATCAACTTTTAGTTAAAGAATTTTAGTTACAAATAACATAGTATTTAAAAGAAGGACTATAATGATACTACAAAAAAGCATCATCACATTAGGGAGCAGGGGGTGCATTTGATGTTTCAGTGAATATGTATGTGAGAACATAATAAGTAAATACTCCTTTCAGAAATAGTCATTTCTTGCATTGTCTTTTGTCAATTATGGAATAGTTTAAAACACTTATTTACAGTCCATTCTCTTTGAAAAGGAATGATAGGTGGCTGGGTAATATTACTGGTCACAATGACAAGAAGAGGCATATACCTCCAAAGGTAAAATTAAATCCATAAAAAGCACAGAAGTCTTCCCAGAATATTATTTACAAAAATCACCATGTTGTGAATCAAACTTCTATTTAAAATTGCTTTTCCATATTACTCTATTGAGACTTTCTACTTAATGAGATGTCTGGCAGGGAAGATTTGGGGAACATTTATCCAAAACGCCAGAACTGCTTTCCACTTTGCTAAAATGCTAGCAAGAAGCTTTGAAAAGTGGCAACACATTTGTGAGACATCATTGTCAAATTTCCCCTAAAGGAACAATGTGAATAGATAGGAAGAGAGCCGTGAATCTGATTGTCAATGCCGGGCTTGTGCTATTGAGTTTCCACGAACATGTTCCGAATTTTGCAGTCACTTCTCCATTTTAGGAATGAATTCCACATTTCAAATTATTTTTTCACAAATGTTTAATCCCACGTGACCCTTTATCATTCATCAAATTCTCTTATTCATCCTACTTCTGGATGATGTGTACATAAGGAATTAAACCAATTTAAAGATTACCAATCCAATACAAAAGTTAATAATAATAATTTAAAAATTCCTTGGCAACAATCAGAATGCATTCCAAATTGAAGCAGAAATAACATACATTGTCTGCCAGACTGGATTATCCACTGGGCTAGGTGGTCTCTCAGTGACTTTTTATATCTCTGTGAGATCTGACTACATTATATTGATGTTAATTTGTATACACATTCACATTATCTACCTTACTGATAAAAAAAAGTGTGTGTGTTTGGTTGAGATTTGCTATATGTTTTCACCTTTGTGTCCACAGAAATCCCTGGCACAAAGTTAGGCTCTCAATAACTGTATAATGGATGGCTAGTTGATTCCCTAAATGAATTAATTAGATTCTTCTCTGATTATTTGTGTTGGGCCTATGCTTTCTTTTTTATATCAGTTATTCAACATTTGGGTTGATGTAAGATTTTATTTGAAATTCTTTAAACTTCTATATGAACTGAAATCCATAATATAAAATTAAATACTGCATTAGATGATTTTCTATTCTAAATAAATGAACATATAGGTCCTCAAATTATTGCATTTTTAAATAGATAATATTTATCTGAGCACTTTCATGTTCCTGAGATATTTCTTCAAACAGGAAAAAAGTTACCAACTATAAGCTTGAAAACTATCATGAAAAAAAATAGTAACCTAGAGGAAAAATATTGAAGGTAAGAAAAATAACACTCACTGAGACTTCCAGAAATAATACAATTATTCTCCTTTCAGTATTCATCCATTTGTTCAAATGCCTTGTTTTCCAATGTTCTCTAAAGGGTAATTAGGTAAATACTTAGCATTTTCATAATAATAATTAAAAAAAAAGGTATCCTGCCACTCAGAGAATATAAACAATCTAACAAGGGAACGAATACTAAAGAAAAGAATAGTCAAACCAGATCTAAGGGGAGAATGAGCATGGAAGAAGCAAATAACATAATTAACTGAGATGTCAGAATGTAAATCAGTGGAAAACATAATTGTGCTTTAATCTATAAATAAGACAATGGCCCAAGATAATTTGTACTGTCTCCTCATGATCTCTATTATCGTATACACTGAAAATAGTGCCATATGAAATGCTGTTATTTGTATATGAAGATGGTGCTATGACCCATCAGCAACAAATCTACAAAATTGTTTTGTTTTTTGGAGTAGGAAAGGGTTGGCAATAAATTCATTCACACTCTCTCATCTGGTCCTCTTGTGAGCAATGGTGTATATTGGCAAGTTGAAGTTACAGCTGCAGTCAGTGAGCCCAGAACAAAACAAAACAAAACAAAAACCCAGTGAGTGAAAAATCAATCAGATTATAATTAGTGCATGGAGGAGATTGAAAACCTTAACCTGGGGCGCCTGGGTGGCGCAGTCGGTTAAGCGTCCGACTTCAGCCAGGTCACGATCTCGTGGTCAGTGAGTTCGAGCCCCGCGTCAGGCTCTGGGCTGATGGCTCAGAGCCTGGAGCCTGTTTCCAATTCTGTGTCTCCCTCTCTCTCTGCCCCTCCCCCGTTCATGCTCTGTCTCTCTCTGTCCCAAAAATAAATAAACGTTGAAAAAAAAATTAAAAAAAAAAAAAAGAAAAGCCTAACCTGACATATTAGCACCAAGTTCTGATCAGCTAAGCTTAATTATCCATAGGGTGTCAAATAATGCATATTTAATCTGGTCTTTAAAATAAAATGGTATTGTTAAACCCTGATGAATTTCAGAAAGTATCCCCAATTCTTTACTGTACATACTTCAGTATGGGTATTATAGTAGAGTTCCAGGCATCACTTAACATTAGAACTACGAGAAAATAAGAGGAAAAATATTGGTAATGTGTCAATCTTTTTTGGTGGGAAAATGCAACTCAAGTAATATTTTGATTGGTTGGCTCATATGGGCGACGCCAATTACTTGCTGGTGAGTTTGAAGGCCCAGCAAAATTAAAAAGAAAAAAAAAGCAGAATGTTGTAAGAAGGTGTGTGTAAACAATAAAAGCATAATCCAGGACAGGTTTTGTAGTGAAGCATGAAGACAGACAAGCATTGATGACTCAAAAACTACCCTGTGCCAGGTGCTATATCATTTCTTTATGTAATATATTGTGTTTGATCCGAATAACAGAATTATGTGGTAGGTATTATCCTCATTTTCTAGATAAGAAACTAAACCTTGGGTAAAAAACTTGTCCAGGGTCAAAAATAGTGAAGGCTTGGGGCATCTGGGTGTCTCAGTCGGTTAAGCATCTGACTTCAGTTCAGGTCATGATCTCACCATTCGTGGATTTGAACCCCATGTAGGGCTCTGTGCTGACAGCTCAGAGCCTGGAGCCTGCTTCGGATTCTGTGTCTCCCTCTCTCTCTCAGCCCCTCCCCGACTACGCTCTGTCTCTGTCTCCCAAAAATGAATAAATGTTAAAAAAAACAATGACAACAACAGTAAAGGCTTCAGAATTGGGCTATAAAGACTTACTCCAAACTCCATGATTGTTTTCACTTAAAGGTAATACAAATTTGACCAACCAACTTGATAGGACTCATGTAATTTGCATTATTTATACTATTCAATGGATATAACTAATTGACCTAAAGACTCAAGCAGAGAAAACATCGACTTCAGAAGACTATAATTTATGACCAAGAGCTTCATAGACACAAGACATATTGACAGAAATGCCCTATTTTCTCAAGATTTTGTGGGGGGGGGGTTCTTTTTTCTTTTTCTTTTCTTTTTTTAGCTTTATCTTAAAGACTTTGCTAGACTGGCAGAATTCCTGGGTAGTTACAGGATTCCAGTGATTCTAATATTTTAAGAGATGATTATAACCCAGAAACTAAACATCTGTGAGGATAAAAATAACAGCATTTCTTTCATTAATTTATCCAAGGCTTTCTAAAATGCTACTATCAGTGTGGCTTATCAAGACCCCGATTAATATAGACAGCCCAGTATCTCTTATATTAAACCACATGCTCCAAGCTCAATCAAAGCAATTCTAATTTACCATTCTATGTAAGGTTTTCTGTTTCAACGAATTTGAGAACATTATTTTATTTACAAATTAAGTGGCAACTTAGCAAGAGTAAAGCTATATACTACATACATATATGCATACATGCAAACTTCAGTCATTGGTATGCATGTGTGTAATGAATTACGGTGGAACAAACATTTAAAAAAATTACTGGAAGGTTGGTTTAAAGTTTCTTCTGTATTGCCATGACCTGCAATGAATTCTATTATATTACTTACCATGTTGTATTGTTAATGCCTTTTCCCCCAACCAGAGTGTGCGCTTTGTAAGGTCAGAGGCTGTGTCTTTTTCTCTATGAGCTCAGTGTATAAATGCGGTTCTGGCATTCGCTGATTACTTACTGAATAAATAAATGAATAATATAAAGTAAAATATTAAATTGCATAATGGCATCATAAGTTATCATCCATGTTTGCCTCCATGAATGGATCTGATTTCTTCCTACACATTCTTGAATGCTTGAAAATACATCTTTAGTTCATCCAGGAACAAATTTTATAGAAGAAAGTTATATTTAATCATGTATAGATGAAATAGAATTATTACTCAAAAGCAACAGGAGCCACCTATAGTGCCCATGACAGAAACTGAAAGAGGTTGACTTTCCTTGAATTCTAAGCAATTGTTGCATGCTGGTCCCTGGACAATAATATAAAGCTAGTAAAGTTTGTATTTAAGATGACCTTCACCCTTCATTTTTTGAACTTTTTTGACCTTTTGCCTCTGTTCCCAGACATCCAGAGCCTTTGGGATGTGCTCTGACTACCAAGACTCTGATGTTGTGGAAAAAAGCATAAGCTTCGCCTTCAGTCGAACTAGGTAACTGGCTTGGGTGTGAGTTAATTTTTCTGACACTTAGTACCCGCAGTGTAAATTCAGACTAATAATGCTCTTCCTCTGAGAGAAAGGGTTTAGGCCTATGTGAAAAGATGCAAGTGAGAATGCTCTGCAAACTATAAAACATTAAGTAGATGTTTAATGTTATATAAAACATCCTTCAAATTGAAGAATTTCTAATGTCCTCTTTGCTCTGAAGCATCCATGACCTAAATAACTTCATTCTCTCTTCTCTCCAAATTCCAATCTCTTGGTACAATTTTTGGGACAGAAAACAATCTGAGAGTTGCCTAAATTTATTTGCTTTAAGATAAAATGTGTAATAGACATGAAACTACCTTAGTTTGTTGATATTTTTAAAGAGGGTATTCTAAATCCAGTTAATCTAGAGGCTGTTGGAGATGAGTCCTTTTTTGTCTAATCTGACTACTAATTCCTACCCTAATAAACACAAGGGTCAGAAAGGTGGCATCCCAGAAAGAAAAGGCTATTCATCTCAATTTAAGCCTCCAAAACATGAAGGATGGTAATTTAATTTCCTGAAATGTGCTTGCCTGAAAGTTTAATTAACAGAAACCAAGACACTAAAATAGTTTTGTATCAAATATATAGAATAGTGGTACTTAACTACTAGATGACTTATGTTTCCATAGTGATTGTTAAAATTATATTTATAAAAGAAACTAAGTGTAACCATTTTAGCAATTCTACAAAGGCATACTCTAAGAGTTAAAATTAAAGTTAAAAAATGAGACCATTTATAATGGGTCATTATGACTCTGAATAACGATGATTATTGGTTCTGCTTAATAAAACTGTCATCTAACACAAAATAGATATTAAGCTAAATTCCATTACATTATCATTCTATCATGCTACAAAATTCAATGCAAAGCCTTTAAAAAAATAAATCCACAAGAAAACAGACCCAATATTAACCTTTCCTACCTATTCAAAATTGTTTTAATAAAGGAACCCATGTGAAGAATTAAAACAAAAAACAGGTATGCTATAAAATGATGCTTCTTCCAGAGCAAAAGACAAAGCATTCATCATGTACATATTTTTTAAATGATCAAGCTTTGATATGATTCTTGATGAAGCCAGAATCAGCTTTTCTCAAACTTTTCTCCTATCATTTGGGTTTTGCTTCTTCATTCCAAGGTGTTTCCTCTCAGTCTCCACTGTCCCCTCTGCTGACTAAATCACATAAAGGAATCTTTGGTTCACCTATCAGTACCACTTCTAAATCTGATTGCAGGATATTTTCCAAGACCTACTGGATCAGAAACTCTGTGGTGAGGCCTATGAATATACATTTTCATGTTCACCTGAGGTGTTTATACATATCTCTGGACTGCAAATCACTGTATTTGAACTACTGACAATCAGTAAAGACAACCCATTCATACTAAGATATATTACTATTAAGTTGAACACTCAGTTGCTTTACATTTATTTCATTACTGAAAACATTTATTGAAAAAATGCAATTTTCCAGGATGTTTGCTAGGTAGTAGGGCTACCAAGATAATGACACATGTTTTCTCTCATGCATCTTGTAGCCTAATCATAGGATTTTCCCTTGGGGAATTACAATCTCAATATTATAGCATTATTTCTTTAAGATTTAGTATAGAATCTTGAGTTCCATGAGTATAAGCCAAAATGGGCTTTTAAATAAAATCATGTAATCATTGAGATAAAATAACAGAAAGTATGTAAAGCAGACTACACATAGAAGAAAAAAAATGAGTGAATAGGAAGATTGAAGCATGCAAAATGCAGCACAGAGAGAGAGAGAGAGAGAGAGAGGGAGAGAGAATAAAAATATAAAAGATCATTTAAGAGACATGGAGAAAACAAAATCAAGAAGCTCTGACATATGTTGAATAAGACTTTTAGTAACAAATAATAGTGTTCATAGGGAAGGAGAAATATTTGAAATGATGGCTGAAAATTTTCTTGAACTGAAGGCAGTGATGAGTCCTCATATAAAAAAGTTAGATAAAAATAAATTATACCTAGTTGTTTTGCGGTGGGATTGCAGAACATCAGGGGACTAAAGAGAAATCTTGGAATTGAAGAGAGATAAGAGAGAAATAAGCTATTTGTTTACAAAGGAACGGTCAGACTGACCTCATCAGAATTAGTAGAGGCTGGAAGAGAATAGGCTAAAACATCAAGTGCTAAGCAAATAACGTTCAATTAGTAAAGTGAAACATTTAAGAGAGAGGGTGGAATAAAAAAAGAATACGATGACACATAGTTTCTGACCCTCACGTGGAAGAAATACTGAAAGACATACTTCATTAATAAATAAGTAAATCCATAAAGAAGTATGATTGAGGAAGAAACAGTGTGCAAACAATTCACTAATATATACTGCTAAGTCTAATAAGAAATGACAATCATATTATAAATACAATTTTTTATTGTTTAAAAAAAGAACTAGAACTAAATTATGGATAATGTAAATCTCTCTTGACAAGAGGTTTATAAAAATGGATTGTCAACAGGCAATTTTATAGCTTAAATTAATATGAGGAGATATCAAGAGACACTTGAATTAACTAAATGTGTAATTAAAATCAGTTTATTTTCTTTTATATTATCAATTTTATAGCAACTTAAACTCTATTCTTTTTTAAATGGTTTCCCCTAAATGGATTGTTTTGTTTTAAGCAATAGTCAATTTTGTTATATAGTTTTGAATATGTGAAATATGTCAAACATGTGATTGAAAAATGATTAACTGTTTACAAAAAATGAAGTCCCCTGTTTAGAAAAGTACTTACCATAGAGAGTTTATTTTCTAGGTTATACACATCAGCTACTGTCATAGTATTACAGGAATACCTTGCTTTATTGTGCTTTGCAGGTATCACAGTTTTTACAATTTGAAGGTCTGTGGCAACTCTGTGATGAGCAAGCTTATTGGCACCATTTTCCTAAAAACATTTGTTCACTTTGCATTTCTAGGTCACAATTTTGTAATTCTTGCAGTATTTCAAACTTTCCTTAAGGTGCCTGAGTGGCTCAGGTAGTTACGTGTCCGACTTTGGCTCAGGTCATTATCTCACAGTTTGTGGATTTGAGCTCCGTGTTGTGCTCTATGCTGACAGCTCAGATCCTGGAGCCTGCTTGGGATTCTGTGTCTTCCCTCTCTCTCTTCCCCTTCCCTGCTTGCACTCTGTCTCTCTCAGTCTCTCAAAAATGAATAAAGACTAAAAAATTTTTTAAAAATAAAAAAAAACAACTTTTGTTCATATTCATTACGGTGATAGTTGGTCAGTGATCTTTGATGTTACCATTGTCATTGTTTGGGGGCACCACTAACTGTGCCCATATAAGGCAGAATTTACTCAAAAATCGTTGTGTGTGCTCTGACTACTCCACCTGACCAGCTGGCCCCCTATCTCTTTTAGCTTGGGCCTCCCTATTCCCTGAGACACACAATATTGAAATTAGGCCAGATGATAACCCTACAATGAATGCCTCTAAGCATTCAAATGAGAGGAAGAATTGCATGTATCTCAAATCAAAAGCTAGAAATGATTAAGCTTAGTGAGGAAAGCATATTGAAATCTGAGCTAGACCAAGAGATAAGCTTCTTATGTCAGTTAGTCAAGTTGTGAATGCAAAAGAAAAGTTCTTGAAGGAAATTAAAAGTGTTACTTTGGTGAACACTCACATGCTAAGAAAGCAAAACAGTCCTATTGCTGATATGGAGAAAGTTTTAGTGATCTGGATAGAAGATCCAACCACCCACAATATTCCCTTAAGCCAAAGCCTAATCCACAGCAAGGCCCTAACTCTCTATAGTTCTGTGAAGGCTGAGAGAGGTGACGAAGCTGCAGAAGAAAAGTTTGAAGCCAGCCAAGGTTGGTTTGTGAGATTTAAGGGAAGAAGCAGTCTCCATCAAATAAAAGTGCAAGGTGAAACAGCAAGTGCTGATGGATAAATTGCAGCAAGTTATTCAGAAGACGTAGTTAAGATAATTCATGAAGGTGGCTACACTCAACAACAGATTTTCAACGTAGATAAAACAGCCTTCTGGTGGAAGAAGATGCCAATTAGGATTGTAATTGCTAGAGAGAAGTCAATGTCTGGCTTCAAAGCTTCAAAGGACAGGCTGATTGTCTTGTTCAGGGCTAATGCAGCTGGTTACTTTAAACTGAAACCGATGCTCATTGACTACTCCAAAAATCCTAGGGCCCTCAAGAATTATGCTAAATCCATTCTGCCTGTGCTCTGTAAATAGAACAATGAAGCCTGGATAGCAGCACATCTGTTTACAACATGGTTTACTGAATATTTTAAGTCCACTGTTGAGACCTCCTGCTCAGAAAAAAAAAAAGATTCCTTCCAAAATATTCATATTTGGCACCTGATCATCCAAGAGCTCTGATGGAGATGTACAATGGGATTAATATCATTTTCATGCTTCCTAACACAACATTTATTCTGCAGCCCATGGATCAAGGAATAATTTCTACTTTCAAGTCTTCTTATTTAAGAAACATATTTTGTAAGGCTACCACTGCCATATATAGTGATTCCTTTGATGGATCTGGTGGCAAAGTCAACTGAAAACCTTCTGGAAAGGGTTCACCATTCTGGATGTCATTCAAGAACATTCATGATTCATGGGAAAAGGTCACAATATCAACATTACCAAGAGTTTGGAAGAAGCTGATTTTAAACCATGAATGACATGGAGGGGTTCAAGTCTTCAGTGGAGGAAGTAACTGCAGATGTGGTGGAAACAGCAAGAAAACTAGAAGTGGAGCCTGAACATGTGACTGAATGGCTGCAATCTCATGGTAAAACTTTCACAGATGAAGAGTTGCTTTTTATGGATGAGCAAAGAGAGTGGTTTCTTGAGACGGAATCTACTTCTGGTGAAGATGCTGTGAAGATTGCTGAAATGATGACAAAGGATTGAGCATATGACATCGACTTAGTTGCTAAAGCAGCAGCAGAGTTTGAGAGGACTAACTCAAAGTTTAAAAGAATTTCTGCTGTGGGTAAAATACTATCAAACAGCATCACATGCTACAGAGAAATTGTTTGTGAAAGGAATAGTCAATTGGTGCATCAAACTTCATTGTTTTGTTTTAAGAAATTGCCACAGACAACCCAGTCTTCTGCAACCACCATCCCTGATCAGTCAGCAGCAGTCAACATCGAGGCAAGACCCTCCACCAGCAAAAAGATTATGACTCACTGAAAGTGCAGATGATGGTTAACACTTTTTAGCAAGAAAGTATGTTTTAATTAAGGTGCATACATTATTTTTTAAGATAGAATGCTACTGCATACTTAATAGACCACAGTAGAGTATACACATACAAAAAAACACATAACTTTTGTGGGGCACCAGTGTGGCTCAGTTGGTTAAGCATCTGACTCTTGATTTTGGCTCAGGTCATGATTTCACAGTTCGTGAGATGGAAACCCACATTGGGCTCAGTGCTGAGCATGGAATCTGCTTGGGATTCTCTCCCTCATTCTCTGCCCTCTTCACTCCTTCTCTCTCTCTCTCAAAATAAATAAATAAACATTTAAAAAAAACCCATACTTTTGTGTGCATTGGGAAACCAAAAATTTCACTTGACTTTCCTTTATTGTGACATTCACTCTATTGAGTTGATCTGAAACCAAACCATCAATATCTATGAGGTGTGCCTGCCTGGACAAAGAGAAGTGACCATTTGTGGCAGAAAAAGAGCAACTTGCTTATTATGTAATTTAGGTGATTTCTTACGGAGCTAGATTGGTGTGCTCTCATTTATACTGTAGTTACACTTAAAAAAAAATATATATATGTACATATATATATATTTCAATTTTTTCACTACTTAGTAATGTAGAGTTTTCCCCTAAATTAAAGACAATAATAATGAAAATAAAATTTTGAATAACAGTTCTTGGTGAAGTCAAAGAAGTAAATTGTTTTTTTCCTCTTTAAGAGATGTTTGTCTTTGTTTACAAGAGTATCTTCAAGAGCATACCCAGGAAATAAATATGAACTTTCATATTTAATGAGAAAATCAAAGGATGCTCTAAGTCCAGTATTTAATAAAAAAAAATTATTAGCATTACTGACATCACATATTGTCAATGTCCATGAGAAGTTATCAATCATTTAATCAATTTGCTCAGTCAGGGAAGAAAATAGATACTCAGTTCACTGAAAGAAATAATTAATCAAATCATGGTGTAGATAATATTCTTTGAATCTTTTTGTATAGGAGGCATGAAAATAAACTATTGATTGTTTAAGTTTTCTTTTTTTCTGCTAATTGCTACAGAAACACAATTTTTAGTCTTTTTTTTCTAGTTTTTTGTCCTTACTACATTTCCATATAATTAAGAAAATGATCTATTATTTCTTTCTCTACAATTAATGGATACATTCTTCTCTCAGACTTCCTAATCTTGTGTGCCTTATGAACAGCTCTCTGGTGGTACAACCATGACTTCCATTCCTGAGTGCAGGTTGTAATTATGAAACATGAAGATAGAAGTGTCCTTTTTATCTCTCATGCTGCAGCATTTGAGGATTTTTTTCTGTACAATTAGAAGGATAGAAATACACCAAAAGTGCCAACACAAGGAAAAGAAAAATTATGACAAGTATAAACATTCTACGCATAAATGTTCAAAAACAGAATAAAAAATCTGCTTTTAATACATAAATCTGAAGAAAACAGGTCAATATAGATATTAGGACCAAATGGAATCACTCTTGCAGTAATCCAAACACATTAAGTACTCTAACATATCTAATATGAACAATGATAAAAGAAAGAATCTAAAGAAAGAAAATAAATTGTGTGAGATTTTAATGTGTTATAGTTTTATGTGGAAGTAAGAAGCTGAATGAAAAAAGAATTGATAAATGTTAGAAGAAAGAGAACAAGAAGAAATAGTTAACAAAAAGAGAATTGGTAAAGGGAATTCATGGTGATGAATATGCACAGTTCAGTTTTGTCTATCTATCTATCTATCTATCATCTATCTATCTATATATCTATGTATCATCTATCTATCATCTTTGTATTGTGTCAATTTATCAAACCTAGGCTTTCACATTTTTTAATTAAAAAAAATTATTTATTATTTGAGAGAGAGAGAGTGAGACAATGTCCATGTGAGTGGGGGAGGGGCAGTGAGAGAGGGAGAGAGAAAATCCCAAGCAGGCTCGGTGCTGTCAGCACAGAGTCTGAAGTGGGGCTCAGTCTCATGAACCATGAGATCATGACCTGAGCTGAAATCAAGAGTTGGATGCTTAACAACCTGAGCCATCCAGGTACCCCAGAATTCACAATTTTTAAAAAATAATAATTGGCATAAATCTTAAAAAGTCATTTTCTTCAGATTTGCAATGTTGCTTACGATGATATATCTCCTTGTTAAATCATGTACTTGTGCATCATATATTAAAATATGAACTTAAGATCATGGACTGCCATATCCATATTTTACAAAGAAAATTTCAGATACTATAATCAACTAGTTGATTATTCACTCATATTTGCTTGCAAGAAATTAATAGTGTAACTTGGCATTATAAAGAAACCCTGAAAAGTATTCTAAATGCATTAATAAGAAGGACTCTGCATGAATTTCAGAACTTTACTGCCTATAGAGTGCTTTCCACACCTAAGCACTTTACATTTGTTGTATTACTTACTCTCATATTGAGAGAACAAGAGAAAAGAGATTAAGTCTTAAGCACTATGGATTTAATGATAAGGAAGAGTTTCTTATCTGAATTGTTAATCTTTATTTTAAAGATACAGATATTTATTTACTTTAGGTGATTTAAGGATAGTCCTTCTGAAAACAGGATTTTGAGTATGTGAGTTTATTCAGGTTAATCTCAACCTAATAATTCTGCATCTGACAGGTTCTCAGATGCTTTTATTAAATAACAGATTTTCAATAAATAAATAACCGATTTTCTAAAGAATGACAGTAGTCAAACTCACAAAAGTGCATCGCTCTTTATAGCCTAACTTCTAAGTCTCATAATCAGCATACATGATATTCATTACCTATTAATATGGTCTTTTTTTGTAATAATTTTGTAGTAAATTGTTTAGTTAGATAAATTCTGATTTCTGATTTAGTGTATTATTGAACCATTCATTCTTCTTATCATATGTAAAATTCTCTATTGAGGACAAGAATAGACTAAGCTGGACCGCACTGAATGATTGTGCAGGTTGCTCACTCCACAACTCTAGAGGAACCGTTCACATTGTAGACTTTGCCGATTTAAGTATTACAATTTTCTGCAGGCAGCTTAGTGCCATGTTCTAATAAAATTAGCTTATTGTGACAAAATTGCCTATAGATGGACATGAAGTATCTTGGGGAAAGGCTCCTTTTTCAAATTGCACAATAATGCTATATCAATTAGTGGCTGGCAGGACTATTAGGTCAGATTGTCCAGTGCCTGGAACATAGAAAACAGTGGGGGAAAAACTCATGTTCAATGCAGATAACTTGAGTAACAAGGGATTTAACAACAATGATAACTAGACTTCGCTGAGTATGTATAATATTACAAGTATTCCTCATTTACACAATGAAGGCTAATAGTACTACCTATCTCCAAAAAAACGCTTGGTAATAGTGGCATAATGTTAAGTTATTATTTTTATTAGCCTGAATAGAAAAAAAGAGTCTTAAGTGGAATATGACTGCTTTAATAATATAGTAAAGTAATGCCCTGAAGATAATTTATGACCATTTGTACTATTTGTATTAATGAACACCTTGGTTAAATGTAAGTTTTATACTTAACTCTAATTTTCAATCATGGTAAATTTCTGAAGTCACCAAGTACAATTTGCTATTAACTGGAAAGAGTATTTGCTGATTCAGTGGATTACTATAAGAAAATTGAGGTCTTTATGGTGGCAAACTCCTCACATAGCTAGATGTCTCACTTGATAATAGGTTGAGAGAAAGATTACTATGCAAATAATCAAGTTTAAAAAATAAATTACATTTGCTTTCACGGAAGAAGACAGAGATGAGATTCTGTTCATCTTTAACAGGCACATAATACAGTTCCTGGTTTGTTTGTTTTTTATAATGAACTAACATTAAGTATTTCAATATACTGGAAATAAGTCTTATAAGTAGGAGTGAGAGAAGGCAGATGGAACAATATATAAACTGAGGGGAAACTAATTGTTAGTATTAACTGATTAAAAAAGAGGAGTTCAGAGTTACTCCTGTGTCTGGTGTGATGACAGCCTTCACCAAGGTAAAATATTCGAGAATAATAGGTTGAGGATATACTAATGAGTTGAGCCATCTATGGAACACCCAGACATCTAGTAGAGTTGGTCTGGAGCTCCAGAAATTTGGAACAGAGACAGAGATTTAACCATCAGGACAGGAAATACAGAGTGGTAGTAGTAGTAGTAGTAGTAGTAGTAGTAGTAGTAGTAGTAGTAGTAATAATAATAATAATAATAATAATAAACCATTAAAGCATTTTCAAAGTGCTGGTATTGTTCCAAGTGTCCTACATATACTATCCCATGTAAAACCCATATAAACCCTGGGAGGCAGGGCATAATTATCTCCATTTTATAAATTAGAAACTGAGGTTTCTAAACCTCAGTTTACAAATGGTTTGCCTCAGGTCAAATGGCTCCTATCTGACAGGATTCAAACCCAGATAGTCTGCTTCTAAACCAACATTTAGTATAAAACAATACAGGCACCGAGACTTGCAGTCTGTACTTTCCCATCTATGACCTGTGTGACTATGGTTATGTTACCTACCCATCCTCTGCCCTAGTTTCCTCATTTGCACAATGAGAGATAACAATACTAGCTGTCTCCAGAGAGCACTTAGTTTATATTAGCATTTAGTGAATGCTAAGTCATTATTTTTATTAGCCTGTCAATGAATGTTGACACTATGGAGGAAAAGGAGATTGCCTACATGGATGTGGAGAATGGGAAAACAAAAAGACCTTTGGTCCTTTAAGGGGTGGTTACATAGAGAGAAGTCTGAGGCTGTGTGATCATCCCCAGGAAAAAAAAGTAAGTCTTCCAGACCTGGGCCTGGGCAGAATCTGGAAGCCTAACCCAGGGTGGGTGTGGGTATGGGTGTGTGTTACACTTCTCCACAGAAAGCACTGCCTGGTGCTAAGAGGACAAAATGGGAAGAGAGATATGAAATGAAAAGGCTGGCATTCTATCCAAGTATAAGGTCCATGTAGAGGGATTGAGCAAAGAAAAATGAAGAGTCAGTTTAGATGGTTAGGAGGTAAAGTTTCGAGAAGTTTCTTAAGCAGGTGGCTGGGGCTTTCTAGGATGCCTATGACCTGGATGGTTGGCCAGAAGACAGCTATAAAAGTTAGGAGGCTTTCTTGAGCTGTGTTTGGAGAGAATAGCCAAGAGAGTAGGAAGAAATGAGGATGAGGCAGCATCACAGAACCAAGAGAGGACAAAGATATTATGAAGTACATGGGGAACTGGGAGGTTTGGGTGAGACTGCATTCTCTCTAGCATCCCCAACTCAAATAATCCCTGCAACAGTTTCATGAGGGAGGTACTCTATTTATCCCCATTTTTTTATAGTTTAGAAAAATTAGGCAACAACAATTACCAATGCCTTTGTCTAGGGTCACATAGCTAGTGTGAATGCCAGAGCTGGCTTTTGAACCCAGGCAGTCTGGCTCAAGTCCATGCTTGCAATCATCTGTTATACATTCCTTATTTCCATCTGGTTTCCATTTTGTTGTTGTTGTTGTTGTTGTTGTTGTTGTTGTTGTTGTTGTTTAAGAAATCTCTGCACCCAGCTTGGGGACTGAGCTCATGACCCCAAGACCAAGAGTCTCACGCTCTACCAACTGAGCGAGTCAGGCACCTCCCCCTTATTCCCATCTGCTTTACTATTTCAGGAGACTCACTTTTTTACATCCCTTCTATGTTTTTGAAGAGAGATATCCTCTTTATATCATTTTCCCTCCACCTCTTCCATGCCAAACAAGTCTGGATAGGGGTAGAGGAGTGGCACAGTTTTAGTTTTTGAGGAACTTTTTTCTCAAATATATATATCTATACTCTGAGTCCTCTCCATTTCCCTGAGGGCTTCATGCTTTGTTTGCAACCAGTTACAGAGAAAAGAAAAGAAAAGAAAAGAAAAGAAAAGAAAAGAAAAGAAAAGAAAAGAAAAGAAGAGTAAAGAAAAACAAACTAAATATTTTTTCTGCTTTTACCTTTTATAATAATATTATCCTGAAATATTGACAGTTTTGGAGCAGATTTAGGGTAAAGGAGGAAGGGAGAAGGAAGGGAGGAGGAAGGGTAAAGGAGGAACTTATTAAGAAAAAAATTGGTTAGTACTTCAAAACTAGTTAATGAATTACTGAATCATCAATGTTGGTAATTAAAAACAATTACTTTCTAAAATAAGAAATGTTTGTTAAATAATATTGGCTTGCTGTTTGGTGATATATAAAACTTAAAAAAAATTTCCAAATAGTGTTATATCTGCATTTAAAAATAGAGCAAGATGAAATAATGGGCACATTGAAAACTCAGAAGTCATTATGTCACTTACACCCTTTCTCTCTTTAAGGATTAAATGATTCAAAACCCCTAATGAGCTTGAAGGTCTTACCAGAGCCCCAATGACTCCAAAGATAATCGATACTATTAATGATCACATAAGGTACATTAAGGATCAATAAACTCTATAATTTAAAATAGCCTGAGGTGGAATCACTTCTGTATGAATTAAGATTGCATTTATAAACAACCAAAACATAATTGAATATTAAAATTGGTTAAATGAATAGATAAGTGCATGAATAGAATAAAAGGTCCAGCATAAATCATGATGGTTTGCTTTCTGGTCTTATACTCTTTTTGAATAGTTTAAACTCAGATGATTACATATAGATTTTAAAAGACTAATTTTCTGTTAAAATGAGTGTTTTTTTAAATGTGTATTTCCCATTAGCTTTTAAGTATCAAATTCTGATGCTAGAGACAGTGAAAGGATTCATTTAGGTGGATTTGATTGTTGGGGTAAATATAGTTTGTGAAAATTAATCTGAAACTATATTCAAAATTCAATTTTCCCCAGCCTACACTTACTCTCTAGCTCAAAAGTTTTTAACTTTGGGTGTACTTCAAATTGCCTGGGGAATGTTTAAAAATACCATTTACTCAATCCCACCCAGGAAAATTAAATCAGAATCTCTGGAGGTGGAGCATTAGTGTTTCTCAAAATCTTCTCAGTGATTCCCGTGTGCATCCAAGGCTGAAGAGCTACCACTCTACTCTTTTTTATTAGCTTTAATTTTAAGAGAATTCTATTGCTTGTCTGGAATGTTAGATTTTCTGGGATGAGGAAATGGTGGGCAAAAGTTACTTCATATGTTTATTCATTCACCATGAAAATACATATTGAGATTTTGGAATAAATTATTATGTGAAGGTCTGGGGAACACAAATACAAATAACACAAAGTCCTAGTTCTCAAGCAACTTATGGTCTATTATAAGAAGAAAAGATGGGAATTGGAGGGTGGATCTTAAAAGATACAGAATAAAAAAATAAGGCTAGACAAGTATGTTTTGTCTAATAGTCGAGGTTATTAAAAGAAAAAGAAAAAGTAATTTAGAATTCTCATTAAAAAATCATTGGAGGATTGGGGTGCCTGTGTGGCTCAGTTGGTTGAATGGCCGACTTTGACTCAGGTCATGATCTCACAGTTCGTGGGTTTGAGCCCTGCGTCGGGCTCTGTGCTGACAGCTCAGAGCCTGGAGCCTGCTTCAGATTCTGTGTCTCCCTCTCTCTCTGCCCCTCCTCCACTCCTTCTCTCTCTCTCTCTCTCTCTCTCTCTCTCTCTCTCTCTCTTTCAAAATTAAATAAACATTTTAAAAAATCAAAAAAAATCATTGGAGGACTCTGAACATGATTGGAGTTATGTTTTGCAAGAAGAAAGCAGATACAGAGAGTTGAGTCATACAATTAATTTGATATTTTAGATCAAAGTTAAATGAGAGATTAATGGCAAAAATGAGAATCCAGAAGAGGGAACAGATGTTTGGAACATTATGGAGGCAAAATCCACACAATTCGTAGGCTCAAGACATGTGGTGAGGAGGGTGGGGTTGGGGAAAATCAGACCTGAGTCCAATATTCAAGCCTGATTTTCTAGGATGATGGTCCTGCTACCCAAGAAATGGGCAGGTGTGTGCAGGGAGGAGAGAGATGCTTTTTTAAAATGTTAGATTTGAAGAGCTAGTGGGATGTTATGTTGATGTCCAGCAGGCAACATGGAATAAGAGATAATGGTTTGGGGGAAAGCCTCACAGAGATTAAAGTAGGGGGAGGTAAGAGCTGCATTTGAGAGAAGGTTGGGAAAGTATAGGGAAGAAAGAAAGCTGCTCCTTAGGAATACGTGGATTCCAGGACAAGAAAGGGTTGAAGTCAGGACACTGAGCTAAGTAAGAGAAGTGAAGGAGGCCAAGAGAAATAATTGTTAAGATGAGGATGATTGATAGCAAATCAAAAGGTGATTCAGAATTTATTCTGACAAAAGGCTGTAAGTTTGATAACCAAAGTCTTGCTAACAAAAAAGTTTGGACACAGGAAGCCAACCTGAAAGTCACTGAGCAGTACATGTGTGGCAAAGCAAGGAACACTGATTATCCTTTGAAGAAACCTAATCTTTAAAAGAAAAATATGACCTTTCCTTTATATTACTTATTATAAGGATATAATATATATTTTTCAATTGTAGGAATAAGTCTAATTGTTTCTCTGCAGAGGAGTTGATAGAAAGGAGAGACTATAAGTGAAAAGAATAAAAGCAGGAAAAGCTAGCTAGCTGACTAAAAACTCATTTGAGAACCATTTATTTCCCCCTTCCCTTCCCCCATTGCCTTCTGTTAAGTTTCTCAAGAGAGGGAGGGAGGCAAGCTGAAGAGACTCTTAAATACAGAGAACAAACTAAGGGTGAATGGGGAGTGCGGGAGAGGGGGAAATGGGTGATGGGCATTGAGAAGGGCACTTGCTGGGATGAGCACTGGGTGTTGTATGTAAGCCAATTTGCCAATAAATTACATTCATAAAAAATAAATAAATAAAATTTTTCAAGAACAAAGAAAGACAAAGAACCATGATCTTCTCACCACATCTTTTTCTTACATGAGTCCTTGGGTGAAATCAACTGGTATGGCTTAATTAATATTGAAGTTCAATTGGACAGGTGATTAATAGTAAGATAAAATGATAAGGCTGCTGCCTGAAGGTTGCACATTGTTAAAAAGTAATGAAAAAAATCAAAATTAAATACTCAATGCATTCTGAATATTGATATTTATGAGCACATTACAAGGCAAAATGCAAAAAAAATGTAAATTTAGAATGTATAAATATTAAATGTCATTTTAACATTACTATAGACTCAATTAAAAGTAAAATATTATTAAAATAAACAAAATATTAGAAAAAAGGAAGAAAATTTAATTTTCAAAGACAAATTGAAAGCAAAACAATATTATTTGGTTTTATAAATTTGTAACCTTAAGAGACAAAGCTTCCTTCAATCCATTTTGTTTTAAATTTTCTAATTGATAAGCTCTTTCTACATTTGCATGGTCAGGGCTATGCTGCAAAAGAAGTTACAAACCATTTCTACACGTTTTTCTGTGATTCATCTTTAAATAATTCTACTTCTTGCTTGATAA
The DNA here is from genome assembly GCF_027475565.1 of Acinonyx jubatus. Taxonomy (NCBI): domain Eukaryota; kingdom Metazoa; phylum Chordata; class Mammalia; order Carnivora; family Felidae; genus Acinonyx; species Acinonyx jubatus. The sequence goes on along the minus strand of NC_069381.1, from coordinate 82,261,117 downwards.
TTTAAAAACCTTTATTACTTTTCTTTCAGGAATTGCTGTTTTGAAAATTAAATTAGAGTTGTAGTTTCTTTTTCTTTTGTTTAAACATTTCTAGTTTATCTTTATGACTTTTAATTTTATGTACCTGGAGATTTTTATACAGTTACCTTTCTCACTTTCAATAGTGTCTCATTTATAAGATACCAGTGTAGGATTATTCTTGCAGTACAAATTTGCAAGACCATAATGTGTTTGCTTATTATGTTAGGCACTGACCATGTGAAAATTGTAGACTACTTTTTCGCTTAATCCTTTTTGTATAACTTGAACAATTAAATTATTAGTTTTAGTCTTACAGTGTAAGAAATATGAGGATAAAAAATAAAATAATATTGGGGCACCTAGGTGACTCAGTCGGTTAAGCGTCCAACTCTTGATTTCGGGTCAGGTCATGATCTCATGGTCATGAGATCCAGCCCCACATCAGGCTCAGTGCAGAGCATGGAGCCAGCTTAGGATTCTTTCTCTCTCCCTCTCTCTCTGCCTTTCCCTGGCTGATGCTTCTCTCTCTCTCTCTCTCTCTCTCTCAAAATAAGTAAACTTAAAATAAAAATCTTATACAAACAAAATTACCAGTACCTTAGTACTGTACATTGGTGTCATAGAGTTGAATTCTGAAACATCAAAACCTCGTGTTGAAATCACTAAATTCCATTTCTAACAATATCATAGTTCTTAGATCTTAAAATAATGGCATCCAACAAGGTCAGCTTTTGTAAGTGAGGCACTATATGCAAAGTGGTTCAAACTGACATAATGCTCTGCAATATTCTGTAATTTAATTATTATGACCCTCCTGTAAAGTAATAAAATTGCTAAGGTTATAAAGTTGCTCTTTAGAAGAGATTCTCTTGCCATTTAGATTGTTTTGTTTTGTTTTTGTTCTTGGCATTAGACTGAGATGCCAGATGTCCACAGGAAAGTGTACTAGTATTTTAATAATTGTGTTTTTATTCTTTGAATTGATTATGAGATTTAAAATAAATTACAATTTAAAGTATTATTTTACTTGGAGAAAATGATTTGTTATTTTGCATTTGCAACATTTGCATTTAACATGACAGTAAATGACATAAATGTAAAAGCAAATCTATTCCAAGAGTTCCCCCTTTTTTAATGTTTATTTATTTAGTTTGAGAGAAAGAGAGAAAGAGCATGCAGGCCTGTGTGTGTGAATGGGGGAGGGGCAGATAGAGAGAGAAAGAGAGAATTCCAAGCAGGCTCTGTGCTGGTAGTACAGAAACCATGAGATCAGGACCTGAGCCGAAATCAAGAGCCGAAATCAGGGCCTGAGCAGAAATCAAGAAACCAACTGAGCCACCCATGTGCCCCTCAAGAGTCCCCTTTTTAATAATTAATGTCATGTATTAGATAGGGGAGACTACAAAAAATTAAGATTGAATAGTACAATTTAATTTTCAGGGTCTTTTATTTACTTTCTATTTCTATTTTCATTTATTTTCATATGTATCTATCATCTATCTATCTATCTATCTATCTATCTATCTATCTATCTATCTACCTATCGCAATACCCACACATATGTACAAACATATACATAGATATTTTGACTCCATACGTCTGCTTGAAAGTTTTGTTCTGTCTAGAATAACCAAAGCCTCCCTTTTTACATTTCCAAACCTCATTCAAATTACAGATACTGTACAAATCCTACCTATTCTATAAATTTTCTCTGATAATCACAGCACGAAATCCTCCATCCTTCCTTTGAATATCTTGTCTTTAACATTTGTATTATCTTTTTATTAAATATGTGCTTCCTCTTCATAGTTCTTACAATGTTACACTGCGTAAATATTTTTATTTAACTTCTATATACAATCAACTGAATTGTAAAATTATTATTATTTTTAAAATATTTTATTTTTAAGTATCTCCACACCCAACATGGGGCTCGAACTCACAACCCCGAGATCAAGAGTTGCATGTTGTACCAACTGAGCCAGCCAGGTATCCCTAAATTGTAAAATTATTAAGGACAGGGTGCTTCCTGAGTAAATCTTTATCAATTTGACCTCTAATTGTCTCTTGCAAAAACTAGCAAATATAACATAAAAAATATATACAACATAGACAAGCAATAAAATCTACACTGTCATATCTTACATTTCATATGGGAAAGTATATATATATCACATACGTGTATGTATGCATATGTATATACAATTGTATATATATATGATTTTATATAGATACTTTAATCATGAAATATAATAACTTAGTTCTGATTAGCGTATTACAACTTTTCAAAATTCATTCTCCTGTATTGTCTCATGACTTTTAATAACTTAGGAGGTAAGTGACTGACATTATAGTCCTTGTTTGTTCAGGAGGATTATAACTCTACTGTGAAGATTTGATCATTATTACTTAAAATTAGTTAAGGAGAGGCACCACAGGTAGGATCTAAACTTCTAATCCAAGGCCACTAAAAATATGTTTAGTGAAAGATCAGTTTCCCATTCACTCCCAATAAGTCACTATTATTTTTTAAATATAAGATGAATTATCAGAAAGCAAAGATATACAAAACACAAATCCAAATTTTTTTTTAGATCCAACAACCATCAAAAGACTTAAAACAAATAGCTTTAAGTTGTGAAATGGTTATCCTGAATGTGCTTATCGTTTTGGATGGTTAACAAACAGCACATGGACCATCTCCAGTCTCTGAACCACACTTTGAGGATTGTCTGTGTCCAACATGACATATCCCTTCTAAAAGAATCATCCTCATCCAGAACATCTGCCACCTAAGCGGCCATGTTTACTCAGAAGTGATCTCTGCCATTCACCATTTTACAGCTGATTGGACTGAGAGCAAAGAATGGCTGGCCAGAAAACTATGAACTGTGGCCAGGCTTGAAAAGATGAGCTGGACCCATGAGTTTTGTTTGTTTGTTTGTTTGTTTGTTTGTTTTTTGGTCTCTGTATTTAGGCCTAATAAGTAAAGAAAGGATTTTCTGTGACAGTCCAAAATTTTCTACATGCTAAAAATATGAGCTAGTAGAAACTCTGAGTAAGCTGTGCAAGGTGGATTGGGGCAGAGAAGAAAGAGAAAGATATGAATTACAGCTGAGTCATATTAATAGCGGCTCACTAAAGGTTCAAGAACTGCTGATGCCGAGGCACAAAAAGCTGCTATAACTCTAGAATTACCTTTCAACTCCAATATCCTTTAGCCCCAGGCTTTAAACAGCATTTTCTTTGAATGTCCTAAGATACATATCCCATACTTCTTGCAATGTACATATATATCCTAACTGGCATAAATGGGTCTCTGAATTATTCAATAAACTTAGTTTATCTAAGACATAGTCCAAGGCTTTTTCCATTATACAAAATAAGCTTATGTCAGGAAAATAAATGCCATATTTGAAAGACAAGTTGTTGGTGTATACATCTCTGAGTTTCAGTCTGCAATGAGACTGTGAGCAAAACTGGGTTGACCTGGTGGAACTCTGGTACCAAATAACTGTCCCTTCCTACCTATACATCTACTTTTCAATTTCTTTGTTTCCAACATACTCTTGAAAAATATCAATTACAACATTTTCCATAGTTAATTATCGCCTGGTTTTGCTCAGGAAGGGAATCCCTTCAAATTTATATCAAATTATTTCAGTAATGAAGCTCCACAGCTTACCTGCCCTCTGTGTGTACTCCAGCTTACAGAGCTCTTTAGAACCAGACCACTGGTCTAATGGACCAGACATGTGCTTTTAGTGTGTATGAATCCAGACAAACATTATGTGTTAGTGGTTTCTGGAATCATCCCAGAAATCAAAGGTGCAGGTTTGAGATTGAGTGCATAGTGATTCTCAAAACATGTTTTATTGCCCCGATGCTTGGGGTTTTTCTTGTTTGTTTGTTTGTTTGGTGAACATGTTAAGATTATTTTTAACTTAGCTATATCAAAATATACTACTTGCTTTGTAGTAAAGAAGTATCTTTTAGTATAAAAATGAAAGCATAACTTCTTTTATTACTCTCCAGTATATTCCAAATTTTAAATGACTGCTAAATTAAATGGTTTATGTCAGAGGTTAACAATATGGGGTCTTAGATTAAAACAAGCTCCATGTAATCTTATTTAGCCAGTAGGTCACAAAAATAAGAGAAAATGTGTTTGAATCACAGGAGAGAAGAGATGTTGGATAGTTCTGTGAAGTACTTTATGTTGTAGTATCAGCTGATTGATAGCAGCGATTCTCAGAAGGGTTCCAATATTATGCCTTTTAAAAGCTGGAGATTAGTGCAACCATGGTGAACAGCAAGCACAGCAACACTCTGGCAAAGAAAAAGGGTCAGGGCTGGCAAAATGTGGCAGGTGTCAAAATAAAAGGTTAGGCTCTGTGCCTGGGGACCCATCTGTCAGATATAAGTATGATAAGCAATTAATGTATTTATTTATATTGCTCATGACAAATCATGTAATACAAAAAAAATGGTCAATTTAAACATTCTCCACTGTTCACTAGAAATTAGAATTAATATAAAAATAAAATGTTCAAGACAAAAAGCAAGATCTAATAATGAAATGGTTTGTTTATATAAATAAGTAAAGGTTTGAAGAATTATAGTTGTCTGCATTGAAGGATTAAAACCATTAAATATAACATCTTCACAATGTAGCAATTATATTAAGGACCTGCAAAATCAATGTTTAATTTGCCAGACAATTTTGGTAGCATTCCTTGAAAATTCAGCATGCTTTATATTCATTAGGTTAGATTTCATAATCTAATAATAAAATGAAGCCCAGAAAAATTATAAGGAAATAGAAATTTAGAAATCTAATATATGTCTTGCATTTTCTTTAAATGTTTGTTCACAACCTTGTCATTATTAGAGCTTTCATTTTCACTTTGTGACTAATCCTGACTCCTCTTTAATTTATTTATTATTTCTTTAGCTTTCTCACTACTTCTGCTTTACAATCTGTTTAAACTAGATTATGTTTACATTTAACATTCATCAGTGATACTTTTTTACAGATAAAAAAATTATAACTTTTTAATCATAGTCATAAACTTTTTAAATGTTATTTTACTGGCCAGTAAAAGCCTAACCCAGAATTATGAATAAAATCAGATTCATTAAAGCTTTATGCAAAAACTGACCCCCTCCCATATTTTTCCCTGAATAAAGTTCAAGTTTTTCAATTATCATGTTTTAGTAAGTAAAACTCACACCTTATGGCAATACCAACATTTGAAGAGAAACAACATGTAAGTCTACAGTATAATATGCTATGCAGAGGAAAAATTCAAGTTCCTTCATTGTAGGAGGAAAAATGCCAATATGACTATGTTATTGCCAAGTTGCACATCCTGTATGCTAAGTGATGAAATTTAACAAATAAAGCCACTGGAATAGGAAAGAGACTCATCTGGCTCTGGAAAGAACAGAGGTATTATGCTCAATAGATTTATTTTCTTTATGTTGAAGCAGTGTTTATGCCAGCAGTATGTTCCATTTATTAAAAAGATATTGGTTATGGTTTAAATCAATGATTCTTCTCCCCAGAATTCCCTTCTAGTCCCGGACATCATTACATCTTAAACTATCTTTTTAAAAAATGTTTATTTATTTTAAGAGAGAAAGAGAAAGAGAGCAAGAGAGAAGGGTTGGGGCAAAGAGAGAGAGAGAATCTCAAGAAGGCTCTATACTGTCAGCACAGAGCCCAATGCAGAGCTCGATCCCATGAACCCTTGAGATCATGACCTGAGTCAGATGCTTAACCAACTGAGCCACCAACACGCTCCTTAAACTATCTTCTATTGCTAATATCAAACTTGGCTTCCCGTGGCGTAACAGCATTGGTAGAGTAGGAGTTGAGGAAGGAAAGGTAAATTTAAAAAGATACAAAGTGTAAACTCTTATCTGTTCCACTTAATGGTCTGATGCATGATTTAAAAATTATGTTTAAAGTTTAATTACAATTAACCATTATTTAAAGTCAAATTAATTAATGGCTTTATTTCTTGATTGAGTTCAATGTTGTTGTAATTTCCAGTTTTATTTCACTTGAACCTCAATCTTCTAAGTTAGCTCATTTTACTATCTATTTACTCTCATTTACTTGGATGCACTTGAAAATTATTCAGGCCAAAAACAAATCCTTATTTACCATTCTACATAACTCTTCAAAACTCTAGGATATACTACACAATAAAAATAATAATTTCAACAGAAAGTCAAGATATCACTGAATTTTTCCATAGAGCCACAAGAATAATACATCACACAGAAGGTAAGATTTTTGTTTTGCTTCTTGACACAGTAAGAATTATCCATTTTTAGTTAGTTCTTTCACAGCATATATGAAAGAAAATATACATTGGGGCTCATTTTATGAAAAGAAAAATCAACTTAATTTTTACTTTTATTTTTCTACAGAAATATATATGAGAAAAATTTTGCTGGGTATACATTTACTTCAATTCAGCCATTTGGAGAAATTATGAAAATTCTGATGAGTTTTAAAACTCATAGTACAAACATGCATTGATCTATCATCACAGGTATGCTTTCATAATTTCCTCATATCAATCAAATATAAATTCATACCAATTTTCAAAATTGTTTTCTTTATGCTTTTAAAGCTCAACACATATAAGATTACTTGGGAACAATAATTTTTTCTCATTTGTCATTTTTTCAATCCATGGTAATGATAAATGGTATTCATGAGTTAGGAAAACTCCATGGCCTTAATTATTTTAACAAAGGATGAAAATTCTTAGTATAAAATCTGTTATGTGAGTAAAATATCCCAGTACAATTTCATTTCATGTTGTGAACAAATTGCTATTATTTCTAAAAGCTCTATTGTTTCCAAATTTTTAAGATGTATTTCTATCAAACAGAAAATTATGTTTTTCATCAGCAAAATACTGGGTCTCACCCATTGTCAAGGCATCATTCACACCCCCATCTCAGACTCTCTGTATTTGTTTCTCCTATCGTTTTTTTCTTAATTGATTAACTGCTCATACAGCACAAGGTAAGTAGTATCATTCTTCTGATTTATAGATAAAGATACTCTGGTACAGAGAGGTTAAATAATTTTTACAATGTGAACCCACCTTATTTTAGTAATTAGACCTCTATCCATCTACTTACTTGCTCAAATAAGGAATGCCAGAATGTTGAAGAAATAAAAAGCAGAACTGTGAAAGTTATGCCATAAGGTAAGAAGAAAAAACTATGAAAATTAAAAATATATATATAAAATAAAAAGAAGTACTCTGAAACAGCAAAGGAATTTGCTGGGAACCAAGCATAAAGATTTTAAGATAAAAAGTAGCAAAGGAATACGAATAAAAGGCAACACTAGGAAACATTATGAAAGCTTAGGATGAGCATAAAATGGAAGAATAATGGAAATAGTAATAGAACAAGCATAGTTTTTCCTGGCCTCTAACATATGCTTATTGAATAATTGTGAGAGAATATTCCCTGTGTTCATTTCTAAAAGAGAATAGAGAAGAATATATATTTCTAGGATTAAAGATGTTACTGACATCCATGATTTTTGTGATTTATCAGGTGAATAGTTTATTACTTTGGAAGGCATTATTGTATGAGGGTTTAGAGGATGGACTTTGTAGATGACCAGGAGCTGAAATCCTGGCTCTCTAACTTATTATGATTTCGATCTTGGCAGTGGTATACGAGAGTCACCTCCTATAGGCTCATGATTGATGATGTGCATCTCTTCCCAACATCCTGTTCAGTGACATCACACTGGTAGTTTAAAATCAGCCAAGTTGAAATTATTTATAGCCTCAAAATTGGCAAACACTATAGATCTAGGCTTTATCCCCCATGTGCCAGCTTACTAGCACAGCACTGGACCTTGAGCAAATTTCCTAACCTTCCTGAGCTTTAGGTTTTTTTCATCTGAAAAGAAAAAAAATAGATATGACAGGTCTTCTTAGGATTCTGCAGACCTTCCAATGGATGATATATTTCATATGGTGCCTGATACCTAGTAAACATCAATAACAGTAGCGCTCGAATAATTTAATTCAGCTTATCACCCAGAATATCAAACAATTTTGCTTTTCCAACACACTAGAAAGCATTTCAATTAGTTCATTAAAATTCTAGGAGAGAAGGATGTGTAAAGTTATTTTACTGACTTTACAGATGAAATGGTTTCTCTTATGTAAGATTTTTGTAAAGAAGATAAACAATCACTAATACTTGCAGAGTAATTTCTTCTGTATGGTTAGTTTAGAAAATTTATGTTTCTTATAGTGACTCATATATAGAAGCTAAAGGGCATCTCTTGGGTTTTAACCCACGGCCCCCTGAGTGAGATTAAATGCATGGTTTCAGTTATTCAAAACTTCTTGGTTAAGTTAATACAAAGACTGTTTCTGGCTGTACACCCCACTGTTTGGAAAGCTCAAACAAAATTCTTAGCAGGAGGCCACTATATCTATCAAGATGACAGGCAGTATGTATACCTTGAAGCTTTAAAGGTAGGCACTGCAGGAAAAAGGGAATTTAAGAAAGGATTAACCAGTCTTCAGATAACCCTGCTTATTTGCTTAGCAAACAATTCTCTCATCTAGGCAGTCTTGGATGTGGATTATTTATTCTTAAGAACTTAGTTTCATTTCTCTGGCCTTGGAATATAATTATTCATAATGTTTTAATATACATTAATTAACTAATTAAGTACACTCCATGCCCAATGTAGAACTTGAACTCACAACTCTGAGATCAAGAGTCACATATTCTACTGACTGAGACAGCCAGGTGCCCCTAAATATTTTTAAATAAGTTATACATACATATTTTCAACTAACTTCACAAAGCATGAAGCTTATGTTATTTAAATATTTTAAATTTCATTTAAGTAATTTTGTAGTAGGAAAAGAAACAATTGAAATTGAATTCAATTCTAATGTCCTTGACTACTTAGTAGTGGTAAATTGTTTACAAAGATGACAAAATAATTCCTCCTATCTCTGTATACACACACCTTTGCAGTATGACTTTGTTGTTCGTCTCACCAAGAACTACAGTTTCTCTACCCCTCCAGTCTAGGCTGTGCCAAGTGGCTTCCTTTGGTCAAAGCAAAGGTGATGAAAGCAGATGTTTGAAAAGCACTTGCACATTAGAGCTTGCTATCTCTGCTGCCCTGAGGCCACTAGGAAGCAGCTTGAACCAGCTTCCTAGAGAATGAAAGACCACATAGAGTAGAGATGAACCATACTGGCTGAAGTGACCTAGACCAACTAAGCTACCAAATATCAGACACATGAGCAAGGCCATTCTAGAGGATTCAGCCTCATATGACCTGTCTGATAACTGGACAACCAACTTATCTTCCCATATAATTATAAGCAAAATTAGAATAGTTGTTGTTTTAAGCGAGGGTTCAACCAATCTATAGCCATGGGCCAAATCCAGTACATCACATGTTTTTGAAAATAAAGTTCTATTGGAACATGGCCAAACTCATCTGCTTATGTATTGTCTACTGCTACATTCATAGTATAATGACAAAGTTGAGTAGTTGCAATAGAAACTGCATGGCTGGCAAAGCCTAAAATATTTGCTACCTTCCCCTTCATAGAAAAAGTTTGCTGATCCTTGTTTTAAGCCACTAAGTTTTGGGGTGGTTTGTTAAGTAATAATAGAAAAGGAGCACAGACTTATTTTCAAAAAAGGGATATGCTTCATTTCTTATTAGATTAATAAAGTTCTATGTTCATGATAAAATATATGCATTTTTGGGGGGTTAATAATCTCTTTTATGGCAAAAGAAATACCATTCAGTTTGCATTCTAAAGTACAGTTATGAAGTCTGCTAGCTGTACACCAATATCTGCTCTTCCTTTTCTTCATATTAATACAATTGGAGCTGGGAATGTAGCCACCCAGTCAGAGATTACACTTATGAGTTCCATTGTCAGTTATGTGTGACCACGGGCCGAGGTTTTCTCTTGCAGACTATGAATGGAAATGACGTATGCATTTTGTGGGCTTTCTTTATGTTCTCATTCTCCTTCCCACTAACTGGAACTCATAGCAACCTAATTTATTATGCAGACAGGTAGAATGTCCTAGAGAATAGAGGAGTACACAATGAAAAGAATCTTAGTGACTTAAAAACCATGTGGAGTAGAACCATCCTCCAACTTGGACCACTCATTTTAGACTATTAACATGAGAGAGAAATAAACTTGAAAATTCCTTAAGCCATTGAAATATTCTTATACGATACTTAATATAATACTCTTATATGATATACTTGGCACCAGAATGATTTAGTTGGTAAACAGTGGATCTTGGGTCAAAAACTCTAGGATACTTTAAAAGACTTTGCTCCAATTTTCTGAATTGGCCAGAGGCTAGTCACTTATAATAACTGTGATTTTGTTTCCCTAGATAAAAATATACAACTCCAGATAGGCTAAGCAGGAGTTTTGAAAACTGACCTTTCTAATTTCTACTTCTACCAAGGAAGAGGGCCACAATAACTGGTGATTGCCCTAGGCATGTGTCATTTTAGTCCCAAGAAATGCTTATATACCAACATAGTGCCTTAGGTAATCTAATGGGAAATAACCAAGGTGAGTTTTTGGCACTTGGACAGTTAAGGGCAGTTTTCCCTTGAAAAGACACTATACTCCATTTTGAGACAATTAGAAGAAAATTGAGGAAGAAGATTTTAATTACATTCCAAATATATACCCAATGATGGCAGGAGGTAAGTTTCAAGCTTTCATGTGTATGAGGGAAACATGTTAAGCATACAGATTTGAATTAGCTCTCTTCCTTTCATTCTCCCAGAGATTATGTTATAGTAGGATTAGCGGTGAATATCTACCATCTCCATATTTATATACTACCCTGAGTGATTCTAAGACAGGGGGTCAGTTACTCTTTGAGAAACCAGAGCCAGAGCAGAAATCAAATTCAGATGTTAAGACTCAGTTCCAGGAATTACAGATATGTAGATGTGGCAAATAAATTCTAGAAAAAAAGAGTTAAATCAAGGTTTCCAACAGAAAAGCTTCTAGATTTTAAAATATTTTATGAATGATTTTCTTGAAAAACTAATAAGGAAGAATTACCAAATACAATAGTAAAAATGAAAGTGGCCCATTTTCCCTATGAACTTCCTATTCAGTGTTCAGTGTCCACTCTCAAAGTTAAACTTCTCTTGGAATGTATATTAAGTGCTTTCATCATACTCCATAATTTCTGGATCAGGGGAAGTAGCATATTAAGTTTAGTTATCTAATTACATGTCTTCCCTGCTGGATTAAATGCTCTATAAGGAAAGAAATTGTTTCTTTCTTGCTCACAAGAGTATCCCCACAGCTTATTAGAATGCCAAGAATATGCACAAGACTTAACTAATATTTATTAAGGGACTAAATCTCTGAATGGAAAATAGCTGGTTGATTTTACCAATAGAGGAAATGGACACGAGCAGTAATGAGACCAGGTGAAAATTGCCTTAAAAATGTGCTTATATCAAACAGATAATGACTTAAGCAATATAGACTCAACAGAAGATAATGTTGGGTTATGTCTCCTTGAGGGCATTCTATTTTGGAGGAAGGAGTAGATTTTAGTGCAAAGCCAGGACTGGAGATAAAAACCCTTATTCAGACCGATCCCTTTCAAGGACTATACATAGCTTTGTAGAAGAGACCTTGAAGCACTTTGATTTTCTGTTCTGTTATTCGTTTATAATTACTGTGGTTATTCTTTTATTTTATTAAATATTCTTTTAGATAACATTGAGGATAGTGTGCTTGTGAGAAATGGAGTTGGTGTTTCGATTTCCCAACTTTCAGATAAGTGATGTCCCAGATATTAGAATCCAAACTTGACTAAATAGAAGCACAACTGAAATATGGAATCTATAAAAGTCAAACTCATTAAAACACAGAGTAGAATGGTGGTCGCCCAAGGTGGTTGCCCAAGGTGGTTGTCCCCAGTGGAGGAAATGGGGACGTTGGTCAACAGGTACAAAATTTAAGTTAGAAGTTGAGTAAGTTCTAGGGATATCATCAACAGCATGGTGACTATAGTTAATAATACCATATTGTATACTTGAAATTTGCTGATAGGGTAGATCTTGAATGTTCTCACCACAAACAACAACAACAACATAAACTAGAACTATGTGAGGTGATAGATGTGTTAATTAGCTTGATTATAGTAATCATTTCTCAAGGTATATGTATGTCAAATCATCACATTATATACCTTAAATATATGAAATATTTATTTGTCAAATTATACCTTAAGAAAACTGGAGTGGGGAATCCAACTGACTTGAAACATAATCCATCTCTCCAGATATGTTTCTGACACAATTGTTTAAAATGTAAGTAAAATATATTATTTTCCTGCTTTAAAACTCAGGTTTTAGGGTACTGTGTACTCCAAGAGTTAAAGAGAGAGAAAAAAAAAGGACATTAATACATAAGAGGAGAAAATGGAAAGAGCTTGTGAAAAATGTACAAATGCAGGCCGAGAAGGGTGCGAGCCAGTACCAGCTAGCAGCTGGCCAGCAGCATGGACTGGGAAAAGTCATTTAACCTCTCCTCTACCTGGATCTCATTAGTAAAATTAGGATGTAGTATGAAATAATTTATAAGGTTGCTATTAGCTCTAAAATTTTTATGAGTTCAGAGCCTTTAAAAACATGGTGTCCTCAGCAAAAAACACCACTGCAATTTTTTTTTCAATATTCCCTTTTACCTATAATGGAAACAAGTTAAAAATAATAGGCCTAATGTTCACAGATCCATTAAATATTTACTGCTTACTCTCTTGATGACCATTTTGATTCAATACATGGTATGTATAAATCATCGATATTTTCAAAATTCAAAAATGTCCAGGAAGGAATTTTTTAGCTTCTGTGATGGCTTTGAACTAAAGTATAATATACTTTCTTGTTTGTGTAAGTGTTTTTATGCTTATCATTTGTCAGTAAGCCCACGAGTCTAAGTACAATATTATATATACCTGCTAGGTGCTTAGTTTATCATTATAATTTCCCACTTGAGTTGCAAATTGCATAACTTCTCTGGGATTCCCTCATTTATTTTACAAATTTTAGTATCCAGGTAACAACAAAAAAAGGAACTTCTTCAAACCCTGTGGTATGCTAATACTGAAAATAAAATGAGTTATTTCCCTTGAGGAAAATGTTTTTAAAGATAAAAAGGAGATAGATAGATAGATAGATAGATAGATAGATAGATTATAGATAGATACACACATTTGCTTATACATAAATAACATGCTAATATTACTTTATAATTCTGTACATTTTTCTTGTTTTATTTAATTCTATGTGCCTGCTAGTATTTTTCTTTTGTTGATAAAAAATTATCCTTTATTTTTCTTCTTAGTGACATATGCCATCTTTTTTGTATTTTCCATTAATACTCCTTAAATATTCATACAGTAGTTCTCTGTACTAGATGTTGTGCAATAAATATTTCTTGATTGATTAACCTTTCCAGTGCAGTGTACAGCATCTCCTTCCCATCCTCAATGTGACAAACACTGTCATGTTCCTTAACAGCCTTCCACCCCCACTTCTAGAGGCATGTGATGCAACTGTGGCCAATGAGACACAAGGCAACATCTTCTAGAAAGATTTTCTACACTTTAGACAAAAGGAAGAGATGCCTTTCATCCAACATTTAAACAGTATTAGGAGAAGCTATTTGAAGCTGTTGTAGTCATATTTTAAGGCTGGAGAGAGCAACAGACATGCTAAGGAAGACAGAAAAGAGAGTCTCTGAACCAATCTTGTACCACTCTATCTCTACAAAAAATTCTTGATATGTGACATGATAAATTTTCCTTATTTTTTAAGCCACTTTCACTTGGGTCTTCTGTTTCTTGAAGCTGAAACTTATACACTCACAGTTTATTTCTTTTTTTTAATATAATTTATTGTCAAATTGGTTTCCATATAGCCCCCAGTGCTCATCCCAACAGGTGACCTCCTCAATGCCCATCACCCACTCTCCCCTCCCTCCCACCTCCCATCAACCCTCAGTTTATTCTCAGTATTTAAGAATCTCTTATGGTTTGCCTCCTTCCCTCTCTGTAACTTTTCCCCCTTCCCTCCCCCATGGTCTTCTGTTAATTTTCTCAGGATCCACATAAGAGTGAAAACATATGGTATCTGTCTTTCTCTGTATGACTTATTTCACTTAGCATAACACTCTCCAGTTCCATCCACGTTGCCATAAAAGGCCATATTTCATTCTTTCTCATTGCCACGTAGTATTCCATTGTGTATATAAACCACAATTTCTTTATCCATTCATCAGTTGATGGACATTTAGGCTCTTTCCATAATTTGGCTATTGTTGAGAATGCTGCTATAAACATTGGGGTACAAGTGCCCCTATGCATCAGCACTCCTGCATCCCTTGGGTAAATTCCTAGCAGTGCTATTGCTGGGTCATAGGTTAGTCTATTTTTAATTTTTTGAGGAACCTCCACACTGTTTTCCAGAGTGGCTGCAGCAGTTTGCAATCCCACCAACAGTGCAAGAGGGTTCCTGTTTCTCCACATCCTCTCCAGCATCTGTAGTTTCCTGATTTGTTCATTTTAGCCACTCTGACCAACGTGAGGTGGTATTTCAGTGTGGTTTTGATTTGTATTTCCCTGATGAGAAGTGATGCTGAGCATCTTTTCATGTGCCTGTTGGCCATCTGGATATCTTCTTTAGAAAAGTGTCTATTCATATCTTCTGCCCATCTCTTCACTAGATTATTTGTTTTTCAGGTGTGGAGTTTGGTGAGTTCTTTATAGATTTTGGATACTATTCCTTTGTCCAATATGTGATTTGCAAATATCTTTTTCCATGCCGTTGGTTGCCTTTTAGTTTTGTTGATTGTTTCCTTTGCAGTGAGGAAGCTTTTTGTCTTGATGAGGTCCCAATAGGTCATTTTTGCTTTGAATTCCCTTGCCTTTGGAGATGTGTCAAGTAAGAAATTGCTGCGGCTGAGGTCAGACAGGTTTTTTTCCTCTTTTCTCCTCTAGGGTTTTGATGGTTTCCTGTCTCAAATTCAGGTCCTTCATCCATTTGGAGTTTATTTTTGTGAATGGTGTAAGAAAGTGGTCTAGTTTCATTCTTCTGCATGTTTCTATCCTGTTCTCCCAGCACCATTTGTTAAAGAGATTGTCTTTTTTCCATTGGATATTCTTTCCTGCTTTGTCAAAGATTAGTTGGCCATACTTTTGTGGGTCCAATTCTGGAGTCTCTATTCTATTCCATTGGTCTATGTGTCTGTTTTTGTGCCAATATCATACTGTCTTAATGATTACAGCTTTGTAGTAGAGGCTAAAGTCTGGGATTGTGATGCCTCCCGCTTTGGTCTTCTTCTTCAATATTTGGCTATTCAAGGTCTTTTGTGGTTCCATACAAATTTTAGGATTGCTTGTCTAGCTTTGAGAAGAATGCTGGTGCAGTTTTGATTGGGATTGCATTGAATGTGTAGATTGCTTTGGGTAGTATTGACATTTTAACAATATTTATTCTTTAATCCATGAGCATGAATGTTTTTCCATTTCTTTGCATCTTCTTCAATTTCCTTCATAAGCTTTCTATAGTTTTCAGCATACAGATCTTTTACATCTTTGGTTAGGTTTATTCCTAGGTATTTTATGCTTCTTGGTGCAATTGTGAATGGGATCAGTTTCTTTATCTTTCTGTTGCTTCATTATTAGTGTATAAGAATGCAACTGATTTCTGTACATTAATTTTGTATCCTGCGACTTTGCTGAATTCATGTATCAGTTCTAGCAGACTTTCGGTGGAGTCTATCGGGTTTTCCATGTATAATATCATGTCATCTGCAAAAAGTGAAAGCTTGACTTCATCTTTGCCAATTTTGATGCCTTTGATTTCCTTTTGCTGTCTGATTGCTGAAGCTAGAACTTCCAACACTGTTAAACAACAGCGGTGAGAGTGGACATCCCTGTCGTGTTCCTGAGCTCAGGGGGGAAGCTCTCAGTTTTTCCCCCTTGAGGATGATATTAGCAGTGGGCTTTTAATAAATGGCTTTTATGATATTTAAGTATGTTCCTTCTATCCTGACTTTCTTAAGGGCTTTTATTAAGAAAGATTGCTGAATTTTGTCAAATGCTTTTTCTGCATCTATTCACGGGATCATATGGCTATCTTTTCTTTTATTAATGTGATGTATCACATGGATTGATTTGCGAATATTGAACCAGCCCTGCAGCCCAGGAATGAATCCCACTTGATCATGGTGAATAATTCTTTTTATATGCTGTTGAATTCGATTTGCTAGTATCTTGTTGAGAATTTTTGCATCCATATTCATCAGGAATATTGGCCTGTAGTTCTCTTTTTTTGCTGGGTCTCTGTCTGGTTTGGGAATCAAAGTAATACTGGCTTCATAGAATGTGTCTGGAAGTTTTCCTTCCCTTTCTATTTTTTGGAACACCTTGAGAAGGATAGGTATTATCTCTGCTTTAAATATCTGGTAGAATTCCCCAGGGAAGCCGTCTGATTCTGGACTCTTATTTTTTGGGAGATTTTTGATAACTAATTCAATTTCTTTACTAGTTATGGGTCTGTTCAAATTTTCTATTTCTTCCTGTTTGAGTTTTGGATGTGTGTGGGTGTTTAGGAATTTGTCCATTTCTTCCAGGTTGTCCAGTTTGTTGGCATATAATTTTTCATAGGATTCCCTGATAACTGCTTGTATTTCTGAGGGACTGGTTATAATAACTCCATTTTCATTCGTGATTTTACCTATTTGGGTCCTCTACCTTTTCTTTTTGAGAAGCCTGGCTAGAGGTTTATTAATTTTATTTTTTCAAAAAACCAACTCTTGGTTTCATTGATCTGCTCTATGGTTTTTTTTAGATTCTATATTGTTCATTTCTGCTGTGATCTTTATTATTTCTCTTCTTCTGTTGGGTTTGGGGTGTCTTTGCTGTTCTCCTTCTATTTCTTTTAGGTGTGCTGTTAGATTTTATATTTGGGATTTTTCTTGTTTCTTGAGCTAGGCCTGGATTGCAATGTATTTTCCTCTCAGGACTGCTTTCGCTGCATCCCAAAGCATTTGGATTGTTGTCTTTTCATTTTCATTTGTTTCCATATATTTTTAAATTTCTTCTCTAATTGCCTGGTTGACCAATTCATTCTTTAGTAGGATGTTCCTTAACTTCCATGTTTTTGGAGGTTTTCCAAACTTTTTCCTCTGGTTGATTTCAAGTTTCATAACATTGTGATCTGAAAGTGTGCATGGTAACTCACAGTTTATTTCCAATCATATACAAGCACCATCTTCTTATAGAGATTACCTCGTCTGACATCTTAGAAAAGAGTGAAATAATACACCACCACTGTTTTCTTTGAGAAAGAAACTGGTCACCAGTGTAAGCACTACCCCAATTATATAATAATAATAATAATAATAATAATAATAATAATAATAATGGCAACAGCTCACAGTTTGTGAGTGCTTTCAATGAATAAAAAGGGCAGTGTGCTATTAATCTTCACAACAAATCCCTAAATTGGGGAATAACATTATCTCTACTTTCAAAATGCAGAATACATGGCAAAGGGATTATAAGTAACCTGCCAAGATCCCACAGCTAATAAATGAATAAAATCAAGGTCTGACTGGAATGAACTAGTAATCATTATGCTACCTCTTTAATGCATGTGTGTATTTAAGATTCAGGCTATATACGGACTTTCTGCAGCATGTAGGAATAAAATGAACAGACTAACATATCATCCTAAACTTGGCACTTATAGCTCTGTGAGTGGACTATGCTAACTACACTAATGGTTTGCAAGTATGAGGGAGGGATACAGCAATGTATATATAGCATATGTAATTAAAAGAACATTTAAATGACATCGAGCAAGACTGATACTCCTCTACATTAAGAAAATTTTACATGTTCACTGGTGGTTTTAAAGTTATAGACACACCACTTTAACACAATTAGATAAAACATGCCAAATTTCCCTGGATATACTATATATAGCCTTTCTATATTGGGGAAAAAATGAATTAAAATGAACCATCAATCAAATTTAGTATTTTAAAAATTACTATTGTCTTTATTTTGAGAATATAGAAGGCTCAGAATAATAAAGCATGGCATTTTTTGAGTAGACTAAAATTCAAGATCTACAGTAAATAAAATTAGGTAATGAAGTTGTTACAACTCATTTTCCTGAATAATTTTATCAATAACTAATGCTCTACCAAATAGACATGATCTATGAAACTAATTTAAAACTTTTATCTATTATTTTGTTACATAATATTTGATATACAAAATTGATATATGAAATTTTATATGTATCGATAACAATATTTGATACATAAAAATCATGCAGCATGAAACCTCTAGCCAGCATAGGAGTAGACCATTACACCCTTCACTGAAGCAGTACCTATGCTTTCCTATAACTCCTAGATACCCTTGCCAACCCCCAAAAGTAACCAGTCCCCTGAATTGTGGGTTCATTGATACTTTGCTTTTTCAAATAATTTCTATCATAAATGTATCTATCTTTACAATATAAGCTTCATATTTTTGAACTCATATAATAGGAGCTTTATATTATGTCTTTGTGTAGTCTGCAACTTGTTTTCTCACTCAAGGCTATGTTTCTTAGATTCATGATGTTGCACAATCTGTTCAATTTTATGGCTACGTAATATGGCTAATAATGTTTTAATTCAGTCACTTTCAAAAAATATTTTGCTTCTTCCAGTTTTTTAAACTTGCTATTAGTAACGTCTTACTTCTGTGTTCAAATTCTATTTTTAAATTTCTTTCCACTTAATGTATCAACAATTAAGAGGTGAATGGAAGTCTCTCACTATGATGTGGATTTGTCACTTTATTGTTTCAATCATTTTTGCTGTATGTATTTTGAAAATGGTTTATTTGGTGTACACAACTTAAAAGTTATTAAATTTTTCTGATGAATTTATTTTTTGTCATTATGTATTTTGTCATTTTTCCTAATTATGCTGTTTTATTCGTTGAAGTTTATTTTATCAATTTTTAATAGATTTTTAAAATTAATATTTGCCTGCTATATATTTTTCTATACTTCTTTAAATTTTCCCATGATGTTATATTTGTGGGCACTGAGAGGAGGGGATCTAAAAAGGTCTTTCTTGGGGTCCCTGATGGCTCAGTCGGTTCAGTGTCCAACTTCGGCTCAGGTCAGGATTTCATGATCAGTGAGTTTGAGCCCCGCATCGGGCTCTGTGCTGACAGCTCAGAGCCTGGAGACTGCTTTGGATTCTGTGTCCCTCTCTCTCTGCCCCTCCTCCACTCAGGCTCTGTTCTCTCTCTCAAAAATGAATAAATGTTAAAAAAATTAAATAAAAAATAAAATATTTTTTTTTTGCTGATATGTAGTCCATGTCTTAAATATGCTTGCCTAGAAAACAGACCTTGAGGCAAAAGCTCATGTGTTATAACTTCCTTGGGGGTACAGTCCCAGAGAAGCAGGAGTGAAGGAAACATGAGGCTAATAAGGACTATATCCTGAGCTGGTCACAGCCCTGTATTACAGTTGGCTGTTAATTGTTGCAGGAAATTTCCAGAAGGCTATGTGGAAATATTGCAACTTGGAATAGTCTGTGGAGGGACAAAAAAGGCCAACAATTTTTTTGCTGACTCCTTCTGATTACTATCTTTTATCGGTTATAGTCTGCTCTATACAGTTAACTTCCCAGATTTCTGAGTTGTATTAGATGGCCCCGCCAGGTATGTGCCAGTAAAGCCAGAGCTTCCAGGCTTCTAATGCAGCCAATGTTTTTATGTCAGTTGGTACAGTGTTATGGAAGCTCCTAAATTTGTGGTGATGAAAGTGGAGGTATCCAGGGCTTCCTAACTGTGGAAGGTGTGAGTATTTGCTAGAGCCTCTCTCCTTCAACTCCATCACAGAAAGGCAAATAGCTGAGACCCAAAGACATAGGTGGTTTTATGCAGAACTCAGGTAATGCATAAACTGAGCCCATATAGTCCATCTCTGCAATATTTGGATCTGCTTGCAGTCAATCTCATATGATATAAGTGACCATACTTTTTCTCTGAAAACTGAAATGCAAGTCCAATCTGTTTAGGAGGTAGTGAATTGTAGGAAACTGAAAGACTTATAGAGTTTTAGCAGATCACAGTTATAGTCCTCACTGCTTCACTGTTCCAGTGCTATAATTAAAGGATTTAAGGAATAAAAATTGCAGAGAGAAAGTAATAGAAGTTCAGAGAGGAGAAAAAATGGCGTTATGCTAGGTTTAGAATATTTAAAACCTGTAAGAATTCAGACATTGTATTATCTCTATTTTTTTTTCTTGTTTTCATCCCCCCTCCTACTAACCAGATATCAAACATTTCCTGCTCATTATAGGATTAATCTTTTTAAACATTCACTCCTTAATAAATACTTTTAAAATTAAAAGTATATTTTCACCCTTTCATAAATGCAGAATATATTCATTGTTTAATTTCTAAAATTGGTTGTACTTATGAGTGGTCTATCATGCAGCAAAATGTCAATTAGAAAATGAAGTTTCTCACACTTGTACTCTGAAAGGGTTCTGAAGTTAAGCCACTGTAAAAAAATGTAAAAACAGGGTGCCCAGGTGGCTTGGCTGCTTAAGTGTCTGACTTGGCTCAGGTCATGATCTCACAGTTTGTGAGTTCAAGCCCCACATCAGGCTCTGTGCTGACAGCTCAGAGCCTGGAGCCTGCTTTAGATTCTGTGTCTCCCTCTCTCTCTGCCCCTTCCCTGCTCACATTCTGTCTCTCTCTCTCTCTCAAAAATAAGTAAACATTAAAAAAATGTAAAAACAAAACAGAAAGTTGATTGTTCTAGACTCTGTATAGAGTATATATTTAATACAAAAATTCCTTTGAAATGTCAACCAAGAAAGTTTTTGGGATATTACTCAATATTGTAATACAGAAAATAAGGATAAATATATTTTAAAATAGGCTTAGTGGAAAGGGGATGGGAATGGCATTTTATGACAAGAATATACTCCACATAGATATGGAAATAAAGCTTTGGAAGGAACAGAGAATAAGAAAATAAAAGAAGAGGACAAAAGAAGTAAAGCCATTGGAAAATTTTGTAAAGAATTTCCACAACACTCTCATAAACGCTGTAAGGCTATCATAAAGGCAAGGCACAGTGTTTGTTAAAGAGGGACTTCAACTACCTACACTTTCTACCAAAGCAGAGTATCTGAAAACATGTTAATTATATTGATAATAAATGTATGTCCAGAAGGATGCCAGGAAAGCAACAAGAGTTAGAATCTCTAGACTTCATTTTCACCAATGTGGAAAAATATGTTGGTGGTTCAAAAGTGGTTAGGGCAATTAAAAAAAATGGTGGCCGTGCAATCAGTATGGTTCTCTTCTCTGTGTACTAGTTTTCTGCCTGCTTCACTGACATCTTATAGATTCCCTTTCCAGCTAAGGAGGGAAATTCCTGGGTTCTGTGAGTTATGTCATAGGGGTAAGGTGAAAATCACTTACAGATTGTAGATTGTGGAGTAGAGGAAGATTAGAAAGTCAAGAACAAAGGGTAAGCCTGGGATTAACTAAAACACTCTATTAATATCTCCATTTGAGGAAAATGTGCTGAGATGCTGAAGGTGTGCCAAGGCGATAGACTAGGAACCTATGCCCTAGATGGAGAGGCTTTTGAGAGCATTCCTAAAGTCACTGAGATGGGAGAATTTGCTTTAGCACTACAGGTAGCAGCCCTTCAAACATGACCCAACCCTTAAATTTTATTTTATTTTTTTAGGATTTTCTTATCTTCCTCTTCTCTTATTGTGAAAAAAAGAAAAAAAGAGTCATTCCAATGATTTTTCTAATCTGTACATCCTGACAACTCTCAGATCTTTTCTGGTAGCCTCATCCTCTCCTCTGAACTCCACATCATATTTCCATTTGGGCATCTTACCAGTAATTCTAAGTTATCTTAGAGTCCAAACTTCTTCCTCTTTTTACTTAAAATCTGAAGCTTTTAATATTACCATATACCAAATATTCCAAGGTAGAACTAGTCTTCACTATTTCCTTACTTTCATGGTCCCTATATTTAGCTGATCACCAGTTATATACTTCATGAACACCTCTCAGGTCTTTACTACTTTTTTATTAGTGCAGCTTTCAGTCTTATCTCGACTCTTAGTCACATTTTGTCTTTTTAAAAAAATGTTTATTTATTTATTTTGAGAAGGAGTGGAGGAGAGGGCAGGGGAGGGACAGAGACAGAAAGGAGAGAGAAAATCCCAAGCAGGCTCCATGCTGTCAGTGCAGAGCCTGATGAGGGGCTCCATCTCACGAACATGAGATCATGACCTGAGCCTAAAACAAGAGTCAGATGCTTAACAAACTGAGGCACCTCGCCACCCCCATTTTGTCTTTAATATTAAAATTTGTCTCCACACTTAGCCTTTCTTCCCTCCAAGCCAGTATCCATATCAGTGTTTCCTTCTATAATACCAACATGATTGGATCAAATTTTGCCTTGAGGAGTTATCATTTCCTCCCTGTAGGATATCTGATGGTAAAGAATCATTCAAAAAGCATGGATAGTTTTAAATTATATGAATTGTATAAATATACCATAACCGATTTACCCATTCTGCTACTGATGAATATTTGGGTTGTGTCCTAGTTTTGGCTAAAGTGAATAGTGCTGCTGTGATCATTACACAATGTAATATGTAAATATTTATACCCATATATGCAATATATAACATATGTAATGTACACAAATTTATTAATTTATTTATGCTAATTTCTGTTGGGTGTATACCTGTAAGTGGAATTGCTGGTGGCACATATGTGCAGCTTAAATTTATGCTGCCAGACCATTGTCCAAAATAGTTGTATCAGCTTATATTTGCACTAGTACCACATGAGTTTCCGTGGGGCACCACGTCCTCAACAATACTAGCATTATCTGTATTTTTCATTGTATTCATTCTAGCGGGTAAATAGTGGTATCTCAGTCTTGTTTTAACTTTCACGAAGTTGATAATCAGTGAAATTGAACACCATTAGCATATTCTTTGGCCATTTGGATGTCCTCTTTTGTGAACTGTCTATTTAAGTCATTTGCCTGTGTTTCTACTGGAGTGTATGCTTTTTTCTTATTGATTTGAAGGTGGTCAGTATATTCTAGATAAAAATCTTTTGTCATATATCTTCTACTAGTGTATCTTAGTTTTGATCTTATTAATTTTTTTTTGATCGATGGACATTCTTAATTCTCTGTAGTAAAACTTACATATTTAACTCAAGTATTATACAATTAATCATTTCCCTTTATTAAATTAATGCAGTGTCCTGATTAATAAATCTTTGCTTCTTCCAACAAAGCATCCGTTATATATTTTTTCTTAATGTTTATTTTTTTAACTTCAGTAATTTAATCTACAATCCTTATGAAATTTACTTTTCTGTATGTTATAAGGTTGTTGTTGTTTTTATATACTAACAGTAAAACGTGACAAAGAAATAAAGAAAACACTCCCATTCACAATAGCATCAACCAGTAAAATACTTAGGGAAAAATTTAACCAAGGAGTTGAAAGATAATGTACAGTGAAAACTACAAGACTTTCATGAAAAAAAATGAAGAAAACACAAAATTGAAAAGATATTCCATGTTAATGCATTGGAAGAATTACTATTATTAAATGTTCATACTACCCAAAGCCATCTATAGATTCTACACAATCCCTATCAAAATACAATGGTGTTTTTCACAGAAAAAGAAAAAAACAACTCTAAAATTTGTTTGGAACCACAAAAGACTTCAAATAGCCAAAGGAAAAGAAGAACAAAGAAAGAAGAACAAAGCTGAAGGCATCACGCCTCTGATTTCAAACTATCCTGCAAGACAATAGTAATCAAGACAGTATAGTACTGGCATAAAAATAAACATATTATAGGTCAAGGGAATGGAGTCAAGAGCTCAGAAATAAACACTTACATATACAGTCGACTAATACTGGACATGGGAACAAAGAATACTCAGCAGAGAAAGGATAGTCTCTTCAATAAATGGTGCTGGGTAAATTGGATAACTGCGTGCAAAATAATGAACCTGGATCCCTATTTTACACCACACACACACACACACACACACACACACACACACACAACCTCAAAATGGTTAAGATTTAAACATAAGACTTGAAACTGGAAAACTCCTGAAAACGAAATAGAAAAAAAAGCTCCATGGCATTGATCCTTGGCAATGATTTCATGGATATGATACCCAAACCACAAGCAACAAAGCAAAAATTAACGAGTCATAGTACATCAAACCAAAAAGCTTCTGCAAAGTGGAAGAAAGAATTACAAAATGAAAAGACAACCTACAGAATGGGACAATATATTTGCACATCATATATGTGATAAGAGGTTAATATCCAAAATACATAAAGAGCTCACACAACTAGATAGCAAAAAACAATCTGAATTTTTAAATGGACATAGGAACTGAATATTTTTTTCCCAAAGAGAACATACAAATGGCCAGCAGGTACATGAAAAGGTACTCAACATCACTAATCATCAGGGAAATGCAAATCAAAAACACAGTGAGGTATCAACTCACACCTGTTAGAATGGGTATCATCGAAAAGACAGGACATAAGTGTTGTCAAGGATGTGGAGAAATTAAAACTCTGTGCACTGTTGGTGAGAGTATAAACTGGTACAGCCACAACAGAAAAAAAAAGTATGGATGTTCTTCAAAAAATTAAAAATAAGAGTTACCAGATGATCCAGCAATTACACTTCTGGGTATATATTCAAAGGAAATGAAAACAGGTTCTTGAAGAGATATAGGTCGATACTCTCATGTTCATCAGAGCATTATTTACAGATGCCAAGACATGGAAACAACCTAAGTGTCTGTAAATAGATAAATTGATAAAAAAAAAGAGATGTGGAATACACACATTAACACACAATGGAATATAACACACACACACACTTACACATGCACACACACCATGGGATATTACTAAGCCACAAGATGAAGAAAATCCTACCATTTGGACATGAATGGACCTTAAAGGCATGAGATAAATGAAATAAGTCAGACAGAGAAAGTCAAATACTGCATGATATCACTTAAATGTGGACTCTAAAAAAGCTGAACTCATAAAAACAGAGAGTAGAGTGGTGGTTACCAAGGGGTGGGAGGTGGGAGAAATGGTGAGATGTTGGTCAAAGGGTATAAACCTCCAGTTATAAAATGAATGAGTTAAGGGGGTCTAATATACAGCATTATGACTATAGTTAATATTGTATTATATACTCGAAAATTAAGAGAGATCACTTGCTAAAAGAAGATTATAAATATTCTCTCTCTCTCTCTTTCTCTCTCTCTCTCTCTCTCTCTCTCTCTCTCTCTCTCTCTCTCTCTCACACACACACACACACACACACACACACACACACAAGGTACTTATGTGACATGATAGAAACATTAGCTAACACTATGGTGGTAATCATCTTTCAATATATAAGTATATCAAATCAACACACTGCATACCTTCAAGTTACACAGAATTAAAAAAAAAAGTTAATGTTTATTTAGTTTGAGAGAGAGAGACAGAATGTGAGTGGAAGAGGGGCAGAGAGAGGGAGACAGAATCTGGAGCAGGCTCCAGGCTCTGAGCTGTCAGCACAGAGCCTGATGCTGGGCTCAAATTCATGAACCGTGAGATCACGACCTGAGCTGACGTCAGACACTTAACTGACTGAGCCACCCAGGTGCCCCTAAACTTACACAGAATTGTGTGTCTATTATAATTCATTATAGGTGGGGGTGAGGTACCTATCCTTTTTCAAATGGATATTCAATGCAACCAGTATCCCTTATCTCCCACTGCCCTGCAGTGTCATCTTTGCTATGTATAATTAATTGGCCGATTACAGTGGGTCTGTTTCTGGATTCTCGTATTTTTCCTTGGTGTATTTATTTATTATTTGGCCATCCTGTCTTCATTTCTGCAGCTTGAAAATAAGACATAACTGGTACTTAAGTTCTTCCATTTTATTCTTCCATAAGATTGCGTTAATTTTTCTTGGATCTTTGTATAACCATACAGACTTTAGAATCAGCTAATCAGTTTCCACCAAAAACAAACAAACAAAACAAAAGAAGACCTAAACAAAGAAAACTCTTCTGGGATTTTGACTGGGAATGTATTGAATCTACAGGTCAGTTTGGGAGAATGGCCATATTATACATTATTATTTCTTCCAATTCCTAAGCATGTTATATACTTTCATTTATTTAGATATTTACTTCCTCTCAACAAAGTTTTGCAGTTTTCAAGATACACAGTTTACACATATTTTGTTAGATGTATTACTAGTTTATGTTTTATGCTATTATAAAAGTTATCTTTAACATTTTTATTTTGTATCTTTTTTGTTACTTGTATATAGTTATATAATTGATTTTTGGTATATTGACCTTGCATTTAGTGATCTTGCTAAATTAACTCATAAATTTAATAATTTGTCTACATATTCTTTTGGATTTGCTACATATAAAATCATATTGCTTATAAATGACAGTTTTCTTTCTTCCTATAATATCCTTATACATTTCATTTATTTCTTCATGTGTTTTGCACTGATTGGGACCTCCAGACATGCTTGTTCCTACCCCTAATCTTTGAGGGAAGCTTTTAATAATTCACTATTAACTATGATATTTGTAGATACTGTACCAGAATTTCCTATCTAAGAACAGAAGATCCCATCTGTTCCTTGCTTGCTAATAGTTTTCTTCCATGAATGGTATTTAATTTTTCTTTATCTATTGATATGATGCATGTTTTCTCCTTTTTTTCCATTAATGTCAATTATATTGATTTTTTGTTTCTTTTAATTTGAGTATGTTTGACACACAATGTTACATTAGTTTCAGATGTTCAACATAGTGGTTCCACAACTCTATATGTTATGCTATGCTCACCACAAGTATAGATACCATTTGTCACCATACAACAGGTATTGCAATACCAGTGACTATATTTGCTATGCTGTATCTTTTATTCCCATGACTTATTCATTTGATAACTGGAAGCCTGTATATCCCACTCCCCTTCATCCATTTTACCCACTGCAACCCCTATATCCCTCTGGCAACCATCAGTTTGCTCTCCATATATACAAGTCTGATTCTGCTTTATGTTTATTAATATTTTTTATATTCTACATATAAGTGAAATAATGTGGTATTTCTCTGACATATTTCACTTATCATAATACACTGTAGGTCCATCCATGTTGTCACAAATAGCAAGATGTCATCCTTTTTTATGGCTACATAATATATAAATATCCCCCAAATCTTCTTTATCTACTAATCATCAGAGAAATTCAAAATTCAAATCAAAACCATAATGAGATATCACCTTAAATTTGTCAGAATGGCTAAAATCAAAATGGTGGGAAATGACAAGTGTTGCCAGGGATGTGGACAAAAAGGATGCCTGTGCACTGTTGGTGGGAATGCAAACTGGTATAGCCACTGTAGTAAACAGTATAGAGACTCCTCAAAAATTAAAAATAAAAATACCACATGATCCAATAATTCCACTACTAGGTATTTACCCAAAGAAAACAAAAACACTAATTCAAAAAGATATATGAACCCCTATGTTTATTACAGCATTATTTTCAATAGCCAAGATATGGAAGTAGTCCAGTGTCCATCAATATATTGATTCATTTTTGATTGCTAAAGTACCATTATAATTCATGGAATAAAATGGCCCTATTTTAATATATTGCATTGTTTGATGCAGGATTTTTTTCTTCTGTGCTCATTAAAGAGATTTTGTATGATTTTGATATTTGTACTATTTTCAGATTTTGGTATCAAAGCTATGTAGACTTCATAAAATGTATGGGAATTGTTCCCTCTGTTTTATTTTATTTATTTTGTTTTATTTATTATTGTTTTAATCCTTTAGAAGTGTGTGTGTGTGTAAAATTTGTGTTATTTATTCATAAATATTTGGAAGAATTCACTTGTGAAGTCAACTTGATAGGATGTTACTTTGTGTAAATTTTAAATAATGGGTTCAATTTTTAAAATATATACAGAATTATTCAATATTCTATTTATTAGCCTGACAACTTTGACAAGTTTTGTTTCTCAAGGTATTCATCCCATTTATCTAAATTGTCAAAGACATTTGTATAAAGTCATTCAGAATGTCCATGACTATTTTTTTTAATATCAGTAGGTCCTAATGTGATGTCTCCATCTCTGTTCCTGATATTGGTAAGTTAATTCTCTCTCTCTTTTAACTTAATCAGGCCTGAGGGGGGTTATCAATTTTACTATTCAAAAACAAAAAACAACTTCACACTTTGTTGAATTTCACTGTTCTGTGTTTGCTTTCTATTTCAATTATTTCTGCTTTTATCTTTATTATTTCCTTCAATCTACTTTTTTGTTACTTTTCTAGCTTCTTGAGATGGAAACTTAGATAGAGATGATTAGCCCTTTTTCTTTTTCTAATATGTGATTTTAAAGCTATAAATTGTCTCTAGGGAACATTCCTACAGCTACATTCCAAAAGTTTTCATATGCTGTATTGTTATTTAGTTCCTAAGATTTTGTAATTTTCATTGTGGCTTTATCTTCCAATCATGCATTACTGAAAAACACATTGCTTAATTTCCAAAAGTTGGAGATCTTCTAGTTATCTATACCATTGTTTTATAGCTTAATTCAACAGTGGCCTGGAGCCTATACTCTGAGTCTATGATTCAATTATTTAAAACTTATTTTTATGAATACTTTGTACTTTTATGGAACTTGTTAAGATTGGTTTTGGGTACATATTCAATAGGTGTTTAAAGATAATGTATATTCTATCATAATTGTATGCACTATGCAATTTATGCCAACAAATTGTTTCTTGTGTTGTCTATATCTTCTTATAATTTGTTGTCTATTCTATTAGCTATGAATAGTGATGAATTAAACTCTCATGTGATTTGTTTACTTCTCTTTTTTACTTATGTCAATCTTTGCTCCTTTCTTTTCTTTTCTTTTTTTTTCTTTTGCTTCCTCATCCCTCCCTCCTTCTTTCCCTTTCTTTCTTTCTTTCTTTCTTTCTTTCTTTCTTTCTTTCTTTCTTTTTCTCTTTCTTTCCATCCATACTTCCTTCCTTCCAGCCAGCCAGCCAGCCAGCCAACCATCTATATCACTGGTAACATATATATGTTATGTTACTGAGCATATGCAAATTTCAGTTGTGTATTTTGTTGTTGGCTTGACCTTTTACCAGCATGAAATATTTCTTTTTCTGTAGGAATTCTTCTATCTTAAAATCTAGTTTCTTATTTTAATGTAATACATAGCTTCCTTTTGAATAATGTTTTTTATGGTTCATCTTTTCATACCCTTCTACAGTCACTTTCTCTCTGTTCTTATACTTAAGGTGTACTTCTAATGAGCAACATAGTTAAGTTTTATTTTTTGATCATTCTGTCAGAATATTTAATCCTTTTATATTTAGTATAGTTATTGGTAGGGGTTGATAAGTATTATCATATCATTTGTTGTTTAGATAATCCATCTGTTTTATAATTTTATGTCTTTTGTTACCTTCTTTAGGATCAACTATTTTTTACTATTCTACTTCACCACTATTAGTTATACACTCTTTTCTTCCTTCTTTTTTATGACTGCCAAAGTTATTAAAATATGCGTCCTTGACTAAAAATTATTACTTTTTCACTGATGAGGCAATGCAAAGATCTTGGAATGGTTTCTCTTGTTTTATTCCACTCTCCCCTTTTGTGTTATTATTTTTGCTCAGCTTTATTGAGGTATAATTGACAAATAAAATTGTAAGATATTTAAAGTATTCAACACTATAATTTTATATATGTTGTAAAAAGGTTATCCTCATTGAGTTAATTATTGTGTTATTACTATGCATTTAATTATATATACATTGTAGAGCCTTCAAGACATTAGTATTACTATGTAATATAAATATTCATATATATTTACTCATATACCTACCTCTTCCTTTCTTAATTATTGTTCCCTTCTAAGATTATTTGCCCTCTGTCTGAAGACCTCCGAAGACATTTGGTTTGTTTGTCTTAGTTTAACTCCACTAGCAGCAATTCTCTCAGTATATATATATGCCGAAAATGTGTATTCATCTTAGTTTTTGGAGAATATTTTCTCTAGAAATAGGATTCTTTTCCAGTACCTGGGGTATCATTTCTTGCTTTCTGCTTTTACTGTTCTTTTATTGTTTCTTTTAAGATAGCACCATCAATCTTGTTGCTCATTCAAGGCAGTATTTCTTATACCTTTACTAGTGTTATACTTTTATTTTTGTTTTTAGATTTTACCAGCTTTACTATGGTGTGCCTAGGTGTAGATTGGGTTGTATAGAGCCTACTCAGGTTTGGAAGAACTTCTGAACTGGATACTGGATGTCTTCTTCATTTTCCTGATAATTTTGGCCACTGTGTATTCAAATAATTCTGCTTCATTCTCTCTCTGTTCATTTTATAAGACCCAAGTACATGTATATTACATCTTTCCACTATGTAGTTCACTTTTCTCATATGTTTTTCCAGATTTCCATTGTTTTTCTGTGCTTCAGTTTGAATGACTTCGTTAACTCATTTTGCTCAGTTTGTATGATTTCATTAACTCATTTTGAATTATCCTCTATGTTGTTTATCCTCTATGTTTGTTATCCTCTATGCTGCTGTGTCTAATCTGCTAATGACCTCTCTCTGAAGTTCTCAATTTGCTATTTTATTTTTCAATTCTAAAATTTACATTTATTTTTAGGTATTATAATTTGTTGGTGAAATTCTCAATATTTTTACTTATTTTCTTCACCTTTTCCTCTACTTATTTTAATATATTAAGAATATTTATTTAGAAGTGCTTGCCTGCTATTATCATCTGTTAGCCTCTTTATTTTTTTCTGTTTTTAATCCTGTTTTTTAAAATTCATATAGTCTTGTCTTTTTGCATGTCTAGTAATTTATAATTGAATGCCACCATATGATATCATCATCTGTGTACCTTCAAAAATTGGCAAGTATCCTGTGGGAAAAATTTGCCATGTGCAAAAGGCGGTTTTCTACGCCTCCATTTTCAGTAGGAGCTTAGCCTCACAGGTTCCAAATTTCATCTTTATTACCTTGGAAGCCTGCGAAAGCTCTCCTGGTTGTTTTTTGTTTGTTTGTTTGTTTGTTTGTTTGTTTTTTCTGTTCCTAAGTTCATTCCGAGCAAGGAAAGCCTGCATTTTCATATCTTTTTCCTGAGTGCAGCATTGGCAAATATCCTCAGGGGGAGAAATATATATATATCATCAGTCTATGAGCTTACCGCTCTTAACTTTCCCTTTGTCCAAAACCTTATGTCTCCCTAGTCCTGCTTCTGCAGTTCTCCAGTGCCTTTAGACATGTGCATTAAAAAAAAAATCATAGATGTTATTTTTAGAGCAATTTTAGGTTTAAGAAAACTTGGTCAGAGAGTGCACAGACTCTTATGCATATTTTAATCTCCTTTTATTGTTGTTCTCAACAGGTCTACTGCAAGATACTCTATCATACCAACAAGTGGATGTACCTCTTAAGTGGTACTTGTTGAAAGGATCAATATATTAGTAAAGGAACATTAACTTGACATCTACGTATAAGCTCTCTAAGTTGTAAACAATATACTTACATATTTAAATAACAAGATTGGAAAAACATTTTCAGCATATATAAAAAGACTTTATTATATAAAGAGTTTATAGAAGTTGATTTTGGAATAATACCTCAATAGCTAGATGGATAAAGTTTATAAAAGGTTTAACGTGAAGGTAGATTTAGTTGATTCACACTTAAGAATTTGCTAACTAATTTATCAAAAAATACAAATAAAAATAAGGATATTTTGCTTATTAAGTCAGTCCAAATAACTGCTAGATATGATTTCCTAGGTCTTAGATCCTGATCCTTAATGCTAGCTGTTAGCGGATTTTGCTGTAAACTGAAAAATGATGTCATCAAATCCTGGTGCTACCCTTGGTCTTACCACAAGAATTAACACCATCTTGAAATTCCTGCCACTTTGCTCCAATCCACTAGCTTACACTTAGAAATTATAATCTCAGACCCAATCAAGCCTGAGTCTGCCAATCCTTTTCAACCATGATTTGATTTGCTTACCACCCTCGTTGGTATTTATGCTATTATCAGAAGAATCCCCTTATGCTTCCCCTTCCCATTCCTGTCTTCCCTTTCCATGCCAAAGTCCAATTACTCCTAATATTAAAGTATATGTGGGTTATAATATATCCACCATTTATGTGGTAGTGGTAAAATTGGTAATTTTAAACATCATTGGTGTCAGAACAAGGTTTTAGGCTATGTTAAGAAAGCAGAAAAATATAATGAAAGCAACTAAATGTTCAAAAATAAGAAAATGGTTGGGGAAATTATCAATTTGTGTATTTTTAAACAATCAACACCTTAGTGCACATAGTATTTTATATTTGTTTATTTATTTATTTATTTATTTATTATTTTTGAATGTTTATTTTTGAGACAGACTGAGAGACAGAGAATGAGTCAGAGAGAGGCAGACAGAGAGGGAGACACAGAATCCAAAGCAGGCTGCAGGCTCTGAGCTGTCAGCACAGAGCCTGATGTGAGGCTCGAACCCACAAACCACAAGATCATGGCCTGAGCTGAAACTGAACGCTTAACCAACTGAGACACCCAGGCGCCCCAGTGCACATATATTTTAAATGGCTTAAAATATATATATTTGGAATGTCATGGGTAAAATAAATACATAAAAAGGCAAAGAAAAATTTAAATGTTTAGAGAAATTAAAATCAGAGATAAGATTAGTTGCAAAACATGCATGGGTTTTATAGGGTTTTGAAGAAAAATTAACCTCTGCTCTTTGAGGTTCCTAGCAGCCGAAGAAGAGAGTTGATTATGGTACTCACAAGTGTTTGAAAGATTAAAAAACAAACAAACAACCTCCCCCCCCCAAAAAAAAAACAACCCAAAACAAAGAAAACAGTTGATTAGGAGCAATATGATCCTGAGACCTGAGAGGAATTTCTGCCTTAGGTAAGTTCCTTCTCACCTACATGAAATAATTTTTTAAAATATTTTGAGCAGGCAACTGTTTTTTTTTTCAAAAGAAGTTTTATACCAATTTCCAATATTTAAAGCAGTAAACTAGATTAAATGGATCTGCTCAGATAAAAGGAACTTGATAAAATTTCCCTGGCAAAGAAAAGTCTTAGGAAGAATAAAAACGAAAGAACATCTTCCAAGTGAGGCAGACTAGGAGAGACACCAGCTCAATCATTTACATCATGAGACTGAGCAAACCACTAACCTCTTTGAATCTCAGTTTCCTTACCTTTGAAATATAGTAATCCTTCCTTAAAAGATTATAAAGCTTAAATAAATGAGAAAAAGTATGTAAAACACCTGGTACATAGAATGTCCTACAAAAAAATGATTTCCTTCCTTCTCTGCTTTTGGTGATTCATATTTCCAACATCTTCTTAGATTGATTTTGTTATTATAACAGGTTTATATGTTAATTAAGCTATAGATAAGAGGTTTTTTTGTGTGTGTGTAGACACCAGGGTCTATTAACTAATTAAAATTAAGATTCTGGTACTTGTGTCAGGTGCTCTGTTAGGCACTGCACTAAGTGATGACATGATGAAACATGCATTTTTTTTTAAGATTTTATGTTTTTAAATAATCTCTACACCTAACATGTGGCTCCAACTCATGACTCTGAGATCAAGTGTCACATGCTTTACCAACTGAGTTAGCCAGACACTGCAATATATACTTACGATTACTAATCTCCCTGTATATCTATGGTTACAGTCTCTCTCTCATACATAATATAAAGGACTTGCATTTTTTCTGTTGACTAGCATTCTCTGCAGTTTATCTCTCTTAATGATCTTTTGAAAAGCCAGCATTTACATTTATCATTCTGTTTTTTCTCATTTATAAATTATTAACCTATCATTTTATTAATTCTTCTATGATTTTCTTATACTCACTTCAAAGAATTATTTTTAGCTTCTCTGCTTCAATGATTAATTCACAAATTTTCATTCTTTCTTGTTTAATATAAAATCATTCTATTTAAGCATTAAATTTTCTTCTGAGTAAAGATTTGGCAGCATCCCACCAGTTTTAAACCTTCTGTAATTATAGTTTTGATTCCACCGTTTAGCTGAGTTAAAAGAATTTTTCCTTTTAGAGTGGCCAAAGCTGCTAGCTACCCCAGAAACAAAAAAAACTCTTATTCTCTTATACAATAATATATTGTTTAGCTGAGCACATGGTCACCAATCTAAAGACTAGTAGTTTTAGCTGTTGCCATGTTACTTATACCAGGCAAACTTTTGATGATGCAAACTTTTACTCTGAAAATGAGTGTGCCTTCTTCTCAATGCCTGGAATACACACACAAAGGAGAGAGGAGCTGGAATAGTATAGAAGCCACAGGTTGGGGTGTGTAGAATAAACAAATAGAAGATGCCTGGGTCCTGGACACCAAAGAGCTGCTATATGTACCCTGATGGCTTATGACAGAAATGCTTATGAGACAGAAACAGAAATAAACAACAAAAAAAAACAACTTCTATCTAATTCAGGAACTATTATTTTAAGGCTCTGCATCAATGGGTGTAATTATATTATAACTAATACAGTTAATAACACCATCATTATCAAAGAATATAGAATGCACAGTTTCTGCCTGGAATGTGTTGAGATATTTTTGGTTACCTAATAAATCATCAAGTTCTGTAAATATTCCTGTATTTTGTTAGTTTTCAAAGATAAATAGCTATGTACATATGTATAAACTTTGCATATATTTATATATTATTCAATCTACCTCATTAATCATGTTATTTCCATATTATGCTCTATAAATACTACCGCTATGGAATGTTAATAGGTTCACCTCAAAATAAAACGTTTCAAGGTCCCTATATGCCTTGCTTCGTGTCTTTATTATAGAGGTTAATAATACAGACTCTGGACTAGGTTGTCTGAATTCTAGTTCCCCCAGTTGATAGGCTGTGTGAATTTGGGCAAGTAATTTAATCTCATTTTTCCAGTTTCCATGTTAGTAAAGTTTGGAAAATAATAGTACTTATCTCATAAGATTGTTATGAGTATTGTAGGATGAAAATATACTAAGCACTTAGAACAGTGTCTAACAGAGTAAGCATTTTTAAAAACAGCTAGGTATTGCTACATTGCATATAAAAGGCCCTGCGAGGTAATAGAGTTATGGAATCTGTTTAATATTGCTTATTCTAGCATTTTGAATCTTGACTGTGGAATACTTTGGGTATAGCCAGGGGAAGAAAATGTGTTCCGTGGAATACTTGTTTTGGAAATACTGAACTAGAGTATTCAGATCCAATGCATATTGCAAATTCTTCATCTTACCATGGGGTACATGAATGTAATTTGAGAGGTCTGTGAACCTCTTGAAATTGATATGGGCTTTAAGTATAAATGCATATATATTCTATATACTTACATATATAAGTATAAATGTGTATATATATATGTGTGTATATATATATATATATATACATATATATATATATATATATATATATATATCCGGGACAGATCCATAAGGAGAGTTATTCTTATTCCCAAATTCTCCATCTGCATTTTATTGTCCATTGAAACATTAGATTAAAAATAGTAGAAGTCGCCTTCTACTGTCTTATTGTTCTGCTCTTTCTTGTTGACTTTCCCAAGTTTATCTTCATCATTGTTAAACTTTTTGAAGTATCAATGGATTTTTATTCCTTTAAAATAATTTTTAATTTCTTTATAATTTTCTTATTTTAAGTCATTCCTTTTTGTTTATTAAAACAATTTTTAAAATATTTATTTATTTTTGAGAGAGACAGAGTGTGAGTGGGGGAGGGGCAGAGAGACAAAGTGAGACACAGAATCCGAAGCAGGCTCCAGGCTGTCACCACAGAGCCCCAGGCAGGACTTGAACTCACAAATTGTGATATCATAACCTGAACTGAAGTTGAATGCCTAACCAATTGAACCACCCAGGTGGCCCTTAAGTCATTCCTTTACCTTTGCATCTGAACATTTTCTCTCTAAATAACTTTCTCCTGTTTTATAAAAAGCAATGATTCTTACATAATTGTATTGAATGCTAATTGTTTTCTAATATTTTCTTTTGGGTCCCACAGCAAATCATTTTCAGAAACAAAGCCTTTATACCAGGGCATCTAGATGCTGTTCCCTTTTTACTTTTTTGAACTGTTATACATTCAGGTTTGGTTATTATTTTATTTGTTTTTCTCATTCTTAGACAAGATAATATCTAACTCCAGGATAAATGAGTCGGTTTAGATGGTGAGTAAACTTTCTTGTTCCAACATGTTTTCCAACAGTGATTTTGGATACATTTCACAATTTTTAGCAGATTTTGCTATTTGCCTATTATTCCTCTCTTACTTGAAAGAAAATCTTTTTTATTCCCACAGCTGATACTCTAATACCTCACACTAGTGCAAATATCTTTGCATAAAATATAATAAAATAACTCAGCTTACTAGGTTGACATTACTCCAATATACATATTGGACAATGACATTAAAGGAAATAAAAGCTCATTGGATATCATTTGCAAATATCTTCTCCCATTCAGTGGCATGGTTTTTTTGTTTGTTTGCTTTGTTGATGGTTTCCTTTGCTGTGCAACAGCATTTTTTTCTTTTGATGTAGTTCCAATAGTTTATTTTTGTTTTTGTTTCTCCTGCCTTAGGAGACATATGTAGAAAACTGTTGCCACACCCAATGTCAGAGAGATTACTGCCTTGGCTCTTTTCTAGGATATTTATAGTTTCAGGTCTCACATGTAGATCTTTAATCCATTTTGAGTTTATTTTTGTGTATGATGTAAGACAATGGTTCAGTTTCATTCTTTTGCATGTAGCTGTCCAGTTTTCCCAGCACCATTTATTGAAGAGACTGTCTTTTCCCCAGTGTATCTGCTTGCCTCCTTTGTCATAGATTATATGGTTCCATACAAAGTTTAGTGTTATTTGTTCTACTTCTGTGAAAGGTGCTATTGGTATTTTGATAGGGAATAGATTGAATCTGTAGATTGCTTTGGGTAGTATGGACATTCAAACAATAATAATACTTCTATTCCATGAGCATGGAGTGTATTTCCATTTGTCTGTGTCATTTTCAATTTCCTTCATCAGGGGTTAATATGCAAAATATATTTAAAAAACTTATACAACTCAACACCAAACAGACAGACATAAAAAAAGCACAAACAATCTGATTAAAAAATGGGCAGAAAGCCTGAATAGACATTTTTCCAAAGAAGACATACAAATGACCAATGGACACAGGACAAGATACTCAACATCACTAATCATCAGGGAAATGCAAATCAATACCACAATGAGATATTATTTTATATCAGTTAGAATAGCTAAAATCAAAATGACAAGAAATAACAAGTGTTGGCGAGAATGTAGAGAAAAAGGAACCCTCATACAGTCTTGGTGAGAATGTAAATTGGTACAGCCACTGTAGAAAACAGGATGAGTTTCCTCAAAAAATTAAAGATAGATTTACCATATGATTCAATAATTCCACTACAGGGTATTCACCTAAAGAAAACACTAATTTGAAAAGATATGTGCACCGCTATGTTTATTACAGCATTATTACAATAGCCAAGATATGAAAGCAACCTTAGTGTCCATCAGTAGATAAATGTATAAGGAAAATGTAGTACACACACACACACGCACGCACACATGCGCACGCATGCGCACACACACACAAATATTACACAGCTGTAAAAAAATGAGATTGTGCCATTTGAGACAACATGGATGGACCTAGAGAGTATGATCCTAAATGAAATAAGTCAGACTGAGAAAGACAAATACCATATGATTCCACTCATTAAGTGGAATCTAAACAGCAGCAACAACAAGATCAATGAATAAACAAACAAAAAGTAGAATCAGAGCTATAAATAGAGAATAAACTAATGGTTCCCAGAGGGGAGGATGGTGGGGGTTGGGCAAAATGGGTGAAGGGGAGAGGGAGACACAGGCTTCCTGTTATGGAATGAATAAGTCACAGGGCAAAAAGTCACAGCATAAGGAATACAGTTAATGATATTGTAATTGCAATGTAATGAGACAGATGGTGCTACACTTGTGGTGAATATAGCATAATATATAATCTCATGAAATCACTGAATTGGACACCTGAAACTAATGTAACATTGGTGTGCCAACTATACTCAAATAAAAAAGTAAATAAATCAGTAGACTTTGAGTAAAGCAAATTATCCTCCCTAATGTGGGTAGGCCCCACCCAATCAGTTGAAGGCCTTAACAGAAAAAGACTGAGGTCCCCCAAAGAGGAAAGAATTCTGCCTGAAGTTGAAAAATCAACTCTCCCCTAGGTCTCCAGCTTGCTGGCTTGCCCTGCAGATTTTGAACTTGCTAGCTTCCATAGTCTTGTGTGCCAACTTCTTTAAATAAATTTCTATTTATTCTCATACACACACAAATAAAATAAAATAAAATATTCAGTTATTTGAAAAAAATTAGACAATATTCTTCATGAATATAGATGTAAGATCTGTAACAAATAATAATTACTAACATTTTTTATTGCTTTTATCTATCCTAATATATATTTGATTGCACAGTATTTTTATTTCTACTTCTGCAATATCATCTACCTCCTGCTTTCCATTCTTTCTCTTACTGTCCTATTTCATATTTTTTAAACTTTATTTATTTTATTTTTTATAGAGAGAGAGCATGAGTAGGGGAGGAGCAGAGAGAGAGGGAGAGTGAGAGAATCCCACACAGGCCCCACGCTGTCAGCATGGAGCCAAATGTGAGGCTCAAACCCACAAATCTGTAAGATAATGACCTGAGCTGTAATCAAGAGTTGGATGCTTAACTGACTGAGCCACCCAGGTGCCCTCCTTGTATTTCATATTCTTAATGCCTATCATCTGGATTATTACAGTAACTTTCCAATTTGTCTCCCTACCTTCACTTCATTTTCACTGCCCTCCACCAGTTTTCTTTCTAAACCCAACGTCTCATCATGCAACCCCAGAATTTGAGAGTTGAAATACTTTCAATAGTTTCACAGGTTTATGTAATACAATTAAATACTTCTTGTCCCAACATTTGAAATTCTCCATTACTATGGTCAATCTGCTTTTTTAGACGTTTATACCACTATACACGTTGTATGTTCATATGTTCATTATGTACATTGTATGTAATCTTGCCCCATTTTTTTTAACGCTAATACCTTTGCTATACTGTTCCTTCTATGTGAACTCAGCCTATTAAAATCTTATTTCTTCCCCAGTTTTTAAAAAATGTTTATTTATTTTTGAGAGAGAGAAACAGAGTGTGAGCACGGGAGGGGCAGAGAGAGAGGGCGACACAAAATCTGAAGCAGGTTCCAGGCTCTGAGTTGTTAGCACAGAGCCCAATATGGGGCTTGAACCCATGAGATGGGGGATAATGACCTAAGCCAAAGTCAGACGCTTAACCAACTGAGCCACCCAGGTGCCCCTCTTCTTGTCTAGTTTTAATCTCTCCACCTTTTATGCTCCCATGCTACTTGTTTTTAACACTTACCACATCCCACCTTACATATGTAGCATTTACTATTTATTAGACATATTTGGAACATAGATGATATCAGGTCTTATTTTCTTTCTCTGGGTGATTCCTGGCCTTCTAATTAGACTAGAAAATGTAAGAAACTGTGTCTACTAATTCTCTGTCTTCTTGTCATTTAACATAGTATTGTACACACATAAACATTAGATTATTAGTAAATAATTGATGATGGTATCTGATAGATTTAGTGGTAGATGAGAATGAAGCCTGAAATGCCTGTTCCTTCTTTCAGATGCCAGCCTCATTTGGAAATATCTGAACTTGTTTCCCTGCTTCTATTTAGCAGCATCTTTTAAACTAAAACTAAATCACACATGTCAAAATGTGTGGATTTTCTGCATCTCTGATTCTGTAATTTTCTTGTCCAATGAATAATAAAAGTATTTTCTCATTTTTGGTTAGTTCATGGCTATCCTTCCTTATATTCCTATTCATCTTTGATTCTCTTTCTCCTCACCCTACTCAAAGCTTGGTGTAAGCACTGCCTCCCCCATACAGTGGAAGAACTTTTTTAATGTATATAACCATAATACTGATTTTGAATATTTTTCAATATTTGAATATTTAAGAACATTTCTCATCTAATACATACACAACTTGGGACACTGAAACTCTCACTCAGCCACAAGAAATGTCATTTATTTTTCCATTTATAGTAAAACATGCACAATACTAACCTAAACATAAACCTACTTATACACACAGAGGCAACTCATTTTAGCCTAGCTTCTTATGCTGCCTACAAAATTTTGACCTTCAATTTGAGTGCGTATAGCTTAAAAAAATACTCTTCTAAATATTTCATTTAAAATCCATGCACAATTTTTTTAATCTAGATACTTTTTCTTTTATTGCTCAGTTGCACATTTTTAAAATATATGTTTAAGAGGCACCATTGAAAAGATCAAAGCATTTGAACACACACAAAAAGGGTAATACTTTCTAGGAATCAGATATTTGTATACTATGAAGAGAAATATTGGGTCAAAATATGAGATCACAAATTTGTTTCATAAAATCGTTAAACATAGCATCAACATTCATATCTCTTTAATGTATAGAATCCATAAGATAGAAAAATAAACCACAATTTCCATTAAATTCAAATAAGGAACATGTTCAAAAAATGTATAAATAGGAGACCTATTTGCATCTAGTATTTTTGTAAGTATTTATTGAGTATCTACTATGTGCCAAGCATTATGCAGTAGAGGATGAGTGTTTTCTTAGCAAAAGATATCAACAATTTCAGATCCATTTTAAAGAGAATACTTTAGTGGGAAAGTGTAATCAATAATTTGTCTATCAACCTCAGAACAATTAAGTTGTCTCTGTTTCCAAATACCCAATTGGAGAGTTTCCAACTTTCCTACATTTCTATTGTATTATGAATTAATGTTTCTAGCTCACTAATTTTGCTGCTCATCAAATACTAAAAAGGGATTCTTTGTACTTTCAGATATGCTTTGGGGAAAAAAAAAAAACCTCCCAACATATGCACAAGGGAATTATAAGTTCATTAGTATACAGTTTTTCAAATCTTAGATTCATGGCTCATTATGTTACCTTAGAGATAAAAATATACTTTTACACTTATATGACAGTAAAAAGAATTAGAATTAACATATGATTACGAGTTTTAATTTCTGAAATTAATCTACAGGCATCTCTAATTTAAATATTTTAAATAAAAGAACTACCTTTAATATTTTATCACAAACAATACTTAAAACTTAAATTAGATCCATTTAGAGTTATGTTTTCCAGAAACATGCAGCATTACCAGATTTTAAAAGAATTTCCATATTTTATAGTATGGATTCTAAAGTAGACAATCCTAAAAATATATGTCAACTTTGTATTTTAGAAACATTTGCCATGCTTTTTATCTGATTCAATCTTTATTCAGTTAAAGTTTGTGGCTACATATTTCAATGGGAAACAGATTCTCTATAATTCAGTGATGTGACATAACACTCTAAATCCAGAATCAAACATCACATCAATTCTGGTCATAAGTGAATGCCTCAAGGCTTTTTTTTAATTCTATTTTTTTAAGTTTATTTATTTGAGAAGAGAGAGAGAGAGAGCACGCACAAGCAGGGAGGGACAGAGAGATAGAGAAGGAGAGAGAAAGAATCCCCAGAATCCCAGTCTGCACTAACAGTGCAGAGACCAATGTGGGGCTCGAACTCACAAACCATGAGATCATGATGTGAGCAGAAACCAACAGTTGGATGCTTAACTGACTGAGCCACCAGGTGCCCTGCCTCATGTTGTTTTTCAAGTCACTAAAAAGCCTAAATTAGCTTTGAGGCCAATCCAGGAAATTTTGCTAAATACAAAGCCTTCTAAAAAGCTTTGCCCAGTTTGCAAAGACTTCCACCAACTTCTATGAAGTTGTGTATAATATAATATGATACAATAGAATAGAATAGGATAGAATAGAACAGAATATACAGGTTGTTTGTTAGAGAAATAGTAATCCAGCTTATCCTCCTAGGAATACAAATCGGACAGATCTAATGGACCTGCTTTTCTAGCATTAACTCTGGTCATTCTGGATATTAAGCATGAGGCCTACCCATAGAAAAGTATTTGTGTATAAACAAATTCTTTGGTAATAAAGTTTATAAATGTAATAAATTCCAACAAGATATTTGTCTCTCAGTTCCTGTGATACTCTGTATGTAATTGCAAATAACAATATGTATAAAATACAGAGTACAATGGTATAGGATGCCCTGAAGTATTTTGGAGTAAACTGAGAATTATGGGGGGATATTTTTCATTTCATTTTTCATCCTGACTCCATTATTCCTTTAGTGCCTAGCTCATTATTTTTTTCCTTGAACATATTTTCTCATCACAAAGAGACAAATTCACATTTACTGCAGTGACATTTAAATATGTAGGAAAATGCTCTGTTGTTTAATGTCCAGCGAAAATATGAAAAATCTTGTCCAGAGTAAGGCACTGAAAAGAGAAAAGTACATATATACATATCCATGAACAATAATATTTGTTAAGGAAAGTTAATATAAACAAAAATGTTCCAAGATACCAAAGGTTATGCTTGCAAAAACTACATATCTCTTTATTTAAGGTATCATAGCACAGCCCAGGATGATAATCAAAATTACATGATCTGATCAAGACCTGACTTTTTGGTCAAGAGATAAGATAGTCAGGATGCTTGGATGGCTCAGATGATTAAGTGTTGATTTTGGCTCAGGTAATGATCTCACTGTCATTAGATCGAGCCCCACTTCAGGCTCCGTGCTAGGCATGGAGTCTGCTTGAGATTCTCTCTCTCTCTCTTTCTCCTATCTCTCTCTCTCAAAAAGAAGAAGAAGAAGAAGAAGAAGAAGAAGAAGAAGAAGAAGAAGAAGAAGAAGAAGAAGAAGAAGAAAGGATGACAGGATATTCTAATTACTGTTATGATGACATTACATGAAAGTATTTGACAAAACTGCAAAATGAAAGTACTTAGTGTCATTTGTTGCAAGTATTTTATATTTCTGTTTAAAAACAAATGAACAACAAAACAGTACAGAACCACCTCTTTTGAATACAAGAGAAAGTTGATGAAAATCCTGGATTCCAGTAAGGTTTTTCATGATTTTGTCAAATCTTTCCCTATTCGGCTCTGTCCTGGGAACTGTTGCCAAATTCGTTAAGTCTAAATCACAGCCCAATCAAGTAATTTCCTTGCTGAGTTACCTTGGGATAATTTTTAAAAAATCCTCTTCACCCATTCATTGTGATTATAGACCAAATCCTTCTGTACCTTTCTAACATGGCAGCTTCTCCCCTGCTGCTGTGCCTCTGAGCATGTCACACCTCATTTAGAATGTCTGTCTTGTCCTTCTATGCCTGGCTCATTCCAAGTCTTTCTTTCCTATCAGTTCCTGATACCAAAGTGGTTTGCATCTTTCTTGAATCACTCAGGCAGGTCCAAATTTCTCCCTTGCCTGAATTACTTCAATAATTGGAAATTATACCCTGAAGGACTGCATGTGATGATACAGGTAACACCCAGTAAATTAATGTGTTCCAAATATTCATTTATAAGTTATTTATTAGAAGTTGAAAATTAAAAAAAAACTATTGAAGTATAGTTGACACTAGAAGTTGAAAATTACTTGCCCACAAAATTGCTAAGTATAATTAATATCCCATGCTATATTTTAGGTAATCAAAAATGTAGCTTAAATATATTACTGACTAAAATATA
Organism: Acinonyx jubatus; assembly: GCF_027475565.1. Lineage (NCBI taxonomy): Eukaryota > Metazoa > Chordata > Mammalia > Carnivora > Felidae > Acinonyx > Acinonyx jubatus. The sequence goes on along the minus strand of NC_069381.1, from coordinate 82,216,936 downwards.
ATTTTTAAAAAATTTCAGTGAAAAGATGTATGCCATATTCCAGCTCAAAAACTGGAAATCAATAATATGAGGTATCTAAAAAGGCAAATTCATAGAATCAGAATGGAATGGTGGTTACCAAGGACTAGGGGGAGGGTGAAATGGGGAATTAGTAATCAATAGGCATGGAGTTTCAATTAATCAAGATTAGTAAGTTCTAGGGATCTGTTGTATGGCATTGTACCTATGGCCAACAATACTGTATTGTACACTTAATAATTTGTTGAGAGACTAGATCCCAGGTTAAGTGTTCTTACCACAGTAAAATAAAATTAAAAAATAAAATTAAACTAAACTAAACTAAACTAAACTAAAATAAAATAAAATAAATTTTAAAAATAAAATAAGAAAAATAGAAGTCAAACATGCATCACTCCATCATCTATTCTTTGTACCTCCTTGTCAAACTATGCAGTCCTGGATATTCAGTAGGCACTTTTTCTGGTTATTCATTGCTTTAAAAATAAACACCCCAAAATTTACTGGCTGGAAACAATTATTTTATTTACTTACAAGTTTGCATTCTGAGCTGGGCTCAGCTTCTGATTCTTCTGCTGGTCCTACTGCTGGTCACTTTCATGGGTAAATTCAGCTCTCAAGTCAGCTGTGGGCAGTGAGGGAGAGGAAAGGGCTAGGCATCACTCTCTTTCCACGTAGTCTCAGAGTTTCTCACTCTCCATGGTGCTTCTTCATGTGATCTTTCTAGAAGCATGGCTGAATTTCTTTCTTTCTTTTTTTAAATGTTATTTATTTATTTTGAGAGAGTGAGCGAAAGTGGACAGGGGGCAGAAAGAGAGGGAGACAGAGAATCCCAAGCAGGTTCTGCAATGCTAGCGCAGAGCCTGATGCAGAACTAAAACTCACGAGCGGTGAGATCATGACCTGAGCTGAAGTTGGATGCTTAACCGACCGAGCCACCCAGGTGCCCTAATGAATTTCTTGTCTGGAGCCTCAAGGCTCCTATCAGTGTAAATATGGAAGCTGCCAAACCATTTAAGGTTTAGGCCAGGAACTAGCACAGTGTCATATTAGACGTATTTTTTTGGTTAAGCACAGCATTGCTCCATCCTGCATTCAAGGAGAGAGGATTGCACAAGAGGACGAACACCAGGAGACTGACTCATCAGGGGCTACCAATGGATCAGACTACCACATGGCTTAATTGCTACTTATTCAGTTGGCTGCTACTAATTTAGAATACGATACTCTAGTCTCTAATCACCAGGAAAAAAATGAATTTAACATTTTAGTAACACACAAAATTCAAGTATATGTAAATTAAATTCTATAGTATGTACAGAATATGACTTGGTTATTCTTTTGACAAAGTTTTACCTCACTACAACTTAAGCTATAATTCCTGTCAATGGGAGTTAAATTGAAAAGTATTATTCCTGGTTTATAATGTTGAATATATTAGCAAACTATTAATCCCTCTAAAAATAATGTATTACATAGTTTGAATAATCTTGCAAAGTACTGGCTTTTTCCCCTATCCATGTATTTGGTTTAAAGCTGGCTTCAACTTTGCAGTTTGGAGTGTCCTGAGACCCAATTTATTAGCAACACAGAGGAAAACACAACTACCCAGAGTATCCCAAACAATGAGCCTGCCAGGTTAATACTTAAAGGTGCTACAATTATTTGTAATGTTTTAACCACAGTGCAAATATTAGTCCTAATAGCTTATAATGAAAAACTTCACAGTAAAGTGGGAACTTGAACTCTGCTGGCTAAATGCCACCCTCTCCATATCTTGATGGGAGGAAAGGTATGCTAGTTAGTATCTTTTGATTGCAAAAATAAGACACTCCTTTAGGTAATCTAAATAATATTTGGTAGTCAGGATGAAGATACAAAATATAAATAAGGAAAATGACAATTTCAAGGAACCCAGAGCTCATCATATTGAGGTACCAGAGATGATTTAAGACTCAAGACAAATTAGAAAGAAGATCTTATCACCTGTCAGCCCCAGAAAGTTGTCAGTTAACCAATATTTCCTTTCCAAACTGACTTTTATCATGTGCAAATTTTGAACTCTACCCTTTACTTTTTCTATCACTTGGTTTCTGCTGATTCATACATCTGGCAATTATTTTCATCTGAGATGTTCAGTAACACTTGAAACAGGGCATTTCTTAATTGTGCAACCTCTTTCACACATTGCACAATATTGATTGGACTGCAGCCACTACATGCCTATACACACACTGGTTATCGTGACAACCAAAGTACCCCCAACACTTTGTCAAACTCCCCTAGAGGGCGATATCTCTCCTCCCCACACTCCAGGAAGAACTACGCAGGGCAATATGAGCTTTCTGCCTCTTCTCTGGCTAACAAATGGCTAGCTGTCATAATATGGAACAAGTAGGAGTTGTTCTACAAATATCGGTTACAATTCACATCACATTTCTTTGATTAAATAAAAATAAAGAGACCAAAGCCTTAATACATAATCTAACAATAGTGTTCCTAGGTTATCACCAAATTGACTTGAAAACTATGTTCGTATAAAAAAATCTTCACACGAAGGACACGAAAAGATGCTCAATATCATTAGTTACTAAAGAAATGCAAATCAAAACTCTGATAAGATATCCCTTTATATCCATTAATATGTGTGTATATTAATTAAAAAATGGACATTTAAAGTATTGGTGAGGATGTGGAGAAATCAAAACTTTCACACATTGCTGGTGGGAATTTAAAATGGCACAACTGTTTTGGAATAAGAGCTTGGCAGCTCTTCAATGAGTCAAACATAGAGTTACCATATGATCCAGAAATTCTGGTCCTAGGTATATACTCAAGATGAATGAAAACATTCGTTCATACAAAAACTGCACATAAATGTTTATAGCAGAACTATTCTTAATCACCAAAAAGTGGAAATAACCCAGGTGTCCATTAATAGATGAAGGAATAAACCAAGTGTGCTATACTGATATAATGGAATATTATTCAGCCAAAAAGAGTAATTAGTATTCATACATGCTACAACATGAATGAATTATGAAAACATTATAGGTTAAAGTAGTCAGACAAAAGGTAACATGTATGATTACATTCATATGAAATGTCAAGATAGGCAAAGACATAGAGACAGAAAGTAGATTAGTAGTTGCCAGGGTTGGGAGTAAGAGAGAATAGGGACTAGGTGTCAATGGTTACACTAAAATTATTCAGGAATTAGTGGTGATGGTTGTCCAACATTGTGAATGTACTTAAAAATACACACACACACACACACACACACACACACACACATGAAAGGATAAATTTTACGGTGTATGAATTATATCTAAATAGAAATTTTAAGATAAAGCCCAAAATAAATATTGCACATAAATGTTTATACAAGCTTCATAATCACCAAAGCTGGCAGCAATCAAGATGCCTTTCAGTAGGAGAAAGGTTAAACAAACTGTGGTATATCTAAGTAACAGAATACTATTCAGTGATAAAAATAAGTAAGCTACAAGCCATATAAAAATATTTATGAATCTTACATGCATATTACTAAGTGAAAGATGCCAGGCTGAAAAGGCTACATACTATATGATTCCATTTATATGACATTCTGGAAAAGGCAAAACTATAGAGTTGGTAAACATGCCAGCAGTTATGGGTTCTAGAAGAAGAAACGTTTCAATAGACAAACTACAGGAGATATTTTAGGGCAATTAAACTCTTCTGTATACTAATAGTAGGTACACTACATAATGAAATTATTAAAACCCATAGGACTTTATAGCATAAATAGCAAACTTTAATATATACAAATTAAAAAGAAATAATTTAGGAAATTAATAAATTCCAGGAGGCAATGCAAACTATGACAAAAGAATCTAATTGTATTACAAATACATGAAATAACCTCACTGAAGGGAGTAGGGGGACACGTGCTGACCAAAGCAAAAGTGGAAATTCGTAGTCTATAAAACTAAAGGCAAAAGTAACTGTATATAAGCATTGTAGTATAATTGGTAAAATTGCTTCCCATACAGTTTTGGGGTAACAATTCTGGTACTGCCATACATGTACACTGAAACTGAATAAGTAAGTAAGGATTGTGGGAACCAGATTTCTTACTATTGGCATAGGAGGTTACAGAAAAGAAAGAAGAGAAGGTTAGAATGATCAATATTGTAATGGATTAGAGATAGAAACATTAGTAGGAACTCATATTTAATTTTATATAGTCACAGATGAATACATATGAAAATATTTGTAGACATTTACATATGTAAGGGTTAGCATGCACACATATATTTTCTTGTTCTATCTGCTGAGAAGGCCTAGAAATAATGACACTCTACTAGCAATAAGTACACCTAGTATACAAATCTTGGTCTCTAATAGCATTTTCCAATAAAAGGAACTAGGGATCCTTGGAGAAATGATTGCTTCCAGAATTGGTGCAGGGAATAGAGTTTGGAACATCTTGTAGTGCCAGAAAGTGAGAAAGTGCTAGAACACATACACATACATTGTTATTAACTGAATGTTTGTGTCTCCCCAAAGTTCATATATTGAATTCCTAATCCTCAATGTGATAATATTTGCAGATGGAGCCTTTGAGAGATAATTAGGTTTAGATGATGGTGGGGCCCCATGATGAGATTAGTATCTTACAAGCTTGTGTGCGCTCCCTCCCTCTCTCTCTGAATCTCTCATTCTCTTAATCTCTTTCTCTCTCCACCATATGAAAATATAGTGAGAAGGCAGTCATCTGTAAGCCAGGAGAGAGCCTTCACTGAAGAACTGAATGAGCTGGAATTTTGATCTTGGACTTCCAAGTCTCTAGAAACACAAGAAATAAATTCCTGTTCGTTAACCAACCAGTCTATGGTATTCTGTTATAGCAGCCTGAGTGGACCAACACACGCATGCGCGTGCACACACACACACACACACACACACACACACACACACAAATGGTATTTCAAAGCAATCCTGAAAAAGTTCCCAATCTCTAATGCTGGAGCAATTTGAGCAACAAAATATATAAAGTAGTAGTGGACTATAACCCAAAATACAAAATAAATATCCATTATATCCATAATACAAGTAAATGACTGAAGAAGTAAATACATGGGGGAGAATTAAAAAAAGAGTTCCCATGCAGAAAAATTCCAAATAATTTATATAGATTTTCAACTTTCAAGGAGGGGGAGCATAACTCCTTATCCTCTGTTCCTTTCCTCCTATCCAAATCCTGTTTCTTTATTTCAAAGTATAGATCAAATCCAACCTTCTTTTATATAATTCTCTACCTGTTCACTCCTCCATACAACCATTGATCTTTTCCTTTTTCAAGCAAGTGTGAATTTCTCATAGTGATTTCTTTCCAAAAGAATAAGCAAACAACAACAACAACAACAACCACACACACATGGTATGGAAAGAGAGAAAGAAAAAAAAGAGTAACTTTATAGTGAAGAAACCTGACAAACACTATCTCAGCCATGTGATCAGGTTTAATATCAAAAGTGATAAGTCACATGGTGGATAGCAGATACTCTGATATGATGCTATGAGAATGGCACTTTACCTTTGTGGTCTACTTACCCAAAACTCTTAACCCAGCGTAATCATGAGAAAAACATCAGACAAGTCCTAATTAAGGGACATGCTACAAAATATCTGGCAAGCGCTCCTCAAAATTGTTAAGATCAACAAAAATAAAGACAATCTGAGAAACTACCAGAGCCAAGAAGAATCTATGGAAATATGCCAGCTAAATGTAGTATGGTATGCTTGATGGAATTCTGCAATAATAAAAACCATTAGGTAAAAACTAAGGAAACATGAATGAAGTAGGACCTTTAGTCAATCATGGTGGACCAATATTGGTTCAATAATTTGGCATATGTACCATACTAATATAAGATGCTAATAATAATGGAAACAGGGGCGCCTGGGTGGCTCAGTCAGTTGGGCGTCCAACTTTGGCTCAGGTCATGATCTCACAGTTCATGGGTTTGAGCCCCGCATTGGGCTCTGTGCTGACAGCTCAGAGTCTGGAGCCTGTTTCAGATTCTGTGTCTCCCTCTCTCTCTGCCCCTCCCCTGTTCATGCTCTGTCTCTGTCTCAAAAATAAATAAACATTAAAAAAATTAAAAAAAATAATGGAAACTGGATGTAAGATATATGGTAACTCTCTGAACTATCTTTGGAACTTCTGTATATCAAAAACTATTCTAAAATAAAAAGTTTATAAAAAAGTTTATAATATAAAAGAAAAGGCCAAGCTTGTACCATACCATCATTAGACTGATCTTCCATTGTATGCTCTATTATTTTTCTTAGAATTCCTGTCCTGACTGCATAAACCCTTCGATGGCTGTGGCTCCAATGTAAGTTAACCTTCCTTTTGCCTGGCTTAGCTGTGAGGGGCATTTACCAAGATCCTTAAAACAGTGGAAATTAGTGCTCAGTCTTCTTAGGAACCCATGGAGGCTTCTCCTTCTAAGAGTCTATATACTCCACCCTATGGAAGCTGCACTCACTTTTTTCCCCACCACTCCTTCCCATTTCCCACTCAGAACTGAGGACCAACTCTCACTCTCATCCCACCTCCAAAACATAAGGTTTCCACTATCACTGCCCCTTTCTCTCAGAAAATATGGATTCATATCTCAAGAAGCGCTTATTCATTTAAAAAGCCTTCTACCAGAATGACATCATAATCTATTTATCTATTTTTGTTTGATGGGCAGAAGGACTGGAAAATAACTCTTTAGAAACACAATGATAGGGCTTCCAGGAAACAGATGAAGGGAACGTAGAAATGACATTCACAATTAATGAGTCACCTTCCCCCAATAATTGATAAGGTGTTTCTTCAAAAGCAATAACCAAACAACAAATGAACAAATAACAATTCCCTGTCCTACCACCACCATATCTAAAAATACATAGTTAAATTTTATTCCTGGGAGCATCAGAACCTCTAAGTAAGACTCTAAGGTTGAGAATATGATTGGATCACATATTATTACAGGAGAATTTTTGCTTCATGATCCCAAATAAACACTGGACAATCAGGTAGTATTAGATAGCATAGTTACATGGTGTTGAATATGACTACCTTATACAGAAGAAACCACTCATGAGGACTTGGTCAGCAGGTTACCCAATAATATTTTGATAAATTGGAGTATATTTTTCTTCTCCTTTCCTCATTTGTTTTTGCCTTTCCTGTATTCATTCAGTGTGATTATAGCCTAAGATGAAGGTTGGTAAATAAAACATGAGTAAAAAGTTGAATTTTAGCTTTTTAATTTCAAAATCTAAGGTCCAAGAACAAGGTTATGCTACATCATAAGATTTGGGAGCAAATGTGATCCGTCAAGTTCTTCACTCCTCATCCAACCTATCAAGGATGAAAAATTAGTCACTTGTAGGTTTCTGAGAAAAGAACATGATCCCTGCCTGTTTTACAATCCCTCACCCTCACCCCAGCCCTGACAAATTCCCACTGTGGCCAGAAGAGCAGAATAATGTGTTCTCTATGCCCCATAGAAGAAAGAGCAGGATGCTCTGGAGGCCTTGTCTTCAGGAAAGAGAAGCAGAATGTACTTACACACATGGACCGGTGAGCAGAAAAGATCATGGCCATATCATCATTCATCGCACAGAAAAATGAAAATGACCAAAGACCAGGTGTCTACTTTCCTGAGACTTTGGCACTTTATTAACCCCCTAGAATTTAGAAGCAACTCTGGGAGAAAGGGAGAAGTAGCTTTAAATTTGCTGAGATTTTGACTTCTCCATTTGGTTAATTAAGGATTCAAAAGAAAAATTAGGTTCAAATTATAAAATAAAGTTGTATTTCTGGTGAACCTAAGTCTGAAGTCCAAGGTTAGTAACTATCACATTTTTATCAACACTTGAGAAAAGGGAAGAGGATGCCTTTCTTGATAATCCTAACTTTGAGAAACCTCTGTTAAGTATAAAGCCAGAAGAATTATATTAAAGGAAGAAGTTGAGAAAGATTAGTTATATAAAATATCCCACGTGTTTCTTTACATTTCTAAAACCCTTGCAATTAGGCAGGGTGCTGTAACTTGTTCTGGCCATTGGACTATGTGTGAAAACGACATGTGTCATTTCTGGTTTAAGTGGGTCATTGCTCAGGTAAAAACTCCCTGAATCTTCATAATGTGCTGCAGTGACTGAGGAGGTCATAGGTTCTGCAATCAAAAGAAAGTGGAGCTTCTGGAAATCTAGGACCTACATTCTATATAGAGCAGATTGTCCCTGCCCACTCAAATAGGATATGTAGTATGAGCAAGACATAAACCTTTGTAGTATTAAGTCTCTGAAGTTTCTGTAGTAATTTGTTATTGCAGCATAGCCTAGCCTATACTTACAAATATATCATTGAATACTCAACATTTAGAATAACATGAATCTACTAAATGTCATATTTTGTGTTAAACAAAAGAAAATCAGATTATAAATTAAGGTTATTAAAATAATACCAGTTGTGTAAAACAATTGTATAAATTGACATAGATAAAAACACTGACGGCAGAATTACTAGTACTTTATATTTCCTCTCTTACTTTTTTGTTTTCATTTTTCTTATCACACATTTAGAGAAAAAAATTAAAATGTGATAAAAAAAATGATCACCTGGGGCGCCTGGGTGGCTCAGTCGGTTAAGCGTCCAACTTTGGCTCAGGTCATGATCTTGCGGTCTGAGGGTTCAAGCCCCATGTTGGGCTCTGTGCTGACAGCTTAGAGCCTGGAGCCTGCTTCGGATTCTGTGTCTCCCTCTCTCCCTGCCCCTCCCCCACTCATGCTCTTTCACCATCTCTCAAAAATGAATAAACGTTAATTTTTTTAAATGATCATCTATCCCTCAAAACCTAACTAGTAGAAAAACAAGATATGTATTATATGTAGTCTTAGGTATTTAATAGGAGGTAGGGTAAATTTTTTTCTTTCATATTAAAGCTAAGGTTTTCAGGGGCACAATCTCTGAATTTCCATGACTTGATAATTTTATTAAAATGTCAATTTGAAGCTACAAGCATTTGTTGAGCATTTATTCAGTCTTCTACAATGTGTATTGTATGTTCTTAAAGATAAGAAAGAAATAACCAGTTAATGGATTATTACATTAAAAATTCTACCTGGTGACAAAGACTTAAACGAGCAAGGATTGGTATACAATGGCACAGAAACACAACTCTCCTTCTTCATTCTACTATGTATGTTAAGTAAAGTACAGAGTTGAAAGTATAAGCATAGTAATTTCTCACAGCAAATTTGATATATTGTGGTAGACTCTCAGGCTGGAGAGTGCTTAAACAGGATGACCAAATCACAGTATACTGGGATTTAAAGAGATTTCATGTAACATTAATTAAAAAAAAATAGGCTGTGGAGTTGGAAATATCTAGGTTCAGCCTGAAACCTTGATAATTCTGGCAGTGTGACTTTTGTCAAGGGACTTAAACTCCCGAAGGCCCAATTTTCTCTGTTGTAAAATAAGCAACATAATAGCCCCCCAGATAAAGTATTGAATGAGATAGTAAATAAATACACTTAATGCAGTACAGTAATTTCTCAATAAATGGTAGCTCTTTTTATTACTCAGGCCAACCATGTAGTTTTACTCATGAAAAAAAAAACACAAGTTCAAGGTTTGGGGAATTGAACAAAGTCTAAATTAACTCTTAATATACTTGAAAAATAGTATTAAATGTACTAAGTACCCCAGCAAACATATAGAATTAACATATATGGGAAAATAGACTATGAAAGGTAATCATTATTTAATTTTCCAACCAGGGATTCTCAGAATGTTCCTATACCTTTTGATTTCACTTTCTGTTTCATACTATTCAGTCACTTCCTTTTTGATCCACTTTATCATGTCAAATGAATGGAAATTTCTCTGGTTGTAAGCTTTTGTTGTACCTGTCATGGTTTAGGGTACATAGTACAGCAAATTATGGTAGGCAGTAGCAAAATAAGGACACTAGAACTACAGATGGTCAGGGGAAGTATTTCTAGGGTAAGAAGCCAGGTGAGATTTTGCAGTAAGAAGCAGGACATGGCTCCATGGAAGTAGAAAATGAAGAGAGAGAATAAGAATAGAGTTGTTGAACAAGAGTTATGGAGATGGTGACATTTTTTCTCCCATCTACAATAGCATTACTCACACTGGTAATCTATCTACTATCAGGTAACTAGAAACCAAACAAGGTCAGGGATGAGAAAAATGTACTAATCACAGGGATTATTGAGAGAAGTATCATGGAGAGGGAGAATAAATGAGTTAAATGATTTGAAAGACTAGATTTGGTGTTGAGAAAAATGGACAACAATCCAGATGAGGACAACAATATAAGAAAAACAAGACTGAGATGAAAGGAGACTTCGACTTGCATTTGGAGTAATGAGGATACTGCCCTAACTCTGTCCTTATTAGTCTTTCTATTCTCCTTCAGGATTGTCAACACCATGGCATTTGAGAATGACAGGAATAGCTGTTTTATGACAAATGGATCTGACCAAAAAGAAATGAGTATGAGAGCACTGACATAGCTCACATATGCTACAAACAACTGTCTTCAGCCAGTAAGCCACCCAATTGTGCAAAACTCAAACTAATGATTGTGAGGTGAAAGGTTCTATTGTCACATTTCTGATCACCAAGACTTTTCATGTTTCCTAAACTCTTTTCCTTAATATTCTACAGTGTGTTTATTTTCATGGCTATAAAGTTGTACTCAGATTTGCAGTGATATTTACTACCAAACTGCAGAGTATTTTAACTGATGTTCCTTCAAATCAATTCTGGAGAAACTTTCCAGCCAAGGGAATTGCAAGCTAGCTGGTTGACATTGGAGGTCAAATACTCCAGGGTATGGGTCTCAAATCACTTAATTCTTCACAGCAAATTAGAAATGGGACTCCAGCTGGTGCTAAAGAATAAGACAGACTTTCTGTATAAGGACAAGCTGCTGCTTGGATTTTGAGTCTTTATATTCCTAAAATAAAAAATTTGAAACTCAATTTCCCTCCCCCAATCTCATTCTTTCAGAGTAAAAGCTTTCTTAACAACAGCAAAAATCTGGCCACCTGATTTCAATACATAAATCTTGCCAAGGTATAAAAATAAAATACGATTTAAGCAGCAACCTGTAATCTCCTGTTGACGACCAGCTGCGCCTCCTATTAGTATTAATGGAAGTTACACAGCCATAATAAGAAGGAGGGGAAAATGCCACCTTATGCTTTTTGCACACCTTAACATTTTTACAGCAAGTCTGATTACAAGGGTTTACTTCAGCGCAATTAAACACTGATTGATTACTAAGTACAATTTGTATTCCAGGCAACATGCAAATGGCAATGAAATTCTCAGACAGGGAATGGAATAAATTCTTCTCACATCAGAGAGTGAATCACATTCTTTAAGCATAAAGTATTTTCTTATATGAAGAAAGGAGGCTCACCTATAAGTTTTTTTATAATATATTTTTATCCAAGACAATAAGCCTTGATTCGTTTTAGAAAGAATAAGTGATATGATTTCTGCAAATTGTACTTCCCACTTCACCTCCAGACTACAGTTCTCTTTCCATGATGGTAACCTATAAGGATGGGAAGCATAATATTCAGTCACAAATACACTGACTTTGGCTATAGTTGCAACTATAAACAATATTTTTTTCATCAGATTTTGCCATTGCAGAAATAATGTCTACTTTCAAATTGAAAGTGAAGTGAAAGGTTGATTTATTAAATGTCTATCATGTGCCAGACACTATTCTAGGTACGGGCAATACAGTAGAGAATAAAAAAGTCAACAGTCCTTGATCACAGTACTCATGATATGGAAGGAGAAGCTGACAATAAGCAAGTATACAAATACAGATATAATGTCACTGTGTATGCAGCAAAGAAAAATATTCAGAAGAAAGAGAATGACATTGATATGTATGTTTGTCTATGCATGTTCGGGAGAAAATGACAGAAAGAGAGAATTTACAGCTTATACTTGCTATTCCCTATGTGTAGAATATCCTGATGCAACATTGCTGAATGGTCACCTGTTCTGTATCATGTTGGTGTTAATCCAAGGACAAAGAATAGAAAGAGCTGAGAATTTGGTATATTGGACAAATGGTTAAGTCCAGAGTCGTTGAAGTGGCATGAACTGGAAAAGAAAGGGAGGGAATGAAATCAGAGATATCGGGATATTCAGAAAGGTCAGGCCTTATAGACCATTCTAAGGAATGTGGAATTTACTTAAGTTTCAATGAGAAGCCTTGATAGTTTTTTTTTTAATTTTTATTTTATTTTTGAGGAACAGAGAGGGAGAGAGCACGAGAGGGGACAGAGGATCTAAAGCAGGCTTTCTGCTGACAGCAGAGAACCTGAATGCAGGGCTCGAACCCACAAACAAGGAGATCTTGACCCAAACAGAAGTCACTGCTTAACCGAGTCATCTAGGTACCCCTTGATAGGCTTTGAACAAGGGAGTATTATTATTTAGATAGGATTTTAACCACCCATCTAGTTGCTATATGTATGTCAAGGGATACACTATAAATGTGATCTACCTTGGAATATGTATTCTTCCTGAAAAACTGGCTGATGTATCACTGTTTTCACATCTTTAAAATATTTTTTTTACTGTTTTATTTAATTTTGAGACAGACAGAGACAGAGTATGAGCAGGGGAGGGACAGAGAGAGAGGAGTCACAGAATCCAAAGCAGGCTCCAGGCTCTGAGCTATCAGCACAGAGCCTGATGTGAGCCTTGAACCCAGAAACCTCTGAGATAATGACCTGAGCCGAATATGGATGCTTAACCAACTGAGCCAAGTGCCCCTGTTTTCACTTCTTGACAATGGAAGGTAAAAGAGAAACTGCAGTTAATATTCTTATAATCAGATGTGTTTAAAAATAAAAGCCAGAAATTGTTACTGCTTAATGTATTGTTATAAGTAGCAGAGAAAGCTGGAAGAAAAGTAAGGAAAGAGTGATATCTATAAAACAAAAAATTAGGAAAGACAGCTTGAGATACTATTGTCCAGAAGCTTGCCTTTCTCTGGCAGGGATACATGGTTGTTTATGTCCTTTTTGCAGATTTCCAGGTATAAATGCTTAATATCTTACTTAGTAGTCAATGCTAATGTTTTATTACTTTGGTATAGAGGTTGTCTTTCTTATCTCCAATTAAACTGTCTCATAATTTATTAAGCCTATTTCCTGATCTGATGTCAAAATAGAAAATAATTGCTTGCTGTTACTATCAAAAAAAGCTTATATAAATATGAAAAAAATAAACTGAACTAGCTTTATCTTCTCTACATTAAATGATCTCAAATTCTTTCATCTATCTCTATTTTTATCACTTTAGCCACACTTTTCTTATTCTCAGAACAATCTATTTTCAAGTAGAATTTACTTCTTGCATCAATGCATGATACGAGCTTTTTAGAAATTCATGTTATATGTTTAGCAATTTAGCTAAGTTCAAATGATGGGAGAAAGATGACACAGTATTTAACACATTATATTAGCATGAAAGTTTCTAATAGAGCTCATCATCTAGGCATGGATTTACTGTATGTACCAACCACAAATATATGTATTTACTTAGGATATAGTTGATACAGTCATATCTGTTTCTTATATGTAGTCATATATATGAAATGTTTCATATTATAGCACAGAAAAACCAAGATAGAGATAATATGATTTCCCATACATCAGGATTATTATAGGTCACAGACAGAATAGAATAGAATAGGATAGAATAGAATAGAATAGATAGAATAGAATGGAAGATAGCTAGCTAGCTAGCTAGCTAGCTAGCTAGCTAGCTAGATAGACAGAGTCTGTGGGGGATCACAGGCTACTACTATATTTAAGGCCGAATAACAACATAGAAGGTATATTGAGTGAAAGAGTCCTGGGCAGGCTCAGTTACCTACAAATCTTGTGAAAATATGGTTAATCTTACTAAGCCTGTCTTCCTTACACTGTGATAATTAACATCAAGTCTAATGCACTGTTTAGCAAAGTAGGAACTTTAAAAGTGTCATTCTCTATGAAGAAAACTAAAAATGCACTTTATAAATTACAATGCAGTTAATACAAACTAAATCCACAAATTTCTCGTATTGTTTTAGTAATTCCTACAAAAAATTAGTCATCAGAAATTCCAATAAAATATATAAGAATGAATTTCTCTATGTTTAAATTCAGATTATTGTGATGATTAAATCAGAAATATTTGTGATGTCCTAGGTACACAATAGATGATCAACGAAGAGAGGTATTTTTATTAGCTCTAAGTAAAATTAATGATTAAGTATGCATGGTTCAACAGAGGACGCAACACAGCAATCAATGGTAGTTAAGGCTAGTACAGATGGGAAGGTGGCTCTGTCCATATACTCTAGTCATTCATTATCCAGCAACAACAAGTGTGGGCCAGGAAAATCTTTCCCTAAAACAATAGTGGATGCCAAGATCCTAACCGCTCAATACAATCTCTCAGAAAGAAACATTTGGTGGCCTTTAAATAGAAAGTATGATGCCAAAAGAATGATTTTGGTTCCATATTTTTTAATCTCCAAATTGCAAATAGTTGTGTTGAAAATGTTTATTGACTGAAAGAGGTATTATATTCTTTAGGGGGCCAAAGTCAATCCTGAAATATGTTAATGTTGTTATATCCTAATGGTGTTGCTGAGGGGGACAAAAAATATCAGAAAGCCCTTAAGAAACAAACTTTTGTGTGTGTGACACAGATGGCTGGAATAAATTATGGGCTCAATAAAAAGCAGTTCAATTTAGTTTTAAAATCCATTTGGACATTTATCAAAGATCACATTGTGAAATGTATTTGCGCTACTTGGAAGAGTCATACTAATCAGCATCCCCCACCCCTCCACCCTACCCCACCTTCCAAAAAAAGGAAAAGAAGAAGAAAAAAAAAAAAAAAAGAGTGGGAGTTCTTTCAATCGAAGCCTAAAAGAAGACTGTTGAAATTTATGAGTTCAGTGACGACAATAAACAGAGTAATAGACTGAAAAGTATCCTGGGCAGATGTATACGTATATGCTGTATATGTATGTGTATGTATATGTATATTCATATGTACATGTATATGTATATACATACACGTAGACACACACATAACATCCAATGGCATAAACATGTAATATATTAGTTTCTAAAAGAATGTTAAAATATTTTATGATTGGTTATTTTGCCTAAGATACAAACTACCAATCATTCCCTTGCACTCTGCAAATTGAATGCAAATATTAAAAAAAAGACAAAGAACATTTTCAATAGATGGAGAAGATAATTCTCAGAATACTCGAAAAAATTAAAATTTAATGAAACTCTTTGCATATGTTTAAGACATGAAATAAGGAAATGTAAAATATTTTCAAATTTATTGAAAATATTCTAAGTATTTTACATGGGTAATTATACTTACCAAACACTGCCAAGTGAGTTGCTAAGACAAGAATGAGAACAGAAAATATGTTTCAGAGTAAGCCTCTAGCTTAGAGTTTCTCTGATTGGCATACATAATAAATTTCAATTTTTAAACATCAGAAGATGCACTGAAGCAAGTGCTACTTGAAAAGTACACAGACGGCTGAGTTTTAGTTCATTTGTTTGCTCAATCAACATATATTAGAGCACACTTACTTATTTCCAGATATTATATAAACTGAGGGGTTCAAAGATCAATAAGATATAGTCCTTGCACTTGAACAATTCCTTTTAGTGGGGAGACAGACACACATGCATAATATTCAATATTAAATGCTTGTATAGAACTATAAAAAATGCTAAGGTATTATAACTTAGTAGCATTCATCCAAATATTTGTTGAGCATATACAATGTGCTAGGCATTGGTCCAGAGTGGGGATACAGCAGTGAATAAAAAACCCCTACAAAATTTACATTTAGGTAGGAAAATGTAGACAGTGAATAATCACATAATTAAAACAAATAGAATGTCAGTTTATATGAAGTACTATGAAGAAAAATAAATCAGGAATGTGGGGATAGTGAATGTAAGAAATGCAAGCTCCAATTTTAAAAGTGGTGGTCATAGAAGAACTTACCAAAAAGGCGAATTTTATGTAAATCCTCGAAGCTGATGACAAGGTAGCCATCAAAATATCTAGTAGAATGTCACTGGAGGCAGAGGAAGCAAGAAGCGGAAAAGCCTGTGTGGATGGAGTTAGAGTAAACAAAATTAGCGGAATTAGAAAGAGAAAGTAAGCAGCTATATTATTGGTATCTTACAGGCCACTATATGGAATTTTTTTCTACTGAGTGAAATGGCAAGCCATATAATGGGTTTGGAGCAAAAGACTGACAGGGTTATTGTTTTGGAAATTAAATAAATCACGGAAATGACTATTTTGTGATAGGACATTATTCAAACACTCAGATTACTTTGTCTAGTTAGATAATGCTTAAGTAGTTCTCACTATTTGCCAGCTTCTATATCTTAAAAAATTTTACCCAGGACTATGATGGTATTCATAATTCTATTTGCCAGGTCCCATAATGCTTAAAACTTTTCAACCAGGAATGTGATGATATTAATAATTATTTTCATATAATGGATTATAGAACATTATAGATAATTTTGGGTTCGGTTTTTCATATAAAATACTTCATATATAAATTATAGAGTGCCTAACATGTGCCAAATACCATAGCATGAATAATAAGGGTCTTACATGCATATATACACATTTAAATTTATAAAAGGTAAATGTGCTTCTGTATTTGCTCATAATACAATGGAGTTTTAAAAATAACTTTTACTTTTCTTTACAATTAACTAATACGTGTTTGTTACTCATCCATGTATTTTTAAACCCTATAATCTCATATGCTGTTGGATAGATTGTCAGTATCTTTGATGTTAATATTCTACTACCTTATTTCTAAACACTGCATAAAATTGAATGAAACTGAATTGTGTCGATTCATTACAGTTGTTAATCAGTCACCTTTTGTAGGAAATTTATGTTAGTACCTTTTTATTTTTTCACAAAGAACTTTGGAATGAGCCATATCTTAGGTTACTTTTGCATATAGCATAGTTGTTCTCTTAAGATGACAATATCAGAAATGAAGTTCTTAGGTCAAAGAAAATGCACACATTTAAAGTTTGGCTATATATTGCTGAACTGCTCTACCTATATACTGTACCAAGTGTTTACTCATTTTGAATATTATGAATCTGTTAATTTTATTACACCTTAATCACTCCTTAAAATATTTTTGCCAGTCTAATAGGTGAAAAAGCATATCTCACTTAATTGGCATTTCTTTGACTACTACTTTGGTTGATAAAATTTTACTTATTTATTTATTTGTTTGTTTGTTTGTTTGTTTATTTATTTATTTATTTATTTATTTAAACCACTTGTACTCTGAAGGGGAAAGGAATTGCCCATTAAGGCCTCTTTATTAAAAAATTTTTTTGCTTTTAGTCTTTCTATACCCTCTGTCATAGTTAGAATAATAATAAATACTTGCTTCCTACATATTTATGTACCTCCTATTACTAGGTACTGTGTTAGGCATGGAGCATAATAGGATAAGGCACACTCAAAATCACCAAGGACCTTACAGTCTAGGGAAGGTGGGGATCATGAAAACAAACTACAAGAACAGCATGTCATTTATTATTCAGATGATTAAAAATGTATCATTATAGTTTTATGTTGGAAAACAGAAATAGAGACACGACACTGATCAAGAAAGAAGTCTTTTTGGGGTGCAGGTTTTTCTTTCCAGATTGATTAAAAACAGAGGGCTCTGCTTCGTAAATGTAACAAAATATTAAATAACAATGTCATTGATCTATAGTAGAAAATTCACTATTTTGGTTTCCAATGACAAGAATGATTACTACCCTGGCTAGCATGTGGAGAAAATAATGGAGCCCATCCCCAGAAATCGCTTGCCTTGGTGGATTTTAAAACATTCACCCAAGTGAATATATGAATATGCATTACACATACACTGCAATCAGAGTGATACTTCAAAAATACATATTTGATCATGTCATTCCTCTGCTTTAAAAAAAAAAAAACTTCCATGGCTTCCCAATACTTATAGGATAAAATCCAAAATCCTAAACTAAGGCTTAAACACTGTATGGCAACATTTTGGGTCAAGCACAGCAAGTATTCACTGCCTCAGCTCCACCTATCAGAGCTTTTCCCTTCTATCAGGACACCTCTGGCCTAGAAGCCTTTGCACAGGTTACTTTCTTGCCTGGAATTCTTTTGATCTCTTCCTTTTTGCCTTCTTAACTTTGTCTCTTAGATCTTAGCAGCAAGGGCATTTCCTCAAGAAGTCCTTCACTGATTTCCCAGGTCCGTCTTCTAGAACAGTCGTCTATTTTTCCTTGATATTGTTACTGACAGTAGATATTATATTATTGTATGATTACTTGACAAATGTTCACCTCCCTAAATCATCTTAAAGCTGCCTGAGCACAGAGCTCACTTCTAATTAGCTTACCATGGTGTCTCTGATGTTTTGTTGTTGTTGTTGTTGTTGTTGTTGTTGCTGTTGCTGTTATAACTAGTGCATATGGGAACACAGTTATTTGTGATATGAATAAATGTATGAACAAATACAGAAATATTTCAGCACACTGAAATAAATAAGACTTTATTATATGAGTCAATTTTTTATGTTCAGACATGTGGATCATTAAGTACATTTTACATGCAACAAATTCTATCTGTTAAGTAACTTACAGTGGTGAAAATACAGCTTAGTCCTCTCAGTAGTGGACTCTGAGATAGCAATGTACATGCAGGAAGTTTATTAGGAAGCACTATCTGGATGAAGACTTTGGGGGGTAGGAGATGAAGCAAGGTGGACAGAAGGAGAAATTGAACTCTATTGCAATCCCAACAGATGTCTCAGAGGATCCCTCAAGGGATCTCTAAAGTTAGGATGGCCCTCAAAGATGTCTTGAATAGAAGCAAGTGCCAGGCCTTTATGGACCCACATCAGTCCTCATTGGATATCTACTACCCTGTGCAGAGGCATAATCTGCAGGTGAATGGCTCTTTAGTCAGGGACAATTTCCAAAGAGGGACCCAGCAGAGATCTGTCGGCCACCAACACTCCTAGCAGCTGTGGGAATTAGTATCTGAGTCCTGAGTGGATTGGGAGGAAGGATGAGATCTGTGAGGCACATCACTGGTATCCACTACAGATGACCAAAAGGAACAATAGTGAGTAATTTAAAGCAAGGTTCTGTCTCAATCCCCAATACAAATATACTTGAAACTATGAAATAATACAATTCCAGCAAGAAAACAAATTGAAAACTTTAAATGACAGTTGCTAGAATTACGGTGACTTTTGATGAGAGAAAAACAAGTCCAAAGAAAAGGCTTCGAGGTAATGAGGTAATTATTCATTCTAGAGGATATATTTTCCCCCACTTTAAGTCAGATAATGCTATCAACCTCCTATTCACACTGCATTTCACCCAAAATAATTCATGGTCAATCACAGACCAATAACTTTTTTGTAGAATATGAGCACCAGAGGGCATATCTTTACATTTTTAATATTTAACTAACATTACGTGGCATTTTACAATTTACAAAATCACATACATCTTGACATTTAACTCTCATAACCCCATTCATGTTTAAACCACTTACTCAAAATCAGTACATGACAGTGTGTGTTTTAGGCTAGTGGCTTAAGGTTTGTGATAATAAGGGCAATGTCTTTAATATGTGCTGAGGTATCACTAAATGCCTATCACGGTGCTTGAAGCAACAGCACTCAATAAATAACTATTGAATAAACTTCTGAGAGGGATTAGTAGTTTCGGTGCTACCTGTGCTTTTTTATGGCATTATATATATGCACATATATAATATATATGTAGCATCCATGTGTATGTGAGTGTGTGCTTATAAAGGACACATAGTATATGTAGTTGAATAAATTATACCAGGTTTATTACATATAATATGAACTAATATATACATTAGGGTCTTTTTGAGTAGGAATACTAGAGGTTTTTGGACCCAACTGATTTTTAGTCATTATCCTCTTGGTCAGTTTGGATAGGAGTTAATCTGGCCTTAGAAAGTCAGATGGGGTAAAATAAGTCTCATGATTAAAGTCTCACTTTTTGGGAGAAAAGCACCTTCCAAGGAATGTCTGGAAAAAAAAAAAAGCTTAATGCTAGACTACAAGGGGAAAAAGAAAGCATATGGAAATCTGCATTTTTATTGTGTTTCTAAATTTGTGGTACTGTATAACTTTTCAGCAATGAAAGATGACTCATAAGTTTTCCTTCTGATTATAGTAATAATAATCATCATAATAATATTCATTCATGTAATGTAAACTATTAGGCTGAAATGCATTTTGGTGAATTTGTACACTATTAGATGAGCTATTTCTCCAAAGCCTACAAAAAAATTAATGTGGAACACCTGATATTTGACTGTGCTTCCAGATGGAGGGACAGCTTGACAAATGCCATCATAATTTACAACTTTTAAAAAGTGTGGTGTGAATGCATTTGCAGTAAGCTTTAAACAGCTTGGATTATTTACAGGTACAACTGTGTTTAATGTGGAATTTCAATGGATTTAAAATATTATTAGATCAATCACTGATCACAGAATATAGGTGTGGCATGTGAGCAATATTATTAAATGCTTTAATTAAATATCTTAGAACAGGGTACATCTGTTTAGGGAGGTTGGGGGGTGATAAAAAGCATTTGAATTTTGAATTTTGTATTTGATTACTGAGTATCACTGAAGAAGCTCTCACCCTTGGAAAGACAGCTATTTTGAACTTATCCTATGGTGGGTTAAGAGAATAATAATTACAAAAAGCAAATATGGAAATAAAGTGTCTAACTCGTAATGATAACTTGGATACTTATACCCATAAAACAACTAAAATATGGATTGCTAACTGATAAGACTTGCAGTAGAGTGCAATCTAAAAAAGCATATAAGTGTCTGTCTCTGGTGGTTAGAAATTGACTATGGAAGCTCTCAGGTTAAATTGGAGAAGGAATTATATATGGTATAATTATATATATGCATATATATATATATCTCATTCATATTACAAATATGTTACCTATGTATGCATGCATTTACCTTTTTTCTTTCCTAAACATATGTGTCTGTATGTACAGACACATATAAATATTACATACATTGTAATAGTATCATTATACATAATATATATATTATTCATATATTATAATTTATGTACATTATATGATATCCCCAGGAGGACACAGATGACTTTGGAGGTAGCTAAGGTATGGTTGTAGGAAGATTCAGGAACATCTGACTTTGGAACATTATTTCATGTAAAGCAAAGTAGTTTGACACATTTTAAGTAGAAATTCATTGACATATATTGTGATTTACTTCTCAGGAGTAAGTGGGAGATTGAGAAGAATACATGGTAAAGTGAAACTGAAGTTTCTGAAATGAACTGTTTAATACATAAACCAACTTCAGGATCTACTATGTTCATTCACTCACTAATTATTCTTGGTCTCTTATGCTTCAGTCCTGGTCTAGGAGCTGACTATCCACTAGACAACAAGGTTTCTTTTCCTGAAGCTTACATTCTAAATGGAAGACAGATATTAAGTCACACTTAAATAAATATGCAAATAAAATTTGATCAGGCTATGACAAAAAAGTAGGATGTCATAAAAGAGACTGGGGTGGGTCTAATCTTGTTCATTGGGATAGTTCAGGGAAGCCCTCTCTGAGACCTAAAGGATGCTTAGAATGGGAAGAGTCCCCCAAGTGGAGGACGTGTGTAAAGGGAGGAGAAATGGTTGGAAGAAGGGAAGATTACTTCGTGAATGGTACATAAAGAGTCATGGTAAAAATGGCTATAGGTGAGGTTGGAGAAGGGCAGGGTGGGTTATTAAGATGTCACTAGGAAGTTTGTATTTACTGAGCGCAATGCAAACCACTGAAGGATTTATTCATTCTGTTTGTGTGTGCGTGTGTGCGATGAGTCAATTAATACTTTTAAAAACTCAGTCTAGAGTGGAGAGGGGTAAGGTAAGAGTAGAAGAGTGGAATACCACTGGACCTTGGTGGATGGAGTGAAGGTGGAGAAATGAAGACACATTCCAAGATCCTAATTTAGGAGGTCGAAGTTTGAGAGCTTGGGGATGAATAAAATGTTTGAGAAAACATGATTTTACGGTTTCTATGTAACTTTCTAGTTTTTCTTAGCAGTACAATTTGATTCAAGAAAATGTATCCATTCTCTGTCTAGTAAATTCCAGGCTCTGGAAGGTAATCTAATGGTGTGTTTAAAGAAGTCTTCCCAAATCACTCAAGGTAGTGAGCATTTACACCCCAGTTACCCTTTTCCATTTCTCTTATCTTCTAAGCAGACATTACTGTTTCTTACTATTTTGCTACTTGCTTACTAGGAGTATAATCTTCGTGAGAGTCAGGTATTTCTCACTCTAGAAATATAATCTAGAAGACGGATTATATCCAGAGTACCTAACAATGGGTACATTGGAACTGTTCAATAAATATTTGTTGAATGAAATGATGAATGAACTAATGAAAGAATAACGATATGGAGGAAATACTTGAATCCAAGGTGCTCACAATCTAGCCAAGAGGATTAAGAAGGATGGTAAAAACCTTACTAGAAGTAAGCAGGTAGCGTTATGGGAGAAGAGAGGAGGAGGATGTATTTATCTAACCGGGAGAACAGAGGGAGGTCTGGAGACAGATATACTCAAAGATAAATGTTTTCTGGATTGAGACCATCTCTCAATGGAAATCACTCCCGTCTCTCCAGCAAGCTCTATAACAAAACATAAAGCACTCTTCAAAGGAGCTTCACATTTTAGAAATATATATCTACATATATTTAAGGAGTCGTTAGAATGGATTGTCCTGAAAAGATACAACCTTGATTTTGTACCACCTACAGCACTTACAGCACTTATTACTTGCCACTTCTGGCTGTAGAAATTTTGCTCCTCTCCCTCCCTGGGTCCTCTGATAACCCTGTCTCCGCTCGCTCGTACTCCCGGGTTTTGTCCACTGTCGGAAGACCTGCGCCCTTGCCTTCTCCCGCCTTCTGATAGATGAATAGAGGAACGTTTACTACCTCATCCCTGAGGAGTTCCAGAAGATGCAGCTGCCCATAAGCTAATGTTTCTGCACCTTGCGGGATTCGTGAGGAAGCAAAAGAAAAGGAGCAATTTGTTACTTAGAGCGCCAATTGCCTTTACCTTTAATCCTGTGGGTCTCTAACATCTGGCCCCAGCCTACCAAGCTCAGGCTTTAACAGTTTACAGAGCAAAGGTCAGTCCCGGGTGCGAGTGCTCTCTCCCTCCCTTCCTTCCGCCTGTGGAAGGAAAACAAGCCGCCAGCGTGGGGGATGGGCCGGGCTGCTTTCCCCGTGGTTCCACGGGCAGTGCGGGGCGCCTGGAGCCGCGAGGCCGAGCCCGCAGCCCCGCCCCAGGGGCGTGGCCGCCCAGCGCCAGCCCCGCCCCCTCGCCACGGACCCTCCGCTTCCTATTTACTCGGTAGCTCCGGCTTCCCGTCACTTCGCTTTCTGACTGGAGCTTGAGGACGCTAGGAGGGTCTGTCACTAGGAGACTTCAGGCTGTAAACACTGCCATGGCCCCTGTGCTTAGCAAGGACTCGGCGGACATCGAGGTACCGACTGCGCGCCCGGTCGCCAAGGGCGGGAGGTGGGGGGCCCAGCCGGTGGGTGCTGGGGAGGCCGCGGCAGTCGCTCGGGAAAGAGTGGGAGACCGGGGAAACTTTGCCTCCGTGGGAGGCCTGCGGGGGAGGTGGAGGAGCAGGGAGCCAGAACATGGGCACGGGCAGCGGGGGACAGAAGTGGAAGGGTCCCGCGACTGGAGGGGGTGCCTTTTGGGTTGGGACCTGCCTGTTTACTTCGGAGGGGATTAAGGAAGCCTGTCTTGTCTTGCCCTGAATGGTGTGACTAAGAAGCACAAGAGTTCCAGTGAGGTGGACTCTGGAGGATAGGAGCTCCCATTTCCCACCCAGTCTACCCAGGCACTTTCCCCTTTCTCCACCCCTATGCATTTCAGGGCACCTGTTTGCTGCCCCCACCTCCAATTGCTGAATCCTAAATATATGCAAAGGTGAGCTATAGAAATAAAGGAGATCTGTGTGTCAGCTATTCTAGCAGTCCCTGCTAGCCATAGTAATGCTTCAATGCTTATGAAATTATTTAACATAGGGAGGAATGGAACAAACTATTGAGAACACGAAAAATGCAGTGCTATCAGAAAAACATAAACAAGCTGTATTTTTCTCTCCTCTCAAGAGTTTTTGATTCTCTCTTCCACTCTGTTTCTGTAACAATTTCATCTTTCTTCCTGTGGATAAGGTCCTACCTGAAATGACATGACCGTTTCCTTTAAATTCTTCCTAAGACCTTTGTGTTTGACATGGGAAGGATTTAATTTTAAACAATGATTTTTAGACATACCCAATTCAGCGTTTGTGAGCTAAGATAAACTGCTTTTTAGTATTTTGTTGTGTTTTGTTTAAGGCTTTTCTTTATTTGAGTCTCCCTGTCCGATAAAATGTGTGTATATGTGTGTACGTGTATGTTTTCTCTGTCTTTTTTTTTTTTTATAAATGACAAATTTTTCTTTCCTCAGTCCTTTTCAGTGGCTTAAATAAAAGTTTAAAACCACCTGTTTGCAGAATAGCTGCTGATGCCACATTTTTCCTCTGTCATTGAAGTAACTTTGTGTTCTGTTGGGAGATGGTAGTAATGTTTTCTTCCAACTCCATACATTGGTTTGGGAAAAATCCATTTTAGTAATAAGAGTCAAATTATATTGTAGTGACCTCTCTGGTTAATTTACTTGTGGTTTCTCTTGTGGATAGTTTACTATTTCATATTGATCAGTAAGATATATTTAACCCAATATTTATTCATGTGTGCACAAGGTGAAGGATACTCGATTTATGTCACTGTCAAAGCCCTTTTTGGTCCTTATTACTTTGATTTAACCAAATCATTTTTTAAAAACTAAGCTAAATAGCAAACTTTTGACAGCATTCAGGCAGTACTGATTTTAGAGAGGAGAGTGTCAGGGGGCAAGTGGCCTTTGGCTTTTAGAATGGTATGTTATTTGCTTAACTGATTTCTTTCTCTGTATTTCTCTTGCAATTGTCTTGGAAATCAGTTCTTAACCACAGAACACTAAGGAAAAGATACCAGTGAAACATTAAATTACTAGCTTAATCTCATATGTTGTTTGAACTAAGACCCGTTTGAGAAGTCCACGCCCTTACACTCACCTCAGTCTAACCTTAGTCTGTGGGGTTAATCTGCCTGATATTACTTACAATTTAGAACAATGGTATTCAAGCCTTTTCAGGTTTTATGTAGTTCATATATGCAGCACATTTTAATCAGTAACCACTTTCATTATACATAGTATCTTCCTTTTCTCTCAAAGTAATAACCTGTGATTCATGAGTTATAGTACCACCAGAGAGCATGAAATTAATCATTAAAATATAATGCAGTGAAGAAAAATACATTAAGCCTAAAGGAACACATTTAAGCATAGATGTCTCAGTTGATCCTGTTGATTCACCAAAGTTCATTTTTGTTTGAAGAATCAGAATGAATTATGAAAGCTCAGTTTTCTATCAAATTTGAATGCGTACATTGGGTTTCCTTTCCTTGAATGAATTCCTTAAGACCATTGTCTAGAGACTGATCTGACTGTGACCATTGCTTTAGTCTCAAGTACATGGAGTAATCTTAAAAAAAAATCAGTATGGAACAAAATACAGGTTCACTTGATAAATGTGAAAAGAACAGAAGGTGATGGTGACAACCCACTATAATAGTGATTTAACTTTCCCCATAAGCTACCTACAGAATCTCAGGTTTCAGTGAGGCAGCCAAGAAATATCTCTATTTCTGAAGAAAAAAAGTTACTGAGGTAAAGTTGCCTTGTGTGTTCACTCCATAATGTCTAGCCTTAATTAAGTATCACATCAGGGTTTGAAGGATTGGGAGCATAAAAAACAATCAGAATGTCACCAAACCCCAAAAATGGAATATTTCAGGCTGAAAGATAAAGCACAATGATGCATTAGTAAGTAATAGATATTAGGCGATAGAACCTAGCTCATATACTCAAAAATTGTTGTCACTATGGTAATTGTAGAAGCAGCATGAGAAGTGAAGTTGTTTTGTTTTGTTTTGTTTTCCCTGGTACATAAATGTGATTCAGACCCTGGGATCTGGAGCTAACTGGGTTGAGGTCTAGTTTAGTTCTTTTAAACTGTGACTTTAGGAAGGTTACTTAGCTTCTCTGAGTCATATTTTCATAACCTGTTAAATAAGGAAAATTATAATAGGAAATATAATAAATGTCACAAGTTGACATATTCTTGTTAGGAAAAAGGACAAATGTTAAAAAATAAAAGTATGAACAAATATCTTAGGAAAATCCCTGCCAATGAAATAATTAGTATTCTAAAATCATTAACGGTAGCTATGTGCTTTTGAAAGTCATCTTACTTTATGGGATTACATTTTGGACAAAGCTGAATTTTGTCAAGGATGACTTTTGAATACAAATTCTCCTGGGAAGGTTTCAGAGAAGGTGAATACCCAATCCTGGTCACTTACCCTGACTTCAGTGGTACCTTCACAGTACTTCATTTAGTTTGAATTGATAACCAGTATAATGCCAATATCTGTTCATTTAAAAGCAAGTAAGAATAATTTTAGAAAAGTGTAATTTTGTTCGGTGTCCTGTTCCTCTCCACTGACATGGATAATTAAGAGTAGACTATAGAAGTATAATTAAAAGAAAATGTATGCAGCTACAGGAAACCTTTAACTTTCTGAATAATAGTAATTTTGGTAAATATTTACAGCCAAACTCAAATGCTACCTACCACTCTAATGCTTTCACAATCACAAGTCAACGTCCATTCCTTGAATTATCAGTTAGTGAGTGTTTCACATTTACCCTGAATCAGAAAGGGATTTCAGTCCATTGTCTACAGAATCATAGTGCATTTCAAGTCAAACAGAAACAGTTTCTGAATTACTTATACTCTAGCTTCCATTCATTTGAGAATTTTCTATGCTTATTAATTAAGAAAATAAGTTACTAAAATCATGGACTTGGAAAATGGGAAGATAAAGGAAACAACTGGGAGAAAAGTACATTTTTAAGGAGCATTTTGAAAAAAGGGAAGGCAGGGGTTATGAATTAATTGGTAGAGGTGGGAGAAAATATTTCAGAATACCCTCTATCATAACTGTTTTTGTCCCTGGGAAGGGGAAGGGTTATGGATCCAAAGGAGAGAATAAAGATTCAACTTTGCAGAAGCTATGGATTATTTATTTATTTATTTAAACTTTTATGTTTTTTTTATTCAGTGTATAAATGACAGTTCTTTCTTGTCTCCTTTCTTTTACTGATTAGGCACCACCAATCTAAGGAAATGCTATCTCGACTTGCTAAAGCTTTTAATTTTTTTTAAAGTTTTTAAATTTTAAACCTGTTCTGTGAGTTTGAATTGTTAAAAATATGCTTGTCCTCCCTATTTTAAACTGTCCTGTGGACCGTACTCAAAGTATTTCTCCTTTCTAAGAAATTAAGCTGGGCAGTAAAAATGTGTCTGATTGTGTGATTTGGGAAGTTACTTCATTCCAAATGATAGCTCCTTGTAGTTTTTTTTTAAAGGAGAGAATAAATTTATTATTATTATTATTATTAATAATAACATATGAAATTTATTGTCAAATTGGTTTCCATACAACACCCCGTGCTCATCCCAAAAGATGCCCTCTTCAGTGCCCATCACCTACCCTCCCCTCCCTCCCACCCCCCATCAACCCTCAGTTTGTTCTCAGTTTTTAAGAGTTTCTTATGCTTTGGCTCTCAGCTCTTTGTAGTTTTAAGGTGTATTTCTAGAGTTAAGCATGGCCAGATGTATAGACTTCAGTATAGTTTTTTAAAAGAAATTAGACCTCCTGCACATGAATTCAGTGACCAATTTAGTAGTTTAATTAAAAACTGTGAGATTAATGACTAATGACGATTCTATCACTAGGGAATTTTTTACGTTGGATCTGCTTAATCTTAATCATAGCAGATAGTGTTGTAAAAATATGTTGGAATTCAGTAGCCTTCTTTCTTCATTCTGGAAGAAAAATTCAGTTTTGGAAAGCTGAACATTTGCAATAAGGAATTGATAAGAATATGAAAAAGATCTAGGGCCAAAATCCTGAGGAAACTGGATATCTTTAAGCAATCATCTTTCCTTAACTATTTGAATACAGCATTTTACCAAACTCTGTATATAAACAGGCAAGAATGCAAGAGCTGAAAAATAGACCTTACTGTAAAGGTAAACCTATCTGATCATTGTGGGAGAATTTTTAATAAGCATAAATTTGTTATAAAATTAAAAACACTAAAATTAAAGACAATGAGACTGAAAAAAATAAAGTTATAAAATAATATGACAAAGAAAATATGACGAGATTTGTTATGGTCCAGGCTTTAAGTGAAGCTAACGAGGATATTGAAAAGTAGGATTGGCCAACTTATTTTTCTCCCTCTTAGCTGTCTACAATGACAAATATGAATAGAAACCTTCAGTCCTTAAAACTGTAAGAAAATTTCAACATCGTTTATACCCTGCCTTAATTTAAAAATATTTCATAAGGCATTCTAAGATTATAAATTTATATATAGTCAAGATTTTCATTTTCAAATGTGACATGTTTACCTTCAGGACTTCATTTGCTCTTAATCCTCTATATCAAAACAGAAAGTTTTTTTTGGCCTCAAACATCAATAGTGTGGTCATTCACAGATAACCTGGAGGCAGGAATACCACTAAGATAACTCTTAATAGGATTATATATTTCCTATGGTTTAAAATTATTTCTTCTTCCATTGCTTGTAATTAAAATGTTATGCTAGTAGGTGTGAACTCATTGTATTACTTTTCTTTTAGAATGTTCACTACAGATATCTACTTATTGATATTAGGAACTCAGTACGTTTATTTAAAGTTATTTATTTTGTATTTCACAAAATCAAACCTCAATTCATGGTAAAAAAGAAAACATTGTATTAAACAGACCTGGGTTCTAATTATCCTGATTCTCTCATTTTTTTTTTTTTTAATTTTTGTGATTGTGGTCAGTTCTTTCCTGAACTATCATTTCTTTTTCTGTCAATTGGATTTA
Source organism: Acinonyx jubatus (assembly GCF_027475565.1). Classification (NCBI taxonomy): domain Eukaryota; kingdom Metazoa; phylum Chordata; class Mammalia; order Carnivora; family Felidae; genus Acinonyx; species Acinonyx jubatus. The sequence goes on along the minus strand of NC_069381.1, from coordinate 82,187,561 downwards.
TGCTTCATTATTTCATGCAATAGCTGTAATGATTAACTGGTGTCATATACATATAATGCCTCAGATAGCATCTTTCACATAAAATATGTATTTTTAAAATATTAGTAGTTCTGGGGCGCCTGGGTGACTCTGGTCGGTTGAGCGTCTGATTTCGGCTTAGGTCATAATTTCGCAGTCTGTGACTTCAAGCCCTGCATCGGACTCTGTGCTGACAGCTCAGAGCTTGGAGCCTGCTTCCGATTCTGTGTCCCCTGCTGTCTCTGCCCCTCCCCAACTCGTACTCTGTCTCTCTGTCTCTCAAAAATAAATATTAAAAAAAATACCAGGTACTTCTTTCAAACATCATTGTTGCACATATCATGTGTCTTATGTAAATGTCATTTGGCTGGAATTTTGTTCAACTCCAAAAATTAACAAGTGATATCGAAGCCTGTTAAAATATGTGAAAGAGGGGGGAGTTAATGAAGTTAAAAGAATTATGAGGATATATTTTGCAGATATATTTTATAAGAAAGTTCCTTAATTTTATTTGTCAATATTACCAGTGAGAAGGGGGAGTTTCTGAAATTCAGATCAAATTAAAGAGACCCAGTTCATTTTGCTTTTTACTTCTATTTTAAAAATCTGTTTAACACCCTCTGTATTGCTAGCCCTCTGGTGTAAATTGAAGGAGATTCAAAGGAAGTGTGTGGCATAGGTTTTGTCTATATGGGATTATCTACATCTAATCCACTAGGGACTAAGACTCAAATCCAAGGCTGACCTCCCCAACCCTTATTATTTTACTGCAGTGTACATATGGATTGATTTTTCAGTGTTTTTCTGAGCATTTTTAGACTCTCTCAGGACCAATGTATTGGTGAAAATTATTTCTTGGTATTCTGAACGATATATAGAAGGGATTTAGTATTATCCTTTTCTGAAAAGAAATCTCTACACAATTATTTTTTAAAAAAGCCCAGGTCATATCTGTTTGTACAAACTGGACTAAGCTTATAATGTCTCTAAGCAAGTATATTAGCTTCAAAGAAAGTCTTTTTTCTAGACTTCTGAGCATCCCTGTATTTGTTCATTAAAACTTTTTTGACTACTAGGAAAGAAAGAATTGGAGATGAACCTATTTTGCACCAGGAAAATGTAAAATGTGCTCTTTCTGAAAGATGACTCAAATATTAAACTTTTTAATGTTAGGTTATGATAATTTTATTTCATTGAGAATTTCAGCTTGGTTGTGTAAAAGCATTCTCACTATCCTCTACCTTTATCATAATAATTAAAGAGACAATCTGTGTCCTTACCTCCCAGGTGCTTGGAAATTGATATTATGAGTGCTTATGAATGTCCCCTTGAGGCACTGCTGACTGGGCCACTTTGAAGAAAAATCTCTTCATCAATAATGAAGCCCTGAGGGCCACTTCTCAGGGGACCCACACAAAATTACATGTCAACTCCAGGCCTGATTTATACAGATGGTGCTCATGGATGGAGCCCTGACTGCACCTCCTCTTCTCCCATATTTTATTACCCACCATCCTGCGAATCCTCCCCACTGCCCTTCCCCCACTTACACTTCTTTCTCCAAACTTCATCCCCTAATTTTCAACTTGTTTTACCTGCCCACAATGGATTTACCTAACTAGATTTTTTTTGTTGAATCTTTGTGAAATCCTTTGAATGGTATTAAAAATTGACTATAGCAGCATGTTAAAACTTTAAAAATGTTAGTTTGATGTAAAAGCCATGTGAAAATCTTCAAAACAATAGAAGAGAATGTGTATTTACTGTATGTTAATTAATGTAAGTATTCTGGAATACGGGACAGGCCTGCAGATATGTTTGCTCTACATGTTGGGTCCCTTGCTCTCTGACCTTGTGGAAATCATTCAACCACTTTGAAGAGTTTGCTGACTTCTCAATGAGTTTGCTATTGATCAGTCTTTTAAGGATGGTTTGTAATAAAATACGGCAATGGTGAAATTGTTTGGAAATGTGACCTGCTGAGTGATCATATTGAGGAAATGCAGACGTGATGTTGTCATAGCTACTGTATTTTACATGCTAGGCAGGATTAAGTATACCATTTATACTGACTCTATGGAATTGATATACTTAATGATTTTTAAACTTTCTTCATGCTTGCCTGCTTCATTTTCTTTTTCAATCAAACAAATGAGTTAAATCTAAATCTCTCCTGAGCACACAAAGTCCAATCCTTCTATATATTGGTGGAGTTTTGTGAGGGTGATATGGAATTTATAAATTCATATTTTGTGTCTCTTGGATGGTGTTATCCTTAACTAGAAATTGCAGCTAGAGATTCCAAATAAGGAGCTGAGACTCTCTTAGTTTCTCCAGTGTGTTTCTTGATTGATAACTGTCAGTGGAAATCAGAGTATAAATTTTGGGGTTTCTAGCCCATAGGGAATGTAAGTTACCTTTCTCTGACTCCTTGTACCTGTTCCACAGTGACCTCAAAGCTTTGAGAACTTTTCTTTCAGTTATGTTTTCATGATAAATATTGGGGAGTACAGAGTAGAATGCTTGATTAAAATGCTCATATTTCAAAGAAAGCTATTTAGTTCTCACAGATTTCAGGAGTTAAATAATAGCATAACAGCTTTCACAGCAAGATGCTTTTTTGGGGGTTAACTTTTATTAATTTTTTTTCATTCCTCTGATTAAATTTTATTTATTTATGTATTTAAATTTATTTGAGAGAGAGAGAGAGAGAGAGAGAGAGTGGGGGAGGGGGTAGAGGGAAAGAGAGAATCTTAAGCAGGCTCCACACTCAGCACAGAGCCCAATGTGGGGCTTGATCCCATGCCCTAAGGATCATAACCTGAGCCGAAATCAAGAGTTAGAGTCAACTGAATCAGCCACCCAGGCACCCATACTGTGATTTGATTTTTAGAATTATTTTGCATGATCATTACAGAAAGAAAAATGCCAAAAAGAGTGAATTGAAGCCGTCAAACATACATAGTCACACCACCTAAAATAGCCCGGCTCAATGATTTAATACTTTTCTATGCGTAAGGAATTTTTTCCTAAACAGTTTTAATCATATTCAGTTTATATTTGTTTTCTTCTCCATTCAGAACTGTTTCCTCACGTTCATACTAACTTTTAAAATAGTTTAAATACTCTTTCCATAATTTGGCTATTGTTGAAAGTGCTGCTATAAACATTGGGGTACAAATGCCCCTATGCATCACCACTCCTGTATACTTTGGGTGGATTCCTAGCAGTTCTTTGGAAAGAGCCTAAATGTCCATCAATGGACGAATGGATAAAGAAGATGTGTTTTATATATACAATGGAATATTACTTGGCAATGAGAAAGAATGAAATCTGGCTATTTGCAGCAATGTGGATTGAAGTGGAGGGTATTATGCTAAGTGAAATAAGCCAAGCACAGAAAGACAGATACTATATGTTTTCACTCCTTTTTGGATCTTGAGAAACTTAACAGAAGACCATTGGGGAGGGGTAGGGGGGAAAAAGTTAAAGAAATGGAGGGAGGCAAACCATAAGAGACTCTTAAGGACTGAGAACAAACTAAGGGTAGATGGGGGGTGAGGGAGAGGCGAAAGTGGTTGATGGGCATTGAGGAGGGCACTTGTTGGGATGAGCACTGGGTATTGTATGGAAACCAATTTGACTATAAATTATATTAAAATAAAATAAATAAAATAAAATAAAATAAAATAAAATAAAATAAAATAAAATAAATAAAATAGTTTTAAATAGCACTGTAAGATTCCACGCAGTGGAGATACCAAAATTTATTCAAGCCTCTCCTTTATTATCAGATAATTACTTTGTTTTTAGTAATAGTTATTTAAAATGCTTCAATAACTTTTTTCCTTAAGACATTTTGCCTAGAATACACTTGAAAAGGTTGGCTTCATTGATATGTAGTGCATTTCAGTTTGCCTTTTCCACCTACCTACATGATTGAACTGAATTGTGTGTGTGTGTGTGTGTGTGTGTGTGTGTGTGTGTTTTAAAGCATTTTTAAAAGGAAAAATGGCCCATTATTGGGTGCAAAGACAGAACGGAAAAAGTGGAATTGGAACCAATTACTAATTTGCCTCATCCCTCCACCACATTCAGGGTTAGAGAACATATAGGCATCTGAGCGTAGTTTCCCTTGATGTGGATATGACTTCATTTGCACTCAGTGCTGATTTGATGCTTTATTCTAGATCATGGCTTGACTGCCTGATACTTCTTTATTTTTTCTGCCAAGAGTGAGGTTGGGTTTCAGGTTATTTTAAATAGGTAAATCTCAGGTTTTTGTCTTGAATGAATAAATATATATAACACCAACTGCAGGTGTTCCAATGTGTGACCACAAATGGAAACTTTTGTATTGTACCTTCCACCCTGTACCTCTCCCTCTCTTCAAACCACTCTAGCAGACCAGGTTCTCAATGGATTCTTTCACCCTAGACCTATATATCAGAAGTGTGTGTGTGTGTGTGTGTGTGTGTGTGTGTATACATACACATATACAGAAGCTTGTGTGTGTGTGCAATTTTTTCTCCTTTTTCTTTTTCTTATGGTTCTCAGGAAGAGGAAGAGAGTGGTGAATGTAACTATTTACACTCAACACATTTTTCTCACAGCGACAAATTTAATAAAGCAAAACATTCTTCTAAGGTATGTTAACCAAACTAGCTTTGATTCATGCTACATTTTAAAGCTAAAATTTGCTAGTAACCTGAGCTCTGAACATTGGTATGTTTAAACATATGCAGATAGTTCAAAGAGATAAAAACATATGCAGAAATTTCTTACATGATCCATGAAAATCACTGCCTATGACACCTCCATCCCAGGCTAGACAGTAATAAATGTTTATTCTTTATACATGTTTAAGATCACATTGTTAAAGGATTCAAGAGGGAAATTATCAATTGTACATGTGACTATTTTAAGGATTTGAAATATTTTTGAGTTGTATACCTATTTATACATCTGTTATCAGTGTATTAATGTATATGAAATGGTATCCTTTTCAACATTAAAATTATTTTTAATTATTTAGTGGACAGTTGTGTGAAAACTCCTATCTGATTTTATTTTGTATTTGTTTGAATATTCATTAATTTGAATATCTTTCCCACATTTTAAAGGGGCTTGGAGTTTCTTTTATTTATTTATTCATTTATTTATTTGTTTTTCATTTTATTTTATTTTTTAATTGTTTTCAATATATGAAATTTATTGTCAAATTGGTTTCCATACAACACCCAGTGCTCATCCCAAAAGGTACCCTCCTCAATACCTGTCACCCATCCTCCCCTCCCTCCTACCCCCCATCAACCCTCAGTTTGTTCTCAGTTTTTAAGAGTCTCTTATGCTTTGGCTCTCTCCCACTCTAACCTCTTTTTTATTTTCCTTCCCCTCCCCCATGGGTTTCTGTTAAGTTTCTCAGGATCCACATAAGATCCTGTTTCACTATGATATGTTGTGCAGAAGATCGATTCAAGTTACATCTGAAGGCAGTTCTCTGTGCTTCTTGGATTTCAGTGCCTTTTTCCTTCCCCAGATCAGGGAAGTTCTCAGCTATTATTTCTTCAAGTACATCTTCAGCACCTTTCCCTCTCTCTTCCTCCTCTGGAATACCAATTATGCGTAGATTATTTCTCTTTAGTGCATCACTTAGTTCTCTAATTTTCCCCTTATACTCCTGGATTTTTTTTATCTCTCTTTTACTCAGCTTCTTCTTTTTCCATAATTTTATCTTCTAGTTCACCTATTCTCTCCTCTGCCTCTTCAATTTGAGCCGTGGTCATCTCCATTTTATTTTGCAGCTCATTAATAGCATTTTTTAGCTCCTCCTGGCTGTTCCTTAGTCCCTTGATCTCTGTAGCAATAGATTCTCTGCTGTCCTTTATACTGTTTTCAAGCCCAGTGACTAATTTTATGACTATTATTCTAAGTTCACTTTCTGTTATATTGTTTAAATCCTTTTTGATCAGTTCTTTGCCTGTTATTATTTCCTGGACGTTTTTTTGAGGGGAATTCTTCCGTTTGGTCATTTTGGATAGTCCCTGGAGTGGTGCGAAACTGCGGGGCACTTCCCCTGTGCTGTCTTGAGTAACTTGCGTTGGTGGGCGGGGCCGCAGTCCGACCTGATGTCTTTCCCAGCCCACCACTGGGGCCACAGTCAGACTGGTGTGTGTCTTCTCATTCCCTCTCGTAGGGGTGGGATTCACTGTGGGGTGGCGTGGCCCATCTGGGCTACTTTCACCCTGCCAGGCTTGTGGTGCTGGGGATCTGGCGTATTAGCTGGGGTGGACCGGCAAGGTGCACAGGGGCAGGAGGGGAAGGCACCGCTCGCTTTTCCTTCAGAGGTCTGCTTCGGGAGGGGCCCTGTGGCATTGGGAGGGAGTCAGACCCCTGCCGCTGGAGGGGTGGATCCGCAGAAGCACAGAGTTGGGTGTTCATGCGGTGCAAGCAAGTTCCCTGACAGGAACCGGTTCCCTTTGGGATTTTGGCTGGGGGATGGGTGAGAGAGATGGAGCTGGTGAGCACCTTTGTTCCCCGCCAAGCTGTGCTCTGTAGTCTGGGGCTCAACAACTCTCCCTCCCCTTGTCCTCCAGCCTTCCCGCTCTCCAAGCAGAGCTGTTAGCTTATAACCTTCCAGATGTTAAGTCCCGCTTGCTGTCAGAACACACTCCGTCCAGCCCCTCCGCTTTTGCAAGCCAGACTTGGGGGCTCTGCTTGGCCGGCAGGCTGCCCCTCTGCCCCGGCTCCCTCCCGCTCCCTCCCGCCAGTCCGTGTAGTGCACACCACTCCTCCACCCTTCCTACCCTCTTCTGTGGGCCTCTTGTCTGTGCTTGGCTGGGGAGACAAGCCTAGCTCTAGTCTTCTGGCGGTTTTCTGGGTTATTTAGGCAGGTGTAGGTGGAATCTAAGTGATCAGGACGCGGTGAGCCCAGCGTCCTCCTATGCCGCCATTTCCCCAGGTCTCCTGGAGTTTCTTTTAAAAAATGTGCTTTAACAGAATTTTAGTGTAAGAGTAAAATAAGAGAAAAATATAAATAGAAATACAAATAAGAAAAGTAGAAATATCTTCCAACAAAGTGAGTTTAGAGGGAACACAATTCAACATAATAAGAGCCTTGTATGAAAAACCCTCAGCTGACATCATAGTCCATGGTGAAGAGCTGAAAACTTTTTTTAAAGATGAGGAACAAGACAAAATGGTCCCTTCTGACCACTTTTATTTGATAGTACTGGAAGTCCTACCTGCAGTAATCAGAGAAGAAAGAAAGAAAGAAAGAAAGAAAGAAAGAAAGAAAGAAAGAAAGAAAGAAAGAGAAGGAATCTAAATTGGTAAGAAGTAAAACTGTCATTATATGCAGATGGTGTGATACTAAATATGGAAAACTCTAAAGACTACACCAAAAAACTCTTAGAACAAATGAATTCAGTGAAGGTGCAAGATACAAAATTAATACACAGAAATCTGTTGTTTTCAATATACTAATAATGAAGTAGCAGGTGGAGAAATTAAGAAAACAACCCCATTTAAAAATAACATCAAAAAGAATAAAATACCTAGAAATAAATTTAACCAAGGAGATGAACAATCTGCATTCTGAAAACTATAAGGCATTTATGAAATAAATTGAAGATGAGACAAATAAATAGAAAGACCATGCTCATGGATTAGAAGAATATTGTTGAAATGTCTTTATTACCATAAGTCATCTACAGATTCAACTCTTTCAAGATACCAATAATATTTTCCACAGAAATAGAACAAATAATCATAAAATTTGTATGGAAACACAAAAGATCCTGAAGCAATCTTAAGAAAAAGTAAAGTAAAGCTGGAGGTATCACAATTCTAGATTTCAAGCTATATTTCAAAGCTGTAGTGACAAAAACAGTATGCTGCTGGCACAAAAATAGACATTTAGATCAATGAAACAGAATAGAGTACCCAGAAATAAAAAACCACATTTGTATGGTCAATTAATCTATGACAAAAAGAGGCAAGAATACAAAATGGGGAAAAGACAATCTCTTCAATAAATGGTGATGAGATACCTGGACTCTATAAACTGGACCATATAGTTTTCTACTACCATACACAAAAATAACCTCAAAATTGTTAAAGACCTAAATGTAGGACCTGATGCCATAAAATTCTTAAAACATAGGCAGTAATCTCTTGGACATTGGCCTTAGCAATACTTTTCTGGATCTGTCTCTTCAGGAAACAAAACAAAAGTAAAAATAAACAATTGGGGACTACATCAAACTAAAGCTTTTGCACAGCAAAGGAAACTATCAACAAAATGAGAAGGCAACCCACTAAATGGAAGAGGTATTTGCAAATGATATACTTGATAAGAGATTAATATCCAAAATATACATACTCATATAATTGGACACCAGAAATACAAATAATCAATTTAAAAATGGGGAGAGGACCTGAATATTCATTTCCCCAAAGAAAAAATACAAATGGCCAACAGATACCTGAAAAGATACTCAGCATTACTAATCACTGGGGAAATGCAAGTCAAAACCACAGTGAGCTATCAGAATAACTAGAATAACACACAGTCAGAATAACTAGTACCAAAAAGACAAAAAAGTGTTGGTGAGGACGTGGAGAAAAGAATGGATGTGCACTGTTGGTGGGACTGTGAATTGGTGTAGCCTCAAAAAATTAAAAATAGAAATCCCATATGATCCAATAATTCCACTTCTGAGTATTTATCCAAAGAAAATGAAAACACTAACATGAAAATATATATGAACCCCTATGTTCATTGCAGCATTACTTACAGTAGAAAATTATGGAAGCAATCCAAGTGTCTGTTGACAGATAAATGGATCAAGAAAATGCGGTGTATATACCCATAATGGAATACTACTTACCCATGGAAAAGAACTAAATCTTGCCATTTGCAACAATGTGGATGGACCTAGAGGGTATTATGCTAAGTGAAAGAAGTCAGACTGAAAAATACAAGCACCGTATCATTTCACTTTATATGTAGATCCAAGAAAGCAAAACTAATGAACAAACAAAAAACAGACTTATAAATACAGAGAAAAAACTGGTGGCTTCCAGGGTGGGGCGGAGAGGGGATAGGCAAGATAGGTGAAGGGGATTAAGAGGTACAAACTTCCAGTTACAAAATAAATTATTCATGGGGAAGAAAACTACAGCATGGGAATACAGTCAATAATATGGTAATAACTTTATATGATGACAAATGATAAGTATACTTTCATGGTGAGCATTTCATAATGTACATAATTATTGAATCACTATTTTGTACATCTGAAATTCATATAATATGGTAAGGCAATTATATTTCAATAATAAAGTACACGCACATACAAAAGAAAAGTAGAAATATCACAGATTTTAAGAAACTTAGATGCTAATGAATTATAAAATCACAAAATCAATACTCTTTTGGAAACATTATCCACTTAAACTAACTTCAGGCAAATTCAGAAGCAGCAATGGACTAGTAGACTTGATCTATTATAGTATTTATTATAATGTAGTATATAATGGATCATTATTGTTTGTTTCAATTAAAATGAAAGTGTAGCACAGATTAGTGATTAAGAATGTACACTCCGGGGGCTCCTGGATGGCTCAGTCGGTTAAACGTCTGACTCTTGATATTGGCTCAGGTCATGATCTCACAGTTTGTGGGTTTGAGCCCTGCATCAGGCTCTGCACTGTCAGTGCAGAACCTGCTTGGGGTTCTCTCTCCCCCTCTCTCTTCTCCTTTCCTCTCCCGCCTCCCCCAAAATGAACAAATAAGCTTAAAAAAGAGTGTAGACTCTGGAATTAAAGTGCTAATGTCCACCATATCCTAGCTGTGCCACATCCTAGTTTTTGACATTGGCAAGTAACTCCAATTTTCCGTGTTTTTATTTCCTCATCTGTACAATGGGGGCAGTAAAAGTACCTATATCATAGAATTGTTGTATGATTGAAGGAAATACTACATACTCATCATTTTTAATAGGCTCAGCAAATACGCAATTAGCACTAAATATTAAAATGCTAATGTTGCTGGGTGAACTGGGGAGACCCCATGCCTCGAGGCTTTGACCCAGTCTACTCCAAAGATGTCGCTGAAGTCTCTTGGTCTCGTCACGAGAAAGAATTGAGGGACAGACAAAACATAGAGGATAGCAACACATTCAGGAAAGTTTATTAAAGTGAAGGTACACTCTTGAGATAGAGTGAGACAGAGAGTGCTGTGGGTGCTGGGGTTTGGGTTTCTATCTTTTATTGATGGTTGTTAACAAGGAGGTGGGGATTTCTTGGAAGTAGAGTTTCGTGCCTTTCCTACCTTGCTTGGTCCTAGCTTTCTGGCCTACTTTGTCAGCCATCTTGGGCCTGTTTCCTTTGATCCAGCTTCTTGTGGCTTTGTTTTGGAGTGCTACCAGGATAGGCTTCTGACTTTCCCCGTAGCTGGCCATTACTTCTTCTTTGCTGGCCTCCATACATCCTGTTACAGCCTAACTGCCTCTAATACTAATAATGGCTACCAATTACCTTTTTGACTCCAATGGGCTATCTCTTTGATTATCTTCTATTTTGATGTTTTAAACACAGAAGTTTAACTTTTTTGTATATTCAAAAATACATATTAATTTCTTACTATGTGCTAGACACTAGTTAGATTTTAGAAATATGCGTACAAACAAGACAAAAGATTTCTGCTCTCAGTAAAATAACATTACAGTATAGAAATAAAAGGCAGTAAAAATTTCAAACTGTATGGTAATTTCAGTAGTATCATGAGCTTTGGTAAAAGTAAATCAGAATAATCTGATGCAGAATGACTGGTGGGGCCTCCCTTATTTGGCCAGTCAGAGAAGGCCTCCTCGTGGAGGTGACATTTGTACTTAAACCTGAAGTACCAGAAGGAGTCTGCCATAGCTTTGAGAACAAAGAATGAAAATTAAAGAGGTGGGATTGAACTTTATCTGAGGGGCAAAAAGAAATAACAGATGTATGAGATACAAGTGTTGTTTAATGGCATTAAGTTTGAAATCCCTATTAGATACCAAAGTAAAGATATCAAGTAGTCAACTGGAAATAAGTATCTGAGGTTAATAAAGAAATCGTAGCTAGAGATGGAAATTGGGGAATTATTGATACAAAAATGATGTGTAAAATCCTGGGGCTGAGTAAAATCACTAAGAGACAGTGTAGCTAGACAAGGAGTTGGAGATTTAGGAGGTTAGAAGAAGGAAAAGTAGCCAGGAGGCCGTGGTATCACAGAAACCAAGGAAGGAGGAAAGAGGTGGTATAGTCAACTCTCTACATTGCTGTTGAGAGGGTAAAATGAGGGCCTGAAAGTTTCCTTTTAATTCAGTAACATGGAGAAATTATGAATTTAATAATAACTATTGGAGAAAGAGGCCCAATTTGGATGGATTGAGAAAGGAACAGGAGATAGAGAAGTGAGACAGTGACACTAGAAATTTCCGGGGTAAAGTTTCACTCTAAAGAGGAACACAGAAATTGGGAAGTAGCTGGAGAGAGAGAATAGAGCATGGACATATACTAATGGAAAGAGATCCAATAGAAAGAGACACCACTGTTGAAGGACATAGAAGGGATAATTACCTGTATAAAGAGATTCTTTTGGTGAAGGGGAATAGGATTGATAATATAAGCATTAGAGTCAGATGTATGGCAGAGGCGTGCTATAGTGGGTGGCAGGAAGAAGAGGGAGTTCCCATCTGACAGTTTTTAGTTTCTCAATAAGAGTGTGAGGCAATAGCATTAACAGAGGGTAAGAGGAAAACAGGATATAAATTTTAAGAACGGATGAAAGTATGAATAAACTTTCTGGAAAGTGGGAGAATGAAAGTAAAAAGGAATTATAGTAGGATTGTTAGGCAAGTTTGTTTTCCAATTGAAATTTGTTAAGAAATTAACATGAATGTGATTGTGGATTCTTCTAGCCACTTTTAAAAAAAAATGTTTATTTATTTTTGAGAGAGATAGAGAGAGAAAACAAGCGAGCAGGTGAGGGACAGAGAGAGAAGGGGACAGAGGATCCAAAGCAGGCTCTGTGCTTACAGCAGAGAGCCTGATGTGAGGTTTGAACTCTCAAACCATGAGATAACAAACGGCCTGAGCTTAAGTTGGCTGCTTAACCAATTGAGCCACCCAAGCTCCCCTCTTCTAGCCACTTTTAACTGCTTGGGTTTAGACAAAGAGTAGTTAATTGGGTTAAGATTTACTTGGGCAATAACGTTGGTGTGAGAGAAGGAATAGAATTAAGGTGTTGTGAAGAAGTCATAGTGGTGGATCATGGAATCTAATGTGAAGGAAGTCAGGATAGGAAAATGAGTAGTGAGAATGCCAGATGTGATGTGCTCAATGGGTTCGTGGCCTCAATAAAGTCAAAGAGTTGTTGGAAGGTGGGAGAGTATGAAGGTGGAAGAGGTGAAGATTAGAGTGGTGTGTTTGAAATAAAGCTCTTGGAGATGGTGTGATAACTAATAATAAAAAGGTCAAGAATATAACCAGGAGAGAGGGTGTCTGTGGTGATGTGGAAGGAAAAAAAAATATTGGTGGTGAGATGCTTGAGTAAGGAGCAGATGCTGGATGGTCCAGGTGGCTGCTGAAGTCACCAAGACTGCTGTAAAGAACAGTGGGGTGTGAAACAGAGAACTTGATTTAAATTCTGAGTTTGGATAGAGGGTGGTGTGGTGACCAAGGAATTGATGGATAACAAGAGTACAGGTATAAGGAATAGAGCACAGAGGAAAGATGATGTGAAGATATATGAGGAAAGACAGCTATGTGATTACAAAGGGAGAGGTTAGAATAATGTCTCTCTAAGCCAAGGAATGAATGCTGGGGATTTCCAGCAAACACTGGAACCTTGAAGTGACAATGAAGGATTTTCCCCTATGGGTTTTAGAAGGCATATGGCTTGGTTGACATCTTGATTTCATAACGTCTATCTTCCAGAACTGTAAGATAATATATTTCTTTTGTTTTAAGGTACCTGATTTGTGGTATTTTTTTTTTATGGCAGCCCTTGTAAGCAAATACAGATTTTGGTTTTCAATTGCAAAGAAGCTGTAATATTTGTGGAAGGGAAGAGAGGAAAGGAGGGAAGATAGTTCAGATGTAAGGATAGTAAGGCTGGTGATATCTAACATTTGTAAGAGAAAAGACCTTTATTACATTCAAATTCATAGTTTAAGGAAGTAATTAGGGTTAAATGTCATATTTTAAAGAGTTCTAAATATGCTATTTAAGTCCTAGTTCTGGCACTTTTTAGCTTTGTGAACTTAAGTTGATTTCCCCATCAATGAAATAGAGATCATGATCCTTTTCCTATCTACCTCATAGTGCTTTGTTTGGAACAAATGAATTGAGAATAAATGCAAATGTAAGTTAGTATTATCATAAAGTTGTTTAACTTATAGACATGTATGGTTCTTATTTGAAAGGAAAAGATGTTTATTATCAAATATGGCAAAGAACTACATAGATAATTTTTAAAATCTACAATAAATATTGAATATATTTTTCCAAAGCTTAAGTTACCATTTAATTTTGTAAGTAATTATTAAGTACTTGCTGTATCCTAGGCACTACATTAAGTATATGTGGGGACTGGCTAGAAAGATAAATGTGTCTCTCCTGAATGAGCTTATGATATCAGAATGGAAGATGAGGCAAATTCACAAATAACTATATATGAAGATAGAAAGTAAAGAGTGCTTTGGGGTGATGGTTCAGAATTATGGTTTTAGAATTAAAGTCTACATGTTGTAAATTCAGATTCATGAAGCTTAATGATTTACTTTTACAGTGTTATTTTGATATTATTTAATAAATAATAAAGAAACTCATGTAACTTTTGTTGCAGTCTCCTCCCACCTTCACTTTGATCTCTAGTAATTCAAGGACCAAAAATGAGTTAGGTGTCTCTCTTTAGAGACAGGAGGAGGAGGGCTGCTCTGGCTGAAATGGGTCAGGTGTAAGACAGGTGTAAGTATAGGGGCTGGTAGAGTTAGGTTAAAGAGGGATGAATGTGAATCTGTGCACTCACAACATTTTTTTCCTCTTTTGCTTTACTTATAAACATGTTTCCAGCCTTACAAAAATGCATCAGTTTCAGAAATGTTGAAACCACGGGCATAGAAAGGTTAAACGGTTTGATTAGAGTCAGTAGTGAATTGGAAACTAAAAACTGTGAATATGAACCCAATTTTACATTGCTGTTTATTCAGACATTAAAATACATGACAAGAAAATGAGGAATCAAAGAAGTATGGGAATGGAAGTCCTTCAAATGTTACCTCATTTTTTCCCACTGTATTTTTTTCCCACAAAATTTCTCAATAAGATATTTTATAATGGATTCTTCAAGGAGTCCTTCACATGTGTAAATGAACTAAGGTATGAATGGCTTCTAATCCACAAACCAGATGGTTGCAGTGGAGGGAGCTGATGAGATGTCATCAATCACTTCTCAATATGATGTCAACTGACCAGTTTTGCCCTTTTCCAGGCTACTTTGACCTCTGACAGGACATATTATTTGTTGGAAAAATTAGGAAAAAGAAATAGGCACAATGGGCTAAAATGCTAGAGTTGGTTTGGGGGGTGTAATATATATATATATTTCCTTCTATAGTTTCTGTACATTTAGGTATGTGTTATAAACCTGATTCACTGAGGACATTTTACATTCTACTGTGTAACAATAATATCACTGTCAAGACAACCAGTTCATATTCGAGGATTAAAAATGTAATTAAAGGGTATATCTATGACTAATTCATATTAACTTAAATTAAACCTTGCCCCTTTTACATTTTTAGTGCCATACAATTTTGAATTAATTATGTCATGGCAAATACTTAGAGGTGCACATTGTAGAATCATAATTTGCAGTACAATGTTCAATACAAAGCGGTTTGTCTAGTTCTCAGTTAATCTGAAAATGAAATAAATCAAGAATCTGTGTAATTATGTAGTTTATCAATTTTAAAATTAAGTATACCTGTGTAAAAACCTATGGCTTAAGTATACTTGATAGTTTGATAACTTACTTTTTGGGTCAATTTTTCTGGGGGAAATTAAATTACATTGACTAGTTATAAAAGTTCATATGTTCTTACTGAAGCTCACCAGTGTCTTTTAATATTCATGGAAACTACTTTAGATTGATAAGGAGTTTTGAATTCCTTCCATTATTATTAAGGTGTTATCACTGAAACATTATGATTAGCTTACCTGCCCAGTGAATCTTGTGGATCTCTGAATTATCCCATTGTTTTAATAATGGCATCTTTAAATGTTGTTTAATTTTTGTCAGTATAATGCAGTTTACTGCATTATAAATCAGTGTAATACGCAAAATAAAAATAAAAAAATAAATTAAGAAGAGCTTTTAAGGAAAAGCAATGGTGCCCTTTACTATTCTTACCAGTGACACACTGGTAAACAACTAATTGGGAGTGAAGAGTAGGAAAGCCCTGATTTGTAGTGTTTGCTAGTTACCATGGGGTAAATAACTCCTCTGTGGCAGATTTTAAGCCCTGAAAATGTGGAGTTTGAAAGAGATATTAACTCTCAGCTCTCCAGAGCCCATTCGAGCTGGCTCTAGCACACCATTGACTTCTCTGCACCCCTCCCCATCTTCTCCCAGCTCTTTTTTTTTAGAGGCAACACTTGTAGCTATTTCTGTTTTTAATTCCTCTACTAGTGCAATTTCACTTTGTATTTATCAGATTTTTGGATATTTTCCTTTTTGTGTTTGGCAATTTGCCTAGCAGTTTCGGAAAAGTACACTTATTTTTAAAAGGACACTTGAGGTTTAAATTTTAAAGCACTAAATGGTTTTCTGGTTTCCTCTCTTGTAGTTTAATTTAAATGACCAAATAATGTGCTTGAAAGTGAAAACAATGAATTGTAAGCTACTACTAAGAAAAGTTTACCAAGGAATATTTTTTAAAAAGATATAATTGATTCTAAACATATTGCTATGTTAATGATAGAATTAGTTTAATAAACATGAGACATTTCCACAGCCTTGCCTATGTTAGATATTATTTTACTAGACTAATATATTTTGCCTGTTACAAGCTTCTGGTTGTAATGGAAGCTTTACTTTGGAATTGACCCACAAATTGTAAGAAACACCATTTAAATATTTTTTTAAGTTATCAAATGGTTCATCCAGTTCCATATTGTGTATTTTTAGGATGGTTAAATTAAGCTTTAATTAAAAAAAATTTTTTTTTACTCTTTCCCATAAAAATATGTGATGTTCATTGTAACAAATTTTAAGGTAAAAGAAATCTGAGATACTGCATTCTTTGTGATATCGTTAAACAAATTGTATCTAGTCCTTTGAGTTTTTATTTCACTTCATAGTAAATACTACAAGAGATCTGTTAATCATCTAGCCTTTGCTTCCTTAAATCTTAGTGTGTAAATAGCACAAATGTTGCTCAAAATCAATCCTGTTATGTAATTATGTAGCAAACTTGTTAATTTCCATCACAGAATGTCTTCCATTAAGTCAAATTATCTTCTATGCCAGCACAATAACCTTAATTACAGCCTAATATCTATCATCCTCGAGAAAAATGTTTATACCTTTGAACAAGTTTAAGTGCCAGTAAGGCTTATAGAAAGTATGGATCTATATAGTGATGGGAAGTGCCTTTTATCAAACACCTGGAAGTTATTACAGTTATTTAGATTGAAATAGGGAATAATAGCTGATTGTTTCCTAGTGGTATGCCCTATTTAAGGATAGTATTAAAAGGTAAATGGTTCTGTTTAGTATGCTTTTTTTTACAAAATATTCTATGAATAAAGTAATAAAGAAATCTCACTAGAAGGTGAATGCTACTAATTTAATGAAATTATTACTCATTGCACAGCAATGTAATTCTGCTTAAAATTTATTTTCAGTATGAATCTGTAAAAGGACAGCTGAAGTGTAAGAAGCTTTGTATTGAAAGTGATGGTGATAATGTACTCATCTTGAGATTAAGAGTATTTTAATGCAATGGAAAACTTTTAATGCTTACAGAATTATTTCAAATATAGGGGTTATGTAATCTTTCCTGTGGAAATAAAAGAAATCTAGCTTTATCCAATAAATCTGAAACACTGAACTTCTGAACTGTTATGCCTCTTTTAGATATGGTTTCCAATCAGAAGTAGGGCCAGAGGTGATGTGAACTAGTGGATAATTCAAAATATTTGAGAGTACCTTCATAGTAGTATTTGTATGAGTGTGGTGATGTAATGGAGTAAGGAGTCTGTCCTGATTTTTATTGCCCTTTATTTGGGTTGTCTTTTCCACTGTACTAGGTCTTTCCATAAAAGGAGGTCCCTTATGGTCCCTTATGGTTCTAACACTCTAAGGAGGTGCAATTCAATTAATTGCAAGCATTCTTTATGCTATGCCTCATACAAGGTGCTGAAGATACTGAGATGAGTCATAGCCAGTCACTATATGCTCAAAGTCTAGTGGGGCAGACAGGCACACATACAGAAAATTTTAGAAGGTGTGGATTTCATTTGGAATACATGATCTAATAACGTATGTGAAAACATTTTGTACATTGAAAGTGTCAAGCATATAATTTCTATTATAATGGCAGTAGTGTTACTTGGCATTTCTGAGATATAAACTGTATTTTTGGGACTAGAGCATCTGTGATTCCTTCACAATTAAGGAAGCTTTTCTGATAAGATGTCTGGACTTAAATCAAATCCAACAATTGAAAGACACTGAAACATGCTATATTTCACTGTCAATTTTTTTTAGCTTATATATCATTTGTAAATGCCATCAATATTTAAGTAATGTGCCAAAAAGAACTGAACCTTTTTTTTCAATTCTAGTTCAAGAGAACTAAGCTAGTTCTCTATCCCAACTTTTATTTTCTGTGATTACCATTTATAGTCATCGGTTTTTCTTATAATCTCCAAATTGTTGACCTAGGAGGTACATTTATTTTTCTGTCTATTCACAGCCTGTATTTATCGTCATCAAGTCCTGCTAGAGCTTTCTTAACAACATTTCTAAGATTTGCTTGTTTTTTTTTTTTCATTTAAATCAACAACACATAAGCATTGTGTATCAGGAAATTTGTTAGATGCTGTGGCTAATGGGTAGATGATAGACTTGTCTTTAAGTCTGATTTAATTCAGCTCTTGTTTACATTGTATTTGCCCAATGAAAAGCTTTTTTCAGTATTTACAGTGAATATACAGCAGTCCTTAAGTTCTATACGTTAAAATAAATATGAAGGTATTATTATTGTAGATAATACAATGGATTGTAAATCCATAGAGGAAGTGCAGAGTAGTGATTAAGAGTCTAGAATCTGAAGCCAACATAGTGGGTTAGGATCTTCTTTAACCTTCTCATGATTTGGTTTCGCCTGTAAACTGCCAATAATAATACTAATGACATCATAGGATTCTTGTGATGATCAGCTTGAAAAACACTCAGAAAGGTGTCTGGCATACTGGAAGCCCTTGTTCAACATCAGCTATTAGAAACAATCATCCAGTGCAAAAACATTAGAAAAATACATCTAAGTATTTTTGTTTTTTTAAATAAGAGACATTATACAATTTTGAGAAAAAGGAGTTAAACTGTATTCCTATTTGAAATATGTATAAGGCTGAGAACAAATCCTGAAGTTAAGTCAGAGAATATTGATAGAGATGGGTATATCTTGAGAGTACAGAAGTGTGTTATCTGCTACAGCCTGGTAGAAGGGGTTTAACACAGTCTCTTTGGGAGTGTGGATTGAAGGGAGAGAGTTGTATACAGGGGATAGTTATGGAAAGTTTCCAGAAAACAGTTAATAAAGGAACATCAGATAAATTTTTATTCACATCATTGTGCCACATTGTAAAAAATTCATGTCAGTTAAAGTGGAGAAAGCTATTAGCAGTCAATCAATGGAGATTAAAATGAATCATTTTTTTCTATGCTGGCACAACAAAATTTCCATTGATCACTTTTTGAAATGAGTAATTTTTGGTTTAGGATTTTTGACATTTTGATGGATTTCAAGAAAAATACTAACTTATGCTGATGTGATTTCCCATTTGTCTTTTAAGTACATAAGCCAAATGCTTTCTTTATGACATTTACATACACTCTGGCTCTGAATATTTTCCCTTGTTGTTGGACTATCAGGGCTTCCCATACCTAGTTGGCTACTAGAATCACCTTGGACACTGTAAGAACCAGAATATGAGGTGTATTATAGGGAAAGTAGTAATGGAAGTGGCTTAAACAAGGCAGTAATTTATTTCTCGCTCATGTAAAGTCTAGAGAGATGTAGTATAGGGCATGTGACACCTTTTTCTTGTCAACAGGTTTCTTTTAATGTTTACTTTTATTTATTTGAGAGAGGGACATATAAAAATAATATTTTTATTATTTGAGAGAGGAAGAGAGCACACACAAATGGAAGAGGGACAGAGAGAGGGAGAGAGAGAAATTTGCCAGCAGGCTCTGTGCTATTGGCATGGAGCCTGGCATGGGGCTTGATCCCACAAACCGTGAGGTCATGACCTGAACTGAAGTCAAGAGTTGGTCACTTAACTGACTGAGCCACCCAGGCACCACTTTTCAACAGGTCTCTGTGTTTCTGTGCTGATATCCTCAAGTGTACCCCATTATTCAAGTTGGAAGTCAGAGCTCCAAAAGAAGGGAGGAAGGGAAAAAGAAGTGTGATCCTTCCTTTTAATGAGACTTCCCCAAAGACCCAGATGTCCAAATATATCTTACTGGCTGGCCCTTAGTTGAATATAAAAGTGAGTGGAGATATCACTTTGTTGCCATTTTGAGAACTTTTCTATAGTTTTTGTCAAACTTAACTTTTTTACAAAGTTAAGCTGTGTGGGAAGGAGTGGCCATTAAAATAAAGTACTCCTGTCTTTGCTTCCACTTCTGCTTAAGGTGAATTAATAGGGAATTGTTTTACATTTTGTTTCTGGGGTTCCCAGGACCACTCTCAGGCTCACTGGCTCACTAGAAGTACTCAGAGAACTCAGAAGGTTTTATATTCATGGTTACAATTTATTACAGTGAAAGGATAGATTAAAGTCAAAGTCAACAAAGAGAAAAGGCACAGGTCAAAGTCTGGAGGGAATCAGACACAAACTTCCAGGTATTCTCTCTCGATGGAATTATATGAGACATGCTTAGTTCTCTCAGCAACAATGTATGACACCATGGATGGAGTATTCCAGCCAGGACAGCTGACCAAGCCTTAGTGTCTAGGGTTTTTATTTGGTGTTAGTTATGTAGGCATAGTGCTTCAAGCTTTGACCACCAGAGAAAAATCAGATATTCATCATCAACCACACTGTTAGCTTAAACTTTCTAGTTAGCTGGTATACCGTGGTTCAAGGCTTCAGGCATACCAACACTCCTGTCAGACAGAGTGTTGCTAAGAGTGGGTCAAGAGCCACTTCTGAAATAGGCCTCTTTTGGGAATGTGCAGAATTTGAGCAACTCAGGCCTACTGCCTTAACCCTTTCCTGCACACATTTCTACCCGAAACAGTAAAACAAAAGAAATGAAATATATTAGACAAGATTCAAGAGTATTTTTAGGACTACAAAAACATCCCCCACCCACGAAAGTGAAATCCACAATACTTGACATCCAATTAAAGATTACCAGCTATCTTTGAAAAGAAGTACACAATAAAACCCATAATCAGGATAAAAATCAATGAACTGAAACAAATTCAGAACTGACAAAATTGACACAGATGTTAGAATTATCAGGGGACATTAAAACAGTTATTGTGATTGTATTCTGTATGTTTAAAAAGTTAAATAGACACACAGAAGGTAGAAGAGTCAAATTGAACTTTTAGAAATGGCAACTACAATGTCTAAGATTGAAAATACACTGAATAAGATTCTAAATGGATTAGATATTATAGGAGAAAAGATAATTAAGTTGAAGACACAGAAATAGTAGCCATCCAAAATGAAACACAGAGAGAAAAAAGAAAAGAGTTTTCGTGAGCTGTGGGACAACTTCAAGTGGTCTAATATACATATAAATGGAATCACCCAAGGAGAGGAGAGGTAGAGGGGTGGGAATACAGAAGACACATTTGAAAAATAAATCCATAGGTCCAAGAAGACCAATGAAGCCAAAACAGAAGAAACATGAAGAAGACTACATCAAAGCACATCACAATCAAATCGCTCCAAGCCAGTGGCAAAGTAAAAAATATTTTGGGGCACCTGGGTGGCTCAGTCAGTTGGGCTTCTGACTTTGGCTCAGGTCATAATCTCACGTTAGGTGAGTTCGAGCCCAGCGTCAGGCTCTGTGCTGACAGCTCAGAGCCTGGAACCTGCTTTGGATTCTGTGTCTCCCTCTCTCCCTGCCCCTCCCCCACTTACACTCTGTTTCTCTATGTCTCTCAAAAATAAATAAACATTAAAAACAATTTTTTTTAATCTTCAAAACAACCAGAGGGGGGAAAAAGGCACACTAGGTACAGAAGGACAAAAATGAATTCCTTTTTGGAAACAATGCAAGTGAGAAGATAACAGAGTAACATATTTGATGTACTAGAAAAAACAAAAGCAAAAACTCTCAACCTAGAATTCTATACCAATGAAATTAGTGTTCAAAAATAGAGGTGAAGAAAGACTTTCAGAATTTGAAAGACGTTACCAACATCAGACCTGCACTGTAAGAAATGTTAAAGGAAGCCATGTCCTTCAGATGGGAGGAAAATGATACCAGGTAGAAATATGAGTTTACATCAAGGAATACGAAACTGCAAAAATGGTAACTACATGGATGAATGTATGATTTTTACTTATTTTTTAAATCTCATTAGAAGCCAATTGACTATTTAAACAAAAAATACATATAGTGTGGAATTTTAACGTATGTAAAAGTAAAATGAAACATGGATAAAACTTGAAAACATTGTGCTAAGTGGAGAAATAAGAAAGGCCACATAGTGTAATTCTGTTTATGTGTCATGTCTGGAATAAGCGAATCCATAGCAAGAAAACACCCAATTAAATAGTGGGAAAAGTACCCAAATAGACATTTCTCAAAAGAAGACATATATGCTCAACATCTCTAATCACTAGCGAAATGCAAATCAAACCACATTGAGATATCACCTCACACCTATTAGGATGGCTATTATCAAAAAGACAAGGTAACAAATGATGGCAAACACATGGAGAAAAGGGAAACTTTGCACACTGTTGTTGGGAATGTAAATTGGTACAGTCATTATGAAAGATTATGGATGTTCCTCAAAAAATTTAAAATGGAACTGCCATATGACTGAGAGACCCTAGTTCTGGGTATATTTCTAAAGGATAGAAATCAGCATCTGAAGAGATACCTGCACACCCACATTCATTGCAGCACTATTTGTAACAGCCAAGATATAGAAACAATCCAAGTTCCATCAGTGGATGAATGGATAAAGAAAGACACACACACACACACACACACACACACACACACACACACACACACGAATATTTAGCCATAAAAAGAAGGAAATGCTATCATCTGAGACAACATGGATGAATCTGGAGGACATTATACTAAGTGAAATAATCCAGGCATAGAAAGACAAATAATACATGATGTCACTTATACCTTGGATCCAGAAAAGTCAAACTCATGGAAGTGGAGAGTAGAATGGTGATTTACAGGGGTTGGGGGTGGAGAAAATGGAGAGATGATGGTCAAAGAGTACAAACCTTCATTTATACAGTATGAACAAGTTCTGGAGATCTAATATGTACAGCATGGTGATTTTAGTTGGTTAATACTCTATTGTATACTTAAAATTTACTCTGAATAGATTTATAAATGTTCTCCCAACAAAAATGAAACAAAACAACAATAAACAAGCACAGTAGCTGTGAAGTGTTGGTTATGTTAATTAGCTTGATTGTGGTACTCATTTAATGATATACATGTATATAAAACACCACATTGTACATCTTAAAAATATAATTTTTATTTATCAATTATATCTCAGTAAACCTGGAAAAAGGGAATAGACAGATCTGTAGTGTCAAAAGTAGATTAATGGTTTCCTTGAAGCTGGGAGTTTGGGGAAAGTGGAAAGTGACTGCTAATGGCTATGAATTTTGTGGGGGCATTGATGAAAATTTATATTGATGACTGTGGCACAACTCTGAATATACTAAAAGCCATCGAATTGAACACTTTAAATGGGTAAATTGTGTGGTGAATTATATCTCAGTAAAGGTATAAAAATTGAAAAAAGGCAGTAAACATGAAAAAAAATAAAATGTGTAAGGACATAAGCACAAAGAGAAGTACTGGGCAGTGTGATCATCATCAGAGACTTGGCAAGAGCATTTCCAGTGGTGACAGAAACAGAGACTTACTTGCAATGAAGACACAATGGGTGGCTGAACATTTCTCTCTTTGTTCCTCTTAGATTAGAAATATGCATGCATTCCTCTGTGAAGTGTTTTTGCCCTTTTCTTATTTATTAGCATTTTTTTTGTTTTCTTATTAATTTATGTAAGCCTTATATATACTAAAGAGACTAAAACTTTGTTGTATTTCTTTGATAAAGTTGAGTGATACAGTTCAATGAGTGTTTGGAATTGGATTTCTGAATTAGGCAGTCAAATGTTAATATTTACAGTCCATTCCAATTCAAATATACTAAATCCAGAAGCCCCAAAGTAGATGCAAAGAGTTAATTTTATTTATCTTTGGAAGGAAACCAGTTTAGGTCAAGTAGTATTTAATTATAAATGAAGATTAGTACAAGAGGCATCATTTCTTTATATTTTGCTTTAGGTTTAAATTTAAATTATTTAAAGTGAGATATTAATGCCTATAAGTTGGAATGCTCCTAGGTCATTTTTGTTAAAGAATTGAAATACAGTATCTTGATCTGACTTCATACTGAATATTTTCCAGTACCTAATACTGCTTTTTAAATGGAGACCATTCTCTGTAGGCACTCAAAGGGCATTAATTAAGAATATAAGATATCACTTGTTAATTTAGAGAACAAAAGTGGCTTAAATAATAATTATGTACATG
This sequence comes from Acinonyx jubatus, assembly GCF_027475565.1. Classification (NCBI taxonomy): domain Eukaryota; kingdom Metazoa; phylum Chordata; class Mammalia; order Carnivora; family Felidae; genus Acinonyx; species Acinonyx jubatus. The sequence goes on along the minus strand of NC_069381.1, from coordinate 82,163,431 downwards.
AATTTTATATTATTTTAAAATATTACTTAATATGCAAAATTGTGTCTAATAGAACTGTTTTTATTTCAGATATAGATTCAATTTCTCCTTCTTTTAAAAACTTTGCATTATAAAAACAGTATTTTTTACATATCATTAAAAATCCTTTCAAACATGATTTTTGGTAGGTATGTATGTCAAGCTATATACAAACACTGTAAGTATAGGTATACTTGACTGTAGACAGACTGGAATTTAACTTTTCTCTTTCTGCTAGGTATTTTCTGGCTTTTTATTGTTGCAAAAAAAAAGATCATACTTTCTCTTAATGGAGATTGCTTCAAGGATCTCCTTTTTATTTTAAAGAGTACTAGATACACTTTTTTGACGGGGGGAGACAGAGGAAGAGGGAGAGAGAGAATCCCAAGCAACGTCCATGCTCAGATGGAGCCCAATACAGGGCTCTGTTTCATGACTGTGAGATCATAACCTGGGCCGAAATCAAGAGTCGGATGCTTAACTGCTGAGCCATCCAGGGTGCCCCACTACATATAAATTTTTAAAAACATAAGTCCTCCAAATATAGCCTTTTCTAGACTCACCTTCTGGGTTGAGCACCTTGCAGCACTCTACGAACGTACTCAAACCACTTTATTTTTATTTTGGCGTGTCTGCTGTCTCCAGTGGTCTGCAGCTTCTTTGTTGTAGGGACCATGTCTTTCACATGTTGGAAGTGTCTGTGTTATATAATAAAATCCAAAATTTTGTCCTCAGAACATTTGAAGAGCAGAAAACAAGTAATTCATTTGTTTTCTTGTCAGAACTTGTTGCTGACTTTATACCACAGATTTCAAGGTTCAGTCCAAAGTGTTTCACTGCTGCTTCAGCAAGTGAGTTGCATGATTAAACCCTTTAGTGAAAGTGAGGAAAACACTGACTTCCCATTTTGGAGAAGTTAATGATTATATGGCTTAAAATTTGTATAACTGCTGACAAGTACTGAATGGTGTTCTCTTTGTCCTCTGCAATAGAGTGAACACTAAGAAGAAAACAGAATTCTGTTTGGTTTGGCAGCATTAAAGTCATTTTATTCTCCAGTGGAAGTTTCTTGTTGCTTTTTGGTGTTATTGTTCTGCTAAGAAAAATTTTTCCATTAACAGTGTTTTTATTGGCAAATTTTCACTGATGAAGTATGCTTGGTTTTGAGGACAGGGGGATATATAAAATATATCCTTGCTTTTGAGGGTTTTAGTAGTTTGATGGGAGAGGGCATATATGCATATATATATACAATATATATATATGCATATATGCATATATATACAATATATATATATGCATATATGCATATATATATACACATGTATATATGAACGATTATTTAATATATCATGTGTAGCAAATGAATGACATTAGTTTCTCTACAAGTTTGTGATACAATCTAAATGGAGAAAGGGACAGTGCTTCTTTAATTTTGGAGGAAATATTTCATAGTTATAACTTAAAAGTTATCACTTAAACTAACATAAAGTGGGTGTATCCTACATCTAGAGAGTGATGCCAGCAGAGGTATGGATGTACATACACTCAATAAACAATGCATAGGTGAAGTGAAGGTATGTTCAAGTAATAGGTGGGCATGAGGCTGTATAGTAAGGGGATAGTTTTTATTTGTATTATGTAATGGGGAGCCATTTAAACTTTGTGTGTGTGTGCACACGCACACATGCATTTATATGTGTATATGGGGACTGTCATATAGGAAAGAGAAGAACGCACAGACTTGAGGTGAATAGTTCAATAAGGAGAGTACTATTCTATCACAATCCAAGCATTCTGCAGTAAGGATCTGCAGTAGGTTGGAGAAATAGGAAATACAAAGGCAGCCCAGATGTGATTAACACTGATTGGCATTATGTGGGTTTAAGGAACAAAAGAAGTAGTTGTTATTGACTGACACAGTATGAAGACTATTTTACTAGAGAAGTGGTGGTATTGGCAGGAGTCAAATGGAGTTAAAAAGTTGAGGGGGTAGACAATGCATTATTTGTGGTATTAAGGAATTGAGATAATGATAGAACATACAAGTGGACTATTTGGCATCCAGTGAAGTGGATGACTGTAGATCAAGGCAGAGATCTCAGGGTTTGGAATATAGATATAAAATTCAGCTCTAGAAAAGTAATCATTAGTGGAAGGCATTTAGTAGAGGTTCAAGAACCCTTAATTGTTGTCAGGAGGGGAAATGGAAGTTACAAAAGTAAAAATAGTGAATAGAAAGAATGGTATTCATACCATGATGTCAGGGACTAAAGCAGATGAGTTTCTGGATAGAAAAGTGAATTAACATAGTATTGAATACTCTGTAAAAATAATGGAGAATTAAGAATTAAACCAAGACCTTTAGCATAATAATAAGTGTTTTCACATGTTTCATTTTCTTGGTTATATTTCAACTTCCTAACTCGCCATACACTCTGTTCCACTCTTACCCTTCTCAAAAGAAAATGTATCTTATGATGATCCTTCATTCTAAGAAATCCAAAAAATTCATAGATCATTTAAAAAATCATTTTAGTTCTAATTTTTGATATAAGTCATTTGGTAGTCCATATATGTTTTCTTTTTGCTCTTATTCACGTGGATGAAGGGCAACTAGTCAATCTTTGATTTATTACTTTTTTGTGAACATGAAAATCATGGTACTTATTCAATTTAGTTAATTAAAAAAAAAATCAAAACTCAGTTAGCCAAGACTCTATTTCCTGCTTTCTTCTTAAATTCTGTTTTCCAGCTTTTCTGTTTGCTGGCCAGTATTGCTTATCTTTGGCATGCAGGTATACACTTAACATCTCTTGAACTAAAATGACCCTTGGTCTTGTAAACACAGCTCTTTTGAAAGCAAGTGTATCTTATCCATAAATGTTAGTAGATTAAAGGTAAGTCATAGTAGTTTTCATATTAATTAAAAAGACTCTCTAAAGCTTATTTTACCTTGAGACCATTTTCTGTAAAGCAAGTTTGGAGATAAAATAATTATTCTTGAATGAAAAAGCATAAATTCTAAAATATGAATTTTCTTAAGTACCCAGTGAACTGGTGAATTTTTTTCTTTTATGGTAATGTAATAATCCTTATCAATTTTGTCCCTTCTTAATATTTTCTTGGATTTATATATGTAGATTCATATATATATTCAGCTCTTGCCCACACAAAATGGTATTTTAGCATGGATTTTCATAGTTATATCTTTTCGAAATACTGTATTGGCTTTTATTTAAATATGTAGTGGACGGATATTTTGTAACATTATATTAAGTAAACAGTTTATGAATAAAGTAGTGAAATTTTTAAAGAAAATCACTGTAGTATAGGTTCTGATTTAAAAAAAATTTTCTTAGATGTTTGTTTTTGAGAGAGAGACAGAGACAGAGTATGAGTGGGGGAGGGGCAGAGGGGGAGGGAGACACAGAATCTGAAGCGGGCTCCAAGCTCTGAGCTGTCAGCACAGAGCCTGGTGTAGTGCTTGAACTTGTGAACAGTGAGATCATGTAGGTTCTGATTTTTCAAAATATGTTTGATATCACAAGGTGTTTGCATATGATACCTTATTTTCTGTTTTTATAATGAAAATATATGGAGTATATAAATTAGTATATATATTATTAATGCTTTGATATTCCTATGGCTATTGTTAATTTCTTTGTTAATATTGTTTTTATTTTATCTTTAAAATTTAAGCAAGCCATAATATTCTGCTTTTGTTTATTCTGAAGTTTCTTCCATTTTTTAATTGAAGTATAGTTGACATATAATGTTACATTAGTTTCAAGTGTACAACAGTGATTCCACAAGTCTATATGTTATGCTATGCTCACCATAAGTGAGCACATCATCTGTCACCATACAACACTATTACAATACCATTGACTCTATTCCCTATGCTGTACCTTTCATCCCGGTGACTTAATTACTTCATAACTGGGAGCCTGTGCCTCCCACTCTCCATCCATTTTGCCTATCAACCGCCCACCCCCAAGGTTTCTTCTTGACTAAATAAAAATGGAAACTCAATGTGGTACCATTTGCAATCTTAACATAAAGCTATTTTTTAAGTTAATGCCCAGTATTTACAACATTTGCACAGTTCCACAGACAGTAGAATTTTTTCCATGACAATTATGGACTAAATGTTTGTGTCCCCCTTAAATTTTATGTGTTGAAGCCCTAACTTTCAGTTGATATTATTTGGAGATAGGGCCTTTAGGATGTAATTAGGTTAGATGGGGTCATGAGGGTGGGGCCCTCATAATGGGATTAGTACATTTGTAAGCAGAGACCCAAGAGAGATCTCTGTTTCTCTATGTCCTATGAAGACAAAGAGAGTAGGTGGCTCTCTGTGAGCCAGGAAGTGGTCTTTCACTAGTAACAGAATAGGTCAGCATTTTCTTGGAACTCCCAGCCACTAGAACTGTGAAAAAGAAATATCTGTTGTTCAAGCTACTCAGTCTATGAGATTGTTTTACAGCAGCCCAAGCTGACTTGTAGAATACAATGTCTATGTCAGAATTAGTCACCACCTTTGGTATGTTCTGTTTTATATTAGGAATTGTGAGATTAATATCAAATGTGTAAGTAATGGTTCTGTGTTTGAGTTCTCAGTCTTTTTTGAAAGACAGTAAAAAGACATTTATTCCATTTAGAGAACACTGAGGTGCCTCGTGTGTGGTGTGTATAAGTAAAGGAGAGTCACATACTGGGCCTTGCAAAGTCAGACAAGAACTTCATGTGGCTGACCTTCCTTTGTTGAGCAAGAGTGACATGATGAATGGGATGTTTTAAGATGCATAAACTATTTTATTTGAGTTAACTATTTGCTCAGTATAAATGAATCAAATTTCCCAGGCAATATGACTAGTATTCTGAAAAGGTTCATTCATTTCTAGTTGATGAGTTTTTTGATGTTTTATAAATTTATCACTTTTGGTTCAACCTTTCTCTGGAAGGAAATGTAATGGGAATTGACCTATAAACATATTGGGACAAAGGTCCATGAGTTATATACTGTTGTGTGTATTATAAAATGATATCTGCATTTCTGTTTATATGTAATGGATTTAAAACATCTGTATTTGAATTTCATGACCCTTCCATGCTGCCATTTTAATTTGTGAAGAGCATATTGCATTTTCAGGCAGTCTGTCTTTGAAATTGTGAGCTTAGGGAACAGATAAGTTCAGGACCAATGATTTGGTTTCACCTGGATACAGCTCTTATTTTTTTCTTACTCTCTCATTTATAGTTACCTTTTCACCTGTTGCCTTCATCTTTTTCTATATTCCTGTACTTAAAAAAATGATTCCCTCTTATATATTCAAAATTGGCAGTACAAGAACATGCATATACATTGGTTGAATGGAGCCTAAAATCTAGTTCTGTCATATACTGACGACAGGTAGTAAACACTCACAGCATGCACCTTCTAGACTGTTTTATGTATCGTCTTATTTGACTATCAAAACAACCCTGTGGAGAAGGTACATTGCTAATCACCATTTTATTGTTGAAGAAGTAGAGGGATTGAGAGTTAAATAACCAGCAAAAATAGTAGAACTAAGGCCTAAGCCCAAATTTAACCTCAAACACTATGCATATTGCTTAGCGAATACTTAATGGAATGAAAGTTGTAAGTTTTAGGACTGTCATAGACTCCTTTCTTCATTGATTATTAACTGCAGTGACTTAGACATTGTATATAAAAGGAAAATTGGCCTTTGTGTAGAGCTAGTAAAATGAACAACAAAAGAAGTTACTTGGAAAGATACTCCAACCTAAAAGAAATGTCAAGGTTGGCCAAAGAACAGAGTGCATTAAAATAATAATAATAATAATTAAAATATGAGAGTCCTTTACTAGGCCTGCTTAGCATGAATTTCTGAGGTTTTCAGAAGACTTCAGAGTAATCTTGAGTGTGGGAACAGGATGAAGAATGAAGCTGCATTCACTCCTCTTCTGCTCCCAACCCAGGATGAGACTGATCATAGCAGTTTTGAGCTTATCCAAGAACCAAGGACACCTTTGTAAATTCCTAAAGATACTTACTTAAACTCACCCTACACCATGACTAATTATGGACATTGGAAAGGGTGAGATAATTGGTTGAGATTGGGGCTTATAAGCAAGAGACTGGTAAGCAAGTAAGTAATGAAAAGTTCAGATCTTCATTGAACAACAGTTGTTAGATTGTTGTCTAGATGAAGCAACAAATGCTCAACAAAAGCATTAATCAATAGATAATTCTGTTTTCCGTTAGTTGAGAATATTTACTGGGGAAAAAAAGGAAGCACAATACAATGTTTTATTGAAATGAAGATATTTATGCCAGTTATGAAAAAGAGAAAAGCATGATTTTTTACTTTTATTTATATTTATTTTTTATTTTTATCTGATGTAATGGGCAGTAGGAGACAACTTACAGAAGACTCAGGAAAAGCCATCAAAGACAAAATTTAAGCATAGTTTAAATAAGATAAAATCTAATTTACCAAGTTCAGCCTGTAAATCTGAAATGTCAGTATGTGTGTAACATGTTAATGGCTCAGAATTATAGTAATGACCAGGATTGAAGACGAAACATTTGTTTATAATTTAAAATGCAAAGTGTGAGGGAAGCTTAATGGTGCATTATGTTTAGATAACTGATACTGTGATATAAAACAAAGCCACATTTTTAGAAAGAGGACGTGTTGGCCAAGTGGCTTCTTACAGTTGTAATTCAAGCTCAAATAATACTGCTGTTTTGGTATTTTTAAGCTAAGACTTAATACTTTTATTTGTGAAGTGAGGGCCTGTGACTGTAGTCCATCTGGGCTCCTCTTTGTGTCCTCTATAGGAGTAAAGAAAAATCTCTTCAGATGCATAATTCTAGTTTGTATGCAATGCTTCCCAGCATAGTGTTGATAGACAACACAGTGACAACACATAAACCTGCTTTGATCTCACATGTAAATCTGTCTTTGGATCATATTCTATCATTTCTTAAACTAAATGAAATAGTATAGTGAAATTTTCTTAAATTCTATTTTTTTTTTGTTTTTAGGTTTTTTTTTGTTTGTTTTTGTCTTGTTTTGTTTTTTGCCTTTAGAATCACTAGTACAGTTTTATTGTGTCACTAAAAATGATTGGAAAAACCAAAGGTCAGATCCTTTGTGTGGGAGAAAATCCCCCTTATAAGTAATATACCCCATATCTGAAAGGCATAGTAGGCCTCTTAAAATTCTGAATTTACGGGAGAGGGAGCCCTGTGACCTTGTTAGGATCTGTTTTTGATCATTTCTTAGGATGAATGCAATTTAGAACTCCCCTGGATTATTCTGCCAGCTATTCAGTTGTTGATGATATTGACTTTTACTTTTAAAATGTCTTTGCTTTGGAAAATTGTTTTTAACAGCCTTCAGCCACTTATATTTTGAATTTTTATGTTGTATCACTTTTCATTTGGGACATTAAGTCAAATTCTTGGTAACCATTCTCCACAATCCAATTTATTTTTACCCAAGATCCATTGAATTCAGCTCACTGCCTTTCTGTAAAAGGTTAACCCAATATGTCATGTTATGTTATACTTTCTACTCATGCTATATAAAAGAAAAGTTACTGTGATAAGCAGCCAATAAATTGCATTCAGAATGTTTATTCTTAAAAATTACATTACTATGCTGACATAGATAAACATAATCATTTATCACAATATGGATTGTGAAATAAAAACTAAAATAAATGGACCCATCTTGCCTGTTACCCAGTGTTTTTTTTTTTTTCTTTAAATGTTGGTCACAATAACTACCTTTAAAAAATGTCATCTTATTTATCAGTTTGAATTAATGTATGAGATTAGTAATGGTTCAAGCTTGAATAACTACACAAAAAACCACATTTATTGTATAATAGGAAAGTATTTTCAACTTTTTTTGTATAAAAATGAGGTTATATTTTTAAATGTTGGGTCTTATTAATATGTTATTTTGGCATTATATCATCATAAGGAATAAACCATTTAAAACTCATAGTTCTATTTGGTGTTTGTTATCCAGAAGACAGAGACATCTAAATTGGTAAATTTTGAAGAAATCTCATGTTCATCATGTATAGGAATTACTAAAAATAATTTTCACTTATATTGGGCTAATAAAGTAAGTCCCAGGGATGTTTAATAGAGTGAATACAGCACACAGTGAAACCTGAATGTAGTATTTGGTGATTATTTATTTACTTACTTGATAGCAGCTTTACTGAGGTATAATTCACATACCACACAATTCACTCATACAAAGTATAGAATTCAAAAGCTGTTAGTGTATTGATAGTTGTGTTTCTGTCACCACTGCCAATTTCATCAGCCCAGAAAGAAACCATGTACCCTTTGGCAGTCATTCCATTTCCCCTTAATCCTCCAACCCCTGGTAAGCGCAGCCTACTTTCTGTCTCTATATATTTGCCTATTCTGGACATTATATATAAATGAAATCATATGGTATGTGATATTTTGTAACTGGCTTCTTTCAGCATAATATTTATGTTCATCTATGTTGTTTGTGAATTTCCCCAATTTTTTCTGTTATTGATAAAAATTCCATTATGCTTGGAGAACTACTTCATATGATTTTAAAATTTATTGAGGCTTCTTTTATGGTTTAGCGTATGATCTGTCCTAGAGAATGTTTTGGGTACATCTGAGAAGAGTGTGGATTCTGCTGTTCTTGGGTAGAGTATACCACAGATAAAGGTTTGTCTTTGTGTTGAATCTGATACCTGTGCCCTTTGGAAGGCAGATTCTGTTTACTTTTTTTCTTGTGTGGGTCACACAATCCTGTTTTTTTAACGTCTTATAACTTTTTTTATTTATTAAAAATTGAACATTTTAGATAAAATATTGTAGCAATTCTGGATAGTAGCCTTTCTTCCCTAAAATGGGGCTTATTGATGTTTGCTTATTTGTTTAGTGACTTGATGCACTATTTTAGGGAACTCTATTTCTCCCAAGATGTGAACCTCTGATTGTATTTGCATAAAGTGAAGCCTTGGGCGTATGCACAATAACTCTGGGATGCTAATGGATGTGAACCTCTGATTGTATTTGCATAAAGTGAAGTCTTGGGCGTATGCACAATAACTCTGGGATGCTAATGGTTTTATCAGGGCTTTATTTGCCTTTTCCCCTATTTTTTTTAAAACTGCCCACCTCTGTTGGTATTACACCCAGCTCTTGGTTTCTACTGATTGCTGTCTGATTGCTCTATTATTTTTGACAATGTCCTGGAATATAAATTACTGCACAGTATGAGTCAATTAAATTTGGGTGCCTTGCAGGAATAGTTTTTGAAGTGAGTCTTTGAGGTTTCTTGTGTTCCTAGGGGAGCTGTTCTTAGCTATATCTTTCCCTGGTTCTCTCTGGTAAACTGTCTGCCTTATGATTTAGTTTATTGCTCTCATGAAGCTATCACCCTCCTCTTAATTGTTTGCCATCAAACTATTTACTGTTTTTGAGAATAGCCATAGGCTTGAACTTCCCCACATACTAATTCTAATAAAATCAGTTGTTTTAGGGGGAGCTGCCTGTTCTTATGACTTGCCTCTTCCCCTGCAAAAAAAATCCCTGAGCCACAGCTACAGAGCTAGGGGTGGTTTAGTGGCTTGCTTTTCCCAGATTGACACTCCTGTGTTATGAGCAGAACACTGGTGTAGGCAGTACCTTCTGATCTCAGTTTGCTTCTCCTGGTATATTAACTCCAAACCTTGAATAAATTAAGGTGAGGGTGATTAGTCCTCCATGTAATTGGCATGTTTGCTGCATGTGCGGTAGAACCTCTGCTCTATGAGTGGGGACTAGGTGAAGCAAGGGAGCTCCTGCCTTCTCAGCTGCACTCTCTGGAGTTCAGTTGCTGCATAGTGGGTTGGGGGGGGGGGATGGGGGAATGAGAAATGCTAATAGTCTGCCCTTCTCTGGGAAATACCATACACTCAACTGGAAGCTGGGGGCAGATGGACCTTTGTGTTCTTGGTTGCACTCACCTGAGGTAGAATTTCTGTTTACTGAGCTGTGGCATGGTGGAGGGGTGGGCAGGCCATTCTTCAAATGCCATAGACCTTCACTGTTTTTACCAATTCTTAGTAGATTTTTCTTGAGCAAATGTTTCTTCATTTGCTATTTGACTTTAGGATGATTTCTGGAGACTTTGAAGGATTCTTATTTTTACTAATTTTTATCAGTTACATTTTGTTGGGGAATTTATCTAAAGAAGTCTTCATGCTATCATTTTGGAAGACCTCTGGTGGTTTTCTTTTAAATACTCTCTTAAGACAGTACTTTGAAATTAATTCTTTATTGAGTTTTTCAGGTGACATTTAATTTATTTGCATACATAGTTAAAAAGGTTTTCTCTTCTGCTTTTGTACGTCACAAAGTCATAGTAAAATATAGTCTTTTTTTGGGTAAATTTGAATATAAGCTTAATACAGAGAAGAACTGAGTTCTAATTCAGTCCCTTTAGCATATTAATTGTGAGATCTCAAATAGGTTACTTAAGCACCTTGAATGTATTTGCTTATCCAAAATTTTGAAATAATAGTAGCTATTATTAAATTAAATTAGGTAATGCATGTGAAAACAATTTGTTAATTCTAAAAACTTAAAATGGGGTGTGTTGTTATTACACGCTCAAATAAAATCTGCATCTTTTATGATTTCATTCTCATCTAAAAATACTATGTATAAAATTTATCTTAAAGAGTCTTCAGTATGGTTTATGTGATTTTTAAATCCTTCATATTATGATCAATAAGTATTCTTATAAAATCAGTGAGTATATCACCTAGCAAATGATTACTTTAGATAAACTTATGGTGGAATTACAACAGTAGAAGGAGAAAACAACATGTTCAGTATAAGTCTTTGGAGTGAGTGGTGAGTAATCTTAAAATAAAATTTTGATTTTTTTTATATGCCAACATAGATGTTTATATGTTGTTTATACTGTCTTCAGAGTATCCTGGCTCTAAATCCTCGAACACAAACTCATGCAGCGCTGCGTTCCACTTCAGCCAAGAAAGTAGACAAGAAACATTGGAAAAGAAATACTGATAAAAACTGCTCTGTAAGTACCACTGATAGATTGTTTCACATGGAAAATAATCTCATCCTATACATTGTAAAACAAGATTTTACATATACTTAGAAATACAATTAAATATGTGTAAAGTACAGCTGTAGTTTTTTTCATACTTTAGATATTTTTATTTGAATAATCTCAAAGATGTTTTTAATTTTACTGCTTGAAAATCTATTGAAACAACTAAAAAATTATATGTTTAGTGTGGTACCAAAATTTATTGTCTTAAAAATCCGTAAACCTTCTCTTAAAATTCTTTTGTAAAATCAAAAACACAAGGAACAATAAGTGTTGGTGAGGCCATGGAGAAAAAGGAACTCTCTTACACTATTGGTGGAATGCAAACTAGTGCAGCCACTGTGGAAACTAGTATGGAGATTCCTCAAAAAATTAAAAATAAAATTACTATATGATCCAGTAATTCCACTACTGGGTATTTACCCAAAGAATACAAAAACACTAATTTGAAAAGACACATGCACCCCTATGTTTGTTGCTGTATTATTTATAATAGTCAAATTATGGAAGCCCCCCTCCCCAGGTGTCCACTGATAGAGGCGTGGATAAAGATGATGTAGTGTGTGTGTGTGTGTGTATATATATATATATATATATATACACACACACACACACATATATATATATATATACACACACACACACACACACATATATATATACACACACACACATGCACACAATGGAATATAGAGAGTATAATGCTAAGCAAATAAGTCAGAGAAAGACAAAGGCCATGTGATCTCACTCATATGTGGAATTTAAGAAAAAACAAATAATCAAAAGAAGAAAAAAGAAGCACATTAAGAAACAGATTCTTAACTATAGAGAACAAACTGATGGTTACCACAGAGGAAGTGGGTGAGGGGAATGGGTGAAATAGGTGTTGGGGATTTAAGAGTACAATTATTATGATGAAAAAAATTAAATTAAAATCCTTGAAAATTGTTTCGTATAACAATAAAATGATACAGAAGAGTTTCCATATTACAGATATAATTTAGCTGAAGAAGAGTACACTGGCATATACAAGCTATTGTATGATGTGGTTTTGGGGAACATATGAGCAACATTTGGGGAATACTATAAACATTTAATATTTCCAAGTGAGGTACAGGAGAAAAATGTCTGAGATTACTGATTGCTGAAATGTTATTTAACTGATTCTATGAGGTTATCACAGGGCTGGCACTTTGAGGCCATAAATGGGGATTAAGTACAAACTCGAAGGCAATATTTAAAATACGACTTTAGGGGGCATACCTTTTTAAAATTGGAAATCAATTTCCTTTTTACCCAATTTCCCAAAATTAGTTTCCCCCAAATGAGTTTTCTCAAATCATTTATTGAAACAATTATTTGTATTAGCTTATTTAACATTGGCTTCTTTGGTGCTTTGCTTATACTGTCTAAAATAACGATTTTAGTTTATGTACTTCTTTCTTCCTTACATATGAACTCTTTGATGATGGAAATTGAGGGTATGTGCTCATTGTGTATGTATTCATCTGATTCAAAAATTTTTGTCATTGGACATCCAGGAAAGGTTTTTGAATGAAAAGAAGAAATAGAAATACAAAGAAATGATGTGACTTGAGATGATTATGTAGCCACTTAATAGCAAAGCTGGGTTGGAGTTCAGTTTTCCTTGTACCAGTTTGGTGAATTTGCTTTCTAATATCATGAGGTCTCTGGAAGAAGACTAGTGTGGTCTAAATTATATCAAAGGATAGACTGACTCTAAGATCTTATATTACAGTGTGAATAATTGCAGGGCACTGAAAAAAGAGTCATGTAAATTTCAAATGTAGAAAGCCCTTAAAGATTATCAAGTCTAAATCATTTTAAAGGTATGAGAACTTTGACCCTGATAAGTTAAATGACTTCTCTAAGGTCTCATTTATATGTTATTAAACTATTTATGGTCAGAGTTCTATTTAGAAAGAGAGGCTTTCTTATCATTTTATTATTATTTTATGAAATTAGCATTTTATTCCAAAATGTTATCCTGTAAATTGAGTGTCTCATTTTATCAGATTTTTTAATAATTGGTAAAGATGCAGTGAGGTGGGTCTTCTCCATTAAATGTATTGGCACAAATTCTGAGAGAAGCAATTTGACAGTATTTTTGGCAATATTCATCAACACCTGTCTTAGTTTGCTAGGGCTGCCATAACCAAGTACCATTGACTGGGTGGCCTAAAGAACAGAAATTCTCAATGTTGTGGAGGCTAGGAATCTGAGATCAAGGTGTCAGCAGGGTTGTTTTCTTCTGAGTCCTCTCTCTTGGTTTTCCCTTGTGTCTTTGTTATAGTCTTCCCTTTGTGTGTGCCTGTATTCAAATTTCCTCTTATAATGACACTAATACTAGATTAGGGCCCCCTCTTAATGACCTCATTTTAATTCAGTCATCTCTGTAAAGACTGTCTCCAAATACAATTACATTCTCAGGTACTAGGGGTTAGGACTCTAGCATATAAATTTGTGGGGTATATAGTTCAGTCCATAACAATATCTTTAAATTATCAAACACTTACATCCAATAATTTATCTTGTAGTAAACTATCCTAAACAAAGAATTAGGAATGTAGATAAAGAATTAAGTAGAAAGAAGCTTTTCCCAACATTATTTATTTGGTAGAGAAAAATGTGGGGAAAACCCACTGAATTCCAAGCATTGAGTTGTGGTTAAATAAATCAGGGCAGATCCATTCAGCAGTAAGTTGTGCAATCATGGAAATTATTTTTAAAATAATTATCTGGAAAAATACTTACAATATATATTATAGGGAAAAGGCATGAAGCATTATATTTAAGAATGATTGTGTGCACTTATACACACATATTCACCTAGACATATATTCACAAAGAAAAAAAGAAAATATAATGGAATGTTAATAGTGATTACTTTTGTTTTCTTTGCACTTTTGTATATTTCAAGTTTTATATAATCAAGTATTAGTAGAAAAATGAAAGCTTTAAATTCATGTTAAAATAATCTTAATCTATAAGATCAGATTTATTGCTCTGGATGTATACCATTTTGAAAATTCTATTTGACACACCTATATTAACAAAACACAGTGAAATTCATTCCCAAAGTGGAAATACGGAGCGAAGGTTTGAAAGTTATTCTCAGTGCAGTTAAAGAATGTGGCTCCTTTCCTTTTCATTATTGTTCTTATGTGTTTGCATGAAGAATTGATTAAAAGTATAACCAAAAGATTCTTTTCTTTTCTTTTCTTCTTTTCTTTTCTTTTCTTTTTTTATTATTTTAGAGAGAGAGAGTGAGGGGGGAGAGGGACAGAAGGAGAGAGAGAGAATCTTAAGCAGACTCCATGCTCAGTGTGGAGTTCAACATGGTGCTCCATCCCATGACCCTGAGTTCATGACCTAAGCCAAAACCAAGAGTCAGATGCTCAACTGACTGAGCCACCCAGGCGCCCCTGATTTATTTTTTACTTTACAAATTTTCATATTTGTGTTTTATAATCACTCCTCTAAATTCAAAAGCCTTATATGTATATAAACAAACATAAGACTTTGAAAGGTAGAGAGAAGACCAAGTAGCTAGAGAAATGGAACCTAAAGAATGAAATAGTGGTGAGTTCCTAGGGTTTTCCTTTTTCTGTATTTTTCCCAGTCTTGGGGGAGCACCTGGCTGGCATGAGAATCTTGATCTTGAGGTCATGAGTTGAAGCCCCATATTGGGTATAGAGCTTACTTAAATTAATTAAATAATTAAAAATAAAACTAATAAAAAACTAAATAAAAAATGTGTCTTGGAAAAACTAGAAATCCTAAAATAAATGAAGAAAATGAAGAAATATCTCAGTCTTGGGACTAAAGAATTTAGAGAAATGGCAACACTAACTTCACACACACATGCACATGCACACACACACACACACACACACACACACAAATCCTAACAAAAGTCTGCTCTCTCTAGCCAAATTACCAGGGAAAAAACAGCCTAGCAAGACAGAAAACCTTCAGACCGTAAGTTGTCTACTCTACCCAAACACATCAAGAAAAACTGTGGCCCTATCCCTATGTATTCCATAAAGGCTGAGAAGAGAGCCTAGACTTCCATTCTGTAATGAGATAATGAGATGCCCCCACACCTCTGCTGGGTGAAAGAATAGGGAGCCAGTACTTTCATCCCCATTAGCTAGCCAGTAACTGAAAGGGCCCACATCCCCACTTACCCTCTGTGATGTCAATGACTTCTCTCACTATCCAGAGGAAAAGAAAGAGGGCAGGGCTGAAAAATACTCAAAAAGGAAATAATGACTAAAAACTTTCCAAATTGGGAAAGAGACATAAACCTACAAATTCAAAAAACCTGTGTGAAACCCAAAGAAAACCATAGTAAGATATGTTATAATTGAATTTCTGAAAACTAAAGACGAAAACAGTATCCTGAAGGAAGCTAGCCCACTTGCTTCAAGACAGGGACAACTCTCGTGGGCTGTTATGCTCCTAAGCCTTGCTCTATTGCTTTGGCTATGACTAGAAGGTACCACTGACTGCGTCCTTGCTTTGAAAGTTTCCCTCCTTCCTACCCTGCTTTATGCCTCTTGTACTTTTCCTGAATAGCCCTCGCTCCATAAATCACCTGCACCCAAATCCCTGTTTCAAATTTGCTTTTAGGAAAAATGAATTAAAATTGGTAAACAAAGGGTGAAATCTTGGCTCGCATCAGCAGCACTTGATACAGCGTCACTCTCTTGTTCCTAAAATATTTTTTTTCACTTGGCGTATAGAACATCAAACTCCTTGGTTTTCTTCTTTCATTATTAGCATCTCCTTGGCTTCATTGTTGGTTATTCCTCATCTTCTCACTCCTAAATATTAGAATGCTCAGAGCTTAGATCTTTCTCTCTCTCTGTAAGGCTTATTATGTTGGTGGTCTCATTTTTCTCTCCTCACTTTAATTTCTGTCTATATCCAAATCTTATTACCTCTTACCTCCTTCACCACTATCAACCTTTCTAAGCCAGCACCATTATCTCTCATCTCTCATCTGGTTTATTTCAATAGCCTTGAAATAGTTTCCATGCTTATGCCTTTCCTGGTAGAATCTTTAATTAATATACACAAACCTGTTTAAAATTCCTGTGTTCAGAATCTTTCAGTGGTTTTACAGCTCACTTGGAGTTTTCACAATTTCCTTTGTACAATTGTCACTTCAGCAAGGCCTTCTCTGGCCACTCTATTTAAAACTCTAACCTGCCCCCCTTTTGAGCTCCCCTTAGACTTCTCTGCTTAATTTTTCTTCTAGCACTCATCACTGATATACTGTTTTTTACTTGCTAATTTTGTTTATTTTCTGCCCTTTTCTGCTGGAATATAAAGTGTAGGAGGGCAGGGATTTTTGTGTTTTGTTCATCATGTGTTCCGTTGCATAAGCTGTGTTCCCAGCTTCTACAATAGTTGGTGCTCAGTAAATATCTGCCGAATGAATGCATGAATGAATAGGATCCTTTTGTCACATATTATTTATATACTGGACATAAGGATTACATATTTTCTTATATAGTGCTATACAGTTTCCAGAGTACCTTTGCATATTCCATTTGGTTTTTACCATAATGTAAATAGACAATTCAGATTTGTCTCCTTGTTTTACTGATGAGGACTATGCTGAAAATGTTAAATGATTTACTTAAGCATATTAAAATTACTCAGTGTTGCAGTCAGATCTAGAAATCAGGTCATCTGGGTCTAGTACATCCTTTTTAGTATATCACCTGGCTTCCTTAGAAAAGACAAATAAGATTATTAGAAAGTAGAATCATCAGAATTAAGGAAAAGATAGATTGTATTGGTTGTCACATTTTTTTTACCAGTAATCTTAATATCATTTCTGAAGATAGCCAAAGAGATCATTTTCAGCTAACTTCCCGACCACCAAATACAAAGGTTTTATTTATTTATGCTTTTTTTTTATTTACTAACTATTTTGCTTTGGCTTTATAATTTTCTGTTTTGATTTAGTTCAGATAATCACTGACTTACCACTCTTTGCATATGTGCATTAGGGTTGTGGGTTGGGTCTCTCTGAATTCCCAGGGAAGAAGTTTCTCTTGAGCCATTGTATTACCTTCTGTTCATATCTGGTTATCTTTGTCCATTTTGGTTCTGGAAACAACCATATTTCAGGCACTGTATTGAATGCCATTCAAAGATGAATAAATTACAAATTCCAGTCTGAAATTGTTTATTAAAATAGGTGCAAATTTAGTTTTAACAAACAAATTTATAGGCTTCTTAGAAGATAGGCATTTGTTTGACCTGTAAAAGTGCTCTGCGAATGGCAGTTCTGAAATTTTTTACCCAGGAATTTCTTCCCTTGGCAGTTTGATACCATTCTAGTACTAATTGGAAATTCTGAATTCAGTAGGGGATTTAAACTGGCAAATGTGTTTATACTGGTTAATGAAGCACGAAGCAGTTATTTCCAGTATCTTTTAAGCAGGTGTTCCATAACTGCTGTTTATTTTTGCCATTTTTGAAAATGCTGAACTGTCGTAATTGCATAAATATTTTGCACTCATTTTCCATTAGCAATATTTGAAGACCTGAAAATGTTACAAATCAGAAAACTGGGTGAAAATAAAAAGAGAAGGTAGTTGAAGACATCCAATTATTAGACATTTTTAAGAACTTTAGCTACTTTGTTTTAAACATGTGACTCATAGTAAGTGCTCACAGTAAAAAAAATAATAATAAGCCATAGTATATAGTAAGAATTTGCTAATTGCAAATCTGTCTAAAGTGCTTTTAATGAACTAGCTCATTTAATCCTCAGAGCCATCCTATGAGGAGGGTACTGTATTCTATTTCCATTCATAGATAAGGGAACTAAAGAACAGGGAAATTTAAGAAACCTGTCCAGGATTCCACTACTGCATGGTGGAACCAGAGGTTGCACTCATGTAATCTGGCACCAGATCTTTTTAAGTAAAATTGTTTGAATAAGTAAATAAAAATAAATCATTGACTTTTTTTTTCATTCTAGGAAATGACTACAGTAATGTGTAGGTTTTGATAAATCATTATTTTTTTCCTGGATGAGGTTCCCAGTTTTAGTCACTACTTTTTGTTTGTTTTTGCATTCATTGCCTGTTTATAAAATGGGCCAGCCATTGTGCCACTTACCACAGTAGAATGAAGATGAATTTGATTGGCATAGGCCTTGCCAAGAAGGTCTCACATTCTTTTGAAGAAGACAGAAATATCAATAAATAACAATAGTACTCTTTCAAAGGAAGAACTATTAAGGAGTTTTAATTATCAGTGTAATTCAGTCAAATTTGCCTTTGGCTGAATTAGTCTAACTTTCATAGGGGAAGATGGATTTAATAAGGAAAATGGGAGGTAAAATTCAGACTTGTGTAGAAGGCTAGAAGACAATAGAATATGGGGCAGTGGGTATGTAGGAGAGAAGATAAATTTGAATGTATTTAGGATTATCTCAGTTTTCTTGGGCTACTATAGCAAAAAATACCATAGACTGGATGGCTTAAACAACAAACATTTATTTCTCATGCTTCTGTGGGCTGGGAGGTCCAAGAACAGGGCATTGGCAGATTTGGTATCTGGTGAGGGCCTGCTTCCAGGTTCGTGAATGGCCGTTTTCTTGCTGTGTCTTCAAATAGCAGAAGAGATGAGAGCGTTCCTGAGTCCCTTTTATAAGGGCACTAATCCCATTCATGAGGACTCAGCTATCATGACCTAATCACCTTCTATCTCATAATATCATCACATTGGGTGTTAGGATTCCAATATATGAATTTTGAGGGGACACAAATATTCAGTCCGTAACAGGAGGTAAAATAAATATGACTTGAGAGTTTATGTGTACATTTAGTTGTTTATAAGATAAAACTGAGGAGAATAATGAATTCAGTTTGTGATCTTTTGTTTCTTGTACCTGGGTATATCCTATTTAGTTCAAAAGTTGTAGCTCAGTAAAGGAGTCAGGAATGAAGATGAAAAGTTTTGAGTCATCAGAGTATATGTGGGTATAAAGCCTGTAGATAGAGTTTCCCAGGAAGTATAGAGAGTGGGAAGAGTTTGGAACTTGGATCTTTGAGAACTGTGGGTGGGATTAGGAGAGACAAGTGAGGTACTGGCTTGAGGTACAAAACGTAAGGGACACTGAAAGACTCAGTAAACAAGATAAATAATCCAAGAATATGTAAAACATGTATATAAAACCGTACCTCTTTTCTTTTGCCTCAGGCTGCAGTGCGGCTTGGCATGACACTGAATACCAGCATGGCAAGGGCAGGCAGAGATGAGAATTTATCTGAGAAACACCGTGTGGGGTGAGATGAGAGCCATGAAAGAAGTGAGAGAGTTCCTACAAGGAAGGACAGGTCATTGTGCTTTTCTTCTAATAACATGATTTCCAAATGTGGTTATTTTTTGTACTTTGGAAATTATCCTTATGATTTGCTTTATGTGCTGGGGTCCATTTTTCCTTCTCAAGCTTACATGACTATTAAGGAATAAAATCTACATAGTTAATAATCACTCAACCTCATTCAGAAAAGGAAGGTGGAATTATTCTTGCTTTGATAACCCAGCTACCTGACTCTGTTAACTTGACATAGAATGCAGGTCCCAGTGTTGATATATAGGAAATTCACAATATGAATTCCTTTTTTTAAGCTCCAAAGTTAAATGAATTTTTGACCACATTCACAGTAAGAAAGTAATTCCTGTTCTACTCTCTCCTCTTCTTACACCATATTTTAAAACAACTTCTCAAGCTTGAGCTTGCTTTCCTGATTGCTGACAATAGCATTCTTCTGAAAATAGACTCAGTGCCTGAAGGGGTTTCTGAAATAAAAAAAATAAAAATAAAATAACCCAAACCAAGATTCTTTGCAACTTAATGCCTTCTTCAATAAGTGGAAAATGCATTGTATAGCGAACACAAGTATCAGACTAGAAACTCAGGCATACAGGAAATATAACCTCCTTTATTTTTCTGTAACCAAACTTAAATTCTATTTGGAGCTTTTCTAAGAGTAGAAACTTAGTCATTGTCACTTTTAGAATTTTTACCCCTCTGCTCCCCCTGCCCCTCCTTATTTCTCTGGGCTAACATCTGACTTCCCTGGGATTTGGTGACAAGTGTGGTAGATGTGGTGAGCCCAGCTGATTCTTCATTATGTTTCCTTTACTAACCATCATGGGGGATGTAGAATTATCCCTCATTCCCTTTCATGAGATCCCTTTTTGTTCCCTGCCTCTGTACTACTTTTAAGCCACTCGTGAATACATGATAGTCATTCAGCATTGGGGCTCAGGAAACTTCCATAGTTCAGTCACCTCTTCCCGGGGCTTCATCTGATAGGTTCTCGAGCTCATGATTTCCGTGTGCATGACTAGTATTTGCCAGCCTGAGTAGCTTGGCAATGATCTTTTTTTCTGTGAATCTACCAATATTTCTGGGCCCCTCCTTTTTTTATGTATCCTCATCTTATGTTTCCATTCTTAAAATATTTATATAGTTTAGATGGGAAGGTAGGAGTGGACAAGAAAATTTACTTTTAACTCCTTACTCATTTCCTCTTAAATCCATTGTCAATCACTCAAATTCTTTCAGATTCCTTGAAAATCTGACTTCTGAAATCTTAAATCTCACAGAAGCTCTCTTGGTCTTATTGCTTTCTGTTGTTACATCTTTTTCTTCAAGAAATGAAAACTAGTGGCCTCTCTGCTTAACATGTGCACATTTTAGGAGGAAGGAGAAGGAATTATAGTAAAACTTCCCCATCCCATAAAGTCTGATTTTGAATTTGGATCTAACAGAATTCATGATCATCTCCTATTCTCCATCCAGCAGGTTCTCAAATGAGGTGTGTTGGGAGTGGGGAGAGAAGGTGGAGTAAGTTTCTATTTTGGGTCAGAGAAAGTAAGGAAGAAGGGTTAAGACAGGCAAGTCCAGTTAGAACTTCATTTTGGGAAACTGAGATAGTACTTGCAAGACCGTGAAAATGAGTACCTCCTTAAATTTTGTGCCATGGATGCCTCACTTACCTCACTGTTGTACTGGTCCTGATAACAGCTGCCAATCAAAGGGCTTACACTGTCCTGGGGATACCAGCCTGTCAGGACCTGGAGATGTCCTTATGAATGTTTAAACTTGGGTAGCAACTGGCGACCTGCCATAGGGACTCATGGATTTGGATGGCACTGGTGGTCCCAGAACTCCAGGCTAGCTGACTGAGTAGGTTTCTCTGGTCATTACATTAACTTGCTAGTAATGCTACCACACATTAGGTATTACTAGAGATTTGGAATCATTAATCTGACACTGTTTTATTGTTTATATTTTAAGGACAATTACCCTGCTAAATGTATTGAGCACATTGTAATGAATTAGAAAAAATAAGTTTGTTTTAAAATAAGAATATTTTAAGTGGTCTTTATTGGAAAGTCTCTTCCATACCTCTAACAAAGATTAGAAGACATCACTGTATAAGTTTAGTAATTAATTTTGTGTATATATGTTAGAATAGACATTGATTTGAAGAAACTGATCCTTTAAAAAAATGCAAGTTCAAAGTTCAGCAGAAGGAAAAATTTTATAGAGGGAAATATACTGTGACATTTGATTGAAAATCCTTTGTCAAAGTATAAAAAATTTAAGTAGAATAGGGATTCTGAGCCTAAAATCTTGCTTTGTGGTAATTTAGACATATGTAGACCTTATAATTTTGGAATTGGGGTGGGTTCTTCTGACACATAACCAGTAATTATTTTAAAATAGTAGCCTGTTGCTTATAGGAAGGCATTTTTGCTGTAAGTGTTAAAATCTAGTTATGGATTTAAAAAGATTTTTGGGCAATCTCAGTTTCTTTAAGAATACAAAGTATACCCTGAATCAGTAATTAAAATATGATCATTGATTAATTTTCATTGTCTATATATGAACTATGAACTATGAAAAGTATCTCCTGAACATTGTTAGACATTAATCCAATGGTTGGAAAAAAGTTACTTTTCATAGGTGAACCCTCTTAAAGAATTAATGTGGGGCACCTGGGTGGCTCAGTCAGTTGAGCATCTGAGTCTTGATTTGGGCTCAGGTCATGATCTCATGGTCTTTGGGATCAAGCCCCATGTCAGACTCTGCACTGACATTAAACATTAAAATAAATAAACATTAAAAGAAGAATTAATGTGTCACTTTTTCTATATCTGTACTACAATACAGGAGATCAGTTATTCTGCCTAATTTTAAGAGTCACATAGTATAAGTATTTCTTGGAATCTGCCTTGTATGGTTTCATTAATTATGAAGTATTAATGGCAGACCTACTATGTGTCTGCCACTGTGAAAAGTGGTGGGGAAAGGGAGAAACCCTTTTCTTGTCCTGACAACTTACAGTCTTTCTCACAGGCATTAAAGTCATTCACAATCAGGTGTTGCCTGTGCAGGCAACCATGGGAGTTATAGCTAAAGTATAGAATTCAGTATGAGGATTCAAGCTTGGCCTCCCTGAGGAAGCAGAATTGAAGTTGAAAATACAGATGGAGGAGGGAAAGACAAAGAAGAGGGTTCCCACCAGAATGGAAAACACATACTGGGAAGACTTGAGTACCTGAACCTCAGGTACTGAAACAGTTTGAGTCTGCAGGGCTGAAGCATAGAATGTGAGGCTAAGTGTGAAGTGATGAGACAGAAGAGGTCAGCAAGGACTGGTACAAGTAACAATAGCACTGATAATGTTGAAGAGGATATTAATGATTACATGTTTTGCAAAGTTCTATAATCTGGTTATTTCATTAAGAGAAGTGCATGTCATCTCATTAAGAAAGCAGTCTTTACTACATGCTGTAATCTACTGTGATGAAAGTGGGCAGGGCCAAGGCATCATGTTGAGTTTTATCACATATTGGGTTCTCTCTCAGTGTGTATGTATTTTCTTGGTGTTGCATTCCACACATAGACCAGTATTGCCAGAGATTTAGTCTCCAGGCAGAAATATGTAATAAAATGTTAATTGACTAAAAAGAAGAAAAGTGTTAACTTTTGATTTCCTTAGGCTGTAACAGCAGAGTTTTGCTTTAATTATTTATTTCAGACTGATCACAGCTTTCTCCATGTCCATGTGACACACAAATTAAACTCATTTGTAAGTGTCAGCCATCAGCCCTCTTTTATTTTGCTCTTTAGTTTGAAATTTTATAATGGTTAAGTGGCATTTTTTTAAATACCAATTTTATCGTTAATTAGAGTGGAATGTAGTTATCTAGTCAGGGTTTAAGTTGAATTGGAAAAAAACACTTCCCTGAGTATAAGGTGTGTTTCTTTAGCTTTGTTAGCAAAAAGAAAGAAAACTTTGTAAGTTAGCTTCCTTATCATTGAGGGTTCTTTTTTTCTTATGAGAAGACAGTGGAACCAGAAGGGATGACCTATCAGCAGAAAGGTTGGTTAAGAGTGAGCTGCAGAGACAAACTAATTGGTTTCAGTTATTCTGCCATTTACTAGCTGTGTGACCTTAAGTAAATTCCTTGATTTCTTCCTGCCTCCATTTCCTCTTCTGTCAAATGAGGATAATAATAGAAAATACCCGAAAATACTTGCTGTTGGGATTAAATGAGTCAATTTGCATAGTACAGTACAACAGTACCTGGCATATATATTCCTCAACAAGTGTTATTGATTATCATTATTAACATTGAAGCGTTGATGCTCCCTGGTCTGTTTCTGCTACTACACATGTAGGTCCATCATGACAGTGGATGCAGAACAGCATAACTAAATATGGAAAGAACATGGAGAGATAATGAACAGGAAGATATTAAGAACAGTAATGAAAAACAGAGCATTTCCTATATTGCCCAGAAATTTCCTGGCAGCATATTGTGTGTGTGTTGCGGGGGGTGGGAGTGTGAGAGAAAGACACATAGAAAGAGATAGGGAGAAACAGAAAGAGACGCCAGCTATTTTGGACACTGACTAATATATGCATGAAGTAAGAATGAATTATCTTCCTGTGAATTTTTTTTGCCACATTTTCCCTTTTCCAAAAAGCCTTCTATATGATGCCTTGTCCCTGCCCACTTTCATCACAGTCTGCAGGTCTGCATTGACTTGGGGCCTTTACCCTGTCTGATTCTCCCTTAGGTAAGCCCCTGTAGGGTACTAAGTGCTAACCTAAAAAAACACCCCCTCTCTTAGAATGGCTTGAAAATGAAATGTTTTCTCTCAGTGTTGACAAGGAAGTTTCTTTTTCGAGAAGTTGTTCATATGAATTGCATATTAGTCTAAGAATATTGAGAAGGGATCCAAAAGATCTGGAACCAAACTGATTTGTTTACACAGAAATTCTTTGGATAGTCATAATATTAAACTGGAATTGTATGATGTATTGTAGGTCAATAAGTACTATATAATAAAGCAGATGTGTGTTAAGACTATGTCTGTAAAAACAGAATATGTATATTTTAAAAGATATTAATGAAGCATATTACTGTATTTGCAAATAAGAAATATCTTTGCATATGGGAAAATAGAGTGCTCTGAACAAAAGAAATCAGCTAAATTGTCTTTAGAGCCTAATAGTATATTTTACCTTTGCAAAACATTTATTTGGTGCTCATAGCAAATAAATATGCGAGTTTTGCTGTTTTCCGAATGGGCATACAATGGCAGCTGTCGTTCTAATCGTTCCCCTATTCAAACACTAATCGGTGGAACCTACGTAGAATGCTAGACGACTGAATAGGTAGACAATGGCAGCAGCGTTTTTAATCACAGTTCTATTCAGTCACTAATCGGAGTGATGATTAAGGGACATTAGAGGGAGCACTTTGACATCTGATCCTTTGAACTGATGTCTTTGCAGGCTGTACTCCATAGAGCTCACTTGGCCAGACTTGATTTCCTTATATAAAGTGCTGTGATTTGCAATGTGGGAAATATTACATTAGAGCCTATTGAAATGATTAGGAATTGAGGAGCTTTTCTTTCTGTAAGGATTTGGTGTATGCTGTATACTCACAAAACTCAGAACATTAATGTTTCATATATTACTCTGAGTATCAGGGACCGTAGAAAAATAGCATGAAAAAGACTCTTATAGTCACACACTTAAAATTGAGTATGAATGGAAAATATGGAACTCTGCTCTCATAGTCCTCAATTATGGAAGTTTATGAATTTAAAAATATGTGGATTTTCATATAACCCAGTCAAGCTCAGCACATCCTAACTGCATTGCATTTTTTATTTTCTTTAAACCAGAGTATTTTTAGTGTTATGTCTCTAGAGTTGCATTAACAACCAAAAAAATGTACCATGCAGAGGGTGTGATCATGCTTTGGATTCAGTAGTTTTTAATAATACAGGATGAAATTTTTCTCTTTTTTTTCTCTCAGAATTTTTAATATCAATTTAGATATTACTAACCTGTTCTCCAGAACATTTCATGAGAATATCCTGAAAACATTAATTAATCTATGTAACATTTACAGATTGACTCAGTGCTTAAAATTTCAACATCAGCATTTGAATGTATAATTCCAAATATCTGTTTGTCTCTATTTATCTTTATAATGTATTTAAATAATGTATAGTACATAGGAGGAAAAAAAAAACTTTTCCTCTACCCCTTAGTTTAGCTAATGAGATTTATGAATTAAACTGGCAAAAGCCATTAATAGAAGAAAAGGCATATACACTTTGGTTAACATTGATATTTTATTTTTATGTGCATGGAGACCTTCATAGAAAAGAAGTGGAGACCCGAAGAAGCAGTTAGACTTATCGGCCCTATATGCCATTTTAACAGTGGATGATAAATTGTGGAGAAGTGGCAAGGCAAAGAAAAAGGGGTTTGGGTATCTCACGGTGGTTAATTGTGGAAAGGTGACTATATGGGGGGAAACTAATAGAAAATAAGAGCTATTTTAGTAAGGTTTTTGTGCATCTCAGTACTGACTTTCTGTCTACAGTGATCATGGTTTTTCTGGTACAGGAGAGGAAAGGAGTAACATTTTCACAAAGGAATATTCATGCCCTGCTTTTAGGCAGATAGCTGGGGAGAGGGCAAAGAACTCTGTTTGCCTTTTCCTAATCACCTTCAGCTCAAAATGATATTTATACTGAAGTGGTATATTTTAGGGTAAGCATATTCTCATTCCCTTCATGTGCAACCTGTTAGGATTGAGTTCTCTGTATTTTTTATGTTCCTTACATTTAAGATTCTTTACTACAAGAAACAAAGGTTTTATTATAAATTCTGGGATAAATAATGACAGTGGTGTATACTCTTGAGGGTATCTGCCCCTTCAAATTCACAGGTGTGTAGGTATGGGCTCGTGAAGCTCTATTTGTACCACCTGACTCAGACCTCAAATCTGGTGACCTGAATCTAACTGAGAAAACTGACCACAGCCAGGAGAAGCAGATTCTGTCCTAGAAGTCTGGGATAAAAGATTTTATTTCATTCTGAGCTGTTTTAGCAGGAAACAAAAAAAAAATTGAAACCTGGGTGTTGGCAGGGTGGCCATCTTCTACCTGCCATGTATAATAAAAATAAAAAAAAAAGCCAGTTTGAAGAAAGAGAAGAGAGAGATAGATGTAGACAAAAACCTGCCTGGGTTACCCATGGCTTTTTATAAGGAGAGTTCTGCAACTTTTGTGAGATACTCTTATATCCAGATATAGTCTCCCTTTTTTTGGCTTAAACTATCTAAAACAGGTTTTAGATATAAACAACCAAAAAATCCTAAGAAGCACAGTGGCATATTTCAAATTCTAATGACTTAGAAAAAAAAAAAAGATGTTTATTTTTAGGGACTATGGTAAAATTATAATTATTTTTAGGGAATATGGTAAAATATAATTAAGTAGGAAAAGGAGAATGGACTAAGGAATAAGAATAGTTAAATTTTATATGGTGAGAGACAGTAGAGTATAATGTAATCAGCTGCTGCTTAGAGACAGGCTGCCTGGGTGCAAATCATGTCTCTGCATTTACTAACTTGACCTTGGGTACAGTTCTTTACCTCCGTCAGGTAGCTCCAATTTCCTTCAATGAAAATGGATATAGTAGTAATCATGGCAATATAATTAAATTATTTTGAGGATTAAATTCACTAATGCATTTAGAGAGGGCATAATACAAGTCTTCGCACATGGTAAATGCTCATGAAATGGTATTATTTTATTAAATTTTTCCTTGAATGTGGGGAATGTCTCATGGTTCAGATGATAAAGCATTTGTCTAGGATTTCTTTGAAGAATTTTACATCATTTAGTAATAATTTACAAATATTAAATGTTAATTAAAGTGATACTATTTATTCTATTTTTTCAAATGCTGTATACTTTTACTTTTAGTATTTGGTAAACAAATCCAGGTTCATATATCTATGTGACTTTCATGATTAAGTAGAGTCTTTATCATAGGTTCTCTTAGTTTTTTTTTTTTTTTATTCTGTAAAAGACAGAACTCAGATACAGTAATTTTAGTTTGTTTGCATGTTACACGTAGTAAGTCTAGTTGGTTACTTTGGATTCCTTCCATTTTCTTTTCTCTCTGACTCCAGTAGGAATACAGATAGTATTTATGGTATGACTTTGCCCTTATGGTCTATTGGTTTACTTGTTTTTATCAGTTTGTTTTTAGATTTGTTATATTTTCTTTTAAATTATCTCTCACATTGGGAAGCATCTTTGAGCTCTCTGAGTAGACACCATGAACAAAGCTTATCCTCCCAAGTTGAAAAGATTTATGGACAAGAAATTATCATTGAAATTAAATGGTAGCAGACATGTCCAACGAATATTACGGGAGTTCAATCCCTTTATGAATCTGGTGATAGATGAATGTGGGGAGATGGCAACTAGTGGGCAACAGAACAATATTTGAGTGGTGGTAACTTGAGGAAATAGTATCATTAGAAGCCTTGGAATGAGTATAAACAATGGGTGTGTTCATCGGAAGAAATCAACTGCTTCCACATGTCCCTTCTCCATACCACCTGTTTTGCTATAATATAAAACTTAGGTCATACATTTTCATAAAAAACTTTTTTGTTAAATAAACTTTTCTAATAGTCAAAAAATTGTTTCTCATGTTTTTGAGAATTGAAATTTATACTACTATCTTTACCTATCTTTTTATCCTTATCTCTAGGTCTTAATCTACATGCCTTCTTTTTCTCTGTGGTCCTTTCTGGCTTTACAGCTAGCCGTTTTGTAAACTACAATCAACAAGCAATCTGCCCAAATTATTTCCTCCATGGAACTGCCTAAGAAAGTTTGGCAGTGTTGCTGTTTTCTTGCACATATTTAGAATAAATTTTCTAAACTCTCGTTACATTTTGATTTAATAGAGGAGGATTTATAAAAAGGGAATGAAAGGAAGAGGGCCTATGGGTCCAGCAAGGAGAACAGAGGTTTGAATGTAGAATATGCTTGGTATTTTGGGGAGGCAAAGAGCAAATAGATAATTCAGGTTTAAGGAGGGATTCCTGTCTAAGAGCAGTAGAAAGAGTTTTAGAAGGAAAGGTGGAGATGGAATTGTCTATAAAATAAGATGGGATCCAGAGTATTAAAAAATTAAATACACTTTAGAGATTTGGGATCTTTTTCTTAGGGCAATAAACTCATGATTTTGACTAGAATTTTACCATCATAAAAGGAATATTTTAAAATTAATGAGTCATCTTTAGAATATTAATTTGGAATCTGCTTGTTTGTTTGGGACATCAATAAAAGTAGAAGATATGGGAAGAGAGAGAATGTTTAAGTTTGAGGTTTCTTCAGACATTGTGAAAATTATTTAAAAGTCTGGAAAACAACAGCTATGGGTGCTGTGTTGGCCCATTGTTTTCCCAGCTGGCATAGTTTCTGGCACACAGTAAGCACTCAAAGATTGGTGGCTATTATTTTTGTTCTTGATTGATTTTGTTATTATAGTTGCTATTTTTGCTGTTATTGTTCTTGTTTAGACATTTAGTGATAGAGTGCTTTTTTCCTGATTATTGACAATTTCATACCTTCTGTGCTTTGCACTGCACCAGAATTGCCTCTAGACAGGTATTAAAAAGAAAGCAAGTGGACAAGAAGGTAACTTCACCCCGATCCAGAAATAAGCTGAAAGAACTTACCCCAGTCCTCAAACTTTTGGATATACATTGGACAAGTTATCTGCTTTCTATGTTTAGGTTTTATCAGATGCACTAAGCTTTTTTTTTTTATGTTAAATATCTTACCCTTTCTTACAATTTTTTCACAGCTAGTATTCTTTTGAACACTCCTACATATCTTCTGTAAGACAACGTTCTTTCTGATGCATTCATCTTATACCTTCATAGGAAATAGTTCATAGTACACTTTCTCAGGCACTGAAACATTGCTTGCTTTGTAATGAATGCTATTGTAGGTATGCTGGTTTTAATCATTTGGGTGGGAAATATTAGGAGTCAATTGAACAAATATTTAATCCCCCAAAGAGAGAAATGAATGGAAACGTGGAAATGGTGGCATCTCAGTCTTCCTTTCATTCATTCAACAAACTGGACATGGACCTGATGATAAAAAGATGAAGAGTGTAGAAAATCAAAATATAAACATAAGATTCTAATGATAAGTCTTGGAGAGATGAATTCTAAAACATGGGTAATCGTGGACATCCTATAAATATTTGTTAAATAAATAACTGGATAATTATAGAACAGTCACCTCTGCCAAGAGAGAATGGAATGGATTTCCTGAGAAGATGAGGGGAAATTTGAATCTTGAAGATGTGGCAGGACTTAAAAGAGTGGGAAAGAGAAGGGGAAAAGGAGGCATCACCAGGCAGAACGGCGTGCACAGCCTCACAGATTTATAAAGCAGGGTCATA
This sequence comes from Acinonyx jubatus, assembly GCF_027475565.1. NCBI lineage: Eukaryota > Metazoa > Chordata > Mammalia > Carnivora > Felidae > Acinonyx > Acinonyx jubatus. The sequence continues at coordinate 82,133,376 of NC_069381.1, read as the reverse complement.
TGTTCAACACACTGTGCATATTATGGTATCAGTAGAACAGACAGGATAATAAGGACCAGCTTATGAAAGAATACATGATACTATCCACCCTCTTGAAAGAAGAAATGAAACAATATTTAATTTTCACAGTAATTCAATGATGTAAGTACCAAAGTTATCCCTATTTTAAAATGTGGGAGCAGAGGATTAGAGTTAATTCCTTGTCCAAGTCATGCAGCTAGTAAAAAAATTATATTAACATCTGTGGATGAAATTGGACATCTGCAAGCCCTAGCATAATTCAGAATATATAAAAATATATTTATATTTTTACAAGAAGAAATTAAACATTTGGAATATTTTTGTGCTACACTGCAATAAGGCAAGAACAGTTGCTGCATTTACTTTTTTGTTTTGTTTTGCTAGTTGATGTGTTCTGTGTTCATTACCAAGGTATTATCTGGCAAGTTTTACTGGGTTTACCTGAAATTCAAATGAAGTTTTTCCAAAGAAACTTATTTTCAACTAAGCAATCTGAATACATTAAATGCAACTTGATGTGTCTGGCAGAAAAACGTCTCAAAGCAATAATGTTACTGTATCATCACAAGGGCAATAATTTGAAAAATAAAAATATTGAGTTATTAAAAATAGAAACAAAGATATTTTAATAATAGGAATCAACATCTAGAAAGCTACATGTAAAAATCAGTAAAATTCGGTAGTACTGAGGAGTGCTGAAATGCTTAAAATGGTAATGTTGATGAAGGAAAATATTTTTCCTACTAAGACTGGTATTGCATTTATGTTTCACTGGCCCTTTAGCTCTAACATTCTGTCTAACACAATGTTGGTATCACGAAAGGACCTAGACAAAACGTGTATGCTAAGAAATCATTTGATAAGTTCATAAACGTAATATGGAGATAGCAATTCTAGTTTGTGTTTATAGAAAGTCTTTTTCCAAGAAACTCAAAACACTTGTTCATCTTATCACATTGGTGAAGTAACTATTTCTGTGGTAGATACTCTTGTTCTGTCATTATCCTTAGGAGAAAATACATTGAAAAGCATCAGCAGGGGTGCGTGGGTGGCTCAGCTGGTTAACTCTTGAGTTCTGCTCAGGTCATGATCTCAGGGTTGGTGGGATTGAGCCCCTCATTGGGCTGACAGTGCAGAGACGGCTTGGGATTTTCTCTCTCCCTCTGCCCCTACCCCACTCATGCTCATGCCCTCTCTCTCTCTCTCTCTCTCTCTCTCTCTCTCTCTCTCTCTCTCCCTCCCTCCCTCCCTCAAAATAAAGAAATAAACGTTAAAAAAAAAAAAAGGACCAGAAAAGCATCAGTAGTTATTTTCTAAGGTTACCTAAAGTTTTACAAATTTTTTTTAGCCAGATGAGTCTGCGTAAATGGCAGCGTTATCCATTTAACTCTTTTGGCCAAAAGTACTGGATCCTTGCTTTCTCACTTTCTCTTATATATCGTATCCAGTCAGTTAATAAATTAGCTGTACCTTCAAAATATATACAGAATAAGACAACCTTGCACCTTCTCCACTTTAAGGGATCTTCATTTATATAATAAACTCTCTGAGAGGTTTTATATTCTGATCTGTGTGAGTGGTTTCTCTTAGAGTTATGTGCACAACCTGTACAACCATACCTGGTCATACTGACTACTACCCTTGTGTAGATATTTGTCTGGCTCAGGCAAGAGTACAAATAGAGGCCCAGATATCATGTCTAAATATTTATAATCTATAAAGCAAAACAAAAATAAAGTATATTCTACCACTCACCTTTAACAAATATATATTTGTAATGACAAAGTTGAAAAGTGTGGCTTTTGGATTGTTCTGTTGGTGGGCTGGTGGTACCTGGATAAGTAATAAACATGTTTATAAACAGTTTATAAATTAAATTATATATTTATATTATAAAATTTATGTTTTCTTGCCTTTATTTCAGCAGAATCACAGATTATGTTGTGATCATCAAGATTGCTATATTGTTTGGTTGTGCGTGCAAGTGGGGGAGGGACAAAGAGAGAGGGAGAGAGAGAATCCCAAGCACAGACAGTGCCCACAGCACTGACAGCACATAACCCAACGTGGAGCTCGATCATGAAACTCAGGTCTTCTCTTCATTCAAAAATAGCTTTCATCTCCATTTGTCAGAAGTGGAATAGCCCACAGTTTTTCATGTTTTTCTCTTTTTTTTTTCAAGGACATAGGATGGAAGATATAGAGACGTATTCTTGGTAACCTGAATGGTTGTCTATGAGAATGATGTCTTGAGTTATGATAGAGTTTAGAACTGTGTCAGCTCTTACTACCAATTTCAGAATGACAGAAGCAGGTATTTGTTTTTCAATAAATATATCATGTGTGTATATATATTTGAGATATGAGGGTTCTCCAAATTGACCCTCTCTTGCACAGATCTAAGGGCAGTATTGAACTTAAGTATTCTCCTGTCTGATCTTTTTGCTTCTCCCCTTGTCCTCAGATATTAAAAAAAAAGTATTATTATTATTTTGAAGCATAAAACAGAGGATGTCCTCCCGTCTCACTCTGAATACAATTCATTCCTTACACAGCCTGCAGTTTCTTACATAACCTCCTGCTATCCTTCTTATTCCAACTTCTGTTGTTTCCCCAGTGACTTACTCTTTCTGACCCCTTTGATTTTTTGTAATTAAGACATTATTTTTTTTTAAAGCAGTTTTAGGTTCACAGCAAAATTGGGAGGAAGGCACAGAGCTTTCCCATATACATCCTGTTCCCCAAACATGCATAGCCTCTCCAATCATCAACATCTCCCACCAGAATGGTACATTAATTAAAAATGGGTGAACTATATTGATATTATCACCCAAACTCTGTAGTTTACATTATGGTTTACTCTTGGTATTGCATATTCTGTTGGTTTGGACAAATATATGACAATATCCACCATTATGATATCATTCAGAATGGTTTCATTGCCTTTGAAATTTTCTGTGCTCTACCTGTTCATCTTTCCTCTTCCCTAAACCACTGACAACCACTGATTTTTTTTTATGGTGTCCATAGTTTTGTGTTTTCCAGAATGTAGCATATAGTCTTTTGATTTTGGCTTCTTTCACTTAGTAATATTCATTTAAGTTTCCTCCGTGGCTTTTCTTGGCTCGATAGGTCATTTCTTTTTAATGCTAAATAAGATTTCATTGTCTGGGTGTATCGTAGTTTCTTTATCCATTTATCTACTAAAGGACATCTTGGTTCCTTTTAAGTTTTGATAGCTATGAGTAAAGCTCGTATAAACATCTATGTGTAGTTTTGTGTGGACATAAGTTTTCAACTCCTTTGGGTAAATACCAGAGGTATCAAAGTGATTGCCCAATCAAATGGTAAGAGCATGTTTAGTTTTTTTTAAGAAATTGCCAAAGTGTTTCCCAAAGTGGTTGTACCATTTTGCATTCCCACCAGCAATGAATGAGAGTTCCTAGTGCTCCACATCCTTAGCAGCATTTCATGTTTTAGTATTCTATTTTGTTAGTATTCTATTCGATTTTGGCCATTCTAAATATAGGTGTGTTGTGGTATTTTGTTTTAATTTCCATTTCCCCAATGACATATGGTATGGAGCATCTTTTCATATGCTTATTTTTCATTTATATATTTGTTTGGTGAAGTATCTGTGAAAGTTTTTGGGCCATTTTTTAATCAGGTGATTACTTATTTGTTGAATTTTAAGAATTCCTTGTATGTTTTGGATAATAGCTGTTTATCAGGTATATCTTTTACAGATATTTTCTCCCTGTGTGTGTCTTCCCTTCTCATTCTCTTAACATTATCTTTCACAGACCAAAAGTCTTTAATTTTAGTGAAGTCTAGCTTATCAGTTTTTTTTTTCATGTATATATAGTGGAAAGTATTGATTATGTTGAGGACAGGTTAGGATCCTCCTTATTTTTAAGTTAGTGTAATTTATCACCTCACTCATTAATCACTTCACCTAAAATATGATGTATTAAATCACATAAATGTACCTATTACATATAAGATATATTACATATACATATAAGGCCAAGGTCGCATAAAGGTAAAACACTTGAAAGATATATACCATCATGGAAATTTAAAGAAGAGTAATTATAATTTAAATATGCAGGGCCATTTGGACCTCCCTTATGTAGTCTTTTTCAGATATCCAGATATTTACACTATTTGACAGAAAGTTTCTGACCCTACGTCAAAACTAGATATTCAGCCCTAATCGGAAGAACTCTGCAAATACCAAACTAGACCATGCCTATTTTTGTAATTTCTGCAGTAGGTAAAGGAGTTATACTCTGAAAAATAAATATGAAAGCTTTAATTATAAAGCACAATAAATAAGAGTTTTATGTCTATATGTGTGTGTGTGTATGTTTATGCTTAATTTAGGTGAACCAGGACTATAATCTAGAAATTGAGTTGTTAAAATTTGTATCTTTGAATGAGTGAAGAAGTGTAGTTATATGATAACTGAAGAAAACAAAGGAATGTAAAGATTAAATAAAAACTAGGCCACTTTTGAGAAATACTCAAGGACCACTTTTAGGGATTATATTTTATTACCTAAATTCTTAAAATCTTAAAATTCCCCACATTAAAAACTAATTCTTGGGGTGACTGGGTGGCTCAGTTAGTTAAGTGTTCAACTGTTGATTGTGGCTCAGGTCATGATCTCAGGGTCATGAGATTGAGCCCCGCATGGGGCTCCATGCCTGGGTGTGGAGACTTCTTAAGGTTTTCCCTCTCTCTCTCTCTCTCTCTCTCTCTCTCTCTCTCTCTGCCTCTCACCTGCTTGTGCACACTCTCTCTCTCAAAAACAAAACAAAAAAACCCCTCAAAATAAAAAACAAAAAAACACCACTAATTCTTCAAATCTGTTTCAATTTTCTTTTTTTTCCCTTATAATAATAGGGTGTCACATTTGTTAACAATGTTATTATATACTAGTATTATTAATATTAGTAAATATTAGTATCATTTTCATGTTATAGATTTGGAAAATAGACCTCAGAGAGTTGAAAAAATCTTCCTAATATCACAGAACTAGTAATTTTCTCAACCATACCTTCCCCATCTTTAAAATGGAACATACAGTATAATATGTGTAATTTATTATAAAAATAAGTACTATTTTATTAATAATATCCAAATTATAAAAATGGAGTTGTAGCCAGTGAGCAGTGAACATATGAATTTTTAAAAAGATTATCTTTATTGTGAAATTGCTTTGTATATAATACTGACTTTCTATTCATTCCACCCATATTCAACTGACCTGATGCTTACATAGTAACCATCTGATTATGGTTTGGCTTTCAGTAGATTTCCTTTCCCAGTTTTGGTGATTTCTCAGGTTAAATCAAGAACATATATCTGACGATTATTTGATATCCCATGTAGCTCAAACATAGGCAGAAAATGATGTTCATAGGAATTAAAGTATTCTGGTACATAAAAGTGTTATTTTCCTCATTATAAATTAATAAAGTGGTACATTGAAACCTATTCTAGCAAGAATGAGTTAGATATATTTTCTTCAGTAATACTTCACCAATTTATTAGTGATAACCAATTGACTATCAGTACCCAAACTCCACAGTGCAGTCTTTGTATCTGTATATCATTTTTAGACACAAGTCTCCCTTAAATTCATTAATCTCATTCTGAGTTAATGATTCCCTAGAAGTGCTCCCTAGCACTTGGGCATCTGTCTGTCAGGTTATTTTTCTTGTATTATAGTCCTCCATTGACAGGTCTCCCTCACTAGACTAAAAATTTCTCTGTGAATAAATTCTTGGTGCATAACCCAGAGCTTGATCTATAGTATAGTAGGTGGTCGATCTCCATCTACTGATTTAATTAATGATTGATTTATACTTAAATCAACCCTTCAGGAACTTGCATGCTGTTATGTACAGTCTTAAAAAATCTTGAGTCAGTGAACTTCTTGGGTGTTGTCATACCTAAGTTTCTTAACTAGGAGAATCAATCTGAAAGTAATTAATATTCTGTTGCCAAGAGTGGGCATATATGATGAGCAGCAACCTTAATGAAGTTGTTGAGTACTACCCAAGGCTGATTCTTATCTTATCCTCTTTTGATATGTATTACACTACACCTGGCCTAAAGTCTAGATTAGAGTATTATCTGAATAAAAGTATTTAGTAAATGTTCTAAACTGTGTAAATAGCCATAATTTATTTAACATTTTTCTTTTAGAATGGTTTACACATCTTCAGTTATCTTCATAATACACTTTTATTAGATGGTAGACATGAAGGATATCATCATATAATAAGAGATTATCAGATAATGTACAGTAGTGAAGGGACTTGTCTAACATTGAGTAATTAGCATAATTAGAGTTTTCTTCCATTTTCCAGTATTGTTTTGCTTTATGAAACTCTTTAAAAAAAAACCAGTATAATAAACCAGTACACATGAAGACATGGAAACAAATCTATCTTATCCCTGTCCCCTACCCCCTCCCAAAAAAAAAAAGTTGAAAAAGGATAATATGTGAGAAATACTAAAGATGAAAGACATTTTTTTACCGTGTTTGGTTCTGGGCAGGCATTATAGAAGACAACAAACTTATGAGAAAATTAATCTGATTCAAAAAGCACCTGGAAGACTCGAACCAAATTTAAGAGAAACAAGATTCAAGAACAAACTATTAGAAAAATGCAAATTAGAAATCTTTAAGAAAGAGCTGGAGAGGGGCACCTGGGTGGCTTAGTCGGTTAAGTGTGCAGCTTTTGCTCAGCTCATGATCTCGCGGTTCATGAGTTCGAGCCCCATGTTGGGCTCTGTGCTGACAGCTTAGAGCCTGGAGCTTTCTTTGGAATCTGACTCCCTCTCTCTCTGCCCATCCTCTGCTCACACTCTGTCTCTATGTCTCAAAAAATAAATAAATGTTAAGAAAATTTTTTTTAAAAAGCTGGAGAGATCTAACTTTTTCATTGGGCTTGTAATAGAGCTTTTTAGAGACAGGCCAAAAGAAGAAAAATCTAAATGTTTAAAGTAAGTTAAACTGGTTGCTGAGTCTTTAAAAAAGTTTCAATCTTTAGAAAATACATCAAAACACAACCAATTTCATGGAGCTTCAACTAAAACAGCCTTCAGAATATATCAGAAGAATGAAGAACAACTTCAGATGGCACTCAACAATGATTGTATAAGTTCTGATCTTCAGGGAAAGACAAGGTTGCTTTCACAAGAAGCCAGAGAATGGAAAAGGAAAAGGAAAAGGGAACAAACTTATTAAACTGGATAAAAATGTTAGAAAACTCTAAAGTGTGTATGAAACAAATTCTAAAAGTTAAGGAAAGATCAAGCTTCTAGGTGAACACAAGCTAATGATGAGAGACTTAGCTGTTGCTCTTGGAGAAGATCACATGAATAGTGGGAACTTGGAGTTGTATATAAAGAATGCATTGGAAATGGAGACTTCTTAGAAGATGAATCAAAAGTCATTTTGAAGAAATTAATTGATGCATCTGAGTTACTCATTTAAAAACTCTTAATGAAAAATAACCCCTGAATGCTTACTAAATTAACTGATGGTGAAAGAACTTACATACTTAAAGATCATATCAAAAGTCTCCAAACTGACAAAATTTCATTGCAGTTAGAAAACACACTCATGCACACAGGAAGGGAGGGGGGAAAGTTCTAGTGGAAACTTCAGATCCTTTCAGAACTGAATCAAAAAAATACATTTCACAAAACATGCAGTTTAAAGTGAATTTACTCCATGAAAAGAAATAGAGGAGGATCTTTCCAATATAGCTGGAAAGATCAGCCAGGTATGTGAAGAGATGGACACATAAAATTGTATGCCTGATCTATGCTGACATTTTAGATGTTCCAAGGAGGTCATTTAGCTGAGACATAAGAGACTACCCGGAATGCTCTGGAGGAACAAATCTCTGGGGAAAGAGGAACATTAAGGTATGATGTGCAGATGTAGTCTTATGTCCAGTATGGAGCAGATACCACCCGCCCTCAGGTTAGAGCTACATGAACAGGGTTCTTCCATCAGTCCAGCTTCCTCCTCACACAGCATGTTTCCACAAACATGAGGTGAGCTTGACTTGGTGTTCCTTATGCTGGCAGATACCTCAGACATTTTTTGACTCCACTCTCCCACCTGACGTAGAGTTGCTGGTCCAGATTCTGGTGCTTTGAGTCTATCCTGTCATTTTGTTGGAAGTCAGATGTTAGAGAGGCATCCCCAGGTATATGTACTAAGCGGAGGAACCTTTGACTTCCCCCAGTTCTGTAAAGTAAAGATGAACCTCCTGAAGAATCCACTCCCCTGAAGGACTTCCCTCACCCAGTGCATCCTCCCCTGAAAGGTTGCAATACCAATTAATGGGTTTTGTTCTGATCACACAGCCTAAAAATAGAAATAAGCCAATTTCCTAGTTGATACCACTTTCCAACGAGTTTGCTTTTAAAGATCCAGAACCATAGCAAGATGCTTCTTTACTCTTTACTAAAAGAATTTTGATTTTTTTTTCCTTTTATTCCTTTTACTATTAAGATATTATACAATGGCTGAAATGAAAGTTTGGTAGGATTACAATCTATAGGAAAATGTTTCATACCTGTATATTATTTAAATGTGAATCTTATAGGGGCACCTGGATGGCTCAGTCGGTTAAGCATTCAACTTCAGCTCAGGTCATGATCTCACAGTTCTCGTGGGCTCGAGCCCCACATCAGGCTCTGTGCTGACAGTTCAGAGCTGGAGCCTGCTTCAGATTCTGTGTCTCCCTCTCTCTCTGCTCCTCCTGTGCTCGTGCTCTGTCTCTCTCTGTCTCTCAGAAATAAATAAATGTAAAAAATTTTTTTAATGTAAATCTTATAAGTAAATTACTTCTATATTATTGAACATGTCAATAGTGTAATTACGGTATTTTTGTTGTTTAATCCACTAAAACAATCTAGAAATACTGCAAATACTTTCTGTTTTCAAGAAGAATTGTGAATTTTTACCTTTTTTTTTTTTTTTTTTGCTTTATGGCTATTAAGTGATTATGGAAACTTGATAGCATTGTAATTCTTAAGATAGTATTTTACAAATGGACTTATTAAAATGTGAATTTCATGAATAAATTGCTTATTTTCTTCTGTTTATAGATAGCATAAAGATGGTACTTTTGTTTTGCCATTTCATAAGCCCCTCCTCCCAAATTAGCTGTAGTAAGAGCTTTATAAGGGAAGTCTTGCAGTTGAGACATTTGAAACTCAAACTGTATTTCTGTAACCAATGATTAATCTATTGGTTAAAATGAGTATGCTTACCAAAATAAACTTTGGTTAAAAAAAATTAAACTACCTAAACATGCAGGCCTTTGGAAAAGAAAAATAGACATCACTGTCTAGTTTCAATTATCAAATCTACACTACTCTCAAAACAATTTTGATGTTAGTCATAATATATGCTTAATGAATATATACATGAAATCTTTAATCGCAAATGCAGAATATATTTGACAAATATTATGTAACAATCATTCTTAATTTTGGTTCAACATAATATGCCATGTTATAGTTCTATGAATTTACAATGGTCTACATCTAATATTTGATTTTATTTCTATTTTTCTAATTTTTACTTTTTTTCTATTACGTCCATTTTTTACTAGCAATTTTAATAATTCTCCCCCTTTTTAAAGTTTTAGTTATTTAATTTTGAGGTGGGTGGGGAGAGAGCGTGTGCCAGCACGAATGGGGGAGGGTCAGAGAGAAAGGGTGAGAGAGAATCCTAAGCAGGCTCCATGCTGTCAGCTCACAGCCCTATGTGGGGCTCTAACTCACAAACTGTGAGATCATGACCTGCACTGAAATCAAGAGTCAGATGCTTAACTGACTGAACCACCCAGGTACCTCTTATTCCCCCCTTTTGAATAATTTATTTGTCTTTGAAAATATTGAGTAAAATTTTTATCTTTGTTTTATTATTCAGCTTTATATCTGCTTACTATTATCCACATGACTCTAAGCAGTACTTTCTAAAACAAACAAACAAAATGTTAAAAGAAAATACTGTTTATGACAGTGTTGTGCTGTCTAGTAATACTATTCATAACCTTTTTAACATCAGGGACTAATGTGAGTTCCTTCCCTTTCTGTCTCTTTTGTTCCCTTTTCTTTTATGTGTATCTACTCATTGGTAAACACTAACAAAGATATAAATGACAAAAATATGTTCCATTATTTAAAATTTTTTTTTTGATGTTTATTTATTTTGAGAGAGAGAGAGAGAGAGAGAGAGAGAGAGAGAGAGACAGAGCTTGAGCAGGGGAGGGGTAGAGAGAGAGGAGACACAAAATCCAAACTAGGCTCCAGGCTCTGAGCTGTCAGCACTGAGCCTGATGTGGGGCTCAAACTCATGAGCCATGAGATCATGACCTGAGCTTAAGTTGGTGTTCAACAGACTGAACCACCCAGGTGCCCCTGTTCCACTATTAATACTAGTGTTTGTGATGATTTAACCTTTTTCCCCCCAGTTTTTCTCTGGTAGATTAAATGACATAGCCTTAGATTTTCATAACTATGGGAGATAGTAGAAATTCTAAATATTTAATGAGTCACACTTTAAAATATCTTATTTACCGCTAGAAAATAAGTATAAGGAGATGTACAAGTAAGTTCAGTCAAAACTGTGAAAGAAAACAACATAAACAACAACAAAAATAAACCTAATGTGGGACATAAGACAGTAAGAACTTTTCTCAAACAAACAAAAAAACCCACATATCTATATTATAAACTAATATATGAACAAAATTATACACAAAATAAATAAAAATGTTTATGTAGGTTCCATTAAACATGGAGTATATTATTTTATAACCACTGACATCATCAATGCACAACAGTAACACAAATGACAAACCATTCAAGACCTGAATTTCACAACTGAAACAACAGACTTAAAGTCAGTTAACAAAATTGGGCATGAGTAGATTATTTTTTGTAAAAGTATATTTAATCTAAGACATTTAAACCAAGAGACAGATAACAAAATTATAGCCCCCCCCCCAACAATCACACTATATGGATCATTGGAAAGAAAGCACTACTCTAAAAATATTTAATGATAGAAAAGAAAATGTTTGGTCTTTTCAAACAAAAACTACAATGTAAAAGAAAAGTACTTCAAAAATAGATAAGAATAGGTGGAAAAGATGGCAGCGTAGGAGGATGCTGGGCTCACCACGTCCTGCTGATCACTTAGATTCCACCCACATCTGCCTAAATAACCCAGAAAACCGCCAGAAGACTAGCAGAACGGACTCTCTGGAGCCAAGCGGAGACAAGAGGCCCATGGAAGAGGGTAGGAAGGGCGGAGAGGTGGTGCTGGATACACGGACTGGTGGGAGGGGGGGAAGGGGCAGCCTACCCTGCAAGGCAGAGCCTGTGAGTCTGGCTTGCAAAAGCGGAGGGGCCAGACTGTGTGAGTTCTGACAGCCAGCGGGACTTAACATTGGGATATTAAAAGTCAGCAGCTCTGCTCAGAGAGCGGGAGGGTGAGAGGACACTGGGAGGGAGAGGTGTTGAGCCCTGGAAGACAGAGCTCAGCTCCGCGGCGAACAAAGGCTCTGGCCAGCGCCATCTCCCTCTCCCATCCCACAGCCAAAATCCCAAAGGGAACCAGTTCCCGTCACTGAACTTGCTTGCACCGTGCAAACACCCATCGCTGTGCTTCTGTGGATCTATCCCTCCAACGGGTCTGCCTACCTCCCAGTTCTGCAGGGCCCCTCCCGCAGGGGACCACCCATGGCAAAGCTAGCTAAGCCTGCCCCTCCCTCCCCTGTGCACTTTGCCGATCCACCCCGGGGAATACACCAGAGCCTGTCAAAGCAGCACCACAAGCCTGGCAGTATGCAAGCAGCCCAGACAGGGGCCACACCACTCCACAGTGAGTCCTGCCCCTGGAAGAGGGGAAGATAAGGTACACACAAGTCTGACTGTGGCCCCAGTGGTGAGGTGGGGACAAACATCAGGTCTGACTGCGGCCCCACCCACCAACACAAGTTACTCCAGGCAGCGCAGGGGAAGTGCCCTGCAGTTCCGCACCACCCCAGGTATTATCCAAAATGACGAAACTGAATTCTCCTCAAAAGAAACTCCAGGAAGTAGCGACAGCTAACGAATTGATCAAAAATGATTTAAGCAATATAATGGAACAAGAATTTAGAATAATAGTCATAAAACTAATTGCTGGGCTTGAAAAAAGTATAGAGGACAGCAGAGAATCTATTGCTACAGAGATCAAGGGACTAAGAAATAGTCATGAGGAGCTAAAAAATGCTATAAATGAGGTGCACAATAAAATGGAGGTGACCACAGCTCAGATTGAAGAGGCAGAGGAGAGAATAGGTGAATTCGAAGATAAAATTATGGAAAAAGAGGAAGCTGAGAAAAAGAGATAAAAAATCCAGGAGTATGAGGGGAGAATTAGAGAACTAAGTGATGCAATCAAACAGAACAATATCCGTATAATAGGAATTCCAGAAGAGGAAGAGAGAGAGAAAGGGGCTGAAGGTGTACTTGAACAAATCATAGCTGAGAAATTCCGTGATCTGGGGAAGGAAAAAGGCATTGAAATCCAAGAGGCAGAGAACTCCCTTCAGACGTAACTTGAATTGATCTTCTGCATGGCATATCATAGTGAAACTGGCAAAATACAAGGATAAAGAGAGAATTCTGAAAGCAGCTAGGGATAAACATGCTCTATCATATAAAAGGAGACCAATAAGACTAGTGACAGACCTATCTACTGAAACTTGGGAGGCCAGAAACGAATGGCAGGAAATCGTCAATGTGATGAACAGAAAAAATACACAGCTGAGAATTCTTTATCCAGCAAGTCTGTCATTCAGAATAGAAGGAAACATAAAGGTCTTCCCAAACAAACAAACAAACACTGAAGGAATTCGTCACCACTAAACCAGCCCTACAAGAGATCCTAAGGGGGATTCTGTGAGTGAAATGTTGCAACGACCACAAAGTACCAGAGACATCACTACAAGCATGCAACCTACAAACATCACAATGACTCTATCCCCATATATTTCCATAATAACACTAAATGTAAATGGACTAACTGCTCCAACCAAAAGACATAAGGTATCGGAATGGATAAAAAAAAAAAAAACAAGACCCATCTATTTGCTGTCTACAAGAGACTCATTTTAGACCTGAGGACACCTTGAGATTGAAAGTGAGGGGATGGAGAACTATCCATCATGCTACTTGAAGTCAAAAGAAACCTGGGGTAGCCAGACTTATATCAGACAAACTAGACTTTAAATTAAAGGCTGTAACAAGAGATGAAGAAGAGCATTATACAATAATTAGAGGGTCCATCAATCAGGAAGAGCTAACAATTATAAATGTCTATGCATTGAATATGGGAGCCCCCGAATGTATAAAGCAATTAATCACAAACATAAGCAACCTTATTGATAAGAATGTGGTAATTGCAGGGGACTTTAATACTCCACTTACAACAATGGATAGATCATCTAGACACAGGATCAATAAAGAAACAAGATCCCTAAATGATAAACTGGATCAGATGGACTTGACAATTATATTTAGAACTCTGCATCCCAAAGCAAAAGAATATACGTTATTCTTGAGTGCACATGGAACATTCTCCAAGATAGATCACACACTGGGTCACAAAACAGCCCTTAATAAGTATAAAAAAATTGAGATCATACCATGCACACTTTCAGACCACAATGCTATGAAGCTTGAAATCAACCACAGGAAAAAGTCTGGAAAACCTCCAAAAGCATGGAGATTAAAGAACATCGTACTAAAGAATGAATGGGTCAACCAGGCAATTAGAGAAGAAATTAAAAAATATATGGAAACAAATGAAAATTAAAATATAACAATCCAAATGCTTTGGGATACAGCAAAGGCAGTCCTGAGAGGAAAATACATTGCAATCCAGGCCTATCCAAAGAAACAAGAAAAATCCCAAATACAAAATCTAACAGCACACCCAAAGGAAATAGAAGCAGAACAGCGAAGATAGCCTAAACCCAGCAGAAGAAGAGAAATAATAAAGATCAGAGCAGAAATAAACAATATAGAATCTAAAAAAAAAAGAGCAGATCAATGAAACCAAGAGTTGGTTTTTTGAAAAAATAAACAAAATTGATAAACCTCTAGCCAGGCTTCTCAAAAAGAAAAGGGAGAGGACCCAAATAGATAAAATCATGAATGAAAATGGGATTATTACAACCAATCCCTCAGAAATACAAGCAATTATCAGGGAATACTATGAAAAATTATATGCCAACAAACTGGACAACCTGGAAGAAATGGACAAATTCCTAAGCACCCACACATTTCCAAAACTCAAACAGGAAGAAATAGAAAACTTGAACAGACCCATAACCAGCAAAGAAATTGAATCAGTCATCAAAAATCTCCCAACAAATAAGAGTCCAGGACCAGATGGCTTCGCAGGGGAATTCTACCAGATATTTAAAGCAGAGATAATACCTATCCTTCTCAAGCTATTCCAAAAAATAGAAAGGGAAGGAAAACTTCCAGACTCATTCTATGAAGCCAGTATTGCTTTGATTCCCAAACCAGACAGAGACCCAGCAAAAAAAGAGAACTACAGGCCAATATCCCTGAAGAATATGGATGCAGAAATTCTCAATAAGATACTAGCAAATCGAATTCAACAGCATATAAAAAGAATTATTCATCATGCTCTAGTGGGATTCATTCCTGGGCTGCAGGGCTGGTTCAGTATTCGCAAATCAATCCATGTGATACATCACATTAATAAAAGGAAAGATAAGAACCATATGATCCTGTCAATCGATGCAGAAAAAGCATTTGACAAAATTCAGCATCCTTTCTTAGTAAAAACCCTCAAGGAAGTCGGGATAGAAGGAACATACTTAAACATCATAAAAGCCATTTGTGAAAAGCCCACAGCTAATATCCTCAATGGGGAAAAATGAGAGCTTTCCCCCCTGAGATCAGGAACACGAGAGGGATGTCCACTCTCACCACTGTTGTTTAACATAGTGTTGGAAGTTCTAGCATCAGCAATCAGACAACAAAAGGAAATCAAAGGCATCAAAATTGGCAAAGATGAAGTTAAGCTTTCACTTTTTGCAGATGACATGGTATAATACATGGAAAACACAGTAGACTCCACCAAAAGTCTGCTAGAACTGGTACATGAATTCAGCAAAGTTGCAGGATACCAAATTAATATACAGGAATCAGTTGCATTCTTATACACTAATAATGAAGCAACAGAAAGACAAATAAAGAAACTGATCCCATTCACAATTGCACCAAGAAGCATAAAATACCTAGGGATAAATCTAACCAAAGATGTAAAAGATCTGTATGCTGAAAGCTATAGAAACTTAGGAAGGACATTGAAGAAGATATAAAGAAATGGAAAAACATTCCATGCTCATGTATTGGAAGAATAAATATTGTTAAAAAGTTAATACTACCCAAAGCTGTCTACACATTCAATGCAATCCCAATCAAAATTGCACCAGCATTCTTCTCAAAGCTAGAACAAGCAATCCTAAAATTTGTATGGAATCACAAAAGACCTTGAATAGCCAAAGTAATTCGAAGAAGAAGACCAAAGCAGGAGGCATCACAATCCCAGACTTTATCCTCTACTACTAAAATGTAGTCATTAAGACAGCATGGTATTGGCACAAAAACAGACACATAGACCAATGAAATAGAATAGAAACCCCAGAACTAGACCCACAAAAGTATGGCCAACTAATCTTTGACAAAGCAGGAAAGAAATTCCAATGGAAAAAAGACAGTCTCTTTAACAAATGGTGCTGGGAGAACTGGACAGCAACATGCAGAAGGATGAAACTAGACCACTTTCTCACACCATTCACAAAAGTAAACTCAAAATGGATAAAGGACCTGAATGTGAGACAGGAAACCATCAAAACCCTAGAGGAGAAAGCAGGGAAAAATCTCTCTGACCTCAGCCGCAGCAATTTCTTACTTGACACATCCCCAAAGGCAAGGGAATTAAAAGCAAAAATGAACTATTGAGACCTCATGAAGATAAAAAGCTTCTACACTGCCAAGGAAACAATCAACAAAAGTTAAAGGCAACTGATGGAATGGGAAAAGATATTTGCAAATGACATATCAGACAAAGGGCTAGTATCCAAAATCTATAAAGAGCTCACCAAACTCCACACTGGAAAAACAAATAATCCAGTGAAGAAATGGGCAGAAAACATGAATAGACACTTCTCTAAAGAAGACATCCGGATGGCCAACAGGCACATGAAAAGATGCTCAACGTCACTCCTCATCAGGGAAATACAAATCAAAACCACACTCGGATACCACCTCACGCCAGTCAGAGTGGCTAAAATGAACAAATCAGGAGACTATAGATGCTGGTGAAGATGTGGAGAAACAGGAACCCTCTTGCACCGTTGGTGGGAATGCAAACTGCTGCAGCCACTCTGGAAAACAGTGTGGAGGTTCCTCAAAAAATTAAAAATAGACCTACCCTATGACCCAGCAATAGCACTGCTAGGAATTTACCCAAGGGATACAGGAGTGCTGATGCATAGGGGCAACTGTACCCCAATGTTTATAGCAGCACTTTCAACAATAGCCAAATTATGGAAAGAGCCTAAATGTTCATCAGCTGATGAATGGATAAAGAAATTGTGGTTTATATACACAATGGAGTACTACGTGGCAATGAGAAAGAATGAAATTTGGCCTTTTGTAGCAACATGGATGGAACTGGAGAGTGTTATGCCAAGTGAAATAAGTCATACAGAGAAAGACAGATACCATATGTTTTCACTCTTATGTGGATCCTGAGAAACTTAACAGAAGACCATGGGGGAGGGGAAGAAAAAAAAAAGGTTAGAGAGGGAGGGAGCCCAAACATAAGAGACTCTTAAAAACTGAGAACAAACTGAGGGTTGATTGGGGGGTGGGTGATGGGCATTGAGGAGGTCACCTGTTGGGATGAGCACTGGGTGTTGTATGGATACCAATTTGACAATAAATTTCATATTTAAAAAAAAATAAAGGCAACAATTCAACTCCCCCCCAAAATAGATACGAGTAATATATACTTTTTAAAAAGCTGAGATGTTTTTTGAGATAAAATAGAGCTAAATAAGATGAGGTTGGAGAGAGGGGAAGGATAATGGAGAAGGTACTTACAGAAAAGTAAAATGCAGGAAACAAAAGCAAAAATGAACTACTGGGACCTCATCAAAATAAAAAGCTTCTGCACAGCAAAGGAAACAATCAGCAAAAGTATAAGGCAACCGACAGAATGGGAGAAGGTATTTGCAAACGACATCTCAGATAAAGGGTTTCTATCCAAAATCTATAAAGCACTTATCAAACTCAGCACCCAAAAAAATAATTCAGTGAAGGAATGGGCAAAAGACATGAATAGACACTTCTCCAAAGAAGACATCCAGATGGCCAACCGACACATGAAAAAATGCTCAACTTCACTCATCATCAGAGAATTACAAATTAAACCACAATGAGATACCACTTCACACCTGTCAGAATGGCTAACATGAACAACTTAAGCAACAACAGATGTTGGCGAGGATGCGGAGAAAGAGGATCTCTTTTTGTATTGTTGATGGGAATGCAGCCACTGTGGAAAACAGCGTGGAAGTTTCTCAAAAAACTAAAAATAGAATTACCCTGTGTCCCAGAAATTTCACTACTAGGTATTTATCCAAGGGATACAGGTATGCTGGTTTGAAGGGAAACATGCACCCCAACGTTTATAGCAGCACTATCAACAATAGCCAAAGTATAGAGGAGCCCAGTGTCCATCGATGGATGAATGGATAAAGAAGATGTGGTGTGTGTGTGTGTGTGTATATATATATATACACACACACATATCAAGACCATGGAGTATTATCTGGCAATAAAAAAGAATGAAATTTGCCATTTGCAACTACGTGGATGGAACTAGAGGTTATTATGCTAAGTGAAATTAGAGAAAGACAAATATCGTATGACTTCGCTCATATGAGGACTTCACTCATATGAGACAAAACAGATGAACATAAGGGAAGGGAAGTAAAAAGAATATAAAAAAAGGAAGGTGTACAAAAATAAGAGACTCATAAATATGGAGAACAAACAGATTACAGGAGGCGGTGTGGGAGGGGGGATGGGCTAAATGGGTAAGGAATCTACTCCTAAGGAATCTACTCCTGAAATCATTGTTGTACTATGCTAATTTGGATGTAAATTTAAAAATAAATAAATAAAATTAAAAATTAAAAAGAAGAGTAAAATGCAATCATAGAAATAAAAATCTCCTTTGAATGCATTAGACAACAGGAGTGGACAATACAGATAGAAAAACAAATTTACTAATATCAAAGATCAATTTGACATTATTTCCGAAAATATACTGCAAAGAAATACATGTAAAGTAAAGTAGTTGAAATAATATATATTATGTTTTAGAAGGGAAATCCAATCTATGCACAATGAAGATCTGGGAAGAGTGAAACACAACAAATGATGCAGAAGCAGTAAGGAAATATAGTAAAAGAAACTATATTAAATGTAGTATATAATATATTTATATTATACTACATATTATATAATTTATATATATTATTTATGTAATTATATAATAATAATTTATATTATGATTTATATAATTTATATAATAGTATATATTACATAAATATAATATAGTAAAAGAAGTATACTAAAAATATAGTAAAAGAAACTGCTTCTCAGTTCGGGGGGAAAAAGACATTTCCTATAATTGAGTAGACATGATTTTTTTATGCAAAATTAGTGGGAAAATTTCATAGTTAGCCATAATTTCATAGAATTTTAAATAAATGAAATCAGTAACTGTAAAATAAAGTTGTGATAAACTCAACCTAATTAAAATTAAGAACATCTGTTCATGAAGGCATAAAAAGAATGAAAATTTAAACCACAAATTGAAAGAAGATATTTGCAATGAATATAACCAACAAATTATTTCATTTGTGGCGTACAAAAGACTCTTTAATATTAGTAAGAAAAAGACAGTCCAACAGAACAATAGGCAAAAGACAAGAAGTTCATGGACAGAAAAGGAAACATGAATGGTCTTATGCATAAAAAGATGGTCAAACTCATAAGATTCTTCCCTCATAAATAACCAAGAAAAAGGCAAATTAAGAATGTATCAAGATAAGGGTGACTGGGTGGCTCAGTCTGTTGAGCATCCGACTCTTGATTTTGGCTCAGATCATGATCTCACAGTTCATGAGCTTGAGCCCTGCATGGGGCTCCACGCTGACAGTGTGGAGCCTGTTTGGGTTTTTCTGGCCTCCTTTCTCTCTGCCCCTTCACCAGTCGTGTTGTCTCTCTTCCAAAATAAGCATTTAAAAAAAATGTATCAAGATATAATTTTACACCATTATATGGACTAAAATTAAAAGACTGACAATATAACTGTTGGAAACCATATGGATTTATAGGACTTGTAAAGTATTGCTCGGCAAGTATAAATGGCATTTACAATTTGACATTATTTTCCAATGGTGTACTGTTGGAGCACCTATGACCTGGTAGATACTTCTGGAGAATCTTATGCACATGTGTATCAGGAGAAATGTCTAAAAATAAATGAAACAGTGATGCCATGATAGTAAATAATTCAAAACAATATAAGTGTTCATGGATAGAATAAAAAATAGGTGCTAATATTCTTACTACTATTAAATTATTGACTTTTAAATCTGAACAATGTCAGTTTAAGTATAGCTATTAAAGTATTAAAGATACTTTTTTTTTTACAATAAAGGAAATTTTCCTACCAAATCATTGCAGGTAACAGATGAAAATATAGCATAATAAATGCAATAAACACTAGAAAATAATGAAGATATTTTAAAGCAAACACATGGAAGGCACTTAACACTTGAGGGAAAACAAATTTACCATTTATGATCACAAATTTAAATGGTTTGCACTCATCAATAATAACATTTTTTACCCTTTATTATAATTAGACTGAAACAAAATTTTGGAGAAACAAAGCAGAAACAAACTCAGAACTGTATTTAAAGATAAATGCATGAATAAATATATATTAAATAAGCAAATAAAAATAACATAACCACAATAATATGCTAATTAATAAAGTAAAATACAAAGCAAAAGATTAAATTGAGTTTCAACACATGATAAAATACAGCATCTTAACTTAAATGCTACCTCTTCAGGGACCATCTGACCTAAATTCCCTGTCCAGTCACCTCCTCTCACTTCCTTCTATTTTATGTTCACCATATTATTTTTACAGTACCTAAAATTGTAACTACCTCTTTATTGTTTATCCTCCCTAACTAGGTTGCATATACAATGTGACCAATCCTGTTTAAACAGAGATTGATGGTATTATTTAAAGAATATAACTAACAGTTTAAATGTGATATATGCTAACATGATATCCCACAATTAGGGGACATACTTTACTTTCGATTGTTCTTAGGACATTAAAAAGTAACAACTCAGTATGTCACCATTTAAATACAATATTTTATAGTCAATTCAAAAAAGAATTTATTCTATAGGGATTCTCACTACAGTGCAACCTAATGAGAAAATGATAACATAACAACAGGAAAAATATCATTTGGATAAAAGTCCCAACCATTTTCTTGAGCATTTATTAGGTAAAAGTATAATAAAAAAACTATTAAAAATACATAAAATGAGAACACTTTGTACTTAAAGACCCATCCAGTTTATAATTAATATTTTTTCATCTTGATGTATTTAACTCAAGAGGTTATGATTTTAAAAAGCAAGAATGATAGTAAAAAACTGAAATGTATAATAACGTTGTTAGTAATTAGGATGAAACGTGATGTGGTATGTTGTGAGGACATCTAGTAGAGAGATATGAGCTAGGCTACAGATTTAGGGACAATTTTCCTTTCCTTTCACAAGAAATTGCTATATGATCATCAGAATATGAGAAAATTAAATATACACATTCATATCTAAATAGGACCTGTAAAGAAGGAAGGGAAACAAACAGCAGTTATACTGTTTTAGGGAGTATGAGTTGACAAACCCTCGCTCAAGGGTAATTTGTGAGCATTCATTGTTTGAACTAGCATTTCCACTTTGAGGAAGCTAACCTATAGAAACATTCAGATATGCACATCTGAAGGTAGATATTAGGAGCTTCACTGAAGAAAGGTCTATAATGACAGTGAGCTGGGAAGTACTAAAAGTCCTAAAAAGAAGGATGATTAAATATATAATTGCATATGTATGTAATAGAATATTATACAGCTATTAAAATTAATGAAGTACATTAATGTGTGCTGTCCAAGAAGCAGTTAATTCCTGTTTTATATGTAGCAACTAACAGTTCTAAAAGTCTATAACCTGATGAGCAATCCAATATAACATTAAGTTACAGCGTTACGTATAATTATTTATAATACTAAGTTTCTGGAGAGCAATCAATAAAGTAAATTCCCAAATTGGAATAAAAGGGAAATAACTAATGAACGTAACACAGTAATCTAGATCTGTTCAGAAGGAACTTCTGTTTAGGGTCCTAGTAAAGCATTAAGGTGGCATTAGTCTAAACTTAATTTGTATAAAGCCTTGGAATATGGGAATAGGCTAATCTGGGAAAAGCATGCAGCAATTAATGGGAAAGGCAGATTCTAGATTCATTAAAAATTTTGAAGCACCTAATAAAATGATAGGAACATACTAAGTAGAGGAATTCATATATTGGTTGGGAAGAGCGCTAAGTAAACAAGCAATGTTGATAAAATGTAATTATTTTAGTGTCATATAATTTATTATTTGTGAGTTGTTTTGTCCTCCTCCCTTGACTACAGTGAAAGTTCCATGGAGAAAAGATTTTTTTCCATTTAGTTTTATTCCAAAAGCTTATAGTTGTGACAGAGAATTAATAAGACCTCAATACAGATTATTTGATTAGATGAAGAAAGGGAGAGAGAAGAAGGGAAAGTAGAAAGGCGAGAGGGTGGGCTACATCAGATGTAGGTTCAAGGTACTGGAGGTGGAAGAATAATCAGATGTTTTCTAGAAGATATAAAACCTTGGCTGAGACCCGACACAAGATTGGATTTAGTGAATGTACTGGATTGTGTGAGATTGTTTTGTTCCTAGGTCAAATGGAAGACAGCTTAAAGGTAAATAGAAATGATTTCTGTGAAAATATTGTTTTAGTTTGCAGTTAATGTTTCTGTGGTCTATCCAAGGTGAAGATGTCCAGTAGATAGATAGATAGATAGATAGATAGATAGATAGATAAATAGACAATGGATGGATATATGGATACATAGATGGACAGAATATATATACATGTTCTCTCTATATTTCCTAGTAAGAAAAATAACCAGAAATGTGTTCACTGGATTTAGCAATGCAGAGGCCATTTGTGACCTTAATGAAAGCAATTTCATTGAAGCAGAGGGAGTGGAAACTAGTTTGTGGTGGGTTTAGGAGTAAAAGAGAGATGAGCACTTGGCATTTCCAGAACATGGGCAGTGTTTGTGAGATCTGATCTTGGTGAGTGCAGGAGACTAGCTGGTTACATCTGTGAATGTCTGTAGTTGTCATTTGCACTTCAGTTTTTTTTTGTGTGTGTGTGAAGTAACAAACAAACCTAAGCTGTGTTTGCCTGTGGGAGAGGAAATATTGCTGCGGAAGTAGAGGAAAAAAAAATGTGTACACTGCACTACACTGTGGGTAAACTTCTTCCGTAAGCTTGTGGATATTTTCACTAGGAGCTTTGAGAATCCAACAGTATAAATATAACCTGACATTGATTGGCAGGGGGGAAGATATGCCTGTCTATTATTTGTATGTGAAAGGAAAAGAAAAATAAACAGCTTTCATTAACAAGCAGAATAATCTTGTTCACCAGACCACATAAAATGCATTTAGTTTTTCTCACCACAGGTGTATAAGCTTATACTTCTGATTGTTTTAGGGCACTATTAGTGAAGATATGAAAGTACTTATGGGGATATTTGCAAATCATTTATTTCAAAGAATATGAAGTATTGAGACCTGAAACTCATGATTTATTGTTTACTGGGTATTCATCTGTTTATACAATGGAAAATTACCATAGAATTTCCATCTGTACCATTTTCTTACACTTTTTTCTGTTTCTTTCTTACCATCCTCCTTCACTCTCTTATTGTCTGCATTCCTTCATTCTCTCCACAAATTGTTATCAGTAAATATTTGTTGAAAGTTAATAGTATATTTTGTGTATGTTCTAGCATTAAAAGATAGATTTCAAATGAGCATAAGAGTCAATAACATTACATGTGTTTTGTTATATTTAAACTTATTGTGAAATTAACTCAGAAATATTCACCTATACCATATAAATATAAGTATCTTGTCTTTACTTTTAAAATTAGTTTTAAAATTGTGACCTATCTCACAGTACTACAATGTGGTAATTGACACATTTGTTTTTAAGCTTGTTTTACAATTAAGTGCCAATATTTGGGAATATGTAATTGGAAGAATTGTATATGGGCAAACCAACAAGCTTTCTTTGGAGCAACAGCTGTTCTGGTCACACCATGCCCCAAATGTCTCTGCCTAATACCCACGTTTTAAAAAGAAGTCTAATACAAATATGTATCTAAAATAATTTTAAATATCAGTACCGACACACATTTTAAATTGGCATACATAGGACCACTTCCATTATTTTTGTTATTCATTTAATTACTGATCTATATGTGGTTATATAGACATATGTAGGTGAAACAAAGATGGCTAAGACACAATCCCTGTTATCAAGTAGCTCAAATCATTTCTAATGTTAGACTAGAAGAGATGGGAATTCATGCATTTTTATGGCCACAGATAGAAAGCCTCCTTTCTTAAAAGTAGGATGAATCCTCAAGGAGAATTTCAAAAAGTGCATATAAAATAAGTCTTTATCTTTCATTCACTCTCCTATCTAGTCACAGTTTTTGGCATGAAAGGCTTGCTAAAACTGAGAGATGCCCTAGGAGGGCAAATGTAAAGTAATCACACATGTTGTGGCTTCTCACTATGACTTTGACAGTGGAGTTTTTTTGTTTTTGAATGTTTATTTATTTCTTTTTGAAAGAGAGATAGAGCACATACAGGGGAGGGGCAGAGAGACAGGAAGGCAGAGAATCCCAAGCAGGTTCCACACTGTCAGCACAGAGCCCGATGCTGGGCTCAAACCCACAAACCGTGAGATCATGACCTGAGCTGAAATCAAGAGTGGGACACTCAACCAACTGAACCACCCAGGAGCCCCAACACAGTGGAGTTCTTAATTGGGTTTCTACTAGTGTCTTAGAGTGTGACAGCACATGTTGGTAGATGTAAAGTGATAACATGTTTTGTAGTGATAAAAGTTGAGTCATTTGTACACATTCAAAATTTGCAGCACTTGTAAATATATTTGAACACTGTTTATAAGGACCCTTCTGCTTATTTCCTGTTCTTAATAATTTGAAAAATATATTATTAAAAAAATTTTTTTTTTATTAATTTTGAGAGAGAGAGAGATGGTGATTAAGGGAGGGCAGAGGGAGTAAGTGAGAATCCCAAGCAGGCTCCACGCTGACAGCGTGGAGCCTGATGTAGGGCTCAAACTCATCAACTGCGAGATCATGACCTGATTCGAAATCAAGACTTAGACACTTAACTGACTGAGCCACCCAGATACCCCCAAAAATATACCATTTTTAAGCTTTTAGTTATAAATTATAAATACTTAATATCTTCCTTCTGTATGTCATTTTTACCGTTATGTTTTTATATATAATGATACATTTATGTTATATATTTACTTATTATGAACATTTTTGTTTATATAAATTTACTTCTATAATGTAAGGAAGTATAATTGACTCTTTCACCAAGCCCCATATAGATCCTTGTTGGATCCTCCAGATCCTCGTTGGTACTTCAGTGTGGCAAATATTATCAATATCTGTGCCATGGTGTTCTAAAACAAAAGAAAGAAAAGCAAAAGGGTAGGAAGTGCTTCACTGAGTGACTTCTCAATTTGTGATGATCTTTGTAGTAAGATCAGTGGTACTCTCATCAGCTAGATTATTACATTGTGAAATTTTAACCCATAAATAATATTACAAAGTATGGCCCATGAATCTCACGATTTTATAAAATGTCCAAGTTTTAAGTATATATGGGTAAGAAACATTATTACTGATTTCATTTGTGCTCCATAGAAAAAGCATAGTATGCTCCTTTTCAAGTCCTTTAGAGAATACACATAAAACTTCTCATCATAACAGTCCAGAGATATAAGCTGGCTGATATTTTTCTTCTTATGACCTAAAGCAGTCTTTTTGGTCAAAAACCTTGATGGCAGCTGTATTTAAAAAAAAAAAAATTATATGGCAACTGTATCTTAATATTTACTTATAGAATTTGAGATCATTTCATCACTAAAAGATACTGGTAGGTGGTATCCAGAAAGAGAAAATTAGGCATTCTACTACAATCTTTTCTATTGAGGCCACTGGGGGCTAAACATTTCTCATTTTAATGTGCCTCAGTATTGATACAACATGAAATTAATGGTGTTCAAAGAAGCAAGTGAATTACAAAAAAACATTAAATGTGAGCTTCAGTTTTGATACATGTGTGATTGTATTTATTTTTTTTTAGTAGATGTGAGATAGTAGCATGGTATAGTCTCCAGAATCTTTGTTCCATTAATTTGCTTATCTGTTATTGCCAAGCATTTATCTCAGAACTGAGGATATAGTTGTGAACAAAACCAACTGAGCTACTGCCCTCAAGAAACTTGCATTCTAGAAAGGGATAAAGGCAATAAAAAAACTATCAAACATATAGATGGTAAATGCTGTAGAGAAAAAAAATAAGTGTAGGTAAGGGTAATAAGGAATGCTGTGGTGGGAGATGTTATATGACTTTGGATGTCAAGAAAGATCTTACCAGTTAGATAACATCTGAACAGAGATCTGAATGAAGTAAGAGTGTGCTTTGACAGAAATCTGGGAGAAAGTATTTCAGACAAAAAAAGTACAAATGCCATGAGAAGATATGGAATGTGTTTATGAAAAATCAAGGAGCCTGGACTTCTAGTTTGTTGCCACTCTTCCTAACAAGTAAAAGACTAAATGAACAGGCTGGAAAATCAACTCTTTTTGGATTAGTAAGAGAGAAAAGGGACCCAGAGCAAATGGCTTTCCCCAGGATTGGAGAGACAGACAAGTACATACAGGGAATCACAGCTTACTGGAGTAGAGACTCATGAAAAGAAACTTCCACAGGAACTAGTGCCAAAGAAGGAAACCTGATCTGTAATTGACAAATTGCTTGAGGTTTCTTGTAGACAAGTCTGAGAGTAAAAATCTCAAGGGAGACCTAGTCAAAGGGAGGCTTCTGCACAGCAAAGGAAACCATCAGCAAAATGAAAAGGCTCAACCTAGGGAATGGTAGAAAATATTTGCAAACCACTTATCCAATAAGGGGTTAATATCCAAAATATACAGAGAACTCATACAACTTTGTAGCAAAAAACCCTAAATAACCCAATTTAAAAATGGGCAATGAATTTAGAGATTTTTCCAAAAGTATATAAATGGCCAACACATACATGAAAAGTGTTCAAAGTCACTAATTATCAGGGAAATGCAAATCAGAACCACAATGAGATATCGCCTCCACCCACAAGAATTTGTACTCTCAAAAAGATAAGAGATAAAAGCTGGAAAGGATGTGGAGAAAAAGCTTAAGAGGCCCAGCTTTCAGCCTGTCTTGGCTTTTGACATATTTTTCTCATTAAGCTTAATCATTTCTAGCTTTTCATTTAAAATGAATGACATATGACACTTCTTTTCACTTGAACACTTGGAGGCCATTGTAGGGTTATCATTTGACCTAATTTCAATATTGTTTTGTCTCAGGGAATATAGAGGCCTGAGGAGAAGGTGAGAGATGGGAAGAATGGTTGGTGAGATGGAACAGTCAGAGCATTCACAGCATTTATGGATTAAGTGCCCTCCCTTATATGGGTATAGTTCATGATCCCCCCCCCCCCCAAACAGTTATCAATAGTAACATCGAAGACCACTGGTCACAGATTACCGAACAAATATGATAATGATGAAAAAGTCTGAAATGTTGCAAGAATTTTCAAAATGCGGTACAGAGATACAAAGTGAGCAAATGCATTTGGAAAAATGGAGCCAATAGACTTAATGCATGGTTTCTACAAACCTTCGATTTGTAATAATTTTTAATGCAATATCTGCAAAGTTCAGTAAAGCAAAGAACAATAAAATGAGGTATGCCTGTACTTTGTTTTGAATAATAAAAATAAAGGGCATCAGAAATGACATATATATGGAAATTAGACAAATAATTTATATTCCAAAAGTATAATTTGTTAGAGATATATTAATTTTTAAATATGAATTAAAATGTTCTTCTAAAATATATTTTATATTACTATAGATATGGCTACTTCCATTGTCAAATATTATCTCTTTTAGCATCGTTGCTTTGTCAACTGATTTAAGTTATATAAACTTAGGAAAGATTCTACTCTGTGATTTCCATAAAATGTACTGTTTTATTTTATTCCATGAACAATTAAAAAAAAGAAGATAATAGATTTTCTCTTCCATTAGCAAATTGGTAAAGAATCATGGGAGATATATTGTACAAAAGGACATGTATTGAAAAAATCATTATCAATTTGATTTTTAATATATCATTTATAGAAGAACAGATGGTAGAGTTCTAGTTATAAGCAATGAAATATAAAAATCACCTACCTTGATGGTTTTAGGAGGCAATTTGCATTATCAAATTAAGTTAGAAAAAATAGGAAACTTAATTCTATAGATGACATTATTGGTAGTTTTATTTTCCTTCTGATCTTATGTATTTCTTATCTCTCATGATTGCATAGCACCTCATATTATTCCTCTTTTCATTTTTCCTCCTATTCAGTCAGTCTAGTATTCTGAGGCTAATTTTTTAGAGATTTAAAACCAGATTCTCGTGTGAAAATCCATTTATGTTAAAGAATTCATATGAAATAAAAGGACTATTGAATCAAAGCACAAAGTAGTTCATTAAGATGTATTATAGAAGTGAATAATGTCCTAATAAATAGTTTTAGACTTCATTTTCATAACTAAGAATTTAGTTAAGCATATCTTAATTTATTTCCTTAATTAATACCTACTTTGTAAGTTAAGTAAGAGAAAGCTGGAAATTTAACCTGCATTTTACTATTGGTAAAACGGTGCAAAAATATTCTATACAAGTTGTAATCGTGCATGACTTTAATCAGATATTTGGAGACCTATTTCAATTGCCTGCAGTGTTAGCTATTCAAACTGAAAATATTCTGTAAGATTCCCTTATAACTTGAGAACCAGATGACTCATTTCCCTTAGACAGCTCAGCTTGTGCAATTTTAGCGGTGGAGAATGAGCTGTCCATTACTCTTTATCACCATTCTCTGCTGAATGCGTTTGCTCTTTCTTCCTTTCCATTGCTTGTGTTTGTTTATCTAATTTGGATTATTAGCATGCCATAATGGTCTATAATTTTTCCCCCTCAGTCATTTACTTCTCAGGCAGGAAATTTCTCAATGCTCCTGAGGACAACAATAACACGTGATTTGTTTTTGTTAAAGGAAAGTCACATAATTAAAAAGTTTGGAAGAGACTCATGTCTTTAAGAAAAGCTTTATTCAAACATTGCTGTAGAATATTTGCCCATGTTTTTTCCTGTAAATATACATAAAGGAGATACAGTGAGTGACCTAAGTGATAAATTCTGGGCATAGCAATCCTTAAATTCATCAAGTTTTTTTCTTTCTTTTTTTTAAAAGTTTTTTTATTTTTTATTTTGAGAGAAAGGAGAGAAGGAGAGAGAGAGAAAGACAGATAGAGAGGGGGAGAGAGAGAACTCCAAGTAAGTTCTGCACGGTCAGTGCAGAGCCCGATGTGGGACTCAAACTCACCAAACTGTAAGATCACAACCTGAGCTGCAATCAAGAGTCAGAGGCTTAACCAACTAAGCCACCCAGGCACCACTGTTTTTTACATTTTTACTATAACTATTATAGTGTTTTAGGAATTATGAAAGATAATTCAGTTCCTATTTGTGCACTGCATAGATTGTGGTGCAGATCCTCATATCAAACTTACAAGGTTCAAATCTGTACTCTGTCAGTTTCTACGGAGGAACCTGTAGGCAAATTATTTAAACTCTGTGCTTCAGTTTCCTTACCTGAAAAAAAAAAAAAAAAGAATATAGTAATGGTTCTCCTTTGGCCTGTTGTAGGGTTTAAAAGAATTGAGACATGAAGCACTTAGAACAATTCCTGGTCAAGAGCAAGAATTCAGTTAATGTTAGCTATTGAAGGATTTTTGATAGTGTAGGGAATTTTAGGCAATATATACAGATAGAACAGAGAAAAATGGAATCATTTGAAATCCTACCACTGAGAAATAAGTGACTAACATTCTGAAGTGTTTCAGTCTTAGTCTGCACCTCTACATTTTTATGAAAAATGGAGTTATAGCATACATCTTATTTTATAATCTCATGTAGTTCATTTAAAATAATATGTAAAATTTCCATTTAATCACATATTATACTACATATTATTTAAATGTCTTCATTATCACAGTGACGTGGTAATTATATATCCAATGTCCCAGAGCTGAACATGAAGTTTTCATACAGGATTGATAATTGATTGATTTAGCTACCATCAACAATGCCTCAGTTGTTGATATTGTTATAATGGCTATCATTTTATGTATTTACATATTTAAGATTATTTTCTTAAGATATGTAAAACATTTCCTTTCATTTTTAACCTTCAGTTCTTAGTTATGCCTCAGAGCAAACTAAAACTGATCCCACTTCAAATGTTTGGGAACATACGACTCATAATCTCATAGAGATACACAGAAAAAATTTCTTAATATTTCCTTATTGTTTTCCTCTGAAAACTCTTTGATGTTCATGGGAGCTTCTCCAGAACAAACTTGACACTCAAGATGCTGGCCAATGGTGACATACAGAGGGGGATACTACTTGCTGTTAATTACACAACACAGTTGTTCTTTTATAAAATAACACTGAATCATATTTAATCAGAATTGTACAAATTAGTCACTTTATATATTAGAGATTTACATTAGTATTCTTAAAATAGGTAATTTAAATCTAAATCTATATTATGTACATGTATATTCTGAATGTTCATGTAAAAATGGTATTTACATGGTATATACATGTAAAAGGAAACCTTTTAGTGTTTCTGCTGCCCACATAACGTAATGTGACATAAATAACATAACGTAACATAAATAACATATAATTGCATATTACAGCTCAACTTCCCATCTCCTCTGCCATGACAATTGTACATCATCTTTTTTTTTTTAAATTTAAGTTTATTTTATTTATTTTTGAGGCAGGGGAGGGGCAGAGAGAGAGGGAATCCCAAGCAGGCTCCACACTATCAGTGAAGAGCCTGATGCGGGGCTTGAACTCACAAATGATGAGTTCATGACCTGAACTGAAATAAAGAGTCAGACGCTTAAGCAACTGAGCCACCTAGATGCCCCACTTTTTACATCATCTAAAAGAACTGTTTTGGGTTTATTTGATCTAGTCAATATGGCACTTCAGGAGAATGGACACTTATAATCTCTAAAAAGTTCATAACAAATGATAATTTCTCATGTTAAATAAATAGATGTTTTAAAGCTTTCCATTGATATGAGTATTTCAAAAATATTTTAAATGTTCATTTCATCTTGTTTCATTTCTTATTATTGTATCTTCTCTGTGGATCTTACCATTTATCTATATAAATAATCTTGTGTTTTGCATTTTCCTGGCCCATCCATTTATTTTTTAAAAGTCATTTGGTATAAAGATGTAGCTTGTCATTTTGGGTTTTTTTTGATTATAAGAATCTTTGTGAGTTTAATTGGTCTATTAGTACTTGTATTTGAATGCTGTATCTTAGGCCCTCCCCATCTTTATCATGTCTATGATATTTTTTTTGCTGAAATTTTCATTTTTTTCTGTAGATTAACACACCATAAACTCTATTTTGATTCTGTAAGTGTGTGATATTAAAATTTTAACATACTTGAATTAATTGAATTCTCTACCATAGTCAGTAAATACCAGGGTCAGTAAATGGGAGTCAGGCTTTTTTGAATCCCTTCATTTAAATTGATACATTTAGCATGCTTTTATTTCCTAACAGTCACTTATGTTGTTTTGTTAGGATAAGCTTGTGTTTACAGTTACAGTATGTTTTATGTTTTAGGTGCTATGAAACTTCCCTTTTAAGAATAATTTTAAATATTGTCACTAAGCTTCATACATATGTTAAGGATAATTATATTGCTGCAGATTTCTAAGTTTTGAAAATAATTTTATTCCTCATTTATCTTTTTTTTATATTACATCTTTTCTTTACTTAATGGAGTTCTTTTTGAATAATTATTTGAGTTTTTCTTTTGTAAAAATTATATTCTTAGTTTTCAGTAATGACTGTATCCCAAAAGTATTTTGTTATTTTGAAGAAAAATTTATAGTTAGTTCAATGTCAGACACATTGTGTGACATAGCATAGTTCTAAATTCCTAGCAGTTAGTTGGAAACAGAAGAGTGATTTTAAGTGGAGGTCAGCAGAGCAAGTTAGATTTTAGGGTGAAAAGCTAAAATTGATAGCTGGGGCAGTTATTTCCTCTACTTTCCCTTTATTGTTCTTATTTAGTTCTATAAACCAAAAAGCAGTTTATTTCATGTACTGCTTTTTGTTTTGTTTTTTTTTTGTGTGTGTTATTTTTTAAAAAATCACTTCTTGATGACTTTGTCTATTATAGAAACACATGACGAAGTAATATTTTAAGAAATTAAAAAATTAGTAAACAAGCGAATAAAAAAGAAAATAAAAAGTCTGTGATTATTTTTTCTATGTTTTTAAGACAATGATGCTAAATATTTCCCTGTAAAGGTTTCATGTAATTTGAATAACTACAGACTTTTTATCATGATTTAGTAAGATTCTATGTGATTTAGATCCTGTCCACCTCTCCTGTTTTACTTTCTGCTATGATATACTCTATTTATCATGCTTTAGGCACAGTGGCCTTCTTATTTACCTTAGAATTAGTCAAGGTCTATTATGATCTTAGAAAGGCCTTCTCTGACCATTCTGTTCATTCTAGGCCCATCTTTCTCACTATCACATTATCTTCCTTTCTTTCCCCCAAGAATTTAACTATCTGAAGATATCGGTGTTAAATATTTACATTTGAAGTGTGTATGTTTACTATATTTCAAATAGATATTTTAAGTATATGTTTATATTATCTCTTTCCCTCCATAAGAAGGGATCCTTCTGTCATAAGAAGACAGAGAACTATAATATTTAGAATTAGCTCTGTAAGTTCTGTTAATTTATTTCTACTAAATCTATACAAATTAAATTCATAGAAATGATTTATTAATGCATATGTTACAGAGTATCACAGTGTAGTGCTCCTCAATTAATAAAGAAATGTGTTTATTATTAAATCTTTTTACTGGATTATTGCTAAACAAGATCAGCCTGATTGTGTGCTGTAATAAGTGTTCAAAAAAAATCAAACTTACATTTTCAACTTGGCTGGGGGAAATGAAAATTCTCATACAGCCAGTATCATATTGTTCATTGGGGATTGTGAGAAAGCCCCATGGACAGTGGATATAGGTCAGACAATGGAATTATTCTAAGCCATAATATAATGGTGTATGGGTATTTTTTACTCTTTTATTTTGTCTTAAAATTATAGTCAAGTTACATGTAATCAAATTATGATAAGGAAAATTATGACAAAATCATGATCAATATACTGAAGGGAAACATAATTTGCTATGAGGAAAATAGCTTCTGCCACTAAATCTTTATGTTCTAGTGATTAAAAGTGTCGTTATAATTCCTCAGAAATCTAGATTGGGGGTTGAAGAGGGAGTTATTGCTATAGTGAGAAGCTGTAAAACAATATTTTGTTGATTATGTTCAAAACTGGTTAAATGCATAGGACAAGTTGTCCAGTTTTGAGCTCCATTAATAAAAAAGGAAGTGGGGAACCTGAAGTGGATTTCTGAGATAAGCACATGTATAAATTGAGAGTTAAAAACAAATCAGAATGATGAAGCAAGGCTAAAGGATTGGATTGTTCAGGCTTGAGACTAGAAGAGTGGGGAGTTAATAACAGTCTTTAAGGATGAAGGGTTCTTACAAAAGAAAGATGACTAGCTGTTTTTCATCTCTAGTGAGTACAGAACAAGAGGATGGGATTTAACAAATATTTATTGAACATCTCCACTGAGTGCAGAACAAGAGGATGGGAAGCATAAGGGCTTTAGATTAGAACTGAAGAATATCCTAAGAGTGAAGATTTTAATTCCTTGAGAGGTTGTGAATTTTGTTTTTTGGAAGTCTCTTAAACAGTATAGATTTTCACTTCATAACTCTACCAGTAGACAGTAGTGTCAATTCAACAAACATTTATTGCATTCTTAAAGCCCCCTCCAGTTCAGTGATCTTAGCAATCTGTCAATGAATAGATTGCTGAGCAGATCTTTGTAGAACTAGCCAATATTTAAGCTATTTAAAATAAAAATAATAATGGGACGCTTGGATGGCTCATTGGGTTAAGTGTCAGACTCGTGGTTTTGGCGCAGGTCGTGCTCTCACAGCTTGTGAGTTCCAATCCCACATTGGGCTACACCCTGCCAGTGGGGAGCCTGCTTGGGATTCTCTCTCTCTCTCTCTCTCTCTCTCTCCTTCTCTCCCCCTCCCCAATTAAAATAATTTAACTTAAAAACATAATAATGATAATTATGTTAATTATAATTATAATAATTTAATGTAATTAGTAGAAGAATAGAATTAAAAGGTATTAATAGTAGCATTTAGTAGAGAATCGTTATACAAAATAAGTACCTACATTGTAGAATATGTATATATATGTATATATGTATATTTAATATGTATGTAATGCTTAATTGATGTAGTAAGATATTCAAATTATTCAAATACATTAGATAGATGTCTTCTGATAGAAATAAATATTAGAGAAGAAACCATCTTGAGTTGCAGCTTAATGTGATTTTTCTTAAAAATGTCCATTTGAAAATTAAGCTCTGTAAGAATTTTTCTTCTTTGTAATTTTAACATACTCATTAACAATTTAACTTTATATGTCTGTTATTCTACTAATGATTATAGCCAATATGTAATTATTCTAACAAGGATATCAAGAAGCTGCTCAATTTATCAAATTAAAATATTTAATATGTTTAATAGAAGTATTTATGTATTACTAGTGGCCATTAAAAAATAAAATTAAGATATACTTACCATCTCCCATGAAGAAGGTCAGTTAAGAACAATCAATAAAGCAGTGCTTATCAACAGAGCTACCACCGACCAGAGAAGTTCTGGGACTTAAGCCCACAGTGGAAAATGTCTGTGAAGTCTTTCCTTTGTTTAATTTTAATATTCATGAAAATTTTGTATTTTGTATGGTTTTTATTCACTTATTGAACACCTAGTATGGGTCAGGCACTCTTTAATGCCCTGGGGACACAACCATGGACAAAATAGAGGGAAATTGCTTCTCTTATGTAGATTGCATTCTAGCTTGATAAAATTAGTAACAAACAAATAAGTAAAATATATAGTGTATCAAATTTGTTTAAGATCTATTCATTTGTTAAAATATTTGAATTGCTTATACTGAGGAACAAATAATTTTTTTCTCCCCAGCTCCTCCTTTTGAGTAGCTGGAAGGATGCTGTTTCAATGATCCTATCAGTGTCAGGAAACTGGTTTAAATTAAGAAGTACTTATGTTACGTATTCATTTCAGCCATGTGGTGATTATTTTTCTTTGTTTAGCCTTTTATATTGGAGATTGCACATAGTCATGTGGGGAGGGATACCATGTGTCCTTTTACACTGCCCTCTAAGTGCATCCAGATAATCACTAATAAGAGATATCCAGAATCAAGTCAAAGAGGCAGTGCGGTGCAATGTTTCTAGGCTGCGTTGATGGAAATTTGGATCAGTATATTTTTTGATGACAAGTTAAGCCACTTGTGGTTTATGATGGGGTGAAAGGGTCACTAATCTTTTGGTCAATCTTCTCTTGTCTCTGTGATAATCTCATAAAAGGACCAGTTCAGAGAATAATGATGACTGATAATGCTATTAATTTAAAAACTGATACTGTAATTTCCATCACATGTAAATTATCTCAGCCTTGCAATCTACATAATCAACTCTCTTCATTCAATTTTCGAATTTCGTTTTTGTTGCAGCATTTTGGTTATGTACCATAAATACACGTTTTCCTTATAATTTTGTTTGAATCATGTCCAAAACTTTGTAATAATATTTAAGTAGGTTTGATTTACAACTCTACATTAGGTTGAGCAATGAATTTAAGTTGATTTACCTTCTTTTAGTTTCTCACCTCTGACAGAGCATCATTTTTCCTTCATGAAGAAAAACTCTTGACTGACAGTTTCCTTCAGTGAAGTACAGCAGAAAAATCTATGCACATTCCTGTCTATTTCATTAAATATTCACTAAAAATACAGTTATTTATTGATACTTCAACCTTTAAAAAAAGTAAAACTTGACTGTTTTACCACTCAAACCTATTGAGAAAAAAAGGC